>NC_137787.1:96078989-97366489 GCF_963383645.1 Muscardinus avellanarius | reverse complement strand
TTCTCCTTCCATTACCCATTTCTTCCTAGTTTTTGCATATGAGGGAAAGCATCTGATTTTCTTTTTTCTGTGATGTTTCTCTGTGTATGACATATTGCAAGTTCCGTTTCTGCTACTGAAGACCCCCGCCGCCAGCCTTGCTCCCTGCAGACTCTGATCCCGGCCTCGCTGTCTCCACAATGGCCTTGCCTCATGGCAGGCCATGATCCCTGCCCTGCTGACCCCAGCTCTGGCCTCACCCCTCAGGAGGCTCCAATCCCTTCTTCAGAGGCCCCAGCACCAGCCTTGCCTCACAGCAGGCTTCAAACCAGTCATGCTGGCCCAGTCTCTTGCCTCACCCCTTGGCAGGCTCCGATCCCAGCTTTGGAGGCCTCAGCTCTGGCCTTGCCTCATAGTGGACCCCAGTCCTGGCCAGGCTGGTCCCAGCACTGGCCTCATCCCTCAGCAGGCTCCGATCCCTGCCTCAGAGGCCCCAGTACCAGCCTTGCCTCATGGCAGGCCCCGGTCCCAGCCTTGCTGGCCCTGGCACCGGCCTAACCCCTTGGCAGGCTCTGATCCCAGCCTCGGAGGCCCTAGCACCAGCCATGCCTCATGGCAGGCTGGCCCTGGCACTGGCTTCACCCTTCAGCAGCCTCCTATTCCAGCCTTGGAGGCCCCAGCACCAGCTTTGCCTCATGGCAAGTCCTGGTCATGGGCTTTCTGGCCCCGGCACTAGTCTAACTCCTCAACAGGCTCTGATCCCGGCATCGAAGGCCCCAGCACTGGCCTTGCCTCATGGCAGGCCCCAGTCCTGGGCTTGCTGGCCCTGGCACTGGCTTTATCCCTCCACAGGCTCTGATCCTGGCCTCGAAGGCTCCTGCGCTGGCCTAGCCTCATGGCAGGCTCCGATCCCAGCCTTGTTGGTTCTGGCACCAGCCTCACCCCTCAGCAGGCTCTGATCCTGGCCTTGGAGGCCCCAGCACCGACCTAGCCTCATGGCAGGCTCTGGTTCTGGCCTCGCTGGTCCTGGCACAGGCCTAACCCCTCGGCAGGCTCTGATCCCGGCCTCGGAGGCCCCAGCACCAGCCTTGTCTCAAGGCAGAGTCCGATCCCAGCCTTGCTGTCCCCTGCACTGGCCTCAACCCTCAGCAGGCTCCAATCCAAGCACCCTCTTCATCCAGCATGTAATCCAAAGTTCCTGATCATGCGTGGTGGTAGCATTCTGCCTCTGGGAATTTTTTTCTTCAAAAGATCCAGGTGTGTTGCATCAGATCTCTGCCTCTCCTGAGTACTGGCCGCTGTCATTGTTGTTGTCTCCACCATCTCAGTTCTTTCCCCAAACTCTCTTCCCACATTGCATGTTTGTTGTCCAGTTCCTGAGCATGTGCAATGGTAGCATTCCACCTTTGGGGCACTTTCTTCAGAGGATCATATTGGGTTGGATTAGATCTCTGCCTCTTTCAAATACAAGTCTCCACTGACCCCACAGTCACCGCTACCAACACCACCTTCCTCCTAGGTCTCCGCTGAGCTCCCTCTTTACAGATGATGTCCAGGATTCTTAATCATGTAAGGACGAAGCAGTTGCCCTTCGTGGGGAATTTTTCCAAAAGTTCCAGGTCAGTTGGATATGTTTTGTCTGCATCTCCAGAGTCCTGGCTGCCGCCGCAGTCATCTTAACCCCTCTCCAGGATTTTTTCTTTACTTTTTACTTTCTCTCTCTCTCTCTCTCTCTCTCTCTCTCTCTCTCTCTCTCTCTCTCTCTCTCTTTGAATAAGAGAAGACAGTATGTGTGGTTTGAAGAGGTTGTGGGATCAGGCACTCAGAAGCAATAAATTTTTTCTCCCTTCCAAGAGTGGAGTCCCACAGTCTCACTACGCAGAGCAGGATCTGCTTTTTTAATTGTACCAGGGCCTGGTGCAGGGCAGCAGCGCTGAGTTCTTTCGGTATGCAGGGCTCAGCTCCCATCCTTCCGGGGAGCAGGGCTTCCCATCCCCCATCCAGCACCAGGCCTTCCCAGGAGTGGGCCAGGCCTCAGTCACCTGCCCAATACTGGGCCTTCTGGGGCACAGGGCACCTGCCCTCCACCAAGACTGGGCCTTCCGGGGAGCAGGTAGCCTGCCCCAGCTGCTATTTTATTTAAAAGGAGCAGACCAGCCGGGCGTGGTGGCCCATGTTTGTAATCCCCGTGCTTGGGAGGCAGAGACAGGAGGATCCTGCAGGTTCGAAGACAGCCTTGCTGGCTTAAGAGACTGTTTCCAAATAAAAATATAAAAATAGGTCTGGGAGTGTAGCTCGGAGGTAGAAGGGCTTCCAGAAACTCCAGTACCACCAAAAAATAAAATAAAAGGAGCAGACCCCACCGCTCCCTATTGTCTTCCCAGCACTGAGGATAAAGTAATTGTCACTAATTAATTTAGTTTGTGTTTGATTTAGTGTGTTTCATATATATCCTTTAATAGTGGAGTTAAAGGAAAACATTTCTTATTATAACCTCTTCTGAAGAGTGGCAAAATCTAAGGTAAGACAAATTGTTTTAAGATAATAAGATGTTATTTTATAAAAAATATATACTTTTGTGTGTTGTTAAGTAATAAATATTTGTCAAATAAACAAATAGAATGGATAAATATGTATTTGTTCATATATAGGGAATTGAATATTTCATTCATTCATTCATCACTGAATATATTCACCATTTGCACTATGGGATACAATCTCTATATTATCACTCCATTAAATACTCACCAGATCTCAAAAGGAGGAGGTATTATTTTCACTTAATAAATAAGGCAGCTGGCAGGGAACAGTGGCACATACCTGTAATTCCAGGGCTTGGGAGGATAAGGCAGGAGGATTGTAAATTCCAGAGCCAGCCTGGGTAACTTAGGAAGCCCTGACACACACAAAATATAAAATAAAATGCTGAGGTGTAGTTCAGAGATAGAACACCCCTGATGCCACATAAAAGAAGAAAAAGAAGGAGAGAAGAGAGAGAGAGAGAGAGAGAGAGAGAGAGAGAGAGAGAGAGAGGAGAGAAGAGAGAGAGAAGAAAAACAAACAAGGCAGTAGAGGCTCAGAAATAATAACTAAGTTGCTCACAATCACATAAATATGAAACTATTTAATATTGTGGCCAGGATTCCATTCTAATTGGCGTGGCCAAAAAGTCTAAGTCTTTGGGACAGGACATAATATTTTATATTCCTTCGAAATTCATTATGTAACACATTGCTAATGCAGAGCACAGATATGGTTACTAATTATCATAGAGTCAGTCTCTCACATTCTGGCTCACACTGGTTAATGAGAGACTCTTGTACACATCTCTTTCCAGCTCCATATTAATGCCATAACATTGGTAACTTGAAATCAGCCATGGGGAAAAAAAATCTTTTAAACCATAGAATTGACAAAAATGCTAAAATCTCAGAAATTCAGATAATTTTGGTTTTGTTTTATGGATAGCCTGTCACTATACATTTATCAACAATCTTTTTATTTTTAAATTAGTGTGTGTGTGTGTGTGTGTGTGTGTGTGTGTGTGTGTTACTAGAGATTGAACCCAAAAATATTCTACCTCTGAGCTACACCCCTGTTCTCATTTTATTTTTGAAACGGTGCTTTGTGCTAAATTGTTGAGACTGCCTTCAAATTTGTACCCTCTCTTATCTCAACCTCCCAAGTAGTGGGATTACAAGCACCACACCTGGCTCAACACAATCTTTTAAATGAGAAATATGGTCATTCCAGGTTTATCCAAGAAGAATTACATCGTTCATTTATTGTAAAAGCCTTCCTTAATACTAGAAAGAAATATTATGATTCAGAGAATTCACTTTGTAGTTGATCATATCTGAACTTTTTTATTTTTTATTGGTGCATTGTAGTCATACAGCTTAACTGGATAAAATATGGTGGAGACTTACATGCACACATCACCCAATTAGCCCTTACCCAATTCCTGCCCCATTCTCTCCTCCCCCCTCCTTCTCATGCTTGGCTTAGTGATTGACTTTGATATGTTTGTTAAAGTACATCATGTGCATTAAAGGATTCATCTTCCCTCTTCCCTCCCATCCCCTCAGGTCGCCTTATTTGCTCATCTGTAGAGTCTCCTTCTTCATCTAGAGTTCCTCTTATGACCAATTTCTCCCTAGCTTTTGCATATTAGGGAGAGCATCCGATTTTTTATTTTTTGTGACTGACTAATCTCAGTATAATGTCCTCCAGTTCCATCCATTTCCCTGTAAATGGTGCAATTGTTTTCTTCTTTATGGCTGAGTAAAATTCCATTGTGTACATATCCCACAGTTTTGTAATCCATTCATCTATTGATGAACATCTTGGCTGGTTCCATAGTTTGGCCACAGTGAATTGTGCAGCTAGAAACATAGATATGCATGCATCAGCTCTGACTTTAAATCCTGTTTCTACTACTACTTTTATAAATTGGGGTGACTTATTTAATGTTTATGAACTTCAGTCTACTTACCTATAATTTGCATATGTGTTAATTGACTTTTTAAGTATAAAATAGGAGGCAGTGAAGTGGGTAGGCAGGCTGAGGATTTCTGGGTAAGAAATAAATTTTTTTATATTATATGCTTATGCAACAGCTTGCTCATTCATTCACCTATCAATGGGTATTATATCTTGGCTGTTGCAAGAGGTTCTATAATAAACCTAAGAAGCAAAATCCTCTGGTAACCTCTATACTACTCTCTACTTCTCAGATATTCACTTCTTTAGCTTCCCACTTAAGTGACAACATGTGGTATTTGTTGTTTTATTCCTGATTTGTTTAACTTAACATAATGTCCTTTAGGCTCATATGTGTTACCATAAATGACAGAAAATTATTCTATTTTATGGCTAATAATATTTCATGATTTCTTTATTCACTCATCTGTGGGTGCCAAGGTTGAGTCTATAGCTTGGCTCTTCTGAGTAGAATTACAGTGAACGTGAGGATTCAAATACATACTTAATATGCTAATTTTCTTTCCTTGGACTATATACTCGATACTGGGCTTTTTGAGTCATATGGTTGGTTTCTTTTAGTTTTTTTTTTTCCAGAATCTCCACACTGCTTTTCATAGTGGATGTGCTAATTGACCTCCATCAAAGTATATGAAAGTTTCCCTTCCTCCACATTCTCACCAGGATTTTTTTTAATAATGGTCATTCTAACTGATTGGACAATTACTTTGGGGCTTGGGTTTGCTTTTCCCTGATAGGTAAGTGATGTTGAGCTCTTTATTGATATACTTTTTGGCCATTAATATCTCTGTTTAAGAAATGTCTGTTCAGCTCATTTGCTCATTTCTTTTTTTCATTTTTTTTGTTTTGATGCTGGGGATATAACCAAGGGGGGCCTTCTACCTCTGGGATATACCTCCAAATCTATTTTATATTTTATTTGGATATAGGTATATAGGGACTAAGTAAGTTGCTGAGAGCCTAAGCTGGTGAGGCTGGCTTTGAACCTGTGAACCTCCTGTCTCAGCCTCCCAAATACTGGGATTTCAAGCATATGCCACCACATCTGGCTCTGCTCATTTTTTAATAAAACTTTTTATGTTTTTAATTTTTTTATTTAAATTGTTTTAGTTCCTCATATATTCTGGATATTAGTCTCTAGCTGAATAATTAGCTTGCAAATATTTTTTCCCATTCTGCAATGTATCTCTTCAATCTGCCCAATTGTTTCCATTGCTATGCAAATGCTTTTTGGTTTTTTGCTATGCAATTCCATTTGTCAATTTTTGCTTTGGTTTTATGTACTTTGGGGTTATGGCCTCTCCCTCCTCCCCCCCCCCAAAAAAAAAATACGCAGACTAATGTCCTAAGAACATTTTGGTTCCCAGCAGGCAAGACAAGTCAGTTTTGTGGGCAGCCTTCAGGAAAATTGAAGCACTAGATTGCCGGGTGGTCCAAATCTTTCCCTCCCCAGAAAAAAGCTGAGAGCCAAAGGGTTCCTCTCAATCTTATGACCTGGCCAGAGTTAATAATGGTGCCAGGAAGGGAAGAGTTTTTATGTATTCAGTTTTGTGCTCATCCCTGGTGCTGGAGCTTCTCAGCTAATTTCTAAATTTTCACAGAGTACCCGAATGCAATATTTGACTTGGTGTGATTCAAGAAGGAAAAGAGGATCCTGGGCTGCCTTTTTTGTCTTCTTTCTGACCTAAGTTGTTTTTTTAAGCATAAATACTCATTGAAAAATGTACTACTTTTTATCATCTATAAGGTTAGTTCAACCTATTATGAGGATAACTTCAGTAAATTTCATTTAGGCAACCCCAAAAGAGTAGCATTCATTCTCTCCTTCACTGAAATGCTAATTTTGTGGACAGCAACAAAAGACTCAACTAACAACAAACAAAGCTGCATTGCCCTGTTCATCATCCAAACAGTGCTGGCCAAGTGCCAAAATGATGGCCAACTGGATAGAAATAAAAGTGGTGGGGAGGGCTTCCTGAAAATCTCCCTTAAAGGGGATAGACTCAAAAGGTTCATGAATTCTTACTAACTTCTGTATCCTTTCCTTCTGTCTTAAATGAATATGGAGGTACTGGAGCAGCCTTCTTCAGACACTTAGGAAAAGCCGAGAGTCAAAAACCTGGAGGCAGAGCTCTTTGAGCTGCAGGACCCGTGCTACAAATACCTGCCTTCAAACTTCTTACAGTGTGCGTGAACTATAAATCCTCAATTTGTTAAAGTTACATGCAGTCGGGCAGACAAATTCAATCCCTAACAGTTACAAGGCTAGAGGGGGCAATAAATAAATAAAAAGAAGGTGGATTATGTGTATTTCAGGAGGTAGAATATAAGAGATGTTGCTTTTTCAAAACTACTTTCAGGACTGCTTTCTGTCCGTCTAGTTGAGGTTTGGCAGGGTTTCATTTACCCATTATCTCTTCAATCACATGAGAAGTAGTCATTTTATTCTTTAGTTTTCCCCACTCCTTATCAAAGATGTTCTTCCTGCAGAGAACTATTTCTTAGTGTCTTATTCATGGAAAATGTAGAGACTGTGGTTTCTTGTTCTTTCCTTTTAAGTTTCTTCTCTTAATTTTTAATTCTTTTTCTTTAACAACCAATTACTTACTCTCTTTTCTACCTTTTTCTTTGCTTTTTTCTGTCTTTTATCTTTTCTTCAACTTACATTTTATTTTCCTTCAATCTATATTTCTATTTTACCTGCATTTAGATATACATTACATTAGATATACATTGGTTATTTACTTTCTCTCACCACCCCTAATTCCTGAGATACTGGAATTTTGAAAAATACCAAGGGGAGAAATTTTAACAACTTTTTCAAACTTTTCTTTTTCTTTTTCGTTTTCTTTTTTTGTAGTACTTGGAATTGAACCAATAGCTTTGCAGATGCTAGAAAAATGCTATGTCACTGAGCTATATCACAGTTCCTCCTACTTTTTTTTACATTCTACCTCTGGGCTACACCCCCAGCTCCTATCTTTTATTCTTTTTTTTTTTTTTTTTTTTTTTTTTGGTGGTACTGGGGTTCTAGGAAACCCTTCTACCTCCGGGCTACACTCCCAGACCTATTTTATATTTTATTTGGAAAAGGGGTCTCTTAAGCCAGTGATACTGGCTTGGAACACGTGCGATCCTCCTGTCTCCGCCTCCCAAGTGGGGGGATTACAAGTGTGCACCACGACGCCCAGTGCTATTCTTTATTTTCTGAATCAGGGTCTCACTGAGTTGCAAAGGGCCTCATTAAGTAGCTGAGGCTGTCCATTAAACCAGATCCTACAGTCTCAGTCTCCCAAATGCTGGGATTACAAGCATGCTCCACCACGCCTGGCTTATTTTAACAGTTTAACAGGCAAACACTGTAACTAGTGATAGGTATAGTGACTAACTTACTGATTCAATATTTATATATATAAATAAATGTACTGGCAGAGTTTTTAAAGAGGATTTTTCTTACAAATGAATGTGCTGGTCCTTTAGAGAGTTTTTCTTACACATAGGGCAAGAACACATAATTTTTATACTTTTCTTTGTGCATTATAGTCTCACAGCATACTGTAGTTCACACTGATAGTGACATACACGCACACAGCATTCGGTGGATTTTCCACCAGCAGCCTCCCCACTCCACCTCCCCATACAGGCTATGGAGATTGACATTGGTATTCACACACACACACACACACACACACACACACACACACCACCACATAATATACAACGTTTATGGAAGTGTTTCCTTCATTGATTCTCCTTCTCCCACCTCCCGAAACCATCTCTCTGGCTCCACTGGAGTTTCTCCTCCGTTATTTGTTATTTGAAGTCTCTCTCATATCCCAATTACTCACTAGCTTTCATAGAGGAGAGAAAACATAATGACCCTTCACTTTCTATGACTTGCTAATCTCACTTAACACAAGTCCATCCATTTCCCTGCAAATGACATAATTTGATTCTTTTTTTATTGATGGATAGAGTTCCATTGTATGTACTCCATTCATGGACTCCTAGGTTGGTTCCATAATTTGGCTATTGTGAATTGTGCTGCTATAAATATGGATATGCCTGCATTACTATAATATCCTGATTTTAGTCACTTTGGAAAGATATCCAAGAGTGGTATAGCTGGAGAAATATTTATTTTTTACAAAAAAGAAAAAGAAGGAAACCCCTCTTAATGCACATTAGATCCCAGTAGTTTCCGTAGAATGACATACTACTTGCTGTTATAAAAGGTCAATATGTGTGCATATGTATGAATTATAAAACATTTATTCTATTCAGAATCGAAGCATTTTCTTCCATTCCTGTACTTACATTAAACACAACATGAGATCCTAATAGTGCTTGTTCATAAGGTTACTTCCTTAATTCTTCAATTCACTTGATATTGATTATTTTCTCTGTACATTCCTCCACCAGTTCTCTCCCAATTTGAAAGTAAAGAAGATAAATTTGGAATGGCCATTCACCATCTTTACAATGATTTGTGTAATAAATGGATCTTGCCACAGAATAGTTGCTTCAGTTAAATCTCATGGGGGAAACAACAGTGCCTTCAAATGATTGCATTACTTGTTTATAGTTTCTCCGTCTTTTGCCAGGTTTTTAAGATAATTCATAGTTTCTTACCTTAGGGCCATTGCATGACAGCCAATAAGGTTTCCTGCCAAACAGTAACTAAATGAAGGTAAGACAGCTGCCTCAACTCAAAGAAATGAAGCTCGGTTCTGACAGCTTTGCATTCTGAAAGGAACATGGGTGAGGAAGTAAATTAAATTGACAAGGTGCTATAAACTGTAGATGGAAGACTGTTACTTCATTAATTTAGCAAAATATTATGACCCTCACAATACCTGGAATAGTAAGTGTTTAGTGTGGAGGGATTGGCTGCTTTGCCTCGAAAGTGATTTTCCAACAGATTTCTGGAAATATCTAGGCACCGCCGAATAATCCTGTTGTGACACCTGGAACAAGTTAGAAGCATGTTATGAAAATGCCAAGAATGGACATAAGAAGCTTCTTCATTCACTTAAATGGGCAAAGGAAAAAGACAAAAATTCCAGTCATCTCCCAGTTCTATGTGGCAACATGTCACTTCTCTGAGTGGTCATGTTCTAGGGCTCTGTTGGTCATCTTTCTTGTTATCACTACCTAAACCTCACATTTAAGAAGCATGTAGCTGGGTGTGGTGGCACATGCCTATAAACCAAGTACTTGGAAAACTGAGACAGAAAAAGCATAGGTTTGCGGCCAGCCTCAGCAACTTAGCAAGATTTTGCTTCAAAATAATTAAAAAGGAAAAATTAAAATAGGGCAGAGGTGTAACTCAGAGGTTGAACACTCTGGGTTCAATCTCTGTACCTACTACACACACAAAATAACACACACACTATCGCACTCATCCACCACTGTGAAGAGAAGGCATAGGATTCTAGAAGCTCTGCATTCAGCCCAGACATGTACTAGGATGCAGGAGCTCTGAACATTTGTGGGCCATGCTCTCTGCACAAAGCCAGTTCTGTGTCTTTCAAGGAAGTGAGTTCCCTCATTTTCTGGCTGAGTAAACAAAGGCAGAAAATGCTCATACCATGGGGGCAGAGCTAAAATTTGAACCCATAACATATGATTCCAGAAGTCTCTTAATAATGACCAATCATCCTTGCTTTAAGAAAAAAAATTTCTAATATATATTTATATATATGATATATACCATATAGTATGAGTGTGTGTGTGTGTGTGTGTGTGTGTGTGTGTGTGTGTGTTTCTTAACTGTGGCTTCCTAAATGCTGTCCTGGTGATTCAGCATGGTCCATGCCCATTTATTCAGCTCCTCCTCCTAGTTGCTTTAATGGCCCTGCTCTAGAGGCTGAGTGCTCCTGTAAATGAAAGGCACATGGACTTCTAAGCAGCCTGAAAGGCCTGAGGTTTCTGCCTGGTATTAATAGAAGTGTGCTCCTTAGAAGGATGATCCTTTCCCAGCCCTACAGGACAATTAGGACCTGTCATCTGAAGACATGGTGCATTATTCAACCCCTCCAAGCCTGTCGCATTTGCATTTGCATTTCCTTATCACAGGGCACAGGCAGTTACTGATCTGATTATTAAGCAGGACTGCACCCTGCTGCTCTGCCTGTTTCCAGAACTCTAATCTGTACGGACCAGCTCAGCCCTGTCCCTTTTGCAGTGAGGGGCGATGCCTAGACTACCCTGCTCATTGTGCTCTTTATCCTCTGCCTCTGACTTCTTCCCTGGTACCCAAATAAGCTCCCACCCTGCTCTCTTCTTTCTTTCCAAGAAATATTGCTGGAGATGCTTTTTCTGCCCAAGATCCTGAAGGCACTTGGAAGCCACAGCCTTTTTCCTGCCTCTGCCCTCCAGGCATTTAGGCCCATTGAGCAAATCTAAAACATTTCCAAATAGAGCTGTCTGGCTCTAATAGCCTCTCTAGACTTGGCAGGGGCTCTCTCCAAAGTGACTCTGGAGAGAAAAAGGAGATGCAAGAGCAAAGTTAATAATAAAAGCACTTCCTCTCCTGCTGGCTGCCTCATCAAACCTAGAAAGTGCAATATAGCAATCTATCCAATTAGGTCACAGAAATTTACTATTAGATTCTATCACATTGGAAAGGATTCCACTTAGTTTATTATTTCTAGGTTACTTGTTTGAACTAAACAGGCTTCTAAATTCCATCACATAACAAGGCGATTCCATCAAGTAAATGATCGGCCTATGGCTCTTAGCTACTGGGCCCAATATGAGGAAATTATGACTTTTTTTACTTGGTAGTTGGCTGAACCTGAGGACCAAGTTGCTGTCATGATTCTGTTTCAGATCTATCCAGGTTAAAAGGCCCAAGTTTTAGCACAAATAATTGGCTGTGAGCTTAATTGAGAAGCATAGCTTTATATCCTTAGTATTGTTATTATACTCAAAATGGGGATTATAGCTTTCCTGACAGCCTGACTTGATTTGAGGAGACAAGATAAGGGAAATCGCTATTTTCCTGAATATACACCCAAGATAGACTGGAGTGTTGTTCTCTTACTTTGTTGCTCTCCTGAGTCATGTGCCACCTTCATAGAAGAGATAGATACTCTCTTGGGATATGGTCTTTAGCTTGGAGCAGTAGCTTTCATCTATTTATCCATTTAGAATTTAAGTTAGTCACTGCAGTTAAAGCTGAAAACCAGTGTAGTTAGTGGCAGTCAAACTCAGTGACCTGATGGCATTGGCTAGGCAAACCAAGAGACCTGATGCCTGAAGGTGACCACAGTAGCTGTGCTAAGAAACAGAGGGTCTCCTAACAGGGAAGGGCCTTTTAATTCATGGATGGTCTCATTTATTCACCATAGTTTCACAGGAACCATGAGCAAGAGCCCCAGGCTCTCAAACATTTTTTAAGACATATAAAGATAACCAAAAGTGTGTATGTGTGTGTGTGTGTGTGTGTGTGTGTGTGTGTGTTCAAAAAAAAAGATATGAATATGAGAGCTAGCCAACTCAGAGGCTGTGATAATATATAGTGAATGTCTGTTTTGTGTCTAATTCTAATTAGACACAAATTATAAATAACCCAGAAATCATAAAAAAGTATTTAATGAAGGGTTGCAAGATGTATTTTACTTGAGCAATAAAATAGTGTATTTCAGGAAAAGTCATGAGCTGCTGATTCTGGATGGAAGCCTGTAAGAATGTGTCCCATTAAGATGTTTGTCTTTCATTCAGGGGCTTGTAATCCCAGCACTTGGGAGGCTGAGTCAGGAGGATTATAGATTCCAGCCCAGCCACAGCAACTTAGTGAGACCTTCAGTAACTAAGCAAGACCTTGTTTCAAAATTAAAAAAAAAAAAGGATAGAAGCTATAGTTCAAAGGTAATATGTAATATGTCACTGGGTTCAATCTTTAATACCAAAGGGGAAAAAAGACATTTACCTGACAGTGCTCGTAAAAATATTGACAGTAGACCCTGAATCTCAGATATGATCTCGTACAAAAGTTAAAGTACTATATTTCCTAGGTAGTGTCATAATATAGAACATAGATAATGAAGAAGGAAGTGATGTAGGTAACTTCTCTAATTGGGCTTTTGTCCATTGGATCCTGACGGATGAAGTCCAAGGAATAATGAAGGGTATAAAAATATGAGTTTTATTTAATAAGCCAGAGAAAAGAAAGAAAATGAAAGACAGAACCCTCTCATATGGTGGGATGGTGGGGCTCTCAAAAGGAGTATCTGCTGAAGTTCTTGGGAGGTGAACTTCTATCCCTTCTGGTGATCTCCCATCTCCTCTTTTATTATTGGTCAAACTCAGGTCTTAGAAGCTCAATGTTGTTTGCTCAGTTTCAATCCTTAGTTTGAATCATTATCTTGTGTGCTGGTGAACTTTACCCCTGGTGCCAGTTGTCTGCCCCCCACCCAACATCCTTATTTTCATAGGTTATCCCCAGAATCTGGCTCTCAGAAGGGGTTTGTTTTGATTTCCATAGTCATTGCTGGTAATTGCTACCCTTATATCTTACTAGTAGTCTAAAATTAACTCCCCCGCAAATTGCCTAAAAGTAGTACCGTAATTGTAGCTCGACGGTAGAGTGCTATTGGCCTCAATCCCTGGTACTAAAAAAAAAAAAAATTAAAAATACTCTTGTAAATACTGGTAATAAAACCTGTATCTTAGATTTGGTGGTGTAAAAATATTAAATATCATGTTTCTTGGGTAGTCTCATAATATAGAATGATGAAATATGATGAAATAGAAAGGACTCTTGATGTTGCTACTGAAGGAAAGTTACTGGATTACACAGAAAGGGTTTTGCTGTTCAAATATCTACATTTAAGGGACAGTTTTGTTATGTTTGAGTATTAAATGCCTCAGGACAATGTAAACACATTTTTTTTATAATATATAATTTAGGGACATATAGTGAGCCTTAAAGGTTCCTGAACTGGGAATACACCAGCTATAACCCTTTAATCCTCCAGGCTAAAGACTTCATTATCGTTATCTACAATCAAACCAACTCCAGAGCCTTAAAAAGCAAATGTAGTAGATGATAAAATGGCTTCTTACCAATGAACTAAGTAGTGTTTAAGATGCACTGAGGTCAAGGCAGAGTTTTGCTTTGTTTTGTTTTTCTGGCAACCCACCCCACTCCAACACCTGTGTAAGAAAAAACCCAGTAGGCTCAATCCTAAAGATGGATATGTTAGATATAGGTTCTGACATTAGACTGATTTTTTTTACTCCCAAGAAACAGAACACTTAGTGTGTGTGTGTGGGGGGGGTAGACAGAGATAGAGACAGCGAGAGACAGAGAGTGAGAGGAGCATAAGGGATTAACTCCTGTGTTTATGGATCTGTCAGTAGGCTTGAGACTCAGAAGGAACAGAAGTCTCAGTTCCAGTCCCAAGGCATAAAATAAAAAGAAACAAAAAATAACAGCAACATTTGAGTTCAAAGGCAGTTAGTGAAAGGAATGATCTCTATTCAGGGGAAGGTCAAGCTTTTGTTCTACTCAGGCCTTCCATTGAATGGAAGAAGACCACATTAACCTATCTTTACTTCAATATGTGGATTCAAATGTTAAATCCATCCAAAACCAGCCTCACAGAAGCATGCAGAATAATGTTTCACTAAATAGCTCAGCACCTCATGGCACAGTTGACACATGAAGTTAACTATCACAACACCTCTCATAAAATCCCAAGTGTTCACCAGTTGATACTAAATGACTACTGACTGAGATAAATGTTGCATCTGTTTCTTGTGATCATAACAGGTGATGTTGGAACAAGGAAATGGACAGAGGTTTCAGATCATGTCAATATTACTTAAATATACTATGAATATTTTTGTGCATGGCTGCTAATAAATGTTGCTGTGTATGACAAAATTTGCTTTCATTATAACCAACTTTCTGGTAGTGCACCTATATAGGATGGTGCCTATGATTCTCAACTATCTTTAAACAACTGGAGATTTCACAATGTCAACCGAAAAGAATCTCCTAACTGTGAATGGCCATATTATATTGGCTTAGGCCAGAAGGCAGTGTTTTTTTTTTTTAAGTCTATAAAGAAGAAAATGATTTTCCCTACAGAAAAGATTAAGAAATACCTTTTTCCATGTCAACAGTACCCAGCAGAATCTTGATCTCACAAAGAGGCTAAGGATGACAGCAAGCACAGCCCCAGGCCATAAGCAGAGAGCAGGACTTACAGACTCCCACAGCTATTGCTGATAATATGAAAAGCGGGAAGCTAGCACTGAGCGGAGCCCTTGGGAGGAAAATGAAACTTCTGTAGAAATCTATTGTTATGGGATGTCCCAGAAGCCAAAGAAACCAATAAGCCATGGAAATCTAGGAAGAAAACAGATGTCGAAGAATTCCCAAAAAGAAAACTCAGAGAAGCTCACCACATTGCCTAGAAATGATCAGTTCCACAGTGATCAGACTGTAAATACATATCAAAAGCCACTGAGAAGCTCGAGGGCTCTCATGTCATATGCTTCCTATTGTCTTTTCTTTGTCCTCTCATGCATTTTTCAGTTAAGATCTCTATGTTTTTCTACAAGACAAATAGAAACTATCTTTTAAAATTATAGTAAAATTCTGGTACCCAGAGTGGATTAAAAAGAAGCTTCCTGTCTTGATAAATGAATAGTAGAATATGTAATAGAATACATTCTTGCTGAGACTTAATTCTTTCTTTGCATACTCCATCCAAACTAAAAAATCATCATTCAACTAATAAAAGTAATGACTAGTTTAAAGGCATGCATATTTCACTCATGACTGCTATGGAAAAAAATCTACCTTTCCAATTGTATTTGCCAATGAACACAGTTCCCTTGGTTCTGGCGGAAAAGTCTACAGTAGGGCTGAAAAGTGAAGAAAATTATAGAAATACTTTACGTATCACCCTCTCAACTGTCTTTTGATGCAAGATATGTTTTGAGATAGTTGATTTTGAAAGTCACATTAATTCTAAACAACTGTGAAGTATTTGTTCTAGTAAATTATATTATTGATGTCTAAAATTGCACCCAAATGGAGAATAGTAGGTGGTTTTCTTCCCGTAGTAGCATGTGTGTACTTGATGTCTATGTCTCGTGTCCATTCGACAGTCAGCCTGTTACTCATTTCTTTATATCTTTACTCCTCGGGGAAGTCACAAACTATGTGAATCATTAAATTCTCCTCAGAAATAATTTTCCCCGTGAGACTATCTCTTGTTCTGGAAAAAGCTTATAAAACTAATGTAACCAAAGGGAACCATTGATAGTAAAAAAGAAAATGCATTAAAAAAAATCCCTATGAAATGCCAAACACTACCACCAAAAATATATAAGTAATGATCGCAACACGCATTCTGGTTCTGATTATATATATATATATATATATATATATATATATATATATATGGAGAGAGAGAGAGAGAGAGAGAGAGAGAGAGAGAGAGAGAGAGAGAGAATTTATGTGTGTGCAGTACTGTGGATTGAACCTAGGAGTATTCTTTCTCTGAGATGCACCCCATCCCTATTTTTTTCCATATTTTATTTTATTTTTATTATTTATTTATTTATTTATTTATTTATTTATTTATTTATTTTTGGCTGTACTGGTGTTCCTTAAAGCCCTTCTACCTCCGGGCTACACTCCCAGACCTATTTTATATCTTTTTTATTTGGAAACAGGGTCTCTTAAACCAGCGCAGCTGACTTCGAACCTGCGAGATCCTCCTGTCTCTGCCTCCCAAGCGCGGGGATTACAAGCGTGCACCACCACACCTGGCATTCCATATTTTATTTTATTTATAAGTTGAACATATTGAAAATGGTGTACATTTAGATTGTGCTTCATGCCCTCTCCCTCCCATTTCCCTCCCTCCCTCCCAATAATGAGTGTCCAGGTTAACCATGTTATATTTATACTATTACACATATTCATATGTAGCTCCTCCATTGAACAACCTCAGCTTTCTTCCTCTCCTATCCTTTTATTCTATCTTTGCTGAGATTTCCCCTCCATCATCTGGAGTCCCTCTGGTATTACCACTACTTCCTAGCTTGGACATATTAGAGAAAACATATGTCCCTTCTCTTTCTGTGCTTGATCTCACTTAACATAATGTTCTCCAGTTCCTTTCATCTTCTTACAAATGCTATTATTTTATTCTTCTTTATATCTGAATAGAATTCCATTGTGTGTATGTCCCATAATTTTGCAATCCATTCATCTGTTTGTGGAGATATAGGTTGGTTCCATATTTTGGCTATTACAAATTGTGCTGCTATGAGCATAGGTATGCATATGTTGCTGTATTTCTCTGAATTCAACCCCTTTGGAAAGATACCCAGGAGTGGTATAGCCAGATCAAATGGTGGATCGATTCCCAGTTTCCTAAGGAATCTCCACACTGATCTCCATAGTGGCTGAACTACTTTGCGCTCCCACCAACAGTGTAAAAGAGTTCCTCTTTCCCCACATCCTCACCAGCAATTGCTGTTGTTTGATTTCTTTATGCTTGCCACTCTGATTGGGGTTAGATGGAATCTCAGCAGTAGTTTTGATTTGCATCTCTCTAATGGCTAGTGATGTTGAACATCTTTTCAGGTATGTATTGACCATTTGTATCTCTTCTTTTGTGAAATGTCTATTCATTTCTGTTGGTAATTTCTTGATTGGGTTGTTTTGCTAGTGTAGTCTTTTGAGCTCTTTGTATATTCTGGATGATATTAGCCCCCTATTACAGTGGTGGCTGGTAAAGATTTTCCATTTTGTAGGCTTCCTCTTTAGGTTATTGATGGTTTCCTTTGATGAGAAAAAACTTTTTAGTTTGATGCCATCCCACTTATTAATTTTTGCTTTAATTTTCTGCACATTGGAAGTCTTATTGAGAAAGTTACTGCCTGTGCCTATATTTTGGAGTGTTGATCCTATGCCTTTCTCTAATAACTTCACAGTCTCTGGTCTAATTTCTAAGTCTTTGATCCATCTTGAGTTGATTCCGGTGCATAGTGAGAAGTAAGGATTCAGATCCAACTTTCTACAAATGGATAGCCACTTCTCCTAGCACCATTTGTTGAAAAACCTGTCTTTTCTCCAGTGTATCAATTTGGCCCCTTTGTCAAAGATCAATTGACTATAGATGTGTGGGTTCATTTCTGTATCTTCTATTCTGTTCCATGGGTCAGTTTGCCTATTGTTGTGCCAGTACCACACTTTTTTTTTTAACTACTATTGGTCTATAGTGCCAAGATTTTGCCCTCTCGGCATCTGCATTCTTATTCATGCAGTCCATAGGCGATTCTCAACATGAGAAATAAGCCCCGAGAGAAGGTGTGGTCGCTGGCCAAAAGTATTCTCCACTCTTAGATATTCTTTCATAACTATTATTCTTTTAGTAATGATTCTTTTAACTCTCCACATGAAATTGCTCCGGTGGTGAAAGATCAGGACTGTGAGAGAAACTGAGTCCGTGAAAAATAAACTTTCCGGTAAACCTTCAGCTTTGTTCCAAATAGTAACAACCAGTTAGATGCAGTAGCAGCATTCCAGTCAGCAATTATGAATGCAGAGCTCCACCCTTATCTTTGGAATCTTGGCCTTTGCACCTAGTAATAGCGATGCCTGGAGTTATAGCGACATCACTTGGTTAAAAATAGCTATGTCAAAACAAAGGACAGATAAAATAGATGTATAAAGGTGAAAGAAAGAAAATATGGTGAGAATAAGAAAGTATTTTTGTATGAAGAAGAGCTTATCCTACGATTGTCCTGAATGGGAAAGAGAGAATTAGGGTAATCAGAAAAGAAAAGGAAGTTGCAGAGGGTTAGCGATAGGAATATGGATTATTAATAGAGGAATAGGCTTCTAATAAGCCTATCGTTTGAGGAAAAATGCCCAGCTGCTAGAGAAATATATCTGACAACTAAATCTAAAGACTTCGTGTTATTTCTTGGTGTTTACCTGCTAAACTGTGTTATGAGTTTGCTTAAGCTTTCAGACAGCAGATTGCATTGCAGACAAAATCCAGCAGACATTCATCAAAATTCTCTAAATCATCATAAAGGAACACGGATTTTCCCTACGATAACTATATGAAAGCTGAAATCTCCGGACTTTGTCCCCCATTCAGCTCAAAGAAGGTTGATAGATAAAGAAGGACATTGTACTAAGCCCTAGGAACAAAAGTTCCGAAAGGGTTAAAGAAAATCAAGGGATAAAGAAAATCAGACTCTTCAAGTGATTTTGGGTGTGACTTTTGCTCTTCTGGAATTAGCCAAATAAAAGCCTCTGCAGCTGCAAGGCCAAAGGGGGCTGGGTCGAAGCACAAGGCCCACCTGAGATAATGGGACTAATCTCAATCACAAAGACCTGTGATATCCCAGGACTTTACTTTTGTCTTGTCCAGGGTTGGTGATTTGCATGTGTATCTCTCTTTTTCATTTTGGGTGATTTGCACTTTTTTACTAGAAATTCACTGGGAGAGGGGAATATACAAAAAAAATCTTGTGTCCAGAATAAAGTGTTTGATTGCACAAGAAGCATCGATCCATATCAGATTCTTTTCAAGAGCGCCGTCACTAGGGACTTAAAGAAATTTAGTCCCTAAAAGGGAAAGAATCACTGCAGATAAGAATCTGCAGTATTTCACTCTATCCTTCCCCATCTTTGCTGAGATTCTCGACCGTGAGTAAACTCGCACCCCGATTGGACTAAGCTAGCCTTCGGCACTATAGTATAATTTTAAGTCCATGATTGTGATTCTTCCTGCCTGGTTCTTGTTGCTAAGAATTGTTTTGGCTATTCTGGGTCTTTTCCTTCTCTATAAGAAATTCATAACTGATTTTTCCAGGTCTATGGGGAATGCTGTTGGTATTTTAATGGGAACTGCATTAAATCTATAAATCACTTTTGGCAGAATGGCCATTTTCATGATATTTATTCTGCCTATCCATGAGCATGGGAAATCTTTCCATTTTCCAAGGTCTTCTTCAATTTCTTTCTTTAATGTTTTGTAGTTTTCTCTGTAGAGGTATTTTACATCTTTGGTTAGGTTTATTCCTAGGTATTTTATTGGTTTAGAGATTATAGTAAATGGAATAATTTTCTTTATTTCTTTTGTTGTGGATTCAATGTTGGCATA
Organism: Muscardinus avellanarius; assembly: GCF_963383645.1. Lineage (NCBI taxonomy): Eukaryota > Metazoa > Chordata > Mammalia > Rodentia > Gliridae > Muscardinus > Muscardinus avellanarius. Next base: position 97,346,852 of record NC_137787.1, on the reverse strand, counting down.
AAGAAAAGCCACTGATTTCTTTAGGTTAATTTTGTATTCTGCAACTTTGCTGATATGGTTAATCAGCTCCAGAAGTCTTTTGGTTGAGTTCTTTGCATCTTGTAGATAAAGAATCATGTCATCTGCAAATAAGGATAGTTTTAATTCCTCTCTTTCTATGTTAATTCCTTTGATTTTCTTCTCTTTTTTTATTGCTGTGGCAAGAGTCTCAAGGACTATATGGAAAAGGAGTGGTGAGAGAGTTCGAGCATCCGATCTGCTGCAGACACTGCCGGGCTGCTGGCACCAGCATGGGTTGCTGACCCAAACTGCAATCCCTGGACCTGACTGACACCAACTGGCAAAATAACCCAAGAGGAAAAGCCTTTCGGGGACCCAGGGAGTCAGGGAGCCATGACTGCCGCAGCGCCAGGCCGCCCACCACCTGTAAACTGCCTGGGGCCCAAAGAGGCTAGGGCTCCACTCCGCCAAGTGATGTCCAGCCCCACCACCTCCACCCGAGCCTGAGCTGGAGCCTGCACCCACGTGTTCCCACCCAGGCAGCCCAAAGCACAGCCACTAGAGAGTGCTGCCTGGCGCAGCTTATGACCCAAAACAGACTCGGGAATATGGCGGAAGAATTTCTTCTAGAAGGCCAGTATCACATTAATCCCCAAACCAAATAAAGATACTTAAAGAAAGGAAAACTACAGACCAATATTCTTAATTAACATAGATGCAAAAATTCTAAATAAAATACTAGCTATATGCATTCAAAACCAAATCAAGAGAATAATACATCATGACCAAATTGGTTTCATCCCAGAAAAACAAAGATGGTTCAACATACACAAATAAATTCATGTTATTCACCACATAAATAGAACCAAGAACAAAAACCACATCATCGTAGCAAGAGATGCTGAAAAAGCATTTGACAAAATCCACCAACCATTTATGTTAAAAATACTGCAGAAAATTGGAATAGAACAAACCTACTTCAACATGATTAAAGCAATATACTGTTAACCCAAGGCCAGCATTATATTGAATGGGGAAAAACTGCAAGAATTTCCTCTAAAGTCAGGAACAAGACAAGGATGCCCACTTTCACCACTCCTTTTCAATATAGTCCTTGAGACTCTTGCTGCAGCAATAAGACAAGAGAAGGAAATCAAAGGAATTCACATAGGAAAAGTGGAATTAAAATTATCCTTATTCACAGATGACATGATCCTTTATCTGGAAGACCCTAAGAACTCAACCAAAAGACTTCTGGAGCTAATTGACAAATTCAGCAAAGTTGCAGGATACAAAATTAACCTAAAGAAATTAGTGGCTTTTCTTTATGCCAACAATGAATCCATAATGAAAGAAACAAAGAAAAGAATTCCATTCACTATAATCTCAAAACCAATAAAATACCTAGGAATAAACCTAACCAAAGATGTAAAAGACCTCTACAACAAAAACTATAAAACATTAAAGAAAGAAATTGAAGAAGACCTTGGAAGATGGAAAGATCTCCTGTGCTCATGGATAGGCAGAAAAAATATCATTAAAATAGCCATTCTGCCAAAAGTGATTTATAGATTCAATGCAATTCCCATTAAAATACCAGTGACATTCTTCACAGACCTAGAAAAATCAATTATGAACTTTATATGGAGAAAGAAAAGACCCAGAATAACCAAAGCAATTCACATCAATAAGAAACATGCAGGAGGCATCACAATTCCAGACTTCAAATTATACTATAGAGCAATAGTAGTAAAAACAGCATGGTACTTGCACAGTAACAGGTATACTGACCAGTGGAATAGAATAGAAGATACAGAAGCAAATTCATACACCTATAGTCAATTAATCTTTGACAAAGGGCCAAACTCATATGCTGGAGAAAAGAAAGCCTTTTCAACAAATGGTGCCGGGAGAACTGGCTATCCATATGTAAAAAGATGAATCTAAACCCCTATATCTCACCATGCACAGGAATCAACCAAAGATGGATCAAAGACTTAGAAATTAGACCTGAGACTGTGAAATTAATAGAGGAAAGCATAGGTTCAACACTACAACATACTGGCACAGGCAGTAACTTTCTCAACAAAACCTCCAAAGCTCAGGAAATTAAAGCAAGAATTAACAAGTGTGATAGCATCAAACTTAAAAGTTTCTTCTCATCAAAGGAAACCATCAATAACCTAAAGAGGAAGCCTACAGAATGGGAAAAGATCTTTACCAGCCACCACTCTGATAGGGGGCTAATACCCAGAATATACAAAGAGCTTAAAAGACTCTACACTAGCAAAACAAACAAACCAATCAAGAAATGGGCAATTGAACTGAATAGACACTTTACAAAAGAAGAGATACAAATGATCAATAGATATATGAAAAATGCTCTACATCAGGGAGATGCAAATCAAAAGTACACTGAGATTACACCTAACCTCAGTCAGAGTGGCAAGCATAAAGAAATCAAATAACAAAAATTTCTGATGAGGATGTGGGGAAAGAGAAACTCTTTTACACTGTTGGTGAGACTGCAAACTATTTCAGCTACTTTGGAGATCTGTGTGAAGATTCCTTAGAAAACTTGGAATAGATACACCATATGATCCAGCTCTGCCACTCCCAGGTGTTTTTCCAAAGGGGTTGAAATCAGAGAACTACAGCAACATATGCATACCTATGTTCATAGCAGCATAATTCGTAAGAGCCAAAATATGGAACCAACCCAGGTCCCCAGCAACAGATGAATGGATTGCAAAATTATGGAAAATACACACAATGGAATTCTATTCAGCTATAAAGAAGAACAAGATCATGTCATTTGCAAGAAGATGGAAAATCCTGGAGAGCACTATGTTAAGTGAGATCAGCCAAGCACAGAAAGAGGAGATATATATCTTTCCTCTAATATGCCCAAACTAGGAAGCATTGGGGATTCCAGAGGGACTCCAGATAATGAAAAGGAAATCTCAGCAAAGTTTGAATGGAAAGATTGGAGAGGAAGAAGGCTAAACTTGATTAATGAGGGTCTACATCTGTATATATGTAAAAGTATGAATATAGCATGGTTACCCTGAACAATCATTGGTGGGAGGTGGGGAAGGGAAAATGGGGATGATATGAGAAGGGCACCAAGTACAGTTTAAGTGTATACCATTTATTTTCAATAAAAAATGCATAAAATAAAAAAGAAAAGAAAAGTTGAGTGGTGATAGTGGGCATCCTTGTCTTGTTCCTGACTTTAAAGGGAATTCTAGTAGTTTTTCCCCATTGGATATGATGTTGGCTTTGGGTTTATTGTATATCACCTTAATGATGTTGAAATATGTTCCCTCTATTCCAATTTTCTGCAGTGTTTTTAACATAAATGGGTGTTGGATTTTGTCAAATGGTTTTTCAGCATCCATTGATATGATCATGTGGTTTTTGTTTTTAGTTCTATATATGTGGTGAGTAACATGTATTGATTTGTGTATGTTGAAACACCCTTTCTTTTCTGGGATGAAACCAACTAAATCATGGTGTACAATTCTCTTGATATGGTTTTGAATGCATATAGCTAGTATTTTGTTTAGAATTTTTGCATCTATGTTCATTAAGGATATTGGTCTGTAATTTTTCTTTCTTGAAGTATCTTTATTTGGTTTGGGGATTAATGTGATACTGGCCTCATTGAAGAAATTAGGGAGATTTCCATCTCTTTCAATTTCCTGGAACAAGATGTGAAGAATTGGTATAAGTTCTTCACTGAAAGTTTTGTAGAATTCAGCTGGGAACCCATCAGAGCCTTGGCTTTTCCTTGCTGGCGGCATTTTGATTGTGATTTATATTTCTTTGTTTGCTATTGGTTGGTTTAGGCTTGCTATGTCTCTTGGTTCAGTTTAGGTAGGTTATATGTGCTTAGAAATCTATCGATTTCTTCCATGTTTTCCAGTCTGTTGGAGTTAAATTCTCAAAATAGTTTCTGATAATCCTTTGAATTTCCACTCTGTGGTGATGTCTCCTTTTTCATTTCTGATTTTAATAATTTGAGAAAGAGAGAATAATTCTCTCTTTCTTTTGATTAGGTTGGCCAGAGGTTTGTCAATCCTATTACTCTTCTCAAAGAACCAGCTTCTTGTTTTGTTGATTCTTTGAGGTTTTTTTTTTTTGTTGTTGTTGTTCTCTAATTTATTTCTGCTCTGATGTTAATAATTTCCTGCCTTCTGCTGGCATTGGAATTATACTGTTGCAGTGTTTCTAGGTCCTTGAATTGTTTCATTAGGTTGTTTGCTTGGTGACTTTCTTTTCTTCTCATGTGGGCACTCAATGCTATGAACTTTCCTCTCAATTCTGCCTTCAAAATGTCCCATAGATTTTGGTAAGTTGTTTCTCTATTTTCATTTAATTCCAGAAATTTCTTTATTCCTCCCCTAATTTCCTATCTTACCCACTCATCATTCAATAATGTATCATTCAATCTCCATGTATTTAAATAGTTTCGTTTGGGTTTCCTGCTGTTGATTTCTACTTTGATCTTGTCTTTGTGGTGTTTTGTATGTCTTCTGAACATGAAGATCCAATTCTCTTTCCATGTTTGGAAATTTGTCTGAAATTATTTCTTTGAAGAGATTATGAATGCCCTGGGTCTGTACTTCTATCCCTTCTTCAATGCCTTTTATCCATAAGTTAGGACGCTTCATATTGTCCCATAGATGCTGGATGTCTAGGTTTTGTTGCTGTACTGACTTTTGTATGCTGTTGACTGTGTTTTTGGTTTTGAATGAACTGTCTTCTAACAGTGATACTCTACTTTCCATTTCATCTAATCTTCCAGGATTTCTTTCTATTGCTGTCTTCATTTCATTTATTGACTCTTTCATTTAATTCCAGACCTCTTTCTGATTCTTTCTTAGTGTTTCAATTTCCTCTTTCATTTTCTGTAGACTTCTTTAAAGCCTTTCATCATATTGTAGATCAAGATTCTGAACTCCCCTTCTTGCATTTCTTGTAGGTCAGTATTTGTGATTTCTGTTGTCAATTCATTATTCCTGGTTCTCATATTTTCAACATTCTCAATCATGTTTTTCTGATGTCTACACATCTGTTGTGATTATTATGTCTAATCCAATCTTAGTATTAGGAATTTAGAGGTGTCAGAAGGTCAGCAGTGCTTTTTCCAATGTTGAGAATTGGGTGATGGGGAAGGAGCTGGGGTTATGGGTACAGGAGTCAGGTTAGGTAGAGGATATGTTTAGGTAATATCTTTTTTGAGAATGAGAGAGAGTTAAATAGTAGGACTCTGGTAGTTAGTAGAGTATTTAAGTATGGAGATATAAAATACTTTGAATATTAAACAAGGAGATATAGTACAGAAAAATGTTTTGAGTGAAGAGAGTAGATAGGTTAGAGCTTGGAAATTTGTAAGAGGGGTGGGGGAGGAGCAAACAAACACAAATTAAGTATCCACACAAGATACAAAAGCTAAATATTATATAATCAAAGATAAAAACAACCAAAAGAGGAAAAAGAAAAAAAGAAAAAAAGGAGTAAGAAAGAGGAAAAAAGGACAAGAATAAAATAAAGTAAAAAGAACTAGCAACTGTGTGAGACCAGAAAACAAAGCAAACTATCAAATACATAAAAAGTAAAAGAAAGAAGGGGAAAAAACAAAACAAAACAACAACAACAAAACATAAAACAAAACACAAAACAAAACAAAAAATACTGTCCAAATATGGGGTCAAGTCCATATAATATTTAAATGTCTGATTGTTATGGTAGCTTTTGGTGTATAATCCAATGTCTCTTAATTTGCTTTGTACTTTATTGTCAGCTTCTTAAGCCACTCTCTGGGTGTTTGGACATCTTTCTTTCCTTTGACAGCTTTGGGTTTAGGTTTCAGGGCATCTAGTGTCACTGTTAATAAATTCTGTACAAGTCTCAGGTTCTGTGTTTTTCTAGCCTGTAGTCAGCGCCTCTGCACTCTCCACCCTAGACTCAGGCCTGTGCTTCCCTACCGCAGGGTTGGAGGATGTCCAAAGTAGTCTTGGAACTTCCCCTTTAGGCCCTGTGCAGGAATTTCATCTTGAGGACTTTTTCTGTGTCTCTGGAAATTCTAAGTGGGCTAGTCCATGGGGTCCCAAGATGCACCCTGGACAAAGGGTTGCTGTAGGGTCCCTGGGTGCACACAATTATTGTTAGAGCACTGCCAGTTCCCAGGGTGTGGGCGGGGTGCATGGCTATCACTGGACCCGGGTGTGGGTGGGCGCAGACGCCTAGCACCTGGTCCTGGGCTCGGACAGGGTGCATAGGGCAAGAGCCCGACCCAGGGCACAGTCTGGGCACTCTAGACTAGCACTGAGTCTCCGGCTGTGGGGAGGGTGCAGACAGCCAGTGGTGGGTCACAGATGTGGGGCGGGTGCAGACGGGTCTGGGGGCGCAGGCATAGTGCAGGGTCTAGCACTGGTCTCTGGATCAGACAGGGTGCATGAGGGTAGCGCTAGGTCCCAGGGCATGGGACAGGCATACACAGCTATTGCTGGACCCATTGCATGTGCTGGGGGGCCAAGGATAGCTCCCAGTCTCCAGATGTGGGGTGAGGCACACACAGATATCACTGCCCAGGGAGCGGGCAGGGCCTGCAAAGTTAGCGCCTAGGCTCGGTCAGGGCACACAGGCTAGGCACACAAGGTGAGCACCAAGTCTAGGGGTGTGGTGGCACAGACAACTACCATGGGTCCTGGGGTGCAGGCAGGGTGCATGAGGATTGTGCTGGGGTGGGGGACAGGTGCCCAGGGCTAGTGCCTGACCTGGGACACACACTAAGACCCACAGCTTCTCTCAATGCACTCAGATACCTGGCTTCCTTGATCCAGGTGTCTGGAGGACTCACTGTGCCACTGTGGTCCTGTCTTTGGTGAGCACACAGGCTTCTGGCTCGGGCACCACTCGCTGCTTAAGATGTTGGAGCTCAATGTCTGTTTTCAAATTTTTGGGTTATTTTGCCATGGTGGTGTCAGTCAGGTCCAGGGATTGTGGTTGGGCCAGTAACCCACACTGGCGCCGGTGGGCGGCCCAGTTGTGTCTGCTTATTTTTTTTTTTTAATGTAGTCTCACTAAGTTGCTGAGGCTAACCTCAAAACCTGTGATCTTCCTATCTCAGATTCTCAAGTACTGAAATTCTATCCATGCACAGCCATGCACAGTTGCTTTCCTATATTTCAGGCAGATTCCCAGAGTAATTTTAGAAAGAACATTTTCATTTTATAGAAAAACAAAAGCAGCTTTGATTTTAGGTTTTGTTCTTTTCCCCTAAGTTACAGATTATAAAGCTGAGTATTTTTGTATGGGCAGAATTTACTCCAGATTTTCTTAAGCAATGCACATACCTCTGTATATTGTATTGAGATGGAAAACACACACCATGGATTCTTTGTAGTGTAACTAAATTATGTATTTGGAGTTTTATTTCCTCAGCAAGATAAGCTTTTCTATTATATACAAAACCACATGCAAGAATTTCTAAATTGATAGAAACTCAGTTTCTTTTATTACATAATTTACTTGGGTTCTGGCCACTTCTCACAACCTAAAGTTCTGGGTGAGAGCTCGATGCTGACTTCAGAACCCATTTGTCATTTACAGAGGCCAAATTAAAAAAAAAAGAAAAAAGAAAAAAGGAATTAAATAGACATCACTATATTTCTTTCTTTATGGCAATCACTAAAATCATCAAATTAGCCAGAAGGACTGCTCAATAAAATGTTAATTTGAAAATGCCATTGTAAGATCAGAGTCATTTTTCATTTTGTTTCAGTCTATGTCCGTGTGCCATCCATTCCAGTTTTTTCTTTTGAAATGTCTTTCAGATCAACTTTTTGTTTTCTCATTAGGTCATAGGACTGTATTTCTATCCTAAAAATAAAAATAAAAACAATAACAATGATGAACTTTAAACTAGACTCCCTGTTTCTGTCTCTATACTTTTATTTTTAACATTTGCAGACTAGTTTAAGGCTCAATGTTAGTTATCTTAGAATCCCTGTTGCTTATGACATCAACTAAGAATTAACTCTATATTTAAAATGCATCTGTTGGGAGAAGTAAATCATTGGATTCTGATGTATATATAATCTGATGATTTTTACTTTTTAATAGGAATCTGTAGTCATTTTTATATTAATACAAATAAATTAAACCTATCATTTAGTCTTTGTTTTATATTGAACTACTCTGCTTTTATGCTATTCTGTTCCTTCTTTTCTTTTCCCTTTGGATTAAACAAATTTTTAATATTCCATTATAATTTCTCCACTGGCTTGTAATATTAACTTAACATTTTTAGTGCTTATTCTAGACATAATAGTATAGATGTTTAAGTAATCATGATGTACTAATAATTGGTAACAGTAGACAACTTAATACTCTGCCGTTTGTGCTATAATCACATATTTGTGTGCGTGTGTAATATGTTTGTGTCTAATACACATACCATATGGCATTAACAGTTTACCTTAAACATATGCCATTTATAGAAATTAAGAGAAAAATTACTCACAGTGTTTTATATGTATCATTTTCAGTAATCTTTATTTATTTTGGAGGTCCGCATCTTTTCACCTGATCTTATTTTCCTTCAGAGTGAAGAATTTAATCTAACATTTCTTAGAGTGCGAGTTGCTTAAAATAAATTCCACCTTTTTCCTCCATCAAATAATTCTTTATTTTTGTCTTTCTTCTTAATAGGTAGCTTTTCTGGATATAGAAAATGTTTAAGCAATTTAAGGATGTCATACCATTTTCTTCTCATTTTAATTGTTTCTGATAAGAACTTGGTCATACTTATTATTATTATCCATATATATATATATATATATATATATATATATATATACACACACACACACACACACACACACACACACACAATCTTACTGCTTGCAAAATTGTCTACTTATTTATTTGGTATTGGGTATTAAACTCAGAGGCATTCAATCTCTGAGCTATACCCTCAGCCTTTTTCATTTTTTCATGTTGAAATGGGATCTTACTAAATTGTTGAATTGTTGAGACTGGCCTCCAACTGTTATCCTTCCATATCAAGCATCCAAGAAATAAGATTACAGGCATGCTTAATCTCTGATTTTTATCATATTGGCTAAGATGTGCCTAGGTGTGATTTTTTATTAATCTTTTTATTTCTCTAATGACTCTTTAAACCACAAATATTTATGAATAATTATTTTGTTGACTGGATCCCCTAGCAAAAATAAGTAGCTTCCACCTGATACCCCTTTGGGTTTTGGACTTGCTGCCTTTTTACATGACTATCACGCACACTCCTTTTGTGATACAGTTATCAGCTAGCTATTGGGTTCTTGTTGAAACTGAACACTGGCCCTGTGTCAACATTATGGCTCTCTAGAGCCTTGTGTTCCTTGCTGGGTACAGGTAGGTTAGACTCAGTGACCACCATAGTGGGAAAGGACCATCAAGCCTCACTTGTCTGGTGAAACTGGTATGTTTTGAGGATGTACATCTGTTTGCAGTAGCATCTTGTCTTTTATTAAATCTGACAAGTATCCCTTTAGGGTGTCTCTATCCTTTACTCCACTGCCTGAAACAAAGCTGCTGGCTCATTTGTACCCTCAATTCACTGCCTGGGACTGGTTTAGTGAAGGCAGAGTTAAGCTGAAATGGACTAAATTAAGCTAGGTGCATGCACAAGTACATTACAATCCCATGTCATGTATATTTCTAGTGCACTGACAAAATTAATTTATATCTGAAATAAATTGATGAATTTGGTCTCAGCTTATGTTATTCAGATTAATGAAAGTAGACAATAGAATGGCATAGTCATGGGTAAGGATGCAAGTAGCAAAGAGAGAAGATCAACAAGGGACAGATACTGTTGGAAGATAATTCTGCAGGGATCTATTGTTTTCTCATGTCTTGTGAGGTAGCATTTATCACCCCTTATTCTGAACTATCTCTTGAAAATGGTTCTTTAGAGATCATCCTTGAAAGATAAATACGGTGTTTCCTTCCAGATCAGAGAACCATTATTACTGTCAAATATAATGAAAGTATCATCTTCCTCCACAACAAAACACAGTAATTATTCCTTACAACACATAGTAAAAATTATTGCCTATTATAAAATATTAGGTTCCTAAATAAAGTGTCCCTTTCCTCTAGCACAAATTACAGTATGTTTCAGTACTTTCTAGCCCTCATTACATAGCCTTGTAGCTATGGACTTGGAGACACAGTACTAAAACTACTGATACCCAAGATACCATTAATATCTTTATTCCATCTTTTTAAAATCAGAATCACAAGTAATTTACCAGTATGTATGCAATTGTGTCAAAATAACTTGTTAGCTCATAACTAAAGTAAAACATCAGTGCCTTCAGTATTTTTGTCAATAAGATGAAATATTTTAGGTAGCTAATACAGTTTCTGGTACAATGAATAACCTTAATATTGGAAGTTGTTAAGTATAATTTCCCATGCATAACATCCAGCATAGAATGGATGCTTTGTGTATACTGACAGAAAGACCAGTCAACTTTTCAATAAAATAGTAGAAATAGTGTACTTTGCAGGATAACATAGAGGAATGTCTTCCAAACCAAAACATCTGTTCTCTCATTTGACTAAACATCTTGCTCAATTTTCCATCCAGTAGATGTCAGCAGTGATCTTGCTGAGCTCAGGAAGCAAGCTCCATCCAGTTCTCTGAAAATTCCTTTCATAACTCAGTTTCTTGGGCTTTACAAATTAAACTTAGGTTTAAATAATTGAATAAATATTTTAAGGACATCATAATCTGTGTTTGCTAAAGATACTATTTTGATCACATGACAAAGACCAGTGTTTGGCCATTATGTATCTAGATATATCAGTCATATACTTGAGACAATTCTTATATTTTTTTTACCTGACAAGAATTTTACTGATTGTCCTTTTTTGGTTGTTTTATCCTGTGCCTAGCTAAGTAACTCTACAAAAGTTCACTGAATGAATGGGTGAGCAAACAATCTATCTCTTTATCAGTTACTAGCTCATAGAGGATAAGTCCAGCAACTCACAAACTTGTGAAGATCTGAAAAGTAAATTGTGAAGTGCTGAAAAATAAAGTATTTTATTATTCCTTACCCTTTTGAAATCTTATACAAATCTTTGCAGAATAAGCACTTTAAAAACACCTGACATGTATGCAAAATTCCTAAACTTTGATTTGAAAGGTGCCATTTCCTGACTCCTTTCAAAGTAAAATGTCCTCAACTCTTGTTTGGCTTCTTTGAATCTTCAGCTTAATAAAAAACTGTCCTCATTAGTTAAATTACATTTGTCTTTAAAAAGATACTCTAGCTTTGTGGCTATGCTTTGTGTCCTTCCTGCCACTCTGGGCTTGAGAGGAGGTGGTGTATCTGTCACCTCTTTCCTTGCTGTCTGTGTTATCCCTCCCTGCTCTGCACCCACATAGCTGACAGCACCTCAAGATGATTAGAGGATTTGGGTAATCTGTGAAGAGCCAGGCATAGATCCTTAAATGTGTGAAATACTTGTCACATTTTTATAGTAATTAGGAGATGAATGAGGAAAAAAAGAATGTGGCTGCTCAGAATTCGGTAGAGTTTCAATCTTGCAATATTCCTCTTGAGATGTTTAAGTGGCTGATTTTGTTAGAAATACACATAAAATAATATCACATTGGAACAAAAATAATTATACTTGTGTAGTAATCTAGTTTGTGGAGTCTTTGAGATGTGGGAATTGATTGCGCTTTGCCTATCTGCCAACATATTCCTTCTTTTCTTGGAAGAATGTTCAGATTCTTACTTTCATTGATCTGCTCCTTTGTTGCCTTTATGCTGCCAGAAGCTGTGAGAGATGTGAACAGGAAACGGTGAACCTGACAGCTTGGTCAAGACTTTTATCACATTTTCCCAATGACATTTACAGCTATTTAAACACAGGTTTTCTGTTTTGTTTTTGTTTTTGTTCTTTTTGGTGGTACTGGGGTTTCTGGAAACCCTTCTACCTCCGAGCTACACTCCCAGACCTATTTTGTACTTTTTTATTTGGAAACAGGGTCTTTTAAGCCAGTGTGGCTGCTTTGGAACCTGCACGGTGCTCCTGTCTCCACCTCCCAGGCACAGGGATGACAAGAGTGAGCCACCACGTCAGGATTTAAACACAAGTTTTTAAACTTCATGATTTCTTTATGATTATAAGCAACCATTGTTTACATAATATTTTCTCTGTTTGGAAATATTACATGGCTTCCATGTTTTCATGATCTGACTTTATGACAAATATTTTTCTTTCTTTAAATCTGGAGTCATCTTGCCATGAGAAGAACTTGGAGGTTTAAAAATGTCATCAAGACAAGGCTTGATCCAATTTAACCAAGGCAGTTTTTTTTTTTCTTTCATCCATTTTTTTTTTTCTGTACTGAGTACTGAACATTGAACTCAAAGGCATTTTCTCTTGAGTTATACCCCTTTGTATTTTTATTTTGAAACAGGGTTCCCTAATTTTCTGACACTCTTACTAAGTTACTAAGACTGATCTCTAACCTATTCTCTTTCTGTCTTTTCCCAAGTATTAGAATTATAGGTGTGTGCCACCATACCCGAGTTAAACAAATCATTTATTTTCCTCTTAGGGAAGTCCTAAATTTTCTGTGTGGCTTAAGACAAAGGAAACAAATGGCCAACCTCATGGGTATATGACTTTGGAATCACTTTTCCTGTATTAGGAGTAAAATAAAAATGGTTTCTTTTCTGTAAAAACTTTTTATTTGTTGCATTGTATGTAGTCAGGGGACATAGGGTGATAAGTTAGTTAGTTAGAAATTAAGACATTTGATAGAAAAAAACCACAACACATTAGAAATCATGGAATGGCAAATACTACATTGTAGAAATCCTACAATGGCAAAATATGTGAGTGAATACTGGAAATCTTTATGATAAAAAGTAGAAAGAAATGAAGTAAGAAGCTGACCTTCCTGGGAAAATGTAAGGGTATAAATAATAAAGATTAAAAGTAATGTGGACTTCAAGATGTGTTGTCAAGGGAACAGGGTCTCCCATCATCCCTGCCTCAACTAGGTGCAATGGATCTTTTGACAACAATCTCTCTGGTCTGTCCCGATTGGAACAGTGTTACCAACTTACCCAAGCTATAACTAACAGGAATAAAATTTATGACTCTATTTTTTTCTGTTGCCAAAATCTCAGAGGAAAGAATAGATCTCAGCTCTTTCAACTAAGAAAATATCCTCCCTCAGCTTGGTTTTGCCCATCTTTTTAACATTTCCTTAGGCTGTAGAAAATTGAAAATAATACAAAGTATACATCTCTTAATATAGCTCATGGTGGAAAAAGAAAGCTAAAAATAATGCAATTGTAGAGGGAGAGTTCAAAAGTTAACCATACCCTATTAGTGCAAATATGGTAAAATGTGTAAACAGAAAGGAGAAACATGGAAAATCAATCAATCTTCACAATTAGGTAAAGAAGACAAAAAACAATAAGGCTAGGAAAAAGGAAATACGAGAGAGAGAAAGGAATGAAAGAAAAGCACATTTCCTAAAATAATACATAAAAAAATAGATAAATAAAGGGTCTAAGTTACAGATGAGTGAAAAAATAACACAGAAAGTTAAAAATCAGGAACAGAGATAGTTGTTCAAGGATTATTGCTTAGTATGGTTGAAAGACAAAATTATATTAAGTTTAAAGATGTAGTCAGTTTTTATTTGTGACTCTAGAATATGGCAATATCTCATTCTATAAAGTAGGTTGAATGCTATACTAAGTTGTACAAAAGCCCTGGGCTTTCTAGACAGAAGAGAGCTGATGAAAATAGAAATGGAGAACAAGAAGAGGGTAGATAATTTCAAATTCCTTTCCAGATAGATTTAAAACAAAGAGACTCCCTTAAGATCCAAGTCAATTGAGATCTACTTTTTGGGGAAATTAGCCTGTTTCAAAGCACAGTTGGTTGTGGGACACCTGGCATGAGGACTATATTCTGGTTTGGTCTCATCTGTGGGGGCCTAGTGTGTGGGAGACTGCTCTAAAACAGTTGCTGCCCATAAGCTTTGTTTAATAGTGCTGTAGTCCTTAAATATCGAATGAAACCAGCTATCAAAATCATGGTTAAATATTTAAATGTGAATGCTATAAATACTGACCATGTAAGAATACCTATAGTCAAAATCCAGAGAAAATGGGAAGATTGACAGGACTGGCTAGATAACTGCTGCCCTTCTAAAGCAGACGGTAATAGAAATGGCCTAAAATTAAAACAGCAAATTTAAAAATAGCATATTAATCTCTCTACCTCTGGGCTACAATCCAAGACCTATTTTATATTTTATTTAGAAACAGGGTTTCTTAAGCCAGCTGAGGCTGGCTTTGAACCTGGGAGATCCTCCTGTCTCAGCCTCCCAAGTGTGGGGATTACAAGCATGAGCCACCACGCCCAGCTTCATAGTATCTTTTAAAAATCACAGTTGGATTTTAAAAAAATTTTATAAATAAGTTATTTAATCTCGTTTTAAGCTTTACTTCCATTTTTAATTTTAAGTAAAATTTAGCATTATTGTTACAAAAACATGTATTTTACAATGTATTCTTATAAAAGTTTTTATATATGTTTATTCTTATCCATTTGTTTATAATTCTATCCATTATCCAGATATTGTTTTAATTTTTTATTGGTGCTTTGTAGTCATACATCTTAATGGTGTAAGTTGGTAGATGCATACATGCACACATCACTCATTTAGCTCTTCCCCAGTACCCACTCCATTCCCTTCCCCCTCTCTCCTTTTCATGTTTGGCTTAGTGATTGACTTTGATATGTTTGTTAATGTGCATCCTATACACTAGGAAATTTCCCTCTTTCCCCCCTCCCATTCTTCTCAGTTAGGTTGCCTTATTTGCTCATCTATGGTTTCTCCATCTTCATCTAGAGTTCCTCCTATGGCCCATTTTCTCCCTAGCTTCCATATATTAGGGAAAGCATTCAATTTCTTACTCCTTATGACTGAATAATCTTACTTAGCATAATGTTCTCCAGTTTTTGGCTAGGGATTTAATGAAGTGTCAGAGGACCTGCCTAGTAGGGCATTGGGTTTGGTGCTCAGCACCAGAAAGAAAGAAAGAAAGAAAGAAAGAAAGAAAGAAAGAAAGAAAGAAAGAAAAGAAGAGAAAGAAATTATGAGACGGGTTTGGTGATAAACAACTGTACTAGTACCTGGGACTGGTGGACTAAGACAGGAAGATAACAGGTTTGAGGTCTACCTCAGCAATTTAGTGAGACCCTGTTTAAGAATAAAAAATTAAAATAGGGATGGTTGTATAGCTCAATGGTAAAGTATACTTTGGTTTAATCTTCTGTACCACCACCAAAACACAAAGACAAAAAAATATTTTTTAAAAAACCCTGTAGTTTTGTCAGTAACAAAAATGTAATATTGGTAGGAATTTAATTTTCTTTCAAATAACACTTTAGCTTTATACTTTTAATATATATGTATAATATATATATATACATATATATATATATTTTTAATATATATATAGGCTTAATTTCTAGAGCACTTTTAAGGTCACAGCAACACTTAGAAGTACAAGTGAGTATCACATATTCTCTGACTCCATACTCACAAGGGCTTCCTACTATCCACATCTCACATGAGAGGTATTCGTTCCCCACAGCTGATGACCCCACATTGACATCACAATCAGCCAAAGCCCACACTGAGGTTCAGTCTATGTTGTACATCTTAGGATTTTGATATAATATGTAATGGCATTTAACTTAGAAATTTGGGAACATATACATATTGAGACCAGAGAAAGATGCATTCACTAGTATAATATATGGAAGAGTTTTGCTGCCATAAAAATGCTCTATTTCCCGTCTATTCCTATGCTCTGGACCTTGAAAACTACCCATCTTTTTACTGTCTGCATAGTTTTGCCTTTTGCACCATAGCATATATGAAATTATATACTATGTAGCTTTTTCAAATTGGCTTATTTCATTTAATATTATCCACGTAAGTTTTCTGTATGCCATTTCCTGGCTTGAAAGGATATTTCTTTTTAGATCTGATTAAAATTCCATATGATCCAGCTCTACCACTCCTGGGTATCTTTCCAAAGGGGTTGAATTCAGAGAAATACAGCAACATATGCATACCTATGTTCATAGCAGCACAATTTGTAATAGCCAAAATATGGAACCAAACCAGACCACCATCAACAGATGAATGGATAGCAAAACTGTGAGAAATACACACAATGGAATTCTATTCAGCCATAAAGAAGAACAAAATTATATCATTTGCAAGAAGATGGAAAGTCCTAGAGAACATTTTGTTAAGTGAGATCAGCCAAACACAGAAGGAGAAGGTACATATGTTTCCTCTAATATGCCCAAACTAGGGAACACAGAGGATACCAGTGGGACTCCAGATAATGGAGGGGAAATACCAGCAAAGTTTGAATGGAAAGATAGGAGAGGAGGAAGGCTGATACTGATTAATGAGGGTCTACATCTGAATATGTATAAAATTATGAATAAGACATGGTTAACGTAGACAACCATTGGTGGCAGGGGGGGAAGGGAAAACGGGGGCGGGGGGAGAGGGCACCAAATATAGTTTAAATGTATACTATTTATGTTCAATAAAAAATTGTTAAAAATAAAATAAAAAAATAAAAAATAACAAATAAATAAAATAAAATTCCATTAACTGCCAGGCGTGGTGGCACACGCTTGAAATCCCCGCGCTTGGGAGGCAAAAACAGGAGGATCACACAGGTTCAAAGCCAGCCTCCCTGGCTTAAGAGACACTGTTTCCAAATAAAAAAGTATAAAATTAAGTCTTGGAGTGTAGCCCGGAGCTAGAAGGGCTTCCAAGAACCCCAGTACCACCAAAATAAATAAATAAATAAATAAATAAATAAATAAATAAATAATTCCACCACCACTGACAGTTTCTCTTGCTCCACATCCTTGACAGCATTTGATGTTGTCGATGTTCCGGGTTTTAGCCATCCTCTAATAGATGTGTAGTAATAGTTCTTTGTTGGTTAAATTTGCAATTCTCTGATGACATATAATGCTGAGCAACTGCTTTTTTGTCCCTTTAAATATTTACAAATTCTAAAAGAGCATTTTTATTTTATAAAACCAACTGAGTAATGTTTACTTTAAAAGGAAAAATAAATAAACTGAGCCGGGTGTGGTGGTGCATACCTGTAATCCCAGTACTTGGGAGTCTGAGACAGGAGGATCACAGGTTTGAGACCAGCCTCAGCAACTTAGTGAGGCTTTGTTTCAAAATATAAAATGAAATGTGTCTCAGAAGTAGATCAGTGCACAGAGGTATTGGGTTCAATCTCCCCCACAACACACACACACACACACACACACACACACACACACACACAGATTAAAAGAAAAAAAATGGTCCAAAGAAAATGTGTCAAGGTTTAACGGTGGTTAATTTGAGATAGGAAATTTGAATTATCCTATTTTCTCCTTTTTTCATATTGTATTTTATTTATATGTGGAACATATTGAAAATGGTGTACATTTAGATTGTGCTTTATGCCCTCTTCCCCCATCAATTACCCTTCCCCCCTCCCAATAATGAGTGTGCAGGTTAACACATCTGGATATGTGTAAATATATGAATATACTTTTACACATATCCAGATGTAGTTACTCCATTGAACAACCTCAGCTTTCTTCCTCTCCTATCCTTCCATTCTAGCTTTGTTGAGATTTCCCCTCCATCATCTGGAGTCCCTCTGGTATTATCACCACTCCCTAGCTTGGGCATATTAGAGAAAACATATGTCCCTTCTCTTTCTGTGCTTGACTAATCTCACTTAACATAATGTTCTCCAGCTCCCTCCATCTTCTTGTGAATGTTATTATTTTATTCTTCTTTATAGCTGAATACAACTCCATTGTGTGTATTTCCCATAATTTTTCAATCCATTCATCTGTTGATGGAGACCTAGGGTGTTTCCATATTCTGACTATTATGAATTGTGCTGCTATGAACATGGATATGCATATGTTAATGTAGTTCTCTAATTTTAAGTACTTTGGAATGATACCAAGGAGTGGTATAGCCAGATTAAATGGTGGATATATTCTCAGTTTTCTAAGGTATCTCCACACTGATCACCTTAGTGGCTGAACTAGTTTGCACTCCCACCAACAGTGTAAAGAGAGTTCCTCTTTCCCCACATCCTTGCCAGCATTTGTTGTTATTTGATTTATTTATGCTTGCCACTCTGATTGGGATTAGATGGAATCTCATCGTAGTTTTGATATGCATCTCCCTGATGGCTAGTGATGTTGAACATCTTTTCATGGATCTATTATGCATATCTCTTTCTTTGTGAAGTGTCTATTCAGTTCAGTCACCTATTTTTTGATTGGGTTATTTGTTTTGTTATTGTAGAGTCTTTTGAGCTCTTTGTATATTCTGGATATTATACCCTATCAGAGTGGTGGCTGGTAAAGATCTTCTCCCATTCTGTAGGCTTTCTCTTTAAGTCCTTGGTGGTTTCTTTTGATGAGAAGAAACTTTTTAATTTTATGCCATCCCACTTCTTAATTCTTGCTTTAATTTCCTGCACTTTGGAAGTCTTGTTGAGAAAGTTACTGCCTGTGCCTATATGTTGGAGTGTTGATCCTATGCCCTCCTCTAATAACTTTACAGTCTCTGGTCTTATTTCTAAGTCTTTGATCCATCTCAGTTGATTCTTATACACGGTGAGAAGTAAGGATTCAGTTACAAATTTCTACAAATGGATAGCCAGTTCTCCCAGCACCATTTGTTGAAAAGGCTGTCTTTTCTCCAGTGTATCAGTTTGGCCCCTTTGTCAAAGATCAATTGACTATAGATGTGTGGGTTTGTTTCTGTATCTTCTATTCTGTTCCACAGGTAAGTCTGCCTGTTGCTGTGCCAGTACCATACTTTTTTTTAAACTACTATTGGTCTATAGTGTAATTTGAAGTCCAGGATTGTGGTGCTTCCTGCCTGGTTCTTGTTGCTGAGAATTGCTTTGGCTATTCTGGGTCTTATCCTTCTCCATACAAAATTCATAACTGATTTTTCCAGATCTATGGGGAATGTTGTTGGTATTTTAATGGGAATTGCATTGAATCTGTCGATCAGTTTTGGCACAATGGCCATTTTGATGATATTTATTCAGCCTATCCATGAGCATGGGAGATCTTTCCCTCTTCCAAGGTCTTCTTCAATTTCTTTCTTTAATGTTTTGTAGTTTTCTCTGTAGAGGTATTTTACATATTTGGTTAGGTTTATTCCTAGGTATTTTATTGGTTTAGAGGTTATAGTAAAAGGAATAGTTTTCTTTAATTCTTTCATTGTGGAATAATTGTTGGCATAAAGAAAAGCAAATGATTTCTTTAGGTTGATTTTGTATCCTGAAACTTTGCTGAATTTGTCAATCAGCTCCAGAAGTCTTTTGGTTGAGTTCTTTGAATCTTCTAGATAAAGAATCATGTCATCTGCAAATAAGGATAGTTTTAATTCCTCTCTTCCTATTTGAATTCCTTTTATTTCCTTCTCTTGTCTTATTCCTGTGGCGAGAGTCTCAAGGACTATATTGAAAAAGTGGTGATAGTGGGCATCCTTGTCTTGTTCCTGACTTTAAAGGAAATTCTAGTAGTTTTTCCCCATTGGATATGATGTTGGCTTTGGGTTTATTGTATATTGCCTTAATGATGTTGAAATATCTTCCTTCTATTCCAATTTTCTGCAGTGTTTTTAACATAAATGGGTTTGGGATTTTGTCGAATGCTTTTTCAGCATTTATTGAAATGATCATGTTTTTTGTTCTTAGTTCTATTTATATGGTGAATAAGGTATATTGATTGACATATGTTGAACCAGCCTTGCTTTTCTGGGATGAAATCAACTTAGTCATGGTGTACAATTTTCTTGATATGCATATAGCTAGTATTTTGTTTAGAGTTTTTGTATGTATGTTCATTAAGGATATTGGTCTTTAATTTTTATTTCTCGAGGTATCTTTATTTGCTTTGGGGATTAATGCGATACTGGCCTCATAGAAGGAATTAGGGAGAATCCCATCTATTTAAATTTCCCAGAACAAGTTGTGAAGTATTGATATTAGTTCTTCACTAAAGGTTTTGTAGAATTCAGCTAGAAACCTATCAGGGCCTGGGGATTTTTTTATTTTATTTTTTTATTTTTGATGGCAGAATTTTGATTATTATTTCTATTTCTTTGTTTGCTATTCGCTGGTTTAGGCTTGCTATTTCCTCTTTGTTCAGTTTAGGTAGGTTATATGTGCATAGAAATATATTGATTTCTTCCATGTTTTCCAGTCTGTTGGAGTATAAATTCTCAAAATAGTTTCTGATAATCCGTTGAATTTCCCCACTGTCTCTTGTGATGTCTCCTTTTTCATCTCTGATTTTAGTAATTTGAGTTGATTCTCTCTTTCTTTTGATTAGACTGGCCAAAGACGCAGCTTTTTGTTTTATTGATTCTTTGAATTTTTTTTGTTCTCTATTTCATTTATTTCTCCTCTGATTTTAATAATTTCTTGCTTTCTGCTGCTTTTGGGATTAGACTCGTGCAGTCTTTCTAGGTGCTTGAGTTGTGTCATTATTTTGTTTACTTGGTGAATTTCCTTGGCCTCTATGTTGGTCATTTTGATTATTATATAGTGTGGGAACGTTCTTCTTTTATCTTGGCTTAATGGTGTTCTGTATACCTCACAAACATGAAAATCCAAGTCTCTTTCCATGTTTGAAAAATTCTCTGAAATTATTTCTCTGAAGAGATTATGAATACCCTGGGTCTGTACATCTATTCCTTCTTCAATGCCTTTTATTCATAAGTTAGGACACTTCATATTGTCCCATAGTTGTTGGATATTTAGGTTTTGTTGCTGTACTGACTTCTGTATGCTGTTGACTGTGTTTTTGTTTTTGAATGAACTGTCTTCTAACAGTGATATTCTACTTTCCATTTCATCTAATCTTCCAAAATATTTTTCTATTGCTGTCTTCATTTCATTTATTGACTCTTTCATTTCATTCCAGACCTCTTTCTGATTCTTTCTTGGTGTTTCTGTTTCCTCTTTCATTTCTGTAGACTTGTTTTAAAGCCTTTCATCATATTGTAGATCAAGATTCAGAACTCATCTTCTTGCATTTCTTGTAGGTCAGTATTTGTGATTTCTGTTGTCTCTTCATTGTTCCTGGTTCTCATATTTTCAAGGTTCTCAGGTCTGTTTTTCTGATGTCTTCCCATTTTTTGTGGGTATTATGTCTAATCCAATCATAATAGTAGGAATTTAAAGGTATCAGCAGATTAGCGGTACTTATTCTAATGGTGAGGGTTGAGTGATGGGGGAAGAGCCAGGGTAATAGTACAGGAGTCATGTAAGGTAAAAGATATGTTTAGGTTGAGTAAAAATTTAAGTATAATAAGATAATATCTTGTTGAGATTGAGAGAAAGTTAGATAGTAGGACTCTTGTAGTTAGAGTATTTAAGTATGGAGATCTAAAATACCTTGAATATTAAAGAAGGAGATACAGGATGGGAAAAAATTTTGAGAGGAGAGCGTAGATAGTGGGAAAGTTTGTAACAGGGATGTGGGGTAAGAGCAAGCAAATACAAATAAAGTAACAAAACAAGATACAAAAGCTAACTATTATATAATCAAAAACAAAAAAGCAACTGAAAGAGAAAAAAGAGTAAGAAAGAGGAAAAAAGGACAAAAATAAAATATATAAAAAGAATTAGTGACTCCGTGAAACAAGAAAGCAAAGCAAACAATCAAACTTATATAAAAAACCCCAAATAAAAGGAAAAGAAAGACGAGAAAAAAACAAAAACAACAACAAAAAAAAACTAAAAAAAAAAAGTCCTACTAATTTTCGAATATGAGGTTGGGTCCCTATAATATCTGAATTTCTGTTCACTGTGGTAGCTTTTGGGGTATAATCCAATGTCTCTTAATTTGTTCTGTACCCTATTGTCAGCTTCTTAACCCACTCTCTGGGTGTTTGGACCTCTCTCTTGCCTTTGACAGCTTTGGGTTTAGGTATCAGATTATGTGGTGTCATTGTTAATAAGTTCTGTACACGTCCTGTGTTCTGTGTATATCCAGCCTATAGTTCACACGTATTCACTCTCCACCCTGGACTCAGGCCTGTGCTTCCCTACCCTCAGGGGTTGAGGGTGTCCAAAGTAGTCTTGGAGCCACCTCCTGTGACCCTGTGAAGGTATCACCTTGAGGACCTTTCCTGTGTCTCTGGAATTCTAAAGGGGCTAGCCTGTCCTGTCCCACAGTGCACACTGGGCACAAAGGGTTGCCTCAGAATCCCAGGGCACACACGGTTACTGACAAGTCCCGGGACGCACACTGGGTGCACACTAGGCACACACAGTTACTGCAGGGTCCCAGGGCCCACACACACTGGGTGCACACTAGGCACACACAGTTACTGCAGGGTCCCAGGGCCCACGCTGGGTACACATAGTTATCGCTGACCCGCAGTGCACTCTAGGCACACAGTTACTGCCAGGTCCAGGGTGTACACTGGGTGCATACTCGGTGCACAGGATTACCACACGGTCCCAGGGCCCACCCTGGGTGCACATGGTTAGCGCTGGGTCCCGGGGCACATGCTGGGTGCAGTTAACGCCTGGTCCGGGGGCACACACTGGGCACAATCGGCTAGCACTGGTTCCTGGGGCCCAGACTGGGTGCACACGGCTATTGCCAGTCCCAGGGCACAGCTGGCACACAGAGCTAGTGCTGGTCCCGGGTGCACCCAGCCAGCATTGGTCCGGGGTGGGGGATGGGCGTAAAAGGCTAGCGCCAGTTTCGGGGCGCACACTAAGTCAGCACACTAAGTCCTGCAGCTTCTCTGGACCACTCATACCTGGCTGCCTTCATACAGGTGTCTGGAGTACTTGCAGTGCCACTGCGATCCCGCCTTTGATAGGCACACAGGCTTCTGGCTCGGGCATCACTCTGCTTATGATGTTGAAGCCCTATGTCCATTTTCAAACTCTTGGGTTATTTTGCCACGTTGGTGTCAGTCAGATCCAGGTATTGTGGTTTGGGCCAGCAACCCACACTGACCCTGGCAGCCTGGCCGCTCTACAGCAGGTCTGCATCTGCAGTCTGCAGCAGATCCGTCGCTGGAGCTTTTTTATTTATTTTATTATTATTTTTTTTTTCAGTGTATCTCGTAGTTCAGAGTTACTGGATTACTTCTGCCAGGTTCCTGGATCTGTTTTTGTCGTGAAATATATTTATTTTGTTTGTTAAGACGCTGCCTTCTTGGTAGTTGAACTTTATTTCATTTTAGCCATTGAGAAGTGCTGTGTCTTAAAGCTGCCATTTTTCCCCTATTTTATCTCTCTC
This sequence comes from Muscardinus avellanarius, assembly GCF_963383645.1. Taxonomy (NCBI): domain Eukaryota; kingdom Metazoa; phylum Chordata; class Mammalia; order Rodentia; family Gliridae; genus Muscardinus; species Muscardinus avellanarius. Next base: position 97,323,374 of record NC_137787.1, on the reverse strand, counting down.
TCTCTCTCTCTCTCTCTCTCTCTCTCTCTCTCTCTCTCTCTCTCTCTCTCTCTCTCTTTGTGGTACTGGGGTTCCTAGAAGCCCTTCTACCTCCAGGCTACACTCCCAGACCTATTTTATATTTTTTATATTTGGAAACAGGGTCTCTTAAGCCAGTGAGGCTGGCTTCGAACCTGTGTGATTCTCCTGTCTCCGCCTCCCAAGCACAGTGATTACAAGCATGCGCCACCACACCCAGCTTCTATTTTCTCTTTTTTAAACCTTCTCTTTGTTTTTAAATTTTGAAAAAAAGTAAGAAAAAAGTTTTGGGGCTTTCTTTACTCAGCCTGATACTAATGAAGAGCTACATAGTTGTGAAATAAGATACTCCTCAAAGTTGTTCATTTTAAACCATGAATTCCTCAGCTTTACCTCCATCCCTGGATATATCTTGTTAGAGCCTCTACAGCATAAGGACATTTTTGTCCTGACATTTTGTTCTACTCATGTGCAGTAAGAGATGTAGAGACTGTTTTTTTCTGAGCCTGCACACACTAGGTTTTATTTTTGGAAGGTAACACTGCATCTGAAAAGCTGCCTTTTATTTTGTAAGCTGCTCTCCTTCCCTTATTCCAAGACCAATCCTCTCTTTTTGTAATATTTTCAAATGACAATAAAAGTATTAGGGTGATAAAGGAAGCTGAGTCCTTAATAAGTCAAATCCTTGTGTCAAATCTGTAAAGTACAAAATGGAAGATCCTGCTGTCACGACTGATCAGCTGAGACCACAGAAGGATGAGTTCTGAGACGTTTCTAATTTGCCAGCATTAATACTTGATGATAAGACTAAAGAGGGGGGCAGGGAAACTCTGCTTAAAAATAAAAACACCCAGGATGGCAATTGGTTAATGTGAGCTGCTGATGAAGGGGCATCACAAGCCTGGCAGCTCTTTGATTTCCTTGTCTCCAGGCACCTTCTCCCTCCTGGTACTTTACTGTTTAACTCTGGGATAAACTCTTAGTGTGTGATTCTCATTAAGATTTTTAGGTGGAGCTTGTATCCATGTTCTTGTTCACTGGCATTCAAGCAGCTTCTTGATAAATTTTTTATTGTTTTATAAGCTAAGCTGGAAAAAAAAGTCACCTTAGCAAGACAGAAGTATCGGGTGATTAAAGGCCTACACCTCTTGCATTATCAACAGCCTAGCAGTGCTTGCAGCACGAGAGTGCTAAACCCCAAATTAAATGCCTCAGAATAAAGCCTACCTAATCCCAGACCTTTATGGAATCATGTAACATCTGCCTTTCTATCTCAGCTTTGGGGGCTGTGACATCAGGAAGGGGCCTGGAACTCATGGTTGAGTAGAAATGTTTTCATAGGAAAAGGAAGAGCTTGAGTCAGACATTCATGTGGAAGTCAGCCAGGGCCTAAAAGATCAACATTCCTTAGAAATACTATGGAACCAGGCAGATCCAAGTCAACTCAGAAACGGAGCCTTTATTTCTTCTTCTTTTTTTTTTTTTTTTAGCATACTCAAGGACACAAATGATATAATATCTATGTTAAATAACCAAATGCATAGTTTTATTTAATTTCAGAATTTTGCTGAAAATAATAATCATTTGAAATCCAAAATGTGCTAGTAGAAAAATCTGTGGGCTATAGGATTCATGAGCTACTACTTATATTTAAATAATTTTTGTTGGCCTCTGTAACCTCTCTGAGACTTGGTTTCCTCATTTGTAAAGTGCAGATGTCTAGCCCAGCAACTTTGTGTAAAGATTAGAAATAATGAGTCTAGCAAACCTGATGCCATGACCTGCACATAGTAGGTACAAAATTAACAATGATTTAAGTAATATTTATAGATTAATTTTTCAGATCAACATTAATAATTAGCCGCTGTTGGAAAATGTGAGCAATTTTACCCATACAAAATGGGTAGGTTTAAGAATCATAAATCACTAGGAAGGCATACATGTTACAGATATTGGGCCAAACTTTGCTATTACTTTAATATATATGTGAAATAAAGGATATGTTTGCTACACAAATAATGAGACAAGCCATCAAAAAACAAAAGCAGAAACAAAACAAAATAAACATAAAAGGGAGACTTCTATTATCCACAAGGGTTGAGAACTGAGGTTGCTTCTTAAACCTGTCTGCTTCAGCTCACAGAGGCCTTGAGAGGTAAGATTAAAGACAGGCAGTGATCCCTGGGCAATTTGGTGCCCATTACCTTGTAATCACCTTGTCATTCAGAATCAGCACTACTGGTATTTGGAAATTTCCTACAGTATTACATTTTCTCTCTCTCATATCCTATTCTCTCATAGCTAACATAAATTTTGGAAGTATTATAGAGAATTTTAGGTTCCAAGAAATTATTTCCAGACACGACAATATCTGCTCTTAACACCAATGTTCTCTCTTTGGCACACTGGGTAACATTCTCCCCAACACACACATAAAGAAAGTCCTGTTGGAGGCTGATCAAAGCTTGCACATATGGGACAACAGCTCAGAATAGCTCATTACTCTCTAATTGTCATTTGAGTCCAAAGTCTTCCTGAAAGCTGCTCTGCTTCACTCCCCAGAACCTTGTGCAATGATATGCCTCTGGAATTCACAATTAGAATAAAAAATTTAAGATGGAACACGTTGAGAGTAGGTCTGCTTATAATGGATGCAAGCTGTTTCTACTTAAAGTGGCATTTGTTTGTACCCTGCAGACATCGTGTTCCCGGGGAAGAACATTTATTATTTATTTCATTTTATGAAGAATGTAAAATTATTTTCCTTGAAGGATATATCTTAAACTCCAAACTCTTATGACTTTAGAGGGAAAGACTGAGAAAAGTACCTGTAGAAGAATCGCCTTTGTCTGTTTTTTGTTTGTTTTTGCTTTTATGGGTGTGGATTTTTATGTTCATATATGTATTTACTGAGAACATAAATAAGTTAAATGCATGTGCTCAAGAGCTAATGGTTTTTCTCAGCCATTCTGCAGAGGTGCCAATGAATTACAGAACTCTGATGATATGGGCAGATTGGCTTAGATAGATCTAATGTCAGCCAAAATGGTCTTTGAGAATAAGTGACTTTATTTAAGACTAAATATACTTTTTGCAATGTTAAATATTGAATCCAGGGGCTCAGTGTATGGTGGACAGGTGCCCTACCACTGTGCTCCATCTCCAAACAGCAAAAATATTTTTTTGAGTATCTACTTGATTACGTATACCAGAGATACAGAGGTATATAAAGTTTGGTCCATATTTCCCTGAAGCTTGCTGCCAATTGATAATGGTAAACTCATTAAGGATAATTTAGACAACGTTTCCTGTTGGTGAGTTCTCACCAAGAGCCTGGCACTGTGCCGAGTACTTCATACACACTTTCACCTAGCATTCTGTGATTGATGGTAATGAAGATAACTCTTAGCACCTCAACTTAATGAATTAAGGTTTAGAGTGGTTAAAACATTTTCCTAAGCCAGGTGTGGTGGCACATGCCTACAATCACAGTGAAATGGATGTTTTTCCTTACCAGGGCTCTTGTCTGTGAAGTACAAGAACTGACACTTGCAGACAACAGAAAGCTGAGTGAGGAGTTTATTGTAAAGAGTCAGGGCAGAGAAAAAGAATCAGGTTACCCTTGCGGGCCAGGGGACCTTGGTGTCTGGTAGCTTCCCTCTGGACTTTACTTGGGAATAGCCCAAGCCACGTGCTGTCAATTACAAATTTCTTTTGCCCAAAGTTCACAGGATTCACTTAAGAGAGTTGCAGGTCACTGGGTGTGGTAGAGCATGCTTGTAATCTCAGCACTTGGAAGGCTGACACAGGAGGATCGTGGTTCTTGGACAGCCTCAGCTGTTTAGTGAGGTCTTTTGTAACTTAGTGAGACTCTGTTTCAAAATAAAGAATAAAAAAATAGGACTGGGAGTGTAGGAAGGAGGTAGAATGTCCCTGGGTTCCGTCCCCAGTACCACACACACACACACACACACACACACACACACACACACACACAGTTGCAGGTCACTTCTGGGAGCTTTGGTTGGCCTTATGTCCCATGGAGGTCTTCTGGCCACTACCCAGGAGTGCCATTGGTTACACACCGCTTTCTCTCAAAGTCAACATTAACTGAGGGAGAGCCAATTAGACCTAGACAAGACTTTTTCTTTGTAATTTTGTCTATGGAGTTAAATTTTGCTCCCTCTACTGACTATATTTTTAAAGTGCATTGGTGCATATATAGCTTTATTATATATCACAGTGAGGTTCTATGTGTTAAAAACATCCATGTGCGCAGTTTTTGAATATTGACTAATTTTAAACCTTAGATAAGTTACTAAAGCTTACTGAGCTTTAATTTTCTTATCTGCAAAGAAGCAATAATATTTACCCTGAACATTGTTTTACAGATTAGAACAAATAGCATTTTGAGTAAACACTATCTGTTTCATAATTATCGAGGAAGTTTACCTGTCTGGAGATTCTTATTGACAGTAAAACATTAGCACACAGATAATAACTACTTTTTAGTAAGGATAATGATAGTAATAGATAAAGAACCCATATGCCACTGAGTAAACAGATTCCTAGGAGCATAGCAATTCTGAGTTCTAGAAATTTTCCAACTTTAGTAAATAGTCTTAAAAAGATTAATCCCTTTCTAAAAACTCCTCCTTTACCAACAACCAATATTATAGTAAGATTTGTATACAATTACTGATGTAGTGTTCTTTCCTCTGTCCACATTGTCAGCATTGACTTTGTATGTACATATTTGAGGTATGAAAAATATATTTCCCCATATAATCTGAGCTGATCATTTTTAGCTAAGATATCCAAATGTCAGACTCACTACACTGTGTTAAGAGATTGTCTCCTTATATTTCTTGTTAAAATACTCACAGATATTCTGAGTGATAGCCCTATGTACCAAACACCTGTCACAAAGTAAAACAGGGAGGGGAGTCCCCAACAAGGTGGTTGTGTGTTGTTACAATGGTTTTTTTCTTATTATCTTATCTGTTTATAGATCTTTGACTAACTGTCCAGTTCATCTGGATTTGTGGCTTGAATCATTCACTGAGTATGTGGCAGTGTTATTTATCATTTTCCAGGGAGGAGAAGGGATGGGGGAGTTGGTTATGATTGATGTCTTCCTGGTTATATCAGTGTGAAGCTGGATCATTCTGGAACCACTCATGGACAGAATAGAATGACCCATGTTAACTGAACCCAATCATTGATTTCATTACTATGTCTTTCTGTTTTGTCTGAATTGACCCCTTGCTTTGGTTTCTCCTAGGCCAGAATATCCATGCAGGATAGGAGCTAATCCAGCCTAATGAACTAATATTAGTTAACTTTTGCAAATTGACAAATAAACATTCTGGATTCACTATATAAGTAAATAAAATGGAACCAGTTGTGACTTTCCCCCCTGAAATGTAACAAAGTAAATACTAGAGTAATAACAGTAAGTCTTAAATTGGTATTAGCTTTATGTACTTAATCCCAAGGAAACACGCATTTTGTACTCTTTAATTCTACTCTGTTGGGTTTTTAAGTCCCTACTCTTTCACAGAGCTCAGGTCATCAGTTCTTGATACTGTGAACTGACAGGCCATAGGTGATACCAACTGCTTTTTATTTTTTTTGTGGTAAACTCTGTGTAATAGAGAAGGTCAATTTCTGTGTTATCTCCCTAACATCCTGTCTTAGATAGTTGCTTCTGCCTTGGAATACACCTCTCAGTGAATCAGGTAACCCAGAAGAAAATAGGTATATTATAGAATATTGGCTATTTGAGTAGCAAATGTTTGCTGATTTTACTGAAGTTAGTGTTGATGAAATCATCTCAGAAAGTCATTTCAGTTAGTTGCAGATAACCACTACTATGCTTAAAGCAAAGTAAGTCTAGATTCTTAGTTCCACGATTAAACCTGAGATCTTTTACTTCAAGGCCTTGGGAAGAAAGGAATAGGAGTAGAATTGGAACCTTAGATTAAATAGTCATGAATTCTTATCCCACTAAGAACTGAGACATGCACATGATTGGAGCTTACTGCATTTATTCTGAGCTATATGACATTATTTCAAGGTAAAATGTACGTAATAAACCTCTGTAACACCGGGCATGGTGGCGTACACTTGTAATCCCTGTGCTTGGGAGACAGAGACAGGAGGATCGCGCAGTTTTGCTTAAGAGATCCTGTTTCCAAATAAAAAAGTATAAAAAATAGGTCTGGGAGTGTAGCCCGGAAGTAGAAGGGTTTCCAGGAACCCCAGTACCACCAAAAAAAAAAAAAAAAAAAAAAAAAAAACCTCTGTAGGGAATTCTTGTTTTTGTTTATTTAGGGTATCTAGTTTTAGCTAATAAAAATAGAGGAAATCTAGTTAAATTCAAGTTTCATATCAACAATGACATGTTTTTAGAATGGTCTCAAAAATTTCACATGACATATTTGCATATTTGCACTAAAAACTATACAATGTTTGGGTGTAATTTTAATAAAATTATTCATTGTTGACATAAAATTCAAATCTAAGTGGCTGATCTGAATTTTTCCAGCAACTCTCTGTACATCCCATCTCTTCATTCTCTGATAATCCCTGATTTTTTCCTTGGGAAACCACCCTCCCCAGTCTAAGCCAACACGTTTCAAGTTAGTTCCTCCTGTCTCTGCAGAGCCGGGAAATTGGCCACAGGTTTGGCCAACTGGGTCCCAAATTCTGCGTATTAAGTTTCTTGATCAACTGGTTACATGGCCACGGCCATGGCGGTCAGATCAAACTCAGTACTGGAACTGGATGAAGCAGGTCTGAAAGATTAATTGATTTTCTATTGTATCCAACTATACAAGATTCGGTTTGCTGCCACCTAAAAGAGCCAATGAGTTAAGAGGCTTCTTTAGCAGCAAGGTGGCATGTTGGAAGATGGTGGGCTCCTGCCTCCCAATGGCTATCTTACTCCTTGCCCTAAGGGAGAATCTTTTACATAATTATTTTCCCCAGACAGGTAAGTGCCCGCATTGTCTGATGTTTCAAAGACTAGACTCTTTTGCAATACGGACTGTGTACAGCTGATTTGTTCACATAGGTCAGTGAGAGTTGCAGTCCAGTGGATCTGAAGAAAACAAAAGAGATCCCAGTTTGTGTGCTGCTTAGAGGGGTTTGTGGCTGCATTTTGTCTGATTAGCGTTTCAGGCAAGCTCCTTTCTGGGTGTGACCTTCTCTAGTAATGTGGGGCTACAGAATGTTCAGAAAGTGAGGGTTTGTTCATTTCTAGCTAACTTCAGTGTAAAGGTAAGTTTTTAAGAGAATTGGCAGGCAGAAGCAAAGAGAAACTTTTGAGAATTGGGTCTCCACTCAGGGTTGGGGAAGAGGCTTATGAGTGCTTTCATTGAGACTGATGAGATTTACACGGAGGCCAGGAGCTGCTGGCAGCCATTTTATTAACTCTGCTTAGACTGCTGGAAATCGGGCCGTGGTGGCAGAGTGTAGACCTCACACCTAGCAAGACTGTGCACCGATGACATTGTCTGAGACCCTGGCCGTGCCTGTGCTGAAGCCAGTCCATTCTGCATTTCTAGTTATATTGGATTATTTTACAAACAATTTTCTTACTTAAACCATACTGAGTTGTTGGATGTCTGACACCTGTAATGAGGAGAGAAAAATATGCAGAATCATCAAATTTTATGGGTATTAAATGAAAAACTATGTTAAGATCTCAACAGAAGATCAGATATATGTAAGATTTTAGTATCAGTTCCACACTCCCTGCCTTTTTCCAGTACCACACACAATCCCTGCGCCAGCAGTAATAATTATGAGTGAGAATAGATGGAGTTGTTTATTTATTTATTTATTTATTTATTTATGTATTTATTTATTTTTGGTGGTACTAGGGGTCCAACCCAGGGGCCTTCTACCTCTGGGATATATTCCCAGACCTATTTTATATTTTATTTGGAAACAGGGTCTCACTAAGTTGCTGAGAGCCTCACTAAGTAGCTGAGGCTGGCTTCAAACCTGTGTGAGCCTCTTGTCTCAGCCTCCCAAGCGTGAGGATTACAAACATGCGCCACCATCCCGGCTGGATGGAGTCACTTACATTTACCTCCAAATGAGAAAGAAAGAAGTTAGCAACAAATAATAAATAAATAAATAAATAAATAAATAAATAAATACATTTTTCCCAGGCTTGTTGGTGCACACTTGTAATCCTAGCATTTAGGAGGGTGAGACAGGAGGATCTGGCTTTGCAAACAGCCTCAGCTAGTTAGTGAGGCTCTTTGCAACTCAGTGAGACTCTGTTTCAAAATAGAGAATAAAAAAATATAGGACTGAGGGTGTCACTTGGAGGTAGAATGCCCCTGGTTTCCGTCCCCAGTACCACAAATAAATAAATAAATAAATAAATAAATAAATAAATAAATAAATAAATACCATCTTAATAACCATGGGATTAGGCACTTTTTTCTTAAATAAAAGAGATTACTACTTTTTTTAACTTTCTGTAGGTACAAGATACAGTAGCTTATCTTCAAAAGCAAATGCTGGCCAGGCGTGGCAGCCCATGCTTGTAATCCCAGCATTTGGGAGGCAGAGACCAGACGATTATAGTTCACTGACAGCCTTGGCTACTTAGGGAGTTCCTTCACAACTCAGTGAACCTTGTTTCAAAATTAAAAAAAAAAAAGATTAAAAAATAGGGCTGGGGGTGTAGTTCAAAAGTGCAATGTCCCTGAGTTATATCCCTGGTGTCACACACACACAAAATGCTGACTTGTTGATAAGATTCATAATGCTAAATAAAATAGGAGAAGCTTTCATTTTCTTGAGATCCTGCAATATCTCCATGATTACTACTTCAACTGGAATGTTTATTTCCTAAAAGTTAGTAGAACGGATAATTATTTGCCACCTCGTGCTAACCTATACACACTGGAGAAGCTAGCTGATGTCTAATTCTACATATTGGGATGAAAAAATATGGCTCTGTTTGAATCTGAGTTAAAGTATATCAGATGCAGAATAGTTTAGTATGTCTACTAGGAAATTCAGTGGAAATATGTTCAGTAAAGAGTTCAGCTATCTGTTCTTAGGATGAGATGCTTAAAGACTGCCCAACTCATAGGCTAATCATAATATATACTTATGAGTGACAGCATCATCTTGGCTTCTTTAATTACACTGATTATTTATAGGGGTACTGGGAATTGAACTTGGATGCATTCTATTTCTGAGCTTCACTCTCCAGGCCTTTTTTTTTTTTTCCTTTAGAAACAGGATCTTGCTGAGTTACTGAAAGTCTCACTAAGTTTCTGAGGCTCACATTGAACTTGTGATCCTCCCATCTCTTCCTCCCAGGCACTGGGATTACAGGAGTGCACCACCATGCCCAGTCTAATTACTTTTTTTTTTATGATGTAACACAAGTAATTAGTTATACTGGAGGATGTGAAGTTAGATGAACCTGAAGAAAAATCTAAGCCTGACAAAGAATAGTTTCATGGACGCTACAGCAAGTGCCATAATTCCTCTGATGCTTTCTAGTGTCTGTAAAGCAGGCTGCTGTGCAAATTAGAGTTAAGGTGTGATGAGTGCCTAGCAAAATATCTTGGACAAGGTAGATGTTCACAAACTGATGAGGTCCAGATATAGTTGAATCAGAGCAATGTTGAGTTTTTATAATCTGGTCCCCAAAAAAGATGGTTCCCAGAAAATTATATCAGCTATTTCTCTCCTGTTCTTTTCAAATCTCCTGGAGTTGGAACATGCTAGCAATCACTGTTTCTTTCAGCTATACTTCAAGTAATTGTTGAACCACAATCCCAAAAAAGAGAAGTTCCAAACACCTTTCATAAGTTCTAATCACTTCCCTCCAATCCCACTTGCTTTCTGATATTTTACCATGGTCTCTTCTATATTCTTTGATCATAATGAAATGTCAAGTGATGTTTCCATTTTAACTTCTAGTATGATTTTCTTTTTTATGCCTTTGGGCCATTCCTATCCCTTATATACATTTAACCAGACACATATAGAATTGAATTGTTTACTAGAACACAAACAGATGGTAAGAAGAAATTCTAGGTCAGTGTAGATAACACTACACTCACCTCATGATAGTGAGGTAGGTCATTTATTGGCAAAGAACATGGAACACAATTTGGAACCAGGGCCTGGGTCTATAAATGGAGCTGCTGGGTATGAATTTAAGAAGATAACTTACTCTGAGGATTCTGCGAGCATGGTGTCAGGGCTGAGAGCAAACACCTCTTAAATTTTTTGTCCTCTGGCCTCTCTCACTCCATCCAACTCCTGGCTCTGAATTGCAACAGTGAGTCACACTGGCTATAAATATGAAATCCCACTTAAGTCTTGGAAAAATAAACATAAACTGTAAATTGTAGCGAATCGTATTAGAAGTCAGTGCTAAAATTTACATACACACATAGAGATATACACACACAGCATCCTCTTTTTAGACTGTACATTAAATAATACTAGTGAAAATTTTTTTAATGTATGGCTAACTCTTAAAAAACACAAATAATGATGGCGGGATCATTATCATGTATCCACAATAATAGAGCAAATCAAGTGTGACCACATCTTTATCTCATCATTAATTCAATGATTTGAAATAAATGCCATCTTAAACACCATGATCAAATATGAAGGTCCATCCAAGAGAGTTAGGTACTGTTGAGTATTAAAAAAATTTTTTAGCTAGGTTTGGTAATGCATGCCTGTAATTTCAGTATTTGGGAGGCTGAGACAGGATGATCACAGGTTGAAGAACAGCCTTAGAAATGTAATGAGACTCTCAATAACTTATTGAGACCCTGTCTCAAAATAAAAAATGAAATAGGGCTTGGGGTGTAGTTCAGAGGTAGAATGATCCTGAGTTCAATATTCAATACCACCCTCCCCTAAAAAATTAATAGAAAGTATAACCATGTTCAACCCAAGTAAAGTACAGAAAGAACAAATGAAAATACTATACCAAATTGTTTTGTATGGGCGTTTTCCCTTGAGGAACATACCTAATACTTATTTTCCAAGGTTGTTATATATTCCTTATTTTACATATATAAAGCAATTGGAATTTTTCCTTTTACCTAATAAGTATAAAAAACACATTTCTAGATGTTAAGATTAAATGTGACGTGTGTGTGTGTGTGTTTTAATGAGGGATCAAACTCAGAACTTCCTTTATGCTATAGAAGTGTTCTACTACCGAGCTAAACCCCCAGCTTTGTAAAATGTCAATTTATAAAGCCCTTAAAATTCTTCAAACTCCTAAAAAAAAGCAGTTTCTGGAGATTACACACACACATACACACACAAACACACACACACACACACACACACACACACAATTAATTATCAGGACCCTGTAAGAACATATATTTGTTAACTCTGGTTCCAGGATTTTTTTTGATTCAGTACAATAAGAAAATCAGTAAACTAAAGGAGTTTTTTCTAAAAAAGCATCAACATATAAATTTTCTAACCTCCTAAAATTGTCATGTAAAGTGTCACTTTTTTCCTAAGGTATCCAAACCATAAAATCTAGTATTTTTATCTCCAATATAAATTGATTATTATAAATTGGCACATGGCGAGAATTCAACTTCATGAATGCATCTATAAAGAGAAAAAATATGAGAAAATATCTTGAAGTAGGTCTGAAACTTCCTATTCTAGCAGAGAAGAAAAAAATCTGAAATAACTTTAAAAATTAAAGAATTGATTGATTACCTTTTTAAGTTTCCCAGACTAGGAGTAATTGGTTTGTTGACCCTCTTCCTTTAAAATCAAGCCTCTGGCTGGGTGTGGTGGCGCATGCTTGTAATCCCAGCATTCGGGAGGCTGAGACAGGAGGATCGCGGTTTGCGACAGCCTCAGCTACTTAGTGATGCCCTCTGCAACTTAGTGAGACCCTGTTTCAAAATAAAGAATAAAAAATAGGGCAGGGGGTGTAGCTCAGAGGTCAAATGCTTCTGGATTCCATCCCCAGATCTGCAAAAATAATAATAATAATAATAATAATAAATCAAGGCTCTGTTATTTTTTTCAAGGCTCAATGAGAATGGATACTGATGATAAATTTCACAAAAAACTTTTATAAGTCACCATCATTGCTACTTTCAAGCAGCTCCCATTCTATGCTCAATGTGTACTGTCCCTATATGATTCCTGGAAGGCAATCTTTGCTGTCAAGTTTTAAGAAATCAACATATTCTGCATGTTTAGCATTTCACATCTGTGTCTGTCTCCTGCCAGTGGTAACATACTTAGCCATGGGTGGGGTTGGGGCTGGGGTGGCAGCAGGCAATATAATCTTTACGGGAGAGGCATCACCACTGCTTTTTTTTGCTTTGTACTTTTTACCTGCCCTTTTCCTTCCTTCTCTTACTGTGCATTTGTTCCCTTTTGCTTTGAAAAAAGTTCACAGGCTGCTGGGAAGATGCTGAGTGATCTATAGCTGGAAGGGATGGCAGGTTTTTGATGAAGTCTCAAGTTATAGCTAGACCTTTTCCCCTGCCACTTGGGCACCACATTTATATACTTTTTAACTGCTAGAGGAGACAGAAAGATGGTCTTGTAGTCAGATAGAGTGATTTACTTTAAGTGATATTAACCCTTCTTCTTGCTGATTACTAGAAAGAACCAAAAAGAAGATATTCCTCAAGCAAATCAAAGCTCTCTGCTCAGACCAAATTGATTAAATTTCAGGAAAACTCTAGTTTGCCGACTTCTGAAAATGAAAAAGAAAGCTCTGATCCTAGTGTTTTAGGTAATGCCCTGAAGAATTTTAAGGACTTCAAAGTAATTAAATTTGTTTTATTACCTATCAGATTTTGGAGGCTATTTGTTATAATAGAAATAGCCATAAGATTGGTCAGAAGTTTAATCCTCCAGCTTTGACACTGTATATGAGTGATTCTTTGAAACATTAGAACATTATTTTCTTTTTCTGGGTCTCAGTTTCTTCATATTTAAATGTGTGCTTTTAAAATAAACCTTTGTTCAGTTGAAACATTGCAGGAATTTATGTTGTTTCATCCCAGTGCTGTATACATGAACTATAACCCACAGTCAAGACAGGAGGAATGTGAATCTAGTAGGTGTAAGAACCTCCCTATCAAATAACAGTGAAAATGATAGAATAGACTACATTATAGTTAAGAATTGAATGAGACAAATCATAAGATCATGAGCATCTGAGTATTGCAGGAGAGAAAGAAAGAGAGGAGAGAGAGAAAGGAGAGAGAGAGAGAAAGGAGAGAGAGAGAGAGAGAGAGAGAGAGAGAGAGAGAGAGAGAGAGAGAGAGAGAGAGAGAGAGAGAGAGAGAGAGAGAGAGAGAGAGATATGAGAGAGAGAGAATGAATGTTTGTTTTTAGGGTAAACTTGGATGATACAAGTTTTCTAGAGAGGGCATTCTATATCTGAGCTACCCAACCTTAGAGGTTGGTTCCCTTGTTATCATGTAAGTGAAACAGGAAAGTTAATTGGCAAGAATAATTTACTAAATGGGATATATGATGGGGCTTGCATATAAGAATGGGTATGGTAAAGTCAAAATATCTTCAATCACAAATGGTATAAATATGTTTGTTTTTTCTTATATGTCTTAGTTCAGGCTGTTGTAACTGAACTAACTGAACTTGGGTGACTTACGTAAAAAAACATTTATTTCACTGGGCATGGTGCACGTGTCTGTAATCCCAATACTTTGGAGACTGAGACAGGAGAGTCACAGGTCTTAGGCCAGTTTCAACAATTTAGGGAGGCCCTCAGCAACTTAGTGAGCCCTGTTTCAAAATAAAATATAAAATAAAGGTAGGGGTGTAGCTCAGATAGAGAATGCCCTTGACTCAATCCCCAGTACCACACATAAAAACAAATAGACAAAACATTTATTTCTCAGTTCTGGAGGATGGAAAGTCCAAGATCAAAGTGCTGGAAGATTAATTGTCTGTGGGATGGTGGACATCTGCTTCCTGATTCATAAATGAAAATGATCTTCTTGCTGTGTCTTTACATGGCAGAAGTGACAAGGAAATTTTCTAGCATTTCTTTTTAAAGGATACTAATCTCATTAACAAGGGCTCTGGTTCATGAATCAGTTACCATCTAAATTTCCTCTCTCTCTCTCTCTCTCTCTCTCTCTCTCTCTCTCTCTCTCTCTCTCTCTCTCCTTTTATTTTTGTGGTACTAGGGATTAAACCTTGAGTCATTCTACCTCTGAGGAACACCCCAGCCCAAATTTTTATTTTTTATTTTTGAAGCAGGGTCTAACTAAGTTGTGGAAGGCCTCACAAGTGGCCAACGCTGGCTGCAAACCTGTGATCCTTCTGTCTCATCCTCCCAAATACTGAGATTATAAGCACTACAAGTACTACTATACCCAGCTTAAATGGTCCATCTCTTAAAAGAATAATTCTGGTGGTTAGGATTTAATCATTTAGGTTTTGAACATTGTAGAACCATTATTTACAGTTCGACCCATTTAGAAAACAAGAAAACCAAGGGCCTGGAGCACAGTTAACTGAGTTATCTGTACACATTTGTATGTTATCACTCCTTTAGAAAACTTTTCTCTATTACAGCCCATCCTCCTTTGCTTTCTCTCTGACTCTTTCCACCTGAAATTTTCATAAATTATCCTATTGTTGAAACTTGCATTGCTAAAATTAAAAGTTCATTCTGTTTTCTTTCAGACTTCCTAAAGTTTCTGATGTAAGTTATAGAAAAATCTAAAGAATAGGTCATCTTCCCATTCAGCTATCCCAGAACACAATGATTGCTTCTTGAATTGATGCCTAATTCCACATTATCTCATCTCCAATAATCCCTCATCCTGTTGAAGTTCCCTAGGCCTTAGGGAACAACAGCACATCTTCTGCTCTTACTGTTGGAAGTAGTAGTGGTAGTAGTACCAGTAGTAGTAGTGGTAGTAGTAGCAGTACTTCCAAACAATAAGAGCAGAAGATGTGCTGTTAAGTATTAAGTGTTAAGGTCCACAACCTGTAAATATGAACTTGGACTCCCAAGCAAACTAGTTATGATATGATGGCTAACATTTATTTCTATAATTTAACCACAGGAAATCATATTGTTTTCATTCTCCTTTCCCACCCATTTGTTTTTTTATTTCTAAAATCTATTCTTTCTGATGGGAAAAAGGAAAATTGCTTGAAGATGTTTGGGGCAAGGTCATAGAATCTTGCAATAGAAAAGGATAGAAGTAAAGTATTATGTCTTATATTTGTATATCTGAGGGGCCAATGCACACTTTTAGGTATCTTCTAAAATACATAAAAATAAACGAAGGGCCTTCTTTGAACCAAGACTAAGAGAGGTGAAAACTTTCCAAACTCAGCCTCATTTAACTCTGAAAAAAATACTTTCTGATGGATGTGGCCCTGTCTGTTTCATATTCCATCTGGTGTTCATTAATTACCGAGAGCATTAATGATGACTCAGAAGCCATTTTGCAAAACAATAAAGTGGAAGATGTTCCACAGAATATTGAATGCTCTAGACATTTATTTTATTCCACCAATTCTGCACAGGTGGGTCTATTATGTTTTTGCTATTTGTCTCATGTGACTGATTCTCACTCTTACAACTTTCACGATGCCATGCTAAGTGACTAAAAAGGTGCTTAATTAAATCTGTACTTGGTAATTAGAGAGTTTTCACAAGCAAGTACAGATGGAGCAACTGTAATTGGATGGAGAAACATGGCAATCCAGTGAGCTTTTATGTGGATGAGGAATTGTATGAGCAAGATATTAGAAGATCTTAGTAGAATTCTAATAATGAAAGTTTTCCATGTCCCCCACAAATGTTAATAGTTTTGAACTCTTTAGATTCATACTAAACTCTGAGAGGAGAATATGAATTCCTAATAAATGAAGCCATTGGAAGGGAGATCCTATGTCCCAGTTTGTCTGAGACAGTCTTGGTTAGCACACTATTGCAGCTACTGTCATTTTCACCTGTAACAGCTTGGTGTTCACATTCAAGTCCATGGAGAGGGTGTACCAGGGAAAATAGTAATAACTTTCTTTAAGGCTTTCTCTAGGCTCAAAGAAAAGGTAGACCAGAACAATGCTGCTTTTATGTTCTGGGGTAAGCTTTAGGTTGATGTTAAAGTTTCTTAGCAGGCTTTGTTGTCCTCAGTGGAAAGTTTCTTGATGATGTTTATCTGTCATGGCTTCTTCCTATCTTTGTCTTTGAAGGGTCAGGGGGCAGAAAGGGACAGCAAGGCAGACGGATTTACAGCAGAACGAGCTTTATTGGAATAAAACCTATGGCATAAGGTCTCCAGGAAAGGATGAAGATGATCTGTACTTACAGTCAGAGGGGTTATATAGTCTAATAAAGAAGGAAATTCAAATTCTGATGGATAGCTTTTAAAGCAGGAGGGTGGGTGAGGGGTGCTTAAGAAAGGAAAGGAGTTATCTAAGGGTACCTGGAAGTTTGTGCCAAGCAATATATACGGGAGTTCCAGTTGATGAAATAGGGACACTTAGTAGGTGATGGAGTTCCTAGTAAGTGACATGGGGGCCTTATCTAGCAAGTGAGGTGGAGGGCTTCTCCATAAAGTCCAAGCCTTCACAAATAGGCTTGCTTTTTATATGGCCAGCCATCTAGCAGCCTTGATTTCTTGCTCTCCTACTGACGCTTCCTGGGATACTTCCCCAAATAAATGTCTTATTCTCAAATTCTCACCTCTGAATCTGAATTCAGAGAGAAGACACCCTAAGACATGTTTGTTGTTGGTGGATAATTTAGAAGCCTCTTTTTTCTCCCAAGTTTCTCAGCTTAAATATAAATTATACAGTCATCCCAGTCATTTAGATTCTAGTCATTAAAATATAACATCGCAAGACTCATCTAAAACTATAAATCACCTTGTTCTCTTGTTTTTTAGATTCAGTTTTGAGCCAATAGTCCTAGGCAGTCCATCACTTCCTTTACTTGCTACAATCTTCCAGAAGACTGATAACTGGAGTATTCCAGTGGCTCCTGACACCTCCTGGGAGTAAAATTCATTCTCTCTCTCTGTTTCATAACATTTTACTCATACATCTCTGACTTACCCACTTAGCATAATGCATTACAGTGACACTTTATGTAACTGTCTCTACTATTAGATTGTAAATTCCTACAGGCCTCATCCAGGCTCAAGGACATAGGCTTATTTATCTTTTAATTCCCAGAGTATAATGTAGTACCTGCCATGTTTAAGTGATATTAATCTAATGAATGAATGGCCATATGAATGAATTAAATGCATGTATAAAATCGTGAATCTATAAGGTCTGGATTTCTGGATTAGATAAGGAATGTTTACTGGATAATCAAGTCTTATGTTCCTGCCATAAACTCACCTACCTTTGCAGAAATGGTATTGCATAAATAACTGTGGTTAATGTTTTGAGAAATATTAAACTTTTCTCTCTGTTAACTCACAAGGTCAGGAATGAGTACCCCACTGAGGAAACTCAGTCTGTAAAGGCATGAAGGAGACCAGTTGCCTCTGAGACAGCTCAGGGAATATTCTGCCGATTAGGGTTATATGATGGGCATAGTCCTTCTCAGTTTCCTTCTTCTGGAAATTAATTTGTAGGTAAAGAGAGAAGGAAACACATATATGTATAGTGTGACTCCTGAATAATCCTGTGGCATTGCTCCAGTTTCAGGGAAGACCTAATATGTGTATCCCAGTCTTAGAAATGCTGAAAACTTACAAATTATTCAGATGAAACAGGGAAGTGCTTTCTTACCCTATATTTTGTAGTTTTTCTATAAAGGCTATGTTACCAAATGCAACAATTTATTCCTTGCTTGGAACCTGAAAAAATCAAACAAATGCAGATTGAGGAGTAGATAAATTCATTAGGGTGAAAGGCGAGATTGTTGTGTAAAAGTAAGGAAGGAATAGCTAGGAGATGCAGAGGGCAGAGTTGCTAGAGGATGGTGACACTTCTCTGCTAAAGAAGGAGGAAGAATGGCAGGTGGGATGAGGAGGGAAAGGAAGCATCACCATATGGAAGAGCTGAAGGGAGCTTGTGTGGGCACAGGAGCCCTGGGGATCTGTTACAGGGCAGCAAACAGTCTCATGCACATGGCTCAGCTACTCATCCAGTGCATCCCCTGAAGCAATGCCAGCTGTGCAGGCCCACAATGCCAGGTGACCAAGGTCTCTGCCTCTGCAGGTTGTACTCCTGAGGGTTGCACTATCAGCCAGCCTCAGTGTCCCAAAGCAGCTCTTAGTTTACCAGTCATCTGCTTCTTGGACAAGAGTAAAAAATACATTTATCTCCTTTTCTTTCTTTGTTTCTTTCTTTCTTTGTTTCTGTCTTTCTTTCTTTCTTCTTTCTTTCTCTTTCTTTTCTTCTTTCTTTCTCTTATTTATTTTTTTCATTTATTTATTGTGAAAATGAGGTTCGAACACCCAAGGGCTCTATAACTCTTTCTAGGTTGCTGAGGCTGCCCTTAAACCTATGATCTTCCTGTCTCAGCCTCTCAGGTAATGGATTTACAGGCATGCACCACCACACCCAAACCCCCCACCTTTGAAAAAAATAGGGTATTACCAATTACCACACACTGGCCTTCAATTTGAAATCCTCCTGTCTCAGCCTCCCAAGTATTATTTTTATTTTTGTTCTAGGAGTTGAACTTAGGGGCATGCTACCATTGGACTAGACCTCAAGCCCTATTTTATTTTATTTTATTTTTATTATTTTGAGACAAGGTCTTACTAAGTTCCCCAGCCTGGCTTCAACTTGTCATCCTCCTACTGCAGCTTCCAGAGTTGGTAGGATTGCAGGCATAAGTCACCATGCAGGACAATAACAACCAATTTTATTTTACTATGCTAACATGTAAAAATTCATAGCTTCAGGTATGGTGGTATACATCTGTAACCCCAATAATTGGGAGGGTGAGACAGGAGGTCACAAATTCCAGGGAAAAACATAGTAACTTTGCTAGACCCTATTTTAAAACAAAAAGAAAATAGGGCTGAGTTTGTAGATGTGTAGTTCAGAGTTAGAATGCTCCTGGGTTCAATCCCCCAAACCCGCCTAAAACATACTCCATAACAACTACGTCTGATTTCTCAAGAAAACACCAGGCTAACTTAAATCCTATTAAAGAAGCTACAAAATAAGTATCCTCATATTTTGTGCCCATTTAAGCTTTCATAAGATCTCTTGGCTGCTAGAAGGATCACTACCTAGGAAGAAAAAAACACTGGTTTAGGGAGTAATTGAATAAAGGGTAAAAAATCAGGTAATGTTGTATGAAGCTTTCTATCACATAATATTATGAAACATTTTTAAAGGCACACTTTAAAAAAACTTAGTTCTGAAGAAGTTTTGGTAAATACAATCTTCATAGCAATAGGTAGCAGTTCATAGATGGTTGAGCCAGAAATTGCTGGAGTAAAAAAATCTGATCTTTGCCACCATAGAGAGCCACAATCTAACACAGCCGGTATATTTTATCCTATTTTGGCTTTCTAGCCACTGTGATAGCACCTGAAGATAAAATGGAACAGGAATAGTCCTTGATGGCATAGAGTTGCTATTCTGAGGGGAGAGAAGACAGGTCAGCAAGCAACATGGAAGAGTTGAGGAAAGAGGAGGATGTTCAGTAGCTAAGAGAAGTTAGAGCAGGAGCCCTGACCAATATAAGGACCAAAGAAGGCCTTCCTTTCAAAACTGATGTTTAAATCAAGTCCATAAGACCAATAAGTTTATCCAGGAGCAAAGGGATATAGAGACTGTTTAGGCAGCAAAAGAACAGCTTGTGTGAAGGGCAAGGCAAGAGAAAGGATTCTGACCTGTGCGGGAATACAATAACAGTATGTCCATTATCCTTTGTACATAGTTCTAGTTGTGGAGAGCGGGGAGATAGGGAGAGATGGAGCTAGCATAAGAATTAGCATAAATTGGCACTCAAAAATATTAAATCAGTTAATGTCTCTGGGATCATATCTGTTATTCTCTTAGGAAAATCAAATTTCAACTCCAAGGTCATCTCTCTAAGCCACAGATTAATCTGTCACCAGGAACAAGATTGTGAAAGGACTTGTAAATAGTTTTAAAAGATATGAATTTTGTATTTGAATTTTCTCTGAGGTAAGTGTAGTACACACCTGTAATCCGAGTACTTGGGAGGCTGAGACAGGAGGATCACAGGTTTGAGGACAACCTCAGCAATTTAGCAAGCCTCTCAGCAACCAGATGAGGTCCTATTTCAAAACAAGGGGGAAAAAAGGGCTGGTGTATATTTTGGAGGTAGAAGGCCTTTGGGTTTCAGTTCCCAATATCACAGAAAACAAAAACCTTCCCTTGAGATAGCTATCCACCCACTCACCCATTCACCCACCAATCCTCCTGCTTATTTAACAAGTATTTGTTAAGGTTCTTTTATGTGGCAGGCACTGTGGCAGGATTTAACTTTCCTTAGAAAATGAAGTAAACATAGCTCCTGTTTGTGAACCTTACAGAGAAAGTGGAGGAATGGGCAATAATTAAGTAAAACAAACAAAAAAGTGTGACATAACTTAGTGGTATGATGAAGGGAATAACCTACTTCATCAGCAACAGAGGATAACAAGGAACTCCCCCTAAGTAGTGTGGAGTGAGAAGTTTCTCTGACAAAGAGAAACTAATAGTTTTAAGTTAATACTATTTACTATTTAGTTAATTACTATTTGCTAATGCTATTAAATAATACTATTTTCTAACAGTATGCTAATTGTAAATGAAGGATGAGAAGGTGGCATGGATGTGAGGAGTGGAGAGGATTCTAAGCAAAGGAGATGCATGTGGAAGACCCAGCGAAGGAGAATTGTATTGAGGTATTTAAGGGCATGCGCACAGATTCAGAGATTGGTGTAAAGAGAAAGGGAGGAGGTCACGGTGAAGTTGAAGATTCATCAGGACAGGCAGGGCCTGTGTAGAAAATGGTAAGGCATTTGGACTTTATTTGAATATCATTAAGAATCCACTGAAAAATCAAACAGAAAGTCACATGGCCCACTATATTATCTTTTATGCTTTAGGTTTTTGAAGATAATTTTAATTGCTGTGTGGGGAATTTGCTAAGATTGGACATATCCATGCAAGCATGAAATCATCACTGCAATGAACAGAAATATTCATCACCTCAAAAAAATCATTGTTGCCTTTTGTATTTGTTGTTATTCATTTGTTCTTGTGATAAGAGCACTTAACATAAAATCTGTTCTCTTAACAAATGCTTAAATGCACACCACGTTTAGATGGGACCGATCCCTCAAGGGTTCAGCCACTTTGGTGGTGTTAGGGGCGGGGCCTAGCGGGGGTCATGCCTTGCCCCTTCCTTTGCTGTGGCTTCCTGTGCTGCCACATGTTCTCTCCTAACACATGAGCAACCATCTGCCACTAGGAAACACAGCTAGGGATGCCTTACCAGAGCTAGTACTATAATTGTTTCAATGTTAACCTTCAAAGCTCTGTATAACTCCCTCTACCTCACCACCTCAGGCAACACATTTTTCTGATTTTCTTCCTGCCTGTCTTTCATTTGTGTGGTCCTGTGGATGAAACTAGGGGCATTCCACCATTGAGCTACACCCCAAGCCCTATTTTATTTATTTATTTATTTATTTATTTATTTATTTATTTAATTGATTTGTTGTGGTACTGGGGTTCCTGGAAGCCCTTCTACCTCCGGGCTACACTCCCAGACCTATTTTATACTTTTTATTTGGAAACAGGGTCTCTCAAACCAGCACGGCTGTCTTCGAACCTGCGTGATCCTCCTGTCTCCGCCTCCCAAGTGCGGGGATTACAAGCGTGCGCCAACATGCCCGGATATTCTTTTTATTTTGAAACAGGGTCTCACTGAGTTGCAAAGGGCCTCACTAAGTAGCTGAGGCTTCCGAGAACCACAATCCTCCTGCTTCAGCCTCCCAAATGCCGGTCTTGCAAGCATGAACCACTCCAATTTTGTTGTTATAGTAATAGAAAACAGACCAATACAGTGCATAATAAAATATTGTTGGCCAAAGGTACTCTTCTGAGGGAAGACCCCTGGAGCTAATTCATCTTATATAGCTGTAACTGTACCCATTGAACATCTTTTCATTTTTCCTTTCTCTGGCCTTTGGTAACCACCATTTTTTTCTCTGTTTCTATGATTTTTGAAGTTGAATCATGCAGTGTCCTGTGCCTGGCTTATTTTACTCAGCGTAATATCCTCCAGGTTCATTTGTGTATTAAATGGCAAAATCCTCCTCTTTATTATGGCTGAATAATATTTTCCTGTTTGTATATATCACATTTTCTTTACCCATTCTCTGTTGATGGACACTTGGGTAACCTCATAAAACTTGAATGGATATTGTGAATAGTGCTTCTACAGTCCTTAAAAAATGCTTAAGTGCACACCATGCACACCTACAAAAATCCTTCTACAATCATTGTTTCAATGATCACTTCTGGGAATGGTGGGAGCCCTTCCCAAATCCAAGTTGACAGATACCAGGGGCCAACATTGAACTCTTGCCTCTGTGTGTGTGTGTGTGTGTGTGTGTGTGTGTGTGTGTGTGTTGTAGTGGGGAATGAAATCAGGGACATTCTATTTCTGAGCTACAACCCTAGCACTATTTTATCTTTATTTTGAAACAAGTTTTTGCTAGGTTGATGAGAGTCTCACTATTTGCTAAAGATTCCATCAAACCTGAGATCCTCCTGTCTCAGCTTCCCAAGCACTGGAATTACAGGTGTGCACCACCACACCCAGCTATATCCTTGCCTTTCTAAATATAAACAACCAAGCCTGCCTGTAGTCTTTTTCTGTTCAATGTCAAAGTGCTGTCAATGAAGGCTAAAGTTGGAGAGAACCGAATATTGCCATTGAATTATGTGACATGGAAATTATTTGTTATGGCATAAACACAGCTTTGATATAGCACAAGGTAAGAAATCTGTCATCCATTTAGACATGTGCAAACATTAAAAAATAGAAGACAAGTCAGTGTAGAAAACTTTTTCAAGAAGACTAGATTGTAAAGGTGAGCACAAAGAATACAGTAGCCAGAGATAAAAGTAGAGTAAAGGATATTTTTTTCTTTGTTTCTTTTGGGTATTGGGAATTGAAACCTGGGCATTCTATTTCTAAATAACATTTCTAGCCTTATTTTATTTTTTATTTTGAGTCAGGGTTTAGCTATGTTGCTGAGGATATTGCTAAGTTGCTAAGGTTGTCCTTAGACCTGCAGTTCTCCTTTCTTAGCCTCACCAGTACTAGGATTACAGGCATACACCACTATGCTTGGCTTTGTTTTTGTTTCTTTAAACATGGAATTCCAGAACATATCAAAAAGTTAGTATGCACAAGTTGGCAGAAAAAAAGAAGTTGAATGTATCACCAAGAATGCAGATAATCAAAAGGCTGAGAGTTATGAAGAGACAATCCAGCAGAATTGAGGGAAGATAGGACTGGCTGCAGGAGGGACTCGACTTTGATTGTGCCCAGAGGCCAGGCAGAACAGAGATTTAAGGACACAGAGATGTGAGCTTTTCGTAGCAACAAGTTGAAACAATTTCCTTCTGGTAGCATTTGTTTCCCCAAAGAAATTGGAGGTTAGATTTTCTGCAGGGAGTTCCACAGCTGGAGTGTTAGAGGATTAAAAACGTGAGAGAGTGGAGTAGAAAAAACATGGCAAAACTGACAGTCCATTTAAGCTTGGTGACAAATTTATAACTGCATTAAATGCCTAGGTGGTTACTTTCTTCAGAGAAAATTGAGACAGAACGAGTGATGTTCCACTAGTCAGAGGCGCTCTCTATTTCAGCTTAGAAAGCCACGTGGGCACAATGTAACAGGGGACCTGGTCTTTCTTGTGTGTCAGGTGAAAGTCTTAGAAGTTTCATGTTATTCCAGAAATATTCCTTGAGTGTTTATTACCTGCCAGATACATATTCTGGATAGGAGAGATGGGAAAATAGATAAAGATTACTTTGTATAATAATATAAACAAAAGTTTCACTTACCTCAATATAAAAAGATAATAAAAGAAAAGTAAAGCTGATAAAAATCATCTCTTATCTGCTCCCTTATAGGTAACTCAAGGAATCACATTATTTGGCAACATGATGATACTTTTCTATAATTCCTTTTTGATGATTTCCAGTGCCTGTCCTTATGTCAAGCAATACTTACTTTCTACTTCTCTTTTTTCCTCATAATGCATCTCACTAATTAGTTATGCTTTGTTCTGTATCATTCAAGTTTTATTCATTGGGTTTATGTGCTATTGGATTTGCTATACATAGTGCACACTGTGGAATCAATGCTGGAAGTTGCCATTTTCTTTATTTTAATAAATAAAAGCTTTAGTAAGGTGTCTGGCTGACACACAGCACAGAATTTAGAAGACAAATAAAGCCTTCATGTGATCATAAGAATCTAAATTTGCTAAAAATGCCATAATACTTTGGCAGTCTGGATGGACCAGAAAATGTTATTTTTATTATTATTTATGTTGATGTTTTTCTAGAATATGCAGGCATATTCTTAAAAGAGCCTTTATACTTTGAACTTAGGGAAGGTCTTAAGTGTAGAAATAATTTGAGAAAGTACTATAGCATTTCATTTGTATTTCTTATTCAATTTCAGCAATTCTAAAAGAGAGAAATTCTAGAATCAAATGTATAAAAATTCATGTAAAAGACCTAAACATATCTGCAATGACAATGTGTTTATTTATTTTGCTGACATCCTATGAAGTAGATTAGAGCAGATCCATCTCATTTATATTTTTTGAAGATTTAAAGAAGTTTATTAAAAAGATAGAAATACAGAGGATAGGTACAGCTCCATACCAGACTGACATGGAGGGGTGACTCGAATGAATATACCATCATTTATATTTAATAAGCATTTTCTCAAGCTTTTCAATGTAACCATCATATACTTAGTCATGATATGCCAAGAGTTATGCTAACATCTATGGAAGATACAACTGAACTCTGCCTCCTGGATTACAGAGTTTCCAAGGACAATTTAATAGGAGTATGTTATAGTTAGACATGAGATGTCCCCTAAAGAATTCATTTATTAATGTTTGGAGCTGATGTAATTGAGTCATGAGGGCTGTGATCTTAGCAATGAATCAATCCATTATAACCCATTATAATGGATTTATCCAGAGTATGGTCTAGTCCAATAGGATGTGGCTAGATGTGGTAGATCTCTGGGCCTATGCCCTTGGATATTATATGTGGTTCCTCCTTCCCCAGCTCACTCTCTTGCTTCCAGCTTCTAGAGTGTGAGGATCAGAGCCCATGTGTGCTCGCTTGCACTCTCTCTGTCTCTGTCTCTCTCTTTCTCTCTTCACCTCCTGCCACCATGCCCTAATATCTGTAGTCCCTGCCCTTACATAGAATGAAGTTAAACAATAAGAAAATAAATCTTCTTTCTTCTAAGTTAGATGGTCAATATTTTAGATTATAGCTGCAAGAATGCTGACTAAAGCAGTATAAGATAATTTTGGTAAGACCCTGAATATGTAGCATAAAAAAGCTCAGGGAGCATTTGCCACTGGGCAGTAGGCTTCTGTACTTGTTTCAGGAAGCAGCTCCAGAACAAAGCTTCAGAACAAACTCTATTATTGAGGTGTTTGCTATTCTAGTCCACCCTCTTTCATTTCCTCACATAACATTTCTGGACCAGGTACATAGACTACTTAAAGTTACCCAAGACCCCATCCTGTTTCACGTCCCAATGATTTATCCTTGATACTCCTTCAGCCTGCAAAGTTGCTCCCAACTTGACAACCTGATTTGATCACCAATCTCTAGCCTTCAAGAGGAAATTCAAACATCACTTCAGACCTAGTGTAGCTAGATTTGGAAATCCCAGCTCTGTGTTGCTAAAAGAGCTACACTTACCTCTGTCCTAGGAGTCACCATACTGTCCTGAAATTGCCTCTTCCCTGGTAGTCTATAAGCTCCAAAGTACAGATTGGTGCCATCCCTAGGTGTCTCAGTCAGCCTTTCATTGCCATGATAGAAACACCTGACAAGAAAAACTTAGAATGAAAAGTTCCTTATGGCTCACAGTTTCAGAGGTCTCAGTGCATGGTCTGCTGTGGTTTCCTTTACTCAAGGCCCGAGACAGAGACAGAGCATAATGGCAGATGGCAGAGCAGAGGAAAGCTGCTCAGCTCATGGCAGCTGGGAAGAGAAAGAGAGAAAGAGAGCCCTCAAAGTCATGGCCCCAGGTACCTACTTTCTTCAGCCATGCTCCTCTGGACTGGACTGAGGACCATGTCTTTAACAAATGGTCATTTAAAGGAACATTCTAAACCCAAACAAAAGCACAAATTCCCAATACATATGAGCTCTCTCAGAATTATATCATTGGTGAATGACAGGGAGTATTTAATAAGGAGAATATTCTAGATAAACAGATATTACATTTACTTTATAAAGATTCTTGTAGGGGAAGCAAAATAATAACTTTCAAATGTCAGAATAAAAGGAAATATTTGATTATGGTAGACCAACTGAGCTAAATTTTAGTCTTCAAATCCATCTTGAGTCATTTATTTAAGTAATGAACTCATATGATTATATATTATAATATATGACATATATATTTTTTGTGGTACTGGGGATGGAATCCAGGGGCATTCTGCCTCTGAGCTACATCCTTTGCCCTATTTTTTATTCTTACTTTTGAAGCAGGTTCTCACTTAGTTGTGGAGGGCCTCACTAAGTAGTTGAGGCTAGCTGAGAACCTGTGATCCTCCTGTTTCAGCCTCCCAAGTACTGGAATTACAAGCATGAGCCACCACACCCAGCTCATATGAATATTTAAAAATATTATTAACTATTAAAAGTCTAAAAGCAGCTCAAAATGGTCCTCTTGGATATAAGTGGAAATGGCAATAACATACTATTTTCCACTGTATTTCACACACCTTTATGTGTACATATAATTTTTATAATAAAATGCTGATTAGGTCAGAACAAATATTTGATAGAATTAAACAATTTTAAGGAAAAAAGTGCCTACCAGCTATCATTATAACAGATACTTAGCAAAGATTTTTGATAATAGAATGATATGGTGAACTCAGAAATTATAGGGATATAATAGATATATAGACATAAGATTCTGTTGTTTTCACAATTTATAGAACACATCCTGGTTTTTCCAAAGCCCAGTTCTTTTTCTCTTATTTATTTCTTCCTTTCTCCCCTTCTCTCTCTCTTTCTATCTTATTTTCTCTCTTTCTTTTTCTTCCTTTTTTCTTTCTTTCTTTATTTTGTGGCAATTTCTTTATTTTGTGGTAATTGAACCCAGGATTTTACTTCCAGCTCCATCGCCAGGCATATATATATATATATATATATATATATATATATATATATATATATATATATATATATATATATATATGGTGGAACTCAGGGGCTTTTCTACCTCTGGGCTATACTTCCAGACCTATTTTATACTTTATTTGGAAACATGGTCTCACTAAGTTGCTGAAAGCCCAGTATTATGCCTTTATTACAATCATATTTACCTCCTCACCAGTCCTAGAGAAACTGATACTGCTTTTACACATTATGTCTTTGTTCTATTTTTTCACCTAAGTCCAACTAGAATGGCAATCATTCAAAACACAAACAACAAATGCTAGTGAAGATGTGGAGAAATGGGAACTCTAAAACATTGTTGGTGAGATTGCAAATTAATGCAAGCACTTTGGAAAACAGTATGGAGAATCCTCAGAAGAATGGGAACTAATTTACCATTTGACCCAACAATACCACTTCTGGGTATCTATCCAAAAGAAAGGAAACCAAACTACCAAACTAATGCATGCTTATCTATGTTCATAGCTGCACAATTCACCATACCCAAATTATGGAACCAGCCAAGATGCCCATCAACAGATGAATGGATTACAAAACTATGGGATATATACACAATGGAATTTTACTGAGCCATAAAAGAAAAAAATTATATCATTTTCAGGGAAATGGATGGAACTGGAGGACATTATGCTAAGCAAGGTTAGTCAGTCACAAAAAGTAAGAAAATGGATGCTTTCACTAATATGTGAAAGCTAAAGTGAAATGGGTCATAGGAGGAACCCCAAATGAAAAAGGAAATCCTATATAATAAGGCAACCTAACTGAGGGGATGGGAGGGGAGAAGAAGGAAACTCTCTAAAGCATATGATGTACATAAAAAAATATATATATCGATGTCAATCACTGAGCCAAGCATGGAGGGAGAGAAGGGGAGGGAATAGGATGGGGAAGGGGTAGGATTTAATGGGGGATGTGTGCACATATATCTACACAAGCTTTTTATCCCATTAAGATGTATAAAGTCAGTGCACTAATAAAAAAAATCTAATATTTATGGAGCATCTCCTACATGCCAGAAATGTATGTAATTACTGATATAAACATTTAAATTGCTAGAAATAAAGATTTATTTAATTTCAAAAAATAAAAAATAAAATAAAAATATAAAATTACTATTCTACTAACCAGGGATTTTTAATTTTTTCTTTGGTACTGAGGATATGAATTCAGTGTTTTTTTAATCCAGGGTCATTCTACCTCTGAACTTCACCCCACACACATCCTTTTTATTCTGAAACAAGGTCTCACTAGGTTGCTGAGACTGGCCTCACACCTGTGATCCTCCTGTCTCAGCTTCCCAAGTACTGGGATTAGGGCACTGCAAAACCACACCCCACTCAATCCAAGGCTTTTGAGGAAAGGCGTGGTGCCAATTTAATAATTACTGATTTGCTAGTAGAGTATTTTTGTCTTGTTATCTCAAGAAAACTTTAGAATCTTCTCTTCTATTTTCTCAACTTTCATAAAGATGTCTTCAGGTGTCAGCCTTGTTTCATTCAAACTTCATTTAAAGACATGTCTTTTCCTAGTATCAATAAATATTCTAAATACTGAGGCTTCCCTCCAGTGTGCAATCCTCTTGTCTCAGACTTAGAAGTACTGGGGTTATAGTCAGGTGCCATCGCACCCAGCTTAAAGCAGTTTCAATGAATTTTCCAGGTCATAGATATCATTCTATTGGCTGTCAGTTCTATATGTGATTTCATCAAATTAATTTCTCATCTTTTTAAAATCAATTATGCTTTTAATTCAAGCACTTTCTATGCTTTTCCAATGTCCTACTTTTTTTTTAGCAGCCCTCTTTTTAGGAAGGTAAATATCTTCACATTTCTCTGTAAAAATAAAATTTGAAAAAAATTATCTTCACTGAATGTATCTCTATTTTATTTTTAATCTATTGATTTTTGTGTCCATTTTGCTACTACTATGTCAAGTCATTGATCTTCCTCAAGGGCTTTGTTGTCCTTAATTTCCTATCATATTGTGAGTAAATGATAAGGTGGGTGACCAGAGATAATGGGATGCTTGATCTAAGCTGCTTCTGACAAGTCTGAAATCTGGTTCTTATTTGAAGACAACTCAACCACAAACAAAATAACAAAACAAAGACCCTTCTTAAAACTGAAGAGCTGACTTTAATGGTTACCAGACCTGCATATAAAGACTGAGAAAGTTGGCCTTCGACTTTTGGATTTCTTGTTAGGTTGCATAGGTTAGAAGGTAGAAGGTAGACAAACTTCTCTTTACCTTCTGGAAATAAATGCTTTACTTTTTTTTCCATTTCAGAACCAGGAGTTAAACCAAAGGGCATTCTACCTCTGAGCTATACCCTAACCCTATTTTATTTTTTATTTTGAGACAAGGTCTCACCAAGTTTTCAAGGCTGGCCTTGAACCTGAGACCGTCCTGTCTCAGCTTCCCCAGTATTGAGATTACGGGTATGCTCCACCAAGCCTTGCCAAATGTGCTTTACTCTTGAGCATATATACCTATCTATGAAGTCTAACCTTACAGAGAGAGGTTTCTCAAATTCACTTAGAAAACTATTTTCCAGGTTCAGTTAATTAAGATTCATGGTATATAGTTAAATGATAAGGTGCCAATTGACTCTGTTCTTAGACAGCATCACTATGAATTATTCAGATTATTACTCTACCACTGTTCTTACTTTCCTTGCCAAAAAATTCTAAACCTGAGATTTTTTTCCGGGGTCCTGATAGGAAACAGTGATCCCACGTCTAAGATAGCCCTCTTTGGGAATTTTTCCTCCACTTGGGTTTATATATCAATGTGGTCGCATCCACTTTCTAAAATGCCCTATTTTCTGAGATAATCACTCTTTCAATTCTTAATTTAATTAAGAAAATATTCTATTTGCTACTTTCTCACTCTAGTTTCGATGCTATTTTAACACATCTATGTCTTAGACTGCCATCTTGAACAGGAAACTACCACATATACTTTTCCAAATATCTACTTCAACTATAAATTTTCTCATTACTCAATAAAAGTTTTAAATTATTTTAAGAAACTTATGCAAAAATGATGCAAGAATGGAAGAAAGAGGAATTAGATTTGTTGGTACCCTACGGAGTGCCAAGGGCTGAATGGCAGGTTCTTTGTTTTCTAAATTTCACTTCATCTGTACAATAACCTATAGGGTATCAGAAAAACCCTAATTATGTGATGGAGGGAGGTTGATGGGGAGAAGGAAATTTGATGAAGAAAACACTTCAATAGACATGGTATAGATACACAAATTCAACAACATTGTTCATGTGGAAAGTGAGGGAGTGGGGTGGAGCTGAGGGGAGGCTCACCAGGTGCTGTGTGTTTACATTTCTCTATTACTCTGAACTTCATCATGATGTGTGATTACAATGCAGGAAGTTTAAATTCACTGTCACAGGACTAGAGAAAGTAGAACTAACACTTGGCACATCTGTCTCTAAATCATCTCCTAGTTCCCTCACAGAATACTCAATGACTTTAAGTGGTTTAAACTGGGTGCTGTGATGTTATAAGTTGTCTCTAACTTGTTAACATTTCTAAAATAAGAGAATAAAACAAGCAAAGGCATATTTTAGTTTATTATTAATTTTCTAACTTAGAGAAATCCCATGTAAAGAAAACATTTTTTTCAAAAACTGCATTTTGAGTCTGGCATAAATGGTACAACACACTGTATCCCATTATTTAACCCAATCTTTGGGACACAGTTTTTCCCTCTATAAATTCGATTATACAAAGTTAGTGATAAAGATGTAAATGTCAGTGTTCTTCAATGTTATGACAAGGCAAACACAATAGATGCTATGCATTGGTGCCCAATGACTAAGTGACAGATATAATAAAGGAAATAAGCAAAGATCAGTCCTGTCTCACTCTATCCTCCTCGCCAATAAAATGCAAGATGACAGTTCAAGTGCCAGGTTCTGCATTTAGTCATACATTGATATTCTCAGTGTGCGTAAGTCTCATATCAGTCTTGTTTTTTCTTATTTGCCCATATGCAAAGGGAGCTTAAAAATAGAAAACAACAACTTCGACAAACAAGCAAACCAACCCTCTCCAATAGATGGTTTATGAGAAAGTATCATAATAGGTTTTTCATAGAAAAATAACTACTGACCATATTACCAGTCAACTTATTATTAATATTATTATTATTAGTGTTGTTTATTTTTTATTTTGGATAACAGGGATTGAACTCAGAGGCATTCTACCTCTGACTATACACCCAGTCCTATTTTATTTTTTATTTTAAAATAAAGTTTTGCTAAATTCCAAAGGGTCTCACTAATTTGCTGAGGCTGTTCTCAGAACATAGATTCTTCTGTCTCAGTCTGCCAAGTTCTGAGATTGTAGACATGAGCCATCACATCCACCTTCAACTGATTATTAACAATCTTTTAACATTTTGTTCACATATGAGTGGTCTTTATGGCATTACCAAAACCAACCACTGTTGTTTTGATATGGTTGAGCTTAAATCAACCATATTATATTTTTCTCATATTTGTTCAATCTATTCCTTGTTCACTTTTGACCCTTTTCCAGCTATCTTCTTGAGGAATCGAGCTTTCCAATTTACCTCTTTTATGACCTTATTAGTCACTTCTGTTTTATTTTGTGGTTGTTCTCATTCTTTTGTTTCTATGTATTTATTTTTCTCTTTTTCATTGGTCATAGTTGCCTGCTTCATTCATACCTGTCATTTTTTTAGATAGGCTGTGAGAAATTGAGAATTGTATGTTGGATGTTAGATTTTTTAAAAAAATCTTTAAATATTCTGAAGCTTTGTTCGAGGATGAAGTTAAGTCACTTGGTTTATTCCTTTGAGGCTTGCTCCAACATCTGTGAGTTTGGGATAGAATAGCCTTTATTCTAGGGCTAACTTATACTACTTCTATAGAAATATATTCTTGAAGACTTCATTTGATACATAGATATTAGGATATATTTCCATTTCCATTCTGTCTGGTAAAAACAGTAACTACTCTTAGCCCCACGTGAGCTTTGAAGGTTATTCTTCCCCCTTCTTTCTGATGGCTTTTTGCTCAGTTCAGAAGGTTCAGTCACAGGCATGCACTGATTGGTACTCACCAAGGGGCTTAAAGAAACCCTCTGAAGATGTTTGAAACTCTACTGCTCTTGAAAATCTTTTATTCCCAGGATTCTGCCCCACAAATTCTATTGTTTTGTACTCCTTGACCTCCAAACTTGTTCTCTTCAACTAGGAAAGACCCTAAGATCTCTACAAAAATAACTTAGACTGAACACCACCAGGTTTCCTTGTTCTCCAGCTTGCAGATGGCATATAGTTGGACTTCTTGGACCCAGAGCCAATTCTCATAAGTCAAATTATTCATCTCTTCCCCACCAGTTTACCAACCTATCTGTTCTTATCTCTCCATTGATTTTGCTTCTCTAGAGAAACCTAATGCACCCTCTATGATGTCTTGCTTGAAAATAATTTAGTTAATAGGCTCTGGTACTCATACATCTTAACTTCTTTTCTTTCTTTCAATGATCACTATTCTTAGTACTCTGTTGTCTGATGTCTGAAAACTATGGTTTTATACATTTTGTCTTATTGTTAGCTGTTCTAGATGGGAGATAAATTTAGTACCAATTACTTTTTAATTTTGACTGTGTATGAAACTGGGGATTTAACTCAGGAGTGCTCTACCAATAAGCTATAATCCCATCTCTAATTTTTTATTTTTATTTTGCTACATTGCTTAGGCTGGCCTCAAATTTGTGATCCTCCTAACTCAGCCTCTTGAGTTGCTGGGATTATAAGCATGCACCACCACGTTCAGCTCAATTCCAGTTACTCTTGATCAGAAGTAAAATCTGTGACTTTTAGTTACTTTATGTCCACTTGTGTTGGTTTAAAAAATCTGTTAAAATATGGATATAGATAGCTTCACCTTCTACTCATCTGCATTTTAGGTCAAATAAATCAATCCAAAGATCACAACTTAAAACTTATTTTAAAGATGCCAGGTATCTTTAGGGAGAATAAAGGCAAAGAATGGAGGGTGTGCAGCCTGTGTCTAACATCTTGATTGTTTTGACAGTGTATTCAGAAGCTTTACACTCTGTTGACACAGCCTTGTGTTACATTTGATGAAAGACACTTTATCATGAAATCTTTTCCTCAAGTATTCATTCTTATTTGAGATATATTTGAATGTAAAAGACAGTAAATGATAAAATAGGTGCAGTGGTCCGAATACACAAATAAGCTGGTGTTTTAATAAGGAGGCTGCTAGGAAATGAAGCCCACCACCCAGCAAAAATTGCCTAAATCTAGTTTAAGGACCAAACACACTCAAAAATATTGGGGCTGTTCATTATGCGTATCCAAGAAAAACAGCAAACAAAACTCATTTCAGAAGACTTGCCAATCATTCAGACTTAGACAACACATTTTCAATGACTTGGCATGTTAGAGAAAGGCTGCAGTTGAAGTTTGCGTTCAGTCAGCCGTTGGCTTGTAGAGCTTCAAAAATCCAAGCAATCCTTTGTGTCAGTTTTGAAAGCCCAAAACATTTCAATGACCATGTTTTTTTTTTTTTTAATACATGCCAGGAAACATAAGTCCTATTCTACTACACATTTAATTGAATAATTAAGCCAACCAGTATGTGTTGACTACTGGCACATTCAATGATGAATAAGAGAAGTTTTATTCCTAAAGGATATTGTAATTATGAAGGGGTTAAAGGAATTACAGGATAGTTCCACACATTCACTGCCCAAGTTACTAGGTGTTAAATACCATAAGGATTGTCTAAAGACCAATGTCTAGGGGAACAGACCTTACCTGCACGGGTCTGTGAGGGAAACTTTCTGAAAGCAGGTAGCCTTGAAAGTAGATGGTGGGAGGTGGGCAGGGTTTCCACAGAAAATAGGAGTGGGATGAGAACTTACTAAAGTAGAAGAAGAAAAGCATAAAGTCATGAATTTAAAATGTGCTTCATTGTTATACTCGATGAAAGACACTTTATCATGAAATATTCTTCCTGGGTTCAATCCCTAATAATACACACACACACACACACACACACACACACATACACACACACACACACACACACACACAGTCTCAAGGAAACTAATTGCTGCATCAAAATTCTGCTTTTCAGGTGGCCTCCTACCCCACAGAGGAGACTGTAATACGTCTTAGGTCCCAAAGTCTTTAAATGTACCTCATTTCCAGCATACTTCATTGTACATTGAAAGCTAGTTGGAAGACTACTGGAAGAAGACCACTGGAGAGCAAAGCTGGTTGAAGGATTATGATGAGCTTTTTATGGCAGACTAAAAGGATGTTGTACAAGGTAGGTCTCTTCTGAGCTCTCCCCTATAGTATCCTTGGACTTGTTTCAAAGTTCACAACTTCACATGGTGTGGATTAAGCTACATTTTTTTTGTTTGTTTTTCTTGTGGTATAGGGAATTGAACCCAGGGGTATTCTATCTCTGAGCTACACAGCTACAGCCCTATATTTTGTCTCTTATTTTGAGACAGGGTCTCACTAAGTTGCAGAAGGGTCTCACTAAGAACCTGCAGTCCTCCTGTCTCAGCCTCCCAAATACTGGAATTACAAGCATGTTTAACCATGCCTGGCCAAACTACAGTTTTACTGGGAAATAAATAGGTCAAAGATAACCGGGAAACAACAGCCACAGGAGCTCTGACCCTTCATTCATTCCACAAAGAGGCTGCAGAGCCTCGGAGAAGTGACTTCCCCTTAGTGCTCTTGCTTTTTATAGAAGAAGTTTGGGAAATTTACCCATCACTGAATGAATACAGATTATTTAGTTACTGAATACAAGGTGCTCTCTGTTCATAGGAAATGTCTGGGGAAGTCAGAGAGCCAGAATGTGGAGCCCTTGAGGCCCAAGGATTGTTAAATTGTCATCTGTCAGGGAGAAGTCCTCCTGAGAAGCTAAATTTGGATGCAGAAATTGCCACGAGACATCCAAATCTTTATTTTTTTAATGTGGTTCTGCAGATTTACCCAAGTGTGTTCTGCCTCTGAGCTATACCTCAGCCCTTTTTTATTTTTGTGTTTTGAAACAAGGTCTCACTAAGTTATTACCTGCTGGCCTGGAACCTGCAAACTTCCTGTCTTATCATCCTTCGTACTGGGATTACAAGTGTGTGCCACTGTGCCCAGTGAGACATACTATTCAAAATCCTTAAGGTCACTTTTGGGAAATTATGCTTATTATATTATCAAGGGACTGGAATTAACAAAGTTAACAGAGGAGCAGATTCAAAAGACATCGAGAGTCAAGCAGAATTATAAACCACAAGGAGAGGGCAAGGCGTAAAATGCACTGAGGACATTCAAAGTTGAATTTAGCAAGAACTTGACTAACAAAGGTCAATAAAATGTGCTGACTCAATAAGCGGTAAGATGTAAAGTGAAGAAGAGATTAAAGCCAAGCATGACTCAACTCATGAAAACAGGGGACTAAGCATATGATGGTAGCATTAATGGTAATGAGAAATTTAGAAGAGCTAGTGCCTGTGGGAGGGGGCTGTAATTCTAGGGTTTAGACATATTGGATTAAGGGGGTTAAGTAGAATATCTGGAGCATATTATGTGCAGCAGGCACTCTGCTGAGTATTTTACATGACAAATCCATTTAATCCTTATAATGCCTCATGTGTGGAGACTCTTATTATTGACCCTTCTCTGCTGAGTGAAAAACAAAGAAAAATTAAACACAGTCATATAGGCCATAGTGATGCTTCCATCAGTGATGGACCACATCAATGATGATGGTCTCACATGATTACAATAGAACAGAAAAATATTTATCACATGGTGACACTAAAGTCCTGGTAAAGTTGTAGGACAGAACCTGACACCTGTTTGTACTGCTACTGGTGTC
The DNA here is from genome assembly GCF_963383645.1 of Muscardinus avellanarius. NCBI lineage: Eukaryota > Metazoa > Chordata > Mammalia > Rodentia > Gliridae > Muscardinus > Muscardinus avellanarius. The sequence goes on along the minus strand of NC_137787.1, from coordinate 97,286,973 downwards.
AACAAACCTGCTACACTATCAGCTGTGTAAAAGTTTAGCATGTATAGTTAGGCATACCACATAACATTGATGGTGACAATAATCAACTTTTTTACTGGCTTATATGTTTACTATACAACAGTTCTTATTTTATAGTATATTCTTTCTACTTACAAAAAAAAAAACCCGGTTTACCATAAAACATGCTGACAGTAGCTTCACACATCACAAGTTTTTCCCATTTCTTGATCATTTTCTCTTGTTTTTAATTTAATCCTATGTTGTTTGGTTCATCATGGTCCTAGGAGCAATGGGTTATGTCATATAGCCCAGGTATATAGTAGGCTACACCATCTAGGTTTATGCAAATATATTTTAGGATATTTGCACAATGATAGAATTTATCAATAGTGCCTTTCTCAGAACATATCTCCATTGTTAAGCAATGCATGGCTATGATTTGCTAATTTTACCACAAACCAAAAGTCATTTGATGCCAAAGCTTGTCAACCACTGAATCAACGGACAAATATCAACCAAAAGGCCAGATCTCAAGGCATCTCTGAGTCATATAGTCAAAAGAAAAGGAACTACAGGAAGAAACTAAAATTGTTCAATGGAAACACAAAGAGATTGAAAGAAAAGCATCTATGACCAAAACATTGGAACATCCCAATTTGAATGGTTAATGGAAAACAGGAAAAAGAATTTTGAGAAGTAAACAAAAGGAGAAGAAAGAACTGAATCTGAGTCATAGGGCTAGAGTGTAGCTTGGAGGTAGAATGCCCCTGGATTTAATCCCCAGCACCACATACACACACACACACACACACACACACACACACACACACACACACACACCACATATACAGAGAGAGAAAGAGACAAAGAGAGAGTGATATATATAAGGTAAATTAAATTTCAGAACTACTGTAATATATGTATAACCATGCTCATAGCAGCACAATTCACAATAGCAAAACTATGGAAACAACCTGGGTGTCCATCAACAGATGAATGGATTACAAAATTATGGGAAGTATACACAATGGAATTCCACTCAGCAATAAAGAAGAAAATTATGTCATTCATCAGAAGATGGAAGGACCTGGAGAACATTATGTTAAGTGAGATCAGCCAAGCAGAGAAAGAGAAGGGACATATGTTCTCTAATATGCTCGAACTATGAAATATTTGGGATACCAAAAGGACTCCAGATAATAGAGGGGATCCTCAGGGGAGCCAAGGAGGAAGGGCAGGGGAGAAAGAAAGCTGAGGTTCATTAATGGAAATGTTACCTGTGACTATGTATATAAATGTGAATAAAACACTTTAACCTGGACACTTGGTATTGGGAGGAAGGCAAATGGGGAAGGGGGGCATCGAGTACTGTGTGAATTTATGCCATTGTCAACATGACCTACATTATGATGTGAGACTATTATGTGCCAGTAAAAAAAAAAAAAAAGAAGATACTTCTAAAACTATAAAAAAAGAAAAGAAGAAACTTCCTGAAAAAACTCACAGTCCACAATGTAAATTTCTGCCAAAGGGGATGACAATGAGAAGTTTACTGAGAATTTTGAAATAATGATAGATAAGTAAAAGGCCCTTTTCTGTCAGGGACAGTTTTGGGTACTTTATACATACTAATCATAATCATCACAGCAACTTTCCTATTCCGTATCACAGATTGGAAGTTGCCTCACGATAAGCAATGCCATTAAAATAATTAAATGGAAAAACTTCAGACTTGGTGGCTCTTGATGCCTTGAGTTACCGGGTAAGCACACTATATCCTACCTCACTCAGAGTTCAGAAGAACCTAAAACATAAACTCCACCAATTACAGGCAGTCAAATTGGCCTCAGCCAGATTTCCTTGAATCCAGAGATCCACTGCTCAAACTTGAACTGAGTTGGTCATTTCTTTGCCCTTCTGCACTTGTCCTATCAAAGCTTTCCCTCACGCTCCTTTGTTGGACATGTGGACCACTTTTGGATGGAGAAATATAATTCATAAATTGAAGTAAGCTCAAATAAGCTCTTCAAAATTTTAATGTGCCAACATTTATCTTTGAACCTCTCAGAGTCACTTGGAGTACACAGGGAGCTGTGATCTGGCCAGCGAGCCTAGGCCGAGTGTCCCTGGCACCTTGCACTGACTTGTAGTGTCTGAAGAAATTATTAAATAACATCATCTTCTATCTTGTAATGTATCAGTGATTTATAAGATAAACTGAAAAAGGATTCCTATTTCTTAAATAGATATTTTTTAAAATTCCAATGAGTTAGAGCCCAGGAAGAGCACAGCTTCTGTGGCTCTAGGCCTCCTAGAGGCTAGGTGTCAAAGCCTCAAAGGTCAAGGCCACGGCTTCTGTGGGTGGTTTTTAACCTCTTTGCTCCTTTGTTTCCCAAACAGCAGAGAGGCCAAATGGGCCCACATATTTGAGGGAGAAGAGATGATGCTCGAGAAGACCAGGAGTCTGAGCTAGTGCTAAGCAAGAGGAGATCCTGAATGTCTTGTACAAGGACCTATTTCTGAGTCGGGCCTTTATTACATGCTTTGAGGCATAGTGAATAGAGGTTTAACCTCAATCCCACATAACCACAGAGGCAGCTGCTGGCACAAAGGGAAAGGAAAGATTATAGGAACGATCAGCTCTCTATTTTCACAAGAATACCCTTACAGGTATATTTTTTTTCTTCTCATTGATTCCTTTGAGAAGATTGCTTTAAGGTCTGGTTTAAAAATTCCTGAGAGGAATTCTATGATAGCTCATTATCTGAAACAAAGTGGGAGTGAAATTGTTCTGGAGGCTTTGAAAGGACTCTGATTTGAAACAAGGACTGTCCAGATTGTTGATAACTGCTTTTACCAGCTTGGAACCCCAAAGCCCTAAATTCCCCATTCCTTATTTTGTTGAATGTGTAGCCTCCAGAACCCATCTGCCTCCTCCCTTCTTAATGCCCCACACTGTCCTGCCTTTGTCCTTTACTGAAGTCATGTTCATTAGGATTCCCAATGATGGAGTCCATGTGCCAAAGAGAAGAAGAGCAGGCAGGAAAGCTTGGGTCCCTTCCTTTCTTTCCTGGAAAATGAAGTATGTGGGGTAAGTATATGGTCCTTGAAAGAGGAATTGGGAAAATTGAAAAAAAATCCTATTTTATTGGTTCCCAAATGTTAAAGCACATTGGAATCACCTGGAATTCTCCAAAAAAATATGACTGCCGAGTTTCCATTTCCAAACACTCTGGTAAAACAGAGATGGGATGGACATTGAGACTTCAAAAAGTCCTAATATGCAGCAAAATTTGGGAACTACAATCCGTGTCACATTTGGCTCTCCAGACAACTTCAGTGACATTTTGAACAGGCTAATAAATCTTTAGAAATCTTATGCCTGACACTATTAGTGGTGAAAGTATTTGATAATTGTAGCAGCAGCTTCGTTGAGTCATTGCAAGCCAATAAATGTTTCATGTCCATTAATATAACCCTTAAGCTGATATTATTTCTTTCATATTATAAATGGGAAATCTTGAGGCTCAAGTAATATCTTAAAATATGCAGTCCAAATCTACATGTTAAGTAAGAAATGGGGGCAAGATCTGAATAAAGGGCTCTTCCTAAAACAATTGGTGTTTTCCACTGCACCAGACTGCCCCTGCCTGGAATCCTTTGTTCTAGAAAGATTGAAGAGTGCCATTGAAGGCACAGTCTTTAGTTGATCCAGGGAATGCTAGATCTGACAAACAGATTTAGACATGGTGGTATGCTAGTATTTTCCTGTTTGGTTCTAGTATAGTGTCATGCTTGTGTGGTCTTTGTGACACCTACGTCTCTTAGCAAAAGTGGGCAACAGTCAGGCCTAGTCAACTGGGAACTGAGCTTAGACATGATACTAGTATCAGAGTCCAAACCAATGAATTTTAAAGAAAAACAAAAGTCATGAGAGACAGGTGATGAGAAATACAGTAGAAATGGAAGAGGCAGACAAAAATCTGTTAATTCAACAAGTTTTGTTATATGAGAAACAGCAGTATTAAAAGCAGAGACTTTGATTCCAGAGCAAAGGTTGTTCGTTTGGATGGTAACTACAACCAAATGGACTGGGCTCGAAGCAGAAGGAGGATTTGGTAGGCATTGGAAATCTGTTGACCCAGATTTTCTAATCTTCATCATAATCATTTTGTATGAATGTGTGAGGGATCTGTGTTCAGAGCTAACAAGACTTAATATTTTTATGCGCCTATACATTATATTAAAGGCATATAATAATATGATAATATATAATATAAATGCTACATTACATTATAATATGTGATAACTTATTGTATATTCTTTGAGCATGCTCATCTTCTGGATGATATACAAGGACCTTCATTGCTGGAAAGACTTTGCAGAGGAAGCCTGTTGTGGTTGGTAGTGAGCTCAGCAGGCAGGCAACCTGGAGGACGGGCCAAACAACTTGCTGCCTATGGGACCTAGGCCAGATTACATAAACATTCTGAGTCTTAGTTTCTTTATCTGTAAAATGAGGATATGATTTTCTCTCATAATTTGTGGTTGGATTCAGTAAGGTAGACATCTTGTACATTCTTTAGCATGCTAGTTTTCTGGCCTTTCTGTGTGACCCTAGTCTTGTATCCTCTGGAATAGAAACACATTAAAACATTTTCACAATATGCAGCAGGTTCTGTATCACCTAAATGTAAAAATTTTGTAAGTGATTAAATATAATAATATATGTAAAATGTTTTGAAGATTATAAAGTGCTAAGTGACTCTAAGGTATCATTATTTTAATTATGTAATTATACACTATCAGATTCTATTTCCTGGCTCTGACTACTACCTCCTGTTGCTGACTCTCAAATCTGCATTTCTAGGACAAATCCCTGGAGGGTCCTCCTCAGGGATGTACATCTTCATTTTGCATTTCCAAAAACAGACTCATCAGCACCCTTCCAAATGCACCTTTTTATTCCCACTTCCCTTATTGGCACTTTGGGCAGAATAGTCCTCTCTGTCATTTTGGGAGTAGGGATCTGTCTGTGAATGCAGATCAGGAGAAACTGAGGAAGGTATCCCTGGGATCAGAAAGTTTGCATCCTGGGGGCCAGAGAGGATAGAACAGAAATACCAACAGAAATGTTGGAGGAGTAAATGTGTTTAGAACGTGTTAGAATTCAAATCCCAGCCTAACCACCTATGGACTATGTGAGCTCACACTTTATTGTGGCTCAGGTGCTTCATCTGTGAAATGGAGATAGAAACAGCAGTACTTGACTTACTGCTGTGGTTTTGATTATATGACCTAGCATAGTTAACGTACTTCAATAATACCAGGCTACCTATCAATACTGTTAGTGTGGTGTTGCCTTTACAGTTACACAGACTTGGATGGAGTAGCTAAACTTGGAGCCTATTAACTTGTCTGTGAAGAGCATCAGCATGCTTGCCTGCTAGAGAATGTGATAATTAAATAAGGAAGAAATTTTGCTCTTCAGGATTTGGAAGAATTTCCTAGGTAGTCAGTAACAAGATGGTGGATTGAATACTGTTGCCTAGAGAAGACAGAGAATATGTATATGCCCCTCTCCATTCTCATTCTCTCTCTCTCTCTCTCTCTCTCTCTCTCTCTCTCTCTCTCTCTCTTGTTCTGTTTGCTTTTTGTTTTTGTTTTTATATTTTTGTGTTACTGGAGATTGAACCCAGAGATATTCTACCTCTGAACTCTACTATATACTATACACCCAAACCTGTTTTATATTTTACTTTGAAATAGGGTCTTGCTAAGTTGCCGAGGGCCTTACTAAATTTCTAAGGCTGACCTTGAACCTACCAGTCCTCCTGTTTTAGCCTCCCAAGTACTGGGATTCCAGTAGTGTCATCATGCCCAACTCCTGATTCTTGATTAACACTTCTGTATCCAGAGTGGTCACCTTACCTGGATTTGGTCAGATACTCCTGAACTTGGATGCTCACCCTTCATCTCTCCTAGCACCCAGGCTCTTGGGATGCACAGCTCAGCATGCACAAAGGCAGAAGCTTCTCATTCACTGTCGCCTGCTTCCATTTCCTCATCATGGTTGAAATAAGGATTAGGCTTAATCAGGATTAGAATTAAGAAAATGTAAGCCAGGCGTGGTGGCACACGCTTATATTCCCAGCATTCTGGAGGCCCGGACCAGAGGATTGCGGTTCACAGTCTCGGCTACTTAGTGAGGCTCTCCATAACTTAGTGAGACCCTGTTTCAAAATAAAGAATAAAAAATAGAGCAGTGGGTGTCGACTGCCTCTGGGTTCCATCCCCAGAACCCCACACACACAAAAAAAAAATAAAATAAATAAGGAAATGAATTTTAATTTGAGCAAAGTGAGTTCTGGCTGTGGTAAACTCCAGATTTCTACAGTTCCCATTTGGAGACTCTGAAGAGAGCCTGCCCCATGACAACCAAACATGCACTCCTCTCTATTTGCTTTGAGTATGTTTTCATGTAGGATCTCTTAAAAACTGGTCTAGGTTAAATTTGGTTTTCCTAGACTTGGTTATTATACTGCATAAGAAGACTCTAATCTCCTCCTTATTTCAAACCATCATAAGCACTAAAATTGTTATTGTATTTCCATATAATCTGCTCAATTGTACTGGAAAAGGGGCATTTTCCTTCTTCAATATTTGATGTGATATAGGAAAATGAACTTCAGGGCCAGTATGTGGGCAGCCTTTCCTATACACGGTAGCTGAGCCTCTGGTGTCACATGAGCTCAGCACGCCTCCTGGTCTGTTGGCTTTTCCTCTCATCATTGGCCATCTGTAACTGAAGATGGTCTCTCCAGTGCCTCTCAGTTATTGGTTCTAGATGATGGCCTCTCCATATTTAGCTGCTATTATAACAAAATAACATTTACTTCCTACAATAATACTTCTGATAATTCACTCCAGTGGTTTTTGCAGGGCCCATTGGCAGAGACAGATTTGCCATGAAGGTAATGAGGCTCTAGGTTGAGGGTGACTATGTTTGTATGGACATAAGTTCTTGTCAAATTAACAGTGGTAACATTTTAACCTGTATCAATAGAGACTTCCAGGTTTTTTTGCTTTTGTCTCCCTTGTTTGTATAAGAAGGTGATAGAGTATTGAGTGAACTGCAGAGCAATGTAAAGAAGAATTTTAGTTGCAAATAAATTATTGTTTAATTTAGTGGCACATATCCTGTTTTGGTTCATAGTCACTTGTGCTGTTAAATTGTTTTACTGAATTTTGTGATGGTTTTTGAAATCTGTCAGCTTTAAAAAATATAATATGGTGTGATTTATTTAATTTAAAGTAGTTATATTTTACCTAATTTTGTATGTACATTTTTATGGATGCACACATTTGTATGCACATTTTTGTGGTCAAAATTATATGTTTCAAGCTCTAAACAAGAAGGATTCACTTTTGCATGTATATAAGCAATATATATACATATATATATATATATATATTTTTTTTTTTTTTTTTTTTTTTTTTCTGCGGTCCTGGGGATGGAACCCAAGGGCATTATTCTACCTCTGAGCTACATCCCCAGCCCTATTTCTTATTGTTTATTTTGAAACAGTGTCTCTCTGAGTTGCAAAGGGCCTCACTAAGTAGCTGAGGCTGTCCGCAGACCTGTGATCCTCCTATCTCTGCCCCCCCAGATGCTGGGATTACAAGCATGAGTCACCATGCATGGTTTACTTTTTCTTATATTTTAAAAACTATACTAGTCTACACTTGGGAGACTGAGACAGGAGGATCACAAGTCTGAGGCTAGCCTCAGCAATTTAAAAAAATCCTCAACAAATTATCAAGATGTTCTTTAAAAAAAAAATGCTTAAAAAAGTGTTGGGAGCTGGGCATGATGGTGCACACTTGTTATCCCAGTGCTTGGGAGGATGAGACAGGAGGATCACAGTTTGAGGCCAGCCTCAGGTACTTATTGGGGCTCTCAGCTACTTAGTGAGAACCTGTTTCCAAATAAAGTAAAAATTAGGTCTGGGAGTATACCAAAGGTACAAAAGCCCCTGGGTTCCACCCCCAGCACCACCAAAAAAAAAGTGTAAGGGAATGTAGCTCAGAAGTAGAATCCTCTGGGATCAAAACTCAGTATCCAAAAAATTAATAATACATGTATGCTATGTATGTATGTCTAGAATTTATATATGCAACATAGTATATATGTATAGATATAATTTAAATCCCTTATTTCTGGGCTGTTAATATATCTTTTTCAAGTTTTCCCAACCATTAACACTATCAGCGTGGAACTTCTGTTCCTGTTATTCATCATCTTTCTCCTCTTTTCCCTCAGCACATCACACAGGCTCTAATTTCAAATCCTTATGTGTTTTTAAATCCTACCCATTCTTCTGAGCCCTCACCACACTACATATCAAGGATGAATATAACAAGGTCACAGTTATTGAGTATTTTCAGTATTACAGGTATTGTCTTACACTGTCTTTAGTTCTTACAGTCAGGAGGGAATGTACCATCACGGTCATTCTGTATATGAAGAAGGCTCCGTGTGGTTATTCTGCCCAAAGTCACAGAGCATGAAGTCAGGATCCAGCCTTTTCTATTGCCTCAAAGAACCTCTCAAATGTAGTAATTCTCCCCACATCAGTCAAGAGTTATCTTCCAACCTCAAGTGAAGAGCTAACTGCTCATGCTATTTCCTAGTTTTGGTAAACACGTTTCTTATTTCCTTCTTCTTTTACTACGTCAACTGGAGAATATTAACTTGGAACACAGTGATAAGATCTTATGCTTCCATGTATTTTATGGAAACTAAAAAACCTACTTTGTGCAGACAAGTTAGTGTTTATTAAATCAATAAAAATTTCGCAATTAGAAAACAAGTCCAAAATTAAAAATGAAAGCAGTTTAGATAGAGACCACATTTCCAGTTCATAGGAGCTGGGAAACTAAGAGAACAGGGGCCTCCGTTCTAATATTTCAATACCAGACAGAAGAGAGATGTTAAATAATGTATATTAGAAACACTTAAATTGACAATGTCAAGAAATAGGTTCTAAAAATATTATTCACAGAGAAAAGCAATTCACATGTGTTTTGATTTTGACAGTTTAATGTAGGTGATAGGACTGAGAAGAAACTCAGAGTTTTTAGAATACAGATTAAAATTATATAGAAATTTTAATATCAATTTTGTCACTCAACCTGAAAAGTGTGCATTTTTCAAAACCAATACAAATACCATCGTGATGAGAATTAAGAAATACTTCATATCAGAAGATGACAATACCAGTGCGGTGTTCCTTTTTTTGTTTCTCTCTTGATATCTAATTGTCCATATGTGTTTTCTATGGAAGAGTGAGAGTGGGATTTATAAGCTCCATGTTCTCATTATTCTCTCTTCTCTCCCCTCCTGTCTTGGTTTGGATCTAGACTGTTCCCTGAAGTGGGACTTTGGGAAGTAATTCCATCATGAGAACTCTGACCTCACCTGCGGGTTAATCCACTGGTAGCTGGATAGACAAATTCTGGGAGGTGGGACACGGTTGGAGGAAGCAGGCCACTGACCGTGAGCCCTCGAGGGTTTACCTCTCTGGCCCTGCCTGTCTCTGCTTCCCGGCTGTCCTGAGCCTAGTAGCTTTCCTTGGCCACACCCTTCTGCCATGACAGGTGACCATGAACTAAAACCTGTGAAACTATGGACAAAAATAAAGTTTCCCTCCTCTAAGTTGCTCTCCTCCGATATTTTGGTCACAGGGGCACAATATTGAGGCTCCTGCAGTCTCTTCTCTCTCTCTCTCTCTCTCTCTCTCTCTCTCTCTCTCTCTCTCTCTCTCTCTCTCTCCCCCCCCATCCCTCTCTCTCAACATTGGTGTATTAAACTGAATGGACTGCTTTGTTCCCAGATACAAGTTAGGGGTATCTGCATGCTCTATAGAGCATGCTGGGAAAAACCCTGGATAAATAATACTAATTCTAATACTACTAATCATGATGATTATTAACATTTGTCCAGTGATTTCTATACACCAAGGTAATGTTCTCAGAGTTTTATGGATGCCGACTTGCTTACTCCTCCCTGAGTGCTGGAACAGGACTCCTGAGGGACGGCTACTCTCCACATTTTACAGACGAGATTGCTGAGGTGGGGAGACCTGAAAGGACATGCCAAGGACACTTGGCTAAAGGTGGCAGACTGGGATGGAAAACCCTACCACTCGGCTCCAGAAACCACCATATGCTCAAACTAAAGCATCTATTTAGAGAGTCTTTGAACTTAAGTCTTTTTCTTTTTATTCCAAAGCCCATTTTCTTAGTTACACTGTTTCAATCCCCTTTCCAATTATCTTACAAAAGGCTATTAAGCCTGGCTGGAACTCCGGAATTGCAGGGGATGGCAGGGGAGGGGAACCGGCTGATCCTGGAGAAGGCACATTCTATTTTTGTACAGCTCTGTTAGAAAAATTCTTTATATGGGGCTAAAACCAGCCTCCCCATTACCTGTGTGAAGGGAGTGAGTGGATTGGTGGAGAATGCCACTAGATGGGTGGCCAGGCGCGAAGGCAAAGGCCAAGCTGTGCAGTGCCCGAGGCCGCCCCAGCCTGGGAAGCTGCTGTGGAGACTGAGTCCTGGCAAGTGACCCACTGTGAAGACACAGCTGCTGTGGTATGAACGTGAGAATGTCCCCAGAGGCCCGAGTGTTAAAGGGTTTGTACCCAGAGAGGCACTACTGGGGAAGGGTAGAAGTTTCAAGATGTGAAGCCTAGTGGGAGGGCTTAGGTCCCTCAGGGTGTGTGACCTTGAAAGGGACAGTGGGCCCCAAGGTTATATCGCTATAATTGGCACACTGAGATTAAAATCCAAAGCAATTGGCTCCAGAAACCACCATATGCTCAAAGTAAGGCATCATGGTCTTGTTTACTTCCTGGATTTGAGGTGAGCAATTTGGCTCAGCCACGTGCTCCCATCATGATGGGCTGCCCTGCCACAGGCCCAGCGCCATGGGGCAACTGATCTCAGACTGGGACCTCCAACACTATCAGCCCAAATGCACCATTTCTCTTTACAAGTTCATTACCTCAGGCATTTTGTCATAGTGATCAATGCCCGACTGACACACCTCCCCATGCTGCACCTGGATGACAGATATTAAACTCCAAGGTGTAAATTTACATTTATCCATACTGCATTAAACATTGCTGCTTTATTTTTATCATTCTGATGTAAAGTTTTTGTCTTTCAACTATAAATTTCAGTATATTAGCTATTAGCTATTTTTTTCCAATTTTCCATTTTCAATTATATAATTTGGGGCTGGGGCTATTGCTGATGGAACCCAGGGACATTCTATCTCTGAGCTACACACCCCAACCCTATTTTTTATTCTTTTATTTTGAAACAAGGTCTCACTGAGTTGCAAAGGGCCTTACTAAGTAGCTGAGGCTATCTGTATACCACTATCCTTCTGTCTCTGTCTCCCAAATGCTGGGATTATAAGCATTCATCATCACGCCCAGTTTATTTATTTATTTTTTATTTTGAAACAGGGTCTTGCTAAATTACTGCAGGTGGCCTCAAACCTGTGATCCTCCTTTTTCATCCTCAGAAGTACTGGAATTAGAGGTGAACACCACCACACCCAGCTTCATCAGTACTAATTTTATTTAAGCAATTAATAATCTCCCAAAAAAGATTATACTGGCTGATGCCTAAAAAATAAACTTGAAATTGTCAGTCGCCCCATGCTATATGGTATTTTGCCTGGTGATTTATTCCCTCCATTCTTCTCTTTTTCTCAGACTGTATCCTGGGTGCTTCAGCAGCCAAGTGACCACTGGGTGAGAAAGAGTAAAAATCATAAACCTTGTACTGCAGTAACCAGGGAGGATATTTAATGGCGTGACACAGGAAATAAAATGGTACTTATGTTTTTGCTTAATGGAGAATCAATATTTAGCTATGACCTAATTGGAGAGTTCCTTTTTATGTGCCAAAAGGGAGAAAAATGCCACAGATCTTAAAAGCCTCTCCCACCCCACTACCAATGCTGTGAGAAAAATAAGAAGCTAACTGGGCAGAAAACAGAGCAAACACATGAGGCCAAGACAGAACAGAGGCGCTGACCCAGGAAAGCAGAGAGAGGACCTTTCCTGGTCCATTAGTAACCCACGGCAAGCGTGGTGGCCTCACAGCCCGCACTAGAGCAAGAGCCTCTCCTTAGAAATGCCCAGCACTTTATTACTTAAAATCTGAACTTTCAGTGATTGTAGCTAGACAAAGGAAAAATTTTCTACAATTACAATAAAGACCATGATATCAGGAAGTAATCTTCCCAGCTCCCTGGGAAGGACTCAGAAAGGGGTATAACCCACAGAAGAAATTAACATTTTTTTTTAGAGGAATCGATTAATTCTAGGCTAATCCCCAACTAAACCATTCCCATCATCACTTCCAAATGACTAAATATTTCACCAGATAATTAGTTAGGAGAAAATGAAATTTAACACAAAGTACCATTTATACCTTAAAAAATATTTTATTGGTGCATTGTAGTCATATATCTTAATGGGATAAAAGACTTGTGGAGACATACATGCACACATCACCCAATTAGCCGTTACCTGATCCCAACCCCATTCCCTCCCATCCCTCCTTCCCATGCTTGGCTTAATGATTGACTTTAATATGTTTGTTAAAGTACATCGTGTGCTTTAGAGAGTTTCCCTCTTCCCCCCTCCCATCCCCTCAGTTAGGTCGCCTTATTTGCTCCTATATAGGATCTCCTTCCCATCTAGAGTTCCTCCTGTTACCCATTTCTCCCTAGTTTTTGCATATAAATAAATAAATAAATAAATAAATAAATAAATAAATAAATAAATCTAAAAAGATATCAATGGAAATTGCATATTCCATTTGTATCTTTTAAAAATATTTGTTTGTTTGTTTGTTTGTTTATTTACTTTGTGGTACTGGGGATTGAATCCAGGAGTATTCTCCTTCTGAGTGATACTCACAGCTCTGTATTATTTTTTATTTTAAAATGTGGTCTCAGCCGGGCGTGGTGGCGCACGCTTGTAATCCCCGCGCTTGGGAGGCAGAGACAGGAGGATCGCGCAGGTTCGAAGCCAGCCGCGCGCGCTGGCTTAGGAGACCCTGTTTCCAAATAAAAATGTAAGAAAAGGTCTGGGGGTATAGCCCGGAGGTAGAAGGGCTTCCAGGAACCCCAGTACCACCAAAAAATAAATAAATAAATAAATAAATAAATAAATAAATAAATAAATAAATAAAATAAAATAAAATGTGGTCTCACTCAGTTGCTGAAACTGGCCTTAAACTTGCAATCTTCCTGTCTCAGTTTTCCAAGTACTGAAATTACAAGTGTGCACAACCATGCTTGGCTTCAGTTACACCTTTTAGTTTACTGTGTAGTTATTTTTATTTCACTTCTTTAATGAACTGGATGTAATCTTAATTTTGAAAATTCGTCTTTTTTTCCTCATAAAATACCTGTTATTAAAATTTAATAAGAAATCTCCCTGTGTCATATCAGAGAAATATTGGTTTAAGCCTAATCAAATGAAATTTAATACTTAAAATTACATTTCTGGAGCCTAAACTGGGCAGCCCAGGGAAGAGTCGCTTCTACAATGTTCTGAACAGCTCATTACCACCGAGATGAGCACCACGGGACATGTCCACCCTCGCGCAGGTAGGTGGCCACGAAAAGCCAATTTTGAGAAGCAGAGTTAGATTTATTTCTTCAGACACCTGACACTTTTGAGCAAGGTGTCCATTCCGATGCTCTAACCCATACCCAAGTTTCATCCTACTAAGTTTCAAAGATTCTAGGAGCTAAATTGTCAGTAGTTAAAACAATATTTACAATTTCGTATGTGTTGTGATTGGATGTAGAATGTCCCCTGAAGAGGAGCTCATGTTTTAACGTGCAGAGTTGATGTATTTAAGTCAGGAGGCTTGTAAGCTCATCAGTGGATGAGTCCACTGTAAAATGGATTTCCTGGGTGGTAACCTTGGCAGATGGGGTGTGGCTGGAGAAGGTGTGTGGACTTAGGAACTGTGCTTTTGTCTTTGAATCCTAGTGCTTTCAGGCCCTCTTGCTTCTGGCTTTCATGATGTGAGAGAAGAGCCTTTGCTTTACTGATATTTCTACTTCCTGACCATAAGCCCCACAGACTGTCTCACATGGACTGACCCTGGAATCTTCAAGAACAGCAAGTGAATAAATCTTCCTTCCTCTACATTGTGTGTGGTCAGCTTATTGGGTCACAACAGTGAGAATGCTGAATGAGACACTGTGAGTCCCCATTTAAAGAAATCGCTTTGGTTGACTCCTTTAAGAATTCTCATGGTCTCTGGGCGTGGTGGCACATGCTTGTAATCCTAAGATTTGGGAGGCTGAGACCATTGGATCTCGGTTTGCGGACAGCCTCAGCTACTTAGTGAGGTCCTCTGTAACTCAGTGAGACCCGGTTTCAAAATAAAGAATAAAAAATAGGGCAGGGAGTGTAGCTCAGAGGTCCAATGCCCCTGGGTTCCATCCCCAGATCTGGAAAAAAAAAAAAAAAACATTCTCATGGTGATTCTTTAATGGAGGTTCAATCATCCCAATTTTATGTTTTGAGACATTGGAGTTCAAAAACCTCAAACTATCTTTTCTGAAGTCAAATTGCTAAGAGATACAGAACTTGTATCTGCAGTCCATACTGCAGTCATTTCCACACTTGGCACAATGCTTACATTTTACTGCCAGCTCCTTTCCAAGCTTCTTTTCCCCTGTGTTCATATCCAGTACCATGGTTCTGTTTTTATGAGCTCCTTCTGATAGACTGCTCTTTGCTCACTACCTGACCTTCACCTCCACTCTTATAGCATAGCATTCCTCAGAGTCAGGGCCACCCTAGACTTTCCCAGGCAAAGGGTTCACAGGTAAGCACCACATGCCATTTGTCTAAATATTTTATTTATGGACCAAGTTAACAAATTACTTAACAAAACATGTCCAAGCCTCCTACCTTGGTAAATATACCTTTATAAAGAATAAGAAGCCCTGTTTGGTGGTGCATGCTTGTAATTCTGGTATTTGGGAGGCTGAGGTAGGAAGATCACAGGTTCAGGCCAGCTTTGGCAGTTTAGTGAAACCTTGTTACAAAATAAAAAATAAAAAGAACTGTGGATTTATCTCAGAGGGAGAATCACTCTGGTTCCAACCTCCAATGCCAGAAAAACAAACAAACAAACAAAGAATAGAAAGTCTAGCTGGGTATGGTGGCAGCTGTCTTTAGTTCCAGAACTTGGGAGACTGAGGCAGGTGTATCACCAGTTCGAGGCCAGCATGGAGTAACTTAGCAAGATCCTGTTAAAAATAAATAATAGAATAGTGATATAGGTGTAGCTCAGATGTAGAGTGCCCCAAAGTTCAATCCCCAGTAACACACATATAAACACATGCACACACACACACAGACTAGGAAGGCATGTTTGAGTTAATAATTAACAAATCCTCGTCCGTGGTGAATAAGGTAGTGTCAGAAGAGATGGTTCTTCTCTCTCTACCTCTAGGTCTGTTCTACGCTGCAAAGGGCTTTCCACCTTCATCAGCACTGAGCCTAGTAGCATACACACCCGTAATGTTGTCGACTCCAAAGAAAGCAGAGAGCTAAAGGAAAAAGTCTTCAGGGACCTTGGGAAAGGGCTTGACAGCATGGGTAAGGACTGCTGAGATCTGGGAACCTGCACCATGGTCTGAGATGGTAAGGTGCTGTATTTGAGGATAAGTTCCATTAGCCCCAGGAATGCCTCATCTCATGACAAAAGCCATACGGAAGTTTCTCCAGAGTGGGGTCTTAGATGGGTCGAAAGGTAATGGCGGCTGGGATTTCTCTAAATCTTGGCTTCTCTCCTGGAAGTCCATTGAAATGACGAGAGATCTCTGGGCCAAATGCCAGACAAGCTACACTACAGCACATCAAGCTAGTTTTTATCAGCCAGTTTTCTCCGTTTCTTCAGAATTGCTTCCTTCCACCTATCCAATGCTTTTCCACAGACCAAGGACATCCATTTATGGGGCATAAAATGTGAAACATCCCTTCTATAAAATATGACCCTTTCCCCAATGTGCCTTATTAATTTATTTTAAAAGAATTTGCACTTAAACCAAAGGAATATGTTTTCCAGTGATGGAATTTCTCCAGTGGTGGAAATATATTTGGAGGACAGGGATTTTCTTGCTACAAATCTGGATTACTTCCCCAGGGTTGACATAACAAATGGCCACAAACTTGGTAGTTTAAAACAACAAAATGCATTTACTCAAGGAATGTGGAGGCCGGAAATCTGAAGTTAAGGTGCAAGCAGAGCCATCTTTCTCTTCTCCTTCCAGCTTTCAGTGACTCCAGGTATTTCTTGATTCATGACAGCATCACCCTAGTCTCTGCTTCCACCTCCGCGTGGTCTTTTCCTCTTTGCCTTAAATGTCCCTCCTCTTTTGTAGGAACATCTATCATTGGATTCATGTCCTACTTGGGTAATCTAGGATGATTTCAACTCAGGATCCTTAGCTTCATTATACATGCAGGGAACTTTTTATTTAAATAAGGTCACATTCGCAGGTTCTGGGTCTATTTGGGGGCCACCACTTGGCTCATAGCAATATTAAATTCTACTCTTTGGAAACATTCTTATATACCTACAAATTGAAGGCCAACCTGGTGCAGGAGAAAGAAGGGAATTGTGAGGCATTGGAGTCCCCATTGCAAATTCCTGCCTTGGACAAGGCCATGAATATTAGCCTGGCATTGCAGACCTCTGGGAAAGCTGACAACCGTTCTCACAAATGAGCTTCAGTTGTGGTGGAGAGAGGAGAAAGAGAATATCCACATATAAGAAGATGCAGGGGAGACTATGGAATTTGAAGCACAGTAGAGAATAAGTCATCTCTCATTACTTTTCAAGACACTTCATTTTATCACAAATTCTTAGAGCTTAAATGAGTTTAAGGTCCAAATCTTAAATTCTATTTATTTTTCCCCTAGGCAGAGGAATGAAAAAACTAATGATTGACTGCCTATTCTCTTCTAAGTTTTTAAATTACATTACTGTATTTCATCTCTATACTAGCACTATAAAGAAGATTTTAATATTTATACCCACTATGCAAATAGTGGAAAATGAGACCCTGAGACATTACATAACTTGTCGATAACCACAAGAGGCATCCCAGGAGCTGAGACGCACAGCCCCATGCTCTTTCCAGGACTCCACTGGCCAGTAATTAGTCTAGGGCAGCCCTGGCTCTCCACACTGACTGCCTTGACATGACTGATTTTTCTTTTCCTGAAACAACTCGAAAACATCCTTTACCAACCAGCAAGAGAAACTTGTGGCTGAGCAACAAAAGATTTTCTTTCTGCTTACACTATACTGCCATCCAGTGGAAAAATAATTCAAGGCAGAAGATACCATTTCTGGTTTCTTCTTATTTGGGTGTTGGTAATAAATTGGTATTTAAAATGTACTCTTAAAGTTGTGACCCTATCAAAATCCACAACAGTGTCCTGCCCCTGCTTCTATGCCTACTCCTCCTTTACACTTCTCCTGCAAATGTGAGCCTACCCAATCCTTTGTATAGCAGAGAAGTGAAGGTGTTAGACCACCTTTGGCATTAAAAATATGATCATAAATTGTTACGGTTTGCTATAAAATATCCTCTAAAGAGCTGGTTTATTGATGTTGGGAACTGATGTAATTGAGTCACTAGTATTGTAATCCCAGTAGTGGATAAGTCTATTGTAAAGGATTTGTCTGGGTGGTGGCCCAGGTTAGTAGAGTGTGGCTGGTGGGGTGGGTACCAGGAGGGGTGCCGCCTTGGAGATTCTCTGTGGCTCCTCCTCCCTGCTCCCTCTCTCTTGCTTCAGACCTCCATGATGTAAGGAGAACAGCTATTGTGCTCCCACATTCTCAGCTTCCTGTTGCCATGCCCTGAGATATACAGTCCCTGGCCCCACGTGGACTGAACCCAAAATGGTAAAAAATTAAATCTTTCATCTAAGCTACATGGTTAATCTTATAGATTACCACTGAAAGACTTCTGACTGGAATACAAATATCCAGTAGTTTAAAAATCACCAGCAAAAATATATGCTCTCCCAGTTATTTTTTTTATTAAACTGTTACCCTCAGCATCTTTTAATTTGAAAAAATTAGGGGATCATTTAGAAAATAAAATGACCAATATATCTGCTCTGAATCATGATTCGTACCTGAGAACACAAGTTATGTCTCATCAGAGATAATGTAAATACAAAGCTCATGACACAGCCAACAGTGGTGGTACTGAGGTGCCCAGGGACACACACTGGAAGCAGCTGTCAGAGTAGCACCACCCATCTGGCAGGCTGCTCGATACCTTGGTGTAAATGTGGAGTGAGAAGGGGCAAGTCTAATCACCCATCATAAAATACACTTTCTGAGCCCAAACTCTTGTTGCTGCTGTAACATAACAAGTCACCACAGGGTTAATGGCTTAAAACATCCTTTTAGATCTTACTATTTTTCAGGTCAGAAGTTTAAAGTGGGATTTCCTGGGCCAGGCAAGGGTCAGCATGTTGGTTTCCTCTGGAGGCTCCAGAGGCTGCCTGCATTCACTGGCTTCTTCATCTTCAAAACCTGCTTTCAGTCCTCCTCACACTGCTATCTTGTTGGCTGGCTTTCTTTTGTCTCCTTCCTTCCACTTTGAATGACCCTTGTGATTACAGTAAGCCCATTATAGCAATCCAGAATAATATCCAATATTATCTTCAGGGCAACTGATTAGCAACCTTAATTGTATGGCTATTTTGATTCCTCTTCATCATGTGTTACATAACTTATTCTCAGGCTCTAGGGATTGAGGCATGGAATCTTTGGTGACAGCAGTGGGGAATTATTCTTCTTCCCTAATATTCAATAGATGACAAATGTGGATTGTGATGTTCCATGCTGGATCATGGTGGCTTGGGGAGTCTGCCTCCATCCAGAGCCCTTTCTTTCCCTCCAACCCTCTTCCCACTGTCTTTTACAAAAGAGAGCCTTGAGAAAAAGAGAGCACCCCCCCACCCCAGACGCGTCCTTCATTTTCTGAAGTAGTAGATAGGAAAGACAGACTACAGGCATGGTGGAACATGCCTGAAATCTCAGTACTTGTGCAGATACCAGCAAAAGCCACGCTCTCTCGGCATCTGCATTTTCGCAGTTAATAGGCAATATCTCAAAGTGAGAAATAAGCCCCGAGAGAAGGTGTGCTCGCTGGTCAAAAGCATCTTTCCACTTCTAGATATTCTTGCATAACTATTATTCTTCTAGTATTCTTTTAACTCCCTATAAAAATTGCTCCAGTGATATGAAATTAGAACTATGAATGAAATTGAGTCCGTAAAAATAAATTCTCTAATAATTTGTCTAAACGTCCTTGGCTTTGCTCAATAGTAATGAAAAGACTGGCCAGAATTCAGGTACTGTGATAAGCACCCCAGCTGCAGCAATCACAAATGGCCTCCGACCTTCATCACTATCCATTAACTCCGACAAAGTAGCTCAGTTCAAAGTAACTGTTTACCCTTGAAATCCTGCCTAGAGACAGAGAAAAACCTTGTGTGTGACCTTAGAGCAATTTAGTTGATAAACAACTTAGCTGCCCAAATACAATAGACCCAAAGAAAAAGACTGTTGACTGACCGCACAGTTAGAAATGAATATGACTAAATAAAGGACAGACGTTCTAAAAATATATGTATGAAGGAAAGGAAATACCGTAAGAGTAAGAAAAAGCATTTTTGCACGAAGAAGAGCTTATCATAAGAAAGTCCCAACTGGGAAAGGAAGGAATTAGAAAGTTAGAAGCAGGTTGCAGAGGGTTTGTGACAGAGAAATGGATTATTAAAGATGAGTAGGCTTTTAATAGGCTTGTTGTCTAAAGAAGAGTGCTTAGCAGTTAAGGAAATACATCTGACAATTAGAACTAAGAACCTTGTGGTGTTGTTTGTGGTATTTTGTCTGCCAAACTGTGTTGTGAGTATGCTTAAGCTTTCAGATTTAGAAGATAAGGTACCAACACCTGAAGAAACTCCATCACATCCACCTGAATCACCACATTTCCCCACACTTGCTATATGAACTGAGCCCAAAAAGATGGAAAAGTTCCAGGAAAAGTTAAAGAAGATTCCCCGAGAAGCTCCCAAGCCTTGACTATTCTGGGAGGCTGCCACCTGGAACTGCTTATCTGCAAGACCTTGGAGAGGAACAGGAGTTAATTCTTCGAGGGCCAACAGCCAGCTGAAAGACACCCACCCCCCTTGTTCTCTTAACTTTACTGGTGAAGGGTATAAATTTCTTGGGGTTTTTGTAATAAAGTGTCATTGGCTCAAGAAGCCTTTGTCCATGTCAGATTCTTTCTAGGGAGCGCCGTCATTTAGGGACCTAAAGAAATTTAGTCCCTAAAGGGAAAGAATCGCTGCAGATAAGATTCTGCAGTACTTCACCTGCCTTTTGCCCCATCTTTCTGAGGATTTGACCGGGAGCGGACAATTAACGACCCGACTGAGCTTAGTCCGTGACATACTTGGGAGACTGAGACAGGAAGCTCTGATGCTAGATGCAAGCCTCAGCAATTTAGTGAGACCCCATTCCAAATTTTAAAAAAAAAAAAAACGGTCTGAGGCTGTTGCTCGGAAGTAGAAAGCCCCTGGTTTCGATCCCCAGCAGTATTATAATAAAGAAAGAAAGAAAAAAAGCCATGGGTGAGGGTGGAAGCCCACGCCTATAATTCTAGTGCTTGGGAGGCTAAGACAAGAGATTCACATGTTGGAGGGCAGTCTCAGCAATATAGTGAAATTCTCAGCAACCTAGTGGGACCTTATTTCAAAATAACAATAATAATATAAAGGGCTAAGAGTGAAGTTTGGAGGGAGAATGCCCCTGGGTTTAATCCTCAGGAACACACACACACACACACACACACACACACACACACACACAGTATATAGAAGAATAGATTCTAATGAGCTTAAGTTTAAATACCAAATTTGTTTCTAGATGTAAGAATTCGAGCATATTACTTAGCTTTTCTAAATTCAGTTTCTTCATCCTTTAAATGTGATTTATGTAACTATTGCAAAATTTTATGAATTTGTAGCATCAAATATGTTGTGGATGTATATTTTATTTAAGGGTTTTATGTAACTTTCACAGTCATAATGTATGAATTTCTTAAATATGGAAACTAGGGAGCCAAATGATATTTTGCACAGTAAAATCATAAAAAACCCAAATCAAAAAAATTGCTTTTATTCCTGTGGTCCTTCTGATTCCCCCGACAAAATCAGGAAATGGAACACTTCCCCAAGTCAATTATATCTCAGTGGAATAAACAGGGCAAAAAAGGACACCACCAGTCCATTCTGTGTTTTTGGTATCCATTAAACTTAGGTGGCAGGACTGAGAAGGGTTGCTGTGTTTGGGTTGTGGCCTCAACTCTGATGTCTGTGAAACTTCAGAGATGAATAGATGCGAAGAAGAAAGTTTAAACTTTGTCACACAGTTCTCAGGTTGTTCGAACTTAAGGCTGATTATATACTGGGAACTCAGCCAAAGGATGCTCAAGACAGATTGGCAAAGCCAACCTCCATCTCATTTATAGGCTGAGGGTGAGACCGACTGGTGGGGTGGTCATGGCTTGGGTAATGAAGCCATTGCACAGTGTGTGGACAGTGAGGCTTAGGAAACAGCATGCTGGGCACTTTTGTGAATATGCCAAACACTTCTTCCAGGGAAAGTCATGGAGCTTGTTACTTGAAAAGTCCTCAATCCTCTGTTCAATGTAAATGGCATGGCCAATGAATTAATTCATTGTGCTAGGACCATCAGCTAGGCAGTGGCTGAGGCCATATTCTAGAAGGACTGGAAGTTATTGAGATCTTCCAGAAAAACACTGCCTAGATGAGCACATGGATGTAATAGTTGTAAGAAGCAAACAATGAAAAGAAAACAGGGATGAATAGGTTGCTCTCTTTTATTTATTTTTTCTTTTTTTCTTTTCTTTTCTTTTTTTTTTTTTTTTTTTTTTTGGTGGTACTGGGGTTCCTGGAAGCCCTTCTACCTCCGGGCTACGCTCCCAGACCTATTTTATATTTTTGAAACAGGGTCTCTTACGCCAGCGCGGCTGGCTTCGAACCTGCGCGATCCTCCTGTCTCCGCCTCCCAAGCGCGGGGATTACAAGCGTGCGCCACCACACCCGGCGAGGTTGCTCTCTTTTATATCATTCATAAGGTCAAGGAAAGATAAATATGTGGTAATTTTTATTATAAGTTATATATTAATTATGTAAAGGTTTCTTGGTTTCTTCTATCAACATACTGAATTAGAATTGTCTTTCTACTGTATAATTTTTTATTTCTATGATCAGTGGAAAGGGATCAGTGAATTTTTGTATAAAGCATTGGTAAATAAGTCCGGCAAGTCAAAAGTACTCTTGTGTTTAAATTTGTTTTTTTTAACCAATGCACAAAAAACATTTAAAAATGTACATATTTATAGAGAACTATGCTATGCTTTAAAACATGTAGACATTATTTTTTAAATCAAGGTAAACATATCTCTAGCCTCATTTATCATTTTTATTATGAAAATGTGCAGGATCCTCTCTTGTAGCTTTTTTGAAATGTACAGGACATTATTATCCATAGTCTTTTGCTGTGTAATAGCACACCACAGCTTCTTACTTTTTTTTTTTTTTTTTTTTTGGTGGTACTGGGGTTCCTGGAAGCCCTACTACCTCCGGGCTACACTCCCAGATCTATTCTTATATTTTTATTTGGAAACAGGGTCTCTTAAGCCAGCACTGCTGGCTTCAAACCTGCGTGATCCTCCTGTCTCCACCTCCCAAGTGCGGGGATTACAAGAGTGTGCCACCATGCCTGGAAACTTCTGACTGTTACGTAGTGTCCACTGGCCTACCTTTTCCCATCCCTCCCTTCCTGCAGTGGATTAAGGATTGTTTTGAAGTGGATTCTTAATGTTTTCCATTCATTGCTGGAAGTGAAAATTAAACTGTGACAATGCACTTGTGGAGGAGAAATACATTAATACATAACAAGGCCCAGAACGTATCATAAAATATTAGCTAATATGTTCCTTTTTTTCTGGTAAGAGACTTTGAGATAGTTTCTCATATATTTAAGAAATAGGCTGCATTAGTCTCAAGGTCATGTGACGCCATGTTCTATAATTTACATGGACCTACTTATGAACTAAGGTGCCTATTTGCCTGCTCTAGTCATTAATTTTTTGGGTGATTAAAAACAAAAGCTAACAAGTAACAAAAATTAAATGTTTCTTAGAAGAGGTCAGTGGTATATGGAAATGGTTAATTACACTAAGAAACTAAGAAGAAGAAAGTTGATGAGAATGTATTTTTTTTTTCAGCAACAAAACTGAGTAAAAGCTATCCAAGCTGGGAGATTTACTAATTCTTAGCAATTAAGTAGTTAATTAGAAGTCTGTAATTATCTTTGCCATTTCATTAAGAACTCTGTACAGATTTCCTAATATAACTTCTTAGAAGCCCTACTTATCTTGGTTACTGGGATTTCTTGAGGAAACTGCTTTCAATGTGCTTAAGGACTGTCTCATTAAAATGTTGCTTGACCACCCGTGGAAGCACAAGTTAATTCTGAGACTCTAATAGTTTGGGTTTGCTGGTGAAGTGTGACCGAAAGAGTATAAGAGAGCACGAATAACTTTCCAGTCCTCGGTCCCAAGGGTGGCTATTTACCCATGGTGCACAGCTCTGCGCTTATTGCTTGCTTATACTGACATCCATTCTTATTAGCTGTAGGCAATTTTTTTTTATCACTGAACAGTACACATGCTAAACATTATAATGATCACTTGTCCTGTAAATAGGCGATAGCCCATAGGGGAAATAGGACCTTTAAGAAGATACTGACGCTAAATAACCTGCCTTAGCAATGACATGGGAGCCCAAACTTACTTCTGCTTATAAACTCATGAAGACAAGTCCCCAGAAAAGAGGTCAAACTGCAAAATGGCATTAGATCTACTGGTGAGTTTATTCTATATTTTTTCTACTACACAACTATGGTGATTATCGTCAACATTGCAAGCTAGCTTTCTCTCAGGGCTTGCAAATATAGTTGCTATGGTAATGTAAATAGATGAATAGCAGAATAGGAGAAATTCCAACTTCATCAGGTACTACAGGGAAGAGAAAGTTTGTGGATATGTGTAATCTCTTAACCCAACTCTGGCCTCAATTTACCATTAGTAATGATATAAGAAAAATATTTTTATGTCTACAAACTAATTAGAACCTAATTTTTAACAATATGTATTTCTTCACCTAGTAAATGCACTGTGATGTTTTTAACCATATTATTCTAATGGGACATTTGTTTAATTTCAAAATTTTTGCAATTGAAAAGAATCTTATCATGAACATCTGTATGCATATCATTGCTTCTGAATTTTTCATTGCCTCTTGTCAATTTTTCCAAGTGGATTGGCTACATCAAAAAGTTCAAATATTATTAAAAGCGAATTATGAACAATTTTCTTTTTATTTACTGTATACTTACTGATTATGGAAAATTTCATCTGGTATTTGTCCCTAATTCATCCTCTTAGAAATAAATAAATAAATGTAGAAGATAGCATTCCACACATGCAAAACATATGGAAATAAACCACAATGAAGCAGAAACTTGAACTTTGAGTAGAAACTGAGGGTGAAATCTAGAAATCATAAAATTTTAGATCATTTTATCAGAAAAATGACAGATACAGGAATATGTAACACAACACATGAAGACTATAAAAGGAAGAATATTAGTGAAATGAACAGGATACTTCTGTCTCAGACTCCTGAATGCTGGGGCTACAAGCATGAGCTACCACACCCAGCTAGAAAAGTACTTTTAACATAAACTAAGACCTTTGTACTCTCTTATCCAGGAAATTAGCAGAAACATCAAGTTGTTTTTTTCAGATGGATGGCTTGCAAAATTTATATAGAAATCTTAGAAATCTGATTTTTAGAAGCATATGCTGCCCACAAATGGTTAAAATAGGTACAGCAAAGCCAGATGTGGTCATGTACTATAATCTCAGTACTTGGGAAGCTGAGACAAGAGGATTGCAGGTTCAAGGCCAGCTTAGCCATTTACTGAAACTCAGCAACCTAACAAATATCTGTTTCAAACAAAAAATTTAAGAAAAAATTAGGGGTTGTAGTTCAGAGGTTTAATACCCAGTACTATAAGAAAAAAACAGAGACAGAAATATTTTCATGTACCTGTTGGCCATTTGTATGCCTTCTTTTAAAAAAAGGTCTATTCAGGTCCTTTGCCAAATCAAGTTATTTATTTTCTTGCTATTGAGTCGAGTTTCTTATATATTTTGGTTATCAACCCTATATTTGATGTATGATTTGCAAATATTTTCTCTCAGTCTGTAGGTGTCTCTTCACTGTATTGTTTCCTTTACTCTAGAGAAATAGTTATGTTTAAAATGATTTCATTTATCTATTTTTGCTAGGTGCCTGAGGGTTTTGGCTTAAAAATTGAAATATTGTCAGTACCTTTTATAAAAAATGTCTTTGAATGACTGTATGACACAGCTATGGTGGGGATTGGTTTGATTTGTAGCATTTCTCTTTATTCCAAATTACATACCTAGCAGAGTTCAGAGCCTTCAACTATGGTTTGAAATTACCTTATCTGAAAGAAACTTAGCTCTCCAAACCCTTTGAGAAGCCATGAGATGAATTCTGTGATCTCAGCATGTGTCTCTTACAGGCATCATATTTTACAGGGCTCATCAAAGTTCTGCCTAGACAATTTGTGGAGGCACAATGAGATGTAAAGCACATCCTCATGAAGTGTTCACCAGTCACTGAAAGTCACGTATCATGGGCAATTAATCTACAAATAAATTTCATTCAAATCTACATGAGGAATTAGGAGATGAGGATTAAAATTACAGCCACTTACTATTTGACTTTAAACAAGTCAACTATTACTGCAATTTTTGCAATTACCTGAATTTTTCTGTAGAAAAAATATTAAAATAATACAGATATTTTTTTTTGGTAGTGGGGATTGAGCCTAGGAGATTCGAACTTTAAGCTTCAATGTCAACTTTTTATTTTTTTATTTTTGAAACAAGGTCTCACTGGGTTGCTGAGAGTTTTGCTAAAGTGCTGGTCTTGAACATTTAATCCTCCTGTATCAGCTTCCCAGATACCGATATATTAAAAGTGTGCACCTTTCCTCCCAGCTTAAATATGATTTTTTTAAGTGTTTATCATAGCTGGACATGGTGGCGCAAGCTTGTAATCCCCGCACTTGGGAGGTGGAGACAGGAGGATCGCGCAGGTTCATAGCCAGCTGTGCTGGCTTAAGAGACCCTGTTTCCAAAAATAAAAAAGTATAAAATAGGCCTGGGAGTGTAGCCCGGAGGTAAAAGGGCTTCCAGGAACCCCAGTACCTCCAAAAAAATAAAAATAAATAAAAATAAAATGAAAGTGTTTACCATAATGGCTAAAAACTCTGTTGTACTATCTGGATGGCGCACACTTGGAATCCCAGCATTTAGGAGGTGAAGAGCAGAGGATCGTCGTTCATGGACAGCTTCAGCTACTTAGTGAGGCCCTTTGCAACTCATTGAAGCCCTGTTTCAAAAAATAATATAAAAATAGGGATGGGAGTATAGCTCAGAGGTAGAATGCCCCTGGGTTCCATCCCCAGTACCACCAAAAAAAAAAAAAAAAAGCAATAACTCTGTTGTACTGTTTTAATTTTTACATAGGCACAAAACTAACTTTCCACATAAAATTCAAATTATATATATTATGATTATAAAAAGTGTTCATTATACATACACACACACACATATATATGCACATATATTATTTTATTCCCACCAGACAGGTTAAGCCATATTGAAAAATTCTATATGTACATATCTGTTAGAGTAATGAATATTAATTTTGAGTAAATAATTTCCATATAACACAATATACAGCATAAAACATATGCTCTTCATAATAAAAAAATGAGGTTTTGACAATATAAAGACTCAAATTTTATCCCTCTTTCTGTTCTATTTGAACAATAATTACTATTTCTTTAAATGTGAAATAAAGACATTTGAAGTGATGATTTATAAGACCTATAAAACATTGGAAATCAGTCTCTAAATATTTCTAGTAATCATTCAACCTGAATCCTAATTGAAATGGAATTGGTACAAAACACAGAGGCTATGGTGTGGACACAATCTGAATGTGTCCCCTAGTGTTGCATGTGCTAAAAGCTTGATTCCTAACCAAGCGGTGAAGTTGAGAGGTGGTGCCACCTCAGCTATGCGGCCTAGTGGAAGTGAATTAGGTCACTGGGGCTTTGCCTTTTGAAGGGATCAATGCTGGTCCTAACTATTCAGTTCTTGTAGAGGGGAAAAGTGTTATAAAGCGACCCAACCCCTACATGCCTGGTTCCCTCTGCATTTGGTTGGTTCCTTCCCCATTTCTCTATCATGACTTCATGCATGCAGGGGCCTGGTGTCATACTATATGGACCATCTAGCCACTGCCATCCTGAGCCAAATAAATAGTTCTTCTTAAAGTACCTAGCCTCAGCTTTTTCTAGACCTCAGAGAATGGTCTAGTACAGTTAGTTTTATTTTTTTTTCTAGTTTTATTAATGCCCATCAGTAGTTGTGGAATATAAAATCTTTTTGAGCACATTTATAATATTTCTTGATGAATCACACAAAGAAAATATTTATGATCTTAAACTTTTCCTCCTTATAGACTCAGTGATGCTATAGGAAATATCAGCAATAGAATTAGATTCAAACTTATTTTTTAATATTCTTGGAAAAGTTTCACAAAATGTTACAATTACTGTATGGTTCACTAATTCCCCCCCCCCTTTTTTTTTGGTGGTACTGGGGTTCCTGGAAACCCTTCTACCTCTGGGCTACACTCCCAGACACCTATTTTTTATATTTTTATTTGGAAACAGGGTCTCTTAAGCCAGCGCGGCTGGCTTTGAGCCTGTGCAATCCTCCTGTCTCTGTCACCCAAGCGCAGGGATTACAAGCATGCGCCACCACACCCGGCCTAATTGCACTTCTATATGCAGAAAAGAAGTGAAAAAATATGTCTACACAAAAAAGTTATGATGACCATAAAAGAGTTATTTATAATAGCCAAAGAAGTAGAAACTACCCAAATATCCATGAACTAATGAATAAATAAGGTGAACAGTGTGTGGAATATTTATATGATGAGTTATCACTTGGCAATAAAAAGGAATGAAGTAATGACACATACTACAACATGATGACCTTGAGAATATTATGTTAAATAAAAAAAGCTGATCACAATAGACCACATGTTATATGATGCCATTCATTCATATAAAATATCTGGACAGGAAAACTTATACAGAAAGTAGATTAGTATTTTCTAGGGCTGAGGGGAAATGAGGAGTTGACTGCCAGACTGCCAAATTGTATGACAATTTGATACCATCAAAAATTGGTTTTGGGTGTGAAAAAAAGATGTTGTGCTGTGGGTTGATCCCAGGGTCTTTGAATGCTAGGCGAGTTTTCTACCATTGAGTCATACCCTCAGCCTTATCATGAATTTTTAAAAACTAATTTTTTGACTCAGCAATACATTTTCAAAGATGTGTCTCAAACAATGAGTACAAGTAGACATGTACAAAATTTTGCTTATTACAACATTATTTGAAACAGCTAGAAAATATATTAATTTCATAAAATGTCATGCAGAATTTGCAAATTCTAATAATATGCATAGATGTCAAAAGAGCCCAAAGAAATTTATGGACAGACTATGACAGAGATATATATATATATACCTTTTTAATGATGAACTGTATCTGTATTTGACATATAATCATATAATAATATATAAAGATATACTTTTATGTAATATTTATAACATATATTAACATTCCTAGGCCACAAGATCATATATGTGATATAATTCTCTGATTTTTTTTTGTGTGTGTGGGTCTGGGGATTAACTCAGGGGCATTTGACCTCCAAGCTATACCCGCTGCCCTATTTTTCATTCTTTATTTTGAATCTCACTAAGGATCTCACTAAAGTGCAGAGGGCCTCACTAAGTATCCGAGGCTGTCCTTTAACCATGATTTTCCAATCTCAGCCTACCAAATGCTGGGATTACAAGCATGAGCCACCATGCTTGGCTAATATTCTGATTCTTAAAAACAAAAATAAGTTATGTCCAGGATACACGTGTGTAAATTTACACATAGAAATCTTGATAGAGACTGAGAGAGGCCTAGCTGGTTGTCAAAGTGTCAAAGCTTAAAGTTATTTCTAGGGACTAGGGTAAGATTAGAAAGTAACAGAGAAGGGTCTATCATTCTATTCTGTATGCATTATATCATTTAAGTCTTATGAAACAACAATATATCTCTATATTATTTATGTCACTAGAAAATTTATGACATAAATTATTTATGTTGGTTATATTTCAAATAACAAATAACTGTAGCAAAAATGCTTTGCCTGTGAAAGGATTTTAAGTAAATAGGTTATCCTAGTAGGCTAAAAAAAGAAAATCCAAGCACACAGTTAAGCCACATGGTTTCTCTCGGATTTCAGGTCCCCTCAGTTTCAAGGTGTCAAAGGAGCAGAGAATTAGACTGAGTTTTGTCAAGACATCGATCCACTCCAGTGTCAGAATAACATGGGAGACAAGCCTACTAGAAAGGCAGGGCGTTGTGAATTGTGCTGCTATGAACATGGGTATGCATATATTACTGTAGTTCTCTGGTTTCCAAACCCTTTGGAAAGATACTCAGTAGTGGTTGGCTGGATTATATGGTGGATCCATTCCCAGTTTTCTATGTATGTATCCCAGATCATATGTATCAACATCAGTCTGGGTACTCTGTTTTGGAGGAAGGGGAATGTGGGCACCAAGAGCGTGTGAATGTATGTCATTGTCAACGTGATTTACATTATGATATGAGACTATAATGTACCAATACAAGCACATGTGTGTGTGCGCGTGCACACACACACACACACACACACACACACACACACGAGAAAGATTGTTTTCATGTGCCAAAAAAAAAAAAAGAAAGACATTGGTAGATGGACTGCATCTCATCATTATGACTTGGAAATAGAGTTGCCAGTTGGAAAATGCTAATCTAGCCACATCTTTATCATTTTTATCTATAAAACAAAAGGACACAATGCATCATGGATCATAGTAAGCCATGGCCTTGTAGAGGAGCCAACAGCATCATCAGAGGGCCACTGGATAAGCTTAATGAAGAGACTATTTGGAAAACTGGAAGGAGCAAGCAGTAAGAGAATCCACATCAAAAGCAGAAGTGCACAGGAACAGGACCCAGTGAAGCTGTGACCACTGCAAGGCCCCGAGGACTAAGGGGACAAGCGATCACCAGCTCGTGAGAACTGCAGCTATCAGATGGGTCCTCCAACCCAACCTGTGGCCCTCAGTAAAAGAGCAAGCACTGCCACTGCTCAACCACAGCCCTGCAGGGGCTGTCTGAGGCACACAGAGCTTTTTCGCCTCTTGCCCTCTCCTGCCAGTTCAAATCCAAAGAGCAAGAAATACAGAAGCAGGTTGAAGAAGGGTTGAGAGGGAGTGGTTACTGGCCAATGCTATTGTCTATTTTAATGATGAAGCATCTTGTACTTTAAGAATGAAGTGATGTTTGTATCATGACTATGCCATTCCCCTTGTGTCTTACTTTGCCATTGTCATGTAAATATCATAGGAAATCAAATGCAAAATGAAGTGCACTTAACCATTCAAACATAATGGGGATGTGTTTAAAAGATGCAAGCAAAGGCTCTGAAAAAAATTAGAATATTTCAGGGAAAATTCCAATGTCTGCTGTCGCTGGTATAATTAGAAACCAGAAAGTGATTCTCACAATCTTTGTCATGAGGCTGAAATAGTTTTCAGCTGTCCCATTATTCCCTGTGATAAAGAAGAAAATATGTAGGCCATAGCTATATTTTGCAAGGGTCTTTTCTTTTTAAAAATTATTTTTTGTACTGAGATATTGCTAGATTTGAAATTCAAATGACGACTATTAAAAAAAAAAAAAACATCGTCACTCTTCAGAGATCCTAAGTATGAACCGAAAGATTCCACGTGCATATAATTGCCTTTGAATATGAGGAAAATAATACTGATTGGTCAATCAAAAAAGCACCCTAACAATCAGAATAGCACCTTTTTTGATGGTAAATCCATGTAATAGCCTACATGAGTTCAAATAACCCTGTGGAAATTAATACTGAATTAATGCAACCCTAGTTGAGTTACTTTAGCTCACAATAAATGCATGTCCCAAGTAAAAGAAACAGCCACTTCTGCGTCTTGGCAACATGAATTTTTTTGCCACCTCTGTAGAAAAGTGAAAGGCCAGTGTAGCTGCAGCAGTGTGAGCAAAGGGGAGAAGCAGATGAACAAAGCTGCCCAGTAGGGCAGCCAAACAAAGCAAGAAGGGTCCCGTAGGTCAAGAAAGGGCTCTAGGGTTTGTGCTGGATTAGCAGCACCAGGGGCTTTGTCTGTTTCCGCCTGTTTTCACTTACTCTACTGACAGCTGTCGTGAGGGCAGCAAGCCCCAGACAGCTGCTGCTGCTCCACCTTGGGTCGCACAGCGGCCCTGCCCATTGTTGGAACTGCTTCCAGTTGGATGCCCCTTGGTATTTTGAGGTTGTTTTATTACCACAGGATAAACTGGAGTATGTTACCACAGGATAAACTGGAGTAATACACTCACTTAGACTGTAAGCTTCGTGTGTGTGTGTGTGTGTGTGTGTGTGTGTGTGTGTGTGTGTGTGCGCACGTGTGTGTATGTTGTATATGTCTGATCAACATTTGTATACTCAATGCAAACATGATTCCTGTCAAAGAGCAGGTACTCAAAAAATAAATATAAATGAAGGTAGTATGTTAGCTTAGGCTGCTAAACAAAATACCAGTTAGGGAGGCTAAAAGTCAGACATTTATTTCTCACCCTTCTGAAGATAGGTTCAAGTTGCTGGCAGATTCAGTCCTTGGTAAGAAACTTCTTCCTGCCTGAAGATGATCACCCTCTTGCATCATTCTCATGTGGCTACATCTGTCTCTTTCATGGCGATGATCCCTTCATCAATACCCTGAACTGCTGATTTATCTAAACATAATTACTGCCCAGAGGTCTTACCTCCTGACACCATTACATTGAGGCTTAATGCTTTAACATATAAGTTTTGGGGTGACATAAATATCTAATCCATAATTAGTAGCTTGTGTTAAAATAAATGTAAAGTCAAATGTGATGGCAAGTACCTATAACACCATACTTGGGAGGTAAGAGGATCACAGGAAGGCCAAGGCCAGGCAAGGCGTATAGTCTAGAGGTGTACAGCCTAATAGGCTGTATGGAATAATGGCAGAAGGCTCTAAGATATGGGTAGTCCCTAGGTTCCTGGCACTTGGAAGTAGGATGCTAAAGATAGAAGAATATTGCCTTCTGAGGATAAAGATCAGAAAACAAAGGTATGGCTCTGGATTGATAGTTTGCATATTAAAGGTATTGTCCAGACTGAGCCGTTTACTATTAATAAGAAGTGGTTAACCTGGAAAGACCTCCAGAAAGGTTTCTGAAGATGTCAACATATTATAATAAACTAAAATGGTTAGAAATTTAAAAAGAATGAGAAAATAGCAGAACAAAAGTTTTAAAAATATTTTTATTCTGCTTTTTTCTCATTCTTTTCAAAGGCTTGGTAGTTATTAATTTTCTAGTTTCCAAATATTTTTCAATAAATATGTATGGCATATCTACTTATATATCTGTTGTGCATATTTATAGTAGACTGGCTGAGTCTCAGAGTATGTATATTTTTATTTTGATAACAAATTTCTCTTCAAAAGATTGTTTAAATGTTTATGTTTATTATTAAATTTTTTATAGATGATGATTCACCTTTGTAATTAAAAAGCACTGGATTAAATACAGAAACACAGAGGAAGTTTAGAATTTGTAGAATAACTTTTATGTCATGCTTAGCTGGAGGTGAAGAACATACCACTTTGGTCACCTCAGAAATAGCTTTCTCAGAAATATATTCTTAGTGAATTAGTCCCTTGTCATTTTTTATATACATCCAGGAACACTTTTACCTTTGAGCATTAATGATAACAATTTCAAATAATCTCACTGGATTACTTTAGTGCCTTGCTTTTGAAAACTAGTCCTGATTTAATGTTCTTTCTGTTTAAGTATCAATGGTCTCAACTATTAAACTTCTTTCAACTAAGATATGGCTGAATCCCCAATACCTCACATAGGCTTTACAGCAAATTTGAATGTAAATTTTAAATATCGTTTCCTTCAGTAGGTGTTAAACATCTCAAAGTTTTGGGTTACTACGTTCTTTTAGATAAAATGCTTAAAATTAATAGTGCATGTCCATGTAATGACAAAGGGAAATGTGGTGATCACTTTTATTGAATCCAAAAAAGATGGCAAGGCATAGTTGATGATTGTCACTCTTTACCGATATTTCTTGAATCTTAGATATTTAATTTTTGTTGAAAGGGCAATACATTTATTGAGTCTTAATTATCTAAATTTCATGATAACCTTGGAGTAATAATTAAAGATATGTTAGCTAATATTTCAAGATAGGAACATTATAAAATGGTATTGAGGAGATCAAAAAGGGTTAAAATATAATAAATTATGTATTAAAAATTGGTTGAAGTTATATGAATTGGAAATTCAACTACAACTTCAGTTAATACAAAGTGACAACATTCTCCTGACTAGCCTGGCTTACTTTTTCTTAATTTCTCTGTCAAGCTATAAGGTGCTATTTAACACAACCTAATGGACAATAGAAAGTCAAGTCAAAGAGCATATGATCAGATTTTACTAACTTTATCTGATTGGCCATATGATGTTACTAGGATCATATTCCAACCTAGTAAATATCTATTCAACAGGAAAAAATAAATTTAAAACACTATAAAAATAAAAATAAAGCTCTATAAATTCTCTTGTTATAACAGTTTTTATTAGACTATTGCCTCATTAATTTAATGCCTACCAACTTAGAATTTATAATTAACATGAAACTAAAATTAATCTCCCTAGTAATTTAGAAACTCTTTGTCAAGAAGAATTTTAAAAAGGATGACAGGTGAACTTTAAATCTTTCACAAATCATCAAACGCTTTATATAAATTAGATGTGAGAATAAATAACATCTCTAAGAATGTATACCCATATATATGAAGACTGAGGAAAGCACAAACTTCAAGTTATATCAAGATGGGCAAATCAATAATCCAGACAAATAGTGCTAGCTAAGTCACTGCATTTGCTGTGAGTCAGGCACTTTGCATGGAAACGTGGGGATCGGAGATTGGGAACGTGAGGTGGAAGAGGAGGAGATTGTGGAATTAAAGGATGAAAGGAAGGTAGAAAGCAACTAAGTTAGGACCTGAAAGATGACAACTTCTAATAATCAGAAGAACACTCACTAAAGCAGTGATAGTGAGTAGTAAAAATAAATATATGTGCCACAAATCAAATGTTTGAGATCTCAGAAATAGCAGATATATAAGACAGGAGCTGACTCAAAAATATATGCATAAATAAATAGCATCTAACCCTTTGTGACTAAATAAAGTTACTTGCTTTGTAAGTAAATAAAGCTACTTGCATTGATGTAGACTATATACGGAGAAGGGGTGGCATGGTGGGAACTGTAGGGATACACACAACGAATCCTATGTACATGTATGTATTTATTGCTCTGAATCTCACTATGGTGTATAATTACAACGAACCAATTAAAAATTAAAAACAAATAGCGTCATAGAAGAGAAAAAGTTATAGGGAGCTCAAGGGAAAGTAGATATAATTAAAAGTTCAGTAGGAGAAAAAATGAAAGTAAGAAAGACAACCAAAATAGATAAAAATATAAAAATAATCAAGTGAAAATGATAGAAAGGTAAAAAGACCCAACACACACACAAGTACACATACACACACATACATGCACACACACCTAGAGTCTCTGAAAAAGAAAAAAAGAAAAAAGAACTACAACTCCAAAAAATTTCCTAAAAATTATAATTTCCCCAAAATAAGTTTACTATAAAAATACCTGAATTGTCAATTTCTGAATATTTCCCAGTTCAATTAAGTGGATTCATAAGTAAAGAGTGAATTATCTGGCCCTCAGATTAAAAAAAAAAAAACTGAAAATAAAATTTCTTAAATTGAAAAGAAAATGAGGTTAATATCAGACTCTGCTTTCAATCAAAACAAGTAAAAGAATAACAATAGACAAGTATTTTGAAGAAACTTAAGCCAGGCGTGGTGGCGCACGCTTATAATCCCAACATTCAAGAGGCTGAGACCAGAGGATTGCGGTTCCTGGACAGCCTCAGCTACTTAGTGAGGCCCTCTGCAACTCAGTGAGACCTGGTTTCAAAATAAAGAATAAAAAATAGGGCAGGGGGTGTAGCTTGGAGGTTGAATGCCCCTGGGTTCTATCCCCAGACCAGCAAAAAGAAAAAGAAAGAAAGAAAGAAAGAAAGAAAGAAAGAAAGAAAGAAAGAAAGAAAGAAAGAAAGAGAAACTTACAAAATTACAATTTTTTTTAATTTAAAATTTAATTTTTGTCCAATATCAGGATATAGGAAGGAGAGTTAAAAGCCCCTTACGCACTCTATGAATATTTTAGGCATTCTTTTAAAGGAAGGAAAGAATTGTGGATAATTTAATTATGGATCTGAGACTCAAAGGTAGGTAAAAATGGAGGAATCCAATGCAGATGTAATTCTGTCAGACAAAAGGTCAAACATAACTTTTAACAAATGGAAGAACAAAAGAGGAGTAAAACTCATTGATCTGAATATAAATAAAAACTAGGAGTGAACATTTTCATTTAAATCTGACAGACTTATTAAATCTGTCCACACTGATATTTCCTTATCTAGAAGTCTAGATAAGGAAAGAGGAAACTGAAAAAGTTATATAAAGTATGAATAGAGACGGGCATGATGGCGCAGGCTTGTAATCCCAGCGCTTGGGAGGCAGAGACAGGAGGATCGCGCAGGTTTGAAGCCAGCTCTGCTGGTTTAAGAGACCCTGTTTCCAAATAAAAAAATATAAAATAGGTCTGGGAGTGTAGCCCGGAGGTAGAAGGGCTTCCAGGAAACCTAGTACCACCAAAAAAAAAAAAAAAAAAAAAGATGAATAGAAAAATTCAACTTAAAATTAAGACATAAATGTCCCAAATAGACTCTTTTATGCCAATATATATATATATATATATATATATTGCCTATATATATATTTATGCCAATATATATATTATGCCTATATATATTATGCATATATATATATATATATTTTGTGCATGTATTAATACAGCTGTCTGAATTCAGACAGAGTTAACAGTGAGGAAGAAAAAGCCACAAGAAAAAACACCAAGCTGAGAACAAAATATCAGCCAAATAACAAGTACAAATGAACCTAACACTTCTGTGAGGATAAAAAGATTTTTAGTTGCCCAGAAAATCAAGTTCTATGCCACACAGAAGAGTCAAACCTAAACCTCAGTGGTTCAGAAGTACTAAAAATAGAAGAATAGACTATGCATACCATGCAAATGCAAACAGTAAAAAATGGGGGCTATGATTTAGATCTCTGAAAATATATAATTCAGGTCAGCAAGCATACATACAACAACTACATACAACACACACACACACACACACACACCTCACTTCATTAATAACAAAGGATGCAACTTATAAGAAAGATGGAATAATGTCATATTAAACATCATGATACATATATATATGTTACATATAATAATACATAAGCAATAGAATTTATTGCTTCTATACACATATATAAGAAATAGAAATGCTAAAAATAGTACTTGAAAGTGTATAGAAAGACAGTAAGTTATATGTGATTAATACATACTAAACTTTTACTGCAATAATTATTTTCAATAATTGCAATATATATTTTAATTGCAATATATATTAAATAACTGCAATATATATTTTCAAATGCACATGAAATGGTTATGAATATTGGTCAATTACTAGGAGCAAAGAAAGCCCAGTAAATAACAGTAGGAAAAAATATTAACATTGTCTGATCTCAAGAAAATAAAATCAGATAATAAGAAGAAAAAAGAGAATAACTGGAAACTTATGAATTACAGATAAGACATTTAAGTAACAAAAAATTTTTTCAAACAAATTAAGTTTTAAAATTTCTAAGATATAGTTCTTTGGATTCAAGCCTTTTGGAAAAATACCCAGGAGTGGTAGAGCTGGATATGCATACCTATGTTCATAGCAGCACAATTCGTAATAGCCAAAATATGGAACCAACCCAGGTCTCCATCAACAGATGAATGGATTGCAAAACTCTGGGAAATACACACAATGGAATTCTATTTAGCCATAAAGAAGAACAAAATAATATCATTTGCAAGAAGATGGAAAGTCCTGGAGAGCATTATGTTAAGTGAGACCATCCAAGCACAAAAGGAGAAGGTACATATGTTCCCTCTAATATGCCCAAAATAGGGAACATAGAGGATACCAGTGGTACTCCAGGTAATGGAGGGGAAATACCAGCAAAGCTGGAATGGAAAGATAGGGGAGGAGGAAGACTGAACTTGATTAATGAGGGTCTACATCAAATATGTGTAAAATTATGAATATGGCATGGTTACCCTGGACAATCATTGGTGGGAGGGGGGGAGGTAAAACAGGGGCGGGGGAGGGGAGAGAGGGCACCAAGTATAGTTTAAATGTATACCATTTATGTTCAATAAAAATTAAAAAAAAAGAAATAGTCAGCTTTAGTAAGATAAACTTTGTCCTTAGTCTGAAGTATTGTGAACAAATTAATAAAATAGTCGTGACTTTTAAAAAAAATAAAAAATAAAGCATTATATAACTAAAAAATTCTAAGACAAAAATATTACATGTAAGATATAATTAAACAAATAATTAAAGCAAATAGTCTTACTTATATTAATAAAAAGTAAGAAACATAAGTGCACTTTACAAATATCCAAAATGTTATGAGACTATTCTGAAAGAAAGCATGAAAATAAAGCAGAAAATTATGACTTGAGAAAGTAAAAAACTAGATACATAAGTAATAAATGTACTTTTTGAAAGCAAAAGATGTCAGAAAAGAAACTGACCAACAAAATATGAGAAGAAACAAGCTGAGTAGAAGCTAAGTAGATAACCTTTGAAAAAGGAAAGAAAGAGTAATAGGAATGAACTTTGCTAACGTGATGCAAATACTTTTTCTTTTTTCTTCTTTTTTTTTGGGGGGGGGTGGTACTGGGGTTCCTGGAAGCCCTTCTACCTTCAGGCTATGCTCCCAAACCCACTTTTACATTTTTATTTGGAAACAGGGTCTCCTAAGCCAGCACGCGGCTGGCTTCAAACCTGCGCGATCCTCCTGTCTCTGCCTCCCAAGCGCGGGGATTACAAGCGTGCGCCACCACGCCCAGCTATGCAAATACTTTTAAAATCTAGACATACAGATAATATTGTATA
Organism: Muscardinus avellanarius; assembly: GCF_963383645.1. NCBI lineage: Eukaryota > Metazoa > Chordata > Mammalia > Rodentia > Gliridae > Muscardinus > Muscardinus avellanarius. The sequence goes on along the minus strand of NC_137787.1, from coordinate 97,248,250 downwards.
AATTAAACCCTAACCAGTCAAATTTCTCTAAAAGTTAAAAAAAAAACTAACAAAGAAGTTTCCCTTAAAAAGAATAAACTCTAATGATTTTATAGAGGGAATTTCGTCAATACATCACAGAAAAGAAGCTACTCCAAATGCTCAAATTATTCCATTTTTTATTATCCTAATGTGAAAATGATTGCACAAAAATACCAAATTCTAATAAAATTTATTCATGTTGATGCAAAAATCCAGGAGCATATTACGTAGTAATGATGAACTAGATTTATTTCAGAAAGGTAAATGGTTCCATATAAGCCATATAAGTAAATATATAAATGAAGCACCTCTCTCTCTCTCTCTCTCTCTCTCTCTCTCTCTCTCTCTCTCTCTCTCTATCTATCTATCTATCTATCTCTCCTTGTCTACATAAAGGATTGAAAAATCTTGCTATAGTCAAATTAAAAAATAAATTGCTATTTATTTGTAACCCAAGGTACATAATAGGTATCCAGGTGTCCACACTGATATAAATAAATGTTGATCTAAATAAATTAATTAATAGATTAGTAAATGGAAGAAAATAAAAAATCCTGTGAAGAATTCTGTGTAATTCATGTAGACACTCCTTTGTCAAGGAGATTACACATAACTTCCCATTCTTTTACTGTACACATTAACTTTCTTACAGGGCATAGTATAGAAAGAGGAGAAAAGCATAACTTTTTGGGGGGAATCTAGCAAACACCTTATCCAGGTCAACATCAATAGCCATAAATCACTATACTATAATAAACAATGGTTCTCTATCTCTGTAATTTCTACCTCCGAACCCATCACCTCTTTTTCACCATGAGTAAAGCTCTAGACAAACCAAAATTTCAGGAAATTCTATGACACACCTGACTAGTATTCCTTCAAACTGTCAAGGGCATCAAAAGTAAGGAAAGTCTAAAAAGTATTACAGCTAAGAGGATTCTTTTGTTGTTGTTGTTTTTGTTTTGGGGTTTTTTGGTGGTACTGGGGTTCCTGGAAACCCTTCTACCACCGGGTTACACTCCCAGACACCTACTTTTTATCATTTTTATTTGGAAACAAGGTCTCTTACGCCAGCGCGGCTGGCTTCGAACCTCCCCTATTCTCCTGTCTCAGCCTCCCAAGCGCGGGGATTACAAGCCTGCGCCACCACGCCCGGCCTAAGAAGATTCTAAGGAGACATAACAGCTAAAATAAAAAGTAAGCCAGGCATGGTGTCGGAACAGGTCTATAATGCCAGGACTTTGGAGGCTGAGACGGATGAATTGCAGGCTTGAGGGAAGCCTCACCAGTGTATTGAGACTCTCAGCAACCCAGGAAGACCCCATTTCAAAACAAAATATAAAAAGGGCAAATGATATAGTTGGAGCTGCAATGCCCCTGAGTTCAATTCCCAGCATCAAATTATGTTTAAATATTTAAGAAAATTATAAAAACTGTAGACATACTGTATTAGTAGAACAAGTATATCATACTCATGAAATATAATAGGAGAAATCAGGTTCAGGAGACATAGGTACTCTGTATTATTTTTTCATTTCTTCCATAAATAGAAAGCTTTTATAATATTAAAATTTACTTTAAAAACCTTGGGTATGGATAATTTATAGGTGATGGAAGTAGAAATCTTGAAATCTGTCACTTTATATAACTTTATCTTCTGAATTATGTAAACATTTTACATAAAATAATTAACAATTATTTAAAATAACTAATAAGAAAAACTATAAAATTTTGAAATTTTATTTAAAAATGGTATAGCTAGCCATAATAATGGTATTGTGATTATATGTATATTATATATATATATATATATATATATATATATATATATATATATATATATATTACACAATAAAACTGTAAAAAGAATACTCAATATTTTCCACTGGTAAACTGCATTTATTTCCAGAAGAAGATTATATTAAATACTGATCTAATTTCATTATGTTGTATTTTTCAAACAATTCATACCATTATAGTTAGCTCACTTGCATATAAATCCAAAAATGACTAGCTAGTTAAAATGTACCATATTATAGAATGCATGGTTTATTCCAAAGTTCTATATAGTTTTCAAATATGAAAGTTGAAAAGTGCTTAAAATTTAGTTTAACCTTTTGTTTGTTTGTTTGGTTTTGGTTTTTCTTCTTCTGGTACTAAAATTGAACCAGAGGGTCTACCACAGAGCTACATCCCCAGCTCTTTATTTTTGTTCTGAAACAGGATCTTGCTAAGTTGCTGAGGCTGGCCTTGAACCTGCAATCTTCCTGTCTCAGCCTCACAAGGACTGAGATTATAGCAGCATGCAAGATTAACTTTTTGAGCATTATCCAATATCATTATCCACTTAGGGATCTCAATGAATAATTTGCTTATATTCACACTTTATTTTTAGAAAAATAGGTTTATGAGAATAATTGTTCAGTGTCAAAGTGAAAAATATTTTAATAATAAAATATTTCCAAGTAATGTATCTGACAAAGGTCTAGAGTCTAGTGTCCAGAATATTTGAAAAATGCTTATTGTTGAAAACTAAAAATAGTCAGGCGTGTAATCCCAGAATTCGGGAGGCTGAGCCAGGAGGATTATCATTCGGGCCCAGCCTCAGCTACTTAGTGAGGTCTTTGGTAACTTTGTGAGATCCTGTTTTAAAATAAAGAATAAAAAATAGAGCTGGGGTTATAGCTCAGAGGTAGAATGTTCCAGGATTCCATCTCCAGTATGGCAAAAAAAAAAATCTAAAAATATAGAAACCCATTTTTAAAAAGTTTTTATTGGTGCATTGTAATCATACATCTTAATGGGGCACAAGATGGTAGAGGCATACATGCACACATCACTCATTTAGCTCTTCCTCATCTCCCACCCTGTTCCCTCCCCCTTAGCTCCTTGTTTGGTTTATTTTTTTATGTGGATCATATTGAGAATGGCATACATTCAGACTGTGCTTGGTGCCCTCTCTTCCCCCTTTCCCCTTCTCCAAACAATGAGTATCCTGGTTAACCATGCTACATTCATACTGTTACACATATTAGGATGTAGCTCCTCCATTAATCAACCTCAGCCTTCTTTGTCTCCTACCCTTCCATTTTAGATTTGCTGAGGTTTCACCTCCATTATCTGGATTCCCTAGAATCCCATTTTTAAAAGGATCAAAGGAATTGGATACATATCTCTTTAAAGAAGATATATGAATGGCTAATAAACACACAAAAAGATGCTTAACATAATTACTCATTAGGTAAATGCAAATTAAAATCACAAAGAGATGTCAATTCACACCTATTAAATTAAAACAAAAAATACACATTAGCAAGTCCTGACAAGGATGTGGAAGAATTATAATACTGACTCATTTATTGCTCATGGGAAAATAAAATGGTGCAGACACCTTGGATACTTTGTACATCAAATCATCATACATGGATTTGTCATATGAACCAGTAACTCCCTGACAACTTATCCAGAGTAATGTGCTTTATAATAGCCCAAATAAAAATAATCTACAAAACATCAACTATAAATGTATGAAATTTTATATATACAGACAATGTATGTTATTTGGATATTAAATGGTATAAATCATTAATATTTGCTATAAAATTTGCTATCATTCCAGAGACAATGATAATGGTGAAGGATACTCAATTCAGTGGATATACTAACAAAAGTTACTGAATTGTACACCTTGTGTGTGTGGGGGGGTACTGGAGATTGAACACAGAGGCATTCTAACCTTGAAGCTACACCCTTAGCCCTTTTTTTAGAAAAACTTATTATTTGGAGACAGGGCCTATCATGGCTGATGAGTGTTGCACTACTTACTGAAGTTGTCCTCAATTCTGCAATCCTGTTTCAGCATTCCAAGTACTGGGATTACAAGAGTTCACCACCATGCCCAGCTCTGAAAGTGTAAACTTTAAATGTGTGAATTGTTTGGTCCACAAATTGTATCTCTATGAAGCAGTCCAAGAAGTGGAGATGAGGCACTGACACATGCTGCAGTGTGTATGAATCTTAAAAACATCTTAAATGAATGAAGTCAACCGTGAAAGGCCACATATTGTAGGATTCAATTTACAGCAAGTGTCAAAAATAAGCAAATCAAGAGAGACAGAAAGTAGATTAAGACTCTCAAGGGACTGGGGGAAGGAAGGAATGAAGAGTGACTACTAATGAGATGGGATTTATTTTGAGAATGAAAAAGTACTATGGATTCAGGCAATAGTAATGTTTGTACAACTCCATGAATATACCAAAAACCACTGAATTATAAAATTTTTTAAATAAATAATATTTTATTTAAATTATGAATTTATACTGTATAATTCTTAAGTTAATCATCTGACCAAGATTGATTTTTTAGTGTCCTGAAGATATTTCAAGTTGCTTTTGAACTGATTAGATGCTTCTTAACTAAAATTCATTAAGCTCTACGGTAAATGAGTAATAATTTACACTTACAGATTTTTTTAAATGTTGCTTTTGTGTGTTACTGTGTTGGAAATTGAACCCAGGGGCATTCTACTGGAGCTACACTCCAGTCTTTTTAATTTTTTAGGTTTTAAATCCTGGTCTTGCTAAGTTACTGCATGCTTGCCTTGAACCTGCAATCCTCTTGTCTCAGACCCCATGTATTAGAATTACAGGTGCGCACAACTGCACCTGGTTAAAAAGAGTTCTTAATGAATAGAAAGGAGGACTCATGAAGCCCTATCAGTCACTCACCCTATAATGCTTTCTGCGATGTACTAACTCCAATACAGAACTGACTGAGTCAAGAAGGCACAAGTGTAGACTCTGACCGCACCCTGCCAAGCCATTAGGAAATTTGGTAAGAGAAATTCTTGTGTTTGGTTAACATAGGATTGCTTGGGGAGATAAGTGAAGAGCATGGAGTTTATCTGCTGACATAGTGACTATTAAAGACTTTGTGAACATTATTCTGACCCTATTTACTTCCCTATCTCTGGTGCAAACTGAGAAATGCCTTACTCAGATCCCAGTGATTTTTATCTATTTATCAATTTATTTTTGTAGTACTGGGGATTGAACCCAGAGGCATTCTGCCTCTGAGCTTCATTCCCTGCCCTTATTTATTATTTTGCAAAAGGGTCTAGTTGTGAGAGCTTCATTAAATTGCCAAGGCTGGCCTTGAACCTGAGATTTTCCTGTCTCAGCCTCCCAAGTACTGGGATTGCAGCCATGTACTACCAAGCCATGTCTGGAAGATCCCAGTGTTTTAAATTCATGATATCTGCCAACTGAGATGTCATTGAGAAGACTTCAATGAGATTATGTTACCTAACTCTAAAACTGTGGGCAGGCAAAGCACTGTGCATAAATCTAAGAGTCAAGCAAAGCCAGAGTATTAATATTTCATGTTAAATTTGTAAAAATTTGTGTTTATTTTTAAATATTTGTAATGTTAAAAAGATTTTGATGTATAAGTTTTGTGATTTTCAGCTGTGAGAAAATATGATTAACTTTGGACAATTAACGGTAACATTTATGAGAACTTGGTTTTCAGCTTTTGTTAATTTATTTATTAGATTAACTAAGTTTCTTGTTATGTTTAAAAATAAAATATCTTTATGCATTTAAAGTAGTATGCTTAAGAAAATGTACTTCACTAAGGTTATAAGTGAAAATCACGGGCTATGGGACATTATCTACTTAACATGTTTTGATCAACCATTAATTAAAAGAAATAGACTCATCCTTATTTAAGTATTCCTTATAAATTTTTAAAATTTGCTAGATTAAAGGATTAAGGAAAATACTTTTTAGTAAAATTAAATATTAATCTTCAACCCTCAAACACTCAAATTCATGTTAACTAGCTGCAACTCGTAACATAAATTTGTATATAAACTAATTGCTGGTTGCCTCCAATCCTTCATTTGGTATTTGCGAATGTGGGAGAGAGTAGAGAGGAACAATCAGAAATGAGACCAGGAAGAGAAAGGATCAGTGTATGTGTGGTGGAAGGCCCATGGAAATCTAGTATTCTTAGAATTTTCTAGACATAATTGCATGGTCTAATTGTAGAGAGCTTCCTGGAATCCCTCCTGAGGTTAAGTCTCAGCTTTCCACAAGATCCAGAACTATGCCCATCAATATGTAAACCAAAGCAGACAATAAAATGGACAGTAACCACCAGGTGGTGCCAAACTACAGTCTAAACCAGTGTGGATTTGATTCAAACACCCAGAACTCCAGCATTCATTCCGGCTAAACACATGGATTTGCACCAGTTACTTCAAGAACATCACATTAATGCAATCCCTCATTTTTATAAAATTTAGTCTTTACACTTCAATATGTTATTTTGGAATTTCACTGTAATTACAAATAACTTTTTTTTATTCTCTAAATTCTACCTGAGACATTTTTAAAACTCGGAGTAACAGACAGTTGACTTCAGAAGAAAGAAATGGAATGATGCACCTGAATTGTTTTATGTGTAAGTTACTGGGATGTATGCAATTTATCTGGTTCTATTAAGGATGTTAATTTGACCTGCCCAATCAATAGCACCCAGGTAATGTTTCATAAAAGATTTTCCTAGCTTGGCCTTTTACAAAGTCAATAGATAACACAAATGTTAAATCTACTATACATAGTATACTAAATGTTTATATGAATATAATTATGTTTGTCAGGTTATATATATAATATTTATAAGTAACTAGTGAAATTGAAACTCTGATACTAAGTCTCTAGAACTTTATGCAGAAAGAATTGATCCATCAATTCCAAGTCTAAGAAGTAATCAATTAATTGTGTTTATCTCTCTGGAGATACATACAGATACTCCTCCAATTACAATAAATTACAATGGGGTTATTTTCCAATAAACTTACCAAACAAAATATCACACCATATGGAAGTATCATGACTCAAGATGCATTTAATGAGCTGAGCATGGTGGTGCACACTTGTAATCCCAGCATTTGGGCATCTCAGACAGGAGGATGGAGGTTTGCTGACTGCTTCAGCTACTTAGGCCCTTTGCAACTCAGTAAGACCTTGTTTCAAAATAAAGAATAAAAAATAGAACTGGGGGTATAGCTTGAAGGTATAATGCCCCTTGGTTCTACCCCACAGTGTGTTTTGCATATGGGGGAGATACATTTAATGCTCCTAGCTTACCAAGCAGCCTAGCTTAGCAGCACAGTTCACTCTGAGTCTCAGTTGTTCATCCTCATAATCCTATAGCCAAAGGCGGCTGTGGCTCACCACCCCTGCTCAACATGGCAGAGAGTATTGTATCATATTCCAGTAGCCTGGAAAAAGACCAAAGTTTGAAATTCAAAGTATAGTTTCTAATGAATGAACATATATTGTTTCCACACCAGTGTGTGTGTGTGGTGTGTGTGTGTGTGTGAGATTGGGAATTGAATTCATGGTGTTCTACCTCTAAGCTACATCCCTAGATCTTTTTTATTTTTATTTTGAAACAAGATATCACTAAGTTGCTGAGGGTTTTGCTTAGTTGCTGAGGTTGTCATCAAACCTGTGATCCTCCTGTCTCAGCCTCCCAAGTACTAGTATTATAGGCAGGTGCTACCAAGCATAGCTTATGCCATCCCAAAGTTGAAAAACCATACATTTAAATAGTAAGTTGGGGGCAGCATTTAACAAAATAAATATTTTAACTAAATGGCACAAGACTAGAAAATATTCAACCTCTACTAGCTTAAAGGCCCTACAGTCCCTGGGGAGACAGGTCTGCAGTTAGTATTATGGTATAGGAAACCAGGCTTTTACTGTGCTATACACCACTTAAAAAAATAAGATGAGGTAACAGTCTGGAAAGGCTTTAAAAAGTTAAGTACATGTACACCAAACCTATTGTTACGTAGTGGTGTAAGAATCTTAAGTTAAAGGCAAGTAAACTAAAGAAGAATATTATTTTTTGCTATATTCATTTATATTTCTGGTAAATTGTGCATTGTTAATTTTCCTAGGGATATCTCATTCTATATATGTTATTAAAATCATACTTATCTAGATTGACTAGGATCACTAAATAACAGAGAAAAAAAACTTGTCTTTACAGAATTACAAGGAACCCAACATAAATTTTCAGTAACTTGAATCAGAAAAGCAAGACCAACTATTCTCAAGGGGGTCATTCACCACTGCCTTTCACAAAGGTAGATAACCAACCATGAGTCTAGTTTAATCAATATTATGCTGTAGGGACAACAAAGAAATAATTCTATTTCATTTCAACAGTTTAAATAGAATTGAATTGCTCTTACACTTGGTTCATTAGAAAGTTGTCTCTGAACTTGGCGGTGACATTTTCATTGGTTTCTTGTATCTTATGCTTAATGAGTGCTTACAATGCAATGGATACTGGACCAGGTGGTAGGGGAGACATAAGTGAAACCAAAGTTTACATTTATTAAGCCTATTTTCTAGTGTGAGTGGCAAACACTAAATAGGATATGTATGTAAAATATATGATTAGTGGTAAATGTAATAGAAAAATGAAGTAATAGAAGCAGTGGTACTTTTTTGATGGAAGGATGTTATCATTTGATTGAAGGTGACATTTGATTAAAGATCTGGAGGGGAAAATTTGTAGGCTAGAGAGAAAAGGATACATAGTTGTATTATCAACTCAAACATTTTATTTCTTAAAATATACTCAAATAATTTATTCTGTTCAATAAAGGGATATTATTAATTAAAGCTATCATCTCTCAAAATTGCTAGTCAACAGATTTCTTTTTTAAAAGAGGTAGTAGATACTGTGTGGCTTTTTTTAAAGGATTGAGAATCAATAGTTATGAAGGTGCTGTGGGCGTAAAAAGCCAGTACTTTGTTCATCTCTGCATTAAGGGCTGGAAAACCCCAACATTTCCTTTGTCATGGTCCTAGGCAGGAAGAGTAGCTATACAAGCCACTGGCAGTAAAGATGGAAACAATTTTGTGTTTATTTTGGTGGTACGGAGAATTGAACACAAGGGTGTTCTACCTCTGAGCTACACTTCCAGTCCTTTTTAAACAATTTAAAACAGGGTCTCATTAAGTTTCTGAGGGCCTCGATAAGTTGTTGAGGCTGGCTTTGAATCTATAATTCTTCTGTCTGAGCTTCCCAAGTACTGGGATTACAGGTATGAGCCATTACTTCCAGCAAAGTGGAAATACTTTTAACTTCTTTAAAGACTTCAGACTCTGTGGCTTGGTATCCATTCTCTTTGTTCTGGTCTTGAATGCAAACAATATACCCGAATTTTGGGAGACATCCTGTACCATGGCAGAAAAGTAGAACTTGGTTGCTAAGGAGGTGGTCCTGGAAAGTTTGGCCTTTGGGATTGTGTAAGAAATCTATCTCTCCTCTCTTCTCTCTTCCCTCTCTTCTCTCTTCTTTTCTCTTCTTCTTCTTCTTCTTCTTCTTCTTCTTCTTCTTCTTCTTCTTCTTCTTCTTCTTCTTCTTCTCTCTCTCTCTCTCTCTCTCTCTCTCTCTCTCTCTCTCTCTCTCTCTCTCTCTCTGCTCTAGCCTCCACAATGTGAGCAGAACCTCTGTGTTCTCCATCTCTCCACTTTCTAATAAAATCTTTCTTCCTCTAAGTTGTTTGTGGTCAGGCTTGTTGACTTACTACAGGGAGAATATTGACCAAGACACATCCCAATTCTTTTGTATTCTTGTAAATCAAGTTTTAATTTATTTATAGCTATCTAATTAAAAGCTATCTAATATTTGTGGATGTAAACAGCCAAACTCATGCTACTATCCTGGGATTGTATTTCACTGCACACTATCATATAAACAAAAACCCACTCTTGCACATTATTCTTGAATTCATAGCACCTCAAAAATGATGAACACATCATCTTCACTACATTTTTTTAAAATTAAAAGCTGCCTTTGATAATTAAAATAAGTATTAATTAACAAATAAAAATTAATGGCTAGAAATATTACTTACAAATGAAGTGCCCATTTAAATACAGAATTAGTGTTCTGAATGAATACAAATTTTGGAAACTAACTTTGCATCTAATAACCAATGTTATATCTATTTAACCTTCCATAACCTTCAAACAAATAAATTTATCAATGCTTTACATAGGTATAATACTTTAAATATAATATTACATTGCATCCTTTCTGCCCTTAATAGAATAATAATTATAAATCCTGGCTGAGTGACATATTAATAGTACTTTAACATCCTTTATTACCTTGGTTTAATTTTTAAGTAGGAGAGTCATCCAAACGATTCAATCAAAGTCATAGAATTAATGAGTGGAAGGAAAAGGATTAAGACACAGTTTTTCAAATTATCCCAGTATATAGCACAAACTAACTACATGCATGCACATACACATGTACACACACATTTCACATATACAGTAATTGTCTTCTTACACAACCACATACATGAATGAAAGAAGAAAATCTCCTTTTTCCATGAAAGTATAGGGGTGGAGAATTAGGTTGGGGGTGAAGGTGTGGGTCAAATATTAGGGTCAATTTGTAGAATCAAAAAGATATTAGTAAATACAACTATTTTTATTTTTTGTTACTAGGATTGAAACCTGGGGTATTCTATCTCTGATATGCACCCTAACCCTTTATAATTTATTTTGTAAGAGTTTCACAACATTGATTAGGGTCTTGCTAAGTGCTGAGGCTGGCTTCAAAGCTGTGATACTCCTGTCTCAGCCTTCCAAGTACTGAGATTATAGGCATGGGGCACTGTGTCTACCTAAACATGATTTCTAAAATACTTATATTGGTAATGGATATTTCTTTGTAGTAAGATGTGAGCATCAAGAACCAGATGGCCCCTATAATAGATGTTTCAGGATTCACTGTGCTTGTGGGAGGAGTGTTCAAGGTAACATCTGTGATCCTTTATAATTATCTGATGTATTCCAAACCACAGTGTAACAACAAACCCTTTGGATATGAAATAATTATAATGTTTGAATAACTAGTTCTGTGGTATATCTTTTTGTAGGCACCAGTATTGTTTGCTTTTTCCTTAGTGTAATGGAGCTTCCTAAGAATCCTTTTCTTTCATAGCAGGTGAGATAATATCAAATATTTTGTTGAAGAAGTAACACAAACCAAGGACCTCATGAACCCCATCTTTTTTAACCTTAATGTTTTTCAAAAGATATCAAAAAATGCCTTCTGCCACTACAAGTGTTCTGCAGATAAAGTAGAAACCTCTGAAAACCTAAGAGTAACAGCCATTAGTTCTAAATGTTAAATAATGAAGCATAGCATGTCTCATCAAGAACATCAGGAGAAATGGTTTTTAGAATATTTACAGCATCAAGTACTGTAAATGACCAATTACTGTGTTATCTATAAACAAAGCGGGGACACATAGGTTATTTGTTATCACTGTAATATGCTCAAATTTCCAAGGAAATACCATTCCCTTTTTATTTAGGAACAGACTTTAATATACATACGAGGGCTAATTCCTCAGCTCAGTGAAGTGCCAGTGAAGTGTTCCAGTTATTTGCACTATTAAACATCACACAGCCATGAAATAACAGAAGTCAGAGTAACTTTACACAGTAACCCTTTTTTCACACCTCACATTTCAGATTGATTTCATGGCTTGCATAGAGTAAGTTATTAACAGATCTGTTTGTCCTTAATCTGAGCTTAATACAGCTCAAGTGATTACATAGCTGATTCATTAAAAGGTTGATGTGATTAATTAAGCAGTCTAAATTAATAAAATGATGAATTTCAGTATAACAGGGCAAATTGACCTTGTACTTTTAGTTTCTTTCCTAGCCAGCTTTTCAAACCCCGCAAATCCACAGTGAAATATTATACTATGCTGGTAATAAAGGAAGAGTGCCAGTTGCTTGCCAGAGTGCCTATGGAATCTTTTCAAGATGCAGAACCAAAATGAGGGAAGGGCTGACCAACAGTTAAGACATCAAATGTAACATCCAAGTCCAGGAAATTGCTGGTAGACTAACGCCACCAAATCAGAAGAAAGGGTTGGGCACAAGGGCAGTAGATGAAAAATGACCATTAATATCCCCAGTCCTTCTGGGGATAGAGCAGTATTCCCATGCTGGGACACAGAATGTCAGGCAAGGTTCTCATTTCTAGCTTGCACATACTGTGAAATGAAGGACTCTGTGTGTAGGGTGTGGATATTTGGTTGGAATGGGGGACCAGTCAGACATTCATCCTTGGTCTTATAGAAGAAAACTAGCACTTCCACTCATCTAGTTCTTAACCACAAACATAGATAAGATTGCCACTGCCTCATCTTCCTCGGCGTCTGCCCACGTCACCCTGTGCACATGATGTGGCAATGCTCAAAGAAAGCAAGCCCCAAGGGGGGACATTGTCTCTGGCCAGAGTACTCCTTGCTCTTAGATATTCTTTTATAAGCTATTATTCTTTTGGTAATGATTCTATACTAATGGCTCCTGCAATGTAAAACGGGGTCCCCAAAAATTAGGACTGTGAGAGAAATTGAGTCCATGGAAGATAAATTCTCTAGTAATATGCCTGGGCCTTTAAATGCCCTCTGCCTTGCTCCAAGCTGTAATAAAATCTAGTCAGAGTTTAGGTGCTGTGGAAGCATTCAAGCTGCAGCTATTACAAATGCAGAGTTCCTCCCTATCTTTGACCTTTATTCTAATCATTAACCTATAGTAAAAGCCTTAGGAGACAGCTGAAGCCATTAGCCCTAAAAACTGCAAGGGAGGCAACTGATGCCTCTGTTTACCTCCTCTCCTCTGGAATCCGACTTGGGCATAAGAAAGGTAAACTTTGTTTGCGGCTTTAAAGCACCCTAGTTGATGAGCAACTAATACTGCCCAATACAATAGAGCCGAAAGGCTAGGAAGATTCTTGACCTTTGCACCTAGTATGTGCAATGCCCGTAGACAGGGAGGCACCACCTGGTTAAGAAATAGCTATGACAGAACAAAAGACAGATATAATAAATGTGCAGGTATGGAGTTTTGATGGAGATAAAGAAAGGAAATCTTGTGAGAATAAGAAAGCATTTTGTATGCAGAAAAGTTTATCCTAAGATTGTCCCAAATGGGAAAGAAAGAATCAGGATAAAAATCAGAAAGATTAAAAGCAAGTTGCAGAAGGATTGTGGTATGAAGATTGACTATTAAAAGAGGAATAGGTTTCTAATAAGCCTACCGCTTGAGGAAAAGTGCTCAGCAGCTAGAGGAGTACATCTGACAATTATATCTAAAAACTTCATGTTACTTTTTGGTGTTTATCTGCTAAACTGTGTTGTGAGCATTGTTTAAGCTTTCAGACTTCAGATGGTTTTGCAGACAGAACCTGAAAGACACCTACTGCTGCCTTTTGGACGGCCATAGAGACATACTCGCTCATCTGACTCCCTAACCATCCACCTGCATGCCTGTACCCTAAAGCCAGGGCCCCTGATTTTGTCCTCGGCCAGCTTACTAGACAGAGAAGGACATTGAACTAAGCCCTAGGAACGAAAGGTTCCGAAAGGGTTAAAGAGGACTCTAAGAACTGAATTCCTCTCAGGATTCTGTGTGTGGAATTTGCCCTCTGAAGCACCCATCTTCAAGGCCAGGGGGATCCGGGGCTAATCTTGAATGCCAGACCAGTGTCCTTTTACCTTGTTTGCATGTCCTTCACTATCGTCCTTTGGTGTTTACACTCTTCTACTATTCACTTCACTGGGGAAAATTATAAATAATCTTGGTTTTGGAAAATAAAGTGTCAATTGCACAAAAGGCAGTTGTCCATGTCAGTCATTTTTCAGATTTCTCTCTCCCAATCCCCCGGGGACGAATCCCCGTGTTTAGCACTGTGAACGGGGACTTGAAGGAGTTTTATTTGATAAGGGAGAGAAATCGCTGCAGAAAAAAGTCTCTGCAGAACACAGCCGAATCTCTTTGCCCACCTTCTGAGAACTTAATCCCATCGGTTTCAGTGCCCAACTGAGCTGGTCCGTTGCATAAGATGACTCCAGCACAGACACAACTAACCACTACATGTCTCACTTTTACTTATCACATGTGGCATCATCATAACTGTAGATGATCCCCATTCTCTTATTTTCTGGGCCTCAAGTGTTTAAATAGAGATTGAGAACAATCTGATGAAAACCATGTCATTACCATAAATATGAAAAGTTTATGTCACTCAAAGTTAGAAACTTATATTATGCACAGCTACAATGTGTGTTGTGGTTTATACCTGAAGTGCACCCAATGGCTGGCGTGCTGCAGGCTGGGTCCCTGATGCAGCAGTGTTCCGAGGAGGAGTGTTTTAGGAAATGCATGTGTTGTGAAGGCTCTGTCCTCAGCCTTGGGAGAATCCATTGAAGTTTCATAATAATTTGAATAGACTTTTGGGACAGAAACACCTCTAAGGGGTGGGACCTAGTTGGAGAATGTATGTGACTGGAGGTGTGCCCTTGGAGAGGGGATTTGTTACCCCAGTGTGTGCTTGCTATCTATCTATCTATCTATCTATCTATCTATCTATCTATCTATCCATCTATCTATCATCTATCTATCTACCTATCATTTATCTATCATCTATCTATCTATCTATCTATCTATCTATCTATCTATCTATCTATCTAATTGCTGTTTCCTGATGATTTGAGATAAACAGCTTTCCTCTACCACACTCCTCTGCCATGATGTTTCTGCCTAAATGGAGCCAGCAGACCATAGACTGACACCTCTGTAACTATAAGCCCAAAGAAATCTTTCCTCTTTTTAGTTGTTTTTCTTAAGTATTTTGTCTCAGTGATGAAAAGCTAACACAGTTTGTATGGGAATAGTTACAAAGCATAATACTTAGAGTAAATATATATAAAAGTCTAATTCTGAGAAAAAGATGAATGGTCTAATTTGAAGCAAGCATTAAGTTCTACCATATTCACTCTGGCTAATGGAAGCTGGAGACCAGTTTTATGATTTGGGCAAGTAGAATCTTCTGGGGATGGACATGGCACCACAACCCAGTCCTCCCACCCTGCCCTGTGGCTCACTTAAGTGTCTGATCAGCAGGTTACACGTACCATAGCATTGTGGAACATCCTGTTCACCACTGACAGCTGGGTCTGGAATGGATTGTAACTCAGATGATGCATCACACTCAGGATTGCAGGGTTTTAGACATTTGTGGAATAGCTGGCTGGGAAGAGGTGAATGCTGTTTCCGGTCTCAGCCAGGAGTGCTCCACATTCAATACGCCTTTGATGAGGCTTTGCACCTGGGTGGAAATATGAGGAAGCACAGAGTACCTGCTCCTTCAGTGTCTCCAAGGTGGTGCCATTGACAGGAGAGACTACGAGCATACAGTAAAAGATGACACCCAAGCTCCAGACCCTATCCTTGGCCCTGCTAGATCTCAGGGGTACAGTAGCAGGAGTGCTGCAGATGGTGGTTAGCTTCGGCCCAGTGGTGAAGCGGCAGCTCAGTCCAAAGTCAATGACTTTGACATTCTCTTGCTCTTGCAGAAGGCTATTTTCTGGCTTTAGGTTTCTATGAGCAATGCCTTTCTCGTGGTGGTAGTGCACTGCGCTCACAACCTACCAGAATACCCTCTGGGTCTCCTCCTCCTTCAGGCCAGCCAACTGCCAAATGTGGTGGTGCAGCAGCAGCCCCCCATCTGTGTGCTCCATCACCAGGTAGAGGAAGTTGAATGTGTCTATGATCTCAATCAGCTGGATGATTTTGGGTGCTCCCCTGGCCTCATGATGTCCATTTTAGATCCAAAGGGTTGTCTATAAATGAAGGCAAGACCTTCGCAGCCACCTCGGCCCTGTTGAGGATTGGCGACCAGTTTGACCTGGACAAAACCGCCCTTGCCAAAGTCCCTTAGGACTGTATGATTGGCAAGAGGAAATCCTCACAGGGAGAGCTGGCCGCCAAGCCTGGCTAGACCTCTCTACTCTCTTCCCAAGCACTGTCCATCCAAAGCTGAAATAACAATAAACGATGTTAGCTAAAAAACAAACAAACAAAAAACCCACAAATAAAAGTACAGCAAAATAACAAACCCAAACACACACACGCACACACACTAACAAAGCCCAAGCATAAACCAATAAATCAGATCAGGAGCCACCAATCCACCAAAACTGCTATCCTGTAGTCTGACAGGTCACTATCAAGACCTCCCTGTACTAATGGACAAAAACAGCCTCAGAAAGGACCTTATAGAGCCTACCCTGGAGACTCCTTCACAAGGGCTTCTGTGAAGTCACATACCAGTCACAGCAGGTGTGGCCCACTGTGGCCATCTACCTTTTGGGCCTCCAGGACTTTTCCACTTTAATAAAAAGAATAAGGACTCTAGAAGCTTTGTTTGCTTCAGTGTGTTATGGAGGCTATATTTACTTCTTTAGAAATTAAAATTTGTAGGTTATGTCAATGTTTTTTTCATTTTAAGTAAAAAATATCTAATAATCTTTGGCTTTTGAAGGCCTTCTCATATGATTTTAAGAGAATATATGATAGAAGAGGAGCTATGAATCCACTTTTATAGGCAAAATAATGATTATTATGTCTTTCTAAAATGTATTAAAACCTAAACTTATATGTATATTGGGGACATTGATTTTTTTTTACAATTTGGCAAAGAACATTTTTTCTCATTAAGAATAAAATATATGAAAAAAAATTTAAGCAATTTCCAGTCTTGTTTTATAATTAAACACAAAAATAGTTCAAAGGTTATGTAAACACAGATCATGAATTGGAGTTGTTTTATAAATGATCAACTCTTTTTTCATGCAATTAACTGAGAAAGTATTCTGTTTATGGACAAGTTTTTAACAAGGTATAATCGGATTTCATCAAGTCTTAGACATCATTTAATATAGCATTCTTCCTCTCTTTTCTTAGAGAAGTAATAACAGTGTATGAAGTTTTCTATTTTTTTCTAGCATATATAAAACATATGGTATTTAGTTATAAATTCTAAGGTTATTCTAAAAAATGTTCTTTTCACTGAAATTGTTTTGTTTAATATTACTTCACATCAAGAAGAGATTTAAAATTTAATTAAGCAGTTTTTGCCTTTATAGATATGGTTAATTTTTCATTTGACTTAACCAATATAATGACTTAATATGGAATTAATTTTGAAGTTCTAGAGTCAACTCTGCTTCATTCTACATTATATTCCTTTTGACATCACACTAAATTCTACATGCTACTAGACATATAATTTTTGTTTCTATGTTTTTCAGTAATATTATTTTAGTCCGTGGTATCAAGGTTGGCTGGCTTCATTGCTATGGGGCTATTCTGAGGCAGAGCATCATGGCAAAGAGGGTGTGGCGAAGGAGAGCTACTCAACTCATGACAGCCAAAAAGCAGAGAGGTGGGGGGCAGGCAAGGGACAAGAAACACCTTCCAGAACAAATCCCTATTGACCTTTTTCCAACCAGGATCTGCCTCCTGCAGTTTCTGTCCTCTCCCCCCAGTGCCATCAGCTATAAACCCATGGATAGATTAATCTTTGGTGAGCTCACTCAGATGGCCCAGGATCCAGGTGCCCCAGCTCTGCATGCTGGGCACTGTAGACCAAACCTTCAGCACATGAGCCTTTGGGGACTTTACAGATCTCAAACACATTTTAGGCTTTCTAAATTTTGTTTTTATTTGTTGCTTAAATGCTTTGCAGGTAAAGCATTCTGGGTCTTGCACAGCTCATGGCAATAAAGCTTTAAACCTTTCTGCAAATAATAGAGACATTTAAAGTTATATTGTTTTGAGTTCAATTTGGCTGCACACAGTTTTCTATAAAAATAATTTTGTTACAGTTGTTATTTTTTGAAGCAGTGTGACACTGCAGCTTTTTTTCTTATTTAATGTGAGTTATTTGAGACTTTTTAAATTTCCAGTCAAATATTTTGGAGAAATTTTTTCTATGTTACTAAAGCTCAATTTATTTCAATGTAGCCTGGAACATTGGCGCTAAAACTTTATGATTTAAAATTTTCCCAATAGATTAGCATGTCAATCTGTATAAAAATTTCATGGATATTAGAAAAGAATGTTTGCACATTTTTATAAGATTTCAGATAAGATGTATGATATTGATTGTATTAGTCAAATATACTATATGCATATTTTTCTTTTTGTTTAAGTTGTTTGCAAATGATTGAAAAAATGTTAATTTCCCAAAAGTTTTATTTAGTTTTATATATTTCAATGCTATGATACTATATGCATAAATGTTTATAAACAATACAATTATCCATGAGAAAATGTCATATCTAATTTCATTATTTCAGTTTTATATCTTTTTTATCATACATTAATATTGTTGCTTATTCACTTTATATTTATTAATACATATGCCCATTCCTTCTTCTCTACACCAGCCCATAAAGTCAGAGGAGCAATTAATTAAATTGGATATAAAACCAAACACTTGTACAGATGTGAATTGGATTCTGTTAGTCTTGGGGATCGGTTCCAAGGACATTCTGTCTTAGAGATATACCTACAGTCCTTTTTATTTTTATTTTGAAAAAATATCTTGCTGGTTGTGGTGAGAGAGTTTGGTTGCCATAGCAGGGCATGCATGGTCTCACATCTCCCTGCTGGAAACCTGCTAACCACAGGATGAGTCTGCAGTGGACTGCAGTGGCCACCTTCCTCTATTCAGAGGTCTCTGCTATGTTGCTTCTCTGCATTCCCTTCATTTCTCCTAAAAGATGGCAGAAGATTTTCAAGTCCCATTTGGTTTAGTTGGTTGTGTCCTATGGCAACACCTTCTTCATGGTTCGCATTGACATCCTTGTGCTGTTGGTCATTGATGCTCTACGAGCTTCAGAAGTATGATGATATCACAGAAAAGGTGAACCTGCAGAACAATCCCAGGGCCATGGAACACTTCCACATAAAGCTTTTCCATGCCTAGAGGAATTTCTACATTGCTGGCTTTTCCTTGCTGCTGTCCTTCCTGCTTAGATGCCTGGTGACTCTCATCTCCCAGGAAGCCACACGACTGGCCTCTAATGAAGCCTTTAAAAAGCAGATAGAGTCCTAGTGAGGCGGCCAAGAAGTACATGGAGGAGAATGACAAGCTTAAGAAGGGAGGTGCTATGGATGGAGACAAATTAGATGTCACTGACAGGAAGCTGAAGGAAGATAACAGGAACCTGAAGGCTGACCTGAAGAAGCTAAAGGACGAATGGGCCAGCACCAAGCAAAAACTAGAGAAAGCTGAAAATGAGGCTCTGGCCATGCAGAAGCAGTCTGAGGGCCTCACCAAGGAGTACGACTGCCTGCTGGAGGAGCACATCAAGTTGCAGGCTTCAGAAGATGGTCCCATGGACAAGAAGGAGGAGTAATGAGGGCCTGTCTCCTCCTCTGCCTACAGCCAGCTTCCACCTTGTCCTGGGAGCCCAACCTTTCCTTCTGGTACATCTGTTCACTACCTTCTGCTTGCCCTATTCCCTTCCACAGCGGGGAGCTTGTCATCTCAGCCCCTCTCCACACTCTGCCAGCTTGCCATAGAGGACCTGATTGTCACTCATTCATAATGACATCCTGGCCAGCTGAGTCATTTCCACTCTTAGGTGTGTGGAGGGCACTCATGATCCTGTCTGAGCCTGAGCTCCTTTTGTTTTGCCACGTTGATGTGTTCTCTGGTCCTGCAGGAGTTCTGTGAAGCAGGCCAGCTAGTTTCTCCCGGGGGTTATAAAAGTTGTTATGATAAAGCCGGGCGTGGTAGCGCATGCTTGTAATCCCTGCACTTGGGAGGCAGAGACAGGAGGATTGCGTTGGTTCGAAGCCAGCCCCGCTGATTTAAGAGACCCTATTTCCAAAAATACAAAAGTATAAAATAGGTCTGGAAGTGTAGCCCAGAAGTAGAAGGGCTTCCAGGAACCCCAGTACCACAAAAAAAAAAAAAAGTTGTTATGATAAAAAAAAAAGAAAAAGGATCTTGCTAAGTTGCTGAGGGTCTTATTAAATTGCTGAGACTGGCCTTAAATATGTGTTTTTTCCTCAATCTTTCAAGTACTAGGATTACAGGTGTGAACCACCACATCGAGTTTGAATATTTTCATTATTAAAATCAAAGCTAGTTTTATAATAATGTATGATTATAAGTAGGGAGTCAAGGAAGAGTAATTAATTGGATGATGCGATTCTGCCAAGAAAAATAATACATATACCTTTATAGTGAGTGAGTGTAAAGAAAAGATTGTTTAAAGTTTATGGTCTCCAGTTCCCTTTCTTGTTTAACCAGTGTGTGTGTGTGTGTGTGTGTGTGTGTGTGTGTGTGTGTGTGTACACAGGCACATACTACTGGGGATTGAACCCAGGAGCATTCTACCTCTAAACTATACCCTCAATTCTATTTTTTTAAAGGGTCTTTCTAAGTTGCTAAGGGTGGTCTCAAACCTGTGACCCTTCTATCTCTGCTTTCCAAGTACTGGGGATTCTGGCATTTGTCACTACACTACATCCAGCTAATTGCTTTTTATTTAATATTCTCTTTTTTATCATGTTAAAGGGTTGAGTCTTACAAACAACATACCACAAAAAGCTGTTTTATTACCAAATAGACACTTGTGGAGTATACCACAAAATCTAATAAGATTTTCTATTCCATGTAGAACCCCTACCTGCTAGTTTATTCCCTCTGAAGATCTGCCAGCTGAGCAGGACACGCAGTGTCAGCAGAAGGGACAGCCTGCCTGCCATTTTTACTGAGCTGCCCAGAGAAGAGGACCCCTTCTTCTAGCACAGCCCGCCACATGGCCCCGAGCCCCTGCAAGAGCAGCAGCACAGGGGAGGCAGAGGGAAGCTGGTCCTCCAAGGGTCCAGCAGAAAAATCCACCCCTTGCACCCAATAACCCCACTCTGAGCCTGCTCTGGTAACCTTGAGGGCCTGAAGAGCTGGAGGTGGGTCAGCAGGAAGACTTTTACTGGTGCCCTCCACACGTGCTACTGTTGTGTGCTGGCACCTGGAATTAACACAATTGCACCAGAGATGGGGGGAAGAGGTGCCCCCACATTATTCAACAACACACTTATTCCAGAGAAACCAAACAGATGAGGTGAATGAAACCACCTCCCTGGGTCTTGACTTCAGCCAGAGTGGATTAAGCTGCAGGACGAGGCGCTCCAACTGTCATGGGTTTCTTCATACAGATTCCAGTCAATAGTTCCCCACCTGGGAGAAACCAGAGACTTTTTTCTCCCTGAAATTTTTTTCTTTCCTGGAGATGATTTTTAATAAATTGTTTTTCTTATAATAAAAGTGAGATTCTTAATAATAAAAAGTCATTGGAACCTGAATGAGAAATATAGCAGGTTTTGATTTCACTATAAAACATATTGTTCAATATACACTGAATACATGAAAAAATTAAAATAAGGTCATAAAAAGGCAAAAAAATCTAAATTTTTTTAAGAAACCAAATGTTTCTGCTCAAGAAAGAAATATTTTACCTCTGATTATAATAAGAAAGTATAAATCTCAAAATGTTCACAGTCCCCTTCCAAGCTTTTATTTTGTGATGTAAAACATAATATTTTTCACTGTGCTTTTGAAAGTTCATTTTCAGCATCTATTTTTCAAACAGAAAGAGTTCTTGTCAAAGATCCATGACTGTTTTAGCCTTAAACTTTTGCTTAAAAATGTATTTTTGAACTATTTGTTTATAGAATTGGAATAAGCTGTTCATATCATATAGAGCATACAGAAGAGTTCTGATAATTTATGAATATAGAGTTCTGTTAATTTGCTGATGCTGTCTTTGAACTTTCTATCCTTCTGCCTCAGCCTCCCACCTGGATCACAGGCATGTACTGCCATGTCTAGCTTCAACTTTGTAATCTAACCTGGTTGTGTCCAGCTCTGCCTAAATGTTCCCGACCCTATCATTGACAAAACTGAAAGAAGCCACAAAGCACGTTTTTCATGGCATTTGTCAAAATTCTGTATTTTTTCTGAAAAGAAATTTTGTGACATTTAAAAAAAAAAGGAACATTTGATTTATGTATGCACCCTTGAGAACTCAAGCATGAGATCCAGTGCCTGTGTGGTGAGACTAGAACTGAAGAGGAATCAACTAGGCCCCTACATACCAACTAGGATCAGGCGCGAAGATGTAGCACTGAGTAAAAGAAGCAGATGGCAAAGGTGTCATTTATACAAATAGGAAGCACAAAACGCTGCTTTAATTTTGTGGATATCTTTTATATGAAATTTTGCAGATTGTAAGTACAAGCATCAATTCCATAATAGAGAGACAGGGTCTGGTCCAGATAAAGACAGAATTCTAGAAAGGGTTTTCTACTGTGTAATATTCTAAATCCAAAAGAGTTATACATCATACACATGTGAATTTGTTTGTGCCTATAAGTTCATGTGTTCAGATAGGCTATTCATAGTTACATATAGTAATTAATGTGTTTCAGATTGATTGGTAGGATTAAAGGTATCATCTTTATAGTCAGACTTTCTAGTTTGACTCCTTCTTGCAATTTGCTTTGGTCATTGAAATGTGGGGAAAATCCACATATGTCTTCTGAGCAGAATCCTGAAAACCCAGCACGTTGTTCATACTTGTTTTCTTTTCCCATAGGACTGTGATCTTGGAAATATGTGGATGTCCATCAGCCTGAGTCACTATGATATGCAAAACTCCTGTACAATGGACATGTAGCATGAATGAGAAATGAGTTTTGTGTTAGGAGTCACCGAGCCTTCTGTTTCCTTTACAACCAAACTTATTACAATATGTTTGTAAGACTGGCATGCTGTTCCTAAACAAATATAATTTTCATGCATTTTTTCTGTGAACCCAGTAAAGAATCAGGCTAAACCAGATTTGAGCCAGTTGCTGTGGATACAGAGAAAAGTGTCTTCTGGTCTCTGATATCAATGTACAGAAAATGAGATAATGTAGGAGGTAGGAGCTGTGTACATATGTGTGTGGGGGAAGTAATTATGTGAAAATAAACAAAAAGCATTTTATAACATCATGTTAGGTACGTTTTCTTGTATATTGTCCTGTATCTTATTGATATTTAACACTAAGGACACAGGTGTCAGGTGAAGAGGACCAGCCATCTTAGCAGGCTGCCCTGACAGGGTCTGAGAGCCCTGCTGCAAACAACT
Organism: Muscardinus avellanarius; assembly: GCF_963383645.1. NCBI lineage: Eukaryota > Metazoa > Chordata > Mammalia > Rodentia > Gliridae > Muscardinus > Muscardinus avellanarius. Next base: position 97,225,107 of record NC_137787.1, on the reverse strand, counting down.
TACTCTTCACCTTACCTCCAACAGTGTTAAATGGGGACCTGGAGTAGTAGGGATTGATAAGGTTTACCTTGAAGGGAATCCTTGGCAAATTGTGCACCTCCCTTTCCTTGAAACCTCCTGCCCCATGACCTCAAGATGAGTGAAAGCTGAGACCGAAAAGAGTTTAAAAGTGCTTGATAGGAAGACCCGAGTCTAGAGAAAGGACCCCGGGATTCATTCTGGCCAAAAATCCTTTGTGAGAAACGCCTGGCTGAGGTGGTTCCTGTTGCAGACTGACGTGAGGACGGCCCAGTGGGAGCCATCTGAATTCTAGAGTCAGAGACACAAAGGTTGTGGGATGCTCACGTAAGAAGAGTTCGTTTCATGGGAAGTAGCAGAATTGTCCTCTTATTGAGAGACCCAAGCCCGGAGAACCAAGCAGTTTAGCTCAGAGACCATAGTTCAGGGTGCAGCGGGGAGAGATCCGCCAGGGGGCGCTCTGCGGCTCAGGCTGAGCGCTGAAGGAGGGCGCCCACAGGCAGTAGCATCCCAAAGACGCCAGGAGCAGGGTTTGGCCACAAACTTCGGGCCAGAAAAATTGGATCTTTTCTTCAAATCCTTTCTTACTCCTGTGCCTGACCTTAAGAGGTGCAACTAGTGAGCAGGTGAACTTGGAAAATAAATGAGAGAGAGAGGAGGGAGGGAGGGAGGGAGGGAGGGAGGGAGGTGGGGAGAGAGAGAGAGATGGAGAGATAGAAAGAGGGAGAGAGAGAGAGAGAGAGAGAGAGAGAGAGAGAGAGAGAGAGAGAGAGAGAGATCCACACATGTCCTGACCTTTCCCTCTGTTAAGTCTGGTTAACGTGAGAATGAAGTTTTATATTAGATTAGGCTGTTTAAACACACACACACACACACACACACACACACACACACACACACACAGTACATAAGTGAATTCCAGTGTATAGCTAGATGATTTTTTATGTATTTATGCTGGTGTGTCCACCAGCCGGTTCTTCTGATCTAAGCTGCTGATATCCTGACATCTACCACCTTGGACGATTAACTCATCTTCTACTATTCCTTTTGGTGGGGGAGGGGTTCTGGAGATTGAACCCAGGAGCATTCAGCCTCTGAGCCACAGTCCTAGCCATGTTATTATATTTTGTTTTAAAACAGAATCTTGCTGAGTTGCCGAAGATCTTGGTTAACACTGAGTGTGTGCATGTGTGTGTGTGTGTGCATGAGTGTGTGTGTGTGTGTGTGTGTGTGTGTGTGTGTGGCATTGAGGATTAAACCCAGGCCTTTTACCTCTGGGCTGTACCCCAAGCCCTGTTTTATTTTCATTTTGAGACAGGGTTTCTCTGTTTTGATGAGAGTCTCACTACTTGCTGAGGCTGTCCTCAAACCTGTCTCAGTCTCTTGAGTACTGGGATTACAGCTGTGTGTCAGCACACCTGGCTCTGATGAATTCTTTTTGAATTCTACACACATGGAATTATGAAGTGTGATGCCTTTTGTGCTGGTTTCTGTCCCTCAACATTAAGCCTATAATGTTATCCTCGGTGGGCTCTTTGTCATGCTTTTTTACTGCTGTGTAACTGTCCATTGTGTACACGTAACCCCACGTTTTTTACTCATTCTGCAGGTGATGGATGGGCTGTCTGAGGCTTTGCTGTTAGGAACAAATCTACTATGAACTTTTTTGCCTATGCTTCCCTCATGTGAAGTGTCCAGGAATGGAACTGCTGAGTGAGCAGACTATACTTAGTACCAGTAGTGCTGAGAAAGGAGTTGAGCGCTCAGTCCTTTGATTCTCACTTAGCCACATAAGAACGGACCTTTTTGTCTGGTCCCTTCAGAAAGGAAAGACATGAAAATCCCACACAGTTTTTTTGGGTTTCTTGACTTATATAAGAATAACTTTCCACATTTGAATGTGTACTTCTTCTGCTTAAGTGCACCTATCTGTGGCCCTCAGGAAAATCCCAGGATTTTGTATTTCAGATCCCAAGGGCAGCAGCTGGGGTCCATCTACTGCAGTGTGAAGTGGGATGCCTGGGCACAATATTCCTGGTTTTGGTGAGAGGCAGTGCTATCTGAGCATGTTCTCTGTTCTCAGTGACCTGGGGTCTTGTGCTGTCTCTCCCTGGGCAGAACTCGCCTGCCTGTGGACTTTGGCTGCTCTTCATCGTTGTAATCTTCAGCGGGGCCTGACTGTCCGGTGAACTTTGAGACAAGGAGATCCTGACAGTTTTCCCAAGAAGCTGAAGAAATTTACATAGCATGCTGCTGTGTGTGACAGTCCCTGTTGTTCCACTTCCTCACTCATTTAGTTTTATATTAAATAGTCTTTTAATCTTGAGCCACGATAGAGCGGTATCCTATTCCATTTCCCAATAAGGAAGCTGAGGACCTTTCTTTATACTTATTGACCTTATGTGTGTGTGTGTGTGTGTGTGTGTGTGTGTGTGTGCGTGCCCATGTGTGTGCACGTGTGCGCCCGCGTGTGTGTATGTACAGGCGAGGTTCTTGTTCTAGTCTTTTGACCATTTTGATTGAACTGTTTTCTCTTTACATATTCAGGATATAAATCTTTATATATGCTTATCACAATATTCTCCCCGGTGTATGGCTTGGCTTTTTGCTTTTTTAGTTATGTAAAATTATATTTCTTGGTGCATTGCAGCTATGAATAATATATAGAGATTTATAATGAGATTAAAGTAATAAACTCATATATGCACACATCACTTGGTACATTACACCCTGCTTCACATTTTCCCTCCCTACACATGTTAGTGAGATTTTTAGTGATACTCTCATATATGGACAGAACCTCATTTGAACTGTTCCAGCCAGTCTTTTACTAACTCTTTAATTAAATAAGTGTCAAGAACCACTTTGAAAAAAAAATGGTTTTGTAGCAACTTTATCTGCAGTTTTGAGAGTTTTGCATTTGAAAAATTTAGCATTAGTTAGACCCTTACACCCACCACAGTAATTACAAAATTCTAGAGGGAGGAAAAATGTAATATTCTCCAGAAATTCTTATTTCTGGAAATAATAAGGAAAAGAAAGCTTTTGGCCATACTGGACATAATCATTCTTATACATGCACTTTTTGAGAAGAGAACCCTTGCTGTGGATTGAAGCTGGAATGAATAAAATAATTATGTCTGGCATAAAATACCCACAGGCATATTTTTACAACAGGCATTAGAGTTTGTCTGCCAGATCCATGACAATGTGTGAGTATATTTTAAGAGAATTCCAATGAGACTGAGGAATAGCAATCAAATCAAATTGTTCTCAAAATTTCAGGAGCAAAATTGAAAAGAAGGGGATTTTTATTTATTTATTTATTTATTTTACTAAAATTACATACTAGAGAGAATGTAGCAAAGCTGAGTGCTCATGTAAATGAAGATAAAATATGAGAAACAGTGGCCCCAGTCTTCTGTCTCCCCAGCTCCTGCCCCCCACTGCAGAGGTGAGCCACAGGTCCTAGCTCCTGGGGAGGAGGTGAGGAAGGGCAGGTGGCAGGCTAGTGGGGAAAATGGAATGAAGTTACAGAGGGTGGGCAGATCTCCTCCTGCAAGGCCCCGACCTGATGGGGTCCAGGGGCTTTCTTTGGTTGCTCATGGGAGTTTACAATGCACCTTTCGTGGGATACTTCTTCATGCTAATAAACAACCTGATCTAATACCTAACTATCCCACCTGTGACAGGAGATGTGTTTTTATTGGCAGGTGCCCTTGTGGCTCTTGTCCTCTGAGCTGTGTCCAGTTTATATCTACTGAGATGGGCACTGTGTAGAAGAGCCCCAGCAGAGAGGAAGAGGAGGTTAGGTTCTGTGAGTGGTCAGGTGAGACGGAGGAGACAGCATGAAGAAACACCAGGACTAGCAGAAGCAGAGCAAGACGTAGAGATCCCAGAGAGAAGAAGCCGTGCTCCACAAGGACCATGGCAATGTGGGAGCCCGGCACTCACCAGGGCTGGGGAGCAGGAGAGAGATCAGGGAGCTGTGGGGTGAAGCCTCTCTGGGGTCTGAGGAATGTGGTGGGTTTAGAGCTCACTGGAGCAAGTCCCAGGGGCCGTGCTGTGATGTGACAAAGCTCAAGGCTCCAGATCTACACGGTTCAGGGGGAGCATGGAGAGCAGTAAGGTGGAGCAAGGGGCAGATGTGGCTGTCCCACTGGCACCATGGCCACCAGGAGGAGGTGTATAAGACAGAGACCTGGACCCACCACACTAAGGAACTGGGAGGAAGTGGAGAGCTGGAAAACTGTTGAAGTGACTGGGCTCCTCTTCTTTTCCTCCTCTTCCTCCTCCTTCTCCTTCTCCTTCTTCTTTGTGATTCTGGGGATGGTACCCAGGGGCATTCTACCTCCAAACTACACCCCCAGCCCTATTTTTTAGTCTTCTATTTTTGAGACAGGGTCTCACTGAGTTGCAAAGGGCCTTACTAAGTAGCTGAGGCTGGCCCTGAACCACAATCTTCCTGTCTCAGCCTCCCAAATGCTGGGATTACAAGCGTGTGCCACCACACCAGACTGGCTCTGCTCTTCTTATAAGAAAACCCAGCTTTTATTCAAACTGGACTCTGGGATGACATAAAGTGAAAGGAATGCACTACAGTGGGCTCCATGCTTCTGAAGCCTCACTTAAGTCCACACTCCCTGTATTGTGGCTGATGCTATGGGTGCCAGGTAATCAGAAAGCTCCCTTATTCAAGGTGATCCATCTTGGCTTTTTATATCTGATGTCAGCATTTCATAGCACTTGGGGGCTGTCTTGGGAAAATGCATGGAGACAATGCATCTTCTGTGTTGCAAGGAGAGCATCCTATCTTTTGCCCTGTAGAATCCAAACAAAGCCAGCCCACTCCGGAGAGCACTGTCCATAGGTCTTGAACTCTGATTGCCCCCAGCTTCCCCAGAGGGCTGCCTGGTTGCCAAAACTAGACCTTGAAACCTTTAGCATGAATTGTACATATGCTTGAAAGAAAGTCCATAATGGAATATGACTGAAGACAGACATGTATCCTGGAGAAAAAAGGTTCACCAGGAGAATGCCTGACTAGCTGGAGGCAACACTGACATTAGGCCATGATTACCTGAATAGCCCATGGGGACAGTAGGAAGCAGAGTTGGAACTGGTCTGAAGAATATTCTCTAAAAGCATAGTCTGAAATCCTGAAGATGTGAAATTCTCTTCTTCCTCATATGTTTTTCAAAAGGTGCTCACAGATCATGGTGAACTCAACACAAATTAGAGCCACTTTAGTCCAGATCTCTTGGTTTTAAGCATTTCACTGCTGTAGCCCCTTATCTAAGTATAATTCACTCATGATCAACATTACAAAAAAGAAGTTAAGAATATAAAATACAACATAGTACAGTATATAGTATAATATATAATAAATAAAAATAAAACAACAAAAATGAGTATATAACATAATAGACATATATAATGGAATTATAAAAGGAGAAAAAAGTGTGTGTGTGTGTGTGTGTGTGTGTGTGTGTGTGTGTGTGTGTTTTACTGGGGATTGATCCCAAGGGTGTTCTACCACTCAGCTATACTCTGATCCCTTTATATTTTTAATTTTGGAACAGTGTCTATAAACTGCTGAGGCTGACCCCCAACCTGTCTGTGATCCTCCTGTCTCAGCCTCCCAAGTACTGAGATTGCAGGAGAATATACCACCATATCCAGCATAATTACAACTAAAGTAGTGGCAGGAGGTGGTAGGATTGTAGTGATTTAATTTTTAATTTTCTCCATATTCCAATATCTTTAACTATTGCCATACAACTTAAATCGTAAAATAACTTAAAAATTGCGTAGACAAGAGTAAAACATGCAGATGTGCACAGATAAGACTTGATCAATATTGGGACTTCACACCACAGGGCTTGGTTTCTGAGAGCTCGGAGCTCATGCTGGGAGGAGTAATCCCGGCTCCTGCAGAGCATGCGCTCCTCGCCCAGCTTGTCATGAAGCGGGGTCCAGTTGTGGCCCCAGGAAAATACTCTCAAGCACACATTTCCTAGTCTCTTTCCAATGCTTCCATGCCGGAGTAGAATGAAATCTGCCCTCCGAGTAGAACTTTTCTATAAAAAATATTCTGACAGCTGGAATGTGAAGAACAGTGAGAAGATGCCCAGTTCAGCATAAGGAAACTGTCTTAGCAACCTTCAGCCATCCCGCGGGTTCAGAGCAGGTGGGACCTGCGGCCACGAGAGGGCGCGCTCACCCTGTGAGAGCGAGCAAAGCGAAAGCGTCCTTGGCATCCCACATTAGCATCCCCCACATTAGCATTCCCCACATTAGGCTTAATGGGGGTAGGGGGTACATGTACACGTGCCCAAAATGTGCTATAGGCATCATTTCAGCGGGAGAAATCCCAGACACAAATCGGGAAGTTATCTCCTTCGGGCACTTGCTGCCTCAGCCCTTAAAGTCTTCCTTTCGGTGATCAGGAATCCTTTGTAGTAAGATACAAATGATCATCCTACTGAAAACTGTAAGCCACATCCCAGCACTACGCCATGGTTGAAAAGTCAAACATAGGAGAGACGACTGCCCAGCTGTAGCAAGGCTAATGTTAACTTGCCTAAGCAATTCAGTAAGTGTAATTGAAGTTGACCAAGTATATCATAGACTACATATTAGGGCAATTTATGAGGTCTACTGATAAGAACCAAAAAGAGGAAGTGGTTGGACAACTGGGTACAGTTCAGGGGCATAGTTAAAAGAACCTTAAAAGAACCTAAATCACACCGGGCATGGTGGGGCACGCTTGTAACCCCAAAATTTGGGAGGTTGACACAGAAGGATCGCGGTTCTCAAGACAGCCTCAACTACTTAGTTGAGGCCCTTTGCAACTCAGTGAGGCACTGTTTCCAAATAAAGATTAAAAATAGGGCTGGGGGTGAAGTTCAGAGGTAAAATGCCCCTGGATTCCAGAAAAAAAAAAAAAAAAAAAAAAAAAAAAAAAAAAAAAAAACCTAAGTCGCCAGGCATGGTGGCACATGCTTGTAATCCCTGTATTTGGTAGACTGAGGCAGGAGGATCACAGTTCACCGATAGCCTCAGCTAATTAACTTTGCAACTTAGTGAGACCCTGCTTTCAAATAAAGAAAAAAAATAGGGCTGGGGGTGTAGCTTTGTAGCTTGGAAGTAGAATGCCCTTGGGTTTCATCCCTAGTACTATATATAAAAAAAGAAAACTGAGTCTAGAACTTGCCATAGAGTACCTGTTAGCAAAAAAAAAAAAAATCTTATTAGTTATAATTCTTCTTACAGGCTTTTAAAACTTAATATTTTTAACTTCAGTTGAATAATCCCGAGAAAAATCAAGTGTTTTCAATATGTGTGTGTGTGTGTGTGTGTGTGTGTGTGTGTGTGTATTTTCGCAACCCCCTAGAGGTCACCTCGAGAGGAACCTAAATCTCTTAAGCTTAGATCATCTGGCCAGTTGATATTCTCTCCTGCATATCTGTCAATCTTTAAAGAGAATGTGTACATATCTTTTTATTCATGGATCCCTGCTTTAAAATCTACCTTCAAGGAAAATTTTACTACTTCGTGCCCTTTTCCAATTTTTTAAAATTATTATTTTCAGATTAATCTTTTTCTTCAAACTACTTTCCATCCCCGGGATCTTTCTGAGAAGCCTTGCATCTTTCTCTACCATTGTGGAAAAAAAAATAATACTACTGTCTTTAGCACGGGATTGTCATAGTCATCTAACATTTAAAAGAAAAAGAGAAAACCCATAACACATTAAAATTAATATGAATTAATATTTCTGTACCTACAGACATGTTTTTGCTTCACTTCTTTTGCTTTTTTCTTTGGGAGTCCACTCAGGACCTACTGCTGCTGCTCTTTTGCACTGGCCCAGGGGGCTGGTCTTGCAGTTCCTCATCCCCAGGCTTCTACTGCAGTTACCACTGATTTGAGACTTATCTCTACAAAACACCCAACTTCCATACTATAGCACACTGCTCCTAGGATATGCTGAAACCTAGCACAAAACTTACTCATCAACTTCCTGTGACCCTCAAGGTTCCAAATAACCCTACTTTCTTTGAAACATGTAGTGAAGTTCAGCAAGTTTGATACACATGCAAGAAGTATGTTCCTTTGTACTCTGGACTCCATCAAGGAGTCTACTCCACCAAGCTACTCCACCAGCTATGTGCACACATGCTGTAGTTTCTTCGTGCTCTGTTCCAAATGGATTGCTCTTTTGGTCTTCTTTAGAGGGCTGAATTTGAGCCAGTCCAACCCCAGACAGAGAGAGCTGGAAAAGCCCAGCATCTTAGGTTTGTCTGAGGAAGCGCATGACTGTTGCAGGAGCCTGAAAGCATGATTCTTTTGCTTCCAAGTTGGGAAAATTGTAATATAATTTCTGATCTAGAGCTTCCAAGTCATCGGGAAAAGTCTGGGGAATTGCCTAAAATTATACCCTTCTCTGTTTTTTATCCTTTTCTTTCCTATGTGCTTCTCTTGGCCCTTAATGAGTCCCTAACTCATCATTCTGTGTCTCGTGATCTGTTTCTGCAAGACCTACCAAAATAAGAATACCCCAGGAGTACAAGAATGGTTTTTGGAACAGGCTCTAAAGATGAGATTCTAGAGTTAAGTCACCAGCTCCATGGCAATAAAGATGTCATCCATGGCGGTATGCAGTCGCTGGCCTACGATAGCATTGCAATTGCTGGTTTTCACTCTTGGTGAATTAGGATGATGTCATGGGCTGAATGTGTAACTCCAAATCATATTAAAGTTCAATATCAGTACCTGTGAGTATGAACGTATTAGGAAATAGGATCTCTGCAGACGATGGAGTTAAGATGAGGTCATTAGGGTGGACTCTAATCCAGCATGACTCTTGTCATTATTGAAAGGGAAACTTGGGGCCTAGAGATATGTACACATAGAGAAAAGGTGGGCTGACCTGCAAAGGCACAGAGAGAGCCATATCCTCAAGCCAAGAATCACTGGAACCTACAGAAGCTCCGGGCAGGGGACAGAGTCTCCTCACGGGATCCAAACCAACTATGCTGATGTCTATTTACTATTTTTTCTTTATCCTCCAGAACCATGAGATGATAAATGTCCAATGCCCTTAGTCACCCAGGTTCTAGTACTTTATTATGGAAGCCCTAGGAAATTAATACAGGTGGGGCCGGGCGTGGTGGCGCAACGCTTGTAATCCCCACACTTGGAAGGTGGAGACAGGATGATCGCACAGGTTTGAAGCCAGCCACACTGGCTTAAGAGACCCTGTTTCCAAATAAAAATATAAAATAGGTCTGGGAGTGTAGCCCGGAGGTAGAAAGGCTAACAGGAACCCAGTACCAACAACAACAACAACAACAACAAAAATACAGGTGGGATTCTGACAGAAGGAGTAAGCCAGATGGTACAGTTTTGCTTAGCTTTTGGGAGGTACAAGAGCAATGATTAGCTGGGCCTGGTGGTGCATGCCTGTGATCCTAGTATTGGGAGGTTGAGACAGGAGGGTTGCAGGTTTGAGGCCAGCCTCAGCAACTTAGTAAGACCCTCAGCAATTTAGTAATTTGAAGCCCTGTTTCAAATTACAGAATAAAAAACAGTAGGTGTGTAGCCTGGAGGAAGAATTCCCCTGGGTTCATTCTCCACTAATATACATATGTACTTCACTATACAATATCTGTATCTCTCTCTATCTCTTAGTAACTACAAAGACTGTGGCTGGGTTCCATGATGAACTGAAAAAAGGAAATTGGCAGATTCCAGTTAGATGACTTCAAACATGATGAAAAGTCAGAACACCCCTTGAGAACTTTTAAACAAACTCTTCTCTGTAGAAGAGGAGGACCAGCCTGAAGACCAGGCCCAGGAGCTACTGTAGGAGCAGTGCACCTGAAGACAGCCCACATTTACATCCAATAAATCTGTCCTGCAGCAATCAGGACCCGAAGAAAGAAGCCTGGACCTTGAGACTTGGAATCTGAACGCTTAGATAGAAGCCCTTGAGAAACTGGTCCCTGCAGGTGTGCAGAGTCTGTCAGGGGCCCATCTCCTCTTGCTAGAGATCAGAGCTCTCTGGTTTGAAGTTTGCAGCTGAGCATACAAAGAAAAGCATAGAAGCCAAGCAAAACCTTTATGGCTTTTATTCTTTTTTTTTTTTTATAGACCATGAGTCCAGTAAACTTTTTAGCCCTTACAGATCTATCTGTGAGATAAAAGAGTGACGCAAATGTTCACTCTACAAGATTTATGACTGGCTACTTAATAGATTTGAGCTTCCATTTTCTTATCTGATAGAAAGTGGCTAATGATACTTGCCATAATGTATGCGATGTAAAACTACTTCACAAAAAGGGTGGTTGGCAATTATAATCTATTAGATTCTTCCCAGCTCCAAACGTCTCTGATTCTAATAATGGATAAGAGGTCTACTACCTAGTAAAGAGCCCTTCTGGAAGGTAGGCAGGCAGGGGAGGTGGAGGGAAGCTTTTCTTTTCATCTCTTTCCTTTCATCCATTGAGAGGGAGATGAAGTCAACAGCTGTTGAAACAAACAAGCTCACTGAGTGAGTTGAATAATACCAAACTATTGCTCAGATGAAAAGAGCAGCTGGCTTTCTACCAACACGCCATTGTCATATACACCCTCATATTTGGGATCATTAGAAATTCACAGGGGGTGAATAGCGCTGGGAAACTATATTTACTTTTTCATAAATCATCAGAAAAATGCTAACATATTCTCAGTGAGATATGAGGAAAAAAGAAACATACACACACAGCAGCACAGCAGATGTGTACTTTTCATGTGAATGTGAGGGAAACTGCTGGAAATAAATTTAGACTTTTCTGAGACAAAGAAGTGGCGGGCATTCAAAGGAAGATAGATGCTTAAAAGAAAATGGGGAAGTCGAGCAGAGAAAGAATGTATCTAGCTAAAAGCATAAAAGTGGCTTGAATGTTTTAGAGAGGTCTAATTATTCCTAGGCATGCTAAAAGATCTACCGCAAGATGTTTATGTCTCAGACCTAGGAGCTCTAAGCACAAGGTCCAAATGTTATCACATTTACTTTGTCTGACTGTAAAGATAAAGTACAGAGTCTTTATGAGATACTTATAACATAAAACCCTAAACCTTACAAACCTTTAAGAGTTAAATTGGGTGACAGTTATAACAGTATAATTCCCTTTGTATGTTTTCTAAACATTTCAGTAGAGAGAATATCAAATCCTTTACATAGTTGTGAATCTTGTCTCTGTTTCCTCATAGTATCTTTTGACATACAAAACACTTTATGGGTATTGATTTTAATGACTACACAATATTCTCTGATAGGAATGTTGACAATTGTTAATTCCTAAACACTGGAACTTTGGGGTTATTTTTTATTTTATTTTATTTGGTGGTACTGGGGATGGAACCCTTCTACTGCCAGGCTACACTCCCAGACCTATTTTATATTTTATTTGGAAAGAGAGTCTCTTAAGCCAGCGAGGCTGGCTTGAACCTGCGTGATCCTCCTGTGTCTGCCTCCCAAGCGCGGGGATTACAAGCCTGCACCACCGCACCCAGCAGGGTTTATTTTTAAATGTATCAGAACTGTAAAGTAATGAAGTAAACAAAATTTAATTTATTTTCTTAGTTTATAAGATTAATTCATGCAGTTATAAAAACAGAGAAAATCAGAGGAAACCAAAGGCAAATTTATCTCATTTCTTCTGTTAGTCACTTGTTTATATTTCCCAGTGTTTTCTGCCCCAGGGCTTCCATTTGTTGCAAAAGCCTTCTTGCCACCCTCGCCTCCTGCCAGGTCCATCTACCCTATGTTCCTTTGCCTTAGTTCTCCCAGATAAATCTGAATCTTAAGTTCAGTAATTGCCCATAATTTAATTTCACACATTAAAATTTTCATACATTAAATTTTGCCATTTCCCTCACCCTTTGGGCTTTGCCCATGTCACCTACTCAATGTATAGTGTGCATTGTGTACTATGTACACAATTGTATAGTGTGCAAGAGTTCTTACTTCCTTGGACCTCAGGGACTGTGAGCGAGTAATAAATCCACTTTCATTGATTTATTTTCCCAGACTATACTAGCCATTTCTTCTCAATCTTACCAAACTATTTCCAAGAGTAACCTCAAGAGTATCAGACTGCTCCTAGTTTCAGATAAAATCTGTGCAGAGTCTGTCCAATGAAGGTTACAAAAATAATACTATGTTTTGGTTACAAAAATATATTACATCTTTGCAAAGCTCTTTGTGTCAATGTTGTAGATGCTGTCTAAAGCCATGTTTTCAAGCAGCCCCTAAGATGAGGAGTTAGGTAGATGTGACTGGTTAAGAAGATGATCTCCAAGAAAAGTGGGGAAGAAAAGGAGGAAGCAGAAGAGAGTGAAGCCGAGCTCGCTCTCCACTATGTAAATATGTGAAGAGGAGACAATTGTCTGCAAACCAGCTCTGACCACAGAACCAACCAACACCCTGATCTTAAACTTTTCAACTTCCAGGACTTTAGAAAATACAGTCACTCAGTCTATGGAATCTTATTACGGTAGCCTGAACTAAGACAATTATGTAAGTCAAAATCTTCACTAAATTCTAGATCTGGGCTTTGTGGCTTTTCTTATTTTCTTTTTTCCCTTTGGATATTGAACTCAGGGACTCTCTATCTCTGAGTGATACCTCTTGACCTGTTTTATTTATTTATTTATTTATTTATTTATTTATTTATTTATTTTTGGTGTTACTGGAGATGGAACCCACAGGCTTTTCTACCTCCAGGCTATAATCCCAGACCTATTTTATACTTTATTTGGAAACAGGGTCTCACTAAGTTGCTGAGAGCATCACTCAGTAGCTGAAGTTGGCTTTGAACCTGTGCGATCCTCCCATGTCAGCCTCCCAAGTCTGGGATTACAAGCCTGCGCCACCACTCCCAGCTTTGTTCCATTTCATTTTAAAAGAGTGTGTGTCTCACCAAGTTGCTCAGAGTCTCGCTAAATCACTGAGGCTGGCCTTAATCCCATGATCCTTCTGCCTCAGCCTCCCAAATACTGGGATTACAGGTATGCACCACTGCGCCCAGCTATTTTTCACTTTTTACAACATAGCAGGGGATTTTTCTTATTAGTTCAATTCATATTGAAGTTGTTCTTAGTAGAAGTAAGGAATATAGTAGTCCTGAGATTAACCTATGCAGTCTAGTATTTATGCAAGACCATCACCAGTGCTATATTTCACTGGAAACAGGGCTTCTTAAAAATGATTACTATTCAGCTTACCAATGGAGGCAATTCTACAGTTTGCTGGAATTTGGGATCGGCAGTGAGATACATGTTTCTTCTTTCATGTCTTTTTCTTTTTCAGTACTAGGGATGAAGCCCAGGGACATTCTGCCTCCAAGCTATGGCCCCAGCCCTATATATTTTTTATTCTTTATTTTAAAACAGGGTCTCACTGAGTTGTGAAGGGCCTCGCTAAATATCTGACGCTGTCCACAAACCGTAATCCTTCGGTCTCAGCCTCCTGAATGCTGGGATCACAAGTGTGTGCCATCATGCCCAGATTTCTTCATGTCTTAATATATAGAAGAAACCTAAGACTTCATAAGGTAATTTGAAGCATTAACTGAATCTAAGAAAGTCTGAAAATTCCCAGAGGACAGGTTTCTTTATTGTAGCCTGGTGAAAAACACTTCTTCTAAGTCAGATGGGATGCATGAATAAAGAGAGGTGACTCTAAGAGGCAAAGCTGACTTACCCATCAAAACTTAAGTAGAAAAGCTGTATCACTGTGGAGTTTTCTCCAAATGGCTTGCAGTGTGGGTCCAGAAGTCTAAGTTCATGCCATGTTAGGCAATCAACCTAGAAAAGGGTAAAAAGATACATTTATAACCCTAAGTGACACCAATTTCATTTTCTGAAGTCTAGTTACCTTTTCCCCTAAGAGTGAAACCTCAAATTTTGCACATATATAAACACAGGTCTTACAAAATAAGTGGCTTTTTAGTGTGGAGAGACAATAAAACTAATAGTTCTCTTTACGTTATCTGAGCTGAGAAAGAAGCAAAATCAACTTATCTGAAAGCTAAAGAAGAAATAAATACTTTAACAAAAGTAATTATTTTGCACCTGACTCTCATTTCATTTTAATCCTGACTTTTGGTGGTAGCTGGTAAAGAAAAACAAAAGAAAGAAATCTAATATCAGATAAGAAATCACACAATCACAGAAAATACAATTTACATATTACTCTCACCCTCTGTTATAGATCATATACTACCAAAGTAATTAAATGCAGCAGAGTAGCTATTTTTGTAAGAATTCCAAATTAAATCTATGATTTATCTTGATATTTAGAAGCCATACAGAATATTCTCCCTGACAGGAGACCTTGATTTATCATCAACACCGAAAAAGGCGTTAAGAAATCAAGTTTTATTCAGGGTAGATGTAGGTAACATGTAAAAGACATTAGATGCACCTATTCTATGCAACAACATTTTTTTTTATATTATGTACTTATTGCATGCCTGAACATCTCTTTCTTTTCTTTCCTTATACAACAATATCACACCTGCTCAGTTGAGGACAAAAACAGTGTAAGAAGCCAGCTAGAGACTTCCAGAAATTTGAGAAGACTGTCTTTGGGATATGAGTTTGAACAAGATAGATCAAGGAAGGCTGAAGCTGTGTGCTCACTCTCAAGTTAGGAAAGTAGAGATACTGAGTGAGTTGTGGCTGGGATAAGGAATCCCTTCTTCTCCTACCACTGTAGGGAGCATGGGATCTAAATACAGATGTGCCTGCCTCACACCAGCTTGTAGGGTCTGGCTCAGAGGTGCCAAGTGTCTTGCATTTGGGACTGAAGAGACACAGGGTAAAAGTGGTTCCTGGGCTTCATTCAGGCTTCAATGGAGAGCATAAACATGGAGATTTGGCTCCTGTGGGTGGGCAAGGAGCCCAAAACAAGAGAACAATATCATGGCTGAGGAGTGAATACTGACACAAAAGTGTCCTCCCTAGGCAAGCGGGTGATTTCCAAAGATCTGAAGGAACACCTGGGAGAATGGCGATAGGGGTGTCCTTCAAGGTGTTAGATTTCTGGATCCCTAAGTAGTAGAGAATACAAATGGGTAAGTGGAAGACAGAATACATGTGCAGGAAGTGGAGGATTTGGCACCCAAAGATCCAAGAGGCTTCCTCCTGGTAGCCTTGCAGGGTCCTGACAGAGCAAGCCTACGGGGACAAGCTTCTTTGCCTTGTGCCATCTTCTGTCATTCCAACAGTTAGAAATGGCTCTCACTGAGATGTCAAAAGTAGGAATAGCAGTGAAAAAGGAAGATTGTGCAGAGCAGTCAGAACATACCCAGTGAGATAAAATATCGAGAGAAAAACACCTAAAACAAAGTGAATTACATAAACAGATTTAAGTGTAACCCAAGCGTGTGTACGTGTGTGTGCATGAACAAACACATACACAAACACATGAATATAGAATCTATAGAAGTGCATTTGTAAACCTAGAGTAAATGAATAAATTGCTTAGTGCCTATTGCCAATTAAATGGAAATTTATAAAGAACAAAAAGGTAATGGAGAAGAATAAAAAGTAACTAAGGGCATATTACTGGGAAAAGATTCAGGAAAACCATAAAAACTTTGTAATAGATTTAACATTAACAGCACAGATTTGTATGATTCTCAACTGTGGCTACACCTGAAATTTACCTTGAGGCACTTGAAAAATTCTAATATCCAGGCTGTACCTCAGACAATACAAATTGCAAATCCTGGGTGTGAACCCCAGGCGACAGCATTTTTAGAGCCTGGAAATAATTCTGATGTGTTATTAAGTTTTCTGGGACTATAAGAAGAAAATTATAATATAGAAATAAAACAAAACCTAAACAAAATGTGAAAGGAATACAGAGAAATGAGACCACTTAATTTCATGATATTGCTCATTGCCTCAATTAATGTAGAAGTTTAATATAATTCCAAGCAGAAAGTCAACAATTCATTTTTAAACTGAGTTCTTAAAGTTTATATAAAAATAATCATCATTACCAACTAATAACCAAAAAGGAATATATATATATATATATATATATATATATATATATATATGAAAAGTAGACCCTAGAAAAGAATAGAAAATTAAGAAAAGGTAGCCTGTCTATATGAGATATAATAAATCACCTATGTGGTATTTAAATTACATGAGAAAATGATGAAAATATAATACAGTACCAATACAACTGGATGTACATCTGGAATAAAACAAAAGATCTCCATCTTTTCATCTTTACCATAGTAAAATTAAAACTATTCACCACTTTGTGCAGTAAAGTAATAAATGTATACATACATACATCTTCAAACCTCCTAGGAGATTTATGTTTAAAACAGGATATGTGGGACTTCTCAACCAAGACAGCTGGATAGCTTCCCTTCTCTATTGCTCTCTGGCAGGCATCTCTTCCTTATCCTTTTCAGACACACCAGACTGTAGTTCCAACAACATCCTGTTCCATTCAGTAGCTTAGAATTTCTTTTTTTAATTTTAGTTCCAACATTTATTTACATAACTTTGATTTTAAATGTTAACACTCTTAATATCAAGTAGTATGGCATTCTGAATATTAGGCCTAGATATGCTGAATAACAATTACTTTCACATTAATGCTCTGTAAGTTGCTCCTTTCCCCACAACTCAGGAGGTCATCCTGGACCAAGGTCACGACCCAGGTTGTAGAGGATGGTTGCTGCTCCTAGATGCCCCAGCACCCATCCCCCTTCTGTTCTTAGAGCACTCTGAATTTCTTATATTTTTGTCTTGCCTTTTACCAGAGTCTTTGGGCACACAGGTTGATGGATCATAGGACAATCATCCTTATCCTCATGTGGCTCCTTTCTCAGATACTCTTGCCAAAATCTGAAGTGCCAGGATAGGGGGCCCGCTGCCAACCTAAAGCTGCCATGAAACTCTAGGTTCCTCAAGAATGGGAGAAATAGAGACTTTATCATTCATTTTTCTTATTCAAGCATATAGATTTTTTGCTTTGATTTTTCAATTAAAGGAAAGTATTTGGTGTCTTCAGCTATTTAATTGGTCTATAAATTAATTTTGCTAATTTAGAAAATCTCTTTGGTAAATTGGCTTAAGCACATTGGCTAGGTCAGTAGAAGAGCCTGTGAGAAATTCTACTGACCTTGATTATATAGTGCATGTGTATTGGATACCTATGGATGTTTTTAGTATAATTTCTTCTCATATCTAAATGTTTGTCAACATTTTATAATGATGTAAATGTAAAGACTTAGAATTACTTTAATAAATATTTTCCTTTATTAAACACACCAGAGTTTACATATTTCTGATTTATGCCTCTACAAAGTATCTCATAGCATCATTATTATTGTTCCTAATAATATGTTTGTTGATTCTTAAATTTTCTTTAGGGTTCATCAGATTCTTTGGATCAATTCCATGGTTCATTCAGGCAGTTTGGACAACTTGAAAATAGCCAAATTATTTATAGAGTAAAAGACACATGGAATAAGATTGGGGGAAAAAAAAAATCTATGCAGGCATCCCTGGTTATATGTGGGTAGTTGGTTCCAGATTCCTTGACAAATATCAAAATCTGTAGGTGTTTAAATTTCTAATGTAAAATGTCATAGTATCTGCATATTGCCTATGCATACCCCTATAGACTTTAAATCATCTCTAGATCACGTATAACCTAGTACACTGCAAATACTATATAAAGAGTTCTTATAATATATCATTTATGAAATAATGTTAAGAAATAAGTCTGCACATGTTCAGTACAGATGTAATAATTTAAAAATATTTTTGGTCTACAGTTAGTCTAATCCACATTAATGGGAGTCCATGGATATAGATGGTAACTATGAGGTCACATAGAACATGTATGTATTGTTCCTAGGTAACTGTACTAAAGCCTACTACTCACTTGGGATACAAGTTATTTTTATGTGATTATAGCTGCCATTTTATAGTCACTCCTTTTATTTATTTTATTTTATTTTATTGGTGCATTGCAATTATACATCATAGTGAGATTCTATATGTTAAAAAAAAAAACATGCATTCACAGTTCTTTGTATATGTCCCTCTACATCCCACCTGGCTTCCCTTTCCTTCCTCCCCATAGGAATTAGTGAGATTATTAGTAATACCTTCACATACTGCCATAGTATCATTTTAACTGTTTCATTCCCCAGTCTTCCCTCTTTCCTTCTCTAATTCTCACCCCAACTCCCTTAAATTACTCTACAGATCTATCTTTGCATTGTTTAAAGTTTCTTGTGTTTTCCTATTTTCTCTCTAGCTTTCATGAATGTAAGATAATACCATCTTGACTTTCTGAGAAGGACTAATCACAGCATAGTGTTCTCTAGTTTCATCCATTTTTCTGCAAATGATATAATTCTGTTCTTGAGTAGAACTCCGTTGTGTTTATTTTTAATTTTTTTTTTTTTATTTTTGGTGGTACTGGGGTCCCTGGAAACCCTTCTACCTCCGGGCTACACTCCCAGACCCATTTTTATACTTTTTTTAAAATTTGAAAACAGGGTTTCTTAAGCCAGCACAGCTGGCTTCGAACCTGCGCGATCCTCCTGTCTCCGCCTCCCAAGCGCGGGGATTACAAGCGTGCGCCACCACGCCTGGTGCCTCCATAGGGTTTATATACCACATTTTTATTATCCATTCACCTATTGATGGCCAACTGGGTTGATTCTATAATTTGGCTATTGTGAATTGTACTGCTATAAACACGGGTATGCATATATCACTATATTACATAGGGACATTAGTATCTTTTTTCTCCTTTTAGAATCTTATCCCCTTTTCACTGAGATCAACTTAATTTGTCCAACAATTCCTCAAAGGTCTTCACATCTCCAATTTTAGAATACATTTTATGGCCCCAATCCCCAAGCTAATGGGCTCTCCTCTATCATTTGTCAAGCCCTGTCCTGCATAGCCAGTGAGACTTATCTCTGGCTGCCCACTCCAGGTTTTCTTCTCTGTACCAAGGAGAGTTTTCATTGGAAGCAGTACGTGCCTAGGTGACAGCACAATTAAATGTGTTTTGTTACAATCAGTCCCAGCCACCTTGAAGCTGATTAACCTGTAGGGACCCAGAATGACCTCATAACACAAAACTTTTATTGGATCTAACCAAAGACTCTTTCATGATAAGGAAATAAGGGAACTGTTTTATGAATTTTAGCTCTTATAAAAGGCTAGTTTTTAATTGGTATTAGCATTAAATTTCTTTGTTTTATAGCATTTAAAACCTTGAACTTTACCCTTACACTTAAATACTCAGTTGTTCCCTAATAAACTCAGCACCACTCACCAGCCCTGTCTTTCAGTTCATAGCTTTTGTATTGTTATTTCTTAGAAGCCTCTCATTTTGTCATTTGTATGGCATTTATATAACAACATATATCTCTAACACAATGTCTTAGTCATTTTCATTAAGAATAGGTTGTTGATAACTGATTTCATTTTTCACCATACATCTTAGAGGAAGAACAATTTATTTGTTCACAGTTCTGGAGATTTCGGGGCTTTAGTTCACATTAGCCTAGGTGAAATCAGTGGAGCTCAGAGAATGGCAGTATAAGGTACAGAGAGTGAGAAAGCATGTCTCCTACTCTCACATCATGAGGCTAGAAGCAAGAGAAAGAGCAAGGCAGAGAAGGGACCATATATACTATCCAAGGTCACACCTCCAGAGACCCTTCCTCAGCAAACAATATTTTTATATTCTGACTTATTTGACTCATTCCAAGTTTATAGGGCCACATCTGGTTATAGCATTCTTTTTTTTTTTTTTTTTTTTTTTTGCAGGTCTGGGGGTGGAACGCAGGGGAATTTAACCTCTGAGCTACATCCCCTGCCCTATTTTTTATTCTTTATTTTGAAACTAGGTCTCACTGAGTTGCAGAGGGCCTCACTGAGTAGCTGAGGCTGTCTGCGAACCGCGATCCTCCGGTCTCAGCCTCGCGAATGCTGAAATTACAAGTGTGTTCCACCAGGCCCGGCTGGTGATAACAGCATTCTTAATGGTAGAATCCCAGATAGAACATGACTGCCTTATTTTCATGAGATCTAGGGAGACATTCTAAATAAAAACTATAATAACCAGCATCACCTGGGAATTTGCTAACAATGCAAAATTTCAAGCCTCAGTTCAGATATGCTGAGTCAGAAATTCTCTGGGTGGTTCCCAGAAATCTTTTTAAACAAGGCAGGCCTCCATTTGTTTCTGACACCATATTCAAATTCAGCAGCCATCTTTGAGCAGAGGATGAAGGCATCAGTATTTATTATAATATCCCAGGTGATTCTAATGAGCAGCCAAAGTTGAAAATTGCTTTTGGGCTTTTCATATGAAGATTGTTAACAATGAAGGGCTTTGCTGATTTTTACTAATATTCCTCTTCCTATATCATCTTCCTAAAGTCAGACCACATCTGGATCAAGAATAGCACAAGAACAGGAAAATGAAACCATCCTTCAGTGATTATAGGAACAAAACAAGACACGGTTATGAGAGAAGATTGCTATGGTTTGAGTATAGTTTGTCCCTCTGAAACTCAAGTTGAAATCAAATCCCTGTTATGAGATATTAAGAGTTAAGATCCAGGTAGGACCTTTAAGAGGTAATTAAGACTCCACTCTCATTAATGAATAAATCATTGTACAACTGAAGAATTAATTGGTTAACAGGTTATCTTGAGAGAGGATCAGCTACAAAAGCTAGCTTGGCCAGGTGTCTTCTGCACTCTCTTCCTTTGGCTATATGATTCCCTGTGCTTTCTGGGACTCTACCATCAAGAAATCTATCACTAGATGTGGCCCTATAATCTTGGAATGAGCCAAATAAAAAATAAGTCAGAAAAAATATTTTCTTTATAATTTACTGAATTTGTAGTATTTTTTAATTAGCAACAGAAAATGTCTAAAGGCTGCCATATATCTCTTTTCATTGTACTTCCTCTTTTTTCTATCTACTCTGGTTTATTATTGTTCCTTTGGAGCAGAGTACCCACTACTCTTAAAGAGAGTTATAAGGCAAACTCACTAATATTAAAGATTAAATAGCCCAAAAGGTGACAGCTCATGTCTTTGATGGACATTTACATTTTCAAAGAAGTTATCTGAAGAGGAAAATGTCTAACTGAAGGGCTAAAATGCTAATGTCTATATTTCAGGCTAGGGAGATATCTAATCCAAGAGACTTTCCTATAATGCTCTATGAAATGATATGCTTCTTCAAGGAAAGACAGATTGTAGGTTTACAGACTTGTCTCATAGAAAAAGATAGAGCAGGGTTGGTTTGGGGCTGAGAACCGATAGATTAACTGCTAGTATGTACGGATACTGTATAGTATGTATGCTGCTTGACACAGCAGGCATTCAGTGAATGCTTCTCACACTTATTATTTGTTCATTCTTTAATCACCTGCTTCTTAGAATCTCTGAAAGCATTTTACAAAATTTTCAAATACTAAGGAATGCCAATTTCTTTCTTTCTTTCTTTCTTCTTTCTTTCTTTTTTTTTTTGGTGGTACTGGGGTTCCTGGAAGCCCTTCTGCCTCCGGGCTATACTCCCAGACCTATTTATTTTATATTTTTGAAACAGGGTCTCTTACGCCGGCATGGCTGGCTTCGAACCTGAGTGATCCTCCTGTCTCCGCCTCCCAAGTGCGGGGATTACAAGCGTGCGCCGCCACGCCTGGCAAGCAATGTCAAATTTAGATAATATTGAATGTAACTAATATCTGGACACATAATTCATTATATGATGAGAATCATCATTTTTCTAGAGCAACATTGAGACATGCCAGTTTCCAACATTCAAATCACTACTTCCATTCAAAGTCACTTCTTCCATCTTTGAGGCAATATTAAAATGTCAACATTGACAGCAAAATATAGATTTCAGTCATTTGTGGATATAACTTATGGACAATTTGCAATGCAATGCAAAATTAAGTAATTCATAAATGAAAATATTTGTTTTTAGTATCTTTTCACATGTTTAACTGTGTGTGTGTGTGTGTGTGTGTGTGTGTGTGTGTGTGTGTGTGTGACACTGGGGATGGAACCCATGCATGACCACGACTGGCTTACGTTTAACACTTTGATTATCAACTTTCTTTCTTTTAAAACTGACTAGAAAATAATTACTAAGATTAAAAAGACAAAACACTCTACCAAAATATGCAACACTGATTCAAAATCAAACCAAATGCTAGTTGAAAAATAAGGAAAAAGACAAAAAGAAAGCTCCTTGGGGTGTATTTCCTCAGAGTACTACCTAAATACAGATGCTATGATGGGAGCATAGAATCACTACAGGACACATTAGGCCACTGGATCCACTTTCTGCAGAGTTAAGGTCCAGCCTTGTGGTCACTTGTGGTATGTCAGCAGCTCAAGACCAGAGGTGTGGTTGACAATTTAGGTGTAAAATTAGATTTCCTGTATAATCAGCCATCTAATTGCATGTCCAAATGTATTCTGCATTTGCACATTTAATTAATTATGTCTTAAATGAAAGCATTCTCTGCTTGTGATTTGTTCTGATTTTCTTTCAATTCAAATTATGAAGGGAGACATTTACTGTTGAATTATTTATAAGGATTTATATATATTGAAGAAAAAGTAAAAGTGATGGATTTTTCATATTTTTAAAAGGGAAAGTCTTTCTGTTTCTTTAGAAGTGTCAAGGAAAATGTCGAGGACATTCCAGATGAGTAAATTGGATTTCATCTGAATGAGCAAGCATCTCACTTTGGAGATGGAGAGACTATTCTTCTGTAATGTTGTAGATGTGCCCATTATACTATTGGCATAATTAGTCTTTCAGCTATAACTCAGAGTCCTGGGTCAGTGAAAAAGACCTTGTTTATTTAGAAAAGGCAATTCTTTGAGAAAGTGGCTCATTAGTCTTAGGTTCCAGGAGTACACAGTCTGGTCTCCAAATTAAAGCTGCAATTTAAACTTCCTTTATGAAAATTGTGCTTGGTAGGGCAGTTCCACATGCAATGAAGTCTGCATTTGCACATCGTGAGCTTCCAGAAAATCATAAAGGGTGAGTTCTGTGCCTTTAGGTATGCTACAGTTGCTAATCTTTTAGATTTGGATATTATCAATTAGGTAAACTCTCACATTTCCCATAATTTTAGCTTCAAAGCCATTCATTAACTTAGTACAAAAACAAACACCTCAAGAAATGCAGAGGGAAAACATTTCCAGGTGTGTGTGTGTGTGTGTGTGTGTGTGTGTGTGTGTGTGTGTGTGTGTTGAACATATGGTTGTGAAGAAATCATAGTAGGCTTTTAAAATTAGTGCCCTATGATGTCATACAGTACGCTCAAAAGGACAATTTGTGATTTACTTGAAACATGGTTCTGAGGTAATTGGCTTGAGTATATAATAACTCAGCTGTAACGTGGGCATTTAGTTTATCATCCATCATAACTTCTCTTCCATGCTGATCCTTGCCCTGAACAAGATGTCATTTCATTAACTCAATTAAACATGGTACTTAGTCTGTTTTAAATACCAAGACAGATAAAATGTATTGTCCAATTTCACAGATCAGTAATGTTTCTCTCCCTGCAACACTTGCCTATGACAGTAACATGAGGGAACAGTCTGTATTTGTGTGTAGGTCAGAATTAAAAGAGAAAAAAACATTGCTGCCCTATTGGTAAGAAAGCTGGGAGTTTTTCACCCAGCATTTTAGAGTTGTCTGAGTTCTACATGATGGTGTTTTAGTCAAGGATGGACCACCTACACAATATCCCATAGGCTTATGTCTCCTGATGAATTCATAGTTACCTTCATTTATTTATGTGCAATTTTTATAATAATGAAGTCACCTGGCAATATATATCACTATTGCTAGGCGATCCATAGCTGTATTGTGAAAGTAATATCCCAAGTGCATGAATTTCAATTTTCTTGAAATAAGGCAGTTTCTTTCAAAATTGTTTAATTAAAATATTTAGCCAATAAATCAACAATCAATCATTGCTAAGCCAGGACTGGTGGCCCATGTCTAATACCAGTACTTTGGAGGCTGTGGCAAGAGGATCACAGATTCAAGGCCAGCCTTGGCAACTTAGTGAGAACCTGTCCCAAAAAAAAAAAAAAGAGTGGATAGTGTGGCTCAGTGGTAGAGCACCCCTGGGTTTATTCCCTAGTGCCACAGGAAGAAAGTAAGAAAGAAAGAAGGAAGGAAAGAAGGAAGAATAGAAGGAAGGAAGGAAGGAAGGAAGGAAGGAAGGAAGGAAGGAAGGAAATGGAGGACTATTTTCATTAACATTAGAGTTGTTTTCCAATTTGGTACATTTTTTTCTGTTAGAAAACTTTTAAACCAGGCATGGTGGTACACACCTATAACCCTAGTACTTGGGAGGCTGAGACAGGAGAATCACAGATTCAAAGCTAGCCTCAGTAAGGCTCTCAGAAACTAAGTGAGACTCTGCCTCAAAATAAAAAATAAAATAGGGCTAAGGGTATATCTCAGAGATGAAAGCCTCTGGCTTGGATCCCCAGTACCAGACAGAGATATCGATTGTCTACTCAGTAGACACAATCCCCTCTTTCCTTATCTTATTTCTTATTTCCATATTTTACAATATTCATATTGTTACAAGTTAATAGAATATGTTTCCTCTCCCAATCTGCGAAGATGAGCCAAAATTGGTCCAAGTCATAAATGTGGTGTTTTATTATACTATTTGCTGATTTGGTGTTTTATTATACTATTTGCTGATTTGGTGTTTTATTATACTATTTGCTTTTTTTGGGGGGGGGTATTGGGGATGGAACCCAGGGACATTCTACCTCCAAGCTATACCCCCAGCCCTATTTTTTTTTTATTCTTTATTTTGAAACAGGGTCTCACTGAGTTGCAAAGTGCCTCACTAAGTAGCTGAGGCTCACTGAGAATTGTGATCCTCCTATCTCTTCCTCTCGAATGCTGGGATTACAAGCATGTGCCACCATGCCTGGCAGAAAATATTCTCTTTCCTTACTGAACATGACAAGTGTGTGGGAGGAAACAAGAACACTTGTAATTTCGTACTGAAGAGACTGAGATAGGAGAATCGCAGGTTTGTGGCCAGCCATAGCTACCTATTAGGCCCTCTACAACTTAGTGAGACCCCGTTGCAAAATAAAGAATAAGAAAAGGGGCTGAGAATATAGCTTGGAGGAAGAATGCCCCTGGATTCAACCCCCAGTATCACACACACACACACACACACACACACACACAGTCACACAGATTGAATAGATATGCATCATGTCATGTATATACATGAGATATTTTAAATCCATCAGATTATATAAATTATACAATTTTTAATTTGGAAAATGTAATTCACATTTCTTTACACTATTGTAACTAAAGAGGCTGATATTTGTGTTGTTTTTAATAACTAATACTCTGCATGAATGTACTAAGACTTTGTATTAAATTAGAAATTCGAAGACGAACCTCAGTTAACTACTAAGCCAAAATAAATTTAAAAATATGTAAAGAAGCTGAAAATGCAAACAAAAACTTAAATTCCTAAATTACAATATACATCTAACAGAAAAACAAAGGATTAAAGAAGAAAGTAGAAATAAGAATATAAGAAAAATTAAAATGTAGACAAAGAAACGCATCCTATGGTAAGACTGCCTACTCAGTACTAAGTTAAATGAATCTTCTAGAAAAATTCTAAAAGCATAGAAAACTTCTGAGTATGTGTATGCATGCAGAAATGTGTGTGCATGTGTGTATACACACATGAAAAAATTAAAAATCCCTTTTATTGAAATATTGCATATGTACAACCAAGGACAAAATGAACACAACCATTTAACTATCAGTCGAGTCAGTATATAACACAACCTGCAAATCTTGTTTTAGCTTATGCTCACTATCGGTCATTATTCTCCCTCTTTCCCAAAAGCAATTTATTATCCTGATTTCATATACAAAGATTGGTTTTGCCTGGGTTTGGAACTTTATGAAAATGGAATTTCCATTAGCATATTATTTATGATAAATTTGGGTTGCTTTGCATAATAATAATGCATATTTACTCATTGTTTTATAGTATTCTATCAATAACTAGACCATGGTTTATCCTTTTTCCTTTTGATGGATATTGGGTTAGTTTCAGTTTTTGGTTACTATTACAATAATGCTTTAATTACTCTTGCCGTGTGTGTGTGTGTGTGTGTGTGTGTGTGTGTGTGTGTGTGTGTGTGTTACTGGTGATTAAATCCATGGTGTCTGTGAGTGATACCTCCATCCTTTTCTATTTCTTTTTTTAAATTTTGAAACAGTGTCTCTCTAAGTCATTGAATGCTGCCTTTGAACTTGCAATCCTTCTGTCTCAGTCTCCCAGGTACTAGGATTACAGGTAGACAACACTTTACCTGGCTTCTTATCAGATAAAATTTATGTGCATTTACACCTGGACAGAAAAAACTCTGTCTTTATTAGGGAAACCATTATATCTGGGTATTTTTTTTTAACTATTGGTCAAGGCAATGAAGAGATCTATAATATATCACTTAAGGTTAAGAAATGTCCCCTGGTGACCTTTAGAGTCAGTTTCTTACTGATGGTTTACATTTGGCTTAATTGGTCTGACAAGCCTAGCTTGATGACTTGGTTGGGGACATGAAAGGCTGCTGCATATTTCTTCTTTGAGTTTTGTTGAAAGCAAGATCTGGGTGGCCCAAGCCAGGGACAAAACACTCTGTGTATAAATGAGGGAATCGCTGGAGAGATTGCATGTAAGATATATTTCAGATACCCGGAGCTCACCTGCATCCTTTTTCACCCGCTGCACCATATCCTTGGCTTTTAAATAAAAGCCTTGGCCAAATGTGGTAGTGCATGCTTGTAATCTCAGTACTTGTGAGACAGGAGGATCACGGGTCCAAGGCCAGCCTCAGCAACTTAGCAAGAACCTCAGTACCCTAGTGAGACCCTGTTTAAAAAAAAAAAAAGGCTGAGATTAGAGGGCATGGCTCGGAAGTAGAATGCCCTTGGGTTCAATTTCCAGTGCCATAAATTAAATAATAAATAAATAAATAAATAAATAAATACTTATCTGCCTATATGTCTTAAAGGAGTATGTTCTATGGGATGTGGTGGTTCCATTCAAATATTCAGACTTGGGAAACTTTTCAAGATATTTATGTCTCTAGTGAGTAATGACCTAGGAATAAATTTGCTAAGTTTATAAAGTACTTTAAAAGATACAACCAAGAGTTTCTAAATGCCTGTGCCAAGTTATACTCCTACCAGCAGAGTGTGAACAATCTACTTGCCATTTCTTAGTATTATCTGTTTTATTCACTCATCCAGTGACAGCATTTTGCAAAATATATTCATCTAGATATAGCATTTTTAAATATGTACTTTAGTATATGTGCTTCCAAAGCGTACTTGGTTGTTGAGTATTTCCTCTGATAATTCCCCATTGAGAACTGTGGTTATAAATTGCTATTTTACTACAGTCTACTTGGAAGCAGGCTCACCACACATCATCTTCAATTTAAACCGTTTTATTAATGCCACTTTATACTTCTACCCAGTCTCTGCTTTTTCCTAGTCTGCCTGAGTCTGAGAACTTGAACTTCTCACTCTACATGCAGAGCCATTCAGTCCAAACTAATAATCTGATGTACTTCATATTCCTCCAGCATGAACTCTAGTTATTTATTGCTTTTAAGAAGCAACATTCTTGCGTATAATCTGGTTTGTAGAACCAGGACAAAAGTTTGATGCTCATTCCTGATTCCAGAGCCTAGATGCCTCTGAAGGTTATGTGGCAAGCCAGGCATGATGGCATGTACTTGTAATCCCAGTACTTGGGAGGCTGAAACAGGAGGATCACAGATTCACAGCCAACCCCAGCCACTTGGTAAGGCCCCTCAAAACTTGGTGAGACCGTGTTTCAAAATAAAGAATAAAATAGGACAGGGGGTTTAGCTCAGAGTAGAATACCCCTGAGTTCAATCCCATTGCCTCCCCCACAGGACTACATGGCAGATATTGCAGAATGAAGATATTCATTCTTATTCATTCAGTAGACATCTGGTAACAGCTTACCAGATCAGGCCACTGGTGAGAAAGAGACAAATGAGTACAGTCATACAGTCCTGGGTGTCATGGGAAGAACAAAAAAGCACCTCCTAAAGAACCCGCAGGATGGGAGAAGAAGGGAGCTGCGAACACATTGCAGGAGGTGGCAAACCTGGCTCCAAGCTGATTCCTGAGCTTACACTCGTAGAGATGCAGAATTAGAGTAATACAAGGGATGGTGGGGGTCATCTACTCTATTTTTGCAGATTGGGAAATAGCAGTGAAGCAGTCTAGGAGTGAATGAGGTTGCTGGTCTCATAGCAAGTCAGGAATTGAAATCTGGGTCCACTACAGGTGAGTTTCTAAGGTTCCATAAGCACTACTACAGGCAGGGTGGGCCACCAGTCAAGTTGCAGGTAGCAACTGAGACCTGAATTTGCAGGACTTGCACCTCTTTCTGCCATTTGAGTAACTCACCAGCAGCCTCTCTGTGTACTACAGCAGCTCTGGCCAAAATGGACCGATGGGGAGGATGTTACACTGACCACCTGACTTGAGCACATAGGGTGAGGGAAGAGCGCCTACTGTAAGTAGGAAAGATAACGGGGAACCCGAAATAAGAACCAATTTGACAAATGTTGGGATTTTGAATTATAAAGCAAGTATAGACCTGGCATATGGTACAACTTAAGAATTTAAAAACATAATGTAGAAGAAGAGCAAGTTCAACTAGAGAAAGGTGATTTGGGGACCTTGAGTTTAAAATAAGAAGAGAGGCAGTTTGGGGGGTTGCAGACAGTGAACATACTTTGTGTTAAGTTAGCACTTTTTTTTTTGCTGAAGACAAAGTGTCTTACAATTACAACTTAACAACTTAAAGGAGCTGGGCGTGGTGGCACACATTTGTAATCCCAGCATTTGGAAGGTTGAGACAAGAGGGTCACGGTTCAAGGACAGCCTCAGTTACTTAGTGAGGCCCTTTAAAACACAGTGAGGCATTGTTTCAAAATAAAGAATAAAAAATTAAGGCTGAGGGTGTAGCTCAGAGGTAGATTCCATCCCTAATACCATCCCTAATACCAGACACACACAATAATAATAACAACAAAATAACAATTTAAAGGAAGAAAGGTTTATTTTGGCTCACAGTCTCAGAGGCTTCATTCTATGGTTGGCTGGCTCCATTGCATTGTGTCTGAGGTGAGACAGAGCATGGGTTGTGATTGAAGAAAGCTGCTCAGCTCATGACAGAGAGGAAAAAGGGGTGGAGGAGGGAGAGAGAGAGAGAGAGAGAGAGAGAGAGAGAGAGAGAGAGAGAGGTGGGATGGGTGAGAGATGATAAACCTTTCCAGGGTATACCCCTAGTGACCTATTTTCTCCATCTGTGCCCCCCAATCTAAAGTTTGCACCTTTTTCAGTAGCCTATTCATATTATTAATCCACCAAACACAGTAATCTACTTGTTTGAACCCTCACAACCCATCATTTCTAAAAACCCCATTTCAGAACAGGGATGAATTGGGGGCCAAATCTTCAACATACAAAACCATAACACATCCGAGGCAGTGATTTAAAAATCCACAACAGGTATTAAAAAAAAAAAAATAAGTTCGCTGGGCGCGGTGGCACATGCTTGTAATCTTCATGCTTGGAAGGCCAAGACAGGAGGATCGCGCAGGCCAGCCTCGTTGGCTTAAGAGACCCTGTTTCCAAATAAAATTTATAAAACTAGGTCTGAGAGTGTAGCCCGGCGGTAGAAGGGTTTCCAGGAACCCCAGTACCACCAAATAATTAATAATAATAATAATAATAATAATAAATAATAATAATAATAAGTTCAGTTTATATGGAGTTAAGGGAAGACATGCCAAACATTTCTCAACTCGCTTTGTTTATAATTGCTTAAAAACTGTCCCAATCAGACAAAAACATCCCCAAATGGGGTGTTTGTGTCATTAGTTTTATATTTTTTCCTTATCAGCTACAAGGAATGAAAGTAAGAAAAATTTCTCTACTTGGTTAGTGAGTTTCACATCTTCCAACTTCTGCATTTGTGATTATAACTTGGAAACATCTTTGCTTGGAGAAAGAGTTTCTGATATTAAAACAAAAATTTTCCATGCACTTACTAGTTCATCCAGTAAGTAATTTCCTTATTAAACACCAGAGGTCAGTATTGGCTTATTAATTTACATGAGCTATTAATTTTTATTTTCCCTGCTAATAAAAATGAGAAACAAAATGTCGAGGATCACTGTGGCACCAGAGCTTGGGTATTATTCCCTTAAGCAAGCATCAGCTGCGCAGACACACACAGAACAAAAAATGGATTAAGAAAAAAGCCAAAGGATAAGGTCTAACAATAAGAGCAGCCTTTGTTATTTCGGAAGGCATTCATCTCATTCTAGGTACATTACTTAAGCAACTTTAACATGATAATTACTGTGATACATAAGAAATGTTCACAACTACCAGAGTTACACAAGCTTAAAGTGAATTAGAAAGGTAACTCTAGTATCTAAAGTCCAGGAAGCAAGAATTCCATTCAGATCTTCTTACCTACAGTATTGCATTAATTTTCAATGGCAGAAGTTACAGGCAATTTGGACAAATGATGGGTCCAGTAGAATGATAAAGATCTTGAATTCCTAGAAGATCGTGAATACCTAGAAGTTTAAAGATTTAATGGAAAGAAGACAAGACAGGAGGAAGATCAAGCTACCAATCTGATATAGATACATGAAGGCATTTCATAGGATGAGAAAATGGATTAAAGCTGTTTTGCTCCAGTCAGCAAGGAGTAGGATTATAGAGATGGAGACTGTGACTGCAAGTAAGAAAGAATTTTTAGGAATCATAACTGTTCTAGTATTTTTGTCTAGAATACAATAGAAACAGTTCCACCATCAAGTGTCAGGAAAATTAGATAAATGCCAACAGGTTTTGCATCCTGAGATTATAAGAGTAGGTGGTTGTGATGCCAAACAAGCAAACATCCTCCTGTATTCCACCAATTCTAAGCTACTTTCCAGGCATGAGGCAGGTGTGATCCAGAGGCCACCTGCTTTTTTCTTTCCTTCCTTCCTTCCTTCCTTCCTTCCTTCCTTCCTTCCTTCCTTCCTTCCTCCCTCCCTCCCTCCCTTCCTCTTTCTTTCTTTCTTTCTTTCTTTCTTTCTTTCTTTCTTTCTTTCTTTCTTTCTTTCATTCTTTCTGTACTGGGGGTAGAGCCCAGGGGCTTTTCTACCTCTGGGTTATATTCCCAGACCTATTTTTATATTTTATTTGGAAACAGGGTCTCACTAAATTGCTGAGAGCCTCGCTAAGTAGTTGAGGCTGGCTTTAAACCCTTGTGATCCTCCTGTCTCAGCCTCCCAAGTGTTCTCTCTCTCTCTCTCTCTCTCTCTCTCTCTCTCTCTCTCTCTCTCTCTCTCTCTCTCTCTCCCCCCTCTCTTTCTCTCTCCTACTGGAGTTTGAACCCAGGGACCCTCTACTTCTGAGCTACACCCCTAGTCCTATTTTTTATTCTTTATTTTGAAAAAAGATCTCACTAAGTAGCCAAGGCTGGCTGTGCATCTGTATTCTTCCATCTCAGCTTCCCAAATACTGGAATTACAAGCATATACACCATTCCCGGCTCCACCTACTTTAAGAAGTCTCTCTAACTGCTCCAGAACAGTTTGTTGATTATGAATACCTTGCATACTTTAG
This sequence comes from Muscardinus avellanarius, assembly GCF_963383645.1. NCBI lineage: Eukaryota > Metazoa > Chordata > Mammalia > Rodentia > Gliridae > Muscardinus > Muscardinus avellanarius. The sequence continues at coordinate 97,193,228 of NC_137787.1, read as the reverse complement.
TGATATGCTGCCCTCTGTCATTTTTGTACCATATTGTACCTTTTCTACTATTTAGCTTTGTGCTTTTGTGTCTTATCTAAAAACAAGTTTCTTCTTTTAGGGATATATCATTTTATCTTCCTAACACCTTGTAAAATACGATGCTGTTAGTAGATATTCAGATAATACTTATAGAATAATACCTCTCTTCATCACACGATAATATATAAAAGCACCCACTTTATCTGCCTCACTGAGTTGCTTTGAGGATCAAGTGAGATAATGTGTGTCTGAGAGCACTTGGAAAATACAGTTATACAAATGCAGAGCATTATTATTTCAAAGGGAGTTCTTTCAGTTATAACCTTCCTTGTCCTTGAATGTAATGGCAACTCAGAAGCAGGTTTTTTTTTGTGTGTGTTGTTGTTGTTATTGTTGTTGTTGTTGTTGTTTAGAACTAAATTGGAAAGGAGCTTCTCTTTTCTGGACACAAATTATAAGACTCCTGAAAAAAATGTTTGTGCATAGTGTGTGTGTGTGTGTGTGTGTGTGTGTGTGTGTGTGTGTGCGTGCATGTGTGTTTGTTTCTAAATAGCATAATGAGCTGTAGTCTTTCAGGGAAAATGTTGCTCTGATAGAAGTAATTCACAATGTAGAAAATTGCCCTTGTGTACTTTCAGGAAGAAATTGCAAACAAATGAGCTATTTTGTCTTCTCAAGCACAGGGACTTACCGGGCATGGGTGGCAGCTGTTCAAGTCCATCTGGTCAAGAATTCACTAAGATCATAATGTGGAAGTTGCTCAAATGCAGATTTACACGACAGCCTGCAAATGTTCCTTTAGAGACAAAATGGCTTCTCAGGCTAATAATCTACATTTTTAGAAATCTCTAAATACAGACTTATAGAATAATTCATTATAGCTTTAAGGAACTCATGGTACACTAGGAAACTCGTCCATATTGCAGGATATACTTGTTCTGGTGGCCACCAAGCATTTGTCTGTAGTATGCCTTAATCAAACTACAGTCTTATTAGTAGGTGTTTTCTTTTAGAACAACTTTGCCAAACCTTTTTTTTTTTTTTTTTTTTTTTTTTTTTTGGCTGTACTGGGGATGAAACCCAGGGGCATTCTACCTCCAAGCTACACCCCCAGCCCTATTTTTATTCTTTATTTTGAAACAGGGTCTCATTGAATTGCAAAGGACCTCACTAAGTAGTTGAGGTTGCCCAAGAACCGAACTGGGATTGTTCTGTCTCAGCCTCCCGAATGCTGAGATTATAAGTGTGCGCCACCACACCCAGCTTCCAAACAAAATGTTTTAAATTAAGGTCTTTAATTAATTGTATGTGTGGTGCTAGGGATTGAATCCAGGGGTGTTTTACCTCCAAGTTACGTCCCAGCCATATTTTATTTTTATTTTGAAACAGGGTTTCACAGGTTCATTAGAGTCTCACTACTTGGTAAGGCTGTCCTCAAACCTTCAAACCTCCTTCTCAGGCTCCCAAGTACTAGGATTACAGGCATGCACCACCATGCCTAGTTCTAAGTTAATGTTTTTATTTTCAGTACTAGTGATCAAAGGCAGGCTCTTGTGCATTCTAGGCAAGTGCTCTACTACTGAGTTACACCCTCATTCCCCAGACAACACAGAGGGAGTAAATAAAAGACATGGCTAGATTTGTGAAGCCCTGGTTAATGTACAAGTGTTATTTTAAAACTTGAATGAGACATATATGCTGATAAATATGGAGGAAGGGTGAAGTACTTAACGTTCATAAAAATGTCTCTATAAAGAAGAAAATGAAAATGAGACAAGTGATAGAATTATAATTTATAATCTATTCTCAGTATATTATGCTTCCATAACTCTCTAAACTATCTTTAACACTTTCACATCTTTTTTCTTACCAGATTTTTTTGGGGAGAGGTGGGTCTAGGGATTGAATTCAGGGGCATTCTACCTCTGAGCTACATACCCACCCTTGTTTTATTTTTATTTGGAAACAAAGTCTCACTAAGTTGCAGAGAGCTAAGTTGTTAAGGCTGGCCATGAACTTGCAATTCTCATGTCTTAGCTTCCCAAGTACGGGGATTATAAGCATGCACCTCCAGGCCCAGTAAAAATATTGTGAAGTAAAATATATGTGCTTTGTAGATGACTGGACTGATGTTTAAAGAAGTTCAGTAACTGACTTTGTATTTCCATTATATCCAAAGCATAGCTGAGGCTGGCTGCTAGGATCATTGCTTGTGTCTGTGGCGATGGCTTCAGACCTATTTGTGGCATGTCTCTGGGATGCCCTACACTCCTTCCCACTGTCTCTGAGCTCTTCCCTTACCCTGGCTTTCCTACCTTCTCCTAACCAAATACCTGTCTCCCTCTCTTTAGTATTCTCATTAAACTTCAAAAAAATAGACTGAGTAGGAAAAATATTCTAGGCTAGTTTCAAAATTACTCTTCAGTATGGTAAGACTGGTTTATAATATGAGAGAGTTACAACAGGACTTGGGAAAGTGATTCTAGTTCTAGTGTTGGAGTTTGCGACGCCAGGACAATCCTACATTGCCCTAGGGAGTCTTAGGGCCACATCTCATCCCATCAGTTGAAGGCCACAGGACACCTGCACAATGCAGAGTAATTCATGTTTTAGAAGTCCTGGGCAGTCACCAGGCACTCGTGGAGTTGCAGGGACTGGTCAATTGTCCTGTAACTGAGTTAGGAGGTGCCAGGAACATCATGACAGGTGTTTATACTGAAAATTCCGACTTAAGGCAACTCTGTTACTAACAGGCTAATGCTGACTTTTGGAAGTTACAGTGGGTCTGTCACCAGCATCTCTTTCTATCTATTCTGACAAGGTACTGCAGTCAGCTCAGGAAAATAAAATCCTTTCAGATTATCTGGCTCCCGCTAATCAGGAACGGTGAAATGACATTTCATTCAGAGTTCTGGAAAAAAGACGACTGCACTTCCAGTTCCCATGCTATAATCATTAGAATCCAGGGTAGATCACATGGATGTAGAGGGAGCAGGTGCCAGCTCTGGAGGTTATTGTTCATGAGTTCCTATTGATCTCTTAGGACTAGGAGACAAACATTCTTGGTATTTGGGAACAAAAGCTCTTACACATACCAGGCCATGGCAAATGTCTGGGTATAACTCACAATTCTCAGAAATGTTCTCTGAGGCTATACCCTGTGCATTAACAAAATAACTAAAATAAGGTAGTATTTGAACAGAAGAAAGTAGAATGAATGTTATGGAAGGACAATTGTCTGAACTCTGGCAGGCCCAATTTCACATTTGGAAAAAAAAGATTGGAAGCTGGGCATGGTGGTGCACCCTTGTAATCCCAGTACTTGGGAGGCTGAGCAGGAGGATTGCAGATTCATAGCCAGCCTCACCTACTTAGTAGGCACTCTGTTACTCAGTGAGGCCCTGTTTCAAAATAAAGAATAAAAATATAAGGCTGGGGGTGTAGCTCAGAGATAAAATGCCCCTGGGTTCCATCCCTGATACCACCAGAAAAAAAAAAAAAAAAGTGGATTGGTAATGTTCGTTGTACTAACAAATACCCATTTAATTTCCTGACATTTGTTCCAGGATGTTTACAAAAGCTACTTTCTTTGGAAATGATTTTTTTAAACTTTTTATTGGTGCATTATAGTCATACATCTTAATGGAGTACAAAGTGGTAGAGGCATACATGCACACATCACTCATTTAGCTCTTAACCAATTCCTACCCCTTCCCTCCCTCCCCTCTTCCTCCTTCTCATGTTTGGCTTAGTGATTGATATGGTTTGTGAATGTACATCATGTACATTAGGGAATTTTCCTCTTCCCCCTTCTATCCTCCTCAGGTCATCTTATTTGCTCATCTATAGTTTTTTCTTCTTCATCTAGAGTTCCTTCTATGACCCTTTTTTCCCTAGCTTCCACATATTAGGAAGAACATCTGATTTTTTTACTTTTTTGTGACTGACTAATCTCAGTATAATCTTCTCCAGTTCCATCCATTTCCCTATAAATGACAAAATTTTGTTCTGTATGGCTGAGTAACTGCATTGTGTACATATCCCATAGTTTTGTAATCCATTCCTCTGTTGATGGACATCTTGGCTGGATCCATAGTTTGGCGATTGTGAATTATGTGGCTATGAACATAGATATCCATGCATTCGTTTGGTAGTTTAATTTTCATTTTTTGGGTAGATACCTGGAAGTGGTAGTGATGGATCATATGGTAGGTTCATTGTCATTCTTCTGAGGTTCCTGCATATAGTTTTCTGAAGTAGTTGCATTAATTTGCAATCCTACCAACAATGTATTATAGTTCCCACTTCTCCACATCCTCTCCTGCATTTGCTGTTTGTGTTTTGAACGATTGCCATTCTAATTGGAGTTAGGTGAAATCTCATGGTAGTTTTGATTTACATCTCTCTGATTTCTAATGATACTGAGCATTTTTTATACATTCATTGGCCATTTGAATTTCTTCTCTTTTGAAGTGTATATTTAGTTCACTTGCCTATTTTTTGTTTGTATTATTTGTTTTCTTAGAGGTGAGTCTCTTGAGTTCTCTGTATATTCTAAATATTAGTCCTCTATTGGAGGAATAGTGGGCAAAAATTTTCTCCCATTATGTCAGCTCTCTATTGAGCTTCTTGGTAGTTTCCTTTGCAGTATAGAAGCTCTTCAGTTTAATGCAATCCCACATATTGATTTGCCTTTTAGTTTCCTGTGCCTTTGGGGTCTTGTTGAGAGTTTTTAAATACCCATTATAGAAAATCTTCTATTACTTCTGTATACCTTAGAAGAAGTTGCACTTTTTATAAAAGTAGAAACATTGACCTATTAGACAGAGCAGGGTGAAAATACTTTCTCACAGTACCTTCTCTAACTGAACCTTACAGATAAATTCTTAAAATAATTGCTTGACATATTTATATGTACATCTTTAGTTTAATATCTTACCTAATTGTCCAACAAACTAATTCAATGTTGTTTGCAATACTTTAAATGAACAAAAGATAGACTGGGTAATAGAGAATGTAGAGAGCCCAGTGGCCCATGAAATCACTGGATTTGCAAAGTGATTTTCTTTTCAGGGCTGTGCACTATCTGAGAACAAAATCTGTTGGCAAAGCACTTTAGTGGCAACCACCGGATTAAAGTATACAGACATTAGGAATACCACACAGGGTTGAACCAATGGGCTGTCCAGGCCAGCCTATTAGAGGCAACAAAAGAGGTCTTTTGGAGCATCTGTTTATAATGTAGGAAGTATTAAACACAACTTCCCAAAATCACTTAATGAACTAACATGTCACTCTACAATTTTAAACAAATTTCTGAATTTCCCCTCCTACTTCTCCCTTTTCGTGTGACACTGCCAATATTTATAATACCCAGTATGTGAAGAGAGGGGCAATGTTCTTCTTTCTATTTGCAGATTTTTAGATATTTCCAACATTTCCCAGAACCTACAATGCTCACTAATTCTTTATCCCTATCTCCCATCTCTTGCAGTAGTTCTCAAAGTATAGTTCGCCAGCATCAGTGGGAAAATCCTGAGAACTGAAAATTCCCATGTCTTGCTTCCAGACCTACTGAATCAGAATGTCATTTGTGCAGCCCAACATCCTGTATTTTACAAGCACTCCAGAGGATCCTGTGGCCTGTTAAAAACTGAGAACTACAGCACCACACTAAGTTTACCCATCTACATTTTGACAAATACATAAGTATATTTGCTTTTTAGTTTGGTGGTTACTTACTTATCTTGGTAACTTTTAAGTTATCTGGGGTTTCTATTGGTAACAAAAACCAACAGAATCCTGGAAAATTGGTAAACTGACATGCAGAACTTGAGTGAAGAAGGTAACACTGGTAGTGAAATCAACAACTCTGCAGAAGTTTGGAGTCACATAGTTTTGGGGGCAAACATTACATCTCCAAACCTAATAAGTATTTCATTATAGAAGCATAGCTCAAAGTGATGATTTCAAACATGCATATATGTCGCTGTCACGGTGAATTTATTATGATGTGAGAAAACAGTGCACCAAGTGTTTTAAGTAATCAAGATTTTAAATCAATAAAAAATGATGAGCCAGGCATGGTGGCGCATGCTTCCAATCCCAGCATTCTGGAGGCTGTGACCAGAGGATCACGGTTCGCGGCCAGCCTCAGTTACTTATTGAGGCCTTTTGCAACTCAGTGAGACCTTGTTTCAGAATTAAAAAGGACTAAAATATAGGGCTAAGGATGTAGTTTGGAAGTACAATGCCCCTGGGTTTCATCCCCAGTGCTGAAATAAAAAAGAAATGATGACCCTTAAGTCACGAAAGAGGATAAAGTCACACATATTCTACCTAAGTTCCTTTGATAAAAGCAGTTATTATTAAGGCATTTTGAATTCTTATCAAAATGAAATAATGAATGTGTTTCAAAAATAAAGAAACAAGCTGAGAGATACGAAATATTTGCTTATTTGAATATCTGAAGATGCTGGCAACATGTGTCCTCATATTGCTGTTTGTTCTCTGTTTGAAGTGGAAAAGAGGGTTTTCCATTAGTTTCCAGCTGTATTTCAACTGAAACACAAGACACAAATAAAAAAGTCTATGATATTGGAACAAATTTTACAAACATCTTTGTGTGTGTGTGTGTGTGTGTGTGTGTGTGTGTGTGTGTGTGTGTTGCTGGGGATTAAACGCAGAGACATTTTACCTCTGGGGTAAATAAAATAAATACTCAGCCCTGTTTTATTTTTTATTTTTTAAACAACATCTCACTAAATTGCTAAGGTCCCTGCTCAATTGCTGATGCTGGCTTCAAATCTGTGATCCTCCTACTTTAGCCTCCCAAGTCCTGGGATTACAGGGTGGTGCCACCATGCCTGGCTATAAAGACCCTGTCCGGTGTGTTTGATCATCATTGTGGCCATTATTTATACATGAACATATGAAAGATTTTTTTTAACATAGATGAAAACTTCACGAAATTTGTTCTATACAGAATTAGACCTCAGTACCAGTAGAAGTCTGGTTTCATGTCCAGTGGGAGTTTGCTGAAGGAGAAAATATGCTCATGTGTTCTGTTGAACATTTCTGGAGTCCTACTGACAAGCAAAATATACAAATCCCAGACTAGCAATGTTAAACATTGGCACAATGGCAAAAAAATAAAAACCTCTCAGAGTTTATGTCCTTGTAGAGCCAGATTATTCTGTCAGTCAAGTAATGAATTTGCTTTAAAATACTGTTAAATTCAGTGGGAAAAAAAACTGTAATTTTCTCATATTCTTTGTCACCTACTCTCTGACATGTTTTTATCCACTAAGTTGCTCTCTTCTGGATTTCAAATAGGATTTCTAATAATAAATGTGAACCAATTCCATCATCAAGCTGTTCATGTTCTTTACATTTCTGCCCTTGATAATTATGCAAGTCTTTGAAAATGAAGCTACTGCCTTTGACCCAGCATGCATAATAGGTATGCCTTGAGTTACATTTTGCTAAAGGAAGTTTATATTGATTGAATGCACTCTGTTCTCCTAATTTCCTTTCTTGTTTTTTTTTTTTTTTTTTTCTTTTTTTTCTTTTTGCAGTCTGGGAATGGAATCCAGGGGCATTCGACCTCCGAGCTATAGCCCCTGCCCTAGTTTTTATTCTTTATTTTGAAACCATGTCTCACTGAGTTGCAGAGGGCCTCACTAAATGGCTGAGGCTGTCCTCGAACCACATGACCCTTTAAAACGTGCGCCATGCTGGGCCTGGTGGCACACGATTGTAATCCCCGTGCTTGGGAGGCGGAGACAGGAGGATCTTGCAGGTTCGAAGCCAGCAGCGCTGGCTTAAGAGACCCTGTTTCCAAATAAAAAAGTATAAAAATAAGTCTGGGAGTGTAGCCCAGAGGTAGAAGGGCTTCCAGGAACCCTAGTACCATAAAAAAAATAAAAAATAAAAAAAAAAGCGTGCGCCATCACACCTGGCTCTGTTCTTCTAATTTTCATATGACCAATAGGACTCTCTGAAGTATTGTCACCCACGTGTGGCTCAGATCAGCAAGTCCATTCCCACTGTGATGCAGAAACTCAGGGAAGGCCCTGGCCCCAGTTTCACTAAGGAGGGAAACCAGCAAAAGGGTGTGGTCACTCATCATTTATCTTAAATAGGCACTGCAAATTACCCTCAGACAAAGCCCCAAAATGAAGATTCCTATAACCCTAGATCTACTATCAAAGATACTTAGATGAATAAAGATAAAATTGTCAAGCCTAGGAGTTTTCCAATGACCAGATTGCTAGAAAAAGATTAGCAGTGTGTTCTGATAAGAGAACCAGAGAAAATGCCTTGGTGATATACAAATCTAAAATACCATGGGGCATATTAGGAAGAAAAGAGGTCAATATAAGGGCTCTGGAAACTCTTGGGATGCAAAGTACCAAAACTGAGAATCAAGCTTATAATTAATCCCATTTGCTGTTCATAGACACTTTATATATAGAAAGTTTAATTTTATTGTTATAGGTAGTACATATTCCAAAGGTTTCCACCCACATTTCTAAGTATAATTTGTTGTACTTTGAAAATGGATTTTTTGGGTCAAAGAACATTAACATTGAAATTATAATTAATATGCTGGATGTGGTGGTGCACAGCTGCAATCCTGATGGTTAGAAGGCTGATACAGAAGGACACAGGTTCAAGGCCAGCCTCAGCAACTTAATAAGATCCTGTTTCAAAATTACAAAGGGCTCTGATTGTAGCTTAGAAATAGAATGCCCCTGAGTTCAATTCCTAGCAACACACACACAAAATCTTCAATTTAATAACATTTATACACACATAAACATCTTCAATTTAATAACATTCATACAACTTTACCCTTTTTCTTTATAATAGTTTCAATTAAGGAGCTCAGTGTGTGTGTGTGTGTGTGTGTGTGTGTTACTGGGAATTGAACCTAGGGCATTCTACCTCTGAACTACACTTGCAGTCCTATTTTTTAATCTTTCTTTTAAACAGAGTCTCACTAAGTTGCAGAGAGCCTCACTAAGTAGCTGAGTCTGGCCGTGAATTTGTGATCCTCCTATCTAAGCCTCCCAAGTACTGGAATTACAAGCGTGGGCCACCATGCCTGGTTAGAAGTTCAATTTTTTAAAGTCACAAAGATTTCAGTAAGAGTGGGCTCAAAAGGTAACTATTTATGTTACAATGTATTTATTGTGGGAAACATTACTGGTTTCGCTTTTTTTTTTTTTTTTAACTGAGGAATTGACCAAACAAGGGCATCGGGGGCTACAGATGTACTGGTTGTCCACGCTGAGGCATAAGATCCTTGAGAAGACTGGAAACACCCTCTAGGGCAGCTTAAGAAAGAATCGTTTTTATTTTTATAAAATGTGTCAAGCTGGGCATGGAGGCACATGTTTATAATCCCAGTACTTGGGAGGCTCACAGTACTGGGAGGATCACAGATTTAAGGCTACTTGGTGAGGCCCTCTGCAACTTAGACCATATTTCAAATTAAACGTAAAGAATAGAGGGGGTATAACTCAGAGGTAGAATGTCTCTGGGTTTAATCCCCAGACCCCAAAATAAATGCATAAATAAATAAAATAAAGTATGTGAAAGTAATTTATCTAATATGATAAGATAGCTGAATTTCCTTATGCAAGAAAGCAGAACAACCTACCTAGCAAAATTATTCTGTGTAACTACAAACTCATTGGTCCCTGGATGTTAGGACTCTAAGAGATCAGAAGAATGGTAGGTGTTGGCCTCTCACATGGGGCTGGGGCGGCTGGTAGGAAGGACTGTGACCCCTCAGAATTAGCCCTCATTTTGTCAAAGTCTCAGCACACACCAGTGTGGTCATGCTGTCAGATATCCCTGTGATGGCTCACTAGTCTTCTCTTTCTGGTGTAGACGTCTGGGCCCATCCAGAGAGAACTCAGCAAAGGTACAGAACCATGAATGTCCCTTTCTTCCTTTCCAGCAACCTTGCTTGTTTGTGTCTTTCCTTGCCGCTTTTTCTCTTCTCTCTTTATTCAATCCTTGTCCCTCTCCCCTCTGAACAACCCCAAATCTTTCTACGTTATCAACAAATGGCAAGTCCAGGCCCTGAGGAAGACAGGTATGGCTAAGGTAGAGCTCTTGTTCATGATAAGCTCAAGATAGTCAGGGATAGTGGTGGAGACAGACCTCTGGACAGCATCAGACAGCCTGAGGAGCATCAGGATTATGCACCAAAGCCCATCAAAACCAGAAAGTGGAACAATTACTGTTGCTAGGAAGGATCAGAACAGCTTGGTAGAAGAGGTGGCCTTTTGAAAGTGTCTGGAGGCTCTCTCTTTATGAATATGGGAGGGGTAATCGGGCACTTGGTCCAGAGCTGCAGCCAACACAGGTGTCAACAGAGGCTGCAGCGTGGAGGGCAGGCGATGTCTTCTCTGCCCTCGTCCCAGCCCATAGATACTGTACATCACCAAGAGTGAATGCTAATGTACACTGAAACTATAACTAATGATAACATATTAATATTGGTGTATCAATTTTAACACAGGTTCCAAGTCAGTGCAAAATATTAATTATAGGGCAATCTATAGGATGGCAGTGAAGGGTATTTATTCTTTCTCTTGTTCTTTCTTTCTAATGTTTGGTAGTAGGAGTTGAACCAGGGGCATTTACCTCTGAGCTCTGGCTTTTTTTATTTTTTTATTTCAAAACAGAGTCTTGCTCAGTTACTAAGGGTCTCATTAAGTTGCTAAGTGGCTTGAACCTACAATCTCAGACTCCCAAGCACTGAAATTACATGTGTGACCCACCACGAGAGGCTGAGAACTGTATGTTTTCTGCTCAATTTTTCTACATACCTAAAACTGGTATAAAAATCAAAGTCTATTTATTTTTAAAAACATTCTGGAAATAATGTACCTAGCTACTGTTAGCTCTTTCTTTATAAAATTGAGAGCAGAAATTTACCTAGCTACTGTTAGCTCTTCCTTTATAAAATTGAGAGCAGAAATTTGGGGTTTTCTTTTTTAGGAGAAGCATAATATTGAAGAAAAAAAAAGCGTTAATTCATTACTTTTGACACTTTTTTTTTTTTGGAGGTTAGGGCAGCTGGTGGAATTAAACCGCAGGTGCCTTTATTTATTTTTTTAATCTATTTTTTTATTCATGCACTGTATTCATACATCATAATGGGATAAAAAAAAAAAAACTTTTGTAGACATACATACACACATCGCCCAATTAGCCCCTATCCGATCCCCACCCCGTTCCCTCCCCATCCCTCCTTCCAATGCTTGGCTTAGTGGTTGACATGTAGTATTATAGCAATTTATCCAAAATTAACAATGATAATCCCACATAACAGTTTCATTTGTCTGATACCAAGCTTTTGATGACTTAAAGATATCATTTCAATATTTCTTTTTGCTTTCTTTCTTACCAGAGAATTTTTTTCTTTTTCTTTTTCTTTTTTTGATGAAACTATTATACATTTATTTATTTATTTATTTATTTTTCAGAAAAAAAATCTATCCTAATGTGGAATATGGACTCTAGATACCCAAAACAATCTCAAAAAAGAACAAAGCTATAAGATGTATATTTTCTGATTTCAAACCATATAAATCTACAATAATTGAAACAGTGTAGTACTGTTATAGAGGCAGATATATAAACCATTGGAGTTAAATAAAAACCTAGAGATAAAATTCTTCCATATATTGTCAAGTTTTTTTTTTGACAAGGTTTCCATGAACATTTGGTGGAGGAAATAATAATCTTTTAACTAAATATTGTTGAAAAATAATAATTATATGAAAAAGATTAAATTGGACCCTTACCTAACACCATATACAAATATTAACTCAAAATAGATAAAAGACCTAAATATAAATCTTAAGACTATAAACTTTTAGAAGAAAATCTGGGTCATTAAACCTCACAAAATTGAAATTGGCAGTGATTTCTTGGATATGATTTCAATGGCACAGGCAACAGATGGGTAAACAAACTTCCTAAAAATTAAAAAAAATATTGTATATCCAAAGACAATGTAAACAGAGTTAAAAGTTACTGATAGAATGGGATAAAATATTTCCAAATGCTATATCTGAAGGAATATTAATATTCCAACTAGAAATCCTAAAAATTAGCAACAATAAAAGCAAACAATACAATTTAGAGATAGGTAAAAGACTAACATAAATAATGAATCTCCACAGATAACCAATCTTAGTTGTCTGTTGGATGGAAAATCTTGTTTCTCTCATTCTGGTGTGTGTTACCTCATTCTTCTTTGTAGTTAATCTCTTTGAGTATATTCTCTACCGCTGGTTTTGAAGACATAAATTCCTTCAGTTTCTGTTTGTCATGGAAGCTTCTTATTTTCCCATCTAATTTGATAGAAAGTTTTGCTGGGTAGGAAATTTTTGGCTGGAAGTTGTTTTCTTTCAGAGTTTAGAATATATTACTCCAAGCCCTTCTGGCTTTCGTGACTTGGTTTGGGAAGTCTGGAGTGATTCTAATTGGTTTGCCTCTGAATGTCACTTGGCCCTTTGCTTTTGTTGCCTTTAAGATTCTCTGCTTGGCTTCCACATTGGTCATTTTGACAATTATGTGGCGTGGGGATCCTCTTCTCCGATCCTGTGTAAAGGGAGTTCTATAAGTTTCCTGGACCTGTGTATCGACCTCTTGCTGTATGTTTGGAAAATTTTCTGCTATTACTTCCTTGAAGAGATTGTTGATCCCTTTGGTTTCACCTTCTTTTCCTTTCTCTATTCCAATTATTCTTAGGTTAGTTCTCTTAAAATGGGCCCATATTTCTTCAATGTCACATTCCTGCTGTCGGATTTTTTTTTTCTAATTTAGAAACTATGCATTCATTTTTGGAGTGATCATCTTCTAAGAGCGAGATTCTATACTCTATGTGGTCTAATCGGTTGTTTGTACTTTGAATTGAGGCCTTTACTTCATTAATTGCATCCTTTATCTCTTTCTAGCTCTCTCTGAATTCTTTTTGAAACATCTCTATTATTTCTACAGTTATTTTCCTGATTTGCTCTTCTAGAAATCTCTGAATTTCTGTTTTATTGGGTTCTGATTTTGTGAGGTTGTGGGAATTCATTGTTCCATTGTTATTCCTCTTTCCCATGATTTTGGAAGTTTGTGCCTTCTCTGGGTTCTTCCCTTGGGTCACTAAGACTTCACTTAAGGTGGTATCTCAGTCCCCACTACACCTTTACTAGGTTATATGGCAGAGTCTCAGACCTAGGGAGTCAATCGAGGCTGCTTTAGACCATGGGGGGATGCCAGGTTGGGTGTTCTCCTATGGTGTGATATCTCTGCCACCACCACTCCCTCACTGGGTCAAGTCCCTGGGAATGCTGTACTGGGATTTCTTCTCTAGGGGCTGCAATTTGACTCACTGTTGTTGAGTGCACCGATGGAGCTGTAGTGGACTCGGTGAATTCGCTGCTGCTGCCGCCAGTGACAATATTGCGCCGCTGTCACGCCCTCAGCCATGAGGCTGGAGTATTTCTTCTCTGGTTTTGTGTTCCGCTCTGAGTCCCTGAAGGGTGTGCTGAGCCCAGCCACTGGGAGCTTTAGCTGCTCCCTGCACCGAAAAATCTGCCGAATCTCGCCCGGCTGTTCCGCAGCGGCTCAGCTCTGCTCTTGTCCGCCACTCCTCTCTGGAGCCTGGTGGGCTGTTGAGTGCATTGGTCTGGTGCCATCCGGTGAATTTGCCCCTGCCGCCGGCAGTAAGGCGCTGCTGCCGCATCCTCGGTCGTGAGGCCGGCGTATCTCCTCTTTGGCTCTGAGCTCCGATCTTAGTCCCCCTCCTCTTTGGGGCCTGGTGCTGCAAGGAAGGATGGCGTCCGCCGCTCTGCCTACTTTTGACACTTCTAATTATTTCTTCAATAACAGGACCAAGCACTCCAACACCCATTTTATGCACCTTAATCTTCATTGTGACCCATTTCCAAAAGTAAATGCCTGAATTTTAGATTGGTACTGATCCTCTTGGCTTGGAGAGAAAAAGCATAGTAAGACTGATGCCATATATATATGGGTAACTATCATCAATCATCATTAGGGCTATTAAATCAAACACTAGAACACTTGCTATTTCTAGAATTAGTCCTCTTAGACATATTAGATTCTCAAAATTTCACCAGTTCATAGGAAGTTTAGGTATTATTTTGTATTATTTATTCTATTGTATAGGTGTTCTTTAATCCTTTCACCTTCCAATTAGAGGTAAATTGGCTATTAGCTGGACAGGCTATTCTACAGTAACAAAAAATCCTCACATCATTTCAGAGGCTTTACAGCACCAAGATATATTTCTGGATCAAAATACATGGTCCTTGCATGTCTGTGAGGTCTCTGTACTATATTATCCTCATCCCAGGACTCAGCCCAAGCATAGCAGCAGGGGAAAGAGTTCTAGAACATCTGAGCTGACAATTCAATGCTGTGGCTGGGGAATGGCACATGTTATATCCAGCTGTAACCCACTGCCAATGCTTAGCCATGTAGCCAGACCAAAATGCAAGGGGAACAATAAATAAATCTTATCAAGGTGGTGAACCAAAATTATTAGTAAAGATGAAGGAAACTGAGAATTCCTTTGTAAAATGGATGTAGGGGGAGAGAAAGAGAGATGTAAAGGCTGATGCTGAGGATTTGTGCTGGAGCAAATTGAAGCTGGGCTGGGACTAGAGAGAGTACAGAGATGTTTCAGGCACAATATTTAGGAAGACACAGGATCATACAAAAGCAGATCTACTCTTAGGCTATGCTCTGAATGCTTTACATGTTATGTCAAACCCTGGCTTGCCTGACCTGGACCAGGTCCTGACTTGAAGAATGTATCATCCTCAACCTAGCTGGGGTGGACTGTGTAGCAGCAGGCTCAGTGAGAGTAGAGAATATCAGAAACCTGGCTCTGGATGTTTTGGGCTCAAGACGGCTACTGAACATCCAAAAGGAGAGATCAAATGGCCAGCCGGATCCAAATCTGTCTCCGGGTAAGAGGCCTAGACTGAAGCTGCAAAGCTGAGACTTTCAGGGGACCAGTTGTACTCATGATATAAGTGAGTTTGGATGCAGAGATTAGACAGTGGGTTCAAGGACTGAGCCATTGTATACTTCAGAAAGAAGGAGAAGTAGTAAGGCACCTTGGAAATGAGACACCAGTGAGAGAAGAAACACCTGGTACATGGGCTCCCGGAGACAGGAAGGCACAGTGCTTTGAGGAGTCAGGAGTAGTCATTGTGTCTCATAGAGCCCGAGACTGGAACACATCTTTCTCCTAAAGAACATGGGAGTCATTGAAGATATTGATAAAACATTTTTAGTGAAGAGATGGGAACAAAGCCACAAAAGAATGCATGGAAAAGAAGAGAGGAGAGGACTTTAATTCTACATATAGAATTCTTTAATTATTTAAATAAAGATCCTTTGGGGTCTTCTACTAGGGATAGGGAGAAAAATGAAAAAAATACAAGGAAATGGAGGAAGGGAGGAGGAAGACAGAAGGAGGAATGGAAGAGAAAGAGGAGGAGGAGAAGGAAGAGGGAAAGAGGAGAAGAGGGAGGAGGAGAAGGAGGAGGACAGGTTAAGAGAGAATAAAGGTCCAGAATGTAATGTCTTTCTAGTTTCTCCATGCTGCACCCCAACCCCTCAGCTCTGGCTTTAGCACTGGAACTGCTAAGATCCTACTTGTTCCTTCTTTAGAAGGTGGAATGTAGACTAGAAGATAAAGATTTTAAATAAAAAAATATTTTATTGTGATGGATGAGAACATTCTTGAGTGTCTTTCTACCACGGCACATGGGTAAGAAAGTGGTGCCACGTGCCCATTCATCTATGATCAGCAACTTTCTTCCTCCGCCTGAATTTGTTGATTTGGAAATTATTTGTCTGGCTCTGCAACTGAATCATCATTTGCTCTCCCGATTTTTCTAAAGTCTCATATGCTGATGCTAGTTAAGAAATAATACATTTTACTCTGTCAACTTCTGCTTACCAATGAGGATCTAAAAGTGTGTTCAGAGGTAATTTGAACAGGCTCTTTCAAGATAGTGCATCTTTTAGTAGATCCGCAGAACAGTAAATATAACTTGATAATCATGCCAAACATTTCTTTGCATTGTAAAATTGAATTGGCAGCTTTGCATAATAAAGGGCTAAAATTATGAACCACACAAGATTTGCCTGAAACTTGATTGTTCAGGCTCAAAATTCTCTGCTGAATACTCTTGTGCTTGCCTTTGTATTTACCCATTTTCATGTGACTGCTTACAGCAGACATTTCTTTTTTATCTATTTTCATAAAAATAAATTTTAATAAATATGCCAGAGCCACTCCAATGGCATCCATCATATCACATGCATGAGATAGATACATATTTTACCATCATAATTGGCAAACCAGCATTTATGAACTTCATTCTTTGTGGTCGTATTGGGAACAGTGGCCCTTTATTGGATGTAATATTTTGTTATCTTTTATTCCTTTGTTTGGCTATGTTTTAAAAACTGTTTATAAAATGAGGGGTTTTGTTTTTGGTGCTAAATGAACAATCACCAGAGTAAAGTCATAAAAGAATAGGAAGTAGAATGAGGACCATCGAGCATTTACATGTAAATTTCGGCTCTATGGAAAATTTCCAAAATGGATCCAGCAAGAGTGAGATCACAGAATGTTCACTTTCATTAGGTAAAAATTCTGGAGCAGAATTATCTTGCTATTTACAAATTTTATCTTCCACTTCCTAATTGAAATTAGAGAATTAAGGATGAACCAGGAAGGACCTTAGAATTCATTTAATCCAAGCTCACTGTGCAGGTAAGAAGCCCAAGCCACGTTATTCTGCAAGTCATACTAATGTGAGATAGAAAACAACAGAACTAAAGCTTTGAATGACTGTCCCAGAGGTTCATCTTCCATGGCCTACATTTACTAAGCACTGAGTCATTGGATGGGATCCCTTAATCCTGCTCTAAAGAGTAGAAAGCAGAGGAAAACACTCTGTCCTTGGAAAACTTGTAATTCATTATCAGAGGATATGAAACAAATCTCAATATGTAAAACACAAAACTCAGTTGTTAAGTGCCATTAGTGTAATAGAAAATGAAAGGAAAGAGAGAAACGGGGTCAGTATCACAACCCTGTAATCCCCAGTACTTGGGAGGCTGAGACAGAAGGATCGCAGGCATGAGACAGCCTCGGCAACTTAGTAAGACTCTCAGCAACCCAGTAAATCTCTCTTTAAAAAGAAAAAAAAATGGACTGGGGCTGTAGCTCAGCAGTAGAATGACACTAGGTTCAATCCTCAAAACCACAAGGAAGGAAGAAGGAAAGGAAGGAAAGAAGGAAGGAAAAAGGAAGGGAAAACAGAAGTTTGGGCAACTGAGTGTATGTTTTTAGATGAATCATAATTTGTGAAGAGAAGGTAAGATTTTAGCACAGAGAGCTGGGGCAGAGCATGGTAGGCCTGGCTGAGAGAACACCATCAGCAAGGGCGAGAAAATGTACCTTAATGAAAAAGAGCTTCCTCACATATAGGAAGCCCTGTGTTCTGCAAATAAATAAGTAATAAAATAAAATAATAAAATAAAAAGCAAGTCACCCAATATAAATAGATTCTAAGTTATCCTTGAATTTTACTGTCATGTGATTCCATGCCCATAAATGGTGGCAGACATTGTAAATTAACTTGTATAATCACATTGTCTTGTCTCAAATAGTAACCCACTAAAGTCTCTCAGCAGAGATCACCGTCCTCTGAGGTTTGAGAACAAAAACAAATCGTATATTCCTTACTGAAGTTTGCAATGCATTTTGGAAGGAAAAGAGGAAATAAGAACTCCTGTGCCCTGACCACCTGGAGGCTTGCTCTCAAAGCTGCCCACCCTCCTCCTGCTCTACTCTAAATTCTGGAGTCTTACTCTGCCAGTCAGATTTCCCACACTTCCCATATCAAATGGTTACCAGTAAGGTCTAATTAATTGTGGGGTGGCTCAAATGCTAACTTAGTTTCCATTCTGAGGATCCTCCAAACTCTTTTCCAAAGTGGTTGCACTAATTTGCAATCCCACCAACAATGTCTTAGAGTTCCCACTTCTCCACATCCTCACCAGAATTTATTGTTGTTCGTGTTTTGAATGATTGCCCTTCTAGTTGGAGTTAGGTGAAATCTCAGGGTAGTTTTGATTTGCATCTCTCTGATTGCCAGTGATGTTGAGCATTTTTTTTCAGGCATTTATTGGTCATTTGAATTTCTACTTTAGTGAAGTTTCTATTTAATTAACTTGATTTGGTTATTTGTTTTCTTAGTGCTGAGTTTCTTGAGTTCTCTATATATTCTAGATATTAGTCCTCTACCAGAGGACTAGGTGGCAAAAATCTTCTCCCATTCTGTTGGCTCTCAATTGAGGTTCTTGACAGTTTGGGAGGGAGCATGAGAGAAACTTTAAAGCACATGTCAAAGTCAATCACTAATCTAAGTATGGGAAGGAGGGGTGGGGAGGGAATTGGGTGGGGACTGGGTATGGGCTAGTTGGATGATGTGTGCATTTATGTCTCCACAAGTCTTTTATCCCATTAAGATGTGTGATTACAATGCACCAATAAATTTTTTTTAAATGTGGGGTGGTAGGGGTGGGGAAGCATCAACAAAATGGAAGGAAAAGAGATGCCAAGATTTTTTTTTTCTTATTCTCCGTGCTTAAGGTAGTAGTTCAATGGGGGTCACATCTCTTCTCTAGTCTTAGGGCCTGTTCTACCATCTCTATCATGATTCCAGACTGGCAACCTCTCATTTTCAGGATAGCTCCTTCTCTTTGGTTTCAAGGTCCACTGAGACCAGGCTGGTGATACCAACGCCTCTCTCTGAGCCCCTCAACTGACAGGACTGAGATGTCCTGCTCCTGCCAACTGCTGGAGCATCACAGTTAATGCTGACCCTTTCAACTCTTCCAGTACTAGATACTAAAGATTTGTATAACCTAAATGTTAACAAAAAATGGAGCTATCCAGAGGTATAATTAGAAATGGGGTCTCAAACAAAGTCCTCATGGTGTGTGTGTGTGTGTGTGTGTGTGTGTGTGTGTGTGTGTGTTTCTTTGTACTATCTCATTGTCAGGCCTGCTCTTTCTTTTCTTTTTCTTTTTCTTTCTTTCTTTTTTTTTTTGTGTGTGTGGTACTGGGAATTGAACGCAGAAGCGTTCTACTTCTGAGCTATACCCCTACACTGATTTTATTTCTTATTTGGGGACAGGGTCCTACAAGTTTTCTGAAAGCCCCACTAAATGGCTGAGGCGGTCCTTAAACCTGAGATCCCCCTGTCTCAGCCTCCCAAGTACTAGTATTATAAGTGTGCACCACCACACCCAGCCAGGCCTGCTCTTTCTATCTAGCTGAAAAGATAACTGTTAGTTGGCACAAGTCTACATTCTTGAGGCTCATAATCAAAATTAAAAAGAGTCTCTTTTCCAAAAACCCTGTTTTAAATTTCAAGGTTTAATCAAATTAATTTGATAAAGGGTGGAGAGATACAATTCTCTGATCATGGTTACTGGAGTAGGGTCTTGTTATTTTTTTTTCTCTAAATGTTTTTATTGGTGCATTATATTCAAACATCATATTGGGGTAAAAAACTTGTGTGTACAAACATGTACTCATCGCTGATATAACCCCTACTCAATTTCCACCCCATTCCCTCCCCGTCCCTCCCTCCCTTGCTTGGCTTAGTGATTAACTTCGATATGTTTAAGTACATTGTGTGTTTTAGAGATTTTCCTCTTCCCCCCTCCTTTCTCCTCCTTTAGGTTGTCTTGTTTGCTCCTCTATAGGATTTCCTCTGTCAAGAGTTCCTCCTATGACCGATTTCTCCCTAACTCTCACAAATTAGGGAAAGCATCTGATTTCTTATTTTTTGTGACTGACTAATCCCACTTAGCATAATGTCCTCCAGTTCCATCCATTTCCCTGAAAATGACAAAATTGAGGTTTTTTGATGGCTGAGTAAATTTCTAATGTGTACATATCCCACAGTTTTGTAATCCATTCATCTGTTGATGGACATCTTGGCTGGTTCCATAGTTTGGCTATGGTGAATTGTGCAGCTATGAACATAGATACACATGCATTAGTTTGGTAGTTTGGCTTCCTATCTTTTGGGTAAATACCCAGAAGTGGTATTGCTGGATCAAATGGTAGATTTGTTCCCATTCTTCTGAGGATTCTCCATACTGTTTTCCAAAGTGGTTGCACTAATTTGCAATCGACCAACAATGTCTTAGAGTTCCCACTTCTCCACATCCTCGCCAGCATCTGTGGTTGTTTGTGTTTTGAATGATTGCCATTGTAGTTGGAGTTAGGTGAAATCTCAGGGTAGTTTTGATTTGCATCTTTCTGATTGCCAGTGATGTTGACATTTTTTCATGCATTTATTGGCCATTTGAATTTCTTCTTTTGTGAAGTGTCTATTTATTTCATTTGCCCATTTTGTTATTGGATGCTTTGTTTTCTTAGTGTTGAGATTCTTGAGTTATCTGTATATTCTAGATATTAGTCCTCTATCGGTGGCGTAGGTGGCAAAAATCGTCTCCCATTCTGTTGGCTCTCGATTGAGGTTCTTGATAGTTTCCTTTGCTGAACAGAAGCTCTTCAGTTTCATGCAATCCCATATATTGATTCTCCTTTTAATTTGTTGTGTCTTTGGGGTCTTGTTGAGGAAATGTTTATCTGTGCCTATGTGTTGTAGTGTTGGACCTATGCCCTCTTTAAGGACCTTCAAGGTCTCTGGTTTAATTTCCAAGTCTTTGATCCATTGTGAGTTGACTTTTGTAAGGGTCTTTTTATTTTAGCTTCATCTCAATTTTATTGGGTGGGGAGGATATGGGCAAATGACAAGCATTTAATATAGAGAGACACTGACACTCTCCATGTGCCCTCCACATCCACCCTTCCATCTTTGTGGACATCTTTGGTGCCTACCCTCCTTTGCCTTTTGACCTTTGGCTGAGTGCAGCAGACTGCACACCACTAGGGATCAGAAAGCAGGAGAACAGAGCAGCAGGGGTGTGTATTCCATCTCCACCCTGCCATGCAGGGATGAGGCCGTGGCAGCATCACTCAGGGTAGCAGCTCTTATGAGCAGTTTCTCCAATTTGCACCTCCCAGTCTTCAAGTGAGAGCTATCTCCTTTAGCAAGCACCTTCACCAATGTTTGCCCTGGTCCTTCCCTGCTCTCTTAACTCTGCCCACACCCTAAACCACCCTCCACCAAACTCCCTTCAGGTGCTTTTTTTAGTAGGCCATGGTCCCCAGCTGAACCTAGTTACAGGTTAAATAGTTATTCCCATTTTATACCTGACAAAGCCGGAGAGCCAACATTTTCAGAATCTGGCTGAAGATCACACAGCCGAGAGGCGCTGTGACTAGAGTGGAAACTGATCTGTCTCCCTTCAGAGTCTGGATACTAAAAAGTGATTTCTCCTTGTGACAGAAATGAAAACCCAAAGAGATATATCCCAAGTCATTTGACTTATCATGCTATACTCTATATGGTGGGCCAGGAAAACAAAGTCATTGTTTAATAATAAGGTTAATGAAAACAAAAAGAACATTGACAAAACTCTAAAAATCTTGCCTCCTGTGCAAACATATGCCCCAATATTGGGTTGGCTTTTCTGTAGAAATGTAGATACAAAAAGATTTGGGGGCGGGGTTTCTGGGAATTGAACCAAGGGACATTCTCCCTCTAGGCTACATCCCCAACCCCTTTTATTTTATTATTTGGAAACAGAAATATCACTAAGTTGCTGACAGCCTTGCTAAATTGTCGAGTCTGGCTTTGAACCTGTGATCCTCCTATCTCAGCCTCCCAAATGCTGGGATTATAAGCACACACCACCACACCTGGCTCACCAAGGGTTATTTTAAGGAAAGTTTAGAGAAGGATGGACCAAGGTCCTTTGTGTTTAGAGCATGTGTATGAGAGGGGCCCTTGACCCCATGGTGCCAGGCAGTCACAGTGATGGCGAGACACAGCAGCAGTGATCTCCTGGAACTTTCTTCTACAAAGTCTCAGCTATTCCCAGAGCCTTCAGTGCAGGTGAAGGTGTAAGGCCCTTGTAGAGTGAAGCATGCTCGGAGGTTTGTGTTTGTTTCCAGCAAGGTTGCAGGCTCCTCCAGAGTCTGTGACCACCTTGACAGCAAGAGTTGCTTCTATTCATCAATGTTCTTATTCCTTAACTCAATGCCTGAATGATGCATAATAGGTAGGTTGTGTGGGGGTGGGTGGGTGGGGGTGTGCGTGCGCATGCACACGTGTGTGTGTGTGTGTGTGTGTGTGGTCCTGGAGATGGAATTCAGGGTGATTGAACCAAGGGACATTCTACCTCTGAGCTATACCCCCAACCCTTTTCACTTTCTTTTATTTTGTAATAGAATCTCCGTAGGTTAATGAGAACCTCCCTAAGTTGCTGGGGCTTGCTTGAACAATCTGTGATCCTTCGGTCTTAGCCTCCCAGGTACTAGTATTATAGATGTTCACCACCACACCTGGTTGCATAATAGGCATTTAACAAAGAAGTTCTGTTAACCTACTTTTCAATTTTTAATATTTTTCCTTCTTAAGACAAGACTTACTTACATAGTTCATACACACCTCAGAAAACTAAAACCAACTAACATTATACACATGCTCACACCAATTAATGCCAAAAGCAATAGTGGTAAGTCGAAGGCAATAAAACATTCATTTAAACTAAAATTTAAAATAATATACAAAGAAAACTAAAAAGAAAAGATTGAAGCACAGAAAAGCTGTGGGGAAACAGAAATCCACAACACCCTATTTTATGTCTTGCTTTTTAGTCTTCAACATGGGGATGAGGCAGGCTGCCAGTGGCAGTATTTTCTTTTCTAGTGACTATCTCAGCTATTGCCATTGATGTTCTTGTCACTAAATAAACCTTGGGAATCTTAATAAGATAGAAATTATTAGAACAAAAAATCTATTAGTTTGAATAGCTTTTCCCCAAATCTATGTGCACCTGTGTCTTAATCCATTTGTACTGGGTAATTGATGAGTGATAGAAATGTATCTCTCACTCTTCAAGACTGGGAAGTCTAAGATCAAGGTGTTGCCAGCTGGATTCACATCTAGGAGCGTTTGTTCTTAGCTTCATGGATGCTATCTTCTTGCTGTTTCCTACATGGCAGAAGGTGACAAAGCTCCATTGAACCACTTTTATAAGAGCATTAATGGCATTGGTGAGGTATCTGGCCTCGTGACTTAATCAAATCCCCCAAAGCCCCATGTTTTAATATGATCATGTTGGGAATTGAGTTTCAACATATGAAAAATTAAAAATCTTCAGGTCTGCAGAGTTTGATCTTAGTACTGCATTACTTTGTCAAACTCAAGGCCAAGGAAGAAACAGTCTGAAGCTTTCCCTTGGAGACCAGTTTTGGACCCATCTTTCCAGGGAGTCATTTATGAAGATTTCCATCCTTAGACTGCTCCCTGGGAAGCCCAGGGTAAAATATTACTTACCATCAGCAATAGTACTTGTTGTCCTGGGGTTGTTCAATTGGGACATGTACCTAAATCATCTGTAGGAGACCTCCAAGATAATCCCATTGACCTTTGCATTTCATTTTGCTGAAATTGTTTATTAATGTTTTTTAACATAGGGAAAAAACAAATGGATACATGGAAAGTTGAAAGAATTAGCCAAGGTCACAAAGCAAGCAAATGGCAGAATCAGCTGCTGAACTGAAGTTGTCCAGCCCTGGACCCCTGTGTCGTACTGCTCCCTCAAGATGAGCTTAGCCCTGTTTGCTTGATTTCTTTCCTCCTCGAGCTTTGGAGAACAAACACCATCTGTCTATAGAAAACAAAATGACTGAGCCTCTATTTTTTTGCCAGACACTGTGTGAGTAAACAATGCTCTATAATCCAAGCTCAAATAGTGTATTGTCAGACTAAAATTTAATAATTCTCTTACTTCATTTAGATAGTCAGGGTGGATAACGTAAAGTAATTTCCCTGTCTTTGGAACCCTTACTTTTGAAAAGTGGATTGATCCTGGGAGACACGATGGAGGGGAAAGAAAGGGAAGGCAGCACAGCTTTTGTGAATGTTGTCAAAGTCAAGGTCTTCTAGACCTTTGTAATTCATTCCCCAGAAGTGACTTGCGGAGGGGCTTACACTTCCATGCTTCCTTGTGTTATTTTTCAGTGGGAAAACAAACCTATTGTTGGATAAAAACCAACAATACAAATCATCTAAAATTTCACAACAAACCCCCACACTAGTGGTACAAAGACGTGATGAGAAATAACATTTTGTTTGGAGTTCCTCCTATGTCTGTCCCATTTTCTCTGTCGCTTCCACATATAAGGGAAATGTTCTGACTTTTCACTTCTTGTGACTAATTTCACGTAGAATCATGTTCCTCAGTGCCATCTAATTTCCTGCAAATGACAAAATTTTGTTCTTCTTTATTACTAAATAGAGTTTCATTGTGTACATAGCTCATAGTTTTGTAATCCTGGGCTATAGGTGGGACTTCAGACAAAGTAGAAACCTTAGCTGAGTAAAGAAGGTGACCTAGCTGAAGGAGATGGGAGGAGGAAAAAAGGAAACACCTCCAAGGTCATGATATTCATAAACAAACTTATCAAAGTCAATCACCATGCTGAGCATGGGAAGGAGGGAGGAGGGAATGGGGCAGGACCTGGGGGAGGACTCAATGAGTGTGTGTGCATGTATGCCTCTACCTCCCTGAACTTCATTAAGATGTATGATTACAAAGTACCAATAAAATAATAAAAAGAAAACATTTTTCCTACTGTCTTAAACTTGTGATTAAAATAAAGTATACTGTATAGTGTGTAGCCATTTTTTAGTGTCCATTTCAGTAATGTTAAGGTAGATTTGAGGCCAGCTTCATCAACGTAGAAAGGTCCTTAGCAACTAAGCAAGAACCTGTTTTAAAATACAAAATAAAATAAGGCTGGAAGTGTAGTTAGAAGGTAGAATATCTCTGGGTTCACCCAGTGATGTTCTATCTCTGAGTTATATTCCCAGCCCATAATTTGTTATTTATTTATTCAGCACTATAGCTTGAACCCAGAGATATTCTACCTTCTAACTACACTTCCAGCCCTATTTTATTTTGTATTTTAAAACAGGTTCTTGCTTAGTTGCTAAGGGCCTTTCTACGTTGATGAAGCTGGCCTCAAACCTACAATCCTTCTATCTCAGCCTCCCACATACTGGGTTACAGGTGTGCACCACCGTACCTGACTCGGTATCACTTTTTTCTATGTGAATATACATCGCTTTTACACCATCATAAAGTAAAAAAAAAAAAAAAAAAAAAAAAAAAAAAAAAAAAAACTAAGTTGAACCACTATAATTTGGGGACAGTATGTAGTCAAACTTATAGAAACACAAAGTAGAGTGGTGTTTTCTGGGTCTAGAGAGAAGCAGAAATGGGAAGTTGCTGAACAGGTAGAGGGCTTATTTTTGCTAGAAGGAGAACTTCTGGATCTTGCACAACAGCATGAATATACTTAACATCGCTGGGTTCAAAACACAGTAATAGGAAAAAGAATGAAAGAAAGAAAGAAAAGAAAGAAAGAAAGGGAGGGAGGGAGGGAGGGAGGGAGGAAGGAAGGAAGGAAGGAAGGAAGGAAGGAAGGAAGGAAGGAAGGTGGGTGATAGTATTTAGGTAGGTATCTCCAAATTTTGAATTTTGCTCTTTTCTATATTATTTTCCGTGTGTGTGTGTGTGTGTGTGTGTGTGTGTGTGTGTGTGTGTGTTTGGTTTTGGTAGTGGTACTGGAGATGCTTCAGTGGAAAACCATTTTCTTCACTGTTGCAGATGGTGACAGTTAAAGAGGCATTACTAAAAGTCTGGGGACAGCAGCCTCCATTGGGAGCTGAGGCTGACCTTGTCCACTGTGACTTCGCTGGCCTTAGATTCCCCATCATCCAATGGTTATGTACACATATTGCATACTATATCAAACCATTTTTATTTGAATTCTCTAAGAAGAGGTTCCCAAACTCATTTGGCTTAACCATCCATTTTTCAGAAAAAAAAAAAAAAAACATATTCTGTGCCTCCCTTCTACCTCTGGGCTACACTCCCAGACCTATTTTTATATTTTTATTTGGAAACAGGGTCTCTTAAGCCAGCGCGGCTGGCTTTGAACCTGTGTGATCCTCCTGTCTCTGCCTCCCAAGCGAGGGGATTACAGGCGTGTGCCACAACACCCAGCTTGGAATTCTATGTTCTTTAAGCAAATAGAAACGTGCGGTAACAGATTTGCACTATTTCATGTCTCTATATTTAATTCCAGTGCCCTCCCCTAGGAGGCAGTATTGCCCACTTTGGGAACCTATGTTTGAAATTAGCCAATTTTTCTTGACTTAATCCCACCTGATAGATAAAATCACTCTTATGGTAAGTACTAACTTTTTTTTTTTTCTTTTGGTGGTGGTACTGGGGTTCCTGCAAACCCTTCTACCTCCGGGCTACACTCCCAGACCTATTTTATATTTTGATTTTGAAACAGGGTCTCTTAAGCCAGCGAGGCTGGCTTCAAACCAGTGCGATCCCCCTGTCTCCGCCTCCCAAGCACATGGATTACAAGCGTGCACCACCACGCCCAGCTAAGTACTAACATTTTAACTATGAGCTCTATTTCAATTACTGAGCTACAATTTCAAAAAGGTAAAATTAGGACGCACATGCAAATATAAAATGAACACATGTCAAAGATTTTGTTCAACTTATTAATTAATAAGGGAATCAATTAGATGTTAAGACAGTTTAAAAAGTTTGAAGAGCTTAGTATTTATAGACAATTTAATCAAAAAATTTCAGAGAAGATATTTGAGGCATATACAAAGCTGATTAATATCTTACAGGGCAGTACATCATCACCTTTGGGGTTATATTTTTTCTAAAATTATTTGCCTTTCTCCTTAAAAAAATGTATAAGTTATAATAAAACTACTGGGATCTTTAAGTAGCTTTAAAACTGTCACCATCTTCCTTTGAGTAATGTGTGGTACATCTGGTAGGTTTTAGACATCACAGTAACGTGTTATCAAACAATATGTCTTTTCAGTAATCCTGTGCAGTAAATTTCATCACTCCAGATTTTGAAACTGAGTCTAATGGGCAGAAACTACCCCAGTGTCATCTAATTAAGTTAGACATTCCTGACTCTACTTTAATAAATAAGCACAGTAACATAACCGAATACAAACTCTATTACAAAAGACTATTTTGTAAGTAAAAACAACACAAACTATGTCACATAAACCTTGGGTTAAAAAATAAAAGTTGAGTTAAGGAACTTAGATTATTTAGAGAAAAAAATCTATTTGGCTGGGTGCCATGGTGCATACCTGTAATGCTACTACTTGGGAGGCTGAGACAGGAGGATCAAAGGTTCGAGGTCAATGTGTGGTAACTTAGCAAGACCGTGTTTCAAAATAAAAATGAAAGGAACTGGGGGTGTAGCTCTATAGTAGAATGCCCCAGAGTTCAATCCTCAGTACCACCATAAGAAAAAAAAAAAAAAAGAAAAATATATATTTGGAAAAGTTTTGTCAACCTGGTGTTGAATCTCCAAAAGGACTATTTCTATCTCATTTTTTTCATGGCCTGCTATGTGCAAAGTATAGAGTATAAAATGCAAACTTCTGCCTTTAAGGAAGTCTCATCAGAGTTTCTCAAACTATCCAGTCCATCAGATTCTGAGCCTGTGTCCTCTCAGCTCAAGGTCTATAGAACACAGTTTGAACAATGACTCATTGGCATTTATTGAAGCTTAATTTTTTCTGCTGTTAGAAAAATAAAATATAAGTGTCTTTCAGTTCACTTTTTATTTTTTTACTATTTGTAACATTCTTGGCTCACTGTAAAACCAGTGTTCTGGAAATAAAGAAAATAAACCAAAGCATAAACATCAAAGATAAATGAATTAGCATGGGTAGTGTTTGACAGTATACATTCTGAACTGAGGATGGCTGTGTTCAAATCCTGACTTACTGCTTCTTAGCTGTATGACCTTGAGTTGGCCACTCAACCTCTCTGTTTCTTTGTGTCCTCATCTGGAAAACAGATGTTATAATAATTCTAACTCAAATATTTTTCTGACTAGAAACTTCCTCAATAAGACCTCAAAGCTCAGAAATTTAAAACAAGAATTAATAAATTGGACAACATTAAACCAAAAAGGTTTTATTTATCAAAAGAAACCATCAAGAGTCTAAGAAGAAAGCCTACAAAATGGAAGAAGATCTTTGCCAACTATTTTTCTGATAGAATACTAATATCTAGAATACACAAAGTACTTAAAAGCCTTAAAACTAAAAAGAAAACCAATCAAGAAATGGGCTATTGAACTAAATAGACACTTCACAAAAGAAATACAGCTAGCCAATAGACAAAAAATTATCCACCCCACTTGGGTGTCCATCAGCAGATGAATGGATTACAAAATTGTTGGGCATATCACCATATAATTCTACTCAGCAATAAAAAAGAGCAAAATTATGACATTTGTAGGAAAATGGATGGACCTAAAGGATATTATGTTAAGTGGGATTAGCCACTCACGGAAAGTGAAGGCTCTTTCTGTGTTTTATGTGTTTTCTCTCGTATGTGAAAGGTAGGAAGTAATCAGAATAGCAGAGAGACTTTAGATAATGGAGTAGAAACCCCAGTGGCACGAGGGAAGTGGTCTAGGGGACAGTGGGGAGCATCTCCAGTGGGGCTCTGTGCCCATGTGAGAACACCATCCTCAATATCATGGCGGCAGAGAGGAGAGTGGGGAGGAGGCCAGGGAGGCCCAGCAAGTGCTGTGTGCGTGGATGTCACGATCCCTGTGACCTGCAGTATGATGCGAGACTATGGGGCTGCCGTGTGAAAATAAAAGTACGTAGAAAGATTTCTATGACGATGCAGTGAGCTAATTTAATGTGTGACATGGTTAAAAGAGTTCATTGGCTTAAGTAAAATACTCTTGCTTTTAAAATAAGCTCAGTGGCAAAGCGCTTGCCTGGCAAGTGCACCGCCCTGGGTTCGATCCCCAGTCCAAAAAGACAAAAAAAAGACCCCCTTTAAAATAACTATTAAGAAACATTAAGTTTTATCTTTTTTAAAGGATCTGGGGAAATGATTCTAAAGAACCTTTCACACTAAAGTAAAACTTGTATATAAAAACCCAATCTGAAGCCAGGCATGGTGGGTAATGACTGTAATCCCAGTATTTTGGAGGCCGTGACAGGAGGATCACAGGCTCCTGACCAGCTTAAGCAATTTAGCAGGACCCATAGGAATCTAGAAGGACCCTCTTTCATAAAATAATAATAATAATAATAAGATGGTTGATGGTATAGCTCAGAAGTAGAATGCCCCTGGGCTCAATCCCAAGTATCACACATACAAAAAAAAAATCAAACAGAACAGGGTAAAGTGGCACACACTTGTAATTTTACTATGTGTGAGGCTGAGGCCAGGTTTGAGGCCAGTGTCAGCAACTTAAAGAATCCCTGTTTCAAAATAAAAAAAATAAAAAGGGCTGAGGGGTATAGTTAGGAGGTAGAATGCCCCTGGATTCGATCCTCAGTACCAAAACCAAAACAAAACAACCCAATCTCTACCCTTTAAGAAAAGTGGTACACACACTTGATTAGCTCTGCCTGGTTTTATATTAAAAATTTAAATACCACCTTCCATAATAGATAAAACCTAAAATCTTCAGCATCTTAACAAACAACAACAACAAAGAAAAGGTTTATGTTTCACAATATGAAATCAAATCAGCAGTAGGGGTTTGGAGAAGAGTGAAATCTATGGTTGTGTTCATTTGTTCCTGTAGCTGGAACACAACCGCACAGGTGGTGTGGTATGAACAGCAGCAAATTCATTTGCTCACCATTCTGGAGGCTGCAAGTCCAAAATCAAGGTGCCATTACAGTTGGTTTCTGGTGAGAACTGTCCTCCTGGCTGCAGATGGCTACCTTCTCACTCAGAACTCAAACACTCATTCTTCTGTGCTCTGGAGAGGGGTGTGTGTGGTGGTGGGTGACAGGGAGAGGGAGAGGGAGAGGGAGAGGGAGAGGGAGAGGGAGAAGGAGAGGGAGAGGGAGGAAGAGAGAGAGAGATAGAGATAGAGAACTAGGCATGATCTGATCTCCCTTTCTCTGTTTATAAGGGCACAAAGCAGTCCACAAAAATAACATAACAAGGGCTGCACAGTCTTTCAGTGATCCAGGCTGACCGGAGACTCATCCTCTTCAGCATGGAGGTTTCAGGACTCCTTGAGTGTCAATATCCAGCAGCATCAGAGGAAAGAGAAACAGGCCAGTACACAGGAGGGCCAAGGGCCAACTGGCGGATGTACTCACACACACAACAGAAGATATGGAGAACATTATCTACAGCCTAATGTAGGGGAACATTATCTACAGCCTGCCACGGCAGGGGCATAAAATGGGGTCTGGTGAACAGCTATCCAATCTCTACCAAAGAACTTGGTCTGCCTGGGCATGAATGAAAAAGTACACTTTTCCTTATCTCTTTCAGAAGGTTCTCTAGCCCATGCTCTTGTCAAGTTCTTTCCCCAAATCTTCCCCCAACTTCCCTTGCCTGTGACTTTTGTAGCTCGGGCAATGCGTGGCCAGTGCGTGTGATAAGCCATGCTCAGAATCAGCTCACTAAGATGAGGGAAGGGCCCCTGCGTGTCAGTTGGGGGGTTAAGTTTGAGTCACTGGGGAAGGCCTTGCACCACCTGGAACTTCTCAGAGGTCTTGAGGCCCTCAGGTTGCAAGCTCAGAACCACCAGGCTTGTTATTCCTATAAGAAGAGTCCATGTTTTCTGTCATGGTAGGAATAGATGTCAAGAGAGCTAGAACAAGGTCCTAGAAAAAAGTGAAGCCAAGTACAGCTGTGTTCCTTTCATCTATTTACT
Organism: Muscardinus avellanarius; assembly: GCF_963383645.1. Classification (NCBI taxonomy): domain Eukaryota; kingdom Metazoa; phylum Chordata; class Mammalia; order Rodentia; family Gliridae; genus Muscardinus; species Muscardinus avellanarius. The sequence continues at coordinate 97,162,198 of NC_137787.1, read as the reverse complement.
ATCTTTCCAGAAAACTCCACATAGACCCTGAGCTCTTTATAAAGCCATGGTTTAGGCAGCTCATCTCTCCAGCAATAAAGCAGATGCCACTCCCCACACTGGCCACAGAAGCCTCTTGGAGCCCACTATCAGCATACGCTACTGATTGGGGTCAGGCCCGTAGGAACACTGCCCCCCAGTCAATGAAATCACGCAAGAGCCCTGGTCTCCCAACCATGGCAGCAGCGGACGCTGCTGGGTACATGGTAAGCAGGATGCGCCATGGATTCCTGTGTAAGAAATTCCTCACACACCTCTGAGCTCCAGTTGATTCTCATTGGAGAATTAAACTCAGCATTTTTTTCTCTTCTCAAAAGGGCACAAAAGAAGATCCAATTATTTTTTCGGAAATCTGGGATTAATGGTCTAAAACCTGTAATATTTTTGTTTCCTGAAAGTGGTAAGTTTCCACTGCCTTGTGTTTCATTCCCATATAATCCCCTTTAATGTACTTTTGAAGTAAACCTTTTTGTAACCCTGAAGTGCCTTACTCTTTAGGTTGTCAGTAAAAACAATCAGCCTCATTGACTTGGCTGGTTGAGATAGGAGTACACTGAAATGTGGTCAGCAGGCCGCTACCAAGGCCATAGTTTTTCAATTTATGTCTGAACCAAAGAGTCCAAGGAGAATTCCTCTTGTGCGGGTTGCATAAGAGCCAGCAAACAGAACTGAGCTGGATAAGGATATAAAGAAAATTTTAAAAAAGCACAGTATGTGATAGAGGCCACTGATCCTGCAGCACAGAGAGGAAGACAGAGACAAGGTGAAAGGGGCCGTGAATTTATTAAGTGGTTCTATCCTTCCTGAGAGCCCTGTGCCATATCTCCTTCACCAGATGCAGATTTTGCCTTTAGTTTTACAAAGATTAGAGCAAGAAAGAATCTGCTTTAAAAATGGGGGTGGGGCAATTTCAGTGTATTGTCTTGTATCCTATTATTCCCCGTTGGGGCTTATGTTTTATCTTATTTTCACATTGTCTTGTGCATACAGTACACACTTACTGAATGTGTGTTGCATTGAACTGTTCAGCTCTGCTCTCCCTTCTCCATATTAAGCCAATACCACAAGCCAGTGGCTGTCTCTCACACAATCATTCTTTGTGTGCTTCTTCGTTTCTCTAACAAAAGTTCTAAAGACATAGCAGCAGCCTTTAGTTCTGTCACAGATACTGGAGTCTCTGCCTGCACCTGTCTGCAGTTACATCAAGTTGTCCTTTAGCCCTGTCAGAAGGCAATTCTCTGACCTTTGTATCTTCCCACTCATCCCAAGACAAGGGACACTTCGTACAACTGCCATCTATTACATTTATCTTTCTTCAAATATAGGCATCACGTTTCGACATTTGGAAAAAAGGAAATCATGAATCATCAAGGCAAGACTGCTAGTTTATATTCTAATCCACATTCCACATCTCGCAATGAAACTGAGTGAATTACATGCTTCTGTGGAAAGGGAGGTGCAGCTCCTACTGCACCCGGAAAGCAAGCATCCCCGCCATACCTACCTCCAGGTTCCTAAGAGCCTTCTGCATGTGATGAGTGGTGGGTCTGTGGGAAGAACAATCTCTTCCCTCCACATCTATATTATCCCCCAGTACAGGAAGAAGAAAGCTTTGCTTTTCCTTTCTCTTATAGTCTGAAATGGAATTTTTTCTATACCATTTGTTCCTCATTCCTAAGTTTCTTAAAAACCATGGTCCCAAGGTTCTACCCAAATGGCAGGGTATCTGCAAGGAAAGAAATTAGCCCACTCATAAAAGAGCTTGAGAGAGAAAATATCTGCAGAATGTTATCCGTCTTAGATAAAGGAAACACTGAGCGTAGACCTGGAACTGTTAAAGAACCGACACCTGTAAATAACAACACGCTGTAAGGCAGTTTTTGCAAAGACTTGCAGTGTTACAATTTGAACTGACAAATCCTCATTTCATAGGATATCTTATAAGACAATGCTCATGTTGCCTCTTCCACCATCAAAGCTCTCTGCTTATGGATGGCAGTAACCAGTCCCAGTGCTTACCAGAAATAATGCTCAGGAAAGTTCTTCAAGCTAAAGTGAATCCCAAACATCTAATGCAAAAGAGACCGTGTCAACCCCGGGAGGGTGCTTCCTTCTTGCTTATTTGCGGATGGCTTTGAGTGATTAGGAAAGCAATCCAGACTGTAAATGCCGCTTGTCAACCACAACAATGTGCCTGCTCCACTTTTCATCGATTAAGACATGAAAGGGTAATAATTTAACTACCTTTTATATAAACATAACTGCATATTTTCACAGCTTTGCTCCAAGGCTTCAGCCTCTCCAGCTGATCTTAAATTGCCAGGAAATGCCTGCCCAGTCTATCAGAATGTTTTAATTAAGGAAATGCATAGGAAGTATACGGGGGCATAGCACATGGAATTCACCAGGTGCAATAAATCCTGAAGAAGATTACAGATTTCCAGGGTACAATAGTAATACATATGAGGACAACAAAACTAAGAAAAATTCTCTTTCTGCCACTTTTCTTCTTTTCAAAAAGATAGTGCCTTTAAGCCTCAACTCTGGTAATCTTGTCTCCAGAGAGTTCCAAGGTTTTCCTTTTTCACACTGTGGGGCTGTACAATGACCCTTCTCCCTCCTCTATGGGTAAATACAATGACTACTGTATAATCGTATCTTCTCTAGTCACCTTGTTACATGATTATCTCCCAACAAGTTTCTGGCCTTGCCTTGCAGATGCAAAGTATCACCAGGTAATTGGTCAACATATCACTAAAATTAAATGAAAGGACTTGTCCATAATAATCTCTCCCCAAACTGGTCATATAAAAATTCACTATAGTGAGCTGTTGAGAGCACTTTAGTGACCACAGAGCAGAGAAGTTGCTTATTTTTAACTTTTTTTTTTTTTGGTTTATTTTGGTTGTGAGCAGAACATCGTGCAAACCTTCTGTTAATTTAAAAATCATTTTTGCCAACCTGGGAGCTCAAACCTTTTGGCTGATATTTTCCTTGGGCTCTGTTTCTAATAGTCCACTCCTCGGACGGCTTTATCAGAGGGCTGGAGGGAAAAATGAGCCAGTGGTAAACAGCAGATGTCCAGGGGGCCTGAGGCACGTCTGACACATGGATGATGAAGGAGACGGAAGAGGGAAGCAGAGGCTCCTGAGATGACATATTTAAGAGTTGGGGGAGGTGCATTGATTTAAAATTACTGGCCATAAAAAATAATTCCTATAAATGGTACATGGTATGTGCCCTTCTGTCTTCACCAATTCAGGTGGCAAACAGAGAAATGGAATTCTTGGGTACTTTAGAACTCTGGCGCTATTTGAAGCTTTGCTTCAAATTGAAGATGAGAGGGGGAGAAGGATCCTAGAGTGAACAGACAGGCATGAAGCAGGAAAAATATATGGTTTAACATTTGTTGAAGTAAGGAAGGCAAAATAGTCACTGACTTAGAAACAAGTGAAGTGCTCACCTGTCTGAGGTCATGGCCCACCAAGAGACATGCTGGCTGCAACAGATGAGCACTTTCTCTAAGAGGCTGAGAGTTCAATTTCTCTTATTCTGAAAGAGAAAGAAAAAAATGCATGCACCAATGTTTAAAGAGAGAAACAGAAGCCTGGACTCATTGTATCAATTAATGGCTGCAGGTTTGTTCATGGTGGTAAGGTACAAGAATTTGTATCCTAAGAGAGTTCCCTGGTCCTATATGAGGAAGATGTGTTTGGTTAATAACTTTGGACTTTTTATTTCCTTTCAAAAATGGATTTCAAAACAAAATCCATTAATCCTATATTATGCAGAACATAATAAGAGGGCATTAAAAGGTAGTGAGAGAGCTTTGTTAAGAAGATTATATGAGTAGATGGATCATCAGACAGTGGTGTATGTACTTGGCACAGAGTGGGCGATTGGTTAGTATCTGTGTGGATTTCTTTTGTGGTCTAGTTACTAGGATGTAGACCTAATGTTGTTCTAACTATGTTCAGCCTCTACAAATAGTGAGACCTGCGCTTGGCACTGCCTCCTTTTTGGAACTGCATGCTGAGACCCTGAGGTTCACTGTCCTCAGGAACCACCGCCCCTTGATCTCAAAAGGCCACTTTCAATCCCCGACTCTAGGGTTTGAGCTTCTTTCCCGACCTGGTACTTAATGCTGTAATTCCAGTTTATCTGCCAAAGGAAACTAATCTGTGTGATTGTGAAATTCAGCTGTAAAATACACCAGTGAGATGCAAGTACACAGTGCTGAATCTGGTCTAGCTCCAGAACCTTTGGACAACTCACCAGCTCACAGATCCCAGGCTTTCTCATCTTGACAGAGCAGGGATCCCAAGTATAGCATAGAACTTGTTGGGTCAGTATCCTGGGACCAGGAGGGGTAGACAGCCTGGAGTCCATTTAGAATGAACCATGGCTTGTTTGAAGAGAAATACAAATGTCTGGGAATTTCTTTATTGATGAGTGAGGTCAACAGTAAGTAAACTTCAGTTTATGTCAATTATTTCACTTTATTTGTGAGAGTGCCATGAAGACTGAAGAAATACAGATATATCGTATAGGAGGGTAATGTCGTTTCCTCATAAAGTTATTGGTAAGGATCATCCACCGACCCCAAAGTCTAACAACATTGCCAAATATTTCTGGAATCTGTTTTGCAGTGAAAATGATAAAGGAAACATTTTTGTTAGGAGAAATCATTTGTGTATTCTGAAGCCAAGGTGGTGGCCCACATTCTATATTCCTCTAGAGGTGGCACAAGCTGCCAGCTTTCCATACCTTGAGGCATTGACTTTATCCTATTTATCACTATGCCCGCTACAAAGCTAATAAACTGGCTTATTGCACTGGAAGTTCAATATAGAGATGTCAAATGAAAAATGAATAAAATTATAATTAGAAGTGTAAAACAGAAAAGCGCAGCAAGACTAATGCCCCGGCCACACGGCGTTCACTGAGGTCCGGTTTAGTAGCCCATGGTTTGGAAATGCTAAGCTCATGGGGCACAACGTTAATTAACAAACAGCCAAGTGCTGAGTTTAGGAACAGAGGAGATGATTATAGTTCCGCTGCTGGTGCGACATCTCTTTTCATCAACATGCGAGCCCTAGGTAAAGCCATGGGAATTTCCAATTTAATGACGACCTTGGAGACTCACAGGGGACAGGAGAATTTGTTCTTTATCCTCAGTGGTGAGGTTGTCTCTTAAAAAAAAAGTTTTGCCGGTCTCATGCAAAATCCTGGTTGCAGGTTTTGTTTACATTTGCAGGCCACCTCCTAGGGCTCAGTGAAAAAGATCAGACAGAGGTTGTGGGTATGAAACTCTTGTCAGGACTCCTTTCCTGTTGGCTTGAATAAAATTTTATTTTGTCTTAGGTCAGAGGGAAATAGGTAATTGGAATAAATTAGTACTAAGCCAAGATCAACATCTTTCTCATATACTTGGGTGCTGAACTCAGACACACCTGACCTCCCTTGATGATTCCCTGTCTGTTAGATCTCCCATACCAGTTTTGGTGTCTACCAAAAACACTAGAGGCTTTCTGCATGCAAAGCACTCTTTGTGTTTTCAATAAATCCACTTGCCCTTTCTCTTAAACATTTGGCTAAAATTTCTGCAGTTTTTGCAATATTTTGATTTTTTTCTAAAGGCCAAACTATCTCACTTTTGTGGTACTGGGGATTAAACCCAGGGGCAATCTACCTCCAAGCTACATGCCAGTGTATTTATTTATTTATTTATTTATTTATTTATTTATTTATTTATTTATTTATTTATTTTGGTGGTACTGGGGTTCCTGAAAACCCTTCTACCTCCAGGCTACACTCCCAGACCTATTTTTTTTATATTTTTATTTGGAAACTGGTTCTCTTAAGCCAGCAAGGGTGGCTTCGAACCTGTGCAATCCTCCTGTCTCCAACTCCCAAACTCGGGGATTACAAGTGTGTGCCACCACACCCAGCTTTTGTGTTTTTGTTTTGAAACAGAGTCTCACTAGGTTGTTGAGAGCCTTGCTTATATGCTGAGGTTGGCCTCCAGCCTGCCTGCAATCCTCCTCTCTCTGCTTTCCAAGTACTGGGGCAACACAATCATGTGCCACCACACCCAGCTTGGGAAAGATCTTTTCTTACTAATTATTTTTGGAAGCCCAGAGTGGTGGTGCATGCTTGTGCTCTCAGTATTTAGTAATTAGGAACAGGAGGATTAAAGCTCGAGGTCAGACTCAGCAACTTAAGGAAATTCTCAGCAACTTAGCAAGGTCCCATTTCAAAATAAAAATTAAGAAGGGCTGGGAGTATAGTTCAGAGTAAAATGCCCTTGGGTTTAATCCCCAGCACCAAATACTAATAATGATTAGTATTATTTGTGGATTGGCAGGAATTAGACCCAAGTGATACAGTTTTTCTGACTGACATCAAGGATGCAGGCTTATTGAAAGTGTCTTTTATTTTAAAATTGTGCATTGATGCCTGTACTTGAGAGGCTGAGACAGAAAGAATGCAGGTTCGAGGCCAGCCTCAGCAATTTATCAGGACCTGTTTCAAAATAAAAATAAAAAGGGCTGGGAGTTTAACTCAGAGGTAGAATGTCCCTGGGTTCAGTTTCTAGTACACACCACACACACACACACACACACACACACACACACACACACACTGAATCTGTGCATGAAGAGTTCAATCACGTATATGTTGGAAACAGTCAAGAAGTACATTTCAGTCCCATGGCAGAGATGTGATACTGCCAAAGAAACACGAAGGAGGCTGGTGCTTATATGAGAACTGTCTTCATCAGGGGCTAAGGGTAGGAGTGAGTCAGAGAGCCAGAGTCTGAGATAACTCAGTGATACTCTGCAATCTGGGGAACAGGGAAGCCAGCAAGGAGGGAGGACTGATCTACACGTGATGAGCAGAGGTGGCTGAGTGTTCAAGCAGGAGACCATGTCCTGGGACTCGGGGCTAGAGGCAAAAGAAGCAGGACTGGAATAAGTATCCCAAAATAACCAACGGAGAGAATACACAATAAATGCAACGTGGTCTTTCTTAGTTCTTTGTGGCTGCTGTCAAAAATTTCTACAAATTTAGGGAATTAAAATAATAAATATTTATGTATGTATGTATGTTTGTATGTATGTATGTATGTATGTATGTATTTATTTATTTATTGTGTGTGTGTGTGTGGTAGCACTGGGGATTAAATCCAGAGGCAGTCTATCTCTGAGCTATACCCCCAGGCCTATATTTTATTTTTATCTTTGAAACAGGATCTCACTAGGTTGAAGAGAGTTTCACTATTTGGTAAGACTGTCCTCCAACCTGCAATTCTCTCGTCTCAGCCTTCCAAGCACTGGGATTACTGGTGGGGGCCACAGCACCCAGCTCAATTGCATTATCTTAAAGGTCAGATGGGCAGAAGTCCAGTGTGCATCTCCCTGGGCTAGAATCAAGATGTGGGCAGGGCTGTGTTCCTCTCTGGGGAGGTTTCAGGGAACAGTCTCTTTCCTTGCCTTTCCAGCTTTTGCAGGCTGCCTGCATTCTTGAGCTCCTGCCCCCTTTCATCAAGTTTTTCTCAAGATACCACCTCTTTGGTTCTTCCTCTTCTGAATCCTTCTTTTATTCCTTGCCACCACTCTCCTGCCCCGCCCTGCTTTTGCCTCCTTGCTCTATTTTAAATAAAACATTCTTAATTTTGTCTTTTAACACTTCTACCAAATTTATCTATTTATCTATTCTAATTTCCTTTTATCAAACAGAAAGAGACTCCCTCTAAAATTACTGACACTTCCTGATAACTCGATTTTTGTTTTGTTTTTCATGTCTTTTGTTTTCTTTTGCATCCTGTATTTCTTCCTGCTCACAGTAAAGTGCTGCCCCTCACCATAGGCCCCAAGAAAGTCTAGACTGACAGGTTCTCAGACTACCTAAATCTGCATAAATGCATTTCTTTCATCCATTCTGTTGCCTCTTCTTTTTTAAAAAGCTTCCCTTGCTTGGCCTTAAGGGCTCTGAAGTTGGAGATTTGAAACAGTGCAATATTGGGTGCATTCGGGCTCTCATGGCCTTAGACTCTATTTCCTTCAAAAGTGACTTTGAACAAAACCTATTTCCCTACCAGCTTGATTCCAAGCATTTGTGAAGAAGTAGAGCCTAGCTCCCTGCTCCACATAGAGGGCCTGGTGACAATATCACTCTTGTCCTGTAGATATAATACCTTCTGTTATCCATTTACAATTGTTAAAATAACATTATTCTGCTTTCTAATCTTTCTCTTTTCCTTGGGTTTAGTTCAGAGGTTAACTGGGTTAAGTTCCCAGTACTGCAAAAAAAAAAAAAAGTTATACTCTTGCAAAAGTTATACTCTTGGTAGATTGTTAACCAACCTCAAGTAGAGTAGTAGACGTGAGGCTTGTTCAATCAAAAGCCAACGGAGAGAAGGAATTCAAGAGGATGTGATGGGATTTGCCCTTTAACCCACATCTACCACCATTGGCTTCAGGTTTCATAAGAAATTATTCAGGTACAGATGTTGGTAAGTTGGATGTGATGGATCTAAGTCAGGCATCTGGGGAGAGAGTATATGTGAGGGCCAACCAAGCTTTGTGTTTTGTTTTGTTTAAATTTTAAAACATAACCAATTACGTGTTTCATGTGTAATCAGAAAAAATAAAACAACTTGCTTTGACAAAAAAAAATTAATATTGTGTATTCAAGTTTCCTATTTTAATTGTGGCCATATTCAGGGACTTAAATATTTTGAACTTTGTTTTAACATATTCGTGTGTATCTTTCTTTTTTATGGGCATACCATTCTTTCCCCAGATAGAAGCTTTGAATTATTTTTTTCTCTCACAATTCCTTACTGGTAATTGTCCAGTTGATCTTTGTTTCTTATTAAAATGCTCTTACCATATGAATCTTCTCAAATAATTTCAATGGCTTCTTAACAACTACTGAGTAGGCTCTAAGGACTTCAGGCCAATAACCAGAGCTCATAACAAACAACTCACCTTTATATATGCATAGACTCACTTAGAAGTATACATTAAAGGTACTTAATAAAATCATAAAAATATATAAATTGTTAGTAAAATATATGTAACAAAATGATAAATCATAAATACCAAATATATCAAAACTATATTAAATATCAATCATTGATTTTGTTCATTACTGATATTTGTATATAATTATAAATTCACTATTTTCTCTTATTGGTACTGGGAATTGAACCCAGAGGTATTCTAGCTTTGAGTTTCTACCTTTGAATTACACATTAGCCTTTGCTTGTTTGTTTGTTTTTTAATTTTGAACAGGGTCTCTCTGAGTTGCTGAGTCTGACTTCAAACCTGAAATACTGCAATCTTTCTGTCTCAGGCTCCCAAGTACTGGAATTACAGGCATGTGCCACCATAACTAGCTTAAATTTACAAATTTATATAAATGAAAATATAAGAGCTATTGCCCTTCAATGAGTTTTACTTATTTATTTATTTATTTACTTATTGTATGTGTGGTACTGGGGGTGGAACCCAGGGTTTTTCTACCTCCGAGTCATACTCCCAGACCTATTTTTATATTTTATTTGGAAACAGGGTCTCACTAAGTTGCTGAGAGCCTCACTAAATAGCTGAGGCTGGCTTTGAACCTGTGCTATTCTCCTTTCTCAGCCTCCCAAGCACTAGGATTACAAGCATGTGCCACCACGCCCAGTGCCCTTCAGTGATTTTTATAAATACTGGGTCTCTCTACATTTAACATACCAATAGCAAGTACATCAGTCAAAGCATGTAAGCCATTGAGATTTAAAGAATCTATGTCACTAAGATTTTAGAGTCACCTCTGAGTTTAACTACAGAGCCATGGTATAATATGGCATTTTCTCCTGTGACAAGAACCAGTTTTTCTCTTTCACAGGGTAACCTAGTTTAGTTCATTCATACCCAGGACACAAACTCATCAACTAACTTTAGATTTCATGCTCACAGTAATAATTTCATCTTGCATGTATAGAATGATTTAAAAATGCATATGCTTACTTTACTTGTTATTTCATTTGAGCACCACAGGTTTTATATGAGGTTGACAGAAGAATATTAGTTCTATTTTATAGAAAGAAGAATTTAATTTCAGTAGAAATAAAATACTTATCCAAGATGACATGGCTAAGAAGTGGTAGAAATATGATCTACATGGGGTCTCCAGATCCCTGGTTACAAATAAAAGCTGAACAAATGTTAATCTATATTTTGTGTTAGAAGCTGGAGATACACACAGATACACCAAGGTCGGTCCAGATACACAGTACCTTTCCCCCAAGGAATTTCAGTCTGATGAGGGAAAATTTTATAAATGCTTTGAAGTACAAGATCTAAGTTATGTCAGAGAATAACATTCTGGAAGAGGCCAAAAGGGTATCGGACAGGATGGACAGGGAGTGGGATACCAATTATAAAATGACTCTAAGACATTGTTAGATGACACATCAGATCATCTCTGGAGGGGTGGGGACTACCAACTACTTTCTATGTATTTTCCTCAAGATAAAAGCATTTTCTTTTTCTCTATTTAGAAAGAAGACATTAGACAAACAGATGGGTATTTGCTCAATTGGTTTGCTATTTATACTTTGAAACATATTGAGAAATACTGAATCCACTGCAGAAAGTAAAACATTAGACATTTGGGAAACCCAAAGTCTCTTGAGGAAATTTCTCCAGAGATGCTGGGGCCCATCTTTCTAGAACTGTGTTTAATTTAGAGGACTAGATCTGTGCTTTCCTAGTTATTCTTCTTGAATCATCTGTTGGATGTGACACAGCATAAATAAACAACAATATTTATCTCCAGTTAGCACCTTCTGTCTCATGAGGGAAAACCTGTTTGAATTTCTTTCCTTTAACATGAGGGAGATGAGATCCCAAGCACTCTTTTCTTTTCTTTTCTTTTCTTTTCTTTTCTTTTCTTTTCTTTTCTTTTCTTTTCTTTTCTTTTCTTTTCTTTTCTTTTTTTTATGGTAATGGGAAACTCAGAGGTATTCTACCTCAGAGGTATTCTACCTCAGAAGGCTCCGAGCTACACCCCTATCATTTTTATTTTGAAATAGGGCTCTGGTAGGTTGCTGAGAGTCTAGTTGCAGAGACTGGTTGCTAACCTGCAATTCTCCTGTCTCAGCCTTCTGGAATTATGCATGAATACCACCAGCCCAGCCCCAAACATTATTTTCTGAGTTTGAATTTCTGTGTGGCACTGCCATTTTGGAGGTAGCTTCTAGCTGAGAAAACAGTCCTGCAGTTTGTTCCGCCTATTCCTATAGCTTGTCTAAATTAGGTGAAAAGAGTCAGAGTAAACCACTGACTTTGACATTCACAAATATATCAATCAGTAAGCCAAACCTGAGAAGGAGGGAGGAGAATGGCATGGGGCAGGAATTGTGGAAGGGCTAAATCAGTGATGTGTGCATGTATGCCTCTCCCATCTTGTATCATCTTGTATGACTACAATGCACCAATAAAATTTTTTTTTAAAAAATGAGTGAACCATTGACTCCATCAATACAGAGTCCAATATAAATTCCTTCTCTAAACACAAGTCTCAAGTGGACAGTGATGACTGCCTCTCCACCCACACCCTCTGGCCGCCGCTTCTGGGATGCTGTTGGGAGGAAACTTGCCAGTGGCTCCCAACTCACAGCAACTTGGCAGAGGGATGTGGACTGAAGCCAGTGTTGGAGCTGTGATTCATAAGTCAAGCGTTTCCACATTCTAGCCCCATGACCATGGGCAACTCACAAACTGGGCAATAGTTCTTCATCTGGAAAATTCTCATGATGAATTGATTGAGCCTAACAGGAGCTAGTTAAATATTTCTATAAAACTGTAACATACTTTACATGTAAAGATGCTATGATCTCCAAATTCTTCTTTCCTCTCTTAAGACTCAAAAGTTTCTTGCAAAAAATTATAAATAAATAAAAGAATGATTGCCACTTTTACGTTTCTGTATGCAGAGGAGAGGAAGGAGGGTGGGACAGGGAGGAAAAACAAATGCTATGTGCATGTATGTTTCTATCACTCTGAACCTCATTATGACATATAATGTTCCATTTTTAAGAAAACTTAAATTTAAAGAGTTTTATTGAGAATTAATTGTGTTTAAAAGTTTAAAGTAAGAAAGAGATTAAATAGAAATAAACTAGGGATATAAACAATACATTGCTATAAGTAGAACTTGGTATAGTAAAAACAAAATTCTATTTTGTGACTAACAGTTCAGGTGATCTGAGGGTAAAAAAAAAAAAAAAAAAAGAAGCATAACTTAGAGAATGTCTTAAGAGCTTTCCCTGGAAAAGAATTTGAGTAGTTACTAGTGGCTTTTTAAGTCTGATAGACAGATACTTGTCAACCAGCTTCTGCTTCCTTCTGACCTGAAAAGTTTATATTGGGTGACTGTCTCTGACCTGGGTAGAAAACCTGCAAAAAATTCTGATACATCTTGGTTGCATTGGCACAATCCTTTCTCATGCTAGAAATGTGTGAAGATTACCAAGCCACCTTCCAGTCCCTGTCACTTCTAGTCACCATGGATCCCAACTGCTCCTGCGCCACTGGTGGTTCCTGTGCCTGCTCCAGCTCCTGGCTTTTGCAAATGCAAAGTACAGATGCCCCTCCTGCAAGAAGAGCTGCTGCTCCCGCTGCCCCGAGGGCTGTGCCAAGTGTGCTTAGGGCCACATCTGTAAAAGGGCATTGGACAAGTGCAGCTGTTGCATCTGACCTGTGGGGATCCCGGCTTTCACCTGCAAATAGAGCAACATGGACCTGGATTTTTTTTTTTTTTTACAACTCATTTCCTACTTCCCTTTTTCTATTAAACATGTTTATAGCCAGGCGTGGTGGCGCACGCTTGTAATCCCCACGTTTGGGAGGCTGAGACAGGAGGATCGCATGGGTTCGAAGCCAGCCTCAGCTACTTAGTGAGGCTTTCAGCAACTTAGTGAGACCCTGTTTCCAAATAAAATATAAAAAAGGTCTGGGAGTATAGCCCGGAGGTAGAAAGCCTCTGGGTTCCACCCCTAGTACCACCAAAAAAAAAAAAATGTTTCTGACAATAAAAGTTGTTGACTTAAAAAGAAATGTGTGAGGTTTCAGCCATTCATACTCACTGATGCTTCAGACACCCTGGGAAGGAATGGCCTCTTTTTGCAGGTCTCTGTTCTTGGTCCGGGGGCTGAAGCAATTCAGAATGACCTTCTATACATGGTGCAGGCCTCTCAGTTGTCTCAGGTGGAGCTTCCCAGGCAGAGCTGTCCGGATCACTTGCTGGTTGGCTGCTCCAGGGTAGTTGTGGCCATCTGTGAGTGAAGAAATCAAGTTGACCAGGGAAGACTGATTCTAGCTCTTTGTGAAAGGAGAGGTAGGCTCAGTGAAAATATTTGTCTTGATACCAACAAAGGGGTCCAGATGTCTGATACCACCTTGTGATATTTGCCCTAAATCTATACTATTATTTCCTGATACTCTGCATGAAATTGTTTCGCTTGTTTTTCTAAATAAAAAATTCATAAAATTAAGAATAAATATATAATTAAGTAAAAGAATGGTACCCCATCCTGTTTCTCTGTGAATCTTTTCTAGGGATCCACTCTCCCCAACCTCAGAAGGCCCCTCCCCAGGCCTGATTAATTCATCACAATGATCCAGACCACAGCAAACTACTCAGGGTAGTTTCTGTATGTGTGGGTGAAAAAAAAAAGAAAAATCAGAAAATTGTGGAAAACCCCAAGGAAGAAAGAAACTGAGGAGGGTTGAGAAGAAAGATGGCTTTGAAATAGGAGGTATAAAGGTAGAGATTAACAGGTAAGGGTTCAGTCTACTGAGGGACACAGCTAACCTAAAGCAAAACTGACACACATTTTTAAAGTTGATAATATTTGTTTTTTTAATCTACATACCATAAAATACATTCTTTGGGGAGGTTTTAATCCGAGTTATCACCATGTTCAGAATACAAAATGGTGCTATTACTCCAAGAAAAGCTCCTCTTACTGTTTCTTTGCAATCTAACATCTCTGTTCTTTTTAAAACTCTAAAATTGAAAATGAAAATTTTCCCTCTGGGTGGTAGACATGGTTTCCCTCTCACTCCACCACAGGCTGTGGTCTGGATTTTAGCTGTCCTGCGGCTCAAAGTTACGAAGTTCAAAGTAGTGCTATTGTCTTCAGAGCATTCCAACCATTATTTTGGCAAATGCTCCCTTGTCTGGATGCCAAGGAATGTCCTGGGTCTGGGGAGGATATATTATGTTTGTAAAAATGGGCAGGATTTCATAGAAAGACCTTTTCCAGCACAGAACTGCAACCGTGCTATAAAATTAGAACTGCTGCACGATGAGAAACAGCCTTTATTAAAGTAAGTACAGATTCATTCAGGAGAATCCCAGGTTTGATATAACTTTTAATTAAGTTTCTCAAAAGCTGGGTTTCTTTATTCGTCTCTGTGTCTGCCATCTAACAGCCAGGTGTAAGGCCCTGTGTTCATGGAGACCATGCTTTGAATTCTTATTCCAGTTTGATTTTTTAAATGTAATTGTGGCTCATTCCATGGGTTTTTGAAAATTATTTGCTTGACTATCATGAATATCTACTTCTACTATGTAAATCTCTCTGGATATAGCTATTAAGAAGTTTGAGCTATCTCCTCTCAATACTGGATTACAGTTAGTATTTTAAATCTAAATTAAACAAAACGAATTCCCTTAACAAATTAAATTCCAACATGTGTTCATTTCCTAACCTGACTAGAGATAAAATGGTGATAAAAATGAACCTTAGAAAAATGATTCTAGCAGCAATATTATGAAAAACTTGTGACCCTTTCGGTGTTTATCTGACTAATGTAAAAAACCACATATTGTAAAAGTTTTAACCAACTTTGAAATTCTAACCAGTACTCACTTAGCATCCAAAGTAAAGTATGAAAGAAAGTGTGCATTTGTGGTAGGCAAAAATCACTGTGCTATTTTCTCTTTTTTTGTTTGTTTTTTGAAGGCACAGAGTTTTGGAAACAAAGTCTATAGTTCAATTCAGAATTCTCAAAAAATAAACTTTCAAGTTACCAAGTTAGTCCCACATACCTTCACTATCTTTGACCCAGTCTGCACTTGCTTTTCTGCTGCTATAACTGTACCAGTGGAAGTATTAGTAGAACAAAGAGGCTTTAAATGTACTTTTTTGCATATCATGCCTCCACCTCTAACCATGTGTTTATTGACTACAACTTTCCTTTGATGGTTTACAGAGCATACACTAAAATGTAACAGCAATGTTATTTGCAGGTCAGCTTCTAACTACTTAAATGGACTCATATTCCCATGTATACTGTCTGATTATAGAACATATAAATAAATGAGCTAGTTCTTTTATTGGTATCATATGTATACATATATAAGTATATTTAAATACAAAATATAGATAATTTTTAAATTTTTTATTGATGCATTGTGTTCATATATCATAATGGGGTAAAAAAAATTGTGTAGCATGCATGGTACTAGGGGCATTCTACCTCTGAGCTAGACCCCCAGCCCTATTTTATTTTTTTATTTTGAAACAAGGTCTCTCCCAAGTTGCTGAGACTAGCCTCAAACTTCCATCCTTTTGTCTCAGTCTCAGTCTCTCAAATACTGGGATTATAGGCATATACCACCATGCCCACCTAGTATCAGCTATATTTTAAAGCAACTCTGAGCAGGGTATAGTGGCTCATGCCTGTAATACCAATACTGAAGCAGCTGAGATAGGAGTGTTGCAGGCTTAAGACTAGCCTCAGCAATTTAGGGGGACTTTCAGCAGCTTAGTGGGACCCTGTTTCAAAACAAAAAATAAAAAGGACTTGGAGGTGTTGCTCAGAGGTAGAATGCATCTGGGTTCAATCCCCAGTAAAATCAATAAATCAATCAATGAAATAAAAACAAATCCTAGAGATTCATAGAGAAAATGATAAAAATAAATATTTAATATATATGCCTTTTGTTTTTAATTAGTCACATTGATAAACAAACTTTATTTCCTATTGCTTTCAAGCATATGGGTAATTACTATGAGCCCCTTATGTTTTCCAAATGGTTAGTGCATTGTCATGGTATAATTCATGTTTCAGAAAAAATATAGCCTTGAATATGCATTAAGTAAAGAGAGATAATAAAGAGCCAGAAAATGAGGCACACAGAGTGCCAAATGTCTTGGAAATAGCATCTTGTTTCCAAACTGAAATATTAACCATGTCTTTAATTAAAAGTTTCAATAATCTTAGAATTTTCAAACTTCATGTGAGATGATGGTATCTAGTTCTCTGTGCATAAAATAAACCTCAAGCCCAGCTGAGCTAAGTACTTGCTCTAAGCCACACAGGTGAGTAAACAGAGTAGCAAGAAGTAAAAGCGGGGTGTTGTGATTTGGATTTGGAATACCCCCCAAACCTCAAACAACACAGCAGTGCTCAGAGGAGAAACGACTGAATTATGAAGGCTCTGCCCTCACTGGTGAGGTAGTCCACTGATGGATTAATAATTTGAATGGATTTACTGGGTGATAATTCCAGGCAGTAGTGTGTGGCCAAGGGAAGTGGTGGGGGGGGGGTGGCATTGTTGATTCCTGGTCTTTTTCTCTCTTAGCATCTTTGCTTCCCACTGACAGGACTGAGCACCTTTCCTCCCAGTGCACCCTTTACAGTGCTGTTTCTGCCTTGGAGCCAGCTGACCATGGACAGGACCTCTGGAGCCATGAGCCAAAATTACCCTTTCCTCTTCTAAGTTGTTCTCATTAAGATTTTTGGTCACGCGATGAAGGACTGACTAGCAGACAGGGAGCACACATTCCTCTAAGTACTGTCTCCCTTTGCGTGCCTGAGAAGGGCCATCAGCTCTCGCTCACGGCCAGCTCTAAACTTACAGAGGTTAGGAAAGTGATGGTGATTCTGGTGAGTTTGCCAAAACCTTGACAGATTCACAAGAAATAGTTTTCAACTAAGTATCCTACAAATGAAACAAAGTCACTCATTTTTATTGACCTTGGAGAGTTAATGATCACAGTCCATCATCTGAGCTTTTAAGATTTTATGAATACTACTAGCCTTCCCTTGACCTGCAGCTATCATAATAGTTATATTTCACTTGTACTATTTTACTGCTACCATCTAGCATTCAACAGATACTTATTATGTTCTAAGTATTTTGCTTTACATTTTCCTTTTAAGAAACAGACCTTTCACAACAAATTAATATGTCAGGCACTTGTGCTGGTCATTGGCTATTTACTACTAAAAATATTTCAGGTCCTTCCTTGCTCTTTTCTGTATTTCAAGGCATTAAATCTTAAAAGCTACATCATCTATGCTCTCTCACCCCTCCTCTGGTCTTCCTCCTCCTCTTCCTCCTCCTGCTCCTCCTCCTCTTTCTTCTCTGTTGGTGCTGGGGATTAAGCTTAGAGCTATAGGCATGCTAGGCTAGCACTATACCGATGAGCCACAACACCAACCCACATCCAAAAATTCTTGCCTACTGGTTTTCAGTTAGTTTTAACAATTAAAACACTGGCAGAGATAAAAGGGCAGGAACATCTCCAAGAGTAGCTGTATCACCTCATTGTTCTGGATCCTACTAGGTAGCTCTTGCTCTCAAACATTGGTAACAGCACATTCTGCCTTTGACCTCCATCCGTAGGGTGTGGGGACAGCCTGTCCTGGTGGCGCTTCATGACTCCAGTTTGCACTTTCAGCTTTCAACACCTTTTAGTAATGAGTTCTCAGTATTAAAAATTCTCTGTGTATCAACTGATAATAAATTCTGTCATTTGTCTTGGAAACTGATTAATATCATTATCTTCATTTTAAAATTAAAGGAACTGAAGGTTAGAAAAGTCAGTCTCATACCAGGGAGTTTGCTTTGTGCTAAGCATTATGCTGAACACTTAATACACATTATTTTATTGAGTCCTACCTATTATGAGTAAGTACTGTCATCCCTACTTTACAGATAGAAATACGAGATTCAGGGAACATAAATAACCTGCAATCCTAGTACCTGTTAGTCTCTGGAGTTACACCTAGATTAGTCTTTAGATCAAAGTAAGGGTATAGCTGATTAGTTAATGAAAAGGTACTGGAAGCTAGACATGGTGAACATATGCTTGTAATCCTAGTACTTTGGAGGCTGAGACAGGAGGATCACAAGTGCAAGACCAATCTCAGCAATTTACTGAGACTCTCAGCAACCTAGCAAGACCCTGTTTCAAAATAAAAATTGAAAAAAGGGGTTGGGGTATAGCTGAGAGATAGAATGCCCCTGAGTTCAATACCCAATAACACACACACACACACACACACACACACACACACACACGAAGACAATGCTGCTGCTGTTTCTTCTAGTGGTCTCCATACAGGATGTTTCGGTGCACTCTTCAGGAAGAGACTGGAGAAAGGAGCCCTCTGTTACATATCACTCCTCAGAGAGTTTAAAAAATGGTTAAAATTCACCACAGCAGCATTGTAAATGCAGTGCTAAATACAGCAGCAGAGTGTTGCTCATTGTTTGATAATCTATTCGCTGGGCAGATAAAAAAGTTCTGATGCATAAAGTTTGCCAATTGCCATGGTGTAAATATTCCCGCGGTGGTTGATTTCAAGCTATTAGTGTGATGTCAACCAATCACAAATTATTGACATTCTAGCTCCATTATACTCTAGCTTAATGTATAAAGAGCAAATAGACATTTGCAAGAATGTTTTCACTATTTTTATTTATAAGAGGTAAAACTCTTACTCTAGATTTTCTTTGAGTGAAAATGGTTTTGAAAATTATAGAGCTGGGTGTGGTGGCACATGCCTGTAATCCCAGTACTTGGGAGGCTGAGACAGGAGGATTATAAATTAGAGGGCAACCTCAGCAATTTAGCAAGGCTGTCAGCAACTTACTGTAACTTTGTTTCAAAAAACAAAAAATAAAATTGGGCTGGGGGTATAGCTCAGAGGTAGAATGCCTCTGAGTTCAATCTCCAGTACCAAAAAAGTATATTTATTTAATGAGATAATGTACATCAGTAAAAAAAAAAAAAAAAAAAAAAAAAAAATCACATATAAGAGTGAATTTTTTTTTTTTTTTTTTTTTTTTTTTTGGTACTGGGGTTCCTGGAAGCCCTTCTACCTCCGGGCTACACTCCCAGACCTATTTTTACATTTTTATTTGGAAACAGGGTCTCCTAAACCAGCGCGCACGGCTGGCTTCGAACCTGCGCGATCCTCCTGTCTCTGCCTCCCAAGCGCGGGGATTACAAGTGTGCGCCACCACATCTGGCCTATAAGAGTGAATTTTAACTATTATGTTCAGCTAAAGAATCCAGACACAGAAAAAGTACATTCTATGTTTTCCCTTTTTCCTTTTGTTGCCTATACCCAAGTGCTTTCTATTTATTTATTTTTTAAATTTGAAACCGGGTTTCACTAATTTCCTGAGGATCTTGCTAAGGTATTGAGGCTGGCCTTGAACCTACACCTACTGTCTCAGCCTCCCAAGTACTAGGATGATAGGTGTGTTCCGTCACGCCCATTAGGTATGTCCCTTTTATGTGAATTTCAAGAAGAACAAACTAATCAATAGGAATAAAAGTCAGAACGTTGTTCGGTGGAGGAGGTAGGAGGAATTCTATGTATTGAAAGTATAATTCCGGATTGCTGAAACGGGAGGATCGCGGTTCTGGACTCCCTCAGCTACTTAGTGAGGCTCTGTTGTAAAATAAAGAATAAGAAATAGGGCAGGGGTTGTAGCTCACAGGTTGTATCCTCCTGAATTGTATCCCCAGATCCGCAAACAAAAACGAAAACAAAAAGAAACAAACAAACAAAATCAGTATGAGTTAATCTAGGAGGCTAGAACTACTTTATTTAAAGCTTTTAATTTTTTATGTGTTTGCAGTACTAAGAATTGAACACAGGGGGGCTCTGCCACTGAACTACAACCCCAGCCCTTTTTATTATTTACTTATTTATTTGTAGGGGTGCTGGGAGATAAATCTATCCCCAAGCTATATCCTGGCCCTATTTTATTTTTTATTTGGAAACAGGGTCTTACTAAATTGCTGAGAGCCTCTTTAAGTTGTTGAGGATGGCTTTGAACCTTCGATCCTCCTCTCACAGCCTTCCAAGTACTGGGGTTACAGGCATTTTCCACCACATCCTGTTCTAGCCTTTTCTTAAATTATTATTTTTTTAATTTTGAGGTAGGCCATAGTAGAGTGTAGGTAGAATGTCCCTGTATTCAATCACCAGCATCATTCAATAAATAAAATTGTGAGACAGACTCTCATTAAATTGTCCAGGGTATCCTAGAATTTGAGGTCCTCCTGCCTCAGCCTCTAAGTCATTGGGATGGTTGTAGGCATGAGTGACTGAGCTCTGTTGGGAAAACTTTATATCTTGATTTGAGTGGTGGTTATATAGGTATATATGCACATACCAAACTTCCTCAACCTGTATACTTGAGATCTATGTCTTTAGTGTATGTAAGCCATGCTTTGATTTAAATTTTTTTCTGGGCTCTTTGAGTACATGCATCTTTTTCAGTCTTGGATCATGCACAGGCACGGCATCCGAAGAAGGGGAATGTTCTAGCCCAGCATGTACTAGAGCATGTGCCTTTTCACCAAATATCAAAGAAGTTTGCTCACTATTACTCCTCTCTTTAGAAAAATCCCTCTCATGAACTCTTTCCTTCCTCTGAATTTCTAGTGCATCATTAGATCTAATTCTTAGGGTTGCCTCAGGGTAAGAAGTCTGTATGGTTTATAACACGGACTCTTAGGAAAATGTTGTTTAATGAATTATATTGTCTTATTTATTTCTTTTGTTTTGTTATTACCAAATATTACCAATACAGACAGGGATTCAGACCTTCCCAGGAGACTTCTTATATTTTTTGTATTATTAAGCAGAAGGTTAGTTTCCAGATTATTTCTTCTTTGGTCTCCATACGTGTTTCATAGTTGTTTCTACCCTTAAAATTTCATGTAAGCAATTGTCTCTAGAATAGGACTGATTACTCTTGTATAGCTTTGAATGTCATTTGTCTACCCATATACTCTTTTCATTCTCAACAAATTATCCCCTAAATATTTTTCCTGAATCATTTGGTTTGGTTTCTCCCTGATTGAATATGTTGGGACTTTTTTTCTTTTTCTTTTAAGTTAATTAAAACAAAACCACTATAAACTGTGCATTAATAAAGTGTAACTGCAACAGCAATGCCATTAAAAATAACAAGGTACCCGACATTATTACCAGCTATGTGACCTTCAGCAACTCATATTGGTAAAACTTGGCTGATAATATTTTATATAAGGCCAACTGGCTGCTTACCCAGAGATGACCTTTAGGTTGTTATTTATGATTTATTGACACTCTTTGGTTAATGTGATCTACCAGTTATGAACACATGCATATCCACTTTTAGTTTCACAAGCCCATGATAATCTTTTTAAAAGATGAATATATTTCATTAGAATTTTAAAGAACCTTAAAAATCATCAAACAAGCAAGCAAAGTATAGACAGTTGTATCATTTACATTATCAAAAGAGGCTGAGCTTGTATTACATTAGAATTTTTTGCTTCTTGACTTATTTCTACACATATAAGAAACTTAGCCAAATTATTTTGTGCAAAGCTAAGATTGCTAAAGTTTCTCATGTTTGCCTAAAATGGCAATTTAACTCAGCTCTAAAACACTCTTTTATATCAATTTTTAAAAATTTGTTTTCAACTATTACACAAGAACATAAAAAATCATACATACTAATTGGATATCTTTTAATATTTCAGCTCTAAAATACTACACACTATGATTTCAAACCTCTCTCTGAGAACACAGGTCAACCTATCCACTAAATTTCAAATTAAACAACAAATTAAATAAGCTACTCATGTGGTTTAAAATCCCTCCTTCATATTGTTAAGCAAAATAAAATGAGATTCTTTGAACTATTTGATTAAAAGGATTTGATAATTTTAACATTATTGTCTAGATAGACAGATAGATAGATGGATGTTATGCTGTTTAGATGATAGAACAAGCCAGGCATGGCACACACCTATATTCCCAGTTCTTGGGAGGCCGAGACAGGAGTATCACCAGTTCAAGACCAGCCTCAGCAACTTAGTGAGACTCTCAGAAATCTAGCAAATGCCTCTGGGTTCAATTCCCAGAACCACAAAAAGAAGAAGGAGAAGGAGAAAGAGAAGAAAAAGAAGGAGCAGCAGCATATAACCAAGGGTAAGAAGCTAGACAGTTAAGAAAGTGTTAAGGCCAGGTGTGGTGGCACACGCTTGTAATCCCAGCATTAGGAAGGCCGAGACGAGAGGATTGCTGTTCGCGGACAGCCTCAGCTACTTAGTGAGGCCCTCTGAAACTCAGTGAGACCAGGTTTCAAAAATAAAAGAATAAAAAAATAGGGCAGGGGCTGTAGCTCAGAGGTCAAATGCCTCTGGGTTCCATCCCCAGACCCGCAAAAAAGAAAAAGAAAGAAAGAAAGAAAGAAAGAAAGAAAGAAAGAAAGAAAGAAAGAAAGAAAGAAAGAAGGAAGGAAGGAAAGAAAGAGAAAGAAAGAAAGAAAGAAAGAAAGAAAGAAAGAAAGAAAGGAAGGAAGGAAGAAAGAGAGGAAAGAAAAGTGTTATAAGCAAAGACCAGTGGGAACAAAGATATCTGGAAGATGCTATGTACAATAAAACAAGTCCTAAAGACGTTTCCATTGCTTTTATTCTCTTTTATTCCTTATTTTTTGGTGTAGTACACCCAGAGCAAGAATAAACAAGGGGAAACCTTTTGATCTATCACAAATGGTATACTAGTAATAAGTGTTAGGAAGAACATAGACTCACTCCATTGTTCTTTACTCCTGTCTTCTCTAAGATGGAAAGTAATCTTCATATTGGATGGGTAATGTGTAGTGAGAAGTGTTGGTGCAATTTTAAAAAGTGAGGAAAGCTTGGAATTGCAATACATTTAGATCCAGACTTTTCTCAGGAGTCAAGGATCTTGGACACCTTATCTGCTGAGTCTTATTTGATGATATTAGTAGTTCCAGCCCTAGAAGGTTGGCATTCAATGAGTGATTTAGGCAAGGCACATTGATACAGTAACAGCCTATTAGCTGTAGGTAACAGTAGGTGGAAGCCTTCCATAGGTAAGAGAACAAGTGAGAATTTTAAATTAGACATTATTTTAAGGTGTAAAAGGATTATATCCCAATGTGCTGGGGAAAAAACATAAACAAAAAAAAACTGTTATAAGCAATAATGATCTTTTAAGAACTCATGGCAAGTAAAGGATGTGCCAAATAACAGAAAATGTTTATGGCTAATAACAGAAAATTGTTTCACAATTTTCCAAAGAAGGATTCTCAAGGTTTGATAATTCCAACCATCCAGATAGATGTTTTAGCTCCCAGGATAATTTCATATAACTTTTGGATTATGAAACAGAAATTCTATGTGAAATTCAAAAGACAGTTGTTCAAGGTGAGATGTGGGGGAAAGCATATCAAGAGATGTTGTGTACATATAGGAATGTATCACTTTGAATCTCTCTAAAATGTATAATTATATTGCGCCAAAAAGTCTAAGAGAAAAAGGAAGCTGTAATTGCTAAAACCGGTACTTAATTAAGTGCAAGTCATGCTAAAAAGCAACACAATTTCCTCTTTTAAATTTTTTATGGATTAGCTGCAAGCCTCATCAGAGAAATGCCATAGACATTAGTATTTCAGTTTTTCAACAGGGTATGTGATAAAGGTTGTATGAACTTAATATATTAATGGATATTATGAATATACAGAGAAAGCTACTGAATATAGTGCTTTGTAATAAATTATTTGATAAAGGAACTCATTTTCTGAGTTTCAGAGCATCAAATAAAACCTTAAAAAACTTGGACTGTGCAGAACATTGGGAAATAATATTCCTAGTCCCGTCAGTAGCACGCACCACTGTTTAAGCAACCTTTGGCATATTGTGTCTATTTCCAAACACCATTTTTTAAAAGAACCCAGACAAACAAGACTGTTTCTAAAGGAGAAGATCAGAGTCATGAAATACATAAAGATACACTTTATAAAGGAAATAATTTGAAACTATGGAAGAGACACCTGGGGTATGAGGTTATCTGAAAAATCAATTTCACATTTTTCAACGAATGTTATATGGAGAAAAAACTGGACACATTCTGTTTATCTTAAGCAAACAGAACCACTAGACTGGTGTCCTTTTTAGGAGTTAAAGGGAGGCAGATTTGGGCTGAATATGAGAGCACTCATTCTAGAGTTAAACAGCCTGGAATTATATTTTAGTCCTGACACTTCTTAGCCAGGCATCCTTTTGATTTTCTTATCTATACTGTAGTTGTGTTATGGCAGCACTGCAAAGAGCACATCTTATGGTGAGTTTGAAAAGAATCACACAATTACTGGCACACGGTAAGAACTCAGTAAGTGGAATTATGTGCACTATTAATAGCACTTGAAAGTACCCAATAATGAAAAGGATGGAGAACATCTGTAGAGAAACATCAGTATTTTTGATCATTTAAAAAAATTGAATGCCTACTCTGGTCAACTAACAGGGAGAACAGATATGAGCTACCAAGCACAAGAGGATAAGCCTGGGAATTAAGGCAAATATATAACTAAAATACAAGAATGGAAGCATTGAGAATTGCAAAAAGTGCAGAAATTACAAGAGCTATTTTTTCTTTCTTTTTTTTTTTTTTTCTCTCTCTCTCAGAACTGGGGGTTGAAGGGAGAGGCATTCTACCTCTGAGCTACAGCCCCAGCCCTATTTTTTATTTTTTTATTTTTTATTTTTTTTTTTTGGTGGTACTCGGGATGGAACCCTTCTACCTCCAGGCTACACTCCCAAGACCTATTTTATATTTTATTTGGAAACAGGGTCTCTTAAGCCAGCAAGGCTGACTTTGAACCTGCGCCATCTTCCTGTCTCATCCTTTCAAGTGCTAGGATTACAAGCGTGCGGCACCACGCCCAGCCCCAGACCTGTTTTTTATTCTTAATTTTGAAACAGGGTCTCTCTAAGTTGCGGAGGGCTTCACTAAGTAGCTGAGGCTGGCTGAGAATTTGAGATCCTCCTGTCTCAGCCTCTGAAGTACTGGGATTACAAGTGTGAGCTATCAAGCCCAGCTAAGAGCTAATCTTTTTGATGGAAGTTTGGAAGGGTTCATACTACCGTTTCACAACTAATAGTTTTCCCGGTCCCTTTTAAAAGATTTGCTGAAGCTGAGCTTGGTAGCACACTTCTGTAATCCCAACAACTAAGGAGGCAGAGGCAGGAAGATCACAAATTCCAGGCCAACCTGGGCAATTTAGGGAGACCCTCTCTCAAAATAAAAACTTTGAAAAAGGGCTGGAGCAGTAGCTCAGTGTTAAAATCCTCTTGAGTTCAATCCCAAGTACCGCAAAATAAAACAAAATAAAATATAAAATGAGAAAGAGAATAAACATGCTGCGTTAAAATAAACCAATCAGCATTTGAAGAAATGCAGCCGGTGAATTTAAAGTACAGAGAGATGTAAAGGCATGAAACTCCCCTGTAAAAAGCACAGAGGCAGGCGGGAATCTTTTGTGGGAGAGTCCAGCAGCTGCATAATTCTGAAAGTGGCGCCGAGCCCTGCAGCTGCCCTTTATCCCTGTATTTCCTTAAATAGCCACTCTCCAGCTTGGCCGAACAGGAAGTGCTCGGAGTGCCGCTGCTCTAGGGCTTTCTGAACTTGAGTTTTAAACCAAATCGTAGCCCCTGCTCAAACCGCCTCGCTTCACGACCATTTCTGTTTCTTGTAAAACAACAGCAGCTGGGCAGAGGCTCAAGTGTGAGCAGGACCGAAGACCAGAACCAAGGCTGACTTAGCTCAGCAGTGTTTATCTCATAGAAAGTGGTGGGGGTGGGGAGAGAGAGAGGGAGCTGGGAAGGGAAGGGGAGGAAGTTAAGGCTCTCTTTCCTCCCGGTCTTCCTCAGGAAACCCAATATGGCATCTTCCATGAGGAGCTTGTTCTCTGACCACAGCAGGTACGTGGAATCGTTTCGGAGGTTCCTCGACAATTCCACCGAGCACCAGTGCATGCAGGAATTCCTGGACACGAAGCTGCCAGGCATAATAGCAAGGTAACAAAAAGGGACGTTTTTGTCCCAGGGACGAGCCTGGGTCAGTCGCTGTGGGCCAGTGATGGATGGGCTGCGGGGATGGGGCGGGTTCCCTGGGCCCCGCCGCCCGCCTCTTCTCAGCCTCCCCCAAGTCGCTCCAAACACTCAGCTCTCGCTGCGCCTGGCTCCCAGCTACCCCGAGATAAGTGTTAACCCTTTGAAGGCACAAATCCATGTTCATTGGGGGAAGCGATAAGATTCAGATCTTTGTCTTCAGATTTTCTTTTTTCAGCCCTCCTCCAAATTTTACATTTCAAAAAAAAAAAAAAATCCCAAATGGAATCTGGTATTCTTTTCATTAGAGTCAAATACAAATAATTGCCAAATTCTTGCTGCCCTGGAGAATTGTGTGGGCGGGCATCTCTTAGCCCGCATAATAGGCATTTGAATTCATTTGCCTTTGTCTCTTCTTATAGTTAACACTCTCCAAAAAAAATGTATTTTCTTTTCAACTTGATATTAGCAGTGTGGCCTTTAAGAGCATTTTCCATTATCAGTGAAATTCACTAGTTTCTACCCCTCTCACAGACTCCTCCCCACACATGCTTTTTTGTGTGATTAATGTGTTCAATTTGTGCTAGAGCTGATAAGCATTAGGAGAGTAACAGATTCACATGCTAAAGACAATCAAATCACCTATCTGGGAATGGATTGCTATAACTCCCTATGCCTCAGGAAATAGCTATGGGGGACTGGGAAGAAATGTCTGACTTTGGCAAACAGCAAAGGAACCTGATATTTTATCCTTTGCTAAATTTCTCTATTTTAGGTGTGAGTTTTTTTTTTTTTTTTTTAAATAGGGCATTCCCTTTCTCTGAGTAGAACAGGCATCATTGAATGCACGTAAATTCTGCTGTCCTTTCTATTTTCAGTGTTACATGGCTCACTTTTTAAATGTTGGTTTCTTTAAAAAGTGTTACATAATCTGTTAAAGTTAATATATAATAGAATAGTGAAACAAAAATCAAAGTAGATAGCAAAGACAACTTCTTATCTAAGAAGTTAAAATTAGGAACTAATTGTAGTTTACTTCTTTTTATCTTTTTTGCTCATTTTTCAAATTAAAGGTAGTCATTTCTCCATTATTTTCTAGTCCTAAAAGTATATGTTCATTTCTGTTGCTTGTCCAGATCCTTGCCTTTTTTTTTTTAAAACCACACAGCTTAGTCTAAAGAGGTAGTACATGTAGATATAACAATCAATGATGGATGATAGCTGCCTGTATTCGAAATATATATAATCTAACTGGAATGTTGAACATAAAATTTATCAAAGACTGATAATTTTAAAAGTCACAGCTAAATTTGTATTATGATAATAATACATAATTAGGAATAGCCGAATCAAAATGTCATTTATAAAGAAAAGTTTTTTTTTTTCTTCTGAACGTAATGTTTAAAATTAGATTTAGCTGAAAGGCCTTTAAACTTTTTTTTTTTTTTTCCTAGCACTGAGAATTGAACTCAGGGGCATTCTATCTCTGAGTTACACCCCCCAGCCCTGTTATTTGTTCTTTATTTTGAAACAGAGACTCACTAAGTTGCAGAGGGCCTCACTAAATAGCTAAGGCTGGCCGCGAACCTGAACCTGTGATTCTTCTTTAGCCTCCCAAGTACTGAAATTACAATCATGCACCACCATGTCTGCCATTTAAACTTTTTGCTTAAAATTATTTACAATTTTGGAAGCATTAAAAAGTGGTCCAGAGTTGCACTGTATATGTAAGGGTAAGGCTTACTGAGCGGGCAGCTCACTGTGTAATTGAATATGGACTTGAGTATGGACTCACTGACTTAATTTAACATTTTATTAAAATGGGCATGTTCATGTTTTAAGAAGTCCAGTGGTCCCAAAAAGCTCACACCAACAACAAACAGTGGCTATTGCCTTGTCCTTCCTGTTCTCCAAAAGCTAATCACTTTCTAGTCTTCAAAATCTTTTGTTTCTTGTGGAATTTTCTTTCATAATTCTTATTCACACACTATTCTCTATTTCTTGATTTTACTATATTAAAATAGCTAAATGAGCTGGGCATGGTGGTGCACATTTGTAATCCCAGTGTTTGGGGAGCTGAGACAGGAAGATCACAAGTTTGAGGCCAACATCAGCTACTTAGTGAGGCCCTTAGTGAGACCCTGTTTCAAAATAATTTTTAAAAAATTAAAAAATTATATATATGTATATATATATATGTGTGTGTGTGTGTGTGTGTGTGTGTGTGTGTGTGTGTGTGTATGGCTAGAGTGTAACTTGGAGCCAGAATGCCCCTAGGTTCAACTTCCAGTCTGGAAAAAAAAAGGTAAACATGAACATTTTCTCCATCTATCATGTCAAAATCTTTGGCTAGTGTATTCTTCAGCATTTTTATAGCTATAATCTAAAAGACTTGACCACATCACTTAGAAGAAAGAATATTTATTAATTTATGCTTTTCTTTGAAGATCTTGAGGTCCAGTCCATGTGAAGTTGAGGACCAAACATCTCAGGGCATGGTGGCGGCAGAAAGTGGAGAGAGGGGGAGCACATGGCTTTGCTCTCACATCATGAAGGCCAGAAGCAAGAGGGAAAGTGAGGGAAAGAGAACTGCATCTGATCCCTCAGGCCAGTGAGGGAAAGAGAACTGCATCTGATCCCTAAGGCCAGTGAGGGAAAGAGAACTGCATCTGATCCCTCAGGCCAGTGAGGGAAAGAGAACTGCATCTGATCCCTCAGGCCAGTGAGGGAAAGAGAACTGCATCTGATCCCTCAGGCCAGTGAGGGAAAGAGAACTGCATCTGATCCCTCAGGCCAGTGAGGGAAAGAGAACTGCATCTGATCCCTCAGGCCAGTGAGGGAAAGAGAACTGCATCTGATCCCTCAGGCCAGTGAGGGAAAGAGAACTGCATCTGATCCCTCAGGCCAGTGAGGGAAAGAGAACTGCATCTGATCCCTCAGGCCAGTGAGGGAAAGAGAACTGCATCTGATCCCTCAGGCCAGTGAGGGAAAGAGAACTGCATCTGATCCCTCAGGCCAGTGAGGGAAAGAGAACTGCATCTGATCCCTCAGGCCAGTGAGGGAAAGAGAACTGCATCTGATCCCTAAGGCCAGTGAGGGAAAGAGAACTGCATCTGATCCCTAAGGCCAGTGAGGGAAAGAGAACTGCATCTGATCCCTAAGGCCAGTGAGGGAAAGAGAACTGCATCTGATCCCTAAGGCCAGTGAGGGAAAGAGAACTGCATCTGATCCTTAAGGCCAGTGAGGGAAAGAGAACTGCATCTGATCCCTAAGGCCACTGCCCCAGGGACCAACCTTCTCTAGTCACACCCCACTGGCCTGGCCCATCACCCAGATAAAGCCATTGCAGTGGGTTTATCCACTGTCAAGGTTACAGCTATCATGACTCAACAACTCCAAGCACGCATTTCTGAGCTCTTCAAGGGGCCATAGCTAACTATAACAGTTGGTTAAATGATTTGAGTGCTTAGGCCATTTTGTCCATGTATATACTATTCATAATTGAACAATATTTATACTTTATATTTTCTTTTACATACAACTTTGTTTTTCTAGAGCTATGATTGCTCTATCCTGAAAATGATGTTGTATTGCAAGTTTAGTCTTGATTTCTCATGCTTGAAAAGATTCCCACATACATGATGAGGCTTCGCTGTCTAGTTAATAATAAAGAAATGGCCGGGCGTGGTGGCACACGCTTGTAATCCCAGCATTCGGAAGGGTGAGACAGTTCGCAGACAGCCTCAGCTACTACTTAGTGAGGCCCTTTGCAACTCAGTGAGACCCTGTTTCAAAATAAAGAATACAAAAATAGGGCAGGGTGTGTAGCTCAGAGGTCCATTGCCTCTGGGTTCCATCCCCAGACCCACAAAAGATATAATAATAAGGAAATTAAAAGTATTTAGGATTCTATCTGTATATTTAAGGACAAGGTTTATTCAAGGTTTATTGAATAAGTGACTTGCCATAGTTAATTGAATGTGGACTTGCTTCTTTCCCAAAGATCCTCGGGTATCAATAAATATAAATTTATTCACTGAGATTGCTGTTTACCTAGAGAGGAATTCACCCTATCTGCAGGTGGAGGGTGGAATATGGTTGAGAGGTTAGTTATACATGTAGCTGTCAAAGTAAGGTTTCTTATTATTGCTATTGTAAGTTACATATAAAGCATTTAAATCCTTGGCTTAAAAATAGTAGCGTTCAATAATTATTTATTATTAATATATAAAATGAGCTAATAATAGTATCTAACTCAGAGTGGAATTAGATTATCTATGTCTAGAATCAGAGTAATTGCTAGCAAATTTTGAGTGCTTGCCACATGCATGTGCATCTCTAAGGGAGTTTGATGGGTTAGATTATTTAATACAACTCCTCCATGAGTTATATATAATTATTAACAATCCTATAAGATGGGTGGTATAGGTCAAATAACATTCAAGGTAACATCAGGAAGCTGGGATTTTTGACCTGGATGCTGTGCTTCATGGCCCTCCTATCTTATCTACAGGATGTAAGCGTTCTTAAAAATGAATAAATAAGGAAAGGTTGGGGGTACTCAGTCTCATGGCTATGAGCTGGAAGGCAATTTGAACTCTTTGACTGTAGCCTTCCTCAGAACCAGGGTTCCATGTGTCTTCATGCAGGACACCCTGTTATCCCCACACTGGCCTGTTCACCTGAGTTGCATCACTGGCTTATCATCCCACAGTCCAAAGAAACAGACATGGTTCTTTTATTTTCATGTGTCCCTTCTACCTGGTAACTCTTCCCTTCTCGTACTTTCATCCTATTCTAACAGTTCCTAGATCTGCCCTTTCTTTACTGAGGTCATTTTGAATCTCTCTGCTATCTGGCATCTGTCTTCAACCTTCTTTTAAACCTGCTGTTATCAAAGACATTCATATTGCCGTACTCAATGGAGATTTTTCATTTTCTATTTGTTTGTAGTACACTTTTCTGCTTTTGACGCAGCTGATGGATATCCCTGTTTTATTTTCCAAGCATCTCTAAGAGCTGTGTCACTTTTGTGTATTTCTCATAACCCAATGTTTTGTTGAGAACTAGGGATCGAATCCAGGGACATTCTACCTCTGAACTTTACCCCCCAGCCCTATCTTATTATTTTTTTTAAATTTTGAACAGGGTTTCACTAAGTTAAGAGGGCCTCATGAAATTCCTGAGGCTTGTGTTGACCTACTATCCTCTTGTCTCAGCCTCTCAAGTGTTGGGATTACAGGCATGCACAATCATGCCTGGCTTTCAGTGGCTTTTAAAAAGTGATGTTGTCTTATTGTCCTACCATTTTTTGAACTTGGCAATATCATTGGGTGATACATATGTGCTTTTTTGACCATTGCTTTATAATGATAATTTCCCAGAATATATCATTGACCTTATCTCTCTCCTAGCCAGCTTAAGTCTTGCATGGACAAATGTCTGCTGAATTCAGATTTCTTAAAAATAAAAAAGGACAAAATATAAATTTGCTGTGAAGCTACACTTTCCCCTACCCTTTGCCCAGACATCCCAGCTGAGATATAGCTGTCACTGTACACTCATAGTCTTGCCTGGCCCCTTCATCTTCTTCTTTAAGTAAATCCTACTGACTGACTTCTCAGTCCATCTATTACATGCTATTGTTTGTGCTAGAACACAATTCAGGGCTTTATGATCTCACATAACTTGAGAGCCAAGTAGACCCTGATTTATATTTGAACCTCAGTGCCTAAAATAGGCACATAACAAATATTTTTATAGAAAATGTGGTAGGAAAAAGGAAGGGAAAAAGACATCACAGAAGAGTGTGAACTGCCTTGTCCTTTCTCCTTTTTTATGACTGATGTCATATTACCAGATCCCAAGGCCCACATTTTCTGTCCTTGTTCTTTAGTCTCCAAACAAATGGCATTTCACACCTCTGAGATGTCCATGGCTCTAAGTCTCCCAGTTCAAGAGTGTTAATAAGTGGAATCTATTTCGCAAGATACTCTAAAAAGAATGCTACCACCACTGAAATGATTGGGAACTTACGCATTGGCTTGATTTCTGTGGGCTGTATTTGTAGCCTGTTCTCTTCCAATACATTTGGTAACTGGATTTTATAAAGCACCCAACATATTTTTCTTAAACTATATAATTTTTTTTTCAGGATTGGAGACAAAAAATCAGAAATTAAGATTCTGAGCATAGGCGGAGGTGCAGGTATGAAAAAAACATTTAAAAGTTTGTATTCCACTGTAAACATGATTCTATTTGATGGCTATAGTGTTCATTCTTTAGGAAAGCTACTTTCTTTTGTTTTTGGAAAAGACCAACACATTAAAACCAGCAATTAATCAACTGGGATTAATGCCCCTGTGTATTTATAGAGTTTAGGACATTTGCTTTCATTACTACCTGTAAGGTGGGTAAGAGACATGACTCTCTTTTTCTTTTTATAAAATGAGAAACAGGATAACTTTAAGTTTTACTTTATCCAAAATGATTTAATATTCACAGAAAAGGAAAATTTCTTAAGAATTGCCATAGGATTGTGCCGTTTAGAGCATGCACTGTTATTGATCCATAAGGTGATTAGAACCAGAATGCAAATTGATGTACATCTCTCTTCACTGGGAAAAAGTCTCTTTGTAGAGAAAAAATAAACTTATTGATGTAATTACACTTTAAATTGAACTGGCCTAAGCTATTCCCTTCCTCTGACTGAGTTCCAAACCTGCTCTCTAAGCACTCAAAACACTCCCCAGCCTCTTTTCAGAAGTGACTTTTTATATTCTTTTTGTGGCCTCCCTATTCCTAGAGGCAGGGCTTTTATCCTAGGGGAAAATGTAGACTCTGGAAAGGTGGATTGACATGGTGGCATTTCTACCTGCCCCTAAGCATTCCTAAGAGCTAGGCTGAAACATAAGCTACGCTTTTCTTATGAATAAAATGAGAATTATGGGCTTTTTCTTGTAGTAGTATAATGAGAATAGTATGGATAATAGTATGGATAATTATCTAAGTTTTTAGCACATTGTTATTGCTCCTACAAGGCAAAAGCTGTCCCCTTCTGCAAAATACAACAATAGTTTCAAGATTTTGTTTCATATCAAATTTCTAGTGTTTGCTTTATTTTTAAATTAGTAGTTATCTAAATATACACTAACATTTTATTTATACATGCACATTGTCATTCAGACATTGCTTTCTTTTGTCTCAGTGTTTGCTTAGTAAAGGTTACTGGTCATTAACATGGATACTACAGTGCCAATTGTTGCTTAGTGCCCTGTGGTGATATTGAGCATGTTAAAAACTAAGGATTCCAGAGCCTTAAAATTGAGTTGAATTTTGCCCATATTAACAAAGAAAATCATGAGCCGTCTTGAGAGATGAAATAGCTAGTTTTTCATGACATTATTGGTTTCTTTTTCATAAACTATATTGTAATATAACAAAGACTAATCCTTAAATTCATTTTATTTGATTATCATCTTTCAGTAAGAAAATAGAAACCAGCAAGGACAAACAGCAAAGTATACTGTCATAATAATACTCTACAGAGTGTTTAAGCTAAGATACTCTATTATTTCTTACTGATACTGTAAGCTCAAAGAATTACAATGGTGAAGAATTGCCTAAGGAGCGTCCTTTTAATTAATTTAACCAAGACAGTCATTTTTAGTGTGTTTTGCATATAAATTTCAGGCAACCAACAGACAGTGTGACTATGATTTGATAGTGTCACTTGTGCTTGGACAAGAAGAGAAGCCCTACAAGGAAAAGTAATTAAAAACAATCTCTATCCTGGCCCAGTTAATTGACCTTTTAATATAAAGTTAATTGAATTTCGAATGCAAATTTATCCAGATGCTTATGAGCCATCTAGAGAAAGGAACACTTAGCCTGCACAGCAATTCCTTACATCAAGGTGCGCCCAGGAGCTAATATAGAAACTTATCAAAATAAAGGGAGCCACACTCACAGTTCTTCTGGCAGAGGCTGAACGCTGTATTAATAACAAGCTCTGCCTTGGGGAGAATACAGGTGCTGTTTAGGGTCACTCTTCATAAGGAATTGATCAGAAACATAAGAAGAACGCCAAAAGAAATTTGAGTTCTGGATACATAGCTTTCACTACCCAAGCTACATGAAGCCAAAAGCAACACATTTAAAATTGCTAGGTCTAGGTGTCCCCATCATGGAAAAGCAGCATTTTGAAGTGAAGGGACAGCCCACTTCAGTTAACTGGAGTGTTCTTCTAGCAGCTGGGAGATGGTTATATTATAGCCTTTCTTTGCTGAACTACATCAAGAAACTGCCTGTCCTTGCCTTAGAGAAAGATCTCCACACATTTCTGAGATCCATAGTGTGCCTGGGAGTTTTGCATTATCCTGTGGCTTGAATGTCCTTCCAGATCAGTCACTTAGCTGTAATCCCTGGCTAATGAGGCCATTGGCCTTCCACTCTGCTTTATGGCTCCCATCACGCATCTCACAGGATCTCAGTTCACCATTGAGATGGTGTGTGTGTGTGTGTGTGTGTGTGTGTGTGTGTGTGTGTTACTCAGAATTGAAGCAGAGTATTCCACCCCTGAGCTACACACTGCCCTATTTTTAATTTTTTTTTTTAATCTTGAAACAGGGTCCTATTAAGTTGCTAAAACTGGTTGTGAACCTGTGATCCTCCTGTCTCACCCACCATGCCCAGCTCCTCCATGTTCTCTTCTTGGTTGCCCAGACAACCGCAGGTGATTTTCTGCATATCTCTGGTGCAAATACTCTCTGCATTCATAATGGTACTACCACTTCTTTCAGCACAGTTTAAAAACATTCCCAAAGCAAACCAACTGAAGCCTTCCTAAGTGAAATTGCTGCTTTTATAACATTTAGTGCTCATGTTCTTTGGAGGTTGTTTGACTTTCTTTTCAGAAATGTGATCAGGGAGGATGTTTCTGCAGCCTATCAGTCTCTCTTTTTTAGAAGCCAGTATTTGTAAGGAGAGAATTTTCAGTTTATGAAAAAATATAGAATTTTTAAAAAGATGTTTTATACCTCTTATAAATAATTGCTAAGCAATTATTAGGGCTCTGTGCAGTTCAAAAGAAAGGAAATTGATGGCAAACTCAATATATAGTATAGTATTTTAGTAATCATTCACATCAAAAAAATACACCTGATAGACAACACTGTTGTCTATAGATGATATATTCCAATGTTAGGAAAATGTGTGAAATAAATGCAGGAGGAGGCTCTGAAGCAATGTCTGGGGACTGTGGTGTGATGGCAGGGGGATGACTATTTACCAAATATTTCAAAATTTTAACAACCAGCATGCCCAGGTCAGTGTGTATTGGATGTCCTTGATACCAAATACAAAATTACTTTAAGAAAAAAATTTGACTTCTTTTCATATATTTGCCTTTTTTTTTTTTTGGTGGTACTGGAGTTCCTAGAAACCCTTCTACCTCCGGGTAACACTCCCAGACCTATTTTTATATTGTTTTTATTTGGAAACAGGGTCTCTTAAGCCAGTGCGGCTGGCTTCAAACCTGCGCGATCCTCCTGTCTCTGCCTCCCAAGCGCGGAGATTACAAGTGTGCGCCACCACGCCCGGCGTCATATATTTACCTTTCGTATATGAAAGATTTCATAATACAATTACAGTTAACTTTTAAATCTTCTTGATCTCAGTGAAGTTTGAACAGGTTTGTATGTGTGTTTTGTATTAAATATATAATTAAATACCAAACAATTTTTTTTATCCTTTCTCTCAATTTGTTATTGTTAATGAAGTTACAAGAAACCCTAGGTACTGACCCCAATCTCTGTGACTTTTAAACTCCTGTGGCCCATATTTATAGGTTCATGACTAATAAAATGAACAACAGATCCCCTCCCTCAGAATTGCATGCGTGCTTATTAAATTGGAAAGCTGTAGTCAATAGTGAATGTCAGCCAGAAACCTATTCACTAGTTAAGAGACTGTATCCCAGACTGGCACAAACCCCGGTAGATACAAATTTGTCCTTCAAAAAAATTACCATTACCCCATGCCATGGAATTTCAAGTAAAATTGAATGAAGCCTGGAGTGGAGGTAAATGCCTATAATCCCAATACTTGGGAGGCTGAGTTTTAGGCCAGCTGTGAAAACTTGGTGATAACTTGTTTCAAAATAATAAGTAGAAAATGGCTGGGATGTAGCTCAGAGGCAGAGTGCCCTTGAGTTCAATTCACAATACCACATAGACACAAAGCAAAACAAAGCAAAAACAAAATGACCCCAGAAACTGAGTTAAAAAACAACAACACTCAAATGCTATCAAAAAAGAAGAGAAGAATCTACCATATTACCATATTGTTTTCTATCTCTGTTACCTGTATCAGGCCATTGCTGAATTCTTATTAGTTCTAAGGCATTACAATTGGGTTTATTTGCTTTTCTAAGTACACAGTCATTTAATCTGCAAATAATGATAGTCTTGTCTCCACTTTGCTCATTATCTCTTGTTTTTCGTTTCAAGCCTTATTAAATTAACCAAAACAATCTTGTTCACTTTGCTTTTAATGATGATGACTCCAGTGGTGTGCCATTACGTTCCATTCTTTCAAAGCTGTAATGTACTTGTTGTTAAACAATATTCTCATGTTCACTAAAAGTTTTAAATACAATACAGTGAGGCAAAAACTTTTGGTAAAATTACATATTAAGAATTGTTTTTTAGTTATCTAGTTATGAATGCATTTAATGATGCTTTATATTCGAGGCCCCATGCTATGATTATCTGAAATAAATTAGCCCTAAATTTTATAGATTTTATGCTACTATAGATTATATACTTCTAATAATGGAACAATTGCTATCATCTTGCACATGAATAAACCAGTTCTTACTTATTTTAGTTTGCAAGCATTTAGAACTGGACTAAACATTGTATGTCTATACACCCCATTAGAATTTCACTTCCCCAATGCAACCCGACTTAGAATAGCCATGTAACTGGAGAAAGGCCTATTTCCTGAAAGGTTAATCACAAAAACATGGATGTTCAGGGCAAAAAACACATTTGATGACCCAAACACCCCAGGTACGAGTGCCCTAATCCTTTTGAAAAGTATTTTTCCAGTCTATGCAAACACCCCTAAAAGTGGCAAGTGACTCTACCTTCCAAGATGTTACAGATTCCATCATTAGCAATTTCTTATGCTGATCAACAAGAAATTACTTTCTGGAGTTTTCAACTATTGGTCTTGGGGTGCAAATATTTTGCACTTTGTCCAACAGGAAATAGCTAAATAGCACAATATGTGCACTTAGGTTATATTTTTTAGGCAGGAAAAAATTCTCAGTGTTTCTCTAATCATTCCTAATTGTTGATCTAGGCTACTGGCTCACTCTGGATCATTGGAAAGTACTCGCCTTTGCTTCCTGTCACTCCCTGGTTTCTAAACCTCATGTGCCTGTTCTTCTAGTTTCTACTCTGATTATATTCATTCTCCTGGTTCCAACTATCTTAAAACATTAAAACTGTGTCACTTATTAAAGATGACACAATTAAGAATCTGTTAAGATTAAATTTTC
The DNA here is from genome assembly GCF_963383645.1 of Muscardinus avellanarius. Taxonomy (NCBI): domain Eukaryota; kingdom Metazoa; phylum Chordata; class Mammalia; order Rodentia; family Gliridae; genus Muscardinus; species Muscardinus avellanarius. The sequence goes on along the minus strand of NC_137787.1, from coordinate 97,124,360 downwards.
AAGTAGTTGGTCATTAACTGAGCACCTGATCTCTCATTTACAAAGTTAATAATTAAGTGTTTTATCTGTTTATTACAACATGTTGAACTGAACTAAAGAGAAGTGGGTTTTGTTCTAACTCAATGATTCTCAGATTTCTTCTTTGTAAAGAGAAGATTGTGATGGTGGCCAAATTCTCTCTCTCTCTTTTTTTTTTTTTTTTTTTTTTTTGGTGGTACTGGGTATGGAACCCAGGGGCATTCTACCTCTGAGCTACACCCTCAGTTCCAATTTTTTTTATTTTTTTATTTTAAAATAGAGTCTCACTGAGTTGAAATGGGCCTCACTAAGTAGCTGAGGCTGTCCACAAACCACGATTGTCCTGTCTCAGCTTCTCAAATGCTGGGATTACAAGCTTGTATCACCATGCCCAGTTTCTACTATGTTTTAATCTTTGTAGGAATGCTGATATCTGTTTTACAGAATAAGAAAAGCACCAAATATAACTGTTCTCAGAAGCTATCACTAAGGTTTTTAACCAAAAATTAAGAAGGGCTCGTATCACCAGTATTTCATCTGTGAGTTGCTTAAGTGGATTAGAATTTATCAACATACTTATATGCAATGATATTCTATAGGATATGATGATTGATTTGTTATATGATAGGTTAATAAAAATAGAAATGGAAAGCTGGAAAAGTGAGATTATTTGAATTTTGGTTCTGTGTAACCCTTATATAACTTTCTGACATTGAAACATAAAAACTGAATAGTGGGACAGATAAAATGATTCTCTTTTAAGCAAAGCCCAGAGCAAGGAGAATACATTGCCCATTACTACCTTCTGGAATGTTTTTCAGGCATAAATGTATGCACTGTAAATTAACATTCTTCCTTACGAAAAAGAATGTGGGTTTCTTCTTTTAATGTATCATCTAGCAGAAAAAAAAACACTCATTAAATGTTGAATAATAATAAAGCTCCACTGTATGATGTTCCCTAAAAATAATTTTAGGGAACTTCAATGTTGAAGATACACCAGATACACCAAAGGGCAGACACCACTATTTAGAATGCAATGCATTACTCTTAAAACCTAGAAACAATTGCTGAAATTAATGTGATATGAAAACATGGAGACCCTTAAAAAGCATTCCTGGCTGCTAAATGTGTTTCACTAAAGCACACAAACGCATGCATATGTATATACACAACTTCCCAGTCTAGGCTGTAAAAGCTTTGTGGTCTCTATCTAGTTATGAGGAAACTCTTGATTTCTACGTTCTTTTGGATGATGGTTCATAGAGCATTTATTTCACACATTTTCCTAACACTAGAGCATATAATGGTGATGCTCTTTTAACTCAGAATTTATATTTATAATCCCTTCCTGAGACCCCACAGCAATGTTAATATTCCTCTCTCATCCTTCCATACTGACAGACTGTTTAAATACAGAGACATCCAGGAAAAATAAAAACATAGATAAAGAAGGGAAGCCAAGAGAGGCTCCTGTCAAGAATCTTCTATCATTCACAATGCAACTCACAATCAGATGATTGTTGCTGTGGTTGCAAAGCTAGGGCTGAAATTATATTTCATCACCAAGCACAGGGTTATCTGACCAATCTTTCTTCCTAGAAACAATTTTTTCTTGCCCAATATATTAGTAGAGGGAACAAGGATGATAATAATCTATTTCAACATGTAACAGGATAAGTTTTTTTTTTTTTTCCTGCTGATAATCTAAAGAATTCACATATATTTTGATGGGAGAAATGAAGCAAGAATAGACCGAAATGAAATGGCAAGAGATATTGCCAGTCTTTAATCCTCCCTTTTCTTGACCTACAGATTTTCTCATTTGGGGAAGCCCCGGGGTTCTCAAGCGGGGATTTGTGTTTCATTTCCTGTGGGATCAGTCAGCGGGACAAGCCAGACGTCAGGAATGCGTGATGGATGCTCTTCTGACTTGTCATTTTACTACAGAGCTGCCCATTTAGAAAGGCAAATCGTCAATGCCCTCATCCCTATTCTTCTGGCTTCCTTTAAATGTCACCTTTTCTGAGAAGCTTATTTGACCACTCATTTGAAAACTGCAAAACTCATACTACTTAACCCGCATTTTTTCCTGCTTTGGTTTTCTCCATGGAACTTGTTGCCATCCATAAAAAAATGGGTGATTTTGTTTGTTTTATTCATTGCTTCATGGATTAAAGTTTGGCAGCTTAACTAGGTGTGCAAAGGTATTCCTTGAATTAATATAGAATCATTTCAAATTATTGAATATTTAGAGTATATCACAAACCATGGCAAATTGTCTCCCTATATTACCTCTAACACTTAGAGTGGCATAGACTCAGTTATTCCTAATTCATAGACATACAATTTAAAGAACAGAGAGATTAACAAATATGCATAAGAGAATTTTTGATCATACTAAATTTGAGCTCAGTTTTGTCTCTATTTTTCTATTTTTAATTTATATATTTCCTATTTTTAATTAAATTATCTTGTATTTGAAACAAAAATACAACATTCCTTTGCTGTCATATTAAATGTATCTTTGTGCAGGGTCTGGTGATGCCTGCCTGTAATCCCAGGAATGGGGGATTTTCATTGGGCGGCTGAGACATGAGGATTACATGTTTAAGGCCAGCCTTAGCAATTTAGCAAGACTCTCAGAAATTTAGTGAGAGCCTATTTAAAAATAAAAAGGGGTTGGAGGTATAGCACAGATGCATAGTGCCCCTGGGCTCAACACTTAGTAACACACACACAAACACACACACACACACACACATGCATGCATGCGTGTGCCGCGTACAACACACATATGTATATGTACATATATATGTACACACATGTATATTTGTGTATATATACACACATAAATATATATATACATACATACATATACATATATATATATATATATATTCTTACAGTTCAGTTAGTAGAAAAGTTGTCTGGAAAATGAGACACTAACTACCCTCTTTCCCTAGTTTTTGATTTTTTTAAATTAGATCCACTGTCAGAAATCTCAGTTAAGTGTCCCTCATCAAATATAGAAATTTAATTGAAATATAGTTTGTATGAAGGCAAATGTTACAACTATAAGCCAGGCATGGAGGCACAGATCTATAATCCTAGTACTTGGGAGGTTGAGCCAGGAGGATCACAGCTGTGAGGCCAGCCTTAGCACATTAGTGAGACCCTCAGCAACATGGTGAGACTGAGTTTCAAAATAAATAAGTAAATAAATAAAAAGGGCTGGGAGTGTAGCAATGTATCTTGGTGGTAGAATGCCCCTGGGTTCAATCCCCAGTATAAAAAAAATAATTACAACTATAAGACTATCTGACTTTAACTAAAACATTCAAAATAACTCAGAAAGTAGACAAGATCATTCATTCTATAGTCGTGTCAGATTTGATGGTTAGAGTAACATAAAGGAGCAGATTTGGAGGAAAGGAGATTCTTAAAAGCTTAGTTTTTGTTCATCTTCCCAAATAAAAAGCGGTCATGTTGTCTATGATAGAAAATAATACAGGAATAAAAAGAATAGACAAAAAGCCACAATCCAACCAATTAAAAAACCAGTTTTGATTAAACTAAAATTTATTAACTGTTAAAGTAAATTATGGTCACATAGCTTCCCCAGATTCACCAATCAATAATTTTAATAAAAGTTTTTTTCTCCCCTTTATATGTTGTAATAACATAAGCTGTTTGGTGCTATATATTTTAGAAGGGAAGTCATAGAGGATCTCAGCAGACTTTTTGTATTGTAATAATATCTGTCTGTAATGTGTTATGCATCTTCCATTGCCATTTTTATTTTATTTTTTATGGTACTGGGGATGGAACCCAGGGGCATAATACCTCCAACATACACCCCTAGCCCTTTTTGTTTGTTTGTTTGTTTGTTTGTTTGGGGCTTTTTGTTTGCTTTTTTGTTATTGTTTGGTTTGGTTTTGTTTGGTTTTGTTTGATTTGGTTTGGTGGTACTAGGGTTCCTGGAAACCCTTCTACCTCCAGGCTATATTCCCAGGCGTATTTTTTTTTATATATGTTTTTCTTTGGAAATAGGGTCTTTTAAGACAGCGAGGCTGGCTTCAAACCTGTGATCCTCCTATCTCCACCTCCCAAGCACAGGGATTACAAGCGTGCACCACCACGCCCCGGCAGTTTGTTTGTTTTGAAAGCAGGTCTGCCTGAGTTGCTGAGTCTTGCTACCATGCTGAGGCTGTCCTTGAACCTTCAGTCCTCCTGTCTCAGCCTCACAAGTACCGGGATGATAGGCATGTACCAACCACACCTGGCCAGTGTATATGTTTTTAAAAATTCTTTTTCTATTGTCCATCCTGTATGATGTACATTGTATGTTATAAGAGCTGAAAAAAAAATTCCTCAATCTTAATGAGTTTCCTAGTCAGGATGGGCTGCTGTAAGGAAAGAGAGATTAACAAGAGAAAACAAACATGTTTAATAAAGGGTACAGTGCTGGTCTCCGAGAAAGCTTCTTGAGAAGTAACTCAAAGCAGCAGATTAAAGCTTTGGCTCACAGAACACTTTCAACAAAGAACAATGAGTCTTGTAGGAGAATGATAGAGTAAAATAAAGGAGTTCTAGGCTTCTAAGGGCTGGGAACTATGGGAAAGTGCACATGGGCAGAAGGGAAGAAGACTAAGATTCCTTTGCAGATTCCTTTTTCTGTGTCTCAGGGCTGAGAAGAATCCAGAACTGTCTTCAATGAAGGAGAATTTGTATTCGAGTTTTAGGCAGAAAAGCAGGAAGATGGACAGAGTTTTTCTTCCTTTTGCTGCTTCTTAAGAATTATCTTAAGCTCAAAAAACAATTTTTATGTTAAAGAGGCTGTTTGTGGTGACATGTTTTGGTTTTTCAATATATTACTCATTTTCTTGTTCTTTTTTTTTTCTTTTGAATACTGTACTTTGAAGATTCATCTGTATTGCTAGATGTGTACCCGATCCCTGGATTCTGGCTATTGCAGAATACTGCAATAAGTGCTGTGCATCCACTTAATTATTATTTTCAGGTTTTTTTGGTCTGATTTGTCTTCAGCCTCATTTTATCACAAATGATGCTGTAGTAAATTTCCTGGTATTTCATACAGCTGGTACTATGCATCCTGATGCTTCATACCTCTGTCAAAATTTTTTCTCCATTATGTATTTATATATTCCAAATTCAAGACTTGTGAATCATAGGTTGTACATATATTTACTTATTTATGTATTTATTTTATTTATATTTTGGTGGTACTGGTGGTAGAATCCAGAGGCTTTCTACCTCTGAGCTATACTCCCAGACCTGTTTTATATTTTAGTTGGAAACAGGGTCTCACTGAGTTGCTGAGAGCCTCATTACGTAGCTGAGGCTGGCTTCGAACCTGTGCGATCCTCCTGTCTCAGCCTCCCAAGTGCGGGGATTACAAACATGCGTCACCAGGCCCGGCTGCGCATATATTTAATTTGAATAAATATTACCAAATTAGACTCCATAATGCCAACTATAGTCTCTGTTCTTACCAACTTTAATGAAATTTCTTCTAGGAAAGAGTACTCAATACTTAATACTCTTCAGCTTTCTGATTTTTTGTAAGTCCAATACATATAAATTGATATTGCATTGCAATTTTAATCTGATTACTAATGAGTTTGTGCAGTTGTCAATATGCCTCTTCATTTAATACTTATCTCTATAAATTTATATCCTGGCATATAATAGATCATTAATAGATCCATGGTGGCAAGAAAGGCATTACAACATACAAAATTTCAAAACAAGTCATTGACTTTTATTAAATAGTTATTGGTGCTTTCTTTTGTTGTCCCAGAATGTGAATGATAAATAATAACTTTTGTGACCATATTTTTGACCCAATTAACTATATTAACTACTTGCACTGATTTTACAGTTCAGGATTATTGTAAGTGTGACATGTGAAATTAAACTAAAGAAACAAAAACAAAACCAAACGTTACAAAAAACAAACTTTAAAAACAGTTACCCTATGCCATAAGAAAATGAGTGTAGTTATAGTCCCCCCATTTAATAGTGAAGAAACAAGGGTAAGAGAGGTTTAAATAACTTTTTAAATTTATATAAAATAAAAAGAAATTTATATGATATGAAGAGAAACCAGAGTATTAGTCAGTCTCAGAAATTCAAGGGTCACGTGTCTCTATATGTCATGTGGAAATTAGAGAGAAAATAGGAAAGATAAGAGACTTGAGATCAACCAGGGGAAAGACCAGTAGATAGTGAAAGAGACTTGGGGGAGGGAGGTAGGAAGAGGAAAAAGGAGAATCTAAGAAGAAAATAGTTCAAATAATACTATATCCATAAATGAAGGTATCACTACCAATCTCACTAACCATGTAGGGAGTGGGAGGAGGAGCTACTGGGGTAGGATGGAGAAGGAACTACACCAAGTGCTGGGTATATGTATGCTTGTATCACTTTGAATCTCACTATCATGTACTATTTCAATGCACTAATAGGAAATAACATGTAAAAAGTTATATGGAAGTCTGGTAGCACTGTAAGGAAAAATGAAAAGGATTGTGCCATTTGACTAGGGTCATTGTAATGATTTAATTACAATCATGAGATTAATAAGAGAGTTCGTATATTATCAGCTTATGAAGTTCTATGATCTGTCTCTACATTGTAGCAAACAGGTTATCATTTTTATAAGCAAACATTAGTTTAAGATAGAAAAGACAATATATGTGGTACACTCTCTTGTCTGCCTAAAATGCCTACACACAAAACAGGTATGCACTAGAGACAACTCCATAGGAACCAAAACCTCTAGGGTAAGAATTTACAAAACCACTAGGCAGTATTCTCACTGTTATAATTCAAAATGACTGACCACCCAACTTAGAGGAAGAAAAATTTCTTTGCTCACAGTTTTTGGAGATTCTGGGTCCAGTTTATGTGAGGCCAGGGTCTTTGAATCTCAGGGCATGTTGGGTGGAAGCAGAGAGCAAGGGCTTTGCTCTCACATCATGGGGGCTGAAATCAGGAGAGAAGGAGAGTCCATGGGCTTTATTCCTCATATCATGGAGGGCAGAAAGAGAGGGAGAACAAGCAAGGCTATTCAAAGACACAAGCATGATCCCTTAGGCCACAGCCCCAGGGCCCCTTCTTCAGCCACACTCCACTGGCTTAGGTTACCACCCAGGTAAATCCATCAAAGTAGATTTATCTACTGATGAAATTCCAACACTCAACCATATCAACCCAAGCTCTTCAGGGGACATTCTATATTTGATCATAACACCATCCTAACTGCGTCCCTGGATTGACTTGAGATCTCCTTCAGCAGATACTGTGTCCATGAATAATACAAATGGCAGTGTATATTGAACTTAAAAACATGTCCTCAGAATATATTTTGTAAAAGGTGTCAGCCAAGAAGGAGGCTTGGCAGGACTTTTGCTAGGGATTTCCTTCTAGCTTGTCTCCATATTCTACCATTCAAAAATGCTTTTATATTTTCCTGTCATAGCAGAGCACTTATAAAATTTGTTTTTTCAAGCTGTGATTTACCTTTTTACTATATACTTTTCTTCTAATCATCCAACTAGCTATGTTATCAGTCTCTGTCAGTTTGTCCATACATTCATGTATCCATCTAAAAAGCTATCTACCTGCTTATCCATATGCTTAAGCAATCAAAGTTTTCTTTGACAGCCTCTTTTACTAGTGCACTTCCCCAGAACTGAAAGACTCAACTGAGTGGACCAGTCTTTTGAGTCACCAGATAAAGTTCATGTGTGATTTAATGGATAGTCATCTTTTACATACACTAACATTTATGAAAATGCAGCCCTGCTTTATAAAATCAAAATTTTATACTTTTATAAATCAAATATGCATCCAACATGTGAAAGGTAATTAATAAACTCTAAAGGCTCTCTTATTTAAGGATGTCTAATTAGAAACTTCATAATATAGATGGTACTAATGTTGAAAGGTCATTATTATAGATGTTAAATAATGATATTAAACTAAATGCCAAATTGTTGCTAATATGAGTTGCTCCACATTTGGTTATGCTCGCCTTAGGATGGTCATTTGCATATAAAATAACCATAATCAATCCAGACCTGTACCTCCTTTATTGTAGTTTTTTGTTTGGTGGGATGAAGAAAAGGCATGATAGAGTTCTACAGAGAACAGAATAGGAGATATATATATATATATATATATATATATATATATATATATATCATCATATGAATATTATCTATTTAATATGTGTTTAAAATCAGAAATTAGTTCAAATAATTATGAAGACTGAGAAACTCCAAGATCTGCAGTGTGCAGGCTAGAGACCTAGGGAGCTGGTGGCGGATGTTCCAGTCTGGAAGCTATTGGTCTTAAGACCCAATCCTCTGAGTTTAAGCACCAAAAAGGACCAATGTCCAAGTTATAGTGTTCTACTTTGGTTTTCCACTGATTAGATGAAACCCACCTTCTTTAAGGAGGCACCTGCTTTACTTAATGTACTGACCAGAAACACCGTCAGAGAGAGACACATACAGAACACTGCTCAACCAAATATCTAGGCATTCCATGGCTAAGCCGAGTTAGCTCAAAATTAACCATCCAGAAGAGCTTTTCAGTTGGAAGATAAAAACTTTAAAAATAATTATTTTGACTGAACTTTTGTAAGATGCATCTTAAATTACAAATAAGAAAAAAAGAATTAAAAATGACCCAAAGTTTCACCACCTTGCGAGAACCACTGATTTTAATTCAGAGCAGACTTTTCTATGCATTGTATATTGAAACAAAGTGCTCTATAACCCATTGATTTATGCTGACACATATTTGGATTTGCCTAACTGTTCAAATTCCAAACTTTGATCGCAGAGAAAATCAGTTGGTATATCATAACATGCCCAGACTCCAAACTCATTAATATGCTTTGCTATTCACCAAAGTAGGAGAAAAGAATAGAAAATAAATGAAAACAGAAAAGAAAGGAAAAGGAAGAGCAAAGGATGCTCTGTAGTAAGAGCCATTTCATCATTTTGATTTCTCCATTTGACAGATATTTGTTTCTAAGGGAAAACACTTAATGCCATTTCTTAATATGGCTTTAGTTAACCCATATAGCTGTTGGTATTTAGGTACCTTAAGATTAGGATGTAAAAAGTAAGTTGTCTACATTTGTCATATTTATGATCAAGTAATGCCAAATGGCAGCTCACATGTGAAAGGAAACCATAAACTAAGCATGTATTACCGCACTTCCCCTAAAATAAATTATTTTATATATACTTTTGTTGGTGCATTTTAGTCTGATATCATAATGTAGTTCAGAGTGATAAGGGCATATATGCACATAGTCCTTACTGAGCCTCCCCCAGCACCTCCCTCTCTATTCCCTCCCTTTCTCCATACATGATATCCTTCATTTCCTTCCTTCCTTCCTTTCTTTTTTGGTACTGGTGTTTAAACCCCCAGGCATTCTACCTCTAACTGTACCCATGACCCTATTTTATATTTTCATTTGAAACAAGGTCTTACTTGGTTGCTGGAAGTCTAAATTGCTGAATCTGGTCTTGAACCTGCAATCCTCTCATCTTAGCCTGCCAAGTACTATGCTTACAGGCAGATATTATACCATGCCTGGTCTATCTACATATCATTCAGGTACTGGATGTGCTGAATATGTCTGTATTCTTTGATGGACTTAACATCTCATTTACTTTCTGCTATCCTTTTTGCACACTAGTTTGCCTTGTTGCTTTCTCAAAACACTTACAGGAGCTTGATGCCTGATATTGCAACATGCTCATAATGTTGTGGCTCCAGCTCAGGGATCCAATTGAACAAGAACAAATGGTCTCCTTTTCCTCTTTTTGGACTTCTTTTACTGTGAGATCATGGTCCTGTAGGGTCTCCTAACCACTCCTGTGCTTTTCAGTGATTGATGATCAAACCAGTTCAGTTGTTGGATCTAGCATTTTGATTCTTTTTTGTTTGTTTGTTTTAACAAATGTATTGAAATCAAGCCTTTGTTAGTGAATCAAATAAGCAGAGAAAAGCAATACTTTAACTCAGGGAAGATGAGTAGGTTTTATCTGTGTTGCCAACTCCAGTCAGTTGATGAGTAGTCACTGTATGGAGACTTGTGGGGTTATTTCCAGGCTCTGTAGAAAAGGCCACCAGGATAATTAGTCATTTTTGGTGAAGTTTAAGATGCAGAAGAGTTAGTCAGATGACATGAAAAATGAGAAAGAGTATGCAGGAAAAAGAAAGCATGGGTAAAAGAAAAAAAATCACAGAAGAGCACGAGGGCTGGGGGGAGAAGGGGAGGATGCAAGTGATTTGGAGTTCCTGTAACTGAAAGTTTCAAATTATGAAATTGTGAGTGTGACTCTAAACCAACTAATCAAAGTCATTAGGAGATTTTAGCTGGGGAAATGAAGGGCTCACTTAGTGCAGAGTTTAAAATGATTTCATGGTGATGGTTTTGTGGGAGACAAGACCAGAGACAGATAGGTTGACCTATTAGGATATTAATGCAGTATTCTCAGGATAAAATGATTTGGACCTGAACAAGGACATTGCTCATAAAGACAGAGAAGAGGAAGCAAAGAATCATTTTGTAGGAAACATATCAAAGGGAAGGGAAGGAGGATAAAAGAAAGAATAAAGCTTTGGGGGGTGAATGGATAATAAAAAGCATACATGTAAAGTTTCAAGCAAATATTTATGAGTAAGTGCTGTGCTAAATGGGTAGACTAAAGTATAATACAGTGGACATTCTCAACTATCTCTTGACCCTCTTTTTTTCTGGGGAAGAAGTTTAGTTTTCCATTGCAGTGACAAAAATACAAGTGATGAATGACTTAAAAAAGAAATGTTTATTTTGGCTCATGGTTTCAGAGGTTTCTGTCCACAGTTGCTTGGCCTTGTTGCTATTAGGCCTGTGGAGAGGCAGAGCAGCATGGCAGAAACATGTCATGGAGTAAAACAGCCCAGTTCATGGTAGCTGGGGGTGGGAGGGAAGGGAGAGAGAGAGAGAGAGAGAGAGAGAGAGAGAGAGAGAGAGAGAGAGAGAAAGGGAAGAGAGAAGAGAGAAGAGGGGAGAGAAGAGAGAGATTGCCCCAAAGGATAAGAAAATGAAAGTTCTATCCCCTATCAGCCTAGCCACTGTCTTAAATATATATAATATATATAATATATATTCAATTAATGAAGATCTCCAATTCAACATTTTGAAAGAAGCAACATATTTTCCCCTTTGGGATGTAAAGAGATCTCGTTCTCCTAAAAGAGATAGAAACATTTCAGATCTTCTCAAATGGCAGATCATCTCTAGCACAGCTCCGGCATATTCAGAGGCAGGCAGTCCTTCCTCCTGGCTGAGGACACCTCATGGAGGACACCATGCTAGAACTGCAATTGACGCACCAAACCACAAGTTTGGAAAGCAACCTCTGGAGTGTGAGTTCAGGTATGGTGCATCCTTAGCAAAAATGAATGAATAACAAAAGGAGGAAATGAAATGTTTCCTCAGAAGAAACCAGGTAGAGTCTATTCTGACTTCGCAAGTGGGGTGACTGATATGGTTTGGTTCCCAGCAGATGATGCTGTTGAGAGGTGGTAGCAATTTCAAGGATAAGACCTACTTGGAGGAAGTAGGTCAATGGAGGCCAGCCCTCTTAGGAGAAGAACTCGTTAAGGCCCAGAGGGGAAAATGATTGCATTTCAGTTGTTTCTTTCAAAGTGTTGAATTTGAGATCTTCATAATTGAACTTCTTTTCATTTAAGATACTGGCTGGGCTGAGAGAGATAGAACTTTCATTTTCTCATCCTTCGGGGCAAGCTGGGATCTACTTCTCATTAACTCATTACAATTTTTTTAAATCTGCCTTTTGCCTTATACATTTTTCTTAAAAATAGTTACTGTGGAGAAGAGTAAAATACTTCTTAGTTTTTGTTTTTTTATTATTTGATATCTTTCTACTTATTAATATAAAGTAATTAGAAGAAAAAACACTGTAGAGTTAAACAGATGGTCCATAAAGTTCAGGCATGTCAGTATCTCCGGAATGTCAGAATACTCAGACCACCTTATCTGGTTGGGAAAATGTCCTGGAGCTTTCCATCAGGAATATATGAGAGATTCCAGGTAATGCGCCTAGTACAGAGTTTGGCACAAACTAAATGACCAGTAAATGGTAGCTATAGTTGTTAGGGAAGGAATAAAAAGTTCATGTAGTAAGTCAAGCTTTAGAGAAAAATAAACTTTTTTATTATCCATTTCTGCTTCATGCCCACTCTCCTCTTCCCCCTCCATATATAAAATCTCCAGGGTCCAAATCCCATTACTTGGGACTCTCATTATGCTCTTGGCTGTCCTTTTTTTTTTTTTCTAGCTCAACATCTTCTGTTTCTGCTTCATCTTTCTCATCCTTCCTTCCAGATCTCCCAGTCTTATGCCCTATGCTTTTACTGCCTGCCATGCCTGACCTTGGAAAGGTTCTGTTAATGTCATTTATGCCAAAACATTAAAGCCTAACATAATTTTCATATGCTAATCTTGCCAAGAGGTATTTCCATTTTAATGAAGGTCAGCATCATAACCTAACTGAATAAAAGTGTAAAACTTAATTTGGAGGCATGAGAAACAGGGAGAGGAGAAATGTTTTTCAAGACAGGGATTCAATGACAACAGTAAAAATAATTAATTACTAACACCAATTCAGTGACAACTCTATTTTGCATTGTACTCTATATCCAGCACCTCATCCAACCCTCACAATTAATAAATTAGGTGTTATTATTCTTCTTATTTTTTTCTGATGAGAAAATAAAGTTGAATAGTGTCTCAGACAGCATTCTCAATGATATAATCCAAAATACCTGACTAACAAGATAGAAAAAGGAAGATTTTGGAAATTTCTCAGTTTTGGGACATTTTGGGGCATCAAGCTAGGTTTGCAGAGCTCAGACTATGGCAGCAGGAAACAGACAGGGGAAAAGCAGGGGCTCCGCTCCCACACCATGGAGGTCAGAAGCAAGAGGAAAAATAGCAAAGCAATTCAAAGACAAAAGCAAGCGTAGTCCCTAAGGCCACGCCTCCAGGGGTCCACCTTCTCCAGCCACTTCCCACAGGCCTAGGTTTCCACCAAGTATATCCATTACAATGGATTTATCTACTTATGAAATTAAAATCCTTATGACATAATTACATCAATTCTGAACGTTAATATGTAAGCTCTTCAGGGGATGTTCTATATCTAACCATAACAGAATTAAAACAAATGGATGGAGATCGTAAATATGTAGCACAAGGAGAAAGTAGATTTGGAACTGAAATCCATCTGACTTACCACAAACTCCTGTGCCATCACAGCAGGGCAGGAATACATCTGTTCATATCAGTATCTCCTAGAGCCCAGAGCAGTGGTTATCACTTGATTACAGAATTAATAGTTGATAAGTGAATGCATAGAAAAATATATATTCTGCCCATAATCTCTTCTCCATTCACCTCCCAAATTTTCTCTTGCTTAGAGGTCCTGCCTTGCCTGATATTCTCAGGACTCCAAACTGCTAGTAGTTCCATAAATTATCTTCCCCTTCTTGACTTTGTGCCTCTGCATCCTGTCCCCTTTCCCTGTAATTCAAATCTCTGTGCCAATCCACCTCAATTGGAGAGAGGGAGAGCTCAAGAGTAGTCTCCTTCCAGGACACTCTGCCTCTTTCTTTCCCCACTCTTATCCCCTCTTCTCTTCCCACCTTGTGCCAACACAGCCAGGGGTGTTTCTAGGACTGTCTCTTCCACTAGGCAATGGTGCTTTCGAAGCAGATGTCTGACATATTTTTGCATTCTACATTTATACCTAACATATGTTTGTATCTTTAAAAAAAATCTGCCATTTTTATTCTTCTGACTTAGATGAGTTTATTCATTCTGAGGTCCATTAAATTATACCTCATAACTGAAAAAATCTTAACATTACATTTTGTAGTGGTTTTTTCCTCCTAGGAAAGCAAAATTGAGGATTGAGCATCTCTTGTAATCAATGGCAACTTTGATTTAATTGAATATAGTGATAGGTTAAGTAAGGACTATATGCATGAATAAATTAGTGAATGAATGGCATTGATACCCTTCCTCAATTCACATTAACATTCCTTCTACAAAGCTGACTTTTCTGCATCAGAGGCATTGTGACAGTGCAATAGTTTAACATTATTCTTTATGCTGGTCTTTTCTTGTAAATGTAAGGCAGATAATAAATCAGTTCAAATTGTTCTTAATCACTTCTTTTCTGGAATGCTGTAACCTGTTCCAAAAATTTATCTTCTAGGTGAAATTGATCTTCAGATTCTCTCCAAAGTGCAGGCTCAATACCCAGGAGTTTGCATCAACAATGAAGTTGTTGAGCCAAGTGCTGAACAGATCACCAAGTACAAAGGTACCTGTAATGCACGATGCTATATGCCAAGTCCTGTCCACAATGGCTTTTCATCTCATATTTTTAACTTCAGTGATTAATAAGTCAGTCATTGTGGTATGTTCTTTGTAAGCTTATTGGGATAAGAACCTAATTAATTCTTGCAGGCATGACTGAACACCTCAGACTGTGAATAGTGAGTACTTAGGCTCTCTAATCGACTCTCCATCCATTCCCGTGTCATCATCAACCATCATGTAAGGGTCAGAGTCATTCTGTCATTCATTGTATTTAAACAGAGCACCTGCCCTTAAAGATAGTATGTCTAGCCAGGTGTGGTGGCATATGCCTGTAATCCCAGTACTTCCTGGGAGGCTGAGACAGGAGGATCACAAGCCAGCTTCAGCAATTTAACAAAACCCTCAGTAATTTAGTGAGACTCTGTTTAAAAATAAAAAGTAAAATACTGCTGGGGGAATAATTCAGAAGCAGAAGCCCCTGGTTTAAATCCCCACTAACACACAAAGAGAGAGAGGGGGGAGAGGGAAAGAGGGAGAGAGGAAGAGGGAGAGACAGACAGAGAAGAGAAAGGAAGAGAGAAAAGGGAGGAGAGAGAATGTTTATTGAGTTGTAGCAAGACTTGGCAAATGTTTTCTGAGAAGTGCCAAATATTAAATGTTTTAGACTTACAAGGCTACATAGTCTCTGTCACAGATAATTGACTCTGCCATTGTAGCATAAAGGCAGCCATGGACAATATATAAACTTGAGTGTGTTTCAATAAAACTTTATTTATGAATACCAAAATGTAATTCTGTACTATTTTCACAAGTTAAGAAATATCACCCATCTTTTAGTTTTTCCCAACCACTTAATAATGCAATTGCATGACTCTCTCTCATGAATGATAGAGACACAAAATCAAGAAGTTAAGTAGTATATGTGTTCATCTTATGTCCATACAAATTGGTGCTGAGCCACCTAGAACCCCTGTGGTTTTCCTGCTTCTGTTACACAGTCAAATTGCTTGTTTATGTTTAAATTATTATTGTAATCATACATCATAGTGAGATTCAGAGTGACATATTCATACAGACACACATCACTGAGTGTATTTCTTTCTGCATATTACTTGTTTCACATCAACTTTCTATTAATAAAATTCACTAGTTGATTCCCCAGTAACACTAAGTTAATCCAACCTATGTCTGACCAGATTCTCATAATTATTTCTTTCAGCTCTTTCTTTTACTTCTAATTTCATTTAATACTGGGGGAAAAAATCAGAATGAGCCCTCAGGTTTCCCAGAGCTACATAAAAAAAGAAAAATGTGCTTTGTATCTGTTATGTGTATAACATTGATTGCATTAAAATTCTAAATGGAAATGTGTTCCACATTTGCAATTAAAATTGATGGTGTGCCACCTCCTCTCTGTATTTCAGAGCTTGTAGCCAAGACATCAAACCTCGAGAACATAAAGTTTGCTTGGCATAAAGAGACATCATCTGAATATCAAAATAGAATGATGGAGAAAACAGAACTTCAAAAGTGGGACTTTATTCATATGATTCAGGTAAGAAATATATATTATACTATATCAGAAAAGAGTTTTGCAGGAATACATATTAAGAATATATACTATTTTAATTTTTAAATAAAAATCTTCTCATTTCTAATGTTATGAGCATTATCTGTCCAAATAAAGATGTTGATGATAGTAAAATATTTTGGAACACTTAAAAAGCCAGTTTTTCTTATTCCATTGTTGTCACTTATTTTTCTAACACTGACTTAGTTTTCTAAAATAGAAAGTTCATACACAGATTTGAGGATAGTAGACTGATATGCATCTTAGCTAATCCTCCAGGGCTCTAGTGATCTAGAAGATTCAATGTTTCAGAGTTTTTCTGAATCCTCCTGGCTAGTGTTTATAAGGCTAATGGGGACAGATTTTATGATTCCATAGATGAAGGAAATTTTACTGATATCAGCCAGCCATTCAGTAGGCTTTTATTTCTATGGTCCAGTATCAACAGATAATTAATTATGAATATTATAAGTAGCATGAGGTTGGATTTCCAGGTACTTACCTATATTTCTGAAGAGCATGAGTAGTGTATAGACTTTAAAAGTGGCTACTATCAGGAGATATGCATATTCTAGATATATCACTTGATTAATAACAAAACACTTCTTGTAGTCTACAACCATTTTACTTCAACAGAATAAGCTTATTAATAAACCAAAGAAACAAATATCTCCGAGGTTGGCATAGTTAGGCCGTCCTGCATCTTTGTTCCCTTAACTGACAAAAGTCTATTGTCTATCAGG
The DNA here is from genome assembly GCF_963383645.1 of Muscardinus avellanarius. Lineage (NCBI taxonomy): Eukaryota > Metazoa > Chordata > Mammalia > Rodentia > Gliridae > Muscardinus > Muscardinus avellanarius. The sequence goes on along the minus strand of NC_137787.1, from coordinate 97,107,583 downwards.
GAATACACTGAGCCTTGGCCGTTTCTCTATTAGATGCTTTCCCACCTCCTCACATAACTGCTCACCCCTTCCCTTTCTGCTCACCTCCTGCATCCTTCTCCTGCTCATGCATCCCCAACCAATGACCTTAATTCATACTGTAGGGAGAAAAACAGGAATCCTCAGATTCAAAACTCCTTGGTCTTCTTCTAAAATTGTGAACATGGCTTCACTTGTTCCCATCCTCTTACATCTTAGTAAAAAAGCCATTTTCTCTGTTGATGCTCTGAATTCCATTCTTTTCCCTGCTACAAAATGTTGTGACTTTAGGAATCAACTTTTTAACTCTTTTTTATGTTTTTTTTTTTTTTTTTTTTTTTTTTTTTTTGTGTGTGTGTGTGTGTGTGTGTGTGGTACTGGAGATTGAATCCAGGGACAGGGACATTCTACTACTGAGCTGAACCTCCAGTTCCCCCTTTTTAAATTTTTAAACAACCTTTCCCTAAGTTACTGAGGCTGTCTTTGAACCTGTGATCCTCCTGTTTCAGCCTTCCAAGTACTAGGATTACAGGAGTGTGCCACTATGCCTGGTTTTCTTTCCTCTATTTCTCCTCGAATTTCCATGTTTGTTCTTTCTTTCTTACAGCATCACTGTGATATTTCTCTCTCCCTCCTTATATATTCTACTCTGCATTTTTCCAAACCATGCCTTTTCACTGTTATTTATAGTCTTAATGTGCTCATAAGATTTTTCAACTTAATATTCACATAAACCTAGAGGTGTGTGTTGGGTAAAAATTCAGGGTGTCTGCTATGACCCACTGCCTCTTTGTTTATACAGGTCATGTCCTAGATTATTTGCTTTCTCATGGATTGGCTGTGTTTGGATAGCCATCTCCACTCCCTCTACTTAATAATATGGAATGGCCCAGATACCAGACATGGCTGTGAGACAGAATGCACTTCATGCAAGTTCATTTATTTTTCTTTATTTATATGACAGAGCCATGGCTTAAGTATTTTTCCCTTCATTCAGTGAATTCTGTTACAGCATGCTACATTGAATACTAAGTTTTTGTACATGAGAGATGAAGATAAGATATAAAAAGTATTGTGGAAGTGTTTTCCCAAGTGTCTAAATTATGCACATCATTAGAGTAAACCTAATGTGGTAGTATTCCACACGCATACTACCAAGTTCTGTGCATTAGGTACAATGGCTGCACTTCACTAGTGATAGCTCCACAATTATTTAAAAATGGGGTCGGTGGCTGACCCCTGATATTCTAAGATCTGGCATGTAACCTCATACTTTATCAGTTCATTGTCCTAGACATCAGAGCTTTCACATTTCCTGTGATTTAAACAACAACAAAAACTGCCTGTGAGGATATGGAGAAGCTGGTACAAAAGGCTGAATTTAAAGTAACATTCCATGAAATGGGGTCTGTTTTTATGGTGCTAGTGCCATTTTCTCCCAACGGAGGTACAATTTACAAAATATAGAAAATGCAAAGGACCATTGTCATCATAGGGAATGGAATTTAAGTGTCTCCAGCTTTAAATGTCTATGTCATAGAAGCCAAAAAGTACATTTAAAACTATTTGGCTCTAGTTGAGAGAATGAGTTGAAAGAGTTTTCCATTTTCCCAAATATTTTATTCCATTATTGTCCACTCTCCATATAACATTTTTACTCTTTCAATGTCTTAAGCGTTTTGCTGGATAAAAATCCAATGAACTTGAAAATCAAACCTTCTAGTGAGTATCTAATCCAAGAACAAGGACTCTAACCTGACAAGTTGTCTTATTTCTCTTTTCTTCTCCCATCTAGATGCTATATTACGTAAAAGACATCCCAGCTACCCTGAAATTCTTCCATAGTCTCTTGGCTACCAATGCCAAAATTCTCATTATTCTTGTGTCAGGTAGGTTATTTTCATTCAGCCTGAATTTTAAATTCGCAAGACTGTGTGTATCTATTGATTCATGTGTTTGAAGAAAACTAGTATATTTTGCCTTTGTTATAAAATTCTTGCCTTGATTTTTTATCACAACCAATTAATTTTTACACTGTTGGGAAAGGGATTCCCCAACAGCTCTCACTTTAGAGAGTATACTGAAATTAGATTTCTATGTGAAATTTTCTCTCAGGGAAAAATGTGTTTGTCTTTTTTCATAAATTATTTTTATACAACAAAGAAAATTTAAGTTATAGTTTGTAAATGAGGCTAAAAGCAAGAAATATTTATCTTACCTACTTTGTATGTCATTTGAGCATCCCTCTTTTTTCTGTGATGTTTATTAATAAAAGTTTAGATATTTAAGATGTCATCTATTTGTTTAATTTGTATTTCTAGAACCACTAGCAACATTGTTGATTGTAGTTTTGTGATGGTATTCTGTTTTCCAAAGAAGGCATTTGATCATTTCACGTGGCTTCCAGAGACATAGTAGGTGCCACATAAAGAGCATGAGTAGACACTGTTAGAAAATGAAACCTGCATTGTGGAGGTCATTCATGCATTGCAGTCCTTCTTCCATTCACTGTTCTTGTGGATTATCCACATAGTGCTAAATGGGTTCATTCTAAATATAAAATAGTATCTATCTTCATATATCATACAGCAGACTCCAAACTCAAAAACCCTATGTCAAAAAATTAACATCCTTTTTGAAAATTTTTTTTGGTACTGGGGATGGAACCCAAGGATATTCTACTTCGGAGCTATATCCCCAACTGTATTTTTTATTCTTTATTTTGAAACAGAATCTCACTGAGTTTCAAAGAGCTTCACTAAGTAGCCGAGGCTGTTTGCAAACCATGATCCTATTTCAGTTTCCCAAATTCTGGGATTACAAGTGTGCACCACCTCACTGGCTTTTAAAATTTTTAGTGGTGCATTGTAGTCATATACATCTTAATGGGGTACAAGATGATAGAGGCACACAGGCACACATCACTCGTTTAGCCTTCCCTCAGTTCCCACCCCATTCCCTCCCACCTCCCTCCTCATATTTGGCTTAGTGGTTATCTTTGGTATGTTTATGAATGTACATCATGTACATTAGGATTTTCACTTTTCCCTCCTCTCATTCCCCTCAGTTAGGTGGCCTTTTTTACTCATCGATGGTTTCTTCTTCATCTAGAGTTTTTATTTTTAAATATAAAGAAAAGTGATAAAAATATCCAACAGTTGTTACCTTTAACTCTGGACTTGAAATTTATGTGAAAGTTTCATAATAGAGAACTTTCGTACACAATTTGCTCCCCAAAGGAACCTTCTGATATGCTAATTTTACCTCTAGTTGGTTAAAAGTACTCATTTATGTAGGAAATTTCTGATTTCCCATTTGGAAGAAATTATGTAAAAGGGATCCTTCCTACCAACCCCTTTCTAAAGTAGGATTTTTGGCTCAAGTACCTGTATTGCATCTAGAATTACACAAGGAGACTTAATTATCAACACAGTGGAAAGAGTGTTCTTGATGATCGGCATCAACAAACCAGAAAAAAATATTATCGACACAAGTAGCAATTCATCCAGAAGCAATATAGTTTGATTTTATAATATATCTCATGTCCTCTTCTATTTATATTTGCTTTATTCTAAATTAGTTTTAAAAGTTAAATATTTACATTCTAGATGGTAGTGTTATATGAGTCTATAATTACCAATTAGAAAAAGCCAGCCTAAGATTCATAAAGTGGCTGAGAATTCTACACATAACTGAGAACTAACCAAGGGCCTTATAGATGCAGCACTCTACTGGCTGTGTTGTAAATGAATTAACATAATCCATGGTTTATGGACCAATGTGAAAAATTGTTGGTAGTAGAAAGTCAAAGGTTGTATATTTTCCTTCATGTGGGAGCTTAGAGAGAAAATAAGAAACAAAAGGGATATTAGATGACTGAGGAGAGAGACCAGTAGAATAATGAAAGGAGACAGGGGGAAGGAACAAGAGAGAGGAAAAAGTAGAAATGATAAAATCGTTCAAATAATGCTATGTCCATATATGAAGGTGCCACTACCAGTCTTACTACTATGTACAGGGAGGGGTGGGGAGCAGGGTGGGATCGGAAGGGAAACACACCAAGTGCTGTGTGCACATTTATATCGCTTTGAACACAATGATGCATAATTGCAATGCACCAATAAAAGTATTAAAAAGAAAAGAGTAAAAAGATAGATGCAAACCAAGATAAACCTAGTGCAAGATACAATGACACATGACTCAAGAATGCTAGGGCTCTTTCTACTTAGGTGAATTTGGTCTCTGAGCCTTAGTTAATTCAAGGGCTATTTATGGGTAATCAAATCTACATTATTTTGTATCTATCTACATGTGCAGTTCATATGAACTATGTAGATATGCACTCATGAGGAAAAATCAAAAGAAAAAGAGTAAAGTCTCAAAACTGTATTAGCTTCTATTGAAAAGTATGTATTTGTTTACTTGTTTGTTTGCTTGTTTACTCATTTATTTAGTTATTGCAATGTTTGTGATCAAACCAGGGCTTTGGATCATGTTTGAGGCAAAATTAATCAATGTAGTTTGAATAGTAGTAATGTTTTATTCACTTTATCCATATGTAATTCATAATTTTTTCACTATTGCTAATAGCACAGGAGACCCCTATCCTAAGAGGCAAACAGTGTTAGTCGATACTGTTCCTAGACATAGAATGGAACAAGTAACAGTTGTGAGACTGTTGCACTGGGACTCTGTAGACCTCTTTCTTTTACCATACTCATTTCCTAGAAGAGGTTTCCACTGCCATGGAAGATCTATCATATCCATTTCTTCTTAAAAGAAGAACCACTGAGGCAAAGGAGAAAATGTATTTAAATTGTTTTTATTATTTATTATTCTGAATGTTCTATTTCTGTCTCTCCGAAGGCTAAAAACATCTTAGCTTTTTGCTTGTATTTATCAGAAGCACTAGGCAAATAAATTAATCAAATGTAAGTCAAATTTAAAAACCAACCAACCACTCTTCCCGATATAAATATGCAGTTAAAGAAAGAAAATAGTCTACCTGAAAAGAGAAAACAGAATTGTGAAATGTGTTGATCATTGTCATTGACTCAGTGTTACTAAAGTGTGCCCAGGTACTCCAGTCCTGTAGGCTCAGTTAATGCTTATAAATCCATAGTACATGACTGAAGCCTTCATCCCAGAGAACCTGGGTAGTCTCTTTCCTCCTCCTCACTCCTTACTCATGAGGATTCCTGGAGTCACACACACATGATCTTGATGGGTGCCGGTTACTGTTTACTCTAAATTTCTGTTCCCTCTTTGACTTTGGATTCCTTCCTTCTCTCCAAGTCTTTCGTGTGCTGAAGCTACCCCTTTTCCTCTCACTCCACCTTGCTCCAAGCAGGGTGTAGCTAACCCCACTTCCTTCACTCTTCAGAACATTATTCTTTGAGACCCGTGGGGAGAAAGAAGAGCAGAAGACAGAATCCATCACTGAATTCCCACAGCCACACTCTCTCAGGCCTTTCTTTTGCTCTCTCTGGCCCGCCTCCTTTGGACCTACTCTCACATCTTTCAGATCTTCTTCATATCTTTTTATCTTAGTGCTAAGATATCAGCTCCTCACTTCCCTATTCTACCCTCTTCCTTGTTACATAGAGTAGTTTAACTATCACCTAGCTAAACTTGTGCATCCATGAGCCTGTTTTAACAACAACATGATTTTTGCGGTAGACTCCATACCCTCTCAGTGTATGAAAGCAGCTGTAGTTTCTTTTTTAAAAATAGCAATAATTACTTGGTTGTATCAATATATTCAATAAAAATATATGGACCATCTGTTATAAAAATATAAATCAAGCTTTGTTTCCAAAATTGGAAACAAATTTAATCACATTAATTTTCTAATCAGATATTTTATATAAATATTAGTGAATATGTACTAGAATAAACCATGTTTTTTCTCTACTTTTATTTTTAGTGTGTGTGTGTGTGTGTGTGTGTGTGTGTGTGTGTGTGTGTGTGTGTGAGCGAGTGCTACTGGGGATAGAGCACAGGGCATTCTAGATATACCCCCAGCCCTATTTTTTATTTTGAACCAAGGTCTTACTAAATTGTAGAGGGCCTCACTAAGTAGCTGAGGCTGCCCACAAACCTGCAATCATCCTGTCCCAGTCTCCCAAGTACTGGGATTACAAGCGTGTATTACTACAACCAGCTGATCCATGTTGTTTCTAATAATGTTTGTATGGGGGTTAACGGGGGTTTGAGATTGAGGACATTTTACTCTGAGCTACACTCCCAGCCCTATTTTATTTTTACTTTGGAATAGAGCCTCACTAAGTTGTTGAGGGCCTTGCTAAGTTGCTGTGGCTGGTCTTGAATCTGCAATTCTCCTGTCTGGGCCTCCCAAGTACTGTGCTTACAGACAAGCACCACCATGCCTCGTTTATTTCTAGTCATTTTTATGATAAAACTTTAATTTCCTGTCTGCTACACTAGTCTATAGATAGAAAAGAACTTTCCCAGGCTGAGATACCCTATCTATCTCCCTCTTCACCTGTATTTAGGAGCCATTGTCCTAGCCTGCCTTGGCAGCCCAAATCATAATTCTTACAACCTCATTCACAATCTACTTGCCAAATTACAACATATAATGTAACAGGATGTATACTTCGATTCTAGCGTGTGTACTTAGCAGATGCAGGACACTGGGTTTAATCCTCAGCACTGAAAACAAAAACTCAGAAAACAAAACAACAGAAAAACTAAACAATTAAAAGGTAAAGTATATCTTTACCTGAATATTGGGATACCTAAAGGAAACGGCTCACACTGGGTTCTATTTTTATCAAAATTTTTGTAGTCATGTTCTAAGTGTAACTTGCTTTGACAAATGAGAAAGATGTTTTTGCAAATATTTCCTTTGTTTCAAGGAAATATTTTCACCTCTTTGTGATCTACAATGCAGAAAACAATGCTCATTGTCAGCAAATTCAGAACAACCTAAATTAAATTACAATTACAATTATAACTTCAGAGCACTCATCTAGCCAAGACCTCATCCAGCTCGATGGATGGTGTGTCTGGAGCAGCATTCTGCTCTGAATATCTATGTATTCCAGGTTGTTGGGTGCTCAGCTCAGTCATGTTCTCACCAATTAACAAATGGATGGGTTCTTTCATTGGATATACTGAGTTAACTGTTTGAACATCACATAGGTGTTCATGTTTGAAATATGTTAGGTTATAAGATTATTAAATATGGAGACATTTTTCAGTTTAATTGTGCTGAGTTTGGCTAAGATGCTTCGTGTGATTGGCCACATTTGAAGCACCGCTGCACTCTTAGTTCCATGTTTGTATCATAGGATAGTCGACATGTGGATTTGATATGTTCAGTTTATTGAGTATTTACAGTCAGTCACCGTTGGGCTCTGAGGCTTGCAGAAATGACTTTAACTTTTCCTCTGCCTTGAAAGTTTTCTCATTCGAGGACTCAGACATGGCAACACTTCCAGTAATGTGCTCAGTTATATATGGGGAATTCAGGAGAATTTTTTGAGAGCAGGGTCTTTTCCTCTCAATCTATTCCCAGATGTTTTCTAAAGCCTTTGTCACATAGAAGATACTCAAACTGTGTTTGAATTTTACTGAGAAGTTGTTTATTTCTACCTTATAAGAACTATAATTAGGCCAGGTGTGGTGACACACGCTTGTAATCCCCGCGCTTGGGAGGCTGAGACAGGAGGATCACACGGGTTCAAAGCCAGCCTCAGCTACTTAGTGAAGCTCTCAGCAACTTAGTGAGATCCTGTTTCCAAATAAAAAATATAAAAAAGGTCTGGGAATATAGCCCGGAGGTAAAAGCCTCTGGGTTTCACCCCCAGTACCACCAAAAAAAAAAAAAAAAAGAACTATAATTACCTCTAACCCACTCATCCAAAATAGGAAATGCATTTTCTTTAGATTGGTTACATATAGATAAGAAATCAGGGAACATAGAAAGTCCTGTATAATTTGCAGATGAGCTTAATAAATAGGAAGACACACACACACACACACACACACACACATACACACACACACACACGCATGCTAAATATGGAAATAACCAGACAAAAACAATTAAGGATCAACAATTAAAACTAATAGGGAAAAATAAGAAATTGCAATCAGAATTCAGTGATGACATTTACTCATCAGTTTATTAGAATGTATGTTGTACAAAGGAAAAGGACTTTTTCTTCTGAGTTCTGAAGCACCTATGATAGAACCAGCCCAACTCAGTAAATATTCAGAGATAACCAGAAGTTCCTTATTATCAAGATAAAAGAAATTTGATTTGAGAGATGAAAAAAGAGACAAATAAGAACAGAAGAGTTAGCTTTTGTTTTAAACAAGGAGTCCCCCACACTAAAATGATAGCCATGACACGTATTTCTGCCAGTGTTGGAGCCAGGCATTAGTTGAGAAAGTTGTTGAATAAAAGGCAGCCTGTTTAGTCAAGGAGATGAGACAGAAGTCCACACAATTTCTGTCTTCTCCTACCTAAGGAAGTAGGCAAGTCATGGTCTATTATTTTTAATACAGTGCAGGGGGAAGGATCTGGTGTATATCATGTTGAAAGCAAAAGTAACACCATATGTTGTGCCTACTGAGAGCCATTATGATAACTCACCAGTCAGAGTGTAGAATTGCTCAGCTCAGAAATGGCACTGAGTCACAGCACTGACCCACACAAATTTTCTGCAATTAGTTTTTGGTTATTTTTTTCTCTACCAGGTTAAAAAAAGTAATGATGATAGAAGGACCTCTCTTTGGGGAAGACAACCCACTGTCTTGGGTATGAAACATTTTAAAATATATAATCACGACCCTTATTTTTTCTTTGCCCATGCAACTGAGATTTAATTCTTTTCTGCCTCATTCCAAGTCCACTTTTTCCCTAGCGCATATGCACTATTTATATCCCCATCTTTGAAATATTAGCAGAACATCAATTATCTAACATTTATTACTTATAATACCTTCTCTTGGATAATCTCTTGGGTAGAGTTAAATCTGAAAACTTTAGTTTAATCCACAAGATACATCTCTTAGCTTCTTTGCTAGGCTGAATTTTCAATTACATTCAAAAGATATTTCTAACTTATCTTCTAAAGTGGGAGGAAAATTTTGTGGCAGTCAGCCTAGTTAATAGCAGTCCAAGATACTGTTTTATAAATGGCATAGGAACATAACTACCCCTTTGGTATGAGGAAATCATCATTTATTGTGATTTTTCCTTTTCAATGCTTTAACTTTGAAGCTTCCCTTCTGAACTCTAGACTTCTTCATATCACCATCTTAAAGTACAATAGGTATCCCAAATTGACATTCCCCAAACCAGATGGCTGTTGATACATTTAAAACTATTCCTCTCCCTTTTTTTCCATTTGTAATAATAGCAATTCTGTTTCCAGGTACATAGGCAAAAATCATAGGGCTTTTCACTTACTCTTTTCACTTTTCCACATCCTATATCCAAGTTATTGCCAAACCCTGCTGGATATTCTGAAATACATATATGCACAACAATGGCCTCTCTCCACATCCTAGCCCACCGGATAGGGAAGTTACCACCACACACCACCCAGCTCCTTGCAGTAGCCATCCCACTTTTCTTTCTGCTTCTTTTCTTATGCCCCCATAGTATATTTTCATCTGAATGGCCATAGTGGATTTATTAAAATGTAAAAATGAAATAACTTCTCAGTGGTTTGCAACCTGGCTTCTTGTGATCTCGTACCTCATCTAGACCCCCTGCTACCCATCTGCCCTCATCTTCTACTTTTCCCTTTTCTCACTCTTCTTCAGTCATACTGGCTCCTGAGTTAATTTTTTGTTTGTTTGTTTGCTTGTTTGTTTTGGTACTTGGAATCGTATCTACGGACATTCTACCCCTGAGCTATACCCCCAGCATTTTTTACTTTTTTTTTTTTTTTTTTTTTGGTGGTACTGGGGTTCCTGGAAGCCCTTTTACCTCCGGGCTACACTCCCAGACATATTTTATATTTTTAAATTTGGAAACAGGGCCTCTTAAACCAGCGAGGCTGGCTCCGAACCAGCGCAATCCTCCTGTCTCCACCTCCCAAGCGCGGGGATTACAAATGTGCGCCACCACGCCCAGCAATTACTTTTTTTTTAAACAAACAGGATCTTGTAAAGTTGATGAAGCTGGCCTTAAACCTGTGATCCCCCTGCCTCAGCCTCCTAAATCCTGGGGTTACAGGCATGTGTCACCACACCCAGCTTCTGGTTACTTCCTTTTTTTTTTTTTTTTTTTTTTTTTTTTTTTTTTTTTTTTGCGGGGTCAGGGACATTCGACCTCTGAGCTACACCCCCTGCCCCATTTTTTATTCTTTATTTTGAAACCGGGTCTCACTGAGTTGCAGAGGGCCTCACTAAGAAGCTGAGGCTGTCTGCCAACCGTGATCCTCCAGTCTCAGCCTCCCGAATGCTGGGATTACAGGCATGTGCCACCACGCCCGGCTTCTGGTTAGTTCTTAAATATGCCCTGTATGTCCCTGTTTGAGGTCCTTTGAAGTTGCTCTTTTCTGTATCTGTATCTGTATCTGTATCTTTCCTCTGATTCCTACATAGCTTACTGTCAGGTCTCTACTCAAAGGTCACTTTGTTAAAGAAACTCTCTGCGACCACCCTAGATTAACTAGCAGTGCCTCAGACCCTTTGCCTCTCTATCCCTTAGTCTGATTAGTTTTTCAGATAGGGCTTATCATCATCTGATATATTCTATATTTATTTATTTAATTTCCCCTTGCTCTGTGCTCCTTGAATTGAACGTCACAAAAGATGAGACTATGACTTTGTTCATTACTCAATTTTGAACATAGAGTGTACTGGCTGGCAGAAGGTAAATGAAAGAAAGAATTAATGAAAGCCCGAACTTTGTTCTGTTGCACAGGAGCCAGTGGCTGGGACAAGCTGTGGAAAAAGTATGGGTCCCGCCTTCCCCGGGATGACCTCTGCCAGTACATCACGTCGTCTGATCTCGCTCAGATGCTGGATAATCTGGGGATTAAGTATGAGTGCTACGACCTTCTGTCCACCATGGACATAACTGATTGTTTTATTGATGGTAATGAAAATGGAGACTTGCTTTGGGATTTTCTGACAGAAACCTGCAACTTTAACACAATAGCACCCCTGGATCTCAAAACGGAAATTATGAAAGATCTACAGGGGCCTGAGTTTAGTGTTAAGAAAGAGGGGAAGGTTCTTTTTAATAATAGTCTGAGTTTCATGGTGGTTGAGGCATAACTATCAATCATGATGGTGTGTTTTCAAAAATTATATTTTGAATAATTACTGATCATATATTTCTCTGTTAAAATTGTAAACAATCCTATAATAGAGATAGAGCATTATCTCTTATAAATAAACTCTACAAAATTCGAAGGCATTCTTGCGCTTCCATGAAGAATCATGTGGAATATATACTCCTGTTGTAATTCTGTCCCCAAAAAAGCACATGCAAACCTATTACTGCCTACACTGGAAAATGCGTGAGAACGGAGTTTCACTGGCTTAGTGATAATAAAGTTCTTTCCATTTGCTGGTTGTCTTGGGATTTCCTAGAATACTAATAGAATGTATATCATGGATTCTTTAAATGCTGCTAAGTCAATACTGATACTTCAATCAGTAAGGAAATAGATTTTTCTCCGTATGTGAAGAAGCATTTGTCTTTGTACATTTTCCTATTGTCATTTCTATCTTATTTTTATTGATTATTAAAAGTAAGCACTTTAGACATAAAATTAACTTTGTCATGTATTATTTCTTCTTTGTTTTCTCATGTAACTGTTATCTAATAATTTTTTTATTTTTGATATAACTTTTCTATTTTTTAGCCGAATTTAGTTTTTTAAAAACAATTTTAAGCCGGGTGTGGTGGCGCACGCTTGTAATCCAAGCATTTGGGAGGCTGAGACTGGAGGATCGTGGTTCGCGGACAGCCTCAGCTACTTAGCGAGGCCCTCTGCAACTTAGTGAGACCCTGTTTCAAAATAAAGAATAAAAAATAGGGCAGGGGGTGTAGCTCGGAGGTCAAATGCTCCTGGGTTTCATCCCCAAACCCGCAAAAAAAAAAAAAAAAAAATTTACATTTCTGACATTTTAGGGGATTACTGGTTGTTAAACCTAGGGACAGGCTACCTTTGAACTATATCCCCATACCCCAGCCCTTTAAAAAACTTATTCTGAAGCAGGATCTAAGTTGATGAGGTTTGTCTCAAACATGTGATCCTCCTTTCTCACAAATACTGTGATTACTTGTTGAGTGTGCCACTCTGCACCTGGAAATAGCACATTTTTAAGGTCTTCTAAAACCCAACATTTAAAACACCAGTATTTTATAATAATAACTTTATAGTTTTATTTTTAAATGAAAATTTTAATGTTTGAAATTTATGTTTGAAGCTGGGTGTGGTAGCCCACGCTTGTAATATCCCAGCATTTGGGAGGCTGAGACAGGAGGATTGCAGTTCGCGGACAGCCTCAGCTACTTAATGAGACCCTTTGCAACTCAGTGAGGCCCTGTTTCAAAATAAAGAAAAGAAAAAAAAGTAAGAGACTGGTGGTGTAACTTGGAAGTAGAATGCCCCTGGGTTCCATCCCCAGTAGTGCAAAAAAAGAAAAAGAAAAAATGAAATTTATGTTTGAGATTGAGAATAAACTCTTCTCAATCTCCCATAATCAGAATTTATTGAAAATCAAAAATGACAACAAAGAACTCAATTAATTTGAAGTGAATCTTCTACCATTTACTAAATTTTTACAAAACCTTGAATTTATTTTGGTATTTTGTAGTCCTTTGTTGCTCTAATACCTCTTCTTAGGCTAAGAGTCATCTTTGGACAGTATAATTTTAGGGAATTCTTAAAAACTTATTTGATGTTCCTAATTTTAATTTATTAATTAATTAATTTATTTATTTATTTATTTATTTATTGCAGTACTGGGGATGGAACCCAGGGGCATTCTACCTCTGAGCTACACCCCTAGCCCAATTTTTTGGTTTTTACTTTTAAACAGCCTCACTGAATAATAAACCTTGTCATTCTTATAAAAGCAATGTATCTCTTTAGAGAAGTAAATAATTAAGAAAGTTAATAATGGATAAACAATAGTAAGTAAAGAGTTGCCACTTCTTATCAGAAACAGAATAAAAGTAAGGTCTTACTAAATAGCTCCTGGACTCTCATCCTCCTGGTGGGGAAACCTTCAGCCCAGGATGCTATTTCGACTTTGCCATGATAGCAGTACCACTTACTGCTGCAGTAGAGTCACTTTAATGATGTCCTGCCCCAACCCATAGTTCATCCCCAGGAAGTACACTGGCATACACAGAGCCTATTGAAACAAATTATCAGGTTTTGTTGTTCATAATAAGTAAAACTGATTTGCATTGATTTATTTTCCTGGAAAATTTTATCAATTTTTTAAATTATAAATTTCAACAAATAAAATGACAGTTATCTAGTTAGAATCCTGAATGTGAACATTGAACCATTAATCATCTTGATAGTTACTAGTGACAAAGAAAATCTGAGGCACACATGACTGATGGGCATAGGGCCATAATGACCATTAACAGCTTCACTAGAAGGACGGAAGTCTAGACTACAGAGAGACAATTATGCCCTCCTGTAAAAAGTACATATGCAAAAATAAAATATGCTATGTAAAGGTAAAAAAAAAATAACAGTTCATAGGTTGTTATTTATAAATCTGGCTATTTTTCATCGCTATAAGGCCTTTTCTCTAAAAACAAGGATAAATGAATTCTTACTCACTACAGTTTAACATAGTGGGAACACACAGGCCTTCCTTAAGAGAAAAACCTGCTGGATACAGTGAGGCATGCCTGTAAATCCAGCATTTGAGAGGCTGAGATGAAAGGATCACAGATTTGAGGCCAGCACACAGTAATTTGGCCAGACTCTGCTTTAAAATAAAAATGTCTGGGGATGGGGTGTAGTTCATGGGTAGAATTCCCTAGGTTTAATCCCCAGCACTATATATTAACTAATAAACAGAGTCACATAGATTCATGTAAATATTTACCTTTTTTGTCAAAAGCTATATACTTGAAGAGAGGGAACTACTAACTTCTTCCTGCACTGCATGATGTTACAAAGAATTTGGAGTAGTCATATTGACTTTTCAAGTTTGTTCTTGTGGTTCAAAAAAAAAAAATAGCATGAATTTATAGTGCTGTTTCCTACCTCATTATATATCTCTTAGTGTTTAACATGGTGTTTTGCATATGGTAGATGTTAAGAAAACGGTGATGCATGAATTTTTTTTTAAGTATCCACCTGATGCCCTTTTGTTTATATTATTATCATAAGCATAGCTCAAGAAGCCTAGCCAAGAGCTGGGGGTGTAGCTCAGAGGCAAAGTGTTTGCAAAGTATGTGCTAGGCCTTAGGTCCTCAACACTGCAATAGCAAACAAATTCAACAAAATTATGTACTGCCCTTAGAATTAGCATACGCTTTAACTCATTTGGGACTATTTCTTATACTTTTTACATTTGTAGTCAAGGAATTGTCTATCTCTTACCTTCCAGATATCCTAGTTAGAGGAAATAAATGATCTCATTTGATTTTTTGTTGTTGGTACTGGGGTTCCTGGAAACCATTCTACCTCTGGGCTTCACTCCCAGACCTATTTTTTATATTTTTATTTGAAAACAGTGTCTCTTAAGCCACCAAGGCTGGCTTCAAACCTGCATGATCCTTCTGTCCCCGCCTCCCAAGCGCAGGGATTACACGTGTGCGCCACCACGCACGGCTTGATTATTTATTTATTTATTTATTTATTTATTTATTTATTTTGTGTGTGTGTGTGTGTGTGGAACTGGGGTTCCTGGAAACCCTTCTACTTTCGGGCTACACTCCCAGACCTATTTTTTTATACTTTTTGCATTTTGGAAACGGTCTCTTAAACCAGCGCGGCTGGCTTCGATCCTGAGGGATCCTCCTGTCTCCGCCTCCCAAGCGTGGGGATTACAAGCGTGCGCCACCACGCCGCGTGATTCTTTACTTTTAAATTATCCTATTTTTCAGGTGAGAAAGCAAGAGATAAAGTTTATATAATAGCTGAGTTGAATTCTCAAAGTAAGTTCATAACAGAAAGTTAAGTTAGATTCTAGGTCTTCTGATTCCACAGTTTGCATCTATACATTAGGCAAATTAAGTTTATGATCTTCTTTCACCTTAGATGCAGAGTAAGACTTCCTAGAAATAAATCACTCTTGTCACCAAAAGTTCATCTGTATTGAGCGAGATTTGATTATAGAAGCAAAGAAGCAGTAATCAGATGAACCAAGAGTGGAATAAAAAGAAAAAATCATCTCCTAGAATGGTAACAAAGCACTCTTTCTAAACCCCACTTTACTAATGAGCCGAGCTAAGCTAGCCACAAACACATGGGTTCTCCCTACAAGTTGCCCTGACTCTGGCCTGCGTTTCCCTGTCCTTATCCCTACCAGGTGCCAGGCATCACCAGTTTCAGGTTTAAATTATCTGTCACCCATAATCTACCTCCCCTATGATTTATACACTGTGTAATGCACATCCATAGTATACGATCAACTAATGCAAGGTAGTTACAGCTACAGATCATGTAATCCATTTTTCAATGTGATATACACCATGCAAAGGTAACTGCAGTAAAAGGGAAGCTGATTTACAAGGCTCCCTGGGCAACGACAGTCACAATTTCCAAACGTGCCAAAAATTCATTAGCAGTCCATGTCAGATTGCCTTAATCTCTGTAGCAATGGATTAATAAATACAGCAATGCCCTGTTCTGGAGGCTGTGATGACACACTGGATATTCTGTATAAGTAGTGTCTTCCCACAATCATATTCTTCTCTGGAAGAATTACCTGCATCTCCTGATTCATCTTAATGATACTTGAAGGACTTTGCAAACAACCTGCCTTGGCTAGAAGATTTTGAAATAAATCAGAGGAACCATCAACTGTGGTCCAAGCTTGGTGATCTCTCCAAAGCCATTTGATACAGAGGACAGAGGAGTTTGTCAGTGCCTCTATTTATGTCCTACAGCTAACTAATTTCATGCTAATTTCATTTCTATACCGTGGTTTCTTTTCTACACTTGTTGATGTATTGGGCTTCATGAGTTAATTCTCTGGTTTTCAATGCCAGCCGACTGGACATAAATCCCAGGGTTTTGTAGAAGAGGCAGTTGTTCTGTGTTACTTATTATCGGCACAAGCACATTGCAGCCTTAGCTAATTTATCAAGATACTGCTGCTCTTCTGAATGTTTTTCAAGAGGCTTCATCTAATCCACAATAGCTTTAATGGGAGGTGCCTTACAGTCCTTGTGATATTTTATTATTATTTGCTTTCCTTATCCTTCCAGGAATGATTAGGGGAAGAGTTTAGACTTCTTCCTTATTGTTTCAAAGTTAGCAGAAAATAAGATGAGGAAAATATCCAGGGTGTACTTCTTCACAGCATGGATGTGTCTGGGCAGGCTTGGCTCTTCATGGGTTTCCCATCTGTGTGTCCTAGGAATGAATAGAGGATCACAAACTGGCCTTTTTGCATGGCTGCTTCCCTTGTTTTCCTTGGCCTCTCTACTTTATAGATTTGCAGCCCCCCCAAAAAAAGAACTAATCATGGCAGAAAAATTATTGCTAAATAAGAGACCATAGAGAATTTTAAGGACTACACATTAACTATAGTTAGCATCTATTGAGGGCCTATTAGATGTCAGGAACTTCTTAAATATTAATATGCATTATGTAATCTAATACACACGTTTATGAGTGAGTTAGCTACTATTTTTATTTCCATTTTACGAAGCAAGAAACTAGCTGGGTGTTGTGGCACAGGCTTGTAATCCCAGTATTGGGAGGCTGAGACAGGAGGATCCAGGTTTGTAGAAAGCCTCAGCTACTTCGCAAAGCCCTTTGAAACTCAGTGAGACCCTGTTTCGAAATAAAGATAAAAATAGGGCTGGGGGTGTAGCTCAGAGGTAGAATGAGAATGCCCCTGGGTTCCATCCCCAGTGCTGTGAAAGAAAGAAAGAAAGAAAGAAAGAAAGAAAGAAAGAAAGAAAGAAAGAAAGAAAGAAAGAAAGAAAGAAGAAAGCAAGCAAGCAGGAAACAGGTTTGCTTCTCTAAGGTTCTCTGCTTTCTTATATCTGGTGCAGTTAGAGTTCCAACATATATGAATTAAACCCCAAAACCATGTACATAATACTGAATCTTGTGGATTTTAATGTAGACCACTGGTGTGTGTGAGTGTGTGTGTGTGTGTGTGTGTGTGCGTGCGTATGTGTTGGAGATTGAACCAAGAGGCGTTGTACCCCCAAACTACAGCCCCATCCCTTCTTATTTTTTATTTTGAAATATCGTCTCACTCCTCACAGGTTGCTAAGAGTCTTGCTACATGCTGAGGCTGTCCTTGAACCTACAATCCTTTTTATCAGCCTCCCAAATACTGGGATTACAGGGGTGCACCACCATGTCCAGTTTACTCTAGAATCCTGTTGATTCTCTGTCCCATTCTTTTCTCCTCAAGCTTCATTCTGGGAGTATTTGTTAGATTCCAAATTTTCATTCTGTTTCCTAGGGACCAATCTCCCTTAGGGACTCCGTCAGGAAGATAGCACCTGCTTGAATTCATCACCTTTGACTCACCTTTTGACTCAGTGTAGCATATGCAAAAGGCAGCCCCTGTGTGACTGTGACCTTGTCTCTTGAGCAGAGGAGAACAATCCAGTGAATTGACCCGTTATTTTGACCTTGTGAAAACGTCTTCAGTTATTATCCATCACAAGAGACTTTATCAGATGCTGGTCAAGCACTGTACCACTGAGCCACATCCCCAGACAGATCAAGACTACAGTTCTCATAGTCCCTTGAAGTTAGGGAGACTCATATGACTAAGTGCTAGGCTGAAGAATCATATGGGATTATATTTAGATATATAAATGGCATGTTCCCATTCAAAATCTGAACATGTATGCAAACCAACAGTATGTTTTTGTGAATAGACCAGACAGTTCTCTGGCTCACCAGAGCCATCAAACCTACTGTATATGGAGGCTTAAAAGATTATTGTAGCAATAATAAAAGTAATGTTTATTTAAACATTAAACCATTTATTGACCTATAGACTAGTATATGTTACATGCCATTACTGCTGCTACTACTACTACTACTACTACTACTACTACTACCACTATTAATATTATCTATAATTAATTGAGTGTTACTGTGTGGCAACCACCATAAAAATTATTCCTAGGTTATTTTATTTAATTTTCACAGTAAAAAGCTGATCTTGATTAATTATTCTCATTTTTGTCAGATAAAGACTCTCAGTTTTGTTAAGTTTATATTGATTTTGTTAGATAAAGCCTCTCAGATTTGATAAGTTTAGATTGACTTACACACAGTGTAAGCTAAGCTATGTTAGGGCAGAGCCTCTTCTGGAATTCTCTCTTTCCAAAATCCAAGTGCTTGGTTGGTAGACACATGGGTGCTAAATCCTCTGACTTTTAGAGCCATCATTCTCAGAGATAAACCAGGGCTCAAAGTCTGTTCAAGTCAGGACAGCAATAAGTGCATGGGTGCTCATCATGCCTTCAGCTGCCTTTTGCAAGAGAAGATGTAACACCAGGGGGAGAAATTCTGGAATTAAAAGAAAAGGAGGAGCACAAAAATATGGCTTTTGTTTTTGAGCTTTGAGGCCAAACTTACTTTTGGTTTTTGTTTCTGGAAATTGAACCCAGTGACATTTTACCTTCAAGGTATACTCCCAGCACTGTTTTATTTATTTATTTATTTTTAATTGGATCTTTCTAAATTGATGAGCGTCTCACTAAGTTTCCAAGGCTGACCTTGAACCTGCAATCCTCCTGTGCCAGTGTCCCAAATACTGGGATTACAGATGTATGCCAGGAGACCTGGCCTTGAAGTTAAACCTTTTATAAATCCTTCTTATTATTTCACACACACACACACAAACACACAAACATCGACATCATTTACATGCCTACTTTCATATTCATACCATAACTGAGGATCTCTGTAGTAAGTGGAAGTATGATGTGGAGTACAAATTCATCTTAATTTAACATAAATACTTGTGGATTTTCTTAATTTAAAATAATACTTACATAAGCAAGATACTAGTATATATAAATTTAAGCATCCTAAATTACAGAAGGAAGTTAAACAATGTAATTAACATACAAGATGTTACATTTGACTCAAAGACAATATAGCTCATGCTTTTTATAGTTGAAATTTCTAACCAGGGTACTTCATCAGAAGAGGGAAAAGATCTTCATTTTCAATAAAAATAAAAATGCTAGGATTAAATAGATTGATATCTAATTTTACGCTTTCATTTATATTGTGCACAAAATTATCTTAAATATATGTTATAAATGAAGTGGCTTTCTACCAAATTGGGCCTTTTCATAGTGGGAAATGTTAACATAAATTGTAGCATAAATCACTGCCTCATAGAATACCAGAAGGCGCATATAAAAACCCATATCTTTACGGCACATATTTCCCATTAACCATAATCTATTAGTAATTGAAGTTCATTACAAATTCTTGTAGACTTTATTGCTATCATGCTGCATGACATACCGAACCTGGCTTGCATAACAAGAAGTCCTTGCTGGGAAATATCCTATTAACAATGACAGTGCATTTGTCATTGTGATAATAAACCCAAGAGCTGCCGGTGGACTATAAATTATCAAGGCGCCATTCGTGCTGCCCTCGCTTGAAGGTTTGTCAGAGCTTCCATTTTAAATCCCTGGTTCTCAGTGAGTTGTAACTCAACTATAGAATCTGCAGGGAACTGCAACTTTGTGTCCAAGGACTCAGCACAGGACTATTTTTTTATTTTTTTTATTTTTGAAACAACTCTTAAGGATGATTTACATTTTCCAACCAGAAAGAACAGAGGTATAGGCTTAAGCCAAATAGTGTTGGAGGGGGTCTGTAAAATATAATCATTTCTCACCAAGAAAAATATGTCTGAATCTGGCCCAGGATACATCTGGCTATTTACAATCAGAGTTTATAACAGTCTTGTTTTTGTGCCTTAAAATGACATTATTTAATTTCCAGAGGGGAACTGGATGTAAATGTCAGGCATTCAAGACAACTACATAAGCCAAGTGATTTTTCCTTTCATGCAAGAACCCCTCCTTCCATAACCTCAGATCAATAATGTGAAAAATGGAGAGAATTTACATGAAGTAGTGAGAAAATATTACTGTGAAGGAAGAGGGGCATTTGAGAAGCAGATGTAAATTTGAAACAGAAATAGTCACAACTGTGCAAATAGATGTGTCTTTGGCTCGGAGGCATGCTTCAGCAGTCTGTGACATTTCTCAGCCAAGGAGCTGAGAAACAGCAGGATCTGAAAGCACTTTCCTCATTATATGATGTATCGATTCCACAATCCTCAATCTTTCTCACTGACCTCAAAATAGGGTTGCAGATAATCACAGGTACCTGGAGAAACATCCCTCTAACTCCCATATAGTTCTATGTAAACACTACCAGTCACCCCAAACTCAGAGGCCAGTTCTGTAGTAGATGGTTGACTGACAGAGGCTTGCCTTGCTTGCACACTAGTTGTGTGCAAAACTGGATGAAGCATACAGTGGAGAAGCTAGAAGTGAAGAAGACCGGCTCTGGTGCTCAGAAAGGTTACTGTATCCAAAGGAAAAATGAGATGTGAGAAAACAAACATAAGGTATAATGAGACATGAATGCAATATTTAACTGTAGGGACCACTTGAGGGAATTTGAAGCAATCAGTTCTTACTAGAGGAGTGAAGAAACAGATTTTATAGCTAAGACACACTTGGTCAGGACTTCAAACAGTTCCATCTGTTTTTAGAGACCACTCTTTCTTACCTCTTTCCTGGAATATGTCACAACAGGAAGAAAAAAATTGATTCCTACTGTAGGAATAAGCATTAGTTGGGTGGAATAAAGTAAATTATACTTGCCTACTTCTAAACATGGCAAATAGGAAGCATGGCTAGATGTAACCACTGCATAGCAGATGGGAGAGAGAGTGGGAACAAAGTATGGCAAAGGAACAAATCTATTTCACTTCAGGGAAACAGCTCCCAAACTGGTCTGGCCCTTCCAGCCTCCTTTCAATGGGACAATGGGTTTTTGAATTTTCTTAATCATTGAGTAAAAGCAGAGCAAATGTGCTCTTTTATTGACTTTATTCCCAAATGTATTCAAGGAAAAATATTATACTTCAACAATATTAGTTCAAGCCTTTGCATATCAAATTTGCTGGGAGGGATTAGATGAAAAAAATCCCAGATCCATGTTCCAGGCACTATGCTAAGTGATTTAATCTGTATTTTATGATACTTTTGCAAATCTTAAAATTGCTTCCATATTTTCATTTTACAAAATAAACTTATACTTAAGCAAGTTGTAGCCCTTAAGACAGGTGAAGACTTGCCTAATATCAAGCACGCTTGAGGACACAAACTCATTGAGGACACAAATTCAAACCTGTTTCACTTCACAGGCTGTGTCCTGCTCTCCAGTTATCCACCTCTTTTTTTCTCTTTTAATTTCTCAAGTAATAAATTAGAACATTGAGAGATCCAGTTTCCATTCTCCAAAACTTAGCTCTTATTGCCAATTGTGCTTCAAAATTTTTAAGGCTAATTAATTTGATTGATTTTTAATGCATGTCATTTTATTTTAATCGCATTCTCAAATAGAAACAAAAAAATTAATGTTGCTGAGGATGCGAAGAAATAGGAACCCTTATACACTGTTGGTGGGATAGTACAGCTACTATGGAGATCATAGGGTGAAATATTCCTTAAAAGACTGGGAATGGAGCCACCATATAACCATGCTAGAGCAATCCTGGAGATCTTCCTAAAGAAATTGAAGTCATAATATTAGAGGAATACATGCATATACATATTCATATTCATATGCATATGCATATACATATTCATATGTATATATGAATATATACACATATAGTAGCATAATTC
Source organism: Muscardinus avellanarius (assembly GCF_963383645.1). Taxonomy (NCBI): domain Eukaryota; kingdom Metazoa; phylum Chordata; class Mammalia; order Rodentia; family Gliridae; genus Muscardinus; species Muscardinus avellanarius. Next base: position 97,085,493 of record NC_137787.1, on the reverse strand, counting down.
ATAATAGCTAAACTATAGGACCAGACAAGATATCCATCAAGAGATGAATGGATTATGAAATTACATTGTATGTGCACATGATGGAATTTTACTCAGTCTCAGTCATATAAAAGAACACAATTACATATCATTTGCAGAGAAAATGATGGAATTTCAGCATACTATGCTAAGCAAGATTAGCCAGTCACAGAAAGTGAAGGATCATATATATTCACTCATATGTGAACCTAGAAAGAAACTGGAAAACAAAGGGGACTTCAGATAAATGTGGGGAGATACTAGTTGAATAATGGAAGAGTATTTGGGGATGAAGATAGGGAAGTGGAAGGGGATTTTTGATGATGGAAGCAGTTCAAATAATCATTTACAATGCATCAATAAAATAAAAAGAAGCTAATTGACAACCCAATATCCTAAGGAAAAGAAACCCTGAAAGACAGTCAGTTTGTGTTTCACTGAAAGCCAAAAGAGTGAACTATTATTATAAAGATTGTAGATTATACCAGCCAGGTGTTATGACACACAGCTATAATTCCAGTACTTGGGAGGCTGTGACAGGAGGATCGCAGCTTCACAGCCAGGCTCAGCAATTTAGCAAGACCATCAGCAAGCTAGAAAGATTAAACAAAGAACCAACCCAAAACAAAACAAAATAACAAGAAGAAAAGATTATTGGTTTTATAAAAGTTATATTAGGTTGTCTTTGACTTATTTAGAACACAAACAATCAATAATTCAGGTTCCTGTTTTTTTTTTTTTTTTTTTTTTTTGGTGGTACTGGGGTTCCTGGAAACCCTTAACTACCTCCAGGCTACACTCCCAGACCTATTTTTATTTTTTTTTTAATTTGGAAACAAGGTCTCTTAAGCCAGCAAAGCTAGCTTCGAACCTGCGAGATCCTCCTGTCTCCGCCTCCCAAGCACGGGGATTACAAGTGTGCGCCACCACAGCCGGCTCAAGTTCCCTTTTTTAATTGATTATATCTCTAATATCTATAAAAATCAAGCACATAGTGTTTGTCTAAGTGTGGATTAAAGTGTTCCCTGGATGAAAAACTTCACAGTGTTTGGAGATTTTTCTTCTTGTTGACATCATTGTTATTTGGTGATAGATCTCTTTTCCTTCACCAGCTTTCTTTCCCCTAAACTCTATTCTAATGCTCTGATAAATCACAGATATTTTTATGTCTCTTTATTGCGGTGAACATGACCTGCAGAGTCTATACATAACTTAAATATTCTCTACAAATAGGGTAGGGTCATCTTGATTCCAAATATTTGCCTGGGCAATCATTTGCCATTTGGAACCAATTTGAAAGCCAACAAAAGCATGATGAGCCATCTGCTCATTCTGTCTTTCTAGTTCTCACAAATTTAAAACAATTATTTCCATTTATATCACACTTTTTCCTGTCAAAGCCTTACTGTTTGCTGTTCCTATTATTTTATTTATCAACATAAGCTTTCTGCCAAAACAAAAATGGATCGTACAGATGGAAGTAAAAACTTACCATGTGTTTTTATCCAATATTTGCAGCAAACTTTTTTCTCCTGGTGAACCAAAGAATAAGGGTATAAATACCTTACTCCAGAGAAAAAGTATAAGACTTTGACATACAATGCATTGCTTTTCCTGTTTTGGCCAAAGTTCCATGTCTTAATGAATAAAAAGTGGTTTGAATTCAGAATAGAAAGGATTCGAGAAACAGGAATGTTAGACATGAGAGAGGACTCTTGCTTGTTGTTTGAGATTGTGTAGAAACATCTATGCCCAATTCTATGCCAAATATGTAAAGACCTGATATAGTATGTGTGAGACTTCCACCTTAGAGGAAGCCAGGAAGGCAGCAAAACCTCAAGGAGTATTCTTTTTTCAATCATGCATAGCTACTACAAAGGTAAACTATCTCTTCTAACTCTCATAATCAAACCTGTAAGACAGAACAACAGAGACTACCACTCCCCAAAGTATATTGGCTGGATTGGCACTTCAAGGATCCCCATCCCAACTACTCACTGCCATCTGTTTCAGTTAGCATTCCCACAGACATAATCCAAAATATCTGGCCAGCACAACTTAGAGAAAGAAATATTTACTTGCTCGTATTTTTGGAGATTTCAGGGGTTCAGTCTCTGTTAGGCCAGGTTACTTCTATGGAGCTCAGGGCATGAAGGCAGGAGGCAGAAAGAGAGCAAGTGCTATGCCTCCAGGGACCCCTCAACAGCAACCAAGTCCTGCCTCCAGCATGGCTGCCTTGTCTATGAGGGGTCTAGGGGTACATTCTTAATTAAAATTATAACATTTAAATGGATGTTATGAAAAGTAGAGATGGACACTGGTCTTCAATAGACCTTATGTTTATGAGAAGGAGTCATGGTCTCAGAGGTCTACTTGGGTCAGGAGATTGGCAGCAGGAGAGGGGGGGTGGGTGCTGGTGAATGCCTTGCACTTCTGACAGAGCTCCATGCTCTCACATTTTCATAGTACTGTTGCTGTACAGATTAAACCTAAGCACAGGCTCTCCCTCAGCAATGAAGCCTCATCTCCCCAACCTTATGGTGCTGAAACTAGAGAGGATAGGGAGAGAAACTGTTTCTAAATTTGACATTTACTTGAAATAACTGAGCAATATCTCATTTGTCTGAATTAACCTAAAAGTGACTGAATTATATTCCAATTTTATGTGGAAATGAAAAGAAAAGCAACAGTCAGCTTGCAAAAAAATAAAGTAAAATTTTGCTTTTGTAAATCAAAATATGTATCACTCATGCAAGAAACAAAAATTTCTATCAATTTCTTCCTCCCTTAACTCATGAAATATATACTACCAGTGCCAGGGAGTGCCATCTTATCCTTCGATTGATGGTGGAAGGAATTTTCCCTATAACAATAAGGCAGGCTCAATTTCAGATCTGGTATTTTACACTCTAATAACTTCTTCCCACGTTCATGCAAATTTCTCTAAGTATGAAAGAAGCTAACCACCCTGAGCTTTCTAATTTTCATACATTATCTCTTAGGCATCATGCATCATAGCCTAGGGAAGATGACTTCTTCTATATAACCCAGTACATATGCCTGTGTGCCTGTGTACCTTGCTCCATGAAGAGAAATTAGTCCCTCTATAATTAGACTGTGCTACTAATCAGTAGCTAAAGAAAGTCCAAGTTTCAACCAAAGAAAGCTATACAGGAAGCCCTGCCTACCAGGCTGACCCTCATTCTCTTTCTGATGGCATATAATTATTCTGAATTTCTAAAACTCTTCCACTGTGGCTTCTAGAACTCCGATCCATTATAAATATCTATATTCCCAATCCCTCATTTATATTCTAGAGCTTGGCTCTCTGTTGAGGAGACCATGTCCCCATAGTTTTTTGAGTGAGAACTATTAGCCCTTTGCATTACCACACAGGATATGGGTAGAATCTTCTTCTCATAGCTGCTCTTTTCCTATTTTCTCTTCTTTTTTCAGTAAAACACAGACATTGAATCTCAGATCACCAGGCTACTTCACATACTAGTGGCCCTCATTGCACTTATCAGATCACCCTTGGGACACTCTTAATGTCTGACGTTTTTACTGTCTCACTGTCACTCTGCTTGATTTTATGTCTTCAACTTCATGGTGATTTCAATATTTCTATAATGTACTATGACCTTTCTAATGCCCTGGCTTCTAAGTCAGTGACTTTCTTTTTTCCTCTCTCATCTCAGCTAATTGCCCCCATGATGATGCTGTGGACTTGTCATCCCTGAACTATGACCTCTTTAGAGACTCTATTTCCAGAATCACTGTCACCACCACCCAATTTCTAGCCCACTCCCTCTAGTATAACCTCTCCAACCACTCTGTGACCCCATCTTATCAGTTGTTATCATTTTTCTGGCCCATCTTGGATTCAATCTTGTTCATATCCAGCGGAAATTTTGGTGACCAATAATAATCTTCCCTCCCTTGCACATATCCATGACATTTTTTTTGAAAGTTTCTGGCTTCATCATGGGCCAAAACAGAGCTCTAGTTAACTGCAATCCTTTGTCTACTCCAAGCCTGCAACTGTGTACCAGAATACCACTGAAGGGAAGTGCAAAACCATGGTGGGTGGATTTGCTTCTACTTCGAGATCACTCACCTCAAGTGAGATCTACTGTTAACTAGAAACTGTTTCCATACCCATTTATCTTTCACTCTACTAGTGACTTTACTTCTTACTTTCAATTCTTTCCTTAAACTCTAGGCATCTTTCTCAGCTTTCCTTTTAGCTAGTAGTTTGTTTTCTCCTTCTCAGCTTTATATCTTACTAAGAAAACAAATGCAACCAGAAGAAAAATTCTACAAACTCCCACCACACCCGTTCCTCTGCTTAATCTGTGGCTGCAAACTCTGCCCCTCTCCTGGAGTGTGGATGCCAGGACCATGCTACTGGCTGACCAGCACTTTATCTGTGCACTGAGACTCAAGTCCTCTGGTCTGCTCAAATACATCATAGCAGTAACTAATACTCTTTCCTCAAACCATAATCTCCTCTTCTTTATTAGATTATTCTCATTAAATATAATAACTTGCTGTTTACTCCCCTATTTTTTAAAAATTTAACCTTTCCTGAGGGTAGTGCTGCATGAATTTAATCCCAGTACTTGGGAGGCTGAGACGGAGACAGGAAGATTCCAAGTTAAAGGCCTCTGTGTTCTATCTTCAATACAATATTCACACAAAAGGCACTGACATTGGTGGCCCTCTTTTAAGTATCTAATAGACTTTGCACATTTAATATGTATAAATATTAAGCTTCTAACATGGACTGAACCCATGAAATCTCTAGAAATGCAAGCAAAGAAACCTTTCTTCCTCTAAGTTGTGGTGGTCAGATGTTTCCAACTCCAACCCCAAGTAAATTTCCTCCATCTTATTATTGCCCTATTTCATTTAACAACAATGCTTCCAATTGCTCTGGCCAGGAATATCAAATTCCTCCTGGGTTGTCTGTATCTTACCAACACTCTTGAACACAACACCTCTGCATCTCTCTGCCTCTATGCTCTTTAATCAGAAGAACCATGGCTCCCTTCTTCACCTACTACAGGAATTCTTGTAAGTGCCACTCCATGTGAGGTCTTCCCTGGCCTTCCTTGCTTCAAATTTGAACCGTCTAGTTCCAACATTTACTATTTGCTTCCTTGCATTGCTTTTCTCTATATTACAAGTCACCATTTTAATATATACATTACTTATTTATCTATTGTTTGTCTCATTTTTTCTCCATATTATATATTCTATATATACATATATACTATATGTATATCAAAATAGGATATTTTTTATTTGCTTACAGTTTCTTTGGCAGTACTGGGGATGAAACCCAGGGGCATTTCTAGCTCTGAGTGACACCCCCAGCCTTAATTTTTTTATTCTTTATTTTTGAAACACGATCTCAGTAAGTTGTAAGGGTCCTCGCTAAGTAGCTGAGGCTGTCCATGCACTGTGATCCTCCAATCTCCGCCTCTGAAATGCTGGGATTACAAGAGTGTGCCACCATGCCCTACCTATTTGCTTACAGTTTTAACCGCAGTGTTTTAAATAGAACAGCATAGAGTATGCATTCATTCACATCTATAGAATTAACAAATAAAATAGCTGTCCTTTGTGTTTTATTGGACAAACACTATCATCTTTTGAAAGATGTGCCAGGAATATATCTTCCAAGCAACTATTTTCAAGTTTGCATCCTTGTCACTCATCTTGATAGTGACAAGGTCTCTTGTCTCCTGCTGCCTGAGTATCAGAAGCCCTTTCTTTTCTTTCTTTTTCTTCTATCATGAAGCAGTTCTGAGAGGGAGAAAGGGAGAGCGTGAGGGAGGGAAAGAGGGAAAGAGAGGAAGAGATTAAGGAAGGAGAGAAGGAGGGAGAGAGAGAGAGAGAGAACAAACTATGTTCTTGTAGGTACAAAAGCTTGTGGTTTGATGTGGTAAGCCCCTGGGCATAATGTGCCCCCAGCTTTAAGTTAGTAAGTACTACCTTCTTTTTTGCTTGCAATGCAGCATTTTAGAAGCAAACGATATTGTATTTTTAGTCGGAATGACTTCCACAAAATCTTTATTCCTTGTAGTTCTTTTTGTTGTATGTAGTTGACTCTATATATCATATTCATGAGTTTGAGCTCATCCCTACCACACTATCACTACCTTTATAAAATCATCATTTATTGATCAGGGTCCAACTAGGAAAATGACAACAAGTCTGGATATATAAAACAAATCCAAAAAGTTTCAAAGGATTGGCACCAAAGTTTTATAGGATAATGAGAGGGTACTGCATAATCAATAAAACAGAGGGAGGAATAAGTATATCTGAAGGAAAAAAAGAAATATTGGCAATGATGTCCTGGGCTGGGTGTCACCTATTGAAAACTAGAGCCCAGATATGTCAGCAAGTTTTGTTTGCAACACAGAAGAGAAACAGCTGCTATTAGAAACTCCACTCTAAGCATAGAAGTGGTGTTCAGTCAGCATTATCACTGCTCTTATTCAAAACACCTGATCACCACAACAGAGGAAGAAAGGTTTCTTTGCTTGCAATTCTAGAGATTTCATGGGTTCAGTCCATGTTAGGACAGATTACACTAGTGGAGCACAGGGCATGGTAGAGGTAAAATATATAATTCCTATGGCCACACTCTCAGGTACCTCTCGTCAGTAACCAAGCCTCACCTCCAATATGACTGTATTGTCTCTGTGGGATGTAGGGTTCATTCTAAGTCCAAACCATAACAAGTGGAGATTTCTTTCTTCTTCCCACTGACCTCCAATAGTCCATGAGTAACTTCCTTGGCCAAACCCAAACATGACCATGAGCCTGTGGAAAAAATAGGAGCCTGGAAAATGCAACCTATAGCAGCCAACCAATCTGCTCCTTTTACTATCCCCCACCCCTCTGTGATACAGAGCAGAGCAGAGCAGAAGGAAAGCAAAAAATCAAGTAAGGACATGAAGCTCCATGAACAGGTATAGTAGTTCATTTATAGCCATAAAAGATTAATTTATCTTTGATATATGAAGAAGCCCACAGGAACCTTAAAGTAAAGGCATGATTACCCTTAACAGATTAGAGTCAGGTGGTAGAATTTTCTTTGGAGGCAGGACAGACAGGAATGTAAGGTAGTATGGAGAAGGAGTGAGAAGAGAGCCTCCTGTGCCTTTTGACTTTAGCTCCCATAGGGCTGTCCTTTCTAAGACATAGAGCAGGTGAGAGGACTGGCTTCAGGCTTTGGCACCAGCACACGATTCCTTGTCTCCCTGCTCTGGTTCACAGTTGTTTGTACACTTCCTTCTCATTACTGGAATTCTTATGTTCAAGGATCCATATATTTTCAGAAGGATTGTTAAGCATCATTCTAAAAGGTCCTATTATAACAACTATAATTGCTTATGGTAGGTACCAAATAGGGAAGTGGATATAAAACAATCTTTTTATAAGAAGTTAGATGCCAGAACGAAACTGCAAACTCAAGAGAACCACATGATTTTCTGGAGGGAAGTGTCCATATATATTTTTTATTTACCTGAAAAAAACAGCATGCATTTCTATAACATTCATTCTAATACCTGATTGTTTCTTAGCTACTTTCAACTTAGTTAAGAATCAGTGTTGAAAAACCAAAGCTTTTGATGTTTAACCACAGACCACATCCCATGTGAACAGAATTGCTGGGAAAAGAGACCAGATCCAGTTCATATCCCAGTTGGATACCCTTGGAGAATCTGCCTAAAACTCCATTTTTTATGACTAATAATGATTACAACTTATATTTACTGAATGTTTTCTATTGCCAAGTTCCTATTCCTATTTAAGTATTTAAGTATACCTATGTTTGTGTGTGTGTGTATATATATATATATATATATATATATATATATATATATGTACTAATTTAATCTCCAGAGTCCTGTTATTAGCTTCATTTTTCTAAAGCAAAGAGAGGTTAAATAATTTTATCAGCTCACACAGCAAAAAATAAAATAGTTGAACTGAAATAGTTTTTCATGTTGTATACTGCAAAAGGTATCCCACTAAACATCTTCATGCATGTCATGGTAGGTGTGTGCATGTGTGCGTGCGTGTGTGTGTGTGTGTGTGTGTGTGTGTGTGCATATACTCACACACACACACACGCACACACAATTTTTTATCTGTATGTGTGGTGCTGGGTATCAAACCCAGGGTCAGTGTACCTTTGAACTGCACCTATAGCCCTACTTTTTTTTTTAATTTGAAAATGGGGTATCACTAATTTGTTGAGAACCTCACTAACTTCCTGAGGCTAGCTTGCTGACTTGTTGTTGTTGTTGTTGTTGTTGTTGTTTTCATTGGTGGTACTGGGGTTCCTGGAAGCCCTACTACCTCCGGGCTACACTCTCAGATCTATTTTATATTTTTTTTTATTTTTGGAAACAGGGTCTCTTAAACCAGCACAGCTGGCTTTGAGCCTGCGCGATCCTCCTTGTCCCTGCCTTCCAAGCGCAGGGATTACAAGTGTGCGCCACCACGCCCGGCTGAGGCTGGCTTTGAACATGAGATCATTTTGTCTCAACATCCAAAGTACCGGGATTATAGGAATGCAATACTAATCCCAGATTAGACTTGTATATTGAGCAGGATAATTTTCTGGGAAGTCACATTAGGCATTATCTTAAATATAATCAATGTACTATGAGAAATTTATGATAGAAGGAAATACAGTATCTTCTTTAGAAAAGTATACCTTCTCCAAATATGAACAAATTTGCAATATGGACAGCTGTTGGAGTCTTTGGGAATAATCAAAACACAGGTCTAAGCAATCAAGATCCAAGAAGATGCTCTCTAAAACCTATCAGAATGTGAGGTACAGAGATGGAAACAAAATAAGGTACCAGACAGACTTGCTTTTATTGAATTGGAGCAATGGTCACAGAAACATACATCAATGGCCACATAATTATGTATATTATTATAACTACAAAATTAGATGGCAAAAATAATCTATATCAAAGAGAACTCTTTCCACGAGTGGGGACTCAACCCTGACCATAGTTTCTAAACAAACAACCTCAGTGCCACATAATTTTTAGGAAAGAAGACACCACTCCTGTACTCAACTTTGTAATTCAAAGAGCTGTTGTGTTATAAACACCTTTCCAGGACACACAGGGCTTCATTTTAACTGCTTTCATGCTCCTTTTTTTGTGGAAGAGCAATGATTTCTATCCTTGTTTTATATTTCACCAGTCTCAAAGAATATCTGATATTTTCTGACTTTGATAATACACTTTACGGTCTCCACCGATGCCCTTTAGACTGTTATCCATGCATTCCTTTTGAGAACTTTATGATACTACTGTTTTGGAGGCATTAAAGGAGAAACTTCAGTACTTGACTTTGCCTTTTTTCATTTGAAAGACTTTTTGTTTGTTTTGCTTTGATTTTTTAACTTGTTAGTTTCCACATATTTTTTTTCCCTGACCTTTCTTCAAAAGTCCAATCACAGCATTTTTACTTGTACTGACTCCAGCCAAAATCTTCTCCTTATACATAAGAAGATCCTCAGCAAAGCAAGCAGCATCTTCAGGTGGCTTGGATTCCAAGGTGGAATTCTTGGTTTTTCCTAATACACACAATTCTCTTCCATTTGAACATCTTTTTTTTTTTAACTCATTGCTCATTCCAACCATAAAAATGCACAGTAGTTTGCTTACTCAGCTAGTACAGTAACAATGTGTTGACAATGGAAAGCAGTAAAGAAAACAGGCTTATTACTTTCACTGGCAGAGGATCCTGCCAACATATCATAACAATCATGATAATTATGATACCAACTAGGAGGCGCTGACCACCTAATAATAGAGGATTTTTTTCACATAATTCTCGTGTTTTTTTTTTCATTTAATATAAAGACAGATAGAAGTCTGATTGTGGCTTTCTGACCTCCTGGGAGGGAGGCAAGAGTAGCTAAAGCAGGACAACTATGGTAAGTCTGACACCTGCCTGATCTGAGATTGGGTCTTGTCAGGAGACTTGTAGAACAGTCCAGAGAATCAGTGAGGGGTTATTAGTCTCTGATGCAGACTAGATTCTGAGATCCTTGAAATCCTAAATAAAGGCTCTAATCTAAATATCAGCCCTCCATTCTTTTCTCTACATGCTGTACATTTTCCCTCTTGTATTCTTTGTCGTAAGAGTCAGGTTTTGAGCAAATATTATCAATATAGGAACTAAAACAAAAAAAAATACACACATATATTACCACTAATTGACTCATTAAATATTTCTGAGCAAAGACTTTGTGCCAGGAACTGATCTCAGCATGGAGAATCATCAAAGAACCCGAGGACAATGTTTGAGATTTATGGTATATATTTTACTGAGATTCACAGACCAAAAGAAAAAAAAAAGTAACTGAGTATTAAATGTGGTGTTTCCCATCTTCCCATCTTATAGTTTCAACTGAGACACTCACACTGAGAATAGTAGGTATAAGTTACCCTCATATTCTGAATCAGAGTGTTGTATCTTGTATACTGGTAGTGCAAGAAGATTGGATAGAATCAGTCCTCCCGTCTCTTGTCAACATTCACCTTCTGGCTATAAAGAGCCAATGGAGACAGGCCTGGGAACAAAGACTGATGGACAAACTATTGTCACTGAGCGGCCAGGATGCCAGGGAAATGCTCCCCCCCCCCTTCCCAGAAACTAGATCCTCAGAAAGCAGAAACCTGGGAGACATAAGGTTTGATATCTTACTTGTAGCTGACAACCTCCTGTAGATTTTGCATAGCCTTTAGTAGCAGATTTCCCTGGAAGATCTTCATACTCTAGGCTGGCAGTGTAAAACGAAGTGATATTCCATATTTCAGATGTCCTTTCTGGATAGGGATCTTTATTTGGTGAGGTGACCTCAAAAGGATTGCATGGGAGACTAGATGACCACAGGATGGGAGGAGTTCAAGAGTATATTACCAGACAGCACCTAAGGCACTAACTGGGTCAGAAAATGACACATGAGTTGTCCTCAGCTTAAGACAGGATCAGCGTTAGTCCTGCAATACAATGATGGCCCTGATGCCCAGTTACAATCACCCAGCTCCATATTTGCTCCAAACTAGAAGACACAGAGAGCCTGCGCAATTGAATAGGGCAAGTTGAGAAAATCAAGCTTTAAAAAAAAAAATAAAGCTGATGGCACCATGCCTCCTGGTTCACAGTAGTCTTGCCAGCTGGAGGAAGGCCCAAGCTGGCAGAGCTAAAAAGCTTTAAATAATATAAGTTAAAGAAATGAAAGTGTCAGATGTTTCACTGGACTGGACTTTTAATAGCTGAGAGAAACTGAAGAAGCTACAATCTTATCCAATGTGCAGGATAATGAGCAAAGAGACCAAGGTTAATAGAAAGTTGTTTTTTTGCTTTTATACACCAAATTGGGTTCATTCAATAGTCAGGTTTTCAGAGAAAACAACCTTTCAGATTGTGATTAGCGCTGTGGAAGAGCTAAGTAGGTCAAGAGAGGCCTCTCTGAGGCAAGTGTCCTTGAACCCCAAACCTGAATGATAAAAAGAGCCAAATGAGTGAAGATTTGGCAAGGGCATTCTCACCAGAGGAAACAAAGGAGTCAAGGCAGAGGTTCTAATGCTCTGGGAACAGTTGGAAAAGCAGCCTCAGAAGCTCTGAGTGCTGGAGGGAGAGAGGCTTCTGATGGGGCTGGCACTGGGGGCATATGGCTTCACTGTGTAGTAGATCTTGGCCTTTAGCTTAGAATTAATTATAAAGGCAATAAGAAGTCATTAATTTATTTATTTATGGTACTGGGGATGGAACCCAGGGGCATTCTACCTCGAGCTACACCCCCAGCCCTATTTTTTATTCTTTATTTTGAAACAGGATCTCAATGAGTTGCAAATTTTCTCACTAAGTAGCTGAGGCTGACCAAGAACCCAGTTCCTTCTGTCTCAGCCTCCCAAATGCTGGGATTACAGAGGTGCGCCCACCACGCCCAGCCAGTTTGTGTTTTTTAAAAACCTTCCTTCTGGTTTTTTAAGGACCATACACTGGTGTAAATAAGGGTGAACAAGAGCATCAGTTAGACGCATTTTACTAGTTTACCTACATAAAGGTAGCTTGGCTTGGGTCATTAGGAGTGGAGATGAAGGCATGTAAATGGATTTAACATATAATCGGTAGATACTGTGAGGTTAATTAAAAACCTATAATGCATGTTACCCTCTTACCTGTCCTTACCCTCTCTATTATCAGCTGCCATGAAAGTCTACATTGATTGCTTCCTGTAGTCATAGTCTGGAGGATAATTTTCCCCTCTAAGGGAGTAGCTGCAGTGCTTCAGGAGAGTATGTCCTCCAACCTCTGGCTCCTGGGAAAGACTGAAGCTCAACAGGTGGTTCCAAAAGGCCAGCCTCCTTGCCTCAAAGTGAAGTGATGTGGAGCACAATTTGCAGCCCACAACTCCCTTCAGAACCACTTTGCAACCAGTCTTGCTCGGATCTTTTCCCCAGCCCTCTCTTATTTTCCTCATTCCCGTTCTCCTGAGAGTAGTCACGTGAATATTACTAAATCCATATCAATATAATAATCACTTGAGAATCCTTCTCTGAAGCTTTATTTCTAGGAAGCTCAATTGAAGAGAAAATTTAATTTTGAATGTGTTGCTTTTGACTGTAAGGCATCCAAGTGGTGATGTTAAATAGTCAGCTTGTTATATGATTCAGCCACAGAGATGGGATATTTGGGCATCAGTAGCATATGAACACTATTAATAGCTAGAGGAATGGATGAAACCTACAAGGAGGTATGCAATTAGATAAAGGAGTTTAGGCGATCTTGAGATCTGGAGATCTTGGACATTCAGGGATAGAAGGCAAGGATTCAGCCAAAGAGAGATATGAGTATTAAGAGGCAGTGTTAGAATCTGAATACATTCTTTTTGTTTAAGTTTCGAGATTATAATAAGGCTCTTCTAAATGAAATCACATAAAGTATTAGACTCCCTAGTGACCAGTGACTATCTCCGTAATATACAACATGGAGAAAATTCAAGAAATGTGATTTTCTGTTAAAGAGTCTTTTAATCATTGATACCTGCAAATGGATGCTTTTAGAGTCTTTGTAATTCTAGGTAAGGTTATTTCATGTTAACTGCACAATTAACTCATGTCATCAATGAAGCTTTTTTCATTTGAATTAAATCCCTAGTCCCTATAAAATGAGAATTTTCCTCATTTGCTGAAGTCTTCCAATTACTTTCTAAGTTGAATTAGTAGTGCACTAAACTTTTATTTCCAGAGAAATGAGTTCAAGCAGAGGTCACCCATGCAAATGAGTTGAGTGATCTCAAGCTAGCATTTGTGAATGTCAGAAAGTTCCATCTATATTGGTTTATTTTTAAAGGCAACTGAAAGATAAAAATATGGATTTTATGTACTTATTTAAGGAGAAATTTCTGAAAATGATAGCATTTTCCTTTAAGTCTCCAGCACTGATTAAGTAGCTTATCAAAGAGCAAAGTTCATGAAGGTTTGAGAATCCCAGGATGAAGAAGCAACAAGCTAAAGGTACAAGTCTATCACCAACAATTCTCTGAGTTAGAGATGCTCTGGACAGCAAACCCATAAATTATTACAGATTATACCAAGACATAAAGGGATAGGTCTCACCATGAAAAAACTCAAAGCGCTCAATTTTTATTTAATCTTACCTGAAATTCTTTGAGTTGGATGAACTATTTTCAACTTAATAATGTTGCAAATTATCAAAATAGCCAAGTAGCTCGCTTGAGAAGTCTGGGCCAGTAAATCGTAGATTAGGTTAGCAATAAATCCCTCTGATTCCACTGGGTGTGGTGGCACACGCTTGTAATCCCTGCGCTTGGGAGGCAGAGACAGGAGGATTTGAAGTCAACTACGCAGGTTTGAAGTCAGCCGCGCTGGCTTAAGAGACCCTGTTTCCAGTAAAAGATATATAATAAGTCTGGGAGAGTAGCCCGAGGGATAAGGGCTTCCAAGAACCCCAGTACCACCACACACACACACACACACACACACACACACACACACACACACACATCCCTCTGATTCTAATATTCATGCTGTTTCCCTACACTAAGATCCAGTTTATTATACGTTTACATCTCAATGGAGAAGTTAGGGCTGCAAACCTCAGTCCTGACTCTCTCCAAGAGTGCACCATCATGGTGGGTCCTCAGTCGCTAATCTCTGCTCTTCTCTTTGCCCCTATAAGTTAAAAGTGGGACTTCTCTTTGTCTTTAAGTGAAGTCTACGTTAATATACATTTTTCCAGGAAATTTACAAAACTGAAGATAGTAATAATTGAAAAACTACTATAGTTTCGTCGGTGTGGTGGCACATGCTTGTAATCCCAGTATTTGGGAGGCTTAGACAAGAGGATCTCGGTTCCAGGACAACCTCAGCTACTTAGTGAGGCTTTTCAACTCAGTGAGACCCTGTTTCAAAATAAAGAATAAAAAATAGAGCTGGAGGCGTAGCTCAGAGGTAGAATGTCCCTGGATTCCATCTGTCAGTGGCTTGTAAATACCCCTATTAAAATTAGTTTCAAGTTGGATTCATTATGTTGATCAAATAACTGTCATGTCTACACCTCTCCTCTACTAAAGAATTTAAAGATACATTATAGGCAGAAATGTTTTGAGAAGACTAAAGCACTTACAGAGAAACAAGAGAGTAGTTCAGAGCTAGCCAGACTCAGGTTGTATTCACAAGGTGAATCTTGTTAAATACTCGTTACTATGTAATTTCATTAAAATTACCTTCTACTAACCCCATCACAAATTATCTCAATCTACCTTCTGGCCTAACTTCCCATTATCATCAGATGGCATCCATCACCTATACTGAAACCAGTCAGATCTTAGTTTGCTAAAGGTTTTGTTCTGCTCTCCTATGCAATTAAGAAAACGTATTTTGTAAACTTTAGTTTATTAGTCAGGCAAGGTGGCAAACACCTCTAATCTCAGAATGCAGGGAGCTGAGATTGGAGGATCTCAGTTTCAAGGCCAGCCCCAGCAATTTAGCAAGACCCTCAGCCACTTAGTGAGACTCTGTTTCAAAATAAAAATAAAAAGGGCAGGTGATGTAGCTCAGAGGCAGAATTCCCCTGGGTTCAGTCCTAATAACCAAACAAACAGACAACCCCTCCAAAAGTTAGTTGATTATACTTTCACAAATATACTAGTGTAGTGGGCTGAATGATGATACCAAGATGATTTGTCCATATTTTAAGCTTCAGAAGCTATGAATGTAATGTTATTTGGCAAAGGAGCATTTGAAGATGCAATGCATTTTATGTTCAGTGACCACTGTCTTTATCACAGGCAAAACAGGAGAAGATAAAGATAAGGGCCAGGTGAAGACAGAGACAGAGATCAGAGTTCTGTGTCCTCAAGCCAATAAACAATGTGTGGAGACACCGGAAAGCAGAATAATAAAAGAAGGATTCTCGACCCGAGCCTTAAGAGAGAGTACTCCCTGTCTACATCTTGACTCAAACTAGTGGCCTTCAGAACTGTAAGAGAATGAACTGTTAATTCTATAAGCCACCAAATGTGTGATCATTTGTCACAGTAGTCATAGAAGACTAATACCAGTAATAGCATGTAAACCACACACTAACAATAACAGAAGCAATGGCAAAAGATGAGATATGAACTCTAGGGGAGTGGTTACTGAACAGTGGTTGACATGTTTTCAGCACCACAAACTCAGAACTACATTTCCTTGTCCTTTCAAACTTAGAAAACCAGGCAAGCTAGGAAAGATTGTTCATATTATAGCTGATGAAATTGGGTTTCAAATAGTTGTTTGGATTTTTTTTTTCCTGAAGACCATTACAAATAAGCAAGGAAGTAGGAATTTATGTTTAAGTCTTTCTGACACCAAAACCTATGCTCTTTCTATTGTTTTATTAAGCTTTTGCCATGTGGGGCTCAGTTATTTTAGTTATTTGGAAATGTCTGTAAACTAGTGATGTAGTCGGAGATAGCCTAGCACAAACACTGGCTGCTAGAGAGTTATTTAAGGCATTGTAATCTTCATCTTTCTGTTCTAAAACATTTCTTGTGGAGCCTTTACTCTTCCTAGAAAAAGGTTGCAAACGTACTCATGAGTCAGATTCTCAATATCCTTTGTTTAGCATCTTCAAAAAAAAATTAGGAAACCGGGAATGACTCATGAGAATGACAAATCGGTCATATGTATTCATAAAAAAATTGTTGACATGAATTGAATTTTTTGGAATGTGAACTCTGAGTATAATCTGTTAGACTAAGTTTGGCAAAGTCTCCATTAAACTTTCGGCACAGTTAGGAGAGAATCCTAAAACTTTCCATGTTTATCACAGCCAAAAGAAGGTCATCCTGGCATGAGAAATTCTGTGCCCTCAAAACTTCTTGGAATGATAACTTTAAAGAAAATAAATCACCTTCCAAATCCTCCCTTCAAAATCTTTTCTAAATTGCTAATTCACTTCTAGTTCTTTCCTCAAACAAAGGGAACAAACTGCTGAGATTGTGAGCATTTATTATTATCATAGTAGAAAGTAAACTATTTTCATAAATATGCAAATATCTCCTACCAGGCTTTTCTAATACTTCTAGCCACTCTGCTACAGTGTATGTCTATTTCAAATCTGAAGATATTAAAAAAGACGAGAAAATGCCGAGCATGCAACTTGGAATTATTTCTGCCCAAGAAAGCTAGCAATTAGAGCAGGAGATAGGAGAGCTGGCCTGGGATAATGAATGCTATCAAGATAACCTGCTTAATTTGATCTTCCTTCTGGCCCAAGAATTCTGTTAAGCCAAAAAGCTTTGTTTCTATACAGAAAAACAGTGAACCAAAAACTTTTTATGATTTCAGTGTTTATGTATTTGGAGTTTTGTACTCTTTCAATGAACAATGATATAGATCCAAGCTAAAAATCCCTTAACATAACCAGATTGTATTTACCTACTTATTCTTTGCCCTTTGGGGGATTTTCTTGTCCCATTGTATGAATCTCAAGAACTCAGAGGCCCTTGAGATCAGCCCCTCAAAATGTCACATACCCAGACGTGTTATTAAAGCAAAGATGGCTCTCCTTAAGTGTGGGTTATATGATTGAGTGAATAAATAAGAGGAAGAGGCAAAAAGAGGAGCAACTCAAGAGTTTAGAAACAAACAAGACCGGGATTAGATGCTTGCTCCACTGATCACTGGTTATTAGATTTTGGACTAGCTCATAATGTCTCTGTGCTTCCAATTCCTCATCCATGATGTCTGTAACTCACCAGACATTAGGCATTGGGTTCATGGCAGCTGCTAATAATCTCTCAAGATGGTATGCTCCATGATTGACCTTGGGAGAGTAGTCCTAGTGAGGAATTTATTTCTATATTTTGTAGCTAAAAATATTTTTTCCAGCATCTATGATGTGACAGATACTGTATCTGGCTCCTGAGGCACAGATGTGGTTCCTACTTTCACCACTTAGTGTAGCTATCTACCCCAAACTGATAATGGTAAGAAATGTGTCATCTATTGTTATATAAAACATTACTTTAGCATACAAATACTATGATTAATGTTTTAACAGAGTTATGCACAAGAATAAATGATAACATGGAATTTCAGGGAAGACAGAAAGAAATAGCTTTATAAGGGGGGATAGTTGAACTTATTATAAAAGAACAATCAAATAGATTTGAAAATGGGCTGAGTTAAAGGTCTTGGGATAATAACTAAGGACTGCAAAGACACTAAAGTTTGTACCACTGTTCCTAGGAGGAATATTGAACCTCATTTCCAAATCTTTCCCCACCAGATGCTCTGCTTTCTGTTGGACACTGTCTGTCCCTAGGGAGAAGAACATCAAGCCTCAATGTACTTGGGTAAAGTATACCCAGTTTGCCAGTTCTGTGGGAGAAGTCAGGTGTCCCAGGGAAGGAAAGATGATCCAGGAGCTAGAAACAGCCAGATGATCAAGGTCCCATAGAACACACCCGATTTTCAAAAAGTGGCCAAGAAGTAGGCCTACTGTATTTGTAATGTTTAGGGAAGTCCAAATAGATGGGAGTATAAATAGTTTGCTACCCCATTCCCAAACATGAAATATTTGGGATTTGGAGGAGGGTTGTGACAAGACCTTAGACTTCCCAAGAAAGATTTCTGTGCACTTACCGTGACCTTCCTCGTCCCACTTTTCATGTCTGACTTTGTAACTTTTTAATGTTGAGAATAATAAATAGCTAATCCTAAAACAAAGCAGGGATTATAGAAAATTTGAATATATAAGTAGAGGAAAACAACATAAGATGATAAGGATTGGGTTAGGTGGCCATTTATACATCTCAAAGATTTTTTAACCAAATGGTGCCTTATAGGACTTTTAGAGATTCTTTGGAAACTCTCAGGTGCTTCCACAGATCTTCAGAAACAAGCAGATCTCTAGTTTTCTCTCCTACATTTCTAGTAAAAATAATTTCTCTCTCTCTCTCCTCTCTCTCTCTCTCTCTCTCTCTCTCTCTCTCTCTCTCTCTCTCTCATACACACATAATGGTAGCTTCTGTGCAATAGATTCTTTGAAGAAAATGTTTCTCTATCACTTTAAAAATTTGAAAACATTGATCTAGAGCAGTGATTCTCATACTTCAGCAGGCATAGTAGTCAACGTGAAGGATGTGAAACCGATGGCTACTCCTAACCTCAGAATTTCAGATTCAGTAGGCCTGGGGTGGGCTCACTAATGTACTGATTTCTAACAAGTTCTAAATGATGCTGATGCTATCGGTCTAATAGGCACACTTTGATGATCAAAACTCTAGAGAGTTATTAAAAAGAAGGGGAAAAAACTAGTTTGAGAAGCAGGAGCCTGCTTCTAGTCCTAAACTTATCACTAATTAGTGATAGCTTATTTTTAAATTTCTCAACTCTGGGTCTTATATCCTACCGTAATACAGTTGGTGAGGGTGAGAGGCATACTTTTTCAGATGCTTGTGATAGAAAACTGATTCTGATTGGCTGAAGATAGGATTGGTTTATGAACTAGGGAAGTCCACATGTAGGCATTCGACTTTGTGTATGGCTGGACCCAGTTCTCAAACAAAGTTTGTGAGGGGGGGTTCTGTGCTTTTCCATATATCAGTTGGGTTTCATTACCAAGTAGGCTTACCTTTTATGAGGCAGTACCGTACATTCTACCAGCTTATCAACCTTAGGGGGTAGCTCTAAGTTTCTCAATAGTTCCAGCCCAAAGTATCAGGACTAGTGAATCTTTCCTGAAATAGGTTTTGTTAGCCAGTTGGAAGTTTGTTGGCTATAGGGGAATACATGTTAACTGGTAGAACTAAAGGCTCAAGAAAACACAGTTCAGATCATGTAAACCAAAGGAGGGGAGAACTGATTCCACAAAGTTACATAAAATGTTGCTATTAGAAGAATAGAGAAACAGGGTGAGGATTTTGTAACTCAGGATAAGTCAGATCGGTGCTTAATTTATTTTTAGCCTATTGTCCAGCAGCCAAGAAGGTTTTGTAAAACTTTCTTTAAAGGGATTCATGCCTTGAATATCATTAGAAGTTTAAATTTTTTTCTTTCTTGCAATATAATTTTATGTTGTCTATTTTACATACTTTTAAAATATCATTCTTCCTCATAGGTATGGCTTCTTGGATGGGATCGGAGCAGACATTGTTGAGGGAGTAAAGGTTTTGGAGTCTGTCAAACCTGTATTTTTGTGACCCTGAGCAAGTTACCTCGTCATTGCAGTTTCTGTGGAATGAGGATATCAATACCTATCTTTCAAGGTGATAGGGAAATCAAGTTACATGATGCCTCCAGGATGTACAGAGACTCAACAGATGGAAATTGTTTTTAGTGTATTATTGCCACACTCTGTGGGGTCCATTTGTCAAAATGGTCTTGGTGCCAACAATAAGCTCAGTGTAACCCCAGTATATGAACAACCAGACCCAGATGGCCAAATCAGATGAAGTCACCAACTTGATAGGCCCAGGTTTGTACACCCCTCCCCCCATTCACTCTAAGTCCTGACATTTTTAAAATATGCAATCTGGAGCATTTCTGAGAGTTCATAAAATAAGGTAGAAAGTAGCTTGGGTGAGATGAACATAAAAAATAGAGAGAAAACAAAAAGAACCTGGAATCAGTGGGAAACTTCATTTTCTTTAATTAGCATATTTAAGTGAAGCTTAGAAGCTGCTCCTTCCCTGAAACATTGCATTTTATTAAAAGCTGTTTAGAGCTCATAACCATTCTGCTGATTTTCTCAAAACATGTTCTCCTTATAGTCCGGTGCTAAACTGTGCATATGAAATGAGCTCAACTTAATGTTGTGTTAAAAGAATCTGGTCTCCAGAGCTGTCTCTCTTCTTAATAATATGTAATCATACTCCATCTATTTAGTTTTCTTTTAACTTGCCCCATGCAGGCAATGAATCCAGTTTAATTAAATGTGCCTTTAAATAGTCAAATGGCACTCATTTGCACCTAGCAAGCTTCCCTTTCCATCCTATTAAGACCCCCTCAAGATATGAAAACCCAATAAAGAGGCCATGTAAGATGTGTGCCTGATAATGCAAAGGAAGTCTGACATTTGCTCCCGTAATTTAGTAAAACCTGCATTAGCTCTTGGGTACACTGTCATAGCTGAATGGAGCCGGTGTTGGGCCTCTTGGGTTCTTGATCAATCCTCATAAACAGTACATTTGGTAATAAGTTGGTGATCTTCTAGTCTTGGAAAGCAGCAATGCAGTAAGTGAGGCCCACTGAGATACCAGACAGCTGCCCATGGAAGCTCTTAAGGCCTCTGAAGAGGGCATGGCCTGTGCCTCTGGTCATATAGCCTGTGGACACAGGGGAGAATGGGGCTGTAATTTTCTCTATTATAAAATTTGGTAAGAGGATAGGGAAACTCATCCTGAAAATTAAGAGCAGAGAATCGGATGATATTTTCAGTTGAGAAAGGATAATATTATAATACTGAATTGTTACAGTAATCACCCCCATCATTGGGCTTTTCATTTAAGCAAGAGACTGTTTGAACAGGATGCCTCATTATTCAAACATTTAGTGCACTATTTCTTCAGTGACTTCTAAGGACTAGCCTCTGGTGTAGACCAGGGGGACAACAGCAAATTAAATAAGGTCCCTGTTCTCTTAAGATTTGCATTTGTTGGAAGAAACAGTGAATCAACAAAAACAAACAGACAACAAGCAGGTAAGTGGTGAGAAAAAAATAAGTTTGGGTAAAAGGTAGAGAAATCAGTGGGCTGGGAAGTTGAGGAAATAGGGTGGACTTAGCATCAGAGTAGATCTTTTCTGTTAGGTAGTGTTTTATAGGGTTGGATTTGACACACTCATACTGATTATGTGCTTTGGGCTAAGTTCATATTGCTATTCATAAATGAGAAACCAGCTACAATTTATTGCTCTATTGGTAGGCTTAGTTAATGAGGTTAGTGGGTGGGTTTGCCTTTCTTTATTCATGTCCTTCCTCAACAGGATACAAAAAGAGAATCTTCCCCAGTCATTCTCCCAGGGATGTGTATGTGGCACCACTTTGCTCTCTGTGATTTCCAGTGTATGTAAGGTTGGTCTGAATGGTGAGAACATAAGATATTTAATGGTGGAGCCTTAGCCTTTTAGTTATATTTCCCACTCGGTAAGAATGCCTGTGAATACAAAGTAACACAAACTTCCAAAACATAATGATTTTTAAATTTTTTAAATTTACATTTTGGTTCTTTGGCAGAGAAGATTGGTACTGTTTAGCTATTTGTCTTGGGCTCATTCATTCTTCAGACAAATAGGACTTCAGTGCCAAGATTCATTTTCTTAGAATTCAGCTTTCTCATGTAAAATTTTTTTCAGTTTTAAGGACTGAACCCAGTGGCATTCTATCACCGAGCTACACCCCCAGTTCTTTTTATTTTTATTTTGAGGCATAGTCTCACTAAGTTGCTGAGGCTGGCCTCAAATTTGTGATCCTCCTGCTCAGTCTCCTAAGTAGCTGGGTTTGCAGACATGAACCACCATGCCTGGCTCTCGTTTCAAACTTCAGAATATTAATGTTCATTTTGCATGAAAGATGTGAAAACTACACGGTGAGATAACCACCACAAAGCATGTAATAGGTACTCCAAGAAATAAGAGCTATTCATAGATATAGACATATAGGATAATGAATGAGGGGAAGAAATGTGAGAAATCAGGAAAAAGAAACAGAACAGGATGGACTTTATGACCTAATTGTACTGAGGATCCCTTGAGATATTTTAAGCAAGGAAATTATCACATAATCATACTGGAGACAGTACAGAAAAAATATTAAAGAGGTAAGAAAGACTAGTTAGATACCAGTTGCAGTTGTCCAGGTAGGGAGCATGGTGGTCGAGGTATTACATTGAAGATGGTGAGAAGACAGTAGACACAAGGTGTGGAAGTGACAGGACTTGGTGATGACTCCAGTTTTTCGAGTTAAGGAATAAGGCTATTTTCTGAGAGAGGTAGCGCTCAGTGACAAGTACCTATGACCTTCAATTCCCACACTTCATTTTGCGAGTCTTCATGAGAACACAGGCCTGAAGCTCAGAAAATAATGCTGGGTGAGAGAAGAAGTGTGGTGTGATTGGCAATGGGTAGTATGTAAAGCCATGGGAAGAACGGAGATCCTGGAGAGAAAGCGAGGCCTGAGAATGAGGCAGCTCCAGAGGGATCCCCGAAATGCTCTGCGCCGGGGGCTGGTGAAGGAGGAGGAAACAAAGAGACATGGAGATGTGACCAGGGACACAGAGGGGGCTTGAGAGAATCCAGGAGCAGAGGGAGGCTGACCCAGAAAGAAGACAGACCACTGTTTTGGAAAAATACGAAGAGGTAAAGTTAACTGAGGATTTAGCAAAACTTAGGCCATTGAAGACCTTGATAGAAGGACAGTTAGAAAGCGAGGGGCAAACCAGTATGTAATAATGATTATAAGGAGGGAAATAAGGCAGAGACATTTTTGTAAGAAAATAGTTATTGATACTACATACTAGGTACCACTCTAGATGCTGGAAACAAGCAACAAATTTAAAAAGCTGCCTTCAGTGGGTTGGTTGTATGTGTAATTTCAGTATTTTGGAGACTGAGTCAGGAGGATGGCTGGTTTGAGGCCAGTCTGAATAATTTAAAAGTTAAAAATATAAAGAAAATTAAGGGGCTGAGGTATTGCTTTGAAGTAGAATGCCCTTGAGTTTGATCCCCAGTACAAACAAGAAAAAAAGTAAAGAACAGAAAAAAAGATGCCTTGAATCATGTAGTAGAGGGAAGACAAACTGTAAGCATACAAATAAATATGCAATGTGTCAGATAAAAACTAAAGCAGCATCAAAGGGGTTGGGGATTGTTGCGTTGGGGGGATTGTTTTATATAAAAGGTCATATTCCTTGGCTAGGGAAGTCTTCTGTCATAATGCTTTGTCAGAGCACAAACTGAGAGGAGAGATAGAGACCTAAGATAGCTTCATGCAGAGAATTTCTGAGAAACAATGAAGCCAGCTTGGCTTGAATAAAGCATATGAAAGGGGTCATAGATAAGGTCAGGGTGGTGAAGGAAAGAAGGGAAGGCAGTTTGTGTCAAACTTGTTGAAACTTTTATCTATGATGTAAGGCAATTGGGGGGTTCTCAGTAGGAATGTCTGCAGAGAGGTGGAAGAGAACCAAGAGAGTGATCACAGGGCCATGATCACAGGGCTACTAGAGTGTACAAGCAAGAATAGCAGCTTGTAACAGGTAGTAATAGTTGAGATGGAGAGAGATGGTCAAGATCTGAAAGTATTTTGAAACTGGAGCTGATGTGTTTTCCTAATAAATTGGATGCTAAGTTTGAATGAAGAAAAGTCAAGGATGGTTATGTCAATTATTTAGAAAGTTGACTGTCGAGGAGAATTGGAAATACAAGACAGTGGCTAGTTGGGGATAGGGAATCAGTTAAGGGAGTCAAGAATGTGTTTGCTGATGAGAAGGATACCTGGATTCGTCAAGCAGGGCTGCTATAACAAAAAATATCACAGACTATGTGGTTCAAAAACCAAAGGTTTTCTTCCTACACTTCTAGAATCTTCAAGTCCAAGATGAAGGGTTTCCTCTGAGGCATCTCTCCTTGGCTAGCAGCTGGCTGCCCCTTTGCTATCTCTGTTCAGGGTCATCCTCCTGTGCACGCACATGCCTGGGGTTTTATGTTTAATCTCTTATAGGATGAAAGGACCGGACAACTTCCAAGTTTCTTCTAGGTCAAGCATTCTGCTATTCTTTACTCAAAAAGATCCCTCAAGACAGTGAAAGAAGGCCGGGTGTGGTGGCACACGCTTGTATTCCCCGCACTTGGGAGGCAGAGACAGGAGGATTGCACTGGTTCAAAGCCAGCCTCGCTGGCTTAAGAGACTCTGTTTCCACAAAAAAAATCTTAAAAAATAGGTCTGGGAGTGTAGCCTGTGGGAGTGTATCCCGGAGGTAGAAGGGCTTCCAGGAACCCCAGTACCACCAAAAAAAAAAAAAAAAAGACAGTGAAAGAATAAGTAGCAACTAGAACTTGGATGCAACGCTGATGCTATCTGTGAACAGATTAAATCACTGTGCATGCATCTTATACTGTTCTGATGTCCCCATCACAGCTCAGTCTTCCCCATGTTCTTCCTTTGAATATTGGTACACATGATCAAGAGCCTAACAGTAAAAACATAATTATAAATTTGTAAGTTCAGAATGTAAGCTTGATAGTACACTTTGCTTCTCCCAATGAAAATAAAATCCAATTAACCCTCAGAGAGAGTTTTCTTTGAAAAGTGGTGACTATTTCCTTGCTTGATTTCCATGTCTAATGCAGGCCAGGCTGGCTTTTTTTTTTGGGGGGGGGGGTCTGGGGATGGAACCCAGGGGTATTTGACCTCCGAGCTATACCCCTTGCCCCATTTTTTATTCTTTATTTTGAAACAGGGTCTCACTAAGTTGTGGAAGGCTTCACTAAGTAGCTGAGGCTGTCCACGAACCGTGATCCTCCGGTCTCAGCCTCCTGAATGCTGGGATTACAAGTGTGCCACCATGCCCGGCTCAGGCTGGCTTTTTATTTGGTCTGTTGCAGCTTCTGAGGCCAATCAAAGAATATCTCTGAAGAATCTGACCCCAAATGTCCAACACTGAAGGTCTTTACTAGACCAGAGCCCATCAATGATCTTTCAAGGGAAAAAGAAACTACAAGTGGATCTACCTACTACAAGTGGGTCTGCATTTAACCCAAAAGTGCTCTCCTTGGCTCCCGGAATCTACTGCAGATTCACTGTACTTTTCTATGAAGACGACAATAGCTTCCTTCTCCCTGTGAAACATGCTCATTCCACGTCTCTTCTGGACCACAAAGTTTTGCTTGACTCTCAAAGGCAGCCCTGTGTGTTGTGTTAGGGACCCCCTACTCCTGAGAAGCTGGCAGTGTGACTCCAGAAATTCTCTACACAAATAAAGTTACATAAGGTGATGACTCAGTATTCTGTTGAAATCCTATAACCTCCATGCCTTATCAGCAAACAACAGAGGTGGGAAACAAAACAAGAATACTTACCTCAAGACAACAATATTTGCTAAAATTTTGCTTTATTGAATCAACTTACCTATATGTGGTGAACATAAAGATGAAACCAGCTCTGACTTCTAGAAAGAAGTGATGGTAGTGGTAACAACGAATATATAATATAATGCAACCTGGCTCATGAAACTGCTAAAGGTCTTAAAATAGGAGAACAAAGCTCAATGGTATTTGAGGTATTTGAGGGTGGAATGGTGGTGTTGATAGTGTAAAGTGTTTCTTTGGAAGCATTTGGATTCCATTATGACTTGATGACTGGGTAGAACACCAAAGTGAGATAAGTAAACAGAATAAGCAAAGGCCATTAAAAGTAAAGGCTAATATTTTCTTAGAATTTATTCTTTTTTATTTAATTTTTTGGGTACTAGGGATTTAATTTCAAGGCATTCTACCTCTGAGCTATACCTCAACCCTTTAAAAAAATTGAACCAAGGCCTTGCTAAGTTTCTGAGGACCTTACTAAGTTCCTGAGGCTGCCTTGAATCTGCGATCCTAATCCTATCTCAGCTATTGAAGTACTTACTGGGACTGCAAGTTTGTGTCACCATACATGGCTCTGAGTATTCATTCCATAATTTTGCTGTTTTTCATTTTAGGGAGGAGAACTTGACCAAAGTATCTTAAATATGACATTTTATATTTTGAAGATGTGTTGTGCATCAAAGCTTGAATTCATGATACATGGAATAGAATAAGGTATATGGGGAAGGTCTGTTGAATCCAGTATGGTTTTTGCACCTAGTGAGAAGAATGTATGGAAGATGAAAAGACATCTTAGCTCAGATTTCAGAAGGCTATGATTGTCAGTGTCTGACATTTTCCTCAGTTGAACCAGAGAGTCCTACTTTAAAGGGTGTGAGCAGACATCTTTACTATGAAACAATGTTAAAATCAAAACATTTAGTCATTTTTAAAGTCAGTCTTAATATCCTGTATGGGGAAGGGGAAGTAGGGAGGGAGCTGGGAAAAGCCCACCAAGTGTTGTGTGCATGTATGCCACTATCACGGTGAATTAATTACATTATGATGTGAAACTATAATGCATCAATAGGAGTATAGCAAAAGGAAAAATAATTTTAATAAACAAGAAAGTAAGCAAGACAAAAATGTGGGTAGCCCCCATAGGATGGTAGCTCAAGAAATATTCAGAATAATTTGCTTCTAATGTATTTTAAGTGCTTAAGGGAAAAACACTGTGTGAGAAATGGTGAATAAAAGAGCCCATAATGGAAGGGTTTTATATATTTTGCCAGGTTCTGGCTCCACAATTGCATATAGAAAAAAACCCTGCTTAATCCACTTGGGTTGCTATAAAAATACTGTAAACTGGTGTTATTTATTTATTTATTTTTGCGGTACTAGGAATTGAACTCAAGGGTATTCAACCTCTGAGATACACATCCAGATCTATTTTTTATTCTTTTTTTGTTCATAGTCTTTTGTTTTTTTATTTTTTACAGTTTTTATTCTTTATTTTTTAATATTATAGCAATTTATCCAAAAATAACAATGATAATCTCACATAACAGATTCATTTGTCTGATATCAAATTTTTGATCACTTAGAGATAACATTTCAATATTTCTTTCTTGTTTTCTTTCTTACCAGAGGATATTTTTTTTTCTTTTTAAGATGAAACTATCATACATATTTTTAGAAAAAAATCTATCCTAACATGAAATATGAACGCTAAACATCCAAAACAATTTCAGAAAAGAACAAAGCTAAAAGATGTACATTTTCTGATTTCAAACCTGATAAAGCTACAATAATTGAAACAGTGTAGTACTGCTATAAAAGCAGATATATAAACCAGTGGAGTAAAATAAAAAGCCTAGAAATAAATTCTTCCACATATGGTCAAGTTATTTTTGACAAGGTTTTCAAGAACATTTCGTGAAGGAAATAATCTTTTCTCTAAATATTGTTGAAAAAATAATACATGAAAAAGAATAAATTTGGACCCTTTCCTAACACCATATATAAATATTTCCTCAAAATAGGTAAAAGACCTAAATATAAATCTTAAGAATATAAACTTTTAGAAGAAAACCTGGGTCATAAAACTTCACAACATTGAAATTGGCAGTGATTTCTTGGATATGATTCCAAAGGCAAGGCAACAAAAGAATAAAGAAACTAACTTCTTAAAAAATAAAAAATATTGTACATCCAAAGACAATATAAACAGAATTAAAAGTTACCGATAGAATGGGATAAAATATTTACAAATGCTATATCTGAAGGTATATTAATATTCTAAATAGAAATCCTAAAAATTAGCAACAATAAAAGCAAACAATACAATTTAGAAATAGGTAAAAGACTAAAATAGATAATGAATCTCCAAAGATTTTATATGACCAACAAACACATGAATATCACTCATCATTATCATAATATAACTAATTATTAAGGAAATAAAAATAAAAACTATAATGAAATACTACTTCACATTTGTTAGGATGGCTACTTAACAAGAATTACCTTGCTCCAGCCCTTTACCTTGAGTTTGTTACTATCTTTACTTGTAAAGTGTGTTTCTTGTAAGCAACAGATAGATGGATTCTTGTTTTTAATCCATTTTGCCACTTTATGTCTTTTTAATGGGGAATTGAGGCCATTTACATTCAGTGTGATTATTGAGAGATAACTTTTAATTCCTAACATGTTAAGATTTTATTTTTGTTTGAAAGACTGTTTATTCTTCTTTGATTATTTGTCTGCTGGATGGAAAATACTGTTTCTCTGGTTCTGGTGTATATTACCTATTTCTTCTTTATAGTTAATTTCTGAGTATTTTCTCTAGCACTGGTTTTAAAGACATAAATTCTTTCAGTTTCTGTTTGTCATGGAAGCTTCTTATTTCCCCATCTAATTTTGCTGGGTAGGAAATTTTGGTTGGAAGTTGTTTTCTTTCAGAGTTTAGGATATGTTACTCCAAGCCCTTCTGACTTTCATGACTTGGTTTGGGAAGTCTGGAGTAATTCTACTTGGCTTGCCTCTGAATATCACTTGGCTTTTTGTTTTTGTTGCCTTTAAGATTCTCTGCTTGGCTTCTACATTGGTCATATTGGCAATTATGTGGCCAACATAATTGGCCAAATGGGAAACCTTTTCTCTGATCCTGTCGAAAGAATGTTCTATAAGTTTCCTTGACCTTGTTCTATGTTTGGAAAATTTTCTGTTATTATTTCTTTGAAGAGATTATTTATCAGTTTGGTTTCACCTTCTTTTCCCTCCTCTATTCCAATTATTCTTAGGTTAGCTCTCTTAAAATGGGCCCATATTTCTTCAATGTCAGATCCCTGCTGTCTGATTTTTTTCTAAGTTATAAATTATGCATTCGTTTTTGGAGTGATCATCTTCTAGGAGCGAGATTATATTCTCCATGTGGTCTAATCAATTGTTTATAGTTTGAATTGATGTGTTTACTTCAATGATTGCATCCTTTATTTCTTTTAGGCTCTCTCTAAATTCTTTTCGAAGGTCCTGTATTAGTTCTACAGTTATATTCCTGATTTGATCTTCTGGAAATCTCTGAATTCCTGTTTTATCAGGTTCTGATATTATGGGGTTGTGGGTGTTCGTTGCTCTACTGTTGTTCCTCTTTCCCATGATTTCAGAAGTTTGTGCCTTCTCTGGGTTCTTCCCTGGGTCACCACAACTTCACTTAGGGTGCTCTGTATCTCGAGTCTGTGGTAATCTCAGCCTCCACTAATCCTTTACTGGGTTGTATAGCACATTCTCAGACCCAGGAAGTTAATTGAGGCTGTGCAAGACCGTGGGGGTGCCGAACTGGGCATTTTCCCATGGGGAGCTGCGACTAGGGTGTGTTATCTTTGCCACCACTACTCCTTCACTGGGTTGGTTTGCAAAATCTCAGACCCAGGGAGCTTATCAAAGTTGTGCAAGTCCCAGGCGGTGCAGTGCTGAGATTTCTCCTTTAGGGGCTGCAATATTACTTATGGTTATTGTGTGTGCTGATCTGGAGCTTCGTGGGCATGGTGAACTTGCCACTCCTGCTGGCAATATGGCACCACTGCTATGCCCTCGGCTGTGAGTCTGGTGTAATTCTTTTCTGGTTTTGAGCTCTGTTCTGAGTGCCTGGAGGGTGTGATAAGCTTGGCCACTGGGAGTTTTAGAAGTTCTTTGCACTGAAAGAGCTGCTGAATTATACCCAAATGATTGGCAGCTGATCATATCAACTCTTTGTTTGCCTTTCCTCTCTGGAGCCTGGTGCTGTGAGGCAAGATGGTGCCAGCGCTTCTGGTCTCTGGTTGTTCTTCTAGTCTTCTTTTTCTCTGTCCCTTGTGTTTACATTTTTTATTTCTCTGCTGATAGTGTTTTCTGCCTATGAAAAGCACTGATTTTGTGGCAATAGAGATCAAGTGTTAGCAGGACTCGTAAATGATGTTTTTCTAGGTCACCATCTTTCTGGCAGAACCTATTTTTTATTCTTTATTTTTGAAACAGGGTCTCACTAAGTTACAGAGGTCCTCATGAAGTAGCTGAGGTGGCTGTGAACCTGTGATCCTCCTGCTTCAGACTCCCAACTACTGGGATTACAAGTATGTGTCACCATGCCCAGCTTAAATGGTGTCTTTAAACAACAGGAATTTAGTTCATATAGTTCTGGAGGCTTGAAAGTTCAAGATCAGGTTTCCAACAGATTTGATTCAAGGTCTGTTGAGGCTCACTTTCTTGTAGATAGTCTCTGTCACTATGTTTTTACCTGGTGGAGGGGCAGGAGCTCTATGGGGCCTCTTTTATAAGGTCATTGAGCCTATTCGTTGATTTAATCACCTTTCAACAGCCTCATCTCCTAATATCATCATATTAATTATCAGGTTTCAAAACATAAATTTGGGGAGTAAGAGTTAAAGCATTCAGATCATAAAAAACCATTAATTTGAAAATGTAAGAAAAATTCTTATATGGTATTTAGTGGTATCAGTTATTATTTAGTCAAGTCATTAAAAAAGAAGTATGTAATTCCTCCAAAGCTCTTATTATTTTCCTAATCATTTGCAGTACTTCAGGTTGCCTAAGTCTTTTCCAGCAACTCCCTAGGAAAAATTGGCTTTGCCAGTTTCCTCTATGCTGAATTCAGAAATGTAATGTAGACTCCATTTTACTTTTGTGAAATGTGACAGAAAATGAGTAGTGTTAAAAAGCAAGAGCTTCACACAATCCATTTTATTGTTATTTTTAAGATTAAATAGGAACGCCCCATTTGGAGTGTGTGGTGGCTGCAAAAGTTGCAGAGTTGCTTTCCTGGTGTCATGGGGGATCAGAGCAGTTAGCAATACTGATTGCAGAATCAGTGCATTCTTGCTACACAAGTGGTAGTAATGCAATTGTGTCTTCCAGAGTGTAGTTTTTGTACCAGGCCAGTTTTACAGTGTGATTTGGAGGCATTGTCCTGAGTACTGAGTCCTCAGGTTGCTTCAGTAATTCTGTGGTCTCCTAAATACCTTTTTAATAAACTCACTCTCTACTTAATTGCTCCTGAGCTAGCTTCCATTACTTGGAACTATAAATCTCATCTAGTACACAATGTCCTTTCCTTTCTGATAAATTCAACTTTCTCTACCTGGTTCTGTATTCAGAGAGGTTTTCAATCCTCAGCTGATGGTTTGACAGTTCACATGGATGAGTACCTCAGGCAGCTGTTGTGCCAACTTGCTATTGAATCTGGAACTGAATATCAGGAGCAATTTCAGGAAGGCAGCCAAAAAGTGAAAAAACAAAATAGATCATTATGTGGAGAAAAATGGTGGAAGATACTGCGAATTGTGCTGCTATGAACATGGATATGCATATGCTACTCTAGTTCTCTGATTTCAACCCCTTTGGAAAGATACTCAGAAGTGGTATGCTGGATCCATTCCAAGTTTTCTAAGGAATCTCCACACTAATCTCCATAGCAGTTGAATTGTTTGCACTTCCACTAACAGTGTAAAAGAGTTCCTCTTTTCCCACATCCTCCCCACCATTTATTGTTATTTGACTTCTTTATGCTTGCCACTCTGGGGTTAGATGGAATCTTAGCTTAGTTTTTTATTTGCATCTCCCTGATGACTAGCGATGTTGAACATTTTTTCATGTATCTATTGGCCATTTGTATCTCTTCTTCTATGAAGTGTCTATTCAATTCACTTTCCCATTTTTTATTTGGGTTGTTTGTTTTTCTAGTGTAGATTTTCTTGAGCTCTTTGTATATTCTGGATATTAGCCCCCTATCAGAGTGGTGCCTGATAAATATCTTCTCCCATTCTGCAGGCTTTCTCTTTAGGTTCTTGCTGTTTTTTTTTTTTTTTTTTTGATGAGCAGAAACCTTTTAGTCTGATGCCATCCCACCCGCTAATTCTTGTTTTAATTTCCGGCTCTTTGGAGGTCTTGTTGAGGAAGTTTCTACCTGTGCCTATACATTGGAGTGTTGAACCACTACCCTCCTCTAGTAGTTTCACAGTTTCTGGTCTGATTTTCAGGTCCTTGATCCATCTCGAGTTGATTCCTGTGCAAGGTGAGAGGTAAGGATTTAGTTCTATCTTTCTACAAATGGATAGCCAGTTATCCCAGCACCATTTCACAATAGCCAAAATATGGAAACAACCTAGGTCTCCATCAACAGATGAATTATTGCAAAATTTATGGGAAATATACACAATGGAATTGTGCTCAGCAAAAATGAAGAACAAAATCATGCCATTCACAAGAAAATGGAAAAACCTGAAGATCATTATGTTAAGTGAGATTAGCCAAGTACAGAAAGAGAGGAATACATGTTTTCTCTAATATGCTCAAGCTAGGGAATATTAGGATGCCAAAGGGACTTCAGATAATGGAGGAGAAACCCCAGCAAAGCACAAAAGGAAGGGTAGGGGAGGAAGAAGGCTGAGGTAAATTAATGGGAAAGCTACATTCGAATATGTGTATACATGTGAATACAACATTGTTAAACTGGACACTCAGTACTGGGAGGGAGGGAAAAGGGGAAGTGGGGGGCACCAAGTACTGTGTGAATATATGCCACTGTCAACATGATCCATTTTATGATGTGAGACTATGGTGCACCAATAAATATTTTTTTAAAAAAGAAGAAAAAATGTTGGAGGGTAGTAAATTGAAAGTTCAGTTCTGGGGCTGAAAAATATTGTGCTCTGACTCAAAGAACCAGTCTTGGAGACCTGGGTAGAAACAGTTGATTTGTCAGTTGCTTCTTTCTCTAGGTTCCCATAGCATATGGAAGACCTCTTTATTATGATAATACATACTTCCCTAAAACTATAAATTAACTTAATCTGTCCTGTCCCTGTCAGCAATTTGAAGCCAGATCCATGACATTGTTGAGTATGTATGCCTAGTTCCAGTATTATTGGTACTTCATGGGAAGCCCAATAAAAAGCATCCATCATCACCACTCCCCAAGTATCTTAAAAATCGACAGATAACATAATGTTAGAAAATGATGATTTCATTTTTCTAAGCCTTTTCCTTTAATCCATTTCATCTATAACAATCCAGTAAAATTCAGTTTTGGCATTATCCCATTTTACACACATGGAAACTGAGAAGTAAGTTAAGTGGTTTAATAAAGATCATAGAGCTTGTAAATTGAAGTATTCTAGGGTCCACATATATATATTTCCAAACTTATTGGCTTACCATCCCATTTTCAAAAAAATTAATCAATGCCCCCTTGGCACTTCATCCCTTTTATTTTTATTCAACATCCTCTATGAAGTTACAACCACTTCCCTGGATTGGCCAAGCATTCTCTCACCCTGGGGGTGTTATCTTCAACTTTGGGAATCCATAGAAGCAGAGAGAGGTCAAAGTGTTAGCTTTTTCAATTGTAGAGCTGATAAAGATTGTGGTTTCTGTACACCACACCATTTGACTTCATAATATGGTACCCTACTCTCAAATAGTACTAGAATACTCTAGGCCTCCAAAGAAGCCTCAAGTGCTAAGCTTAGCCCATGGTAAAGAACAGACAAACCAAAATGTGCTTTAAAGATGGAAAGAGCCAAGAAACTAATCAAAGCGGACACTAAGAATGCCTAGTTCCTCTCCCAAGTTTTTTTTTTTTTTCAATCTAATTACTCATTCCATCTACTTTAGAGAGAAGATTGGGATAGAAAATCCTTTAGGCTCTGCTTATTGACAGCTCTTCATGGACTTAAGTGCTGACTCAGTGCAAAATTAGAAAACAGGTAAAGTCTTATCTGTGAAACTATGTCCCATGTTTCATGACACCTGGATAATTCTGCTTTCATCAGTTTCCATAAGGCAGTGCTTCTTTTATCTATGAGTGCAGGGAACAGGGAACACTGTCACTAGAACACACTTTAATGCCTCTTAACAAGGCAACAGGAAAGTGGATGCATCATGTTTTCTGGGTTTCATGTCTTGTATGACCTGAGAGCTTTGCCTGCTTATTGCTTTATAAAACCTGGGTAGCAGAAAAGAGCTCACCTCTTAGACTCCAGTGAGAAAAGGAATGTGTATGGGTTATTATTTCTGTATATGATCATGGATATAACAGAGGAGGAGTAGGAGCCACAGCTTGATTACAGAGGAATTTCGTTTTGTTTCCTGATCATAATGGGACAGATCTTGAGCCTATACTCCAACATTTGAAAAATTAGGCACCAAAGGATTTACTCACACCATATTGAAAAATCAGAGTGGGTAATATTTGAATAGTAGAGTTGTTTTAAGTAGAAAATATAAATGTCTTCGCTGAAAATCTTTGTGTCTAAAGTTTCTCGTGAGTTTTCTAAACTACTCACATTATTATTATTATTATTATTATTATTATTATTATTATTATTATTATTTATTTTGTGGTACTGGGGATAAAACCCAGGGGATTTCTACCTCCAGTTTACATTCCCAGACCTAATTTTTATATTTTATTTGGAAACAGGGTCTCACTAAGTTGCTTAGAGCCTCACTAAGTAGCTGAGGCTGACTTCAAACCCACACAATCCTCCTGCCTCAGCCTCCCAAGTACTGGGATTACAAGTGTGTACCACCACACCTGGCACCTCACATTATTTTTTAAAAAGAACCAACTAATTTGAAATCTGAGGAGTTGGGAGTCTCCCATAATATTTGGACAAGAACACTACTAAACAAACATATACACTGCCTGGAATAGTTTTGCTAATAGGATTTTCTTTTGGACCATGGTAACAGGATCAAGCAACAGGCCAAATATTTCAATATCCCAGAGGAAACACAAGCTGGCAGTAACGACATGCTCATCCTGCCCAGCTACCGTTGTGCACTTAGTTATATATGCATTACTGAGCAAAACCCAACCAGCCTGCTCACATCCATGTTAGTGTGGCTGTACCTACACTATTTTGCCCAGACCCTTACATCAAAACAGATCTATAGAATAAAGCTGCTGTTGTTGTTCTCCTAAAGACGACTCCACATGCTTTCTTCTCTCTGGGGATCTCACCACTGAAACCTCCCCTGCTACCACAGCTGGCTTCTGATAAACACAAAGTCTGTTAGACTTGACTACATTTATTATCAAGCTTTTTTTTTTTTTTTGGTGGTACTGGAGTTCCTGGAAAACCTTCTACATCTGGGCTACACTCCCAGACATATATATATATATATATATATATATATATATATATATATATATTTTTTTTTTTTTTTTTTTGAAGCAGGATCTCTTAAACCAGCAAGGCTGGCTTCGATCCAGCATGATCCTCCTGTCTCGGTCTCCCAAGCACATGGATTACAAGCATGCTCCACCATGCCCGGCACTATCAAGCTTTTTTTTTTTTTAACCTCAGTTGATGGAGATAAATCTATATCCCAGGTGTAGCTAGACTCAAGGTACTTAGGCTGTTAGATTACCATTCTTTATGTGTCCTCCTCCCTTTGACTCACCTTTCCCTGTGAGCAGGCTCCACCATGCCTTTCTGGTATAAAACCTGACCCCTGGTGTTTTTGTTCCCCTATCTCAGGTTAAGCATGAAGATTATTGTTTTATGTATCTTAAATTTTCAAAATTTTAATTTCAAGCCGGGAGTGGTGGAGTACGTTTGTAATCCCAGCATTTGGGAGGCTGAAACAGGAGGATCGCGGTTCATGGACAGCCTCAGCTACTTAGTGAGGTCTTTTGCAACTCAGTGAGACCCTAATTCAAAATAAAGAATAAAAAACAGGGCTGGAGGTGTAGTTTGGGGGTAGAATGCCCTGGGTTTCACCCTCAGTGCCACAAAAAATTAATTTGAGTATTTCTTGTGGGTACAGAATCTCTATTCTATTCAAGAAATTATTTTTGAAAATCACTTTTCTATCCCATTTCTCTTAAGATCAAGAATACTCCTTACTCTAATTTTCAAAGCAGTGGGTATGTTAATGTTTTAGGCAATGTTTGAGTCAATGAGGCAAGTACTCACTGATAAGTCAAGTACTCTGCTAACACCTAGAGGTTTGGCATCTTTAGAAGGCCAGGATCTCATATATATATATATATATATATATATATATATATATATATATATATATGTGTGTGTGTGTGTGTGTGTGTGTGTGTGTGTGTGTGTGTGTGTATATGTGTATATATATGTATATATGTATATATGTATATATGTATATATGTATATATGTATATATGTATATATGTATATATGTATATATGTATATGTATATATGCATATATGTATGTTTATACATATGTTCATATATGTATATATAAATATATTATATATTTGTGTAGATTTATGTATACATGCATAAACATATATACACATAATACATAATACACATATATTATGTATATATACATATACATATATACAGACACATATATGTATGTATACATATATGTACATATGTGTATATATGCATGCAGATGCATGTATTTGTATGTACACATAAATCTCATATGTATACATATGAAATTGCTTTGCACACATTGACAAAGAAGTTGCCTGATGTTACTATTCTATCAAGAGTCTTTTCTTCATTAAAGAAAGACTTAGGGAGAATAGGGAGCTGTGTTTAATTAAAAGGCACAGATCTCTGGAAGAGCAATGGGACTGAAGACCACTGGGGAAGAAGGCTTCTTACTTTCCTCATTCGTTAAACCAAGCATGCTTGATCAGGAAGCCACCAGATGGTCACCTGGGCTCCATTTTCAAAGAAGCATTCAAGAAATTAGTAGAGCATGGAGGAAGGAGTACAGATTTTGAAGGATAGATTTTCCAACCTTCTTATCTTACATGGAGGCTTTCCCATGTCTGTATCTTTTAAAATAAAAGCTTCAGAGTAAATTATAACAGCGCCAAGTGAAAACAAGGCAGCTGAATTTTGAAGGGAGTAGTAAAACATGGTGGTAGCATAGTCATGGCAAGATCCAAGGAAGTAAACTGGTTTGGAAGATGTCATTCCCTTTTTAGGCAATGAATTTTTTCCTGTTTCTCTCCTCTCTTTATCTGCCTAAAAAAAGGAGTAATCTTACTCTTGGCTAAGGGCTTGTGGATTCCTGAGCCCTAATGGTTTCCATTGGCTTAGATGACTGGCAACTTTAGCACAGACGAGCAGAGGTGTTTTGTCTTTGTTTCTTGTTCTCAAAACTGTTGCGCCACAATTCCAATGTAGCTTTGTGGTAGAAATACAGAGATAGAGATAGTTGGGTTACTCCTTTGTATCTTTCAGGTTTATTTTAGCCTGGCTTCATGGTATACGCTTGTAATTCAGCATTTGGAAGGCTGAGACAGGAGGATTGCGATTCAAGGCCAGCTTCAGCTACTTAGTGAGGCCCTTTGCAACTCAGTGAGATCCTGTTTCAAAAATAAAGAATAAAGCCAGGCATGGTGGCATACATTTGCAATTCCAGAATTCAGAAGGCTGAAACCAGAAGATTGTGGTTCCTGAATAGCCTCAGCTACTTAGTGAGCCACTTTGCAACTCAGGTAGACCTGGGTTTCAAAATGAAGAATAAAAAATAGGGCTGGGGGTGTAGTTCAGAGGTAGAACACCCCTGGGTTCTATCCCCAGCACCACGAGAGAGAGAGAGAGAGAGAGAGAGAGAGAGAGAGAGAGAGAGAGAGAGAGGATAGATAGATGATAGACAGACCGATAGATAAATAGATAAATGATAGATGATAGATGGATGGATGGATAGATAGATGATAGATAGATAGATAGATAGATAGATAGATAGATAGATAGATAGATAGATAGATAGATGGGGCTGGGGGTATAGCTTGGAGGTAGAATGCCCCTTGGTTCAATTCCCAGTACCGCGAACAAATAAAAGGGATTATCTTGTAATGATTTGTTATTACCAATGAACAATCTTGAAACAAATATAAGCTATCCTTCTCCACTGTCTTTAAATCTAGGTTGACCGCTTTGGGAGATGGGAGATCTTCTGTGGTTGTCACTTCCTGAACGTCTATAGATAATTCCCTGTTTGTATTCATCTCTGCAAACACACAGGATTTAGATTCTGTTTTTTTTTTCCTTGCTCACTAGACATGTTGCTGTCATTTCTCCTTAACAAATTGTTTTCTTTACCCACAATCACTTTGATCTTATGAATTTTTTTCTTCTTTACTTTTATTTTTGGTAAGATTTAAAGGGGAAACAGTTATAGTTAGATGTGCTGTCTGTCAGGCATATGCCATAGTCTTAGATTTTACATTTCCAAAACATCTAAGCTCTAAAAATGTCACCAAATAGTACACTTAGAACTTAGATGTTTCAATAATCTCTTCAATAGTCAAATACAGAACTATCAAAATTTCATGTATTTCTTCTGTCATAACCCCCTATATATCAACTGAAGACTTTTTCATTTAGGTATAAATGAAAGTAAATGGGAGATGGATATAATTGGCACCATAGTTGTCTGCATTAACAACCTGACTGGATTTTGAAACACCTAAGATTATGTGAGTAAGATTATGTGACTTTGGGTATTTTGATGAGATGACTGGTTTATGTAAAGGCAGATCAAAGGACAAGTCCTATCCTGAAAATAGACAATTCTGAAGGGCTCAGGACCTGGATAAAAAAAAAAAAAAAAAAGGAGAAAGCAGCGTTAAAGCCTGCATGGTTTTTCCTAAAGAAAGCATGTCTGCTCTCATGTGAGGTGTCAGGTTTCAGCTCTTAGATCTGGACCTTCACCATGGTTTCTCCAGGGAGATTTTTGGCTTTTCCATCTTGGGCTGGGGCTGAATTAGTGATTGCTCCAATTCTGAGACGCCAGCTCTTGGACCTCTCAACCAGCTTCTGGTTCCTCTGATTCTCCATGTGCAGTTCAAAGCTTGAGACTTCACTGTTTCAAACTATA
Source organism: Muscardinus avellanarius (assembly GCF_963383645.1). Lineage (NCBI taxonomy): Eukaryota > Metazoa > Chordata > Mammalia > Rodentia > Gliridae > Muscardinus > Muscardinus avellanarius. Next base: position 97,046,460 of record NC_137787.1, on the reverse strand, counting down.
AGCTGACTGGATAAATTCCCTTTTCAGATTTTCATATGCTTTCTCACAATTGGAATGAAGTTATAGGTTTTTTTGCAAGAATACTATAAAAATGATGTTTACTTATTGCATTCTATCCTCAGGTACATATGGTTGGTAAGCACTGGTAATGCTGACCCCTGTCTACTAGAAGGTAGGTTTTGTTGGGTTTTTATTCTGTACGATTCTTTTTGCCTTTATAATTAATACATAACTTTGGGTAGTTACTTTGAGACTGTCAATTTTGTTCTTGTGATTTTACAGGTTAATTTTAGCAACATCAGTGAATCTTATCAGTAATGATTATTACCAATGCATGATATTTGTCTCAGCTCTACCCCTTTGCCTTGAATACCTGCATCCACATTTTTCGCTGTCAATTTCTACTTACCATGTGTAGTCAAGTTCAAGACTGTCTCCCTCTGTAAACCCTTTCCAGACTGCCTCAGACCGACAAGAGTGCCATTCTCCACACTTTCTCAACATCCCCAAGCATAGGTTTGTCCTATTTGTTCCCATGGTTAGGGGCTGTTTTTGTTTCCCTGTGAGTTATCCCTGCATGACTGCAAATGCCCTGGGGAAGACTGCACTATCTCAGTATTGTTTTTCTTCTTCTGCCAATATCTAGTTAAGGGTCTGGTCTACAAAAGACATTCAATATGTGCTTGAGAATAAATGAATAAACGTATACATCTATTATATTCTTTTCAAAGATTCATTGCCAAGGCTGAACAATTTAGAGTTTTTGTTATCACAGCTAGAAGAATAATGCTCATTTCCAAATACATGATTCTGATATTGTGCCAAAAGTTCCTCTTCTTCCCTTTGGAAATTTTACTGCATAATGTTTCTGGAATCATCCTTAGTAAAACCTCTAAAAACTGAGTTAAAACCTTGTTTGCTGCTTACCCTCACCCCCTTGCCTCCCCTCTATACCATGGCCTACCTTTTACACTGCACTTGCGATTCAATTTGTATGTATATTCTCAGGGGCAAAGGGTGAAGAAACTGGTCTTTCTTCACTTTGCTAAGCTTCTAGGTCAACTACCCTGGTCCTGACTCCATGAGTTTCTTTAATCCTTAGTGATACGTTTTCTTCTGCATATATGCTTTATTCTGCAATTTCAAGGGAGATTTTATAAAACTACCTTTAATTCCCTAAAGAATCAGAACAAACCATCATTATTATTATCACAGAATCAGGGATTTGAGTCACTATGAAGGAGAGGCTGCTTACACATGAATGGATGGTCTACCTGGCCTTGTACCCACAGGTGTACCGCCATTCACTGATAGAACTGTAGATGTTAAGAGGATCTTGATTTCCCTCCAGCATCACCATTACCATATTACCTTTATTCTGGCAACCTGTACCACATTGTATGCAGACTTCACAGAATATTAGAAACCATGCCCAATCTCATTTGAACCATATAATACCTCATCTTCGTAGTTACTTTAGGGTGCATCTTAGTCATTTGGTGTTCAATATTGTATATTGTTTTTCTTTCCTTTTTATATAAAAAATTGAACTCAGAAGAATTCTATCTCTGAGCTATACCCTCAGGCACATTTTATATTTTATTTTGAAACAGGGTCTCTATAAATTGCTGAGGCTGAACTTGAACCTGTAATCTTCTTATTTCAGTTTCCCAAGTACTGGTGAGACCAGCCATTGTATAAAGGATGAAACTGAGCTTTAGATGTCTTTATAATTAGGATCTTTTGCTATGCTTATTTGGGGCTACATAATTGTTTGGGGAATTAAATTTTTTGTCTTCCATCTAAAACAGAAAACAAAAAATTGTTAAGTGATGGAAGGTCATAAAACTAATAATTACAACACTATAAGTTTTTATTGATAAAATGTAATCCATGAGTACATTTCAAATATAGTTTAATTTGTCTATTGTAGTTTCACATCATAATACAGGTCTCTGGAACATTTTATATAGATAAGGCTTCTAAGAGTTCTGAGAAGTTAGAGAAAGAAATCTACAATTGATATTTTTAAAAGAAACATACATTCTAGAATGTAGCCTGAACATACCAAAGATTTATTTGGACTTGATTTATGTAATAATTTTTAATAGTGGGTAACATTCAGCAAAAGGAATAATCTAAATATTCCTTTTGCTTCCACAGAAGTATTAATTTTAGGACTCTCCCATTTCTTACTTTTTATTTACAATGCCTTAGTTCTGGCACTCATTATTTTTCACCTGGGTAGTTGCAAATAACTTCAAATGATTTCCAGCATCTTCTCCCTACATTTCATAAGCGATGGCTCCACATTGATCAAAAGAACAAGCTCTAATTCCTTTCCATGGCGTATTCAATTTCATTCACCACCCTATTTTATTGGGCTTTCCTCTTATCACACTCCTTATGAGAGTTGCACTCCAGGCACACAGAAACTTGCGGAAGGAGTACACCATGCTTTTTAGCTTCCAGTGCTTTTTTTTTTTTTTTTTTTTGTGGTGGTACTGGGGATAGAACCCTTCTACCTCCGGGCTACACTCCAAGACCTATTTTTTATATTTGTATTTGGAAACAGGGTCTCTTAAGCCAGCGCGGCTGGCTTCGAACCTGCGCGATCCTCCTGTCTCCACCTTCCAAGCGTGGGATTACAAGCATGCGCCACCACACCTGGCAGTGCATTTTTTTTTCATTCTATTTTTCTAACCTGGGATGCCCATTATCTTCATTTTCTGCTTTAGGAGTCACATAAATATATTATCTTTATAATGAGATATTTCATACATTTACAAAGCAGTAATTATCAGTCTCCATTATTTGCCATAGAAGTGAACCTGTACTTTCAGTATAACATTTGTTATATTGTGTTCAAATTTTTTGTTTATTAAACTGAAGTTCCCTGAAGCAAACAGCTGTTCATCTCTGCACCATTGATACCTAGAAGTTGTAGCAGGCTGGGTCGCTATAATGAATTTCAAAATCTCTGAATTCTATCACAGTAAGAGCATAAGGTTCACTCATGACAGACCAATGTGATGCTGGGAGGTGGGGGTCACAGGTCGTATTTTCTATTCCACACAGTAATTCAAGGACTCAGGCTTCTTATATCATAGAGCATCTCCATCTTCAATATATGGACTCCCAGAAGAGTAAGTGGAAGTTCACATGAGGGAGAGTTTTATGGGTCAGAGCTGGAAGTGGTGTAAACAAATCAGCTCATGCTCCTTTGCCACGACCTGGTCACCGATGCAGACTAACTTCAAATGTCCTATAGAAAAATGGGGAAGAAGTAACACAGTGGAAGAATGTCTTCTAATCTGTAACCATTATGGTATATTGAAAAGAACAAAAGGAATATTTTTTGAATCTAAAAGTCCTGATTTGAAATTTTAAAAATATAATATAAAATTATAATATATATAAAATATAACACATATAAATATAATATATATAAAATATAGCTGTAGGTTATGGCAAGTTCCTAAGACTTTTTTCCCTTCTTTCCTTTCTTTCTCCTTCCTTCCTTCCTCTCTCCCTTTCTCCTTTTTTTCTTTTTTCCTTCCTTTCTTCCTTTCTTTCTTTCTTTTCTGGAAATTGAACTCAGAGGCATTCCACCACCAAGCTACACCTCCAGCATGTTTATTTTTATTTTGCAACAGGGTCTCACTGTTATATTCATATGAGAATACCAATGCTGAGCTCAATATCATGTATGGGGAAGAGGAGCAGGTGGGAAGGAAGCCAGGGGGAAGTTTTGTGCATATATGTATGCCACCATCACTTTGAACTACATTATGAGACCACAATACACCAATAAAGTATATATATATATTGGCAGTACTGGGGTTGGAACCCAGGGGCATTCTAGCTCTGAGCCATCCGCCAGCCCTATTTTTTTATTCTTTATTTTGAAACAGGGTCTCACTGATTGCAAAGGGCCTCACTAAGTAGCTGAGGCTGTTCGCGAACCCTCATGCTCAGCCTCCCAAGTACTGGGATTACAAGCATGCGCCACCATGCTTGGCTAAAATGTATATATTTTTTAAATGGATGAAAGGCCTAAATTAAGGGTGGAAAAAATTAAATTCTTAAGGAAAAGAAAAGAAACAGGATATCACTAAGTTGCTGAGGATGGCTTCAAACCTGTGATCCTCCTGTTTCAGCCTCTCAAGTACTAGGATTACAGGTGTGTGCTACTATGCTCAGCTGAGTTCCTAAAACTTTCTAAATGTCAAGTTCTTCATTTGTAAATGGATTTGGTATGGGCGTTAACATAATATATGAAAAGCACCTGGCAACATAGGAGGAACTATCAAATACTATCCCTATTTCAATCAAACCAGTATTTTTTTGAATCTGCAGTCTGCTAGAGCATAGTGCTGAGGAGCAGAAAGAGCTATTAAAAGCATGCCTTACTTTTATGGAGTTAATAGACCAGTTGTTAGAATAAAAATTATAGACAAAACATAAAAATTTAAAATACATTGTAATAAGCAGGCTCTTCATCATAAAGAATAGCAAAATATCCAGTAGCATGTGAAAAAACCTCACCTCATTAGTCACCAGAAAAATACAAATAAGACCCCAGATGAGTTCTAATTATGTGCATATGTAATAGGGACTCATTATAATTTTAATTTGGAAAACTGAAAATAGGAATCATGCTAAGTATTGGCAAGTATATGGAGCAGCCGTGACTCTCTTGCCTAGCTAGATGAGTGTAAACTGGTCTGGCCACATTGAAGAAAAACATTTATTAGATTATTAAGTACCCACTAAATCTCAACATACACATCCCTGTGATGTAATATCTCTCTCCTAAACATATGCATAATAGAAAGGAGTGCTATGTCCACCCTAATGTATAAGAATATCCACAGTCTCTTTTTTCCTAGAAATCCAAAACTGGAAAGGAGCCAAATTGTCAGGAACAAACTTCAGCAATGTTTTGGGATGATAAAAATATTCTCTACCTCGATGTGGATACTGGTCTTATGGATATATGCATCTGTCAAAACTGATAGAACTATACATTTCTATGTATTTAATTATGCTTTAACAATAATAATAATGACACTAATAATAAATGATAATGTGCAAGGCAAGTATTCTGCATTGCAAGTTTCATATCACATTCCATGTTTAGTTGTCTTTGAGGATGGCACTTAGACCTTAAAATGTTCCACAGCCCCTCCCACTGCTGAAGAAAGTTTGTTGATGATACAGATCATCTCAATAATTCCACATTATTAAAATTATTAAAAATTCACCTTTGGTTTCAGCTTTCAGATATTCTTTCTCTTTCTTTTTTATTTTATTTTTTTTCCATTTTGGTACTGGGGATTGAACCCAAGGGCATTCTACCTCCAAGATACATCCTCAGCCCTTTATGTTTTGAAATAGGGTCTTGCTAAGTTGCTGATGATCTTGAGAAGTTTCTGAGGCTGGCCTTGAACTTATACTTCCTGTTTCAACCTCCTAGGCACTGGGATTGCAGTGTTTACCACTGCATGGGGCTTACTCCAGCTTTTTGACAGCTCTCTGGAACTACCACAGTGACTTCTACACACTGTTCAGAATATATTTGAAGGAAGTTTCTCAACTTGGGGTAAGAATACAGTAAGCCATTTAACTATGCTGATTGTCAATCAAAATTAATTTTATAGATTAACCTTCTTCATACAAAAGTAATATTTTTCACTTTGGTAGTAAAACATAACAAGTAGGAAAGAAACTATTTTGATCTATCGAATTCCTCTAAAGTATTGTCTTTTTTATACGTTTATTGGTATATTATCATCTCACATCATAATATAGTTCACAGTGATAGTGACATACATACACACAGCACTTGGTGGGCTTTCCCCTGTCTCCCTCCCCATCCTCATCCCTTCCCTATACAGGGTATTAAGATTGACATTGGTATCTTCACATATGTACACGAAGTCTAGGGAAGTGATTTCTTCATTGATCCTCTCTTTTCCCCTCTTCCCCTAGGTCAGCTCCCTGGTCCCACTGGAATTTCTCCTTCATTATTGGTGTCCTCTATTCACATTGAGTGTTGGCCTCAAACTTGTGATCCTCCTGTTTCGTCTTCCCAGCACTAAATTTACAGGCATGTGCCACTGTACCTGGATCCTTTTTTAAATTTTGAAACAGGGTATCTCTAAGTTGCCCAGGTTGATCTCCAACTTGCAATAGTCCTGCATCAATCTTCTGAGTTGCTAGACTACAGGTATGCATTACCACACCAGACACATAACTTTATAATTTTTGAAGGCTAATAAAAGGCTATTTCTAGGTGCAGTGGTACACACAGGTAATCCTAGTACTTGGGAGTCTGAGGCAGAAGGATTGCAGGCTCATGGTCAGCCTCAGCACTTATAGTGAGGCACAACACAACTTAGTGAGATCCCATCTCAAAAAAATAAATAAATAAATAAAAGTCTGGGGAAAGGGTGTGGCTTAGAGGTAGAGAAGAAAAATATATACTGTCTTTTTAAAACTATCTTCTATTCTGTAATATATAAATATAGCAAAAATATTCAGAAATAATAAAATAGAATATGCATATTATCCTTTTAAAGCTATTTATATTTTAGAATTATAAATAAGAAATATTGGGAAAAATCAAAATCACTAATAATTACACCACTCAAATAAGTAAATATACCTTTGATGCTATAAAAGAATTGCTTATTTCTCTAGTTGTCTAGGTTTTTAGTCTAAGCATCTGGGAAGAAAAGAATGGATTTTAGAAAATCTTCTTATCTGGTTCAATTTGCAACATCAATATTACAGTTTTTCTTTGATTTGGGCACGTGGTTATTTTCTAAATTCAGTTTCTTTATCTGGAGTTTTCCTCATCTGCTGTTTCTATATTTTGTGTGCATATATTCACAACCATATTATTTTCTGATAATCAGAAGATTCTGTGGTGGTGACTAGCTATATGACCTTTCAAATCATAAGACTAATTATTTTTTAGAATTAGAAATCCAAATGAACTAGGTAGTAAGTAATATATAATATTAAACCAAAAAAAAAGTGGTTTCTGTAAAGCCTGAGTTATAACTGATCCTAGATACAGCTTTTGGAAAGAGAAGCTAAAGAATAGAAAAACATGGAGAAAATCGTACTGTAGTTACTACACAATAACAGATCCCTCTGTTGGTCACCGTACGGTCCCTGTATGGGGGAAGGAGGGAGATTTGGCCTGTTCACTCAGTCTAATTGGAATCATCACTCTCTTCTACTTGATGGCATTTGCTTCAGACCACTAGCAGCTAAGCAAGCCATGGGTAGGTTGGCAGAATAATTGAAATGGATACCCTGGTGGGCTGTTTCTCACTAAAGATGAAGTTTCAGATACTCAGGAATTCTAAAATATAGAAAAACAGTCACCTGTGGGAAAATAATGGGAACTTTATCCCAATAATATAATTTTACTTGGTATAGAAATAATTTTTTTCACTTCCAAGAGGGAAGCTTTGAACATAATTTACTTGACTTCTGTGGCTCCAGGTGATAGCTCCTCATGGAGACGCCTGTAGGTTGGTTGCTGCCAAATGTGCCATTTTTATGAATCATAAATGGTTTTCTTCTTGAAGAAGAATAGTAACTTAATCAGAAATGGAATTCTAACCTCTGAATATTCTGAAGGGTTCATACAAAATTTGACCTTTCAAAATATGGCAGAGCTCTTAGAACATAGAAAAAGACTTTTGGATTTCAGATAAAACATACAGCAATGTGAAAAAGACCTCTTCCTACATGAGAGAGCAGGACTACTTGGCACTATAGCATTGAACAAAACACCATCTCTCAAACACATCTGACCCAACACTGGTTACATCAAATTCTCTGCCTTCTCTACATCTGCTTCATACAAATGAGCAATCGAACATGACCAGGAAAAAAAAATAATCACGGAAGTATATTGACTTGTACCACTTCATTTTTAGGACTATCGACCTGAAGTCCCATGGTTAGGGAACTCTCATGATAACAGCTAACACTGCAAAGTACTAGGTTCTGTTTAAAATTTCCAAACAACTATCTGATGTAAGTACTATCATTATCCCAGTTTGTAGGTCAGGAAACTGAGGCATTTAGCTGCTGAAGTCCATAGACATAAGCGATCCAGCCAAGATGGGATTCCAGATGGTCAAGCTTCAGAGCTACTGTCTTTTCTCATTTTCCTAGTACATTTATTTTCACCATTAAAGACCAGTATTTTCCCACTATCTCTCTTCAAACATACAGGTATAATTCCATTTTTTCCATTCTTAATTGATGAGTTTGATTTTTATTTCCCCAAGAAAATAACCCATTATCAAATCTCCGGACCCCAACATGAATTAATATTCATATGCTCATCTTTTATCTTTTTTTTTACGTATTCATTTTTATGGAACTGAGAATTGACCCCAGAGGCATTCTACCTTCGAGCTACACCCTCAGCTTGGTTTTATTTTTTATTTGGAAGCAGGGTCTCGCTAGGTTGATGAAACTTTCACTACTTGCTGAGGCTGTCCTCGAACCTGTGATCCTCCTGTCTCAGCTTCCAAGTCTGCTTCCAAGGATTATAAGTGTGCACCACCATGCCTGACTCAACTCAACTCTTTCTTGATACAGTTGATACAACTTCCCTATTCTGACAGGGCTGCCAAGACCATTTTCTCCAAAAGTACACTGGTTTTAATTCCTTTTGTCTTGCTCACTAATTTGCTTCTTTCATGAGATTCATTCTTTCTATTTGATAATTTATGTTGGTTTATATAACTGAAACAGTGATGCTCACTAAATAGTTTATTTGTTATTCTGTTTCTCTTGCCTGTTTTAGGTAGGTCAATGATTAGTTCTAACCAGTTAGCTATATATCACTTCCAGGCTGAAAGTGAAAATCCCATCATCCATTCTTTTCTATTTTGGGGTAATGGGGGATCAAAGATAAGGATTTGAACATGCCAGTCAAGCACTCTATCACTGAGCTTCACCTCCAGCTCCAAACATTCATTCTTTTCTAGTCTCCCTTTTCTGCTGAGCAATTGAAGAGGAAACATATTTGAGATGGTGCAGACCTAGGAAAATGGAGCCTCAGTCAGATTTCAAATCCCCCAAAATATAAGGAAAAATAAATCCAATTGACCCTTCTTTAATACATAATATGAGTTAGAAATAACACCTTCTTGTGCACTCCTAAGAATTGAGTGTTAATTTGTTACTGCAGCATTCCCTAGCCTATCCTGGGTAATAAAGCATATATGCATATTCCAAATAAAAATTACTCTGACTTTGTATCCCTTTCCATCAATGATAATTTCTTTCTAATATCTTCAGAAAAAGAAATCATTGACTGTATTTTCTACATTCAGCCTCTACTTCCTTGCCTTCTATTTTTGTTTCAAGCTCTTTATTCACACTATTCACTCCTATCCATGTGATCAAAACATTATCCCACTACATCCGTCACTTTCTTTTTTTTTTTGGTACTGGGGGTGGAACACAGGAGCAGTCTACCTTTGAGAGACACTCCCAGCCCTAATGTTTTATTTTTGAAACAGGTCTCACTGAGTTGTAAGGGGCCTCACTAAGTAGCTGAGGCTACCCAAGAACAGCGATCCTCTGGTCTCTGCTGGGATCACAAGCATGTGCCACCATGCCCGGCCCAACCATCACTCTTCAATGCCCTTATATCACTCAAAAAACCAGAAAGCTTTAAAATACTCTCTTCACTTTATTCTCTTTGGAATTTATTTATTTCACAGTTGGCTCCTATTTAGTTTTATTTGCCAGTTTCTTTTTCTCTACTTTTCTCAGAATATTTTGTTACTTTCTTTCATTCTTGGTTTTGGCCCTGTTGTCTCTTTATGTCTCACCTGTTTCCGGATCTTTCTCATCTACATGCTGAGAAAGTTTCGATCTAAATTTCCCATTCCGATTACTCCCTGACTCCAGACTCATCCCTAACTTAGCAATTAGTAGTTAATAGTAGTTCATATGTACTTAAAATGCATTCAATTCCAAATTCTCTTTTCTGATCTCAAACCTCCCCAAAGTCTGCTCCACATCTGCCATCCTCATCCTAGGCCCCAGTTAATCCTCTTACTACTGCTCAGTCGGGGCCTGTGTATGATAAGGTAGCGTGTTACACAATTCCATATGACTAGATCCTGAGATCATCCCTCCCATTGTGCCAAGTCTTTCTCCCACTACCACTATCTATTCCACCAGAAATCCCTGCTGGGTTGACTCACAATGTACCCCAGTCCCATCACCTCAGCTCACTTCTCATATTACACACCACAAGATACCATCTTCTAACCTTGTATGTAGTTACTTTGGGATTTTATCATTTTTCTTCATATTTTTATTATTTTTTTATTTTCGTGTGGATCATATTGAAAATGGCATACATTCAGACTGCGTGGTGCCCTCTCCCACCTCCCACTTTTCCTTTCCCTGCTCCCAACAATCAGTGTCCAGGTTAACCATGCTACATTCATACTTTCATATTTTGATTCCCAAAGACAGACTTTAGAAACTTCTTCAAGGCTGGTCTTGCTGCTTCTCCTTCTCCACATGTTGACTTATCTTCTGCAGTCATCAGAGAGCTCCTCAGAGTCTGCAGTTTCCTACATACTGCTCTTCCCCAGCTTCTCCTCCCACTGGAATCACAGCCCTGCTCCTGCACCTCGCCATGGAGTGGCCGGCCATGAGGCCTTGACTCCTGCCTCTCTCCTCCTCACCCTCTCAATGTCAGTCTTGCTGGCTTCTTGAGATGTTTACAATACTCTGAGCTCACTTCTACTTTGAGAACTTCACATTTCCTAGTCCCTCCTTTTGAACACTCTTTTCAGCACTTCAGGTAGCTTGCTGCTGCTTATCTTCAGTAATCCACTCAAATAGCACCTCCTCAGAAAAGCCTGCTCTGACATCCATCTGTTCTAGAGGTGCTGGGGATTGAACTTTACCACTCAGCCCCGCTCCCACCAGCATCCATTCTAAAATGGCCTTTCCATTTCCTCCAATGCTACTTCCCCTTAAACTTCTTGGTAACACTACAATACGCGGTATATATGAAGATAAGTGGTACTGGGGATTGAACCCAAGGGCATTCTACCTCTGAGCTACATCTCCAGCCCTTTTTTATTTTCAAACAGGGCCTCATTAAGTGTCAGAGAGTCTCGCTAAGTTACTGAGGCTAGCCACAAATCTGTGATCCTCCTGTCTCAGCTTCCCAAGTACTGGTATTACAGGCATGTACCAATGTGCCCAGTAAGTATATTATTTTATAATCTTGTTTGTCTGACCATTTAGACTCTGTCTCTTCTACTCTACCTTAAACATGGGGACTTGGGGGAGGGGAGAGTGGATGCTGGGGATTGAACCCAGGGCCTTATGTTTGCTAAGCATATTTCCTACCACTAGTGTAGGGACTTCATCATATTTAACACTGTACTGCTATATCTGGCACCTAGAAGGTGCTCCATGCATTGCTATTGTATTAACAAATGACTTGGTCAGTTACACATCTAACTTTGTATGTCATTCTTTTGGAATTACGTGGAATTCTATCACTTATCCTCATACTCTAATTCCCAAAGAAAAAAGAATGATTCACTGAAGCATAAAAAACTTCCTGACATAGAGAAGATCAGGAATTCAGCAAAGACCAAGTCTACGAATAGTTGACAAATTATCCAGGTTTGGGTCAATTCATATTTTAAAATCATTTACAGAGTGTGTGGCTTTTTGCAACTACTTTAATCAACCATGCAGTTAATCCAATTGAGTATCAGAAGGAGGACAGATTGTTTTAAACCTCTATTATTTTTTGCTTTATCAATGTGGACAGGCTTTACTTTGAGCTATTACTAATATAGAAGCTATAAGTTTATGAAAATTTCAGTAGGCTTTAACTTCATCGCATCCACTTCTTTGCTGTCTGATTTCATTCCTATATTCAAGTACTTAGAACATTTGCTCTTGTTACTAGAAAGACTAATATCGGGAGCAATTGATTAGACTCTCTACTAATCTTCATGCTTTCTGAATTCATATTAACAGAAGGGAGAGAAACCCACAGCCCATCTGTGGTCATTCTAAAGCCGCATCTTCATCTTCACATTTGAACATTAAGTTTAAGAGCAAAATTCATCATAGAGCAGAAAAAGAGACGAGTTTTAGAAGTTAAGCTTCAAGCTGACTTAATCCAAACTAAATGCTTTGTAATCTCTCTTTAAACAAAAGCTTTAGCTTCAGTAATCCTCCTCTTTATCTATCCCTACGAAGCCTCCTGAGGCTGAAGCTGCTGTTCACGTCACTTTTATAAACAGCCTAGATCTCTGCCCACAAATTGCTTTCCAAAGGTGACAGCAGTGGTGTCAACTTAGTGCAAATGTTGTGAGTCGTGTTTCCCTCCCTTTGGAGACAGCTGCCCAAGCAAAGCCCAGGCATCCTCTCCGTTATTCTCACAGCACAGATACAGGCGTGCTGTTACTGAGCATCCATTCGGCCAAGAGCTTGGCTCATTAAAGCATGACTGAAAGACTATTGTGTCTGTCTCCACCTTCTGTTCCTGAGGTCCCAAGAAAAGCCTCACATTTGTTGTATAAATATGCACTGTGCCTCACTGTGGCCTCAGCTTCACACAGAGTCTGCTCCCTTTGATCAGGCCCTAATTCAGATCCTGTAAATTTCCACTGCCTTTCCTGAGGGAAGACAGCAAGGAGGATCAGGTTCCATGACTACAGACGGGCACTCTTAGGAAGACTGATCTGCCCAGAATTGAAATGACCCACGTGGGCCCATGGACATTTCTGCAGACATCCTAATACATGTTGCTAAAAGCATTCATATGGAAATGATTAAAGTCTGTATTTCAAATAAATAACAAAATAAATAAATAAAAATAAATAACAACAAAATGAAAAAATAACAATATAGCTCTTTGCATAAACAGAAGACAGGGCATCCAACTCTTGTTGTACCTCTTAGAGCAGGACCATCTGTGCTCATGTGTGAACTGCACACACACACACACTCACGTGCACACACACACAGACTTCTCTACCAGAGAGCAGCTGTCCTATCTTCTTGCAAGCCCAAGCTTTAGTCATCTGTGTGTGAGAAACAGCATCTAGGCAAATCTTCCTAAAATTGACTTTATCTTTGACCTAGAACTCTAGTCTCACACTCATTGCTAAGAAAGGAGCTACTGCTGAAAATAAAGAGAAATGGATTCCCAAGAAGTCTCCTAGTTAATGGAAGGAGAATGTGCTTTGAAATTAAGCAGACCTGCCTTGAGATCCCTTCTGTGCCATTTATTAATTGTGCAGCTACAAGCGAGTATCTTAAACTCTATAGCCTCATTTTATGCTTATGTATAAGCCTTCTTGGAAGTATTAAAGATGATATAAATAAAGTGACTGACACAAAGTATGACCTCAAAAAATGGTACGGAACTTTTTCTATGCACCAGACCTTACTCATATTGAACCGCATGTGCACCCTCTTTGGGCTCCAATTTCTTTTTAAAAAATCAATTCTAGTGCTCAAAGACTCAAAACTCAGTGCTTATCAGAGAGATTCAAATCAAATAGTATTTCACCTAACCCCAATTAGAATGGCAATCATTAAAACACAAACAGTAATTAATGCTGGCTAACAAATAGGAGCTCTGATACATTATTGGTGGGATTCCAATGTGGAGGGTCCTCAGAAGAATGGAAATGAACCTGGGTATTTACTCAAAAGAACTGAAATCAGTATACCATAGTAATGCATGAATACCTATGTTTATAGCAGCACAATTCATAATTACCAAACTATGGAACCAGCCTAGGTACCCATCAACAGATGAATGGTTTACAAAATTATGGGATATGCACACAGTGGAATTCTACTCAGTCATAAAGAAGAATAAAAGTATATCGTTTGGAGGAAAATGGATGGACCTGAATAATATTAGAGTTAGTAAGATTAGTCAGTTACAAAAAGAGAAAGGCTGTTATTTTCCCTGATATGTAGAAGGTAGGGAGATATTGGGACACAGGAGGGACTCCAGACAAAGGAGGAGAAGCCTTAGTGAAATGAGGAAGGGGACCTAACTGAGGGAGGTAGGAGGCAGAGAGGAAGGCTTACAGAGGGAAACACTTCAGTGGACATGATGTAAATATACAAGGTTAGCAATGCCAATCACAGTGCACAGGAAGGTGGGGAGGGAGAGGGAATAGGGTGGAAACTGAAGGGATGCTCACCAATTCCTGTGTGCACGTGTGCCTCCACTGCCCTGAACTTCATCAGAGTACAACTACAAGGCATCAAACAAAAAAACGTCAGTTATTGAATGAATAAATGAATTCATTTCTGGTGACTTAATACCAAGGAAAATTCTAATGTAAAATAATTAAAATGTATTGCTTGCACATAGGGGAAAAGGACTGATATTAAACACCTACATTTCTCTGGACAAACTGATGAATCATCTCACTTTTGTATTTTTGCATGGGTGGCAGTTCTGTCTCCCTGTATTTACACAGCAGCTAATAAAATGGGGTGGGATGGTAGCTAATCCCTAAGGAGGAAAGGCTTTGAACTCTATTTCTCTCCTTCCCTTTATTTAAAGTTCATATGGAGAATGTACTATCTGAGCCTTGCATTTCTTAGAAACATTAACATAAACACTCATAAGAAGACATACATTCTGACAGGCATGGTGGCACACGCTTATAATCCCTGCGCTTGGGAGGCTGAGACAGGGGGATCGCACAGGTTCGAAGCCAGCCTCAGCTACTGAGTGAGGCTCTCAGCAACTTAGTGAGACCCTGTTTCCAGATACATAAAAAATAGGTCTGGGAGTATAGCCCAGAGGTAGAAATCCTTTGGGTTTCACCCCCAGTACCACCAAAAAAAAAAAAAAAATACATTCATTATCATTAGTGATGTCTCAGACCTTGGTTGACTATGAATTGTATTCAACTCTAGACTGGTGTGGAAAGAAAAAAAATGAAGAAAAATTAATGTTACACAGAGAATACTACATGAAGAAATTATACCTTCTTGCATTTGGAGAGTTTTCTAAAAGTTGTCATTTTCACCTCCATATTTGACTTATGTTAGGCAATTTTATCTCTCATTTGAGGAGAGCCAGGTCTTAGATACTCTTCACTAATGATGTAAAAGAAAAACAAATTTTACAAACTGAGAATAATTTTATGAATATTTTTACTGCCACTAGATATTTACTTCATACAAAGGAAACTAATACAGCTAAGCTCAAAAAATACTCTTATTTTTAAAATAATTCATATAACAAGGACTGTCTCCATCCTTTATTGAGAGGTAAGTAAAAGAACTGAGATGAGATTAATCAGTTATTCATACTGTTTTGAGTTGATTAGCTAAAATTTTCACTTGCTTTTTTCAGGTGACCAATCTATTTTAAAATTACCTTCAAAGGCATGTCTGGCCTAAAATTAACTTCAAAAGACATGAACTAAATTAGGCACAAACATTGGAATTTTCATTTCTTCTATTATTATAAGTAACTATAATAAAAACCAAGCTCTACAAGATGAAACTCATCTTTCTCAAGGTGTTGAAAAATTGATGAATTCAATTGACTCCTTTTTAATCTTGAAAATACCTAATTATCACTTATTTTCTAGCTTGAAGGGACTCTTGTGAGTCAAAGTTATACCTTCACAAACCAAATCTCTATAAATGAATCACTGAAAACTAGCAGTTCCAACCAAGGAACAAATTTTACAGATAAGACAAAATGTTACCACTTATACCTGGTCCCTGCTACGCTTACCTTTAGCATTATTTTAATCTGTTCCTCTGGATGACATAATAGTTTTCTGTTCCTGTATAAGAAATTAGCACAAATTTAGGAGATTCAAAGAAGCCATATGCTTATTCTCTCAAACTATTAGTGGGAAGCTGTATGGATACCTCTATCTTGGTCTTTTTCTTAATGTCTAACATAGCTGTAACTGATTCCTCATCTGAAGGCTTTGCTGGAAAATAATTTGCTCCCAAACTTACTCCAATCATTAGCTTTATTCATTTCCTTGATGTAGGTTAGAGGGCCATGGCTTCTTGCTGGCTGGTGGCTGAAGGCCACTGTGGGCAATTTGAGGCCATCCTCAGTCTCTGCAGGACTTTCCCTACATGTCCACTAACTTGACCTTAAGATATGTCTTCAGAGCAAGTTGGCTAGCAAGTGTTATGGTTAGATATTGAATGCCCCCTGAAAAGCTCATGTATTAGTGTTCAGAGCTGACATAATTAAGCCCTGAGTCCTGTAATCTTATTAGTGGATAAATCCGTGGTGACAGATTACTTGGTGGTAACCTAAGAGGGTGGGGGTGTAGCTGAGGAAGGTAGATCACTGGGGATGTGGCTTTAGGAACTGTGCTTTTGTTCTTTAATTTTTTTGCTTCTATCCTGCTTTCATCCTCCATGATATGGGAGTAGAGCCCTCTTTCCGCTTCCCACCACCATGCCCTCAGATCCATAGGCCCCAGACTCACATGGGCTGAACCCCAAATCTCCAAAAACTGTGAGCAAATAAATTTTCCTTCCTCTAAGTTGTGTGGTCAGTGTTTTGGATTACATCAGTGAGAATGCTGACTCAGAAGGTAATGACCTTGAACAGTGACATCCATTACTTTACTGCATTCCATTGGTTGGAAAGATATTACAGTTCAAAAAATGCTTGATCCTCCTGCTTCAACCTCCAAAGTAGTTAGGATTACTGGTGTGTTCTACCACACTTAGCCTAGGTGTGAGTGTGTGTGTGTGTGTGTGTGTGTGTGTGTGTGTGCGTGCACACGCGCGCGTACTGGGAATTGAACCCAGGGACATTCTACTTCTGAGCTACACCCCCAGCCTGATTTTTTTACTCTTAATTTAAAATGCGGTCTCACTAAATTTCAGAGGCCCTCACTAAGTAGCTGAGGTTGGCTGTAAATCCGGATCCTCCTGTCTCAGCCTTCCAAATACTGGGATTACAAGTGTGTACAACCATGCCTGGCTTCTAACTGCTTTTTATAGGCTTCTGGGAATTCCTTTTTAGGAGAATTCAGGGTTTAGAAATTTACTATCCCATAGAATTTAAAGCGGGTATTAACATTATAAGTAAAACTGTGGAAATACTTATGGATATTTTTATGTTCTTTAAAATCAATTAATATAAGTGAAATAACAAAAAGAAATTATTATGGTCATAAATTAGATAAAAATATTTTACCTATTAATACTTCTTCAGACTTCCCTTTGGAAGGCATCTCTAGGGCCAGCAAAACTGAGATGAGGACCCTAACTAAGGAAAGCCCCATCCCCTCTAATCTTGTATCCATTTGTGCTCCCTTCTTGGAGTTTTTGGAGGCAAGGAATTGTGATATTAGTTTTAGTATCTCATTTAATTCTTCAAGGTCTCTCTGTCTCATTTATGAGAAGCCATGGAGAAAAAATTTTTGGCAAACACTTTTTTCAAAATAAAGTATCATCTGGGTGTAGTGCTGCACACCTGTAATCACAGTACAGGAGAATGACAGGTTCAAGCCAGCCTCACCAATGTAGTGAGACACTGTTTTGAAATTTAAAAAAAAGGTTTGTGGGTATAGCTTAGAGGTAGAATGCCCCTGGGTTTAATCTTAAGTACCACAAAAGAAGGAAGGAAGGAAAGAAGGAAGGAAGGAAGGAAGGAAGGAAGGAAGGAAGGAAGGAAGGAAGGAAGAATATATTACTTATGTTTTAAAATAATTGAACAAGCCGGGCGTGGTGGCGCACGCTTGTAATCCCCGCGCTTGGGAGACAGAGACAGGAGGATCGCGCAGGTTTGAAGCCAGCCCTGCGCGCTGGTTTAGGAGACCCTGTTTCCAAATAAAAATGTAAAAATATGTCTGGGAGTGTAGACTGGAGGTAGAAGGGCTTCCAGGAACCCCAGTACCACAAAAATAAATAAATAAATAAATAAATAAATAAATAAATAAATAATTTGAACAAGCTGGGCATGATGCTGTGCCCTATAATCTCAATATTTGGGAGGCTGATAGATGAGGATTTCAGGTTTAAAGCCAGCCTCAGCAACTTAAGGAGACCCTTCGTAACCTAGTGAGACCCTGTTTCAAGATAAAAAAATAAAGAGTTGGGGGTGTAGTTCAGTTGTAGAGCATTCCTGGAATCAACTACCAGTACCATACACATACGAAAACCACTGTGAATCAAAATTCTCACTATCCACCTCCACAACACACGCACAAATCTATCTGAAGAAACCTTCAGTAACAGAACTTTAAGGAAGAAAACTTGTGGTAGAATTCCAGTACACCCAACACAGACCTACCATCTGCCTCCTTAGGATGCTGGCCTTCACTTCAACCCTCCCTGGGGCTATTCTCAAGCCTGACCATTTGCTCACACATTAGTCTCCTGCTGGGATGCTATTTATTACTTCTTTCTTGCATCAAAACCTGGTCAAGCCTTCAAGGCTCATCATTAATTCCTGAGACCTTGGCTGCATAAGAGAATTTCTTGAAAAGGTTAAAATGAAAAATAAATCAATAAATAAAAGTTCAGATTCCAAGCAGTTTTATTTAACTTGTGAAGAGTTAAGTGTGGATGCTGGCATTTATCACGAAGCCCTTAGGAGATTCCCAGGTACAGCAAGGTCTGAGGACCCCTGCTACACCTATCTCCACACACTAAGAACTGTCACATTACATGTCATAACTTGAGCCCATGTTCCACATTTTCATCCTTAAGTGACTCAGTTATTCTCCTAATTTTGGACACTAAAAGTAGGAGAATAAGTCAAGGAATTTTTGTCATCAAAATATAAAACACTCAGGTGCACTGAACTTATATATAGAAAAGGAGGGCGGATCACCTTGGGGTGTGAGTCTGAGAACATCCCTACTCTCTAACAGTTATCACTATGAAGTTTATCAAAGCCATGATTATTTTGGGGCAGAATAGGAGTTAACAATGTAGTAGAATTTCAGGTACTTTTGAAGGAGTCTTATTTAAATATCTTTCTTGCTCTTGGTGTCACATTAACTCAACTTCTATCATTAGAGGTTCATTTATTTGGATTAAGCTTTCCTCTCTTTAGGAGCTTTTCATTAGTCATAAATAATCCTAGAAGGATTCATTAAGACCTTTGTATGAGATAGATCACCAGGTCATGGCTGCATGTGACAAGAAGAGTCAAATCCAATTACCATTTGTAATAGCCTTTAGTTTGGCTTTCTTTTTCCTAAACTGCATTTTCCATAGTGACGGGGATGTACCTGCATTCATCATTGTACCATTTAGCAC
Source organism: Muscardinus avellanarius (assembly GCF_963383645.1). Taxonomy (NCBI): domain Eukaryota; kingdom Metazoa; phylum Chordata; class Mammalia; order Rodentia; family Gliridae; genus Muscardinus; species Muscardinus avellanarius. Next base: position 97,027,128 of record NC_137787.1, on the reverse strand, counting down.
TGAACTTAGTGTCTCATGCAGAAAAGGTTAAGGCAAATATTTCTTGAAGTAATAAATTAATGAATGCATGCATATGGAACAAAGTAGTGGCCACAGTTATGAATCCTGAAAGAAGAAAACAAAATAAAAACAAAGATTTTTGAAGGAATATAATTACTATCATAGTTTTCCTGGAGGCCCAAGGCCTTGCACCTCTCAAAAGAAAATGCACTACAGACAACTTCCTAGAAGTTCCATTTCCAGGTCATTGACTTCTTTGTTGAGATTGTCCCCCATTGCTCTTCAACAACATTAATAATAAGGATATTGATAAGTATCACTTACTGAGATTTTACTGTGAGCTGGATACCATTCTAATATTTCATTCTAAAAATTAGATATTTTTGTTGATCCTCTCAGTAGTTCCATGGGGCAAGTGTATTCTTTACTGACTTGCCGATGAGACTTACAGAAGATATGCTGCTTACAACACTCAAAGGGCACAAGTACGATGTGACAGAGCCTTCCATCCCCTCTTCATGTTCTTCCTTTTACTCCCTCTCCCCATCCTAACACAGTCTTTCTCTTCCACATGGTCAAGCATACAAATTGGACATGAAGACTCAGTTTACCATGTCTGAGTTTAGAGAGACCTGGACAACTGTAAAACCTTTACTTCCCTGTAGGAAACAATTTTTGAGCTTAAAAGTAATTGGTTTACAAATATTTAGCTTCCAGTTCCTTTATTGGAAAGCCACTGAAAGATGTCACTGACAACAGTAACTTCTGCTCTTGCATTCTCTGCAAATATTTTTTCTCAAGCCTAGTAAACAATAATCTCAGCTTTTTGTTATGCTAGCATTGAGTTAAATACATGCTTGGAATGCTTTACTAAATACAGTACCTAACTCCTTTGTTCTCTTAAAAAGAAAAAAAATATATTAAACTCTGCATAAAAGGGAAGTTTGAGATTTGGCTCAATGACGTTAGATGTCTTGCCTTTTCTCCTTCCACTTCTAAAATTTGTAACATATTTCTTTATCATGCCCACTTATACTTTGCCTTACATGGCTACATAGAATTTACTTTTAAAAATTACTATTATTTAGCCGGGCATGGTGGCGCACGCTTGTAATCCCCACAACTGGGAGGCTGAGACAGGAGGATCACACAGGTTCAAAGCCAACCTCAGCTACTTAGTGAGGCTCTCAGTAACTTAGTGATACCCTGTTTTCAAAAATAGGTCTGGGAGTATAGCCCGGAAGTAGAAAGCCTCTGGGTTCCACCCCCAGTACCACACAAAAAATTACTATTATTTATTTCTTTATATGAATTCATTAAAATCAAATATACTGTCCAATCATTCTAGAGTGAGTTCACTTTAGCTATGGTCTAAGATGTCTTCTGCCTTGCCTTCATCTTATGCGAACTAGATCAAAGTCCACAGACTAGCCAACAGGCCATATTAGGCCCACAAAAAAGTTTTATTTTATTGGCTTGATGACTTAAATTATTTCACTGAAATACCTTTATTTGGAGTTTGCACTCTTACATCACTTTATTCCGCATTGCTTTCTATTGCCTAATAATGAGTAAATTCATAATCATTTATCCTCTGTCCACACCTCCTTCGCACATTTGAGTGTGAGCCTGTTGGACATACCATTTCCTTCTTCTAAACAAAGCTGAACTCAGGCTAGTAACATAGCAAATTTCTAAGATTACTGCCTTTGTGTTTAGAGGCTGTGATGTCTAATCCCATCTCTCCACCTTGGAAATCTTTCAATCTTTTTGAATTTGGATAAAAAGAGCAAGCGATCTTGTGATCGCATAGGGATGAAGCTCTTGCAAAAGCAATAGTTTCTGGCTTTCTCTGGCTCTGGCAGTGAACTCTAATGAGCATAATTCTTAGACTGAAGTATTAAGAAGGGGGAATAGGTCCACATACTAAGTATCTTTGCTCTTTCTCTCCAACAATAATTTATAGTGGTTTATAGAAATGCTAAATATAATGTAACTGAAAAAAATCAGAGTTCAACTGAAAGAGATTTGAGTTAAGAGGATAAAAGAAATATTCCAACAACACAGATCAACATAGCTTCTGGAATTGAACACAAAACCGAGTTCTCTTGAAGTCAATTTGCATAGGGAATGTGTAAGTATATTTTATTACATTTTGTTCCTGAAGTAAACAAAACTCTTCTTCAAATTGAATTTGGGTATTTCTCACATTGGATATTTCTCACACTGAGAAAGGTACATTAAGATCTAAAAGAAAATATTATCAGTCCTGATTTCATATCAAATACAAAAGATAGATTATAAGACAGTCCTTACAGGGACATTTGGTATAAGTCTAGGGCATGATATCAAAATGTAATTTAGTAGTTTTAATTCAGATGAAATGGTACACATCAAGGCAGTCCTGTTGTAATGCTTTGCTGAGGAAAAAAGTCACCTGATGGTCCATTAAGAAAGGATACAAAGAGCAGCACCATATTGCCAGCAGTGACAGCTAGTTCACCGCACCCTGCCACAGCTCCAGAACCGTGCGCACAATAACTGTGAGTGAAATTGTGGCCCCTAAAGAAGAAATCCCTGTACTGCACTCCCAGGGACTTGCGCAGCTTTGATAATCTCCTTGGGTCAGATATTTTGCAGTACAACCCAGTGAAGGAGCAGCAGTGACAGAGATACCACACCCTAGTCGCAGCTCCCCATGGGGGAACGCCTAGCCTGGCACCCCCATGGTCTCACGCAGCCTCGATTAACTTTTTGGGTATGAGACTTTGCGATACAACCCAGTAAAGGAGTAGTGCCGGCTGAGATTACCACAGACTCGAGATACAGAGCCCCCTAAGTGAAGTCGTAGTGACCCAGGGAAGGCACAAAATTCTAAAATCATGGGAACAAGAAACAACAATAGAGCAATGAATGCCCACAACCCCATATTATCAGAACCTGATAACACAGAAATTCAGAGATCTCCAGAAGATCAAATCAGGAATATAACTGTAGAAATAATATAGGACCTGCAAAAAAGAATTTAGAGAGAGTCTAAAAGAAATAAAGGAAGCAATCATTGAGGTAAAGGCCTCAATTCAAAGTATAAACAATTGATTAGAACACATGGAGAATAGAATCTCGCTCTTAGAAGATGATCACTCCAAAAACGAATGCATAATTTCTAACTTAGAAAAAAAAATCAGACAGCAGGAATCTGACATTGAAGAAATATGGACCCATTTTAAGAGAGCTAACCTAAGAATAATCAAAATAGAGGAGGCAAAAGAAGGTGAAACCAAAGGGATCAATAATCTCTTCAAAGAAATAATAGCAGAAAATTTTCCAAACATAGAGCAAGAGGTCATCAATACACAGGTCCAGGAAACTTCTAGAACTCCCTTTAGGCAGGATCAGAGAAGAGGATCCCCACGCCACATAATTGTCAAAATGACCAATGTGGAAGCCAAGCAGAGAAGCTTAAAGGCAACAAAAACAAAAGGCCAAGTGACATTCAGAGGCAAATGAATTAGAATCACTCCAGACTTCCCAAACCAAGTCATGAAAGCCAGAAGGGCTTGGAGTAACATATTCCAAACTCTGAAAGAAAAAAACTTCCCGCCAAAAATTTCCTACCCAGCAAAATTATCTATCAAATTAGATGGGAAAATAAGAAGCTTCCATGACAAACAGAAACTCAAGGAATTTCTGTCTTCAAAACCAGCGCTAGAGAAAATACTCAAAGAGATTAACTACAAAGAAGAAATAGGTAACACACGCCAGAACCAGAGAAACAAGATTTTCCATCCAGCAGACAACTAAGCAAAGAAGACTATATTCATGTGTTTCTAGGTTAAAAATCTTTGGAGATTCATTATTTATTTCAGTCTTTTACCTATTTCTAAATTGTGTTTCTAAATTGCATTGGTTGTTTTTATTGTTGCTAATTTTTAGGATTTCTATTTGGAATATTAATATATTTTCAGATAGCATTTGTAAATATTTTATCCCTTTCTATCAGTAACTTTTAACTCTGTTTACATTGTCTTTAGATGTACAATTTTTTTAATTTTTTAGGAAGTTTGTATATTCTTTTGTTGCCTGTGCCTTTGAAATCATATCAAAGAAATCACTGCCAATTTCAGTGTTGTAAAGTGTTATGACCCAGGTTTTCTTCTAAAAGTTTATAGTCTTAAGATTTACATTTAGGTCTTTTACCTATTTTGAGGAAATATTTGTATATGGTGTTAGGTAAGGGTCCAATTTTATTCTTTTTTATGCAATTATTATTTTTCAACAATATTTAGTGAAAAGATTATTATTTCCTTCATCAAATGTTCTTGGAAACTTTGTCAAAAATAACTTGACCATATATGGAAGAATTTATTTCTAGGCTTTTTTTTTTACTCCACTGGTTTATATATTTGCCTTTATAGCAGTACTATACTGTTTCAATTATGGTAGCTCTATAAGGTTTGAAATCAGAAAATGTACATCTTCAAGCTTTGTTCTTTTTTGAGATTGTTTTGGGTATTTAGAGTTCATATTTCATGTTAGAATAGATTTTCTCTGAAAAAAAATGTATGATAGGTTTACCTTAAAAAAAAAAAGAAAAAATATCCTCTTGTAAGAAAGAAAGCAAAAAGAAATACTGAAATGTTATCTCTAAGTGATAGAAAATTTGATATCAGACAAATGAATCTGTTATGTGAGATTATCATTGTGAATTTTGGGTAAATTGCTAATATATATATATATATATATATATATATATATATATATATATATATATATTTGGTGGTACTGGATTTCCTGGAAGCCCTTCTACCTCCAGGCTACACTCCCAGACCTGTTTTATATTTTTTTTAATTTGGAAACAGGTTCTCTTAAGCCAGTGAGGCTGGCTCCAAACCAGCGGGATCCTCCTTTCTCCACCTCCCAAGCGCGGGGATTACAAGCGTGCGCCACCATGCACGGCATAACTGCTATAATATTAGATGTCAACCACTAAGCCAAGCATGGGAAGGAGGGATGGGGAGGGAATGATGTGGGGACTGGGTAGGCGCTAACTGGGCGATGTGTGCATGTATGTCTACACAAGTTTTTATCCCATTATGATATATGAATACAGTGCACCAATAAAAATATTAAAAAAAAGAAAGGATACAAGGAAACAAGTACTTAGAAGTAGCTTAGTTAATGGTTCAGTTTGTTACTGAGAAATAGAAAACTAGTATGGCACCTGGGACAGTCACTAATAGTCTGTTATATGCTTTTTTTCTCTTTCAAGAGAACATTCAAATGTTTGTGGTTGAAACAAGCCACATAACCAGTGTAACTAGGAACTAGGGCCACTGATGTTTATTCAGTTGTGCCAGACATAACAAGGTTCCCATCTTTATGGCTCAGGGATCTTGGACTCTTGGTTTAAGTGAAGCCTCCATTATTCTGGCCCTTGCTTATTGTAGTGATCAGATATTCATTGTGTTATGTTTCAGATTTTAAATGTCCCCCAAAAGCCCGTATGCTAAAGGCTTGATTACCAGCCTGTGGCACTATTGGGGAGTGGCAGAACCTTTGGAAAATGGTACCAAGTGCAAGGAAATTAGGTCCTTATGGGAGAGTCAAGACTCTGGCCTCTTTTCTCTTTTTCAGTTCTGCCACCAACTGATGAACAGACCTCCCCTGACACATGCTTCTGCAATGATGTACTGTGTCAACACAGGTCCCAAATGAGAGGTCCACATGACCATGGGACCAAAACCTCTGAGACTGTGAGCCACAGAAATCCTTCTTCCTTTTGACTGTTCAAGGGCTGCAAAACTGACCAACATGTACTGCTGACTTTACCATGACATTTAATGAGAACAAAAAAATAAACATGGGCTGTGATAAACTCTTGGTATTTTCATAGTTACTGTCATTTTAGAATGACCTAGTCTATACTTTTTAGTGTAGAAATTAAGCATACCAAATACTTTAGGTGAGACAGGATGATTTTAGGTTCAGGACCATCTTCAACAACTTAGTGACATTGTTTAAAAACCCCAAAGAGACATGTTTAAAGAAAAAATTACAAAGGGCTGGGAGGGTATCTCAGATATAAAACGCTCTTGGTTTCCTTGGGGAGGGAGAGAGAGGGAGAGAGAGAGAAAGAGGAGAAGGAAGAAGAAGAAGAAGAAGAAGAAGAGAAGAAGAAGGAGGAGGAGGAGGAGGAGGAGGAGGAGGAGGAGGAGGAGGAGGAGACAAATGGCAAAATCTTTGAGAAGCTTTTCTATATAAAAAAAGAGAGAGAATAGGCATGGTGGCACACATCTGTTATCCCAATTCTTGTGAGGCTAAGGCAGTAGGATCACAGGTTTGAGGTCAACCTCATCTACTTAGGGAGACCCTCAAAAACTTAGCAAGGCCTTGTTTCAAAATTTTTAAAACTATATGGCTAGGGGTGTAGTATACATTTTTATCATATATATGATAAAAATAAAGGAAATAAGCTTTAATGTATATGAAGGTGAGTTTATTATCATTTCCCAATATTGAGGATTACAGTGCATTTGTAATATGATGGGATATTGGCTATACAAGGAAATGTGGAGTAACTAAAATCAATTGATAGTGAGAGAATTAAGACAATAAATGCAAATCCATATTGAAAAGTATAAAGTGCTAATTCAGTAAAGTTCTATCAGTAGGAGAAACAGTGCCCTCTAGAAAGAAAACCTCAGCTCTGACTTTAAAGTGTTAGACTCAAGGAAAAAGGCATAAAAGTACATTTAAATTTTTTGAGATATGACTTCAGACAATCCTAAGTACCCCTACAGCTTGAAGCTCAGTGTCCACATGATCTAATTTAGAGGGGGAGGGCCAAGCTGCTTTAGTGACCCTGTAATCATACCAGAAGAGTGCCAGCTGTGTTGCTAATATCCTTCTGAAGATTTTCCTGCCTGTTTCAAATCAAAACCTCCCAAGAATTTTCATCAGTTACAAAGAAAATATGTGTTCACCAGTATGTATAATTATGCATGTTCCAGTGTAAAGATGATCAACTCACTTCTTAAAAATTTATGGTAACCATATTTTAATAACACTCTCCTAGGGTTTCCACACTGCCTCTGTGTCCTGGGCCATCTCTCTCCTCCCACATAGCAACTCTTCTGAGGAAACAAGATTATATTCACCCACGTTTGCCTCCCTATCCTACTTATAGATCATCTTTCATTACTTCTGAAAATATTAGCCTGCTAATGCTGTCAATACATTGAGTGGCTGAAGCAATAGAAGTTCATTCTCATGGTTCTGAAGGCTGAAATTCCGGGATCATGCTGGCAGCAGGTTTAGTTTCTCCATGGGCCGCCCTCCTTGGTATACAGATAGCCATTTTCTTGCTGTCTCCTCAGTTGAGCTTTCCTCTGTGGGGGTGTATCCCTGTTGTCTCTCTCTTGTTTCTTGTAGGAACTGGTCCTGCTATTAAGTCTTCACCTTTTAAGACCTTGTTTAACTTTACTCCTTTTAAAAGCTTTGTTTTCAAGTGGAGTTATAACCCCAAAGACAGTTGGAGGTTAGGACTCTAACATACAAATGTGGGGAGAAAAGGGTATAGTTCAGTTCATAACAACCACCTCACTAACAAATTTTGTAACAATTATTCAAGCCTTATTTGAATATTGTTGTTTATTACATTTTTTATAACATTCTCATCAGAAAAAAGCCCTTTAATCCACCCCCTCAATTACCATAACACCACCCTTTCCTGGCTCTGTTTATTTAATTGGTACTCCTACTCAGCTTTCACTTATTTTCTCCTTGCACATCTTCTCTTATGTATTGTAAATCTCCAGGCTCAGTTCTGAGCCATGTTCTTATCTTATTTAAAATGATTTTCCTAAGGGGTATTAATCATGTCATGGATCCAAAAATGATCCACTTTTTTCTGCTACAGCTGTATAAACTCTAATACAAACCCCCTCTCTTGACTTCCCCAGCATATATACATCCCAGATACAGTAAATATATAATATACATTTGTTCATTTAGAAAATTTTCATTGATCACCTATTAAACAGCAAGTGTTGTCTTAGGTGATTGTAATACATTAAAACAAAAGAAACCAAGATCTTTGGTCTCAAGGATCGTCCATCTGAGTAGACAGCAAGCAATGGTCAAAAAATATATTGAATAGTTGCATTTATTTTAAGACAGAAAGTGTTAAGTGCTACTGATTAAAGAAAAAGTAGGTCAAGGCAAGGAATGCTAGGAAGGGGTCAAGGAGGCAATTTGAAGGATAAACTGAGAAGTCTGAAGGAATCTTAGTCAAAAAAGAAGATATCAACAAAGGTTTGAAGAAGGTGTGTGAGTAAATACAATTGTAACAGAGTCATATTAAATACCTTAAGTCCAAAACCTCCTTTTATCAGTCTCTTCCCTCTAGTTCCTAATGTGATTGCCATCCACTCTTTTACAAGAGTATCTGTATGCCATTATCTATCAGACTGAGGCATATTAGAGAACAAAAGGATAGGAGTATAGGCATAAGCCTGCCCAGCCCCACACAAACTTGGATGTATGGAGGTATGGGTAGCTATCTAAAACACTGGGCAGAAATTTATCATCCTTTCTACCTCGGACACTAACTCCTCTTCTCCATTTTCTCCCAATAAGTCAAGTCCTCTAGACATTACCCCTAGAATATCTCTTCTTTGTCTCCACTACTGCTTTCTTAATTTGGGATCTCAGGGTTTCTGACTAGGTGACATGGTCTGGATGTATCCTGCAAAAGTTCCTTAAGCCCTAAATTCAAATGTGAATTCTCTGAAGGTGGGGCCTTTGGCAGGTAATTAAGATTAGAAAAGCCAGGAGGGAAAAACCCCATGATGGCATTAGTGGCTAAGAAGAGGAAGAGAGGCCAGAACTGGCACTTCCTCTGTCTCACCATGAGGTACCCTCTGTCATGTTAAAATGCAGCAAGGAAACACTCACCTGATGCTGGACTGTGCTCTTGGACTTCTGACCATCTAGAGCCATAAGTTAAATAAACTTATTCACAAAGTACTCAGTGTGTTAAAGCAACAGAAAGAGGACTAAGACAGTAGGGCAGACACATTGAGCTAAAAAATGTTCCGTCTCCCAGTCTGCTTCCCCTCAAATCCCTCCATCACTTCATGTTTAAACCTGACAGCTTCATATAAGATAGTCTACGGGAGAAAGAGGAAAGGGTAGAGTTTGTATAGAGAACACATCCTGAGGCTGAGAAGGATAGGCCTTGCTGATCCCAGGCTATGACCTGTCACCCACTCTGATGATGCTAAGGGCAACCCTGGTCACCCTGCTTGCTTCAGTCCAGCCCTGCCAATTGCCTTCCCTGAAATATAAGAACAAGGGGAATCTACCAATTTATCTCAGAAATCCACAATTTCTTAATTTTAAGTCTGAAACTCAGTGCCTCACAAAGATTAAATGCCCATTATTGTCCTTAAGATGTGGGAAATTAAAAATATATCAGATCTCTCTATATTTCCTATTTCAACCCAAATGAATCCAATTAGGTTTCACTGCAAACTATAAAATACTCCAGGCCTATTTCCTCTTTAAATTGATTATAAATGTTGATGCTCTTAAGTATAAGTGCAAATTAATCTAGGGAATTCCATGAAATTTTATTTCTTAATTAAGAAATTTAAACTAAATTACTTAACTGAAATGACTACTTTGGCTCCTAAGATTGTTCAAGGTCAGACAAATGTAATCAAATGTAACATAGTGATTTTTCACTTGCCATAAACCTTTTCATCAAACTCATTTCACTGTTTTGGGTTTGACACAGAGGCGAGGTTGCACTCCTGAGCTGGGTAATCTCTAGAGGCTGAGATCAAGATTATAGGAAGCAAGACAAGGTGACAATTCTCAGGGCAATTGGAGAAGTTCCTGGAAAATAGAAATGTGGTCTCTATTAAAGTGAGAAAGGAGCCAGGGGTTTACACTGTCCAGAAATTAAACTTTCGACTGGCATACAACTGGCATTGCTCCAGTGAGCACAATCCATTTGGCCAGCCAGATGGACTAGCCCTGGCAGCTTTTCAGTCTCTTACACAAAGCACTTCAGCTCCAGGAAGAGAAAAATCCCCAAACAAAAATATAAATAGAGAAGATTCAGCATTGTGGCTAAACAATGGCGAAGACTCATAGTCTTACAAATGAGGTTCCCACAACATTGTCTGTGCATTTCAGACATTCCAACTGCTTCCTCTTTTTTTTTCTTTCTTGATTTTTAATAGCTTATTTATCATGGGTGAAGGATGAGATTACTTATCTGAGTCTCCATGCTTTTGGCAGAAACTCTTTATAATGCTCAGTTGCTTTCTCTTGGAGAGGAAAAAAGGCAATTTCTTGCTTCTTTTTGAGAAAACACACTAAGTAATACCAAACAAAAAAACAACAACAAAAAACATCGATAAGAATCTCAACTGAAAAAGATCTTTTGAAAATGCAATCTTCCATATTGTCAACTATCAAAAAGGTTCAAGCTAAAAGAATGTACTACTCATCATAAAGGTGATATTTTTACTCATTTAGGAAGACATTCTCTTTTCTCAATCTCTAATACCATTAAGTCCAATTCAAGTTTCCCATTAGCTTGAATGAAAATAATCTCATACCAGTCAAAGTCTGCATCTGGGCTGAAGTTTATTGATCATCCTTCTGCTAAACTGCCAAGCCCACTCAGTAATCATGGACTATTTCTATTCCTGAAGTCAAACACTTTGATGAGGGCATGGTAGCCACAGAAGTCTGTCCATCTTTCTTCCTTGACCAAAATTGGCTGAGGAGGGAATAAAGAAATGGAAATCCACTTTAAGCAACTATCTCTACATATGCCTTTCATAATTATGGGCTTTTGCAATTATTCTAAGTAGACTCTATGTTTTAACTTACTAATTAATGGGGCTATTTAAGGGTATTATTAGAGAGTAGGAAGTAAGTGAAAAATATCTTCTACTTGTTGGATTTTTTTTTTTATACTGGGGATGGAATGCAGGGGCATTCTACCTCCGAGCTACACTCCCAGCCCTGTTTTTTATTCTTTATCTTGAAACAGGGTCTCACTGAGTTGCAAAGGACCTCACTAATTAGCGGAGGCTGTCCGTGAACCGTGATCCTCCTGTCTCAGTCTCCCAAATGCCGGGATTACAAGTGTGTGCCACCATACCCAGCTTACTGTTGGATATCTTAATCAAACACTTTTTTTGGGGGGGGTCTTTAGGTATATAAATTCAGCAAAAAGTTAAAATGTGTATTTTCTTTCCTTCTAGCAAAGATTTACTTAATTCCCACCCTATCCCAGGTAGCATACTGAATGATTTGTGTGAACTATCAATAAAATAAATCAGTTTTTGTGAATTCCAAGTATCACACATATGTTTAACCACCTGCGTTTTTATTAGTTCATCCTTAAGTTTTCTTCATTATTTATATCTGATATGATGTCAAGTTCTAGTTCAAATATCACAAATGGAAGCTTCCATGTGGGGCAGTTTCCAATGGTAGATGTTATGCTTTGGTTGTGATTGGCCACATTTAGTTTGGTTTGTTTGTAGGGTGAGAAAGTATTCAAAGGGAATCTAGGGAACAAGTTACATGTGTGTCTTCTGTCTGTGAGCATTCAATAACCATAGATACACTGTAAAATGGTAAACTTCAACTAAAAAAAAGACAGCACAAAAAGAATCTGGAATGAATCTAGAATGCATAAGTGGAGGCAGTGCTTTAGATAAGCACTATTCATATTTGTCATTTTATTACTTTTGCTTGATGAGTTACTTATCTCTAGCCTCACAACTGCTTTTATTGTTGTTTTTGAGATGGAGGTCTCCTATGTTTCCCAGGCTGGCCTTGAACCCCTGAACTCAAGAAATTCAATTCTGTCAGTCTTCCAAGTATCTGCAATTATAGATATGCGCCCCCCACCCAGCTTTATCCCCTCATTTTAAGAAGAATAAGATCCAACACATAAAAATTCCCTTCTGAAAATTTGTCTCTATTAACATTTGTTTTAGGAGCACTCCAAATATATAATAGGAAGTAAGTCTACCTAGACACAAAGCATTTTAGTTCTATTTGTGACAGCAATTAGGAGAAGCCTCAATGTCTCTTAGGTATAAATCCAATACTCTGCATACATATCCATTGTACCTTTTGCCCCTCAAGAGCAATTTAAAAAATCAATAGTATTGATGTATAATTTAAATGTAATTAAATACATTCACCCATTTTTAATTGTATGGTTCAATAAATTTTGACATATGTATATACTTGTATAACCTATCATTATAATCAGGATAAGGAACATTTTTATCACCCTCCAAAGGACAACCCCTGTCCACTCCACCTCCTGACCCCAGGCAACCATTGATCTTTCTAACACTATATTTATCACTGTAGATTAGCTGGGCTGGAAAACCCAGTTCTAGAATGTTATGTAATTTGCATCACATATCATGTGTTTAGTTTGTTTTGTTTCTTTCAGCTTCATTCAAGCTTTTAGGATTCATCCATGTTCTTGATTTTCTTTTTAGTTCTATTGTTAGGTCACTAGTAGGCATTTGCAGATGGGATTGGCTGGGATGCACCAAAGTTTACCTGCAAAGCCTTGCTCATTTTGACCCCTTACTGTGAAAAGGGGGAAGAAAAACAAGGCGGGCTCACTCCAGTGAGACATGGGAAGGACAGTCAAACACACCAAAATGTAATACATAAAAAGAAAGTGTCCAGGGGGACTGTAAAACCCGACACACAGAACACTTCATGCTGTTTTTCTTTCCCAGAAACAAACTGCTCCAGACTCATCTCTGGAGTATAGCCCCTTGCCCCAGGCCACCTTCCCATTCCCGAGAATGGTCATTCTAGATGCTTTTCTCTGGAACACAATCCTTTCCCCTCTTTTCCCAGCCTTTCTTATATGGGGCCTCCACTTCTCTAAATAAACCTCTTCCATTCTCTTGTTGTGCTTTCTGTTTGAAAGGGTTCCAAGAAGATAAGCAAAGATTGAGGCTGAGCAGGATTATTTTAAAAAATCTCCCACTGTTACATTCCACACTGTGGTATACATTTTTAACACTTGTTGATGGGACATTGGGATTGCTTCCATTTCTTAAATGTTGCTTTGCTTTGATAGTTGAGTGAAGCTGCTATAAGCTCATGAGTACTCATCTTTGCATGGATACAGAACTCTTTCTTTTCTTTTTTTTTCTTTCCTCCTCCTCCTCCTCCTCCTCCTCCTCCTCCTTCTTCTTCTTCTTCTTCTTCTTCTTCTTCTTTTTTTTGCAGTATTGGGGATGGAATCCAGGGGCATTCTACCTCCAAGATATATCCCAGCCCTAGCTTTTATCCTTTATTTTGAAACAGGGTCTCACTGAGTTGCAAAAGGCCCCACTAAGTAGCTGAGGCTGTCCTCGAACCGCCTTCTCCTGTCTCAGCCTCCCAAATGCTGGGATTATAAGCATGCACCAACATGCCTGGATTACATCAGAACTCTTTTGCAAAAAGCAATCCTATGGCCATAAGTTCAGATGCCAAAGGAAAGAGGCAGGTTGTATGAATGAATGAAGCAGAGTAAGTGTAAGATAAAATTAGGTGATGAGGATAGTAGTAATGATGTAGGATGGAAGAAATAAAGATAGCAAGGAGAACAACAGGGAAGAGAACAGAACCTTAACTTTAAATCTAAGAAGCTCTATGAATACCCTCACCTTTATTCCCAAAGCCTGTGTTCTTCTAGGACCAAGTTCCTAAAAAGCACTGAATCTTACAGTGTCATGAATGCAGATAATTAATCCCTACACATATTGCTAGTGTACACAGTGTATTTTGTTTAGACTAAATAAATCCAAGAGAAAATATTGGTAGAGACTTAGGATATGGTTGTATTATAAACATTGTCTATTATCTATTCACTGGGTGACATCAATCTAGAGATACTGAAAGAGCCAGACTACTCATGCACTTCCAGTGTTCACTACGTAGAAAGGTTTCTTTAAAATAAAATAAAAAAAAAGAGCCCACAAACCAATCCTTCTCCCTTAGAGTGTGTCTCCTGATCTATTGCTTGATTTTTTTGACCAAAGCTCCTTCCTTTTAAAATAAATCTTTCTTGCCAGGCGTGGTGGCGCACGCTTGTAATCCCTGTGCTTGGGAGGTAGAGACAGGAGGCTTGCACAGGTTTGAAGCCAACTATGCTGGCTTAAGAAAACCTGTTTCCAAATTAAAAAAAAAAAAAGTATAAAATAGGTGTGGGAGTATAGCCTGGAGGTAGAAGGGTTTCCAGGAACCCCAGTACCACCAATAAATAAATAAATAAATAAATAAATAAATAAATAAATAAATCTATCTTTCTTTGTGCCACGTCCTAAGAATAGTGCCAAGTCCTGCAAAGCCTTTCATTGGCTAAGTCAAGAAACTGTTGGAGCTGAGTTGAGGCCCCCTCCTTCCTTATGAGGGACCTCCTTGGACCCCTGTCCAGTGACAGAACTTGGCCACAAATTCAGTTTTTAACTTTGTGTTTAGAAAAATATGACAAGAAAGCTCATGTGAAAATGCACCACAACCTCCAATATAAAGTATGATAGGTCGAGCAATTCTTCAGATCAGGGAAGAAGGCCCTTTGGGACTCACCTCCCTCCCCACAGACTCACATATCACTAAGAGAACAATTAAGGAAATTCAGTCTTCAGACAGCCTTGGGTTTGAATTCATAATCTACATGAATTCAAGGTCAATGTGACCTAGACACATTTCTCTCTCTCTCTCAAAAAAATATTTTTTGAGGTACTGGGGATGGAACCCAGGGGCATTCTACCTCCAAACTATACCCCTTGCCTTATTTTTTATTCTTTATTTTGAAACAGGTTCTCACTAAGTTGCACAGGGCCTCACTAAGTAGCTGAGGCTGGCTGCGAACTGTGATCCTCTGGTCTCAGCCTCCTGAATGCTGGGATTACAAGTGTGCACCACCACACCTGGCTCACATTTCTCTCTCCTCTCCTTTCTTCTCTCTTCTCTCTTCTCCTCTCTCCTCTCTCCTCTCTCCTCTCTCCTCTCTCCCTCTTTCTCTCCCTCTCTCTCTCCCTCTCCCTCTCCCTCTCTCTCTCTCTCTTTACTGTTGTTGCTGAGGATTGAAGTCAGGGCATTTTACCTCCCAGTTATGTCCTCTGCTCTTTTTATTTTTTATTTTGAAACAGGATCTTCTCAGTTGCTGAGGCTGACCAAACTTGCAATCCTCCTGACTCAGTCTCACAGGTCTGGGATTATAGGCAGGTACCACCATGCCTGGTTTCTCTATGTTTCTTAATCCTTGGATTTTTCCCCCCAGAAAAGTGTGGATACTAATAACATTATTATTTACCTCATAGCATAAAGGAAAATAAAGTGTAGTGTATCTGGAGTTAACCTAAACATTCTAAATGTGCAGCGTAAATTATAACCATATTCTGTGTCCTCCACATGCAAGCCCCGTGTGAGACCTTATTTTCCCTATCTCGTTTTGTTAAACTTTCACTTCATTTGCTGGATAAGAAACTTAGGCTGAGAGATGTAGAGCTCTTGGATGAAAGTGGGAAAGGAGAAGCGCTATCATGTTTGACATTTATCGGGCTTGCTCAAAGCAGGAGCCAACAGCATTATAATTCTCATTAAAAGTATTGCAAGCAGGCGGGCGTGGTGGTGCACGCTTGCAATCCCCGTGCTTGGGAGACGGAGACAGGAGGATGTTCGGAGCCAGCCTTGCTGGCTTAAGAGACCCTGTTTCCACATAAAAAAGTTAAAAAAATAGGTCTGGGAGTGTATTCCAGAGGTAGAAGGGCTTCCAGGAACCCCAGTACCACCAAAAAAAAAAAAAAAAAAAAAAGTATTGCAAGCAGACGTCATGGTGAATGCCTGTATTTCTAGTACTTGGGAGGCTGAAACAGGAGGATCACAGGTTCAAGGCTAGCCTCAGCAATTTAGTGAAACCCTGTATCAAGATTAAACAGTAAAATAGGGCTGGAGGTCTACCTTAGAGGAGGTAGAATGCTCTTGGATTCAGTCCCCAGTAACAACAACAACAACAAAAAAAATTGCAGAGGGCTGGGTTATACTTAAAGGAGGAGCATGCTCACTTCTTTGCACATGTTTCAACTTCTGCCACTGGTTTGATATGTTCATAAATAGCTGCAGCAGGCAGGACTTTTTTGAGAGTTTCTCTTTAGGCAAAACCTAACTTGTCAAACATGTTTCTCCTCTACTGGACTGGGAGCTGTATTCCCAGGACCTGGTGCAGTGCCTGGGACATACAGGAAAACAACGTTTCATGGAGCACATCTTGCATATAGGTTTCAGATTGAATTCAGCATCCAGGTGTGTGTGTGTGTGTGTGTGTGTGTGTGTGTGTGTGGTACTGGGGATGGAACCCAGGGGCTTTCTACCTCTGGGCTACACTACCAGACTTGTTTTATATTTTATTTGGAAACAGCGTCTCTTAAGCCAGCTGAGGCTGGCTTCGAACCTGCAAGATCCTCCTGTCTCAGCCTCTCAAGTGCGGGGATTGCAAGCGTGCTCCACCACGCCCGGCTCCAGAATTTTTTTAAAATAATAAGTGCATATTTCACTTTATATATTACTATAATTTTCATAACATGTTTAGATTCTGAAACAACAACTGGGGTGGTTTTATTTGACCTTGTGATGAAATATGTGTAACAAAAGTCATTTATTTTTAAAAATGATTATCATTTGCCCTCACTAGCTCTCATTTCTTTTTTTTTCCTAATAAGGGTATGGAGTAAATGGTTTATAAGATTCTTCACACCTCTAATTTCTCTATGATGCAAAGAGCATGCACTGGTCCTCTGCCAGGTCCAGTAATTCTGTGGCTACCTGGCATTTTTATGAGAGTAGATTTCCATAAAGCTTTGGCTCTCAGGACCAGCAGCATCAGTGCCATGAAGAAATTTTACTAATAAATGCAAATTCTCAGGACTCTTCCCATACCCAAGAAGCAAATCTCTTGGGG
Organism: Muscardinus avellanarius; assembly: GCF_963383645.1. NCBI lineage: Eukaryota > Metazoa > Chordata > Mammalia > Rodentia > Gliridae > Muscardinus > Muscardinus avellanarius. Next base: position 97,010,108 of record NC_137787.1, on the reverse strand, counting down.
TAAGGTGTAGAGAGCAGAAACCTATTTTAAGATTCACTAATTTTATGCGCCAGGTATGGTGGCCGCAGTTTGTAATCCCTGCACTTGGGAGGCCAAGACAGAAGGATCACGCTGGTTTGAAGCCAGCATACCAGCCTTGCTGGTTTAAGAGACCCTGTTTCCACATAAAAATATAAAATAGGTTTGGGAATATACCCCGGAGGTAGAAGGGTTTCCAGGAACCCCAGTACCACCAAAAAAAAAAAAAAAAAGATTCACCACCTTACCTTTAGCCAGGCCTTGGTAGCGCATGCTTGTAATCCCAGCTTTTGGGAGGCTGAGACCAGAGGATTGTGATTTGCAGACAGCCTCAGCTACTTAATGAGGCCCTCTGCAAATTAGTGAGACCCTGTTTCAAAACAAAGAAACTAAGTAGGGCAGGGGGTGTAGCTTGGAGGTTGAGTGCCCCTGGGTTCCATCCCCAGACCCGCAAAAAAAGATTCACTAACTTTGAGCCCCCTGACCCCGACTGAAAGGGGTAACATTACCCCCTTTATCTCCCTTATGACTATTTCTTTTTTTTTTTTTTTAGCATCAATATTGGCTCCAACTCCCCAGCAACTGCCACCTCACATCTTGTATTCTGCAGAGAGGAGGCTCCTGTAAGTTCTTTAAATTCCAATCCTCCTGCATCTATAACCCAGCACAACCTTTTTGTCAGCCTCATTAAATATTGATGACTTGTTTTCTGGCCACAAGCTACAGTATTTCTTTCTTAATATACTTTTATTGGTGCATTGTAATTATACATCATAATGAGGTAGAGTGATAGAAACACATGCACACAGCACGTGGTGTGTTTCTTTCCAGATCACACCTCAGTCCCTCCCCTTCTCCATACATGTCACTGAGATTGGTATGATAATACCATAATTTCATATATGTACATAGCTTATTTATTTATTTATTTACTTATTGTTGCAGTACTGAGGATTTAATACAAGGGCATTCTACCTCCGAGCTACACCCCCAGCCCTATTTTTAATTTTTTTTTAAATAGGGTCTCACTAAGGTGCAGAGGACCTCATTCAGTAGCTGAGGCTGGCCAAGAACTGCCATCCTCTTGCCTCAGCCCCCCAAGTAATGGGATTACAAGCTTGTGCCACCACAACCTGCTAACGTAGCATATTTAAATTGTTACCTTCGTTATGTATCACAGGAAAAATAAATTGTATCTTAAAGTTTTATTTAGACTTTATTTTGAGTAAAGATCAACATCTTTTGAAAGTTTAAAAGCCATTTCCACTATACTGTGAATCATCTTTTCATATTTTCTGCTTATTTTTCTATTGGTCTGTTGGCCATCATAGACATTCATATTATATTAATGGCTAATAATGTATTGCTGCAAATATTTTTTCTGTTTTTTAATGGAGAAATTGATTTATTTGCTATGTATTTGAATTTGCTGATCTTTTCTATTTTGGCTCGTAGATTTTGTATCATATTTAGAAAGGCCTTTTCTACCCTAAAGTTTAAGAAAAACATTATTTCCTTGAGAAAAGATTTATGAGGTTAATTTTTCTTTCCAAGAAATTCATGACTTCTTTCTAAAGTAAAGTGCCAGTTTATAAGCAAAGGCTATTGAATATCTTCTCCCTGGTCTAAGGAAGAAAGGAAAAAAGTTGTTTATTGCACATGTATGTGTCTGGAAATTGGACTAAGGATGAGAAGTTAAAAAAAAACTTCTTCTGGGCCTTGTATTTATTTAAGGAACCTAAATTCAGAATTTTGACATAATTTCTAAATCAGTTTATGTGTGATCTCAGAGATATACTGATAAAATTGAAAGATGATCATTATTTCACTTGTATGAATTATATTTTAAAACAAATGCTATACTTACCTAAAAACATAATTATATCACACTGGATTTTTATCAAAGTATTTAATTTATTGATTTTTAAATGATTGGACCCCATTTTTGCAGTTATCCATGATACTGAACCAGAAGTCTTAGTGTCTGACTTTTTCTGGCCTCCCTACACTGCAAAGAGATATGGTAGACAAATAAAACCTCCCTTTAAACTAGGACTTCATGAAGCAGTCAAGATGCCTCCTAATCTCACCTGTTCTCTAACTTACACCCCAAGTCAACAACTCACCGCATTTATACAGTGTGTCTGACACTGTGTTAACGCTAAAGAAACAAAGATGAAAATGCCCGAACTTGTTCTCCAAGTGCTCAGAGCCGACAGGGAAAACACTTGAATGGTGGGTACCATTTATCTCAGTAAACACAGCAAGGGAGGAAGTACATGAGTCAGAAATGCATTTCAATTGGAGGAATAGAAAGGATGCTGGTGAAGCCATCCCTTCATAGGGCTTTCTCATTTGTGTACTACTTTGTATCACGGGAACAACTCTGGCAGAGGCTAGAGGATTTGAAAAGAGGGCAACTGAATGGAGCACGTAGTTGGGTATGTAGCTGGGTTTGCTACAGGGTGAAGGCTGTGGAGTACAGGGGGAAGCAGATGAGCCCACCCCTCCCCATGGGTTTCTTAGATTCATAAACTGCCGTTCACTCCAATTTTTAATTGGTAGTCATTAAGAACATTAGGGCTAAGAAAATCCAAGGTATCGGAGAGGAGTCCTTGAACTCCTCCCTCCTGGTCTGTGGTCACGCTCACAGGCTAGCGTCTTGGCTACGTAAAAGTGTCACAGCTACAGGGGGCCACCAGGCTTCCAGTGCTCCTTCCTAAGAAGAAGAGAAAATTGAAAAAGATTTTTAAAAAAGTTCTGTGTTGGGTGCAAAAGGATCCTTATATCAGCAGAGAGTTATCAAGGTTAATGAGAAAAATTATCTCATCAGAACAACCCCCGGATGGAGACACGGGTGCTGGAGCCGCAGCCTCTCTAATCTGGGTCTCTCGTGCAAAGTGATCCATCATAGTCACTTCCCAGCCTTCCCGCCTCCCCAGGACGGCACAGCCCCCCTTCCTCTGATGGGGAAGAGAAAACCGTCTGCAGAAGGGTCCCTGCATAAAAGCACAACAGGTGCTCCGGTGAGCAGAGTAGGAAGCAGAAGGCTGTACCCCAAACCTCTTCTACGTGTGAAGGACCCAAGAACTGAGGATGCACAAGCAGGTCCAGGGAAGAAAAATGTTTGCCTTACACACACACACACACACACACACACACACACACACACTCCACATACAAATGTACACATATACACATAATACACCAATACATACACAGGTACAGCTGCACCCACATGCACACACCATGTGTAACCACACACTACACACATGTGCACAGTATGCACACACAGACACATAATCACACAAGGTACACTTGCACAAACAGGCTACATACTGTACATCCTGCTGTCATTTGTTTTCACTCTCCCATTCTTTATGGGAAGTTACAACTGTTCAGCCAGATGCATTTTCACAAACGTTTGTCCTTATGGTCTCTTTGGCAGCAGCCTGGACTCTCCACCTGCCACCAGTTCAGTGGGCAGAGTTGTTTTTTGCTTTATGTTGTTGTGATTATTGCGGTGGCGCAGGTTAGTTTCGCTTTGTCCTGGGACAGGCAGGAGGCAGTAGAGCAGTGAGGAAGCCACAGCTTTTGCAACCGGAACAGAGCATCCAACACACCTTGTGCTTTGCCAGACCAGAATCTCCGCTCATAGTTAACCACCGCGCTCCTGGCCCACCTAAGGCCAAGTTCTGGTTGTGTTTGTCCGTCCTTCTGTGGATGTCCAGCTTGCACCAGCAGGGGCAAGCCACTGGAGCCAGGCCTCCCCTATTCCTTACTCTCCAGCTCTTTCCTCCAACCCCACCGCCCACAGGGAGCTTTTAGCCTTTACGGATCTTCCCCCTCCTCAGGCGTTCTGTAGTTAAACTACAGTAACTTTAGTACTTGCCTGTAAAGCACAGTTTAGCCTGTAATTTATATTGACTTGTATTCTCAATAGATTTCAAGGATGTCAGTCTTGACTTCTTCAGCCAGCTCGTAAGTTACTGCAGGGCATGAGCAGTGTTTCAATGCATTCTGGCTGGCTCCCTGGGCTCCTGGCAAATGCAGGGAGCGGGGTGGGATTGTCATCTTAAGACACGGCCAGCACATTTCACGATCACTGTACTTCTTTCTTTGACAGAGGTTTCATTCGAGAAACTACCTATTTTCCAAATGTTCTGATTCCATATATTGCAAAGACTTCTGAAGATGACCCAGACTTACAAATTGTCCCAATATACAGTAATTGCTAATACTCTTCATTGAAAAAGCCCTTGGGAACTAGAGGCAGAAGAAGTCTCAGAAACCATGACTCTTAGCACCTAAAGCTGATCCCACTTGATGACAAGCATTCTCTCTGCCCAGTGTCCAGGTGAAATTAAACAGCTCCTGAAAAATGCTAGTCAAATTGTTTAGTATGGTCAAAACATGGTACAATTTATCATATAACTCTGAATATGTGCATGCATGTGTGTGTGTGTGCATGTGTGTGTGTGTTTTACTGCAGATTTAACCCAGGGGTGTTCTAACTCTGAGCTTTACCACTAGCCCTATATTTTTATTTTTAAAAAGAGTCTCAAGTTACTGAGGGTCTCACTAAGTTGCTGAGGCTGACCTTGGACCTGCCACCCTCCCATCTCGGCTTCCACAGTACTGAATTACAGGCCCGTGGTACCACACCTGACTTATCCTATAACTATTGGTTGTCTGTTATCTGTTATAACTATTGTTAGTCTGGACTCTGTTCTGGGAACTGGACATACAGCTCTGAATAAGACAAGCATGGGACTTGCATTTCAGGCTTTGAAATATCAGTCAGCACTAGGAGGGCACTGGCAGCCTGTGGTACAAAAAAGATATGAGCAGGGGTGGAAAGTAGGTGTAGTGAGAACTGATTTAAATAGAGTAACCAGAGAAGGTGAGGGCATTTAAAATAAGATCTAAAGACCTAGAAGTAGGCTGACCTCTAAAAAAAAGGAAAGGGAAAGAAGGAAATGAAAGCTTGTCAAACGAAACAGTTATTTTTGTTCAATTATCCCAGGAAGTTGCTTAAGCAATTAGAGCCCTAGGTCTCAATTGTAATCACTAACTAGCACTTATTGTTCATCTACAAAATGCCTTCCTTAGAATCCCATTCTAGGCTGGGCGTGGTGGCACACACTTGTAATCCTCGCGCTTGGGAGGCAGAAGACAGGAGGATCGCGCAGTTTGCGCTGGCTTAAGAGACCTTGTTTCCAAATTTTTAAAAAGTATAAAAATAGGTCTGGGAGTGTAGCCCGGAGGTAGAAGGGTTTCCAGGAACCCCAGTACCACCACCAAAAAAAAAAAAAAAAAAAAAAAAAAAAAAATCCCACTCTAGGTGAGCTTTTCAAACATGAGGAAATAGAGACTGAGGTGGTAAAGGGAAGGGGTGGCCAGTATTGCTGACTTCACTTTGCAGAACATGAGGATAAACCCAGGAGACCCAGTCTGTGGGAAATGGGGAAGGGCTAAATGAGTGATGTGTGCATGTATGTCTCTACCATCTTGTATTCCATTAAGAAGATGACTACAATGCACCAAAAAAAAAAAAAAAGAAAGAAAATGAATCAAAAAAGGACCATAGAAAGTTTTCTACATCTGAGAACTGTGAGGAATCATCACAAGAACATAAGCATTGTTTTTTACAGTGAATCCTTCCACAGCCAAGTGAGGCTGAATTATAGGGAGGCCAGCTTAAAGGCAGGGTGGGGCTGGGATCACTGTGTGTGCCAGATGCTGTGCTAGCTATAGGACTCTCAGTATGAATAAGATAAACATGGAGAAAGTCTGCTAGTGAGATAGACACAAAGTTTCATTGACAGGACTCATTTTTAGCTTCTTGAGTAGGAACAAGCAAGACTTGTGATCCTTGTGCAGCTCAGCGATCACACTACAAATCCATTCACTCCCCTCAATGTCGTTCCAGCACTACTCTCCTCCCTTGAATGCCATTTCCTTCTCAACCTCAGCCTCAGCTGAGTTCTGCTTTACAGAGAAAATAGAAGCAACTAGAAGAGGAGCTCTTAAAAACCCTCAACACTGCCTGTTAGAGTTAGATGTAAAGTGTCCCCCCTAAAGAGCTCAATTATTAATATTCAGGGTTGATAAAGTGGAGTCATGAGGGTTTTAATCCCAGCAGTGGATAAATCCATTGTAATGGTACCAGGTAGGCCTGTAGGATGTGGCTGGAGGAGGTGGTCATGGGTTGCACACTTGCAGAGTATATATGGTCCTTCCTTCCTGTGCTCTCTTGCTTTTGGCTGCCATGATGTGAGGACCATAACCCATGTGCTCTCCTCCCTCAACCTTCTGCCACCATGCCCTGAGATCCACAGTCTCCGGCCTCAGATGGACTGAACCCCAAAGCATTTGAAAATAAATCTTTCTTTCTCCAAGTTATGTGGTTAGATCTTTAGATTATGGCTGTGAGAATGCTGAGCAGAACAGCACATCTACACACCTTCAGGGTCTGCACCTACTTTAGTGAAGAGCTGGGGATGTAATTCAGTTGTAGAATGATCCTGGATTCAATATTCAGTATTACATACACAAAACAACTAAAATCTGCTGACCCATTTTCCCCATAGTTACTACCTGTCACAGCAAATCTCCTTTCTTGTATAATAAACAGCTGAAATGTTGTCTATACTCAGATCCCAATTTGTCTCCTCACAATTTCCTCTTGCAAATGCACTGCTATGAGGTTTTAAGCCCATCACACCACAGAAATTATCATTTTTTTCTGAAAAAAATGGAAAGTTTTCAGCCTCAGTCTTCATCATAAGTGACCTATCAGTAGTGATATAGTTGTATAAATTCTCATTTTAGATCTCCTTTCTAGATCTTGCTTCCAAGGTACACATTTGCTTGGTTTTCTATCTCACCAGTCACTCTTTGATGTTGTTGATTTGCTGATTGCTATCTACTTCTCAGCTCTCTGTGTTAGAGTTCCTAGGCTACCACTTTGATCCCCTTCTTTCTTCTGTGCAGCCATATCATCTGTGAACTGATACTGCATCCAAATTCCTGCTTACTAACACAGCTACCTTGGTTTATCTATCCCTTTCATATCCTATATCTAATCCTTAAGAATAAAATGCTGTAATCCTACCACTACTGTCATGAGATGCTGTAATTCTACAACTTCTAGTCACCTTCACTGCTGCCCCTTGTTCTGAGTCATCACCTCCTCCCCATATCTGCTTTAACTCTGAGTATTCATTCCTAGAACAATCCTTTTCAAATGTATCACTCTGCTTAAAAAGCCCTGAGTGCTATTTTTTAATTAGTCCTACCATGAGAACCCTATTTTCTTCTCTCTCTCTCTCTCTCTCTCTCTCTCTCTCTCTCTCTCTCTCTCTCTCTCTCTATGCGGACGTGCACTGGGCATTGATTCTACCACTGAGATACATCTCTAGAACTTTTTATTTTTATTTTTAAACAAGGTCTTGCTAAGTTGCTGAAGCTGTCCTCAAATTTGCAATCCTCTTTTCTCAGCTTCCCAAGTACTGAAACTGCAAGAATGTGCCATTGTGCCTGACTGAGAATCCCATTTTATTTTTTATTTTTTTATTTTTTATTTTATTTATTTTATTTATTTTTTTTTTGGTGGTACTGGGGTTCCTGGAAGCCCTTCTACCTCCGGGCTACACTCCCAGACCTATTTTATATTTTTATTTGGAAACAGGGTCTCCTAAGCCAGCGGCGCGGCTGGCTTCGAGCCTGCGCGATCCTCCTGTCTCCGCTTCCCAAGCGCGGGGATTACAAGCGTGCGCCACCACGCCCGGCTTGAGAATCCCATTTTAAATTACTGTCACTACGTTCTCCAATTCCCTTACTCTGTTTTATTCTGTATTCTATAGTTATTATATTCTATGTTTGTTACTATTTTCTGCCAACTAGACCGCAGGCTCCTTGAGAGCTAAGCCCTTTGTACATTTGCTTCTTTTATGTGCCACATATACCTAGAATAGATTTGTTTACATATCATGCATTTTATGAATACTTGCTAAGGGAATGAATGATGTTCAGAAGGAGCTGAAAGACATGTGCCTAAAATGTGACTGTGTCAACAGAGAAAAGGAATAAAGAAGATGCAATAGATTAAAGCAAAATTCAAAGATTCCTTTGAGTGGATTAAAAAATATAATAAATGATTAAAAGGTGATTATTTTAAGGATGGATGTCCACTTATGTCTGGCTGGATGGGTAGGAGACAAAGCCTAGGTCTGAGGTGCAGACAGAAGCTCAGATGAGAGCAGGAGCCCCTTCCATACCAGGTTAGGGTGTGGCCAGGGTAGGATGCTGTAGGGATGACATGGCAAATGCTATGACCAAAGTGAGCATGGGGAAATTTAAAAAATTAATATTTTTCAGTCCTTTCTATATTCTAGATATTAGTTCTCTATCAGAGAAGTGGCTAACAAGTTATTCTCCTATTTTACAGGCTCTTTCTTTAGATTCTAGATGGTTTCTTTCATTGCACTAAAGTATTTTAATGCCATTCCACTAATTAGGTCATAAAAACAGAATTATGTAATTTCCAGGAAAATGGATAAAACCAGATAATATTAGGCTAAGTGATATTATCCAGCCACAGAAAGTAAAGAACCTAAATGGTTACTTGTTTTCTCTCATATGTGGAAGCTAGCAAATAAAATGAGGAATAAAAAGGGACTCTAAATAAAGGAAGAGATACCTCAGTGGAGGGATGGAAAGAGTCTCAGGGAGGAAGAAGTGGGGCAAGAGACTTGTTGAAGGAAATACTTCAAATAATGCTATATGCTTATATTGTGCCAGTATTGGGAAATCGCTTCAAAACGTATTAAAAACAGCTTTAGTATTAATGTGTCAGTATTGGGTAATGGCTTCAAAATGTATTTGAAAATAGCTTTGGTATTAGAGAGTCAGAGCTTGAGTGCAGGCAGGCACTCAGACAGGGAAGAGACCCTTCAGAGTTCCAGGCACCAAGGGTGAGTAGCAAGAAAATAGAGGGAGCCCAGGGTCTTCTACATTTTAAAGACAAGCAAAATTCCTCAAAGATGTGGGGGATGCCATAAGATTCCAAGAGATCCCAGACTCAGATAATTAACACATTTTGGGGTGGAACAAAAGGCTTGGGGTCTGTACTGGAGACAGGGCAGGCCTACAGGAAGGAATCCTCACATCAAAAGACCTGCCATAGAGAAGGGGCAGATCTAGTCTGGTCAGATTATTGGTACAGCAAGATGAAGGACCATGTATCTGTAAAATTGTTCTGTATCCAACAACTTCAGTGACTTATTTTCAAATCACTCCCCTACACCCCCGCTTTTGGGTGTAGGGCTTTAATATCTGTTTCTATTTTTCCATCTTTGTAATAATAAAATCGCTTAAGCTTACAGCCAAAAAAGAGGAACTCTGGCTATTGGTTTCTACACATAACTAAGAATAAGAACCATATGGCTACATCTCACTGTTACATATATGAAATTATCAATGCCAATCTCAATAATATGAATGGGGAAGAGGAGGGAGTGAGGTTGGATCTAGGGTGGCACACCAAGTACTGTGTACATGCATGTTCTTTTCACTCCACACCTCATTATAATGTGACTACAATGCACCAATTAAAAGTATATAAAACTATGTATTATAATCACTAGCATTGTATTATGATAATGCAAGAACATATTTAATTTCAAGTAAAGAAGGAAAAATGCTTTTTGTATTTTTTCTTATTTCATAAAAATTAAAAGTGAAATAAAAAGTTGGGAAGGGGTCTGTGTTCTATGACAAAGGGCATCGTGCACTGAAAGGTGCTTAGTGAAGGTAAGGGCAGGGGTCTTGAGAGGCCTGGTGAAAGAATGCTGGAAGGCAGGACGCTGAAGGGGAGGAGTGTTCATACAGCATCAGGAACTCAACAGTCATCAAAGGTCCTGAAGTAGTAATAATTCTTAGGTCACTCTCCAAAACAGGGAGAGAAGCAGATAATGCAAATAGATGAGCTAATCCAGCACTTGCTTGAGTCCTGCAAGGTGGGTAGTTCAAAAGGTTAAGAGGAAAAAGTAGTGCAAAGGGTTAGAATGCTTAAAGGTGGGTCCCAATATGTGGGTTGAAATGAAAGAATAAATATTAAACTTTCTAAAGCTTTTTGTACTTTTTCTTCTTGTAGTTAAACTTCAGTAAATAAACAAGCAATGGAGAGAAAGCAAAACACAACAAAGTCACAACAGAGAGACTGACTCTTTTTTTGTCTGTAGCTATGCAACTCTCCTTATCAACATAAGTAAAAAAGCAATGTTTTCAGATGTTTTCTTAGTGGAGGCCTATACATAGTTATAAAATGTCATAAATATCTGTTTATGTTGCAATCTGCTCACAGGAAAGAGATGAATATAGTTGCAATAAAATTAAATAGACCAAACAGTGAAATCTAAAGGGTTTTTATCATTTATTTATGTTGCATTGTTAAGGTTTCAGGCTTGCATTTACTTTTTCACAGTGAATATATTATTTGTCTTAAATTATTGTCCATCCAATTGAACTCATCATTAACTTCACTGATGAATGATAAAATGACTGACAAAATTGGACAGTATTGTTTAAAGGACAAAGTTTGACCACACCAGAGACCACCTTGTAGCCAAGAGATTTATTGGAGGGGCCGGTATGAAAGGAAGAGAGAGAAGAGAGAGAGCAAGACAGACAGACAGGCAGACAGACAGACAGACAGACAGACAGAGGGGGAGAGAGAAAGAAGAATCCAGGAAGAGAGAGAGCATGTGCTGTGATCAGGGTTATATAAGGGCTTGGGGTTACAGATTGGGGGCTAATAGGCTAGGAGAAATGCCCTTTGAACTAATTGGCTAGAGTCCCATGGGAGGGGGTCGTGCAGCCAGGTAATTGGCTCAGGGTCAGCGGGGAATGTCCCTTTCACTGATTGGCCAAGGGCACCAGGAGGGGGCAGGTCTCCTAGGTAAGTGACAAGGTATAGTCAGAGGTGGATGGTAGCTTAACTGGTCAGACCAGGGCCTTTCCTGGTGCCCTTGGCCTGGTCCCCTAATTCACCTAACAATTGTCCATTCACTTTTATTGTTAAACTTTCTGTTTTAATTTTAATAACATATAGTATGAACAATATTGATATTTTTATTTAGATGGGGTACCAGTCTCTGGTGTTTTTCATACCATTAAATATAAGGAAGTATACTAAAGAAAAACCCTGGATTTTAAAAATGAGCTTCACATTGATTTTACCTGAACTTCCCTAAAATGTTAGCAACATAATAGTGCTATTGGCAAAAGTTAATTCAGCTCCCCTTCCTGTCCAATGGATAGAATAGCTGAATAAAAAAAATGCTTTCATATCAGTCATCATGTAATTGTGCTTTTATTTTATTTTTGGTGCTGTGTATTGAACTTAGGGGCATTCTACCTTTGAACTACTGCTAATACTTTTTTGTTTTTCACTTAGAAACAGGGTCTTGATAAATTGCTGGTGGTCTCACTAAGTTCCTGAGGCTGGACTCAAACCTGTGGTCCTCCTGTCTGTCTTCTGATTTTGTTGCTCTGGTTAATGCTATTAACTTCCCCATCTCTGTCCATGAAAATCTTATTCATTTGAATAACCAGTCAGGTTAAGATCCATTTCCTCTGAGTACTTTCCAGTCGGATGTACTCTTGATTCCATACTAGGATATATTCTGTTTCTACACAAAGCTGAATGACCCGACCCAGCGTCCTTAATCTCATCTCCTCCTTGCTTACAATGCTCCAAGTGCCTGGCTTTTGCATCAACTCTTTTCCATTTGGGGGCTCTGTTACATGGTGTCTTCTTTACCAGAAACACTCCTGCCCCAGGTCTTCCTTCTTCATATCATTCAAGTCTCCGCTCAAGTGTTGCCTCTTCCCAGAAGTCTTCCCTGATTATTTGAATGAAGCCTCCATTCACATCACTCCATAAACTCTGATTCTTCATCAACAGTTTACTTTCTTCTTAACACTTATCCAGGTCTGAAATTGTTATTTGTGAATGTGTTTTTGGTCTGTCTCTTTCTGACCTTAGTGTTATATTGTAAAAAAATAAAAAAGAAATAAAAAAAAAGAAATCAAATCATCTCATTCTTGGTCACAAGTGTATCTCTATGCCTAGAAAAGAGTACAGCATTTGCTATTAGAGCAAAACACACACACACACACACACACACACACACACACACACACACTCGAGCTTACATTTAATAATAGGAGCAATTCAAAGCAGTTCCTAAAAATTGACACACCCTAAACTTATTTTTAAGTAGTTCTTTCTACTTTGCACCAATCTTGGGGAGAAAATGTATAGAGAGTAAGATGACAAACTGTTCAGCTTTGAGTCTATTTCTTTATTGACTCAAGAAGACAAGTCATGCTTCTTCTTTCAAATAGTGAGCAAATGGGCAATGAACATAGAAGTTTCCTGAATAAATAAATGATGGTGAAGTCAAATCATGTCTTTTAAAAATTGTTATTATTCAAAGTGCTGTCATATCATATTTATGACATATGATATGTTATATCATATTTTATTTCCATTTGGCAACTTATGAGCACTTTTTTGCAACATGATTTATTCATACTTTAATTGTATGAATGTGTTATTTAAAATCATTTCCCTATTGCTGGATATTTAGAGTTATTTTATTTATACTAAAATTATCTTGTAATTTGATATGTCAGTTCTTCTTTGAGCAGCCCAGTATTATCACATTATTTCTAAGAGAGTGACTATTTCTCATGTGTACTCTTAGTTTATCTCACTTTTGGCAGGAGAGTTGAGGTTGGAAAAGTCTAGAAAGTGGCTAGAGTAAAATATGTAAGAAAAGAGGACAGAAAATTCAGGTGAGGAGCCATTATCAACAAGGCCATGAACCCTTTTGTAGTTTGGCTTATTTCCCATTGTACCTATTTTCACTTCTATGCACTTAACTTCTTTTAGAATATGGTATACTGAAAGGTCCATTGTAAATATGTTTATCATTACTATAATCTAATACCAAATTACTAAGTTTTTAAGTAGGTTAAAGAGTCAAGAGTTGATAATGGGTGAGTAAAAATGGAGCAATAATAGTGCAGGTATGTCAGAAAAAGGGGGCCCAGACCAGTTCTGATAATACTGTCCTTGTGCTAAATGTGGTTCAGAGATGGAGTGGGTCCAAAGCCAGGATGCCACGCAGAATGGTAGTCAAAAATAGTGGGTATGAACCAGTTAGAATCAGAAATGTAGCAGTTAGTAGCTGGTTTTTAGATGGCATAAGCCATTAAAATACGTAATACTCAAGCCAGGATATTCAGACAATTTCAGAAGAATTCAAGTCAAAGAAAGGAGGTGATAAGGTGTCCTAAAAAGTAAGAACTATACTGAAAACAACAATAAACTCAGAAAGGAGAATAGATTTGGGGGCTCCATGAAGTCCCACCTGAACACGACTTAAGCACTGACTCAGAGATGAGCCTCAGCTGCAAGTGTTCTTATTCCTTTCATCATCCTGAATACACGGAAAGCATGGAAGATACTATACTACCTATGGTCCTTGATGTCGATGAATATCATAAGGACACTGGGAAGTGAATCAAAAGCACTGAGAGAAGGGAAATTTTGGTCAGAATGGAGTGAGTGTGACAACCACCAGGTTTACCTGGCTTACAAGTTTGCCATCATCCTGAATGGAATGAGAGATTGATTAGAGATTGAAAATCTGCCATGTTGCAGTGTGGCACACTATTGATAACATTTCATATTCCCATTGCATCTTTGTTATGGTTAGATATAGAATATCCCTTGAAGAGCTCATATATTAATGTTCAGAGTCAGTATAATTAAGTCATGAGTGTTATAATATCATCAGAGGATAATTCCATTGTATTGGAGGAGGGTCCCTGGGAGTATGACCTTGGTAACATTGTATGATTTCTCCTCCTCTTGATCTCTTTTGTGCTTCCAAAGTCCAGGACATGAAAGCAAAGCCTTGCTCTCTCCCTCTCTCTACTTCCTGCTACCATGCCCTGAGCTCTGCAGATCTGGCATTACATGAGCTGAGCACTGAAATCTCCAAAAACTATGAGCAAATGAATCTTCCTTTATCTATGTTGTGTGAGGTCAGTTGTTTTGCATTATAGCAATGCAAATGTTGTCTGAGGCAGCATGTCTTCTAGTCCATAAAATGTTTCCAAAAATACAAAACCAAGATTTTTTAAAAACCTCTTCAGAGCTCCAAGAATTAGTCTGAGATGTCATTATTAACTCCATTTTATAATAATGAATGTGAAGTTCAGAGAGAGTTAGTGACTTGTCAAAGGTACAGAGATTCTGAATCTGGCCATTCTGAAAATCTGATTATTTCTTCTTCTTCTTCTTCTTCTTCTTCTTCTTCTTCTTCTTCTTCTTCTTCTTCTTCTTCTTCTTCTTCTTCTTCTTCTTCTTCTTCCTCTCTCTCTCCCTCTCTCTCTCTCTCCCTCTCTCTCTCCCTCCCCCCCTCTCTCTTTCTCTCCCCCCCTCTTTTTCTCTCTTTTTGGTATAGAAGATTGAATCCAGGAACATTCTACCAATGAACTAAATCCCTATTTTGTTATTTTGAAAGAGAATTATTCTAAGTTGTGGAGGCTGACATTATGCAACCTGTGAGACTCTTGTCTCAACCTCCTAAGTATTGTGATTGCAGATGTGAACCACCTCACCCAGCTTCTGCGGCTTTTTAAGCCTAGACACTGGTTCTCAAACTTGAATCCACCTTGCAGTCATATTAGTTCCACTTCTAGAGATTCATACTTTTTTGATGTTACATGTGCAGTTCTAGACTTCAGATTTCTTGCAAGATTATTCTAATGAAGTAAAGTTTGAGAACATATGGCATCAGACAAATGCTTCTTTCAAAAAGGCATCATGGAAGAGGGCACTGTGTCACACACCTGTAATACCAGTATTTGGGAGACTGAGACAAGAGGAATGCAGGTTTGAGGCCAGCCTCAACAATTTAAAATACTTATTTCAAAATTTTAAAAAAACTAAAGAGACCTGTGTTGTAGCTCAGAGGTAGAATGTCTTTGGGTTCAATTCCTGGTACCAAAAATATTGAGTCAGCTGGTTAGGTTGATGTGGGTAGGTGATGTCTTTCACATCAGAGTAGATGAAATGAAAATTAACTGAAGACCATAAATATTTCCCTTTCCCTCTTTTCATACTTGTTGTTGGAATATTTTCTATTTGCTTCTGTTACTAAGGATTGTAACAGATACAGATTAGTGGGAGGAAAATTATCAGAAGCCAAAGAATTACAGATGCCTCAACTGCAACCAAGGTAAGCTAAGATGAATAAAGCCAGATTTGTGACAAGACTGGGTTTTCAGAGTATGTTCTCTCAAAACTACCCAGATTAGGTGAGCTATCTGGACATAGTGAGCAAGTACAGAAGAAATGTGTCCAAAGCACTGGAGAAATGTCTGAGACAACAGCAGAACTGGGGTTGCCAGGCACTTGGCACAAGGACTCGTCCTCTCAGCAGGCAGGGGCTCTCTGGTCCTCCATCTCTCCTCAGTTTTTTTCCCATTTAATGTGATTTAGAACTAGGGAATTTAGGTATTTGAATCAATTCATCTAGAAACACATGAGTCATGTCTTAAAATGAAGTGGGAAAATATTTTTCCACCATAAAAGTAAAAAAAAACATAGTACTAGTATAATAAGAATTGAAATAGCCCTATAGGACTACATCTTAGTCTATTTGGGATGCTATAATAAAGTACCATCAACTGGATAGCTTAATAAACACCATAAATTTATTTCTCAGAGTTCCAGGAGTCTAGTTTCAAGGAGTTAGCAGATTCTGGGCCAGGCAAGGGTCCACTTCTTGATGTACAGAAACAGCACCTTCTAGCTATGGCCTTCCTTACAGAGTGTAAGGGTCAAGGCAGTCCTCTGGGGTCTCTTTTACAAACACAATAATACCATCCATGAGGGTGCTGCCATAAAGACATATTCATCGCCCCAGAGGTCCCACCTCTTGATATCATCAGGCTGATGTGGAGGGGCATGGGTACAAATTTCAATGCATGAATTTTGAAGAGACATAAGCATTAAGACTATAGCAGAATAATGTTTCAGGAATATACAAACTGAGAACTGTAAACCTAATGCCATATTTAACACTCTATGGAGAAGGCATTACCCTTTTCATACTGTCTTCCAAATAAACTTCGGTTCCCTTGCAGCAACTTTCTTGAGAACAGAGTCTGTGTCCAATTCATCACTGCATAGCTGGGGAATGACACAGAGCAAAATTACATTGAATTATTCAAACATGGGTCCACTTATAAATTGTTACTGCTTCTACTTAACACAGGAATATGTCATGCCTTAAATATTTTCATGCACCTTTTTTCTCTCTTATTTTGATATGAGACAAAAGCCATTTTATTTATCAAATACAAATTGTGCTGGAAGTAAAGTCTGAAGACTTCTTGCCTTTTTGGAATTGTGATTTTTGAATAGAAATTATTTTTCATCCACTCCTTCCCACCCTCACCTCCATACTCCCCTACCCCCAGTTCAGGACATCCATAGACAATATAATCTAAGTCTCTCTTCTATTCAGTGTATTGGTCCTTGTACTGGGATTGTCTAGGACATATTGCCCTTCACCCAATCTCTCTCTTTCTTTTTCCTCATCCTGCTTTATCAAGGCGCAGCCCTTTTTATCTGCTCACAAAAGTGAACTCCTAAGTGCTGTTTTGTGATCAAGAAGCAACAAAGCTGTCATCTCCCTAAATATATTTTTATATTTTGCTTGGGGTTGTCACTATAAATAAGAAAAAGTATTGCTGATGGGGGTTTTTCATGTATGTGCTCTCTGTCTCTCTCTTTCCTCATTCACTTCATCATCCCAGGCCCCTAGAGCTGTGTCACCTCCTTGAAACAAATGGGGGAAAGCAACCGATTGCATTAAAATGTAATACAAACAGAGGGAACAAGAAATGTTCAACGTGATTTTCTCAAAAAACTGGTCAAGGGAAGGGAACACATAAGTAAGTCATTTGGCTGTCATTTCACTTGAACTATTATCAGGATCTCAGTGGCCCAAAGGGAGAGTCCCTCGGGTCTTCTCTCTCTCTCTCTCTCATGAATAGTTTTATTTTTGGCTCTGCCACTCATTTGGGAGAATACAGAGATTGATGGAATGTATCTCTGGTAGAGTCTTAGGAAAATTATTCTGAAAACAGGACCATTGAAGTGGGTTATGAGAAAAAGAACAAGAGAAATTTAATTTCTAGCATCTTTTAGAAGTGGAAGGACAAAAAAAAAAGGCAGAAGTGGCCCAACCCAGGCATTGCTGTACACACACCAATCCCTTCCAGTAGGCAATGCCATAGCATCAAAGTGACCTTAGAATCTGAGACCATAGGAGGAAGAGGTGGTCATATATTTTTCAGGCTGCCTAGAAGTATATGAAGTGGGGGTGGTGATATATCTAAACACACACACACACACACACACACACACACACACACACACACACACACAATACAATCTCCCTCCCTTATCATGCTCATGGCAGATACCGTTAACGAAACTTCTTTCTCTTAATGCTCAAATTTAGCCTCAAAATTGATGTAGCATAGTATGCTAATCACATCATCTATCAAATGACATAAGTATCTACATGCTACTCATGACCTGGACTATTCCAAAACTCCTACCTACAAACTCAAGTCAGAGTGTGATTTAGACTTAAGTAAACAGGCACCTAAACCTGAGCCCTCTGCTCTTCCTGCAGGTACAGTTACACCCCTTACCATATTGACCCAACACGGGGTCTATATTTTTATTCTAACCATCACATCTACTTACTTAACTTTCTACTCTATACTGTTTACTATTGCCTCTGTAATATCTAGAAAAGATGCAGGGGACTGCTCTGTTGAAGAAGAGGGGTGGAGTAGATTTGAAGATCATGATGAAGCAGATGGTATGGGTTTTCTCTTTAGCATTATCTAAACCTAGGCATACAGAATGTCTTTAATGTTCAATCCTGGTATCGAGATAAGCAAGACAATTCCAAGATATCTCAGTGGGCATTTTATTCAGCTTTTTGTGATATCCTTTTTTTCTGTTTTAGTCATCTTTGGGAATCACAGAACTAATGACAATCATTCTGAAGACATCTACAAACAATTTGTGAATAACATACTGCTAGAACATTAACATTCAGTCTCTTGAAAAGTGATCTCTGAAGGCAAAGTCCAATCCAATTACATATATCCACACTAATGGAGACAAATTCCAATGCTGAAAATTGAAAATAACTTTGAATAATGAAAAAAGACTTTTGTATTTACGGTTATTTTCATAGTGAACGTAGTGAATGTTGTATTTACTGAGATATTAAAATAAATATAATATCCAAAACACATGCAGACAGTTTGAGGGAGGAATGGGCTCAACATCTCACAAGTGCTTGAAGGATATTCTCTGAGATTCTCAATTTTCAGAAGCTTCTTTCTCTAAAATTTTATTTCTTTTTGTCTTGTTTTATGGCACCAGAGGTTGAACTCAGTGATGTTCTTCTTCGGAAATACATTCCCCAATCCTTTCTTTTTTTTTTTTTTTGAAACAGGGCCTCAATAAATTGCATAGGTTGGCTTCAAACATGCGATCCTCCTGTTTCAGCCTTTTAACATTTTATTTTGTATTACAGTATTATCTATTTATTTTTTTTCAGTGCATTTTTTATTTTTATGTGGATCATATTGAAAATGCCATACATTCAAACTGTGCTTGGTACCCTCTCCCCCTCCCACTTACCCTTCCCCCCCTCCAAACAATGAGTGTCCAGGTTGACCATGCTACATTCATACTTCTACACATATTTGGATGCAGCTTCTCCATTAATCAACCTCAGCCTTCTTCCTCTCCTACCCTTCCATTTCGGCTTTGTTGAGATATCCCCTCTCCTCTTTCTGAGAGTATCTCTTTAAAAAAAAAAGTTTGTTTTGTTTTTTTTTAAAGATACTCTCAGAAATAGGAGCAGATTATCCCTCTTCCATATCATGCATACATGGCTCAAGCTGCATGGGATTGGCAACTGTTTTCAGCTGTAAGAAGTTCTAAATTCTTCCCTACCACAAATTTGTCTCTTAAATTTCCCACTGACTTCAAACAATTCTCTTCCTGAGAAGAGTCTCCCAGTAAATAGCAGGCACTTAATCATCTTTCCATGAAACAGCATTAGGCAGAATGGGCCTGGGCCTTGAAAAGGAAGCTTTCAGGCCTCATCCTCTGCTTAAACAGAGTACCTTCGTGGACTCTTGGGAACACTTTGGAGTCATAAGAACCATTCTTTCTTGATAATTTTTATGGTTCCAGAACAGTCTCACAAGTCAGATTTCTAACCTATCTGTGCCCTTTATGGCAACTCAGCTCCTTCACCATCCTGCTCTTATGTCCCCCACCTTCTGCTAGTTGCTAACTATGCTAGACCCTATACCTGCTCTCTACTTGTGTCCAATGTATGTGAAAGCTAACTTCATGTTGTGTCTTTTCCCTGTTCTCCAAATTTGCAGCACACTTCTTCCAATTTTACAATATTCTCATTTCCTAGGAAAAGGACATCCTCTGAGCTTTCTCTGAATGGTGGTCACAGATACAATTTGATGACAATGACTTGAAGTCCATATGGTCTTTATTAGCCTTAGGGAAAGTATTAATATTCAGCCATTAAATAAAAACAAATTATGTCACTTTCAGGGAAATGGATGAAACTGGAAAACACTATGCTAAGTGAGATTAGATGGTCACAAAAAGTGAAAAGTCAGGTGTTGTCTCTAATTTGTGGAAGTTAGGGAGAAAACAGGACATAGGATGGATTCCAGACAAAAGAGAAATCTTAGATGAGTGAAGAAGGTGACCTGAGGGAGATGGGAGGGGGGGAGATGGAAACACCTCCATGCACATGATGTTCATACACAAACTCATCAAAGTCAATTACTTTGCTGAACCCCAGAAGGAGGAAAAGAAGAGGAAATAGAGTGGGAATGAGGGGACGGCTTAGTAAATGCTGTGTACATGTATGCCTCTACCACCCTGAACTTCATCCAGATGTGTGATTACAATGCACCAATAAATTAAATAAATAATAACAGCTGCTATAGCTTGATTCACAGGGAAGAAGACAGAGATTCGTAACAGAGTAATTGATTCAAAAACATAAATAAAAAACATTTTGATGGTTTCAGAAACACTGTGGGGTGGAGCAAATAGAGAACCTGGAAAGGGTAGGCTAAGTGTGAGGACAGGATTGCCTAATGAGCTAGAGAAGTCCTTTATGCTCACTTGACCACACTTGTACTGGGCTGCTGATAGCTAGGATTATTTGGCTTAGCACAAGAACATGACTTTCATGGGTACAGAATCAACTTTTCTTCTTGGAAAGTATGAGGCTCCCCATGAGTTCTGAAACTATAATTGTCCACAAGGGAATAATTTCAAAACAGGATCTTTCAGGTTTATCTTATTAGTTAGTCAATTCAATAAATTCTCCCTGCAGACTTCTATGAATCTGAATCTTGTTATTGATTTGCCTAATAGAAGATAGCTAAATGCTCATATGTGCTTCTGTGTTGAATCTATTGTTGTGGGTTGTTTTGAAGAAACACATGAACAAAACATACCCTCAAGCAAATATAGAGCTGCAAAAGTAAGAATAATCCTACTAGCCTTGTCAGATAATAGTAGAGATACCTTTTGATAGAACACTAAAACTCAACAAGCAGTAGTTTCTTAAAGGCTAGTTATGTGTGGAATCTGAAGCAATATCAATGAATTTTTCTTACTCTGTTACATTACAATCCATTAGCCTATCTTTCTCTTGAATGGATCTTTTTACTGTGCATAATTCTGTGATATCACCCATTTATGACTGAGAAAATACCATTTTACAGAATTATGCAGATCTCTCAACTGTTCACACATTTCATTTTCTTTTCTTTTCTCCTTATTTGTTGTGAGATTTGAACTCAAATATAGTTTTTTATTTTGAAACAGAACTTGCTAAGTTGCTGAGGCTGACCTCAAATTATCAATACTTTTATCTCAACCTTCCAAGTATTGGGATTACAGGCATGTTGTACCATGCCCTGCTGACACATTTCATTTTCAATATCAAAACATCACATTTTTAATAATACCACAAATTTGACTAGAAAAATCTTTATTAGAAAGTTTCAAGCTCATGCTGATGGATATACTTTTTCAAAATTCAAAGACTTGTTCATTTACATGACATCTCCAAATACCTAATTCTGAACAGTTTGTCTGTTCTTCATAGTGTCTTGCTTCTGTACTTTCTAATATAAATGGTATTTCATGAAAGAAATAAGTAGTTAAGTTTGCAAAACAAAGCATTTACTTTTAAGATAATCAATATACTTTACTAAGCTGTAGAAATACAGAAATTTTTAGGCATACTATTCATCTTATCACTTAGAATATTTGTAATTGTTAAATTTTAGTATCCTTTTATTGGTGCATTATAGTCTCATATTATAATGTAGTTCATGAGAATACCAGTGCAAATCTTGAATCCCATTTGGGGAAGGCAGGGATTGTGGAGGGACCAAGTGGGCCACTCCAGGACTAGTGTCTTTGGTGACGCAGCAATTGACTTTTCTTGATGAGAGGTGAGCACCAACTCTTACTCTGCTATATCTCTTCAACCCAGGGGGGCCTCATGAAATAAGAGCAAGTATATCTTCAGTTCCAAACTTCATTTCATGTACAATTGGCAATACATGAGAAGCTTTATCAGATTTCAAAATTTAAAAAAAAAATTGATAAGATTGAGGTCCTTTATGGTTGTTGTGGATCCACACCAGAAAAAGGAATCCTTTAAGGAGAAGAACTTGATATTTTCATTTGCATAAAGACAATAAAACTCTTTTGGCAGCAATTTCCCCATATATAAAAAGTGAGAACACAGCACCTTGGTGACACAGACATCTGTTACTTAAACAGATGCCACCATCTAAACCCACTCAAGCAGCCCTCTGCTCCACCCAGAGACCCCTAAACTAAAATTCAATGTGTGAATAGTGTAATGTGTGGAAAGTGGGGCTTTCAATGATTGATTTTGCCTCCCAGCACCATCGTGAATTTGGTTCACTTTTGTGTATTTTCATTTTAACAAAATCTCCTTTCTCATCTCTGAGTAATCCCTTTTTTCTAACTCAATCTCCACAGTTGGCAAAATCCAATTTTTTTTCTAAAATTTATTACCGATTAGCATTGCCCCTCAATAGACCAGATGATCATGGCTTTTGTTTGTTTGTTGCTTCTTGCAAATACACCTTAATGATTTCACAGGCTGGGCCCTAGCGCTATCTAAAAGAGAAATGAAAGTTGCTTTAGTTTTTCTCTAAGTAGCACAAAGAGTCCCAGCTGATGTTTTCCAGTGAAGCAGTACTTCCCCAGCCTGAGACTGATAAGCGCCTTCAGAAGTTAGGCTTACACTTCTAAATCAGCAGTTCATGAAAGGCATTACAGAAAACTATTATACTGCTATAATGGATGACAGCACAGTTGTATATGTTACACCTTGAAGTAAGCAGTAGGATTTTCAATCACTTGATAACCTTGAAACTGCTAAGGTATCAAATTGCTATCATGAATATTGTGCTGGAGCAGAAATAACTCAAGAAGCTGCCTTTGTGAATAGTAATCAGAAAACTGCAACATTTTTACTGAGAAAATGGATTTGAGACACTGGTATATTGACAGGCTCTCTAACAGGAAGCTAAGGTAGACATTACAAGTACATTTGCATTGGACTGTGCATCAATCCATCATTCAGCTTTTGGTTTGTAAGATCTAATCAGTTAAAAAATGTATTAGTGAAGAATTATGTTGTATGTTAAAAGTTCAAGGATAAAGAATAAGAACAGTCCACTTGTCATTTTATAGCTAAAAACAATAAATAAAAATGTTGTTTTAATATTTTAGTTTCTCAATGTGCTCTCAAATCATACTCATTTCCACTCAATCTAGACAAGAAGGGATTAAAAATTGAAGATTTGGTTAGTAAGCATTTGAACCAACTGCATTATGTAAACATGGTAGAAACAAGTGACAGTAAATGTTTGTTTTACTCATCTCTTTTCTCTAAAATGCATGTGTTTAATTTGACTATATCCCAGCTTTGTTCACAGGCAGAGCACCCAGCACTGGTCTTTGGCATTTCCAGACAACAGACTCTACTGAGAACCTCAACAGCCATGTGAAAACTCAATGTCTGGAGTGATTCATCATTGTGTCACAGCGGCCAGCACTTTGTCACGGTGACTGACAATGAGAGAAACTTGGAAATAATACAAAGATTCTCTGTTCACTGATAGTGTCTGTACTGTGATTAGAGAAGAAAGCTTTGAGACTGTGAGGAGAATCTTAATTTTCCTCCAAAATTAATTTTGATGTTTTACCCTTCATAGGTCAAACCCCACCTAATATGGCCCATTGTGTCTTACTCAAAAGTGGCCATTTTCATTTAAATAGTTTCTGAAGCCTGACTATTGAGTATCACTTCATATTCAACAGTTTATTGAGTAGGATGAACAAGTTTTCAATAGCTTAACAGTAACTCTGCCTGCTTTGGACAGGATCACTCTATCCAGTTGGGAAAGAGAAGTGCCACCCAGTGAAATGTTGTCTGAATTGACTGTCTGTGGCCAATAGCGTTGCCAAATGCAACCTAAATTAACTCAAGCCTACCCCTTTTCTTAGAGTATGGGATCTTTTTATATTGTTCAACTTGACAAAATCCTAAAAAGGTAATGGTACTGAATCCTGACATCTTTAAAATACGCACAGTCTAAATGTATGCTATTTTCAATATGATCCATATAAAAATAAAAAGTAAATTAAAAATATTGCTAAATAAATTAAAACAGACCAAGGAAATTATTTTTAGAGGCCTGGAGAAACACATAAAGTGCTTTACTGCAAACCCATTTCATCTATTACCAGCTTTCTGTCGCTAGGACAAAAAAAAGTACCTGAGAGAAATCAATTTAAGAAAGACTTATTTCCACTTATTGTTTTAGAGGTTTCAGTCCATGGTTCCTTGCCTCTTTTATTTTTCTGTGTCTATAATAAGACAGAGCATCATAGTGGAATGGTGGAGGAAAGATGCTCAGTGCATGGGCATGAGGCAGACAGGAGAAAGAGAGAGGAAGGACCCCTGGACCAGAGAGAACATCCAAGAACACTCCATCAGTGACCTACTTTCTCCAACTAGCTCCACCTCCTAAAGTCTCCACCACCTCTAATGGTACCACCAGCTGAGACCAAACCTTCAACACATGAGTCTTTGGGTGACATTCCAGAACAAAACTAAAACACTTTCTATGGGATAGGGGTTAAAAAGCATCTTCTACTGATAGGAAATCAATATTGACACTACTTTTATTCAAAATAAATAAAGATAAAATGTATTCTATTCAAAAACTTTAATTTCAGAAGAAGTGGGGTAATAATAAAATATAACATTTATTGCTGGGCTTGTAATCCCTCAACTGGTGTGGCTGAGAGAGCAGACCAGTCTCAGAAAATTAGTGAGACCCTATTTCAAAATAAAAAAAAATAATTTTTTTAACAGAGAGTATTAGCTCAGGGGCAGAATACCCCTGAGTTCAATTCCCAGCACCACAAAAAGAAAAGACAAAGTAACATTTATTGGCTTAGGTGGCCAAAATTATATAAATAATATCTCACTTATTCATAGGATTTTTACTTGTATTATTTATTCCTTTTTGAAAAAGAATCACTATCATAACTTTCTTATGTTATGAAGATTGTACTGGCTGTTGAACCCAGAGGCATTTCACTTCTGAGCTACTTCCCTAGCCATTTTTATTTTTTGTTTGGAAACACAGTCTCTCACTAAATTGTTGAGGCTGGCCTCAAATTACAATTTTCTTGTTTCAGCCTCTCAAGTGCTGGGATTACAGGTATGGGCCAGAACACCCAGTCCCACTATCACTTTAAATATCAGAAAAGGAATAATTGGAGATAAGTACTTTCTACAATATTATACAATTGGTGAATTGTGGAATTATAATTTAGGCCCAAACATGCCTGTTTCCAAGGAGATCAATCATCTCATCAGAGTAAACTGAAAAACTTAAGATGAGGCCCATGTAAGGTAAAATAAAAGAATAAAAAGAAAATAAAAAGGAAGAAAGCAGCCAAATTTCTATTAAAAGGATAGTCTTGAAATGAAAATATAGGTTTGGCTAAACTTCTGGTGACTTCTTTGGGGCAAGACATTATGGGATTGCTGGGCAACCTAGACAGAGAAGAAAGGAAGAGGAATGGACCACTGAATAAGCTTCCAAAATGATGCCAGCAGTTTTTAAGGATTCAAAATGGCGACTGAGGGACTCAGCACTTCTCAGTAGCTTAAATAAATAAAGTTCAACTACCTAGAAGGCAGCGTCTTAACCAACAAAATAAATATATCTCAGGAACCAAAACAGATCCAAGAACCTTGGTGGAAGGAATCCAGAAACCCTGAACTGCAAGATCCACTGCAAAAAAAAAAAAAAAAAAGTTCAGGCATCGGACCTGCTGCAGACACAACTGGGCCACCTGCCAGCGCCAGTGCAGGTTGCCAGCCCAAACCACAATTCCTGGTCCTGACTGACACCACCATGGCAAAATAACCCAAGAGTTTGAAAACAGACATAGAGCTCCAACATCTTAATCAGCGAGCAGCGCCCGAGCCAGAAGCCTGTGTGCTCACCAAAGATGGGACCACAGCAGCACAGTGAGTCCTCCAGACACCTGGATCAAGAAAGACAGGTATCTGAGTGTGTCCAGAGAAGCTGTGGGTCTTAGTGTATGCACCAGGTCCAGCATTAGCCCTGGGCACCTGACCCCCACCCCAGGACCCAGCACTATCCTCGTGCGCCCTGCCCGCACTGCGGGACCAGCGCTAGTTGTCTGTGCCACCAGCACCCCTAGACTTGGGGCTCACCTTGTGAGCCTAGCCCATGCACCCTGCCCAAGCTCAGGCCCTGCACACGCATCAGGCAGTGATAGCTGTGTGTGCCCCAACTGCACCCTGAGACCGAGAGTGCCCAGCCTGTGCCCTGGATCGGGCTCTTGCCCTATGCACCCTGCCTGAGTCCAGGACCAAGCACTAGGCATCTGCACTCACCTGCACCCAGGTCCAGTGATAGCCATGCACCCAGCCTTTGCCCTGGGACCTGGCAGCAATCTACCGGTAATTGTGTGTCCCAGGACCCTACAGCAACCTTTTGCCCAGGGTGAATCTTGGGACCCCATGGGCTAGCCCAGTTAGAATTTCCAGAGACACAGAAAAGTCATCAAGACGCAATACCTGCACAGGGCCTCAGGGGGAGGTTCCAAGACTACTTTGGACATCCTCTACTTCTGAGGTAGGGAAGCACAGACCTGAGTCTAGGGTGGAGAGTGCAGAGGTGCTGACTACAGGCTGGAAATACACAGAATCCTGGACTTGTACAGAATTTATTAACAGTGACACCAGATGCCCTGACACCTAAACCCAAAGCTATCAAAGAAAAGAGAGGCGTCCAAACACCCAGAGAGTGGCTTAAGAAGCTGACAATAGAGTACAGAGCAAATTAAGAGACATTGGATGATACTCCAAAAGCTACCACCACAATCAGACATTTAAATATTATATGGACCCAACCCTACACTCGTAAATTAGTAGGACAGTTTTGTTTTATTTCCCCTTCTTTCTTTTACTTTTTTTTTATATATTTGATAGTTTGCTTTGTTTTTTGGTCTCACACAGTCACTAGTTCTTTTTATTTTATTTTATTCTTGTCCATTTTTCCTCTTTCTTACTCCTTTTTTTTCTTTTTTTTCCTTTTTCAGTTGGTTTTTTTCTTTGATTATATACTAGTTAGCTTTTGTATCTTGTCTTGTTACTTTATTTGTGTTTGTTTGCTCCTCCCCCCACCCCTCTTACAAACTTTTCCACTCTAACCTATCTACTCTCTTCCCTCAAAACATTTTCCCTTACTATATCTCCTTGTTTAACATTCAAAGTATTTCATATCTCCATACTTAAATACTCTACTAACTACAAGAATCCTACTATTTAACTCTCTCTCATTCTCAACAAGATATTACCTTATCATACTTAAATTCTTACTCAACCTAAACATATCCTCTACCTAACCTAGTTCCTGTACCCATCACCCTGGCTCCTCCCCCATCACCCAACCCTCAACATTGGAAAAAGCACTGCTGACCTGCTGATACCTCTAAATTCCTAATACAAATATTGGATTAAATATAATACTCACAAACGATAGGTAAGACATCAGAAAAACAGGACTAAGAATGCTGAAAATACGAGAACCAGGAATAATGAAGAGACAACAGAAATCACAAATAACAGCAACAGAAATAATGAAAACTGACCTACAAGAAATGCAAGAAGGGGAGTTCAGAATCTTGATCTGCAATATGATGAAAGGCTTTAAAACAAGTCTACAGAAAATGAAAGAGGAAATAGAAACACTAAGAAAGAATCAGAGAGAGGTCAGGAATAAAAGGAAAGAGTCAATAAATGATATGAAGACAGCAATAGAAAGAAATTCTGGAAAATTAGATGAAATGAAAAGTAGAATATCACTGTTAGAAGACAGTTTATTCAAAACCAAAAACACAGTCAACAGCATACAAAAGTCAGTACGGCAACAAAACCTAAACACCCAGAAACTATGGTACAATATGAAGTATCCTAATGTATGGATAAAAGGCATTGAAGAAGGGATAGAAGTACATACCAAGGGCATCTGTAATCTCTTCAAAGAAATAATTTCAGAGAATTTTCCAAACATGGAAAGAGACTTGGATCTTCACATTTAGGAGACATACAGAACACCACTAAGATAAGATCAAAGAAGAACGTCCCCATGTCATATAATAATCAAAATGACCAACATAGATGTCAAGGAAAGAATCTTAAAAGCAGTGAGAACAAAAGAAGGGGTGACATATACAGGCAAAACAATAAGAATCATTCCATATTATACATCCCAAGTCATGAATGCCAGGACAGACTGGTATAATGTGATCCAGACACTGGAAGAAAACAACTTCCAACCAAAACTGCTATATCCAGCAACTATTATTCAAAATTTATGGAGAAACAAAAGTGTTTCAAGACAAGCAGAACCTCAAAAACTTCATGAATTCTAAGCCAACACTAAAGAAATACTTAAAGAAATAAACCATAAAGAAGAGAAAAGAAGCAGACTCCATAACCAGAGAAGAGATGAAGTTGATCAGCAGGGCATCTAAGTAAGAAGAAAAAATACTATAACCAACAGAAAATAGAACACAAAATGATAGGAAACAAACAACATATTTCAATAATAACACTGAACATCAAAGGACTTAACTCTCCAATCAAAAGACACAGACTGGCAATGTGGATTAAAAAATATAATCCAAATATATGCTGTTTGCAAGAAACTCACCTTACAGAAAAAGACATTCACAGACTGAAAGTGAAATGATGGAAAAAGATATATCATGCCAATGGGGACCACAAACAGATAGGAGTAGCAACACTGATAGCCAACAAAACAGACTTTAAGCTAAAACACATTAGAAGAGACAAAGAAGGGCACTTCCTTTTATTAAAAGGAACAATTGACCAAGAAGATATAATGATAGTAAATGTTTATGCCCTGAATGTGGGTGCAGCCACATTTGTAAACCAAACTCTCTTGGACATTAGATCTCAAATAGACCCAAATACAATAATAGTGGGAGACTTCAATACACCTCTCACACCACTGGATAGACCTTCAAGGCAAAAGATGAGTAAAGACTCTTCAGAACTAATGAAAACTGTAAACCAAATGGACTTGATAGACATATACAGAATATTTCAACCAGGAACAACAGAATAAACATTCTTCTAAGCAGCCCATGGTACCTTCTTCAAAATAGATCACATTCTGGGGCACAAAGAAAGCACTAGCAAATTCAAAAGATGTAATATAATTCCCTTCATCTTTTCAGACCATAATGGAATGAAAGTAGAAATCAACAATAGGAAACCAAAAAAACTATTTAAATACATGGAGATTGAATGATACACTCTTGAACGACGAGTGGGTAAGAGGGGAAATCAGGGGAGAAATAAAGAAATTTATGGAATTAAATGAAAATAGAGAAAAAACTTACCAAAATCTATGGGACACTTTGAAGGCAGTGTGAGAGGAAAGTTGATAGCATTGAGTGCCCACATAAGAAGTACAGAAAGCCACCAAGCAAAGAACATAATGACACAACTCAAGGACCTAGAAAGATTGCAACAGTCTAATCCCAAAGCCAGCAGAAGGCAAGAAATTAATAAAATCAGAGCAGAAATAAATGAAATAAAGAACAAAACACAATTCAAAGAATCAACAAAACAGAAAGCTGGTTCTTTGAGAAGATTAATAGGATTGACAAACCCCTGGCCAACCTAATCAAAAGAAAGAGAGAATCAATTCAAATTATTAAAATCAGAAATGAAAAAGAAGACATCACCACAGATAGAGGGGAAATTCAAAGGATTATCAGAAACTATTTTGAGAATCTATACACAAGCAGACTGGAAAACATGGAAGAAATCGGTAGATTTCTAAGCACATATAACCTACTTAAACTGAACCAGGAGGCCATAGAAAGCCTAAACCAACCAATAGCAAACAAAGAAATAGGAACAGCAATTAAAATTCTGACAACAAAAAAAAAGCCCAGGCCCTGATGGGTTCCCAGCTTAATTCTACAAATCTTTCAGTGAAGAACTAATACCAATACTTCACAACTTTTTCCAGGAAATTGAAAGAGATGGAATTTTCCCTAATTCCTTCTATGAAGCCAGTATCACATTAATCCCCAAACCAAATAAAGATACTTCAAGAAAGAAAAATTACAGACCAATATCCTTAGTGACTATAGATGCAAAAATTCTAAACAAAATACTAGCTATACACATTCAAAACCATATCAAAAGAATTATACACCATGACCAAATTGGTTTCATTCCAGAAAAGCAAGGCTGGTTCAACATACACAAATCATTGCATGTTATTCACCACATAAATAAAACTAAGAACAAAAACCACATGATCATATCAACAGATGCTGAAAAAGCATTTGACAAAATCCTACACCCATTTATGTTAAAAACATTGCATAAAATTGGAATAGACTGAACATATTTCAACATCATTAAGACTATATACAATGAACCCAAGGCCAACATTATATTGAATGGAGAAAACCTGCAAGAATTCCCTTTAAAATCAGGACCAAGACAAGGATGCCCATTATAACCATCCCTTTTCAATATAGTCCTTGAGACTCTTGCCACAGCAATAAGACAAGAGAAGGAATTCAAAGGAATTCAAATAGGAAGGAAGGAGCTAAAACTATCCTTATTTGTAGATGATATGATTCTTTATCTAGAAAATCCAGTGACCTCAACAAAAAGACTTTTGGAGCTGATTAACCAATTCAACAAAGTTGAAGGATACAAAATCAACCTAAAGAAATCAGTTGCTTTCCTTTATGCCAACAATGAATCCACACGAGAGAAATAAAGAAATCTATTTCATTTACTATAACCTCTAAACCAATAAAATGCCTAGGAATAAACCTAACCAAAGATGTAAAATACCTACAGAGAAAATTACAAAACATTAAAGAAAGAAACTGAAGAAGACTTTGGGAGATGGAAAGATCTCCCGTGCTCATGGATAGGCAGAGTAAATATCATCAAAATGGCCATTCTGCCAAAAGTGATCTATAGATTCAGTGCAATCCCATTAAAATACCAACAACTTTTCTCTTAGACATGGAAAAATCAGTTATGAATTTTTTATGGAGAAAAAAAAAGACCCAGAATAGCCAAAGCAATTCTCAGCAACAAGAACCAGGCAGGAGACATCACAATCCTGGACTTCAAATTATACTATAGAGCAATAGTAGTAAAAACAGCATGATATTGGCACAACAATAGGCAGACTGACCAGTGGAACAGAATAGAAGATACAGAAACAAACCCACACATCTATAGTTAATTGATCTTTGACAAAGGGGCCAAACTCATACACTGGAGAAAAGACAGCCTTTTCAATAAATGGTGCTGGGAGAATTGGCTATCCATTTGTAGAAAGTTGGATCTGAATCCTTACTTCTCACCATGCACAGGAATCAACTCGAGATGAATCAAAGACTTAGAAATTAGACTAGAGACTGTGAAGTTATTAGAGAAAGGCATAGGATCAACACTCCAACATATAGGCACAGGCAATAACTTTCTCAATAAGACTTCCAAAGTGCAGGAAATTAAAGCAAGAATTAATAAGTGGGATCTCATCAAACTAAAAAGTTTCTTCTCATCAAAGGAAACCATCAAGAACCTAAAGAGGAAGCCTACAGCATGGTGGAAGATCATTACCGGCCAGCACTCTGATAGGGGACCAATATCCAGAATATACAAAGAGCTCAAAAGACTCTACACTAGCAAACAAACAACCCAATCAATAAATGGGCAAGTAAAATGAATAGGCACTTCACAAAAGAAGAGATACAAATGGCCAATAGATACATGAAAAGATGTTCAACATCACTAGCCATTAGAGAGATGAAAATCAAAACTACACTGAGATTCCATCTAACTCCAATCAGAGTGGCAAGCATAACAAAAAAAAAAAAATCAAACAACAACAATTGCTGGCAAGAATGTGGGGAAAGAGGAACTCTTTTACACTGTTGGTGGGAGTGCAAACTAGTTCAGCCACTATGGAGATCAGTGTGGAGATTCCTTAGAAAACTGGGAATAGATCCACCATTTGATCCAGCTATACCACTCCTGGGTATCTTTCCAACAGGATTGAAATCAGAGAACTACAGTAACACATGCATTCCGGTGTTCATAGCAGCACAGTTTGTAATAGCCAAAATATGGAACCAACCTAGATCTCCATCAACAGATGA
Source organism: Muscardinus avellanarius (assembly GCF_963383645.1). Taxonomy (NCBI): domain Eukaryota; kingdom Metazoa; phylum Chordata; class Mammalia; order Rodentia; family Gliridae; genus Muscardinus; species Muscardinus avellanarius. The sequence goes on along the minus strand of NC_137787.1, from coordinate 96,978,019 downwards.
ATGGATTTCAAAATTATGGAAAATACACACAATTGAATTCTATTCAGCTATGAAGAAGAATAAAATAATAGCATTTGCAAGAAGATGGAAGAAACTGGAAAACATTATGTTAAGTGAGATTAGTCAAGCACTAAAAGAAAAGGGACATATGTTTTCTCTAATATGCCCAAGCTAGGTTGTAGTGGTAATACCAGAGGGACTCCAGATAATGGAGGGGAAATCTCAGCAAAGCTAGAATGGAAGGATAGGAGAGGAAGAAAGTTGAGGTTGTTCAGTGGAGGAGCTACATACGAATATGTGTAATAGAATAAATATAACATGGTTAACCTAGACACTCTTTATTGGGAGGGGGAGGGAAGTGGGGGGGAAGACATGAAGCACAATCTAAATGTACACCATTATCAATATGTTCCACTTATAAATAAAATAAAATATGGAAAAAATCCCCAAAATGATGTCTGCACCAGTTATTCTGTAGAAAGAGGGAGCTGATAACTCCCAAGGCATAAGCCCTTAGGTTGTATAGAAACCAAGTGTCAGATAGGTGGTTGCCAAGTCTGTAAGATCCACCCTTGCATGAATAAGCATATAGTGAATATTAGCAAAAAATATTTTTCTTTTTCCTTCCTTCCTTCCTTCCTTCCTTCCTTCCTTCCTTCCTTTCACTCTTTCTTTCTTTCTTTCTTCTTTCTTCTTTTTTCTTTCATTCTTTTTCTTTTGTAATACTAGGAATTAAACCCAGAAACATTATAACTCTGAGCTATAGCCCCAGCCCTATCTTCTTTTTCTTTTTTAATTTGAAACAGGGTTTCATTAAGTTGTGGAGGGCCTCACTAAGTTACTGAGGCTGGCTCCAAACCTGCAATCCTCCTGTCTCAGCCTCCCAAGCACTGGGATTACAGGTGTATGCCACCACGCCTGGCCAAAGAAACAATTTGTAAGCATGGGGCCAACTTCTTGTCCATCCCACAGCAAAGATTTTAGTGGACATTGCCAAATGCCTAGATGTGTCGGTCAATGTTGTCTCCAGTTACCTAGCTGAGTGCTCAGTTTCTCTAAACCAGATAAAACTGTACATAGGGTAAGGTTTACACCCTGAGATCATCATCCCAGCCTTATGCATAGTCAGTCATTGTCCATTAACAAGAGCCCAGAGATTGCTGTGGATGTGATATAGTGATACTTCCTGTTGACTTTCTGTAGCGTAACATAACTAGATGCAAAAGTGCACAGGGCTGAGCACCAGAGGAGTCTCTGCTGGTGGCCGTTGTTGCATTCATTCAAGGAGTCTTTCCCTTAGCCTGGGTTTGAAATGCAACCCAGAAAAGACAGTAATCCCATGGTTGCTCTTGTAAATATTGATTTTTGAGCTGAAAATCGAGAATGATAATGCTGAAATCAGAGTCCAGGCAGTTAAAGATTACTGGACAATTGATCCTAAGTGGAATATTCTCTATGAACAATTTGAAAGTATCCATTATTCTGGAGCCAAAGTTGCCTTATATAACTCCCCACAGGAGATATGGCCATCTAGTAGTCTTCAGAGGGGAACATGCTCTGTGGAAGCCTAGTGCTTGCCTTCAGAGGACCAAAGGAGGACAGTGATGTGCTGCAGAGGCTCCATCTAGACCAGAGTGAATGCTTTGTCAGCAGATGTACTGGCTGCTGCCAGCTCTTTAAAAATACTCTGATTGGAGCCAGGCATAGTGGCCCACTTTGTAATCTCAGCATTTGGGAGGCTGAGACAGGAGGATCGAGGTTTGTGGCCAGTCTCAGCTTCTTAGTAAGTCCCTTTGTAACTCAATGAGATCCTGTTTCAAAACACAGAATAAAAAGTAGGGCTGGAGCTATAGTTTGGAGGTAGACTGCTCCTGGATTCCATCCCTAGTACAGAAAAAATAATAATAATTGGAAGAGAAAGGCATACTTTCTTTACTGAATGATCCCAAGCCAAGATTTGTGCCTGTATTCTCCACGATGGCACTGAACAGCTTATGAAAAAGACAGAAGAGAGCAGTTCTTCCAAGTTACCATCACAATTGTCAGGGCAACCATTAGGAATGATTTGGGGGTGGCAGGTGTCAGGCCCTTTGAGATGGAGCTTTCCAAGTATCTTCAAGATTACTTAATGATTACTCCAGAAAAGCAACAGCTGATTGGGACAGATGCTAAAACCTTGGAGATTATCATGTACCAGATCTGTGATGAACATCCACAGCAATCTGTGGGCTCAGCTTACTCAAGGGATCATGAGGTAGGGGGTGGACACCAAAATGAGGGCATTCCCCACAAGTGTGAGGCCTCTGGGTGGGAGCTGGTTGTGGTGTTGGTTGATGCTCTGAGGCTTATACAGATGAAATCACTGAGATGAAATCCCCTGCTCCACTGTGCCTGCTTCTCCAGGAGCTTATTAGGGCCAAAGTCAAGACCATTCTTCCTGGGAGGAATCCTACACAACACACAGGGGCTGAAAGGCTGGCCTCAGGTGGGCTTATTCTCCTTGCCATTGCTAATTGGTATTAATGAGGAAATAATAGAAATTATCCTACTCTGTTCTTATTAGAGTCCATTTAAATAAAACTAAAGACTTAGAGAAAATGCAAATCCAGTTATACTGTTTTCCTCCAACTCTCTTTCTCATCTCCCCTAAAACCTCATTGCTTTTAGATTAAAGCAAAATCTCCTTATCGTGACCAGCAAAGTGATGTGTGGCTATACCTGCCTCCCAGTCTCATCTTCCACTAGCTTACCAAGACCCTTAGATAGAAACCACTACTCTAAACAGCACTATACCTGGGAAATTCATGTACTCAGTCCATATAACTAGAACACCAGCAAGTCCTAGGCTTGTAAGCAACCACAGAGCTTGCACAGTTTACCTTCCCACATTCTTATGGCATCTCTAAGCATGAAAAATTTCATGGTTCTACCTGAGAATGGTGGTGCATGCCTGTAATCCTAGTACTTAGGAGGCTGAGAAAGGAGGATCACAGGTTCAAAGCAAGCCTGGGCAACTTAATGAGACCCTACTTCAAAAATTAAAAAAAAAAAAGGTCTGGGGATGTAGCTCAGTGGCAAAGTACTCCTGAGTTCAATCTTCAGTACTGTTAAAAAAAAATAATTATTATTTAATGGCTCTAAAAGTCAACTAGTTGGCAAAATCTGATCCACACAAGTTTTTTTATACCAATATGATATATGAATATAATGCACCAATAAAAAATTAAAAAAAGAACAGTGCTTGGCACATAGTAAACCCTAACAAAGTCAAGCCATTATTATAAAAATAGATATCACAATGTTTATTTAATAATTGTCAAGAAAAATAAACTGTTAAATACATTGGAATATTGACATTACTATGTATTGAAGGATGCTTTTTTTCCCCTTGTTACTAAGATACATAAGAAGCTTAACAAAAAAATAAAAATAAAAAAGGGAAAGTGACTTGCCCATGGTCACATAGTGCTGAATTCAAGGCAGGACCAAGATTTGAGCTTATATTTTCTCATTCCAGCCTCAAAATTTCTTTATTTTGCCATGCTATAGCAAAAGGTTGAGAAGAATTGTCTAAAATACAGGCTCAGCTTTGAGTGTGGCATCCTGCTCTGTGGGCTCTGGGTGGGTTGCTGTCTTTACATGTGTGGGGAAGGTTATTCTGTGTTTACTCCCTTATCAGTTGGATTTTAAGGGAAATGCACTTGGAATTTTCTAGGGAGAATAGTTTTGTTGGTCACAGTGTTGGGAACTCCCTATTGGCATTGATTAGGTAAGGGCCATGAGTTTGGAAAAGCCTCAGTGCACATCACAATCTCATATAGTAAGAAATTCCAGCATCCAAACTCATATTGAAGGTCTCAATGGACATTACATAAGTAAAAAACAAAAGCTGTTTAAAATGACATGATTAAGAACCTGGCTTCATTTTACCTATAAGTACAAACTATTTTTTGTACAGCTGTAATAGTTACTGAATTATTAGGTATGTATCTCCCAAATAAATTCAGAGAAATATTATATTTTTGTCAGAGCTTTATAAGAATTGTTTACCACCTTAGAAAATCATAATGTGATTTTACCTTGACTTCTCTTGCTGACATTACAATCTCTCCCCAGAATTGGGGGGTAGTAGCTTCCAGAAATTGACTCTTCACTCTTCTTTAACTTGATAATTTTGGATACCTGACAAACCTGGGGTATAATTATAATACACTGAACTTCATGCTGGGAAAAGCAACAGATTTAATAACATCATGCTCCACTAATAAAGAGCCTAGATTTTGGCTGAAATACTTGGTCGACCAGCTTGCTTCATTCAATTATCCAGAAACCTAGGTGACAAGCTTGAATTTGAAATGAAAATAGTTTAATTGGCTAGCACTCCACAAAGTCAGCTTGGTTTTCTTTCTTTTCTAGGAGAAAAGATGGGAAGTTGGGTCTAGATAAGACACTCTGTCACAGATTCATTTCAGCCTTGTGTCATAGCTTGTGTATTATTTAGAAGTAATTTAAGATTCCTATATATGGCAACACATATTGAAGCCTTCATTTCACCTACTGCACTTTCTCCCTAGGCTTCCCCATTCCAGTCTTTGTTTTGGAATGAAACTATTAAGCTGCAATATGAAGTTAAACACACTCGACAGCAAAAGGTGTGTGAATCAGCAGTTTGTAGCTGCCAAGAAAGGAGCGAGAGGGCTTTCAAATTCATGTTATTGATGTGAATTATTTTGAAGAATGTATGGTCGGCGGTTTCAGCGAACTTTGGCAAGGATCAGCAATTTACTGATGAGGGAAATAAACTAACAAACTGCATCCTGTTCTCTAAAGAGTCAGCAAAGCTGATCATTTGGTTATCAAAAGCAAAGAAGGCTAAGTAAGCTAAGAGTGATTCATAGAAAGGTCCCTATATTCAAACTCAGTTCATTGTCTCCAAAGGGCAGACCTCAGGTTCATAGTGAATGAACCTGCCAAATATTACAGCTGGGCTGCAATTTCTTAGAGTCTTTTTTTTTTTGCAACTTTTTTCCTTTGTAAGCCAGTAGAGTTCTTTTGTGACCATTGCTTTGCGATTATTTCTAAATACTATGATACTTGGAATCATTTCTAAAAATTATATCTGCATTATTTATTTCAGTCCTCCTCAGCAATTTTACATTTTATCTGAATATAAAATATTTAATATTGAGAATGTTTAAAATAAATAGGTCTACCTTCTGTAGACAAGGGCAGAAATAAATAGAAAGCATGTTAATAGCCCATCTCTTCCATCCCAGGGTAGAATAATGATGGATGAACTGCAGAGAACACTTTCCCCTGGGCACAGATGCAGCATAAGTGTGCGGCACAATGTTAACAGCTATTCCTAGACTGTGGCTTAGCTTTTAGGGAGCACAATATGTCAATCACGGGGAAAGCTAATAAAGAACTTGTTTCAAAGCATCTAAGGAGATGGACGGATTATCTATGCCCAGATGGTTTCCAGACTCAGAAGAGACATATAGCCCCCAGTCCTTCTGCCTATCAGACCAGGCAGAACCATTTTAAGGGGTTCCTCTCTTTTTCTCTAAAAGGAAAGGCTTATAGTTTATTCCAAGGGATGTAAACTTAACGACCCTTCTTCTGGCTGGACCTGTTGCCTACTACATATAGAATTATTTGTTGATTATGTTCTTTTGAACTGATGTTTATTTTCACAACTCTGCTTAAGCCTCTGCTTTTCAAAAGGAAGAAAAACTTTCTGCAGCAGGATATACTATAACTCAGAGTGAAATCTACCTTGCTTATTTTATTTTAACACTTAAATTTTGAGGATCCAAAACAAAGAGGATGCCTCCTTTATTATACAGTATTATAAAATATTAAGAGATCTTAAAATATGATATGTTCCACCCCAGACTTGGAGTTTACCCTCAACCCTCTCTTTATTTTACTTTTTCATTTTTAGAGCATGACTTTTAAAAAATTAAATTAGCTGGGGATGGTGGCACATGACTGTAATCCCAGTACTTGGAAGGCTAAGACAGAAGGATTACAGGTTCTAGGATAGCCTTAGCAGTGTAGGGAGACTACAAACTAGCAAGAATCTGTTTTATTAAAAAAAAAAAAAATTAGGAAGGACTGAGGAATAGCTCAGATGTTATAGCTCAGCCCTGGGTTCAATTCCTAGTATCAAATATTTGTATTTTAACGGATATATAAAAACAGAAAATTGTGGATATTGATGGGTTCCATGTGATATTACAAATCCTTCAAACACTCCATCAATAATTCTCTAGCTGCTACCTTAAAAATATAATCAGAATATTCTCGCCAGGTCCACTACAGTGACCTTGATCACAGAAACTGAGGTTTATTCCTGTAATGACTCACAGGGTTTTATTCATTCATTCATTCAGTCATTCATTCATTTTATTATTTTCCACTGAAGATACAAGGGCCTGTTTGCTGTCTGCTAGGAACTTCAAGTTTGCTTCTGCTTCATGTCCATGTACTGGTGTTTCTTCTGCCTGGAGTTCTTTCTCCATATGTCTTCATGGTCAATTTGTATGATTCCTTTAATTCTCTGCTTAGTGGCCATTTTCTCAGTGAGCCCCACCCTGACCATCCAAGTTAAAATTCAAACTCAGCTACCTTAACTGTATCCTGGAACTCTCATATCACACACTTGCTATCGTTTACTCAAGGTTTTCCACTGGTATTTCACACTTATTGTGAGTGGAATTCCTTACCATTCCCCAAACCTGTTACTTTACTTAATGGTATTTTTTCTATAATGAAGTCATAAAACCAATATTTATTAGGTAAATCTCCATGTCAGAGGCTTTAGGCATTATGTTACTTACTCATTTCTCTATTTCTGAAAACTTAATAGGCCTATGCTAATTTTTTTATTTATTTTATTTATTTATTTTATTTATTTTATTGTGTGTGTGTGTGTGTGTGTGTGTGTGTGTGTGTGTGTGTGTGTGTGTGTGGTACTGGGGTTCCTGGAAGCCCTTCTACCTCTGGGCTACACTTCCAGACCTATTTTTTATATTTTTATTTGGAAACAGGGTCTCTTAAGCCAGCGCGGCTGGCTTCGAACTTGCGCGATCCTCCTGTGTCCGCCTCCCAAGCGAGGAGATTACAAGCGTGCACCACCGCGCCTGGCGGGCCTATGCTAATTTAAAGCAAAACAGTCCATCCATCCAGAGTGGATGGCAGAGCTGATGCTCAAGTTCAGTTGGCAGCGACGACATACACCAATGTCTTTCATCTCTACCAGGAATCAGCAAACATAGACCAAATCTAGCCCATCAAGTCTTTTTGTACATCAATTTTTATTGTAATACAGTCAAAGCCATGTGTTTCTATATTATCTGCCACAGAATTTGTGTTAAAATAGAAGTTGCAGTTACAGACTGGAGTACCTGCAAGTCCTAAATATATACTATGTGGTCAACTTCTAATCTGTAGCCAACTACTTTTTCTGCACAGCAAAATTTTCTCAATCTGTAAATATATGAGGAAAGTTGTATACCCAGAAGATACTGTTAAGAATTAAAAAAAAAATTTGTTTTAAGAATAATACACAAGCCAGGTATGGTGGTGCACCACAAAAATAAATTCATTTATAAAATAAAACATTTGAACCACATATTTGAGTTTAATATTTAAATTTCTTTTTTATATACTCTAGCTCTCTGATATATACTTACATAATTTTATATAGCATACAAAAATATATAGATATAGTAACAGTTAAATATGTAAAATGTCACAATATTGCTTACAGATTGAGGAAGATTTCAAACTAAATTTCTTAAGTCTCTATTATTTAGGAATACTTTTTAAATCATAATTCCAAGTTTTTCTTGTTATTTGGGAGGTTAAGTTCTCTTAAACATTGTAAATTATATAGAATGTCAAATGTTCTTGCTAATTAACTAAAATAAACATTGTAGATTTGATTATTTGAATATTTCACTTAACTTTAAAAGTTTTTGAGTTCAATTAGAAAATGTTTGCATCATGCCAATCAGTTTTGGGGAATAACTTCTCAATTGAAGGAGAGTATAAAATGATGAGGTGTTAGTGTCACAAATAAATAACATTTTAACACATATTCATTACATGTAAAATATAATTAGAACATATAATTAACATAATATTTATAGACCTTGTTGTGACATCCTGAGCATTATTTATAATCCATAATGACCAATTTAGTACTTAAATCAAATTAGGATCTTAATATGTGTCTCTGTCTACTTAATTTTTACAACTCAGCCTGGTAAAATTGTTCAAGGAGATTTTTTGCATTTATTTGCACCCTTTGGTCCTGAAATGTATTCCTTCAATATAATGACGAAGATTTTTGAATAAATGAATTTGAATTTTTTGTTATGTACAGTCTAAATTTTGGAACTACATAGTTATTATGAATTTTAAAATGTGGTAGATTTTGACTTCTTTTTGATGGTTTTGAATAACTACTTAGTAAATCTCTAGGGTACGGTTCCATTCTGGAAGGCGTTAGACCAATTAAGTGTACAATGCTTACTAGATTTTAAAACTTAAGTCTGATAAAAGAATGCAAAATGTTTCATTAATAATTCTTAAATTAAGTACATGTTAAAATGTAGAAGAATAATTTGGATTAATTTATTTGAATTTATTTATTTATTGTGGTACTGAGAATGGTACCCAGAGGCAGTCTACCTACAAGCTACACCCCCAGCCAGCCCCATTTTTTATTCTTTATTTTGAAACAAGGTCTCACTGAGTTGCAAGGGCCTAAGTAGCTGAGGCTGTCCGAAAACCCTAATTCTCCAGTCTCAGCCTCCCAAATGCCCAGATGAATGTATCTATTTATTACATAGAATATAACAGTAAGATTGATTTCATCGTTTTTATTATTTTTAGGGTGGCAACTATGAATGTTATTTTGGTAGTGAGGACTGAACCAGAGGCATTCTACTGTCAATCTATACCCCAGCTTAAATATTTAATTTCTTATTTGGAAACAGTCTTTCACTAGGTTGCTGAGAGTCTTGCTAAAGTTGCCAAGGCTGGCTTTAAATCTGCAATCTCCTATTTCAGACTCTCAAGTACTGGCATTTCAAGTGTGTGCCACCACACCAGGCCTACCAGCAAACCTAAATGACGCTTGTGCTTCTATTATGTATCTATTAGATCATGGCTGCCCTGGGGTACCTGCATTCATGTAGCATGGGTCCAGTCTCATAGCTACCCTCATAGTTTTGAATACTTACTGCCCTACAAAGCAGAGATGAAATTATTTTCTTTTACTGAAATCCTCAAAATTCCCCCTTTTTGTTCTTTATCAGGTATTTCTTACTTTATTTTATTTTATTTTGTGGTATTGGGATTAGAACTCAGGGCATTGTACCTCCAAGCTACACTTTCAGGCCTATTTTTTTTTTATTTTATTTTTTTGTTTGTTTGTTTGTTGCGAGTCTGGGGATGGAACCCAGGGGCATCCAACCTCCGAGCTTCACTCCCTGCCCTATATTTTATTCTTTATTTTGAAACAGGGTCTCACTGAGTTCCAGAAGGCCTCATTAAGTAGCTGAGGCTGCCCACGAACTGCGATTCTCTGGTCTCAGCCTCCGGAATGCTGGGATTACAAGCGTGTGCCACCACTTCCAGCTCTCAGCCCTATTTTTTATTCTTTATGTTTGAAATAGGGTCTCACTGAGTTACAAAGTGCCTCGCTAAGTAGCTGAGGCTGTCCAAGAACCATGATCCTCCAGTTTTAGCCTCCTGAATGCTGGAATTATAAGCATGTGTCAACATGCCCAGCTGTATTTCTCTCTCTTTTTCTTTTTCTTTTTTCTTTTTTCTTTTCTTTTTTTTTTTTTTTTTTTTTTTGCGGGTCTGAGGATAGAACCTAGGGGCATTTGACCTCTGAGCTACACCCCCTGCCCTATATTTTATTTTTTATTTTGAAACAGGGTCTCACTAAATTGCAGAGGGCCTCACTAATTAGCTGAGGCTGGCCGCCAACCTCGATCTTCCCATCTCATCCTCCCAAATGCTAGGATTACAAGTGTGCATCGCCACGCCCGTCTTGTTCTCATTTTAAAGCTATCCTTTTCAAATTTTCTTACCCCCTCTCATGGAACTTCAACAATGAGCATTCTAGGTACAATTTAGTAGTGTTTTACATGTTTCTAAAATCTCTTTAAAAGTAGACTGTGAAAGGATAATTGAGCTAGAGTATAATGAGTATATCCCCTTTATTGGGGAGATTTTATGAAATCGACAAGAAATTGTCTAAACTTGGCATGGTAGAACAAATCTGGTTTCAAATTTCATTGTCTACACTCTGGAAATAACAAATTGGGCATTAAAATGATGAGGTAAGTAAACTATGAACACACCAGCATAGTGTTATGTCTATTGTTTCAGTTTATTTCCCTTTCAAAAAAAATAGATTTGGGGGTGGGGGTGATGAGGATTAAATTCAGGAGTATTCTGCCTCTGAACTATACCTCTGGCACTTTTTATTTTTTTATTTTGAAAAAGGGTCTAAGTTACCAACAGTCCTCTGCCTCAGCCTCCCAAGTGCTGAGATTACAGGTGTGCATCACCACTTCCACAAGAGGTTTTATTCTCACACAGAATAATCATCCAGAAGAATGTAACACTCATAAGACACAGCTGGTGAGCTAGCACTAAGTGAACGCACTTGTGTTCTTACTACCCAGTTCCAGGTCAAGAAATAGATGAGCAGACCTCAGACATGCTTGTCACACCCCCAAGCACCATCTGCCAGGTGAGTTTGGCCTGTTTTCAGACATATGCCTTAAATCATGTAGTACACATTTTGTTTTGTTTTGTTTTGTTTTCATTCTACATCATGTGTGTGAGATCGAGCAATGTCATTTGAGGTTACACTGGTTTGTGTTCTTTTTGTTGGTGAATAGCAGTCTATATTTATCTGTTCTTCTCATGATTATTTATATAATCAATCCCAGGAACAGCATGAATTGTGTGGCTATAAACAGTCTTCCGCGTGGTTTCTGGTACTCATAAGTACTTATTTTTGTTGAATCTATAACTTTTTGTACTAATCCCTGGGTCACAGGGTATGATGTGCTTGTTTAACTTCAGATGATACTGCCAATTCTTTTTTCAAAAGTGGTTGTATTAAATTTATGAAGGGCTGTACCAAATTCATACCAGCCATTTATGCAATCTCCAATTGCTCCATATCTGCTAATGCTTGACATCTCATTATGATTTTAATTTGCTTGTCTCTAATTAAAACCAATGAATTTCTCTTAATTCCAATGCAACTTTGGCAGAATTGATGCTCTGACGTCATTGACTTATGCTGGCTTAGACCTACTCTTCATGGTAGACTGGTTGATCCTGGTAAAAATACAGCATAGTAATATAAATAGCAGCAACTATGTTACATGAATATCTTGTTCATATAACAGAATAGTTAAAATTATCATCTTAATGGGGAAAGGTGGCATGCACCTGCAATCCCAGTACTTGGGATGCTGAGACAAGAGAATCACAGGTTCAAGGACATCCTAAACAATGTAGTGAGACTCTCAGTAATTTAGTAAGACCCTGTTTTGAAGTAAAATATAGAGCTGAGGGTATAGCTCAGAGGTAGAATGCCTTTGGGTTCAATCTCTCATGCAAAAACAAAACAAAACAAAAAATCCCCAAACAAACAAACAAAAACAAAATATTTTTTAAATACAACTTTTAAACTTCTTTCCTTCACCTCTACATTCTAATAACTATTCAGTGAAGGAGTATTGTAATTTTATTGCTGTAAAAATAACTCATGATTATTAAGAAATAAAATGGATTCCAACTGGAATACTCTGACACATTTTCCATCAAAAGTTACCTAGGATGGCATGTGCATTAGAAGATCTCAATTAGGGGCTGTTAAAAGCCCTCACCACCCCACCCACTCTTGTCATAGAGGAAGACTGTAAACTGATCCCACTACATAACGGCAGCATCGTGTACAAAGAGGAGCCCAAGAGAAAAGATGGCATTCAGACTTTTGGCTTCATGCTCAGGTTTGGTATTTTCTAATCCAACTTTGGCTGATTTTAATCTCCTTTTAATATTATGAATAGACAGATCAAATATGTACCTATAAAGAATTTTTCAGATGCATGATGTTACATCAGATTATAAAATATTCAAAGACCCAGACATGTTTGATTTTTTAAGGTTCTGTTATGTCTCTGGGAGAACCTTTGTTTATACAACATCATTTGCCTGCCAAGAAATCCCCTGTGAGTAAACTGGAAAATAGAACCAGAGACAATGCCAAGAACACAGTGATATCAGGAACATTTAAGTTTAAGTATTTACTGATTTTTAAACAGCTCAGTATCTATTTTAAAAGCTCAATGATCCTTAGTAGGATATCTGTGATCATTTTGATTATTTAACAAATATTATTTCTCTCTCATTCCTGCTGTGGGCAGAGAAAAGTTCCTTACCTTGTGGATACTGGACTTAGAAAGTTGGTAATTATAGCTGGGCGTGGAGGCTTATGATTATAATCCCAGTACTTGGGAGGCTGAGACAGGAGGATCTTGCAGGTTCAAAGCCAGCCTCAGCTACTTGGTGAGGCTCTAAATAACTTAGTGAGATTCTGTTTCCAAATAAAATATAAAAGTAGGTCTGGGACTGTTACCTGGAGGTAGAAGGTCCCTGGGTTCCATAACCAGTACTACAAAAAAAAAAGAAAGAAAAAAGAAAAAAGAAAAAAAGAAAGAGAAAAGAAAAGAAAGTTGGTAATTATGCCATAGGCAGGGGCCTTTAATATATTTGTATACTTGGCTTGGCTTTGAAACACCTGACATTTGTCATAAAAAGAAAATGGCCAGGTGGACTGACTCAAAAAATGTGAAAAATATGTGGCACGTTTGATCCCAACCGAGATTCTAAAGCTCAGAGCCTGGCCCCTAGCCTGGTCAAGCTAAGCCACAGACAAACCTCAGACCCATGAATGAGAAAGCAGCTCTTGACAGTTAAGTCACTAAACTTTGGTATAGGTTGTTATGCACACTATTGTAGCAAAAGCTGACTAAGATAACTTCTGAATTGGTTGCTTTAAAATATTGACATTAGCTGGGTGTGTTGGTGCATGCTTGTAATCCCTGCTCTTGGGAGGTGGAGACAGAAGGATTGCGCAGGTTCGAAGCAAGTGAGGCTGTTTGCCAAATAAAACCTGTTTGCCAAATAAGACCCTGTTGCCAAATAAAAATATAAAAAATAGGCCTGGGAGTGTAGCCTGGAGGTAGAAGGGTTTCCAGGAACCCCAGTACACCCCCCCCAAAAAAATATTGACTTTAAAGCCAGGTGTGATGGTGCACACTTGTAATCCCAGTACTTGGGAGGCTGATACAAGAGGACGCAGGCTTGAGTTGGGTTTTAGTGACTTAGCAAGGCCCTCAGCAACTTAGTGAGATCCTGCTTCAAACTGAAAAATAAAAAAGGGCTTGGGGTGTATTACAGAAATATCATGCCACTGGGTTCAATCCCCAGTAACCCCCACACACACATATAATACATAATACATATGTTTAATGTTTATGTGTGTATGCATGTATATATACACATACAATGAGTCAAAAGATACTTATTGAAACTTTAATTTGAGCCAGTCACCATAGTCGGCACTGCAGAAAGACTGTAAAGAAAAAAATGACATGGGGAAACTTGAAGAGGTAATTGTAATACAATGCAATCTGTTTCTGATATAGATAAGCACAAATTATGGGATGGTTTAGAAGGGAGATTGGAACTACGCTTCACCATTCAAAGAAGTTTTATAAAATATAGGTAGAAATTATTCACATTATTGTAGGTAGAGAAAATATTGTATCATTTTCAATAACTTGGAAATGAGAAGTTATGGCCAGTCAGTGAACTATAAGGAATGTTGTTTTTCAGGAACTAGATGAGGTTCACAGAAAAATACATCTGTACAAGCAAAACAGCTTGAAGGAGTTGAGCAGGTTAAACAATGTGTGTCTAAGGCTTCCAGAGCCCTACTGCACATTAACTGGAAAAATGTAAAAGTTGATAAATCTCACATGGTATCATTGGTTACTAGGAGTCAGCTAAGCATGAGACCAAGGATAGGACTCTGGGTAATTTTTTACATTAATGAGATAAAGAGAGAGAAAATGGATCCATAAACTTAATATATATTTGTTGAACACTTTGAAGGATGTGGTAAATGAAAATAATAGTTGCCTCTCAAAGAGGGAAATGACTTCTCTCTGTCTAGTCAGAGCTGTAGTTAAGAGGCAATGCTAACACCTAGTGCTAAGTGTTACGATATGCTTAAGTGCATGAGACAAAACACACAGGGAGAAGGCCAGGGAAATTATACAGATAAAGAAGCAAATATGCGTAGAACCTAACAAAGAAACAAGAATTTCTCAATTCCAAAGAAAGAAAAATATAATTCCAAATAAGATGAATGGGATGTTTCAGATTCTCAAGAACAAGAGAAAAGAGGATGAGTCCACACGAGTGATCTTCTCTCTTCTTTCCTTTTACTGTATTTTCTCTTTCTTTCTCTTCTTCCTTCATCCTATTTCCTTCTGACAAAGTTTGAGAGATAAACTATAAGGTGACTTATGATCTTGCCCGTTTATCTCTCACACTAGTAAGGAGATAATTCTTAGCTAAAAAACATGGACTCTTTTATATTGCTCTGGTAGAAGTGGACTTTACTAGGAATGTTAGATGATTGGCAGTGTTATCAGGAGGTCCAGGGAGACACGTCCAAGTACAAGGCTCAATGCAGAATGACACGTAAAAATACTGCTGCTGTGGCCTGTGGTATCTATATCTCAGTTTCTTAAAATATCACAGAGTGTTAGCTGGGCATGGTGGCACATGCCTATAATTCCAGTACTTGCAAGGCTGAGACAGGAGGATCACAGGTTAGAGTCCAGCAAGCAGTAAGTTAGCAAGACTCTGTTTCAAAAAATATATAAAATAAAATAGGCCTGGCAGTATAGTGGTAGAATGTCCCTGGATTCCACCTTTAGCACCCGGCTTCTTCTGCCCCCCCCCACACACACATACGTACTGTAGCTTGTGCTTTTCAAGCTCAGGACTGAATATTCAATGTCTGTGAAGAGTCAAATGTTTGGAACCATGTTAGGATGGCCAATTGCAATAAAATGGATTCAATGAGTGTCCATGTCATCCTTTGCCCCCATCTGTAGGTAAGATTTCTGCTTGTACTCAGTATATCTCTTCTCCTTATCTTATTGTGATAGAACAAAAGCTCAGCTTCTCAGAGTGAAAGCTACATTTTCTAGCCTCTATTAAAGCAAACTATGTCCATATGACTAAATTTGGGCCAAAAGTCTTCTATGACATCTTTTGGGAGAGTGAGGATGAGTAACTCCCTACAGTTGTGAAATAATCAGTTGAAGGAGCCATCGAACCAATCCAGTATGGCAGCTTCACGGTTCTGTACAGGAGAAGTAAACTGCTCTCTTTTTTCCTAACTCAAGCAGTCTTTTTATGGATGTGGTGATGGGTGATCCATATCTCTTGCCTGCACCCACAGAGCTTGGGGAGAATGAAGGGAATACATGCCGGGTTCACCTCTGGCTGCCGGGACTCATATAGGGAATGTTCGCTATAGAAGATGTGCTCAAAAGATATTAGGGAAAGAGTAATAAAGGAAATGTTTGAGGGGAAGGGAGGAAAATGAGTGGTAAAAGGGCCCAACAGAGTGAATTACTCACGGTCAAGTTTTATAGATTTTAAAAAAGCTTTTTACAAGGTAAGGTTGGGAACAGAAACTAGGCTTCATGTAGTGAACATAATGTTAAATTGTCAAACTATAAAGTTGAAATTTGATATTTAAAGGAAGAGAATGGTATGAAGGGCGCATTTCTCTGGCTTGTACCTCATCCCAGGTCCTAGAGGAGGAGAGAAGTGGGCAGGAGCCGTGAGTGGAGACTGAAGCAGGCAAAGTTTTGGAGTCAGACATGGATACATCCCTAACTGTGCCATAACCAACTGGAAAACCCAACGTCGGCAGGCAGTCTTACCCTCTGAGCTCATTTCTTCACCAGTGAAGTGGAAATGATTACAGAAGCAGCAGCAAATCTCATCTTTCAGCACTGCCTGGTACACTGGGAGCCCTCAGAATCTTAGAAAATATTTTGGTGAAGCTAGAGAGCATCATTGTACTCTGTCACTTTGATCTCATGCCATTGGTTTTAGGCAAATAAAAATATCTAGTCTTTGCTGGGGCTGAAAACGATCCAGCACAATTCAGCAATTCTCAGGGATAGTGTTTGAGCCTACCAAGAAAAGAAAAAAAGTCATAACTTATAATTAGAAGGTGGAATCCTCAGGAAAAACCAACATTAGCATCTAAACAAGGAAATGAGCTTATTGACATTGAAAAATGTTACTATGCTTTCAATTTCATTAACGTCTCCAATAGACAAACACATTTATTTCTGTGCTGTGCGTCTGATAGCAAGAAGGGGAAAAAACATCAGTCTACAAGCTGTGGGACTCTAGACCATGACAGTGCTGATGAAATGTATGTTTCCTGAGAAGATGTACAATCCTTTCTGTGACCATTGAAATATTAAGGAAATTACTTATAAAACAGATAAAAATCCATTATGGGAGCACAGCCTAGAAACTGCAAAGGAGGATGGGAAAGAGTAATTTCCAATCCTCCTTGAAAATAAAAAAAGAATTTTTTCCTGTTATTATCCTCATGAAATTAAATTTCATTGTGCAGTTCTCATCTTCATAATTATCAGGTTGTTTTGGGAATTAGATATAAAAAGCTACCTCATATAAAGGTAGCAGCTGCTTTTTTCTAAATATTATATTTTTAAAAGGATAAAAAAGGAGTAACATTTCAAATAATCATTTTAATCACCATGCTTGTGCTGTACCAGCCCACCTACCTGACTCAACACCCATTTACAGACACTGGGGCAGGCTATCTACAAGAACATCCCCAGGCCCTAAAACCATCAAATCAATGAAAGAATCAATTCCAGAGAATCATCGAGTCAATTCTAGGGGAATTCAGTCTCAAAAAATGGGCCAGGGGATGGAGGCTGGAAGCCTATTATATTGAGAAATAGATTAGGCTGATGAATTGGCTTCAAACATGTCCAGATCCTGAGCACATGGAATCTATGAGTATGTTACTTTATGTGGACAAATAGACTTTGAAAGTGTAATCAGGTTCTGGACCGTGAGTGGGGAGAGTGCTCTCTGTTATCCAAGTGGATCCAAGCTAGTTACATAAGGTCTTAGAGGCAGAGGCTCTAGTTAGAAAGAGAGAGAGGGGAGAGGATAATGAAAGGAAACCAGAAAGATGGTAATGTGAGAAAGACTAAACAAATGTCGTTGGCTTTGAAGAGAGAAAAGGTCATGAGAAAGGGACCATGGGAAGCTTCTAGATGCTGAGGAAGTAAGGAAATGGGTTCTTCCCTAGAGAATCAGAAATGAAATGAATGTGGTTCTGCCCACTACCTTTGTGTCTACACAGTGAGACATGTGTGAGACTTATGACTTATAGAAATGTATAGTAGCAAGTCCATCTTATTTTAAGGCACCAATTTTGTGGCTATTTGTTGTAGCAGCATAGTAAACTAATACAAAAGAATCATGGGCATCCCTGACTTGACATTTCCTCCTAGTACTTGCTTTGTCTGATTTTATTATAACACTGCTTTCCCTGCTTTGCAGTGCACAAACTGGGCCTACTCTTGTCCCACTGGGGAAAATGTGCCTTTCTCTTCTTCTATCATTTGGGTGCCACACTTTCAGTGAAAGCCACAGCCATCTAATGCATTGCTCCGAGTTGAAAAATCATGTTGCATCCAGTCCTGAAGACGTCAGATGCTACTCTTTGTTTTCACTGTATAGGACTCATTTCAAGCTTCCAGCACAGCCAGGGCCTATCAGCCTTCTTTCCTTCCCTTCCTTCTTTTCTTTCTTTCCTTCTGTTGTAGTCTTCCAGCAATGGAGAATCTTATTCATGTCAAATGCCTTTCATACTTTGAATCTCTCTGATTTATGTTAGCTCTGACTTTTAGACCCAGATTTAAATGGCTCAAACAAGCAATTAATTAATGGCTCAAACAAGCAATTAATTATTGCCATCAGAATAATGTCATATCAATTATAAATCAACTTACTGGTGACCTTAGTAATCTAATCATGGCATAAAGATGGGGTGGAGCCAGGTGTGGTGGTACACACTTGTAATCCCAGCATTCGGGAGGCTGAGACTGGAGGATTGCGGTTCACGGACAGCCTCAGCTACTTAGTGAGGCCCTCCGCGACTCAGTGAGACCCTGTTTCAAAATAAAGAATAAAAAAAAATTGGGGCAGGGGATGTAGTTCGGAGGCCAAATACCTCTGGGTTCCATCCCCAGACCCACACACATACAAAAAAAGATGGGGTGGAAATCATGGTGGCAATCAGAATTTTGCCCAACCCTTAGAGAAAAAGCTAGAAGGTGGAGACCTTATTCTAGAGTACCAACATTCCCAGTAGAATCCTAATTATTAACAAGCAGATTGTTTAATTTCTTTCCAGGGGCTAAATGTAGGACTAGCATTGACTTGTATGTTTGGGAATAAGTCAAGATACCTGAAATAGCTCATTAGAAGACAACCATCTACCTGTATGCATGCAAATGCTATGCTGCCTTACTGAGATTGGAGCCTGCCAGAAGGGTAAGGGATAGGAATGGTGACTCTGATTTGACACTTCTTATTGCTGAACCTCTTGAGTGTCCCATTCAAGCCAGTTTATTTCAAACCACTCTTAAACCAAAACCACTGTATGAAATGAAAACAAAATCAGGCATGGTGGCACACACCTATAATCCCAGTACTTGGGAGACTGAAAGAGGAGGATCGCAGGTTTGAGGCCAGTCTCAGCAATTTAGTGAGGCCCTTTGCAACTTGGTGAGACCATATTAAAAAAATAGGACTGGAAATATAATTCAGAGTTAGAATTACCCTGGGTTTAATTCTCAGTACCACAAAAAAGAAAGGAAAAATTAAAAAAGAAAACGGATGGAAACAATAGAAGACAAAAACAAAACAACAATGAAAATAAGACAAAATACACACACACACACACACACACACACACACACACACACACACACAGATACCCCACAAACCTGATGGCCTAAAAAAGGTTCTAAATTACTGATTTTTGTACTAACACATTTTTCTTCTCTTATTTCACATTTCAGTGAAATCTCTTAATAAACCGAGTTGTTAACTTGACCAAGAGGTTAAAAGAAGGAAGACTAAACACAATACTAGAAATCACCAAAGTAGGGCTACCAAAATTATAGAAAAAGTCCTATTTTCAAAAACTTCTCAGACTTTTACAACCAGAAAATATTCTTAAAAAAAACTACTCAGCTTCACCATGCATGTAAGTTGTGGGTTCATTTGGTCATGATGATGTCTGGACATTTATAGAAGGTTTAAACATACAAACTTTGTCAGTGGCCCAAAAAGATTCTTGAATGGAGAGTTGAGTTCTTCTGGTTTCACACAAACCATCCTCTAGTTTTGAATCACATCATATTCCAGCTCTTGTGTTGTATATTTTTTAATTCAGACATGAAGATTCCAAGGTAAGCTGTGGGGAAACAATCAGTTTTGACACCTTTTTCCTGGAAATCATAAATCATCCAGGGTTCAGCAGACATTCTAGCCACATATACCTTGTCCTTCCTTCTCTTAGTCTCCTATCAACAGTCAGGTAGTTTCCAGTAAAAATTTTTTTTATTATTTTAATTTTTAATTTTTATTGGGTCATTATATTTATACATCCTATTGTGGTAAAAAAAAAAACTTGTGTGTACATACATGTACACATCATTGACTTAACCCCTACACAATTCCCACCCCATTCCCTCTCCGTCCCTCCTTCCCTTGCTTGGCTTAGTGGTTGACTTCGATATGTTTAAGTACATTGTATGTTTTAGAGATTTTCCTCCCCCCCCCTTTCTCCTCATTTAGGTTGTCTTGTTTGCTAATCTATGGGATTTCCTTTTTCATCTAGAGTTCCTCCTATGACCCATTCTCCCTAACTCTCACATATTAGGGAAAGCATCTGATTTCTTATTTTTTGTGACTGACTAGTCTCACTTAGCATAATGTCCTCCAGTTCCATACATTTCCCTGAAAATGATGTAATTGAGATTTTTTTAATGGCTGAGCAAAATTCCATTGTGTACATATAAAACTCTTCCAAGTTCAGAATGAACAACATACTACAGGTAAAGCTAAAGAGGAAGCGTATCAATTTCCTATTTAGTTTCACATGGAAGGGATAGAAAAAAGGCAGCAGAAGGATGAGATTCATAGGGAATGACCAATGAAATGTTTTATAATCTTCACATCCTATTCATCTAATAATATGAACCCCATTTGGGTTCAATTATTACTAGCATTTCAGTAGTAAACCTACGTATGTGATTATATCACTTTGTGATAGGACCCTTCCAGCTCATTTGAACGATTCTCGGCTTTTATGTTTATTTTTCATTTTAAGAATATGGGCACTGGTTTTAAACGGAGAATCATGTTGGGTTTCATTTCAGCTTAACTGCCCATCATTAGTGTGGTTTCTAATGGGTTTACACTGCTAGCCACTGAGAGTCATTTATATTTAGAAAGTTTTTCTAAAAGGAAGTAGTTTCTATGTATTTTAAAGCCATGGTGAATAAAACAGATGTAATCATGTAAACGCACATGGTGGCTTCAAAGATCAACAAATGCCTTTATCGACTTTGGATATGGTCACGGGATTTTTTTAACCCTGGATACAAGCACAGCCGTTTACAAAACACAAAGTTTCTGTGGCATCTCTAGAAGTAGTAATCAAATTAATGGGCTAAAAGGAAAAGTACTTTACCATTAAATTAGAAAACCTCAGTGAAGCAAGAATGGAGCTCTGTTTAACACTAGATAAGAACAACAAAAACTGGAGATTTTTAAGCTCTTCTGAGAAAGAAATGATAAATACAAGAAACATACATACATCTTTGTTAGTGACTGGATAAATAGGAATTGGGAAAGCAAAAAAAAACCAGTGGATTATCAGATTAGCAGTATTTTGTTGAACAATATCGCTCACCTGATAATATGAACAATGAGATGGATTTACCAACAATTGAACTGAAGTCATCTGAAAGACTGTAATGAAGCAGAATAAAAAGAAGGTAGAGAAGTAAAGCATACTGTTTTTCTGAGTTCTCAAGATTAGCATCATTTGTGGTAAAAGTGTTGTTTGGTAAATAATCAACAACAATGGTAATGTGTCATTTCCCAGAAATATTCTTTTCTGTCATAAACTACTTTAGATACTGCAGGTTTTTGCTCTCATTCAACCTATGCAACATCCCACTAATGAGAGCCCTACAGGGCTGGGCCATCTTACTCAAAACTGGATCCTACAGTCAGTCCTCAGCTCTTTACTAAATAACATTATGATACCTAGAAAAACCCTAGAGATCCACGTGGAATGGCTGAATTCATTCCAAAAAAAAATCCCTGTTTTCCTAAAGTATTTTTTTTCTTCCTGTCTTAGTATTAAGCCTCAATAACCTTAGTACATGTGATTTAAACTAATTATATAGTGAAGTCCCAGTAGAAGAATTAAAGACTTAGAGAAACCCCAGGGGAAAGTTGTGTTATAAAAGCAGCACACCCATTAAATGCATCGCAAGCTGCAACCCTTCCTGCATTTTATATTGGAGAAAATTCAAGCTGGAGAAGATAGGAGCATTTCTAAGGTCAAAAATGGAGCAAGTGCTGGGCCTGGGATTTAGGCCAGAATCCACTGCTATCACCACTGTGAGATTGGAGGTGGTATTGCACATAGAGTTCAAACAGGAAAAAAATTTTCTTTTGTTCACAAAGAATTTAGAAACAGAATATTTCTAAAATGGGCAAGAATTATATGTCTCTGCTAAAACAGGAATACAGAAAACTTTACAAATAAAAGTAGGAAGGAAACTTAATAAATTCGCGAGTTCTTTGGAAGGATAATTTCGCGAGTTTACAAGTCTATGCTTTGATGAATATATGAAAATAGAAACTTATTCCTATGTGCTTGGTTTTAAAAGTGCCAAGTTTATAAGGTATTTGTAAAAAGAGATTGAGTCTATTACCAATTTAATAAAACCTGAAAATTTTGGTACAAGTAGTATAATTCCAGAACTGATTTTTTCCTACTAGTCACACACATTCCAAGTCAAACCAAAGTGCTTTTCTGCTCTAAATAAATATTTTTCAACTTTCTGAAAAAGTCATGATGGTGGCACACTCCCATAATCCCAGTTTGTTGGAGTCTGAGACAAGAGGATTGCAAGTTTACAGCCAGCCTCAGCAACATAGTGATGTCCTCCACTCTGTTTCAAAATAAGAAAAGGTTTGAGGATATAGCTCTGAGGTCAAATACCCCTAAATTCAATCTCCGGCACCAAGAGAAAGAAAAGAGAAAAAAAAGAATCCATGTTGGAGCCAGCCAAAAAAGTCAGCAAGTCTTTAAGTAACTTGACCAGGCATGATCACATATTTCCCTAGACTTGAGACAGGCTTGCTTCCCACCTATAAATCATCTTAGTATATTGTCTTGATATGCAGCTCATTTTTATTGGCATAATTTATTTCATTGACAGCACAGAGGACCAGGTTTTGGATCCCAATATATATTTTGCCTTTATTCCCACTTGGATTCTGCAATAAACTTTCCCAATGTCAGAAATTTTATTAGGTTGCTGGAAGAGATCTATGCATTTTATTTTTTAATCTAGTCTTCAAAAGACATCTTAAATATGATAGTTTTTTTATTTTTAAAATTAATTGTAATTTTAATTACTTTATATTAATTCCTAATCATGAAGGCTGGTGATACTTCTGCTCTGAAGTATTTTTTTATTTAGTGGAAAACTAGTAAAGTAGGAATCTTCTCATTACCTTAGCAACTTAGCTAAACTAGGTTTCAAAATAAAAAAATAAAAAGGGCTGGGGTATAGCTCAGAGGTATAATGTCCTTGAGTTCAATCCACAGTACCAAAACAAAAACATAAAACAAAACAAAATGAAAACCTTTTCTAACACCAAATATATCTACTAGTCTCTCCCTACTTCTCAGTCTCCAATTCAGAGAAGAGTTGAAAAGGTCATTTTCAATACTCTTGTCTTATTCTTTTTCTATTCTTATTCATTTCCCACTCACTTTTACTCTTGTGATTTACTTTGAAGCAATTTTAAACTAATAGAATATTTGTAAGAATAGCACAAGGAACTTCTGAATCCCCTTCATCTAGCTCCCAATTACTTAAATTTAAACACAGTGGTTCCATGTATTTTTTCTTATGGATACACATAATGTATATTCCACTATCTTTACTATTCTTCTGAACAACTCATATGCAATTTGCAGATAAGATATCTATCTTTTCTTTTATTTATCAAAAGCAAGGGCTGTCAGCAACATAAGCACCACACAATTGTCTAAAACAGGATATATACAGTGATGCATGACTATAATCCAAACCTCAAACTTCCATTCACATCTCCTCAACTATCCCAATCAGCTCTCCTTCCTTTCTCCTTCAGGATGCCATCTGGGGTCATGCTTTGCATTTGACTTAGACGTTTCTTTAATCTTCAGTCTGGAATCGTTCTTCATCTTTTCACTCTTTTAAGACTTTAGTTGTTTTAAAGAATACAGATCTTTCATTCTGTAAGATGTCCCTCAACTGGAGTTTTCTGAGATTTTCTCAGACCCAGAGTGATATACTCTTTGTAGGATCAAAAAACAATGTGGCATTCTTTTCAGGGATCAGGAGGCTCATAAGGATAATCCTTTCCACAAGAGGTTATGCAAATGTCAGTTTGATGCTGACCAGTTTTGTTGTTGTTGTTGTTGTTGTTGTTGTTGTTGTTGTTGTTGTTGTTGTTTTACCATAACATTATCATTTGAGGCTCCTTCTAACTACTTCAGGTCGGTGGTAGTACTCAGATCATTGTGGAGGTAGGGTTCAGTTCCCCAGCTCATTAGGGTTGCTCTCAGCACTCTGAGGTAACCCTTGGGTCTTGACTCTCTTACAACATAGCAGCTTACTTCTTCAAAGCCTGCAAAAAAAATCCACTCCAGTATGCTCTAGGAAATATATACAATGTAATGTAAAAATGAGAATGACTATCTAATTTTCATCACAGGTACTGTTCACAAGCCAGGGCAGGAGATTACACAGAGTCTGCATATTAAACAACTTTTTGGGGCTGATACCAAAGTGTCTGGCAGGCATGAACAACTTCGAGGAGGAAAGATGTATTTTTGTCTCATGTAGTTTTTTTTTGTTTGTTTTATTTTTGTTTTGTGGGTCTGGGGATGGAACCCAGGGTATTCGACCTCCGAGTTACACCCCCTGCCCTATTTTTAATTCTTTATTTTGAAACAGGATCCCACTGAGTTGCAAAGAGCCTCACTAAGTAGCTGAGGCTGTCTGCGAACACAACCCTCCGGTCTCAGCCTCTTAAAGGCTAGGATTACAAGCGTGCACCACCAAGCCCAGCTTGTCTCATGGTTTTAAATAATTTGTTCAATGGTCAGCCAGCTCCTTTGGGGGTGAAACAAAACATCATGATGGAAGGATGTAGAGAAGGAATGCTTCTCAGCTGTGCAGTCCATGGCAATGGAGAAGAGAAGAGAGAGACAAAGAGGCCAGAAAGAAGATGTAGGCCCCAAAGGGCATGCGCCCATGCACCTACTTTCTCTGACCATGCCCCACATGCCTAAGGCTCCACCACCTTGCAGAATGCATTCAGCCATCAATGGATCAGCTCATGGACGAGGTCAGAGCCCTCAGGATCCCATCATCACAAAAGCCACACTGGGGGCCAAACCTTCAACATGTGGGGATCATTCCAGATTCAAATCACAGCAGCACACATCCAACGACCAGAAATTTTAAGAGGACATTTTAGAATTGTGTTTACTGCCATCCATCAGCAATTTCCCTTGGCTCTACTTCTAATATACCCCAAATGGACTCCTCTCTCCATTTTGGCTGTCACTGTTCCAGCTGATGCCTACCACCATTTCTTTCTTTTATTCTAGTAATACCCTGCTCTCTTCTTTCCACTTTTCAAAGTCTAGCCAGAGTAACCTTTTGCAAATGTACGTGAGATAATAATGACAACCTCAAAATTTTCAACAAGGTCCCAGGCATTCAAAACAAAGCCCACATATCTTCCTGCAGTTACAAATTTCCACATATTTTACCCCTGGCTACCTCAGGTATTATTTTCCTTTTGTTCCCTGGTCATCAGTTACTATAACCTGTAACTTCTCAAATGAGCCAAAGCTGTTACTGCTCCAGGCCTTTGCACATGTTCTATGATACTGTGGACTTGCTCTGAACAAATTTCTGTGGATATTTGCATATCGGCTCATATGTTGCTTATTTGATGGTATAAAGCAACGATATCGGTTCAACCATAACTCTAAACTTCAGTAGACTGTTTTCTTCATAATGTTTGTCATAAAATATATTGTCTATCTGTTTACTTATATATCATATTCCTAATACAAGGATAATGTTAGTTCCCTGAGGCCAGGGACCACATTAATTTCATTCAGTAGGTATATCGTTAGTACAATACTCCATTTCATACAAAGATTCTATGTATCATATAGAATAATAAAAACTAGAGAAGATGTTACTTTTTATTTACTCTTTTATTTATTTATTTATTTTTTGTAGAACTGGGGATTGAATGCAATGGAATTCACCTCTGAGGTACAACCACAGCCCTATTTTTTATTCTTTATTTTGAAACAGGTCTCACTAAGTTGGGGAGGGACAAGTAGCTGAGGCTGGCCATGAACCTGCAATCTCTCTGTCACAGCTTCCCAAGTATTGGGATCACAAACATGCACCACCATGCCCGGTTTAAGATGTTATTCTGGGTTTTTGTTTGTTTGTTTGTTTTGTTTGGTGGTACTAGGGTTCCTGGAAACCCTTCTATCTCCGGGTTACACTCCCAGACCTATTTTATATTTTATTTGGAAACAGGGTCTCTTAAGCCAGCGCGGCTGGCTTCAAACCAGCGCAATCCTCCTGTCTCTGCCTCCCAAGCACGGGGATTACAAGCCTGTGCCACCACGCCCGGCTTTCAGATGTTACTCTTTAAATGCACTAAATTTGGAAGATGGCAGCACATGCCTGTAATTCCAGTAACTAAGAGACTAAAACAGGAGGATCCTAAGTTTGACGTCAGTGCATGGTAACTCAGTGAGATCCTATTTCAAAAATAAAATGGGTTGGAAATGCTGCTGAGTAGTAGAGCACTCCTGGGTCCAAACCCTAGTACCACACAGACAAAAGTGATATAGATTCTGAAATTATTTCATATATAAAAACTACACGCACATACATACAAGCACTGTGTGTATGTGTAAAAGCTATTTGCCTTAAAGTATGGCACTTAAGAATCCATTAAGTTATTATATTTATAGTGTTAGAATCCCCCTGGGATTCTGGGAGAAAGGCATCACTGTAGAGACATTTGAGCCTCTACCTCCGCCACCCCTGGTGGGTAGCCTGGTATTGTTTGCAATGAACAGTTGGCAATTCTCTTCTACCATGAGTTAACATCCTGCTACTGAAGTTTATCACTATTAGCATCAACACTAAAATCTCTTATTTCAGAGACTCTCCAGGTTGTTATCTCCTTAAATACCTTTAAATTAATTCTTTTGTCAACAAACCCCTATACACCAAACCCTTCCAAAGGGATCCCTCTCTATCTTATTAGGGTCATCTTACTGAAGAAGACCTAGGGGTGCTCTTGGTAAGGTCCTAGTCATAAAATGGGCATCCCATGGCACAAGGTGAATTCAGCTTGGACCTGCCCTTTGTGAGCTTTACCTGGGGTGGCTTTCTGTGCTACAAATAATTCTGATATCCTCCAAGACTTTTCTTGTAGTCCTCCGGAACTTGTCTGAAAACAATATTCATGGTGACATTTTCTATGGCCAGTTTGCTAAGTTAAACTACAATATACAGCTTAAGAAATTTAAGAGCCTCTGGCTAAAGGGCTAAAATGTAACAGGAATGCTTAGGAACCGTTTGTATGCTTGATTTGTTTTACAGTGTTTTTGGTCTTTAGTTTTGATTGGATTGTTTTACTGAAACATGAAGGGCATTTAGAAGGCAAGAAAGTGAATAGGATACATTTGCAACAATACGCCCTAAGGCAACATCTTAATGTCAGAAGTAAATTATAACAACTTACATTACTGATGACATAGATGACATACATTATAACTCAAAGCCAGGAAAACTACATCAAGGTTGTTCTTACTATGACATAAAAAAGATTTTCTTTGTGTCTTTTGCAAGTAGATGAAGACCTTTACTGATGAATAGAGTATCAACAAAAGGTAAGAGAGGAAAATGCATATCTCCTGCATTACATGAAGACATTTTTTTTTTAGTCTTTTCGATGCCTTTGCATCTATTTTACTGAGAATGTCGCTTTCCCCACAGACAATGTGGAATGAGTTCCTCCAAATGTTATATAGGTGATTCCTAAGATGGAAAGAGGAAAAGTATCTGGAGTTTGTTTTGATCCATTCCCAATGTATATATCCAGTTGATAAGGACCAAGACAGCAGTGCTCATGGTTCACTAGTAAAACTGTTAGAGCCAAAGTCATGTAGATGTGCTTACTTACAGTCTTTAGCTCTGCATAAATTTTAAAAAGAAAAAAAAACTCTCATGTTTTTCATATATATATATATATATATATATATATATATATATTAAATTCCAATATTTCTATATAAATTTGAAGAGGACATGTTTATATTTATCTTCAAATTTTTAAAGCCTTATTTTAAAGCCCAAATTAACTCTTGAAATACAAACAAAATAGTTTATGAAACTTATTACCATAAAATTATTAACATAAGATGAGGCTACATATATGGAGAAAAAATGTGGCAACATCAATTAAAATATATTTAGTAGTTCCAATCCTGGTTACTATCTATGCTTTGTTTTTCATTGGTGTATGTTGTGTGTGTGTGTGTGTGTGTGTGTGTGTGTGTGTGTGTGTGTACGCACGTGTGTGCATGTGTGCAAGGAAGCTGTATGTCCAGGGTCCTTTATTCATCCTATGCAGCTTTGGCTCCAGAAGCTGAATGCATTGACTTGAAAAGCTAAGTAAAATCCATCTCTTTCTTTTAATTTGGTTTCACTGTCCCAGCTGCCCTATGAGGTATTTCCAGGATTGACAAAGAAAATTGCACTGTCAGAGATGAAGAAATTTGGAGATCCTTAAAACACCCTTGGTGTCATGGTTGTGCCCTTCAAGAGTAAATGGACTTGGAGTATGCATGTACTCATATTATGAATATCTAATACTCATTCTCTTGATTTACTTCTGTGGATATGTGGGTGATATTGGTTCACTGGAAAACTGAAAAGGATTATACTCTTTTGTTTGTTTTTCTCTTGATTTAAAGGCAGATTTGCCTAGGAACCACTTACCCTCCTAGGGAAGGGCCAACGGAAGTGAAATTCTTTTATATCTGAGATGTTGTGCCTTCAAACACAAAACAGAGTCAGAAATATGCTTGGGAATGGGATAGAAACTGCATGCCTATTGGAAGTAAAATGTTTGTTAGGTTCTATAGTTCATGGAAATGGTATTCAGTCAGACAACATCATCCCAAGGCAAAGACCTACCGTATGATCCAGCAATATCACCTCTGGGTATCTACCCAAAAGAATGGAAGCCAAAATACCAAACTAAAGCATGGATATCTATATTTAGAGCCATACAATTCACCATTGCCAAACTGTGGAACCAGCCAAGATGTCCATCAACAGATGAATGGATTACAAAAATATGGGATATGTATACAATGGAATTTTACATCATTTATAGGGAAATGAATGGAACTGGAGAACGTTATGCTAAGTGATATTAGTCAGTTACTAAAAGTAAGAAATCAGATGTTATCCCTAGTATGTGGAAGCTAGGGAGATAAAGAGCCATGGGAGAAACTCCAGACAAAGGAGGAGAAACTGTAGATGAGCAAATAAGGAAACCTAACTGGGGGCGATGGAAAGGGGAAGAGGAAAATTCTCTAATGTACAATCACAAACATATCAAAGTCAATCATTAAGCCAAACATAATAAGGAGGGAAAGAAGAGGTAATGAGGTGGGAATTGAGGAAGGGCTAATTGAGTGATGTGTTCATGTATGCCTCTACCATCTCCATTAAGACATGCTCCATTAAGATGTATGACTACAGTGTACCAAAAAAAAAGAAAAAAGAAAACATTCAGTGGGTATTCAGCAGGATATATTTTGTGGTTCAGCAGAAGCCTTTGTGGACCCCAAAATGTTCCTAAAATTATAGTAAACATAGACCCTAATACCAATGTCCCTATCACTCTGAACTACATGATGATGTAAGACTATAAGGCACCAATAAAATTACATTTTAAAAAATACACTGCTCCTAAACTGGAGGAACCTTACAATGTAAGGCAGGATACAACCTTGAGTTTATAAGGAATATGAAATTCCTTGGATCAATGTGCCCATGTGATTTATTAGTCTATATGAGATCTTGGTTTGTTGGCATGTTGTTCTTTACTTTGAGCCACAGTTGGTCCTGATGTGCACATGCAGTTAAAATAACAGTTGATACTGCTAAGCATCCTTGTGAAATTAGCACAGGCCGAGGCCATTCTGACAAGTACTGTCATCATTGTGGTAAAACTTGCTGTAATGGCATGGACAAGTATTGGATGAAGTCGTGGAATTGGAATTGCTTTATTTTTTTTTAATGGAATTTACAATAATAATTTTTTAAATCGGGTATTAAGAATTGATCTCAGGGGCATTCTACCTTTGAACTAAGTACCTAGCCCTATTTTATTTTTTATTTTGAAACAGGACCCCAGTAAGTAGCTGAGGATCTCACTAAGTTGTTGAGGCAGTCCTCAAATCTTCAAATCTCTAGTCTCAGCATCCCAAGTACTAACATTATAAGAATGTGCCAAGCTACAGTTGTGATTATTTTAAAGCTGATACATAGCAGTCATGAAGAAAAAAATGATTGCTATATATTTTAACATTTCTCAGCACGGTAGATGAGAGAAGGATGAATGCTTTATTCATCAGTATTTGATAACAATTCTTAAAAGCCATGTAGTGATACTGATTGTTACCGAAATAAGGAGAAATATCTATTATTTGTATCTAGCATATTTCCTATTTGATTTTTATTAATCTCTGTTCAGTAAAAGTTAGTCTAACCACTTTTAAAATCTTTCACCACCAAACCAAGAGAGTGAAGATGAAATCTTAAGATCACGTCACCTAATATACTGTATCTCACTCTAACCATTTGCAAAATGCACTTGGGTTGAGTTTTAATAGAAATACTGTTATGAAAGAGGCATTTAGTGACAGTAACCAACTTTTGTTTCTCCATAGAAACCGATGCAAGATGCAATTAGAGGCTCTCATTATAAGTGCTTAGATTAACAAAGTTTTAGTATGATGCTATAATTAAACCTTTCAGTCTTTCCCCCCAAAAGGAAAACAATCCATTGTGTTTGTAAAACACTTTAAAAAGTATAACATAGTTTTATATTATCTTATTTAATCTCTATATAATAGCTCCGAAAGGTGAGAGGCAGAGTACTGAGCCCCATGTTTTAGTTAGTTAAGGCTTGCCCAAGACTGTGCTGCTACCAAGCAAATCCCAGGGCTTCTACGTGAAGCAAGCCCTTTTGACCTCAAAGTTCATGCTCTTGTCTCACCACATGGTTAATGTTCCTCACACATAATTCTCCTATTGTAGCACCTGTGAAATTTCTTGTTTGAAAGGCTTTCATGGAGATTTTGTGCTTTTTACATGATTGTACTTATGCTGGGGTCCCTACGTTCCTGTGGCCACTCTTACTAGTTGCAAAATATCCAGTGTCACAGTGGCTTTAAAGAGATCTTTAGCCCCATTCTTCAAGACCAGTGAAATACAAGGAGATTTTTGTGTTTCATTTATACATAAATCAGGTAATAGTGAATCAGTATTGTAGAAGAATTGTTGGCTATCTGTTAATCTAATTAGGAAATAACCATAACCTGAAATTAATGAGTAATTGTATTTATTTTATTGTTTAGGCTTTTGTTTCTAAGGCTTAAAGCATAGTCCATGGTTATTTTCTGCCCAGATAGTCAGGACTTGGAACTTTTGCCTTCTTACAGTGCTAATATAACCTGACATAATCGATATTCTTAGCTAGTCATCTGAAAAGGTTATGATCTTTTTATTCATTTCTGAGTCTTTGACTTCCTCTTCTGGAACTTGTGTTCCTCCCCAACACCTTCAACTGAAAAAAAAAAAAAAAGTGA
The DNA here is from genome assembly GCF_963383645.1 of Muscardinus avellanarius. NCBI lineage: Eukaryota > Metazoa > Chordata > Mammalia > Rodentia > Gliridae > Muscardinus > Muscardinus avellanarius. Next base: position 96,946,515 of record NC_137787.1, on the reverse strand, counting down.
AGATTCAGGTGTATGACAATTTGTTTTCCCTTCCTGTATCTTGTCATTAATTTTAGTATCAGTAATAATCAAGTACGTTTTTGTTTTAGAATCTCTCTCTCTTCTTTCCCCATGCAACAAATTTCCATTGATAATTAACAAAAATAAATGTAATAAAGAGTCTTCTAAAGTGTTTATTTCCAACTATCTGTGGTCTGTGCTTGTCTGTGTCTGTTTTTAATGATGAGGGCAGGGCAGGAATAGGTGAAGTTTTGTTGTTTTAAGAGATGCTGACAAAGAAATATGAAAATGGATCATTTAGCCAGATGAGAGTCTGCATGCATATATTATCAATTTTATTTCCTTTTCTATTTTATTTTTGGTACAGGAGATTGAACCCAGCAGTGCTCTACCTTTGAGCTACACTCTAGGCCTATTTTATTTTATTTTACTTATTTTATTTTTATTTTAAAACATTCCAGATAAGTGGCTGAGGATCTTACTAAGTTGCTGACGCTGGCTTCAAACCTGGAAATTCTCCTGTCTCAGCTTCCGAAGTACTGGGATTTCAGGTGGGTGACACCATACCTGGTTTAACCAGTTATCTCTCTCTTCCTTCCTTCCTTCCTTCCTTCCTTCCTTCCTTCCTTCCTTCCTTCCTTCCTTCCTTCCTTTCCTTTCTTCCTTCCTATTTCTTTCTTCCTTTTCTTCCTTTCTTTTTCTTTCTTTGTTGGTGTATTGTAATCATACATCATAATGACGTTCACAGTGATAGAGGCATACATGCACACATCACTCGATGAGTCTTCCCCTGACTCCCTTCCACTTCTTCCCCTCCCTGGCAAGACATTGTGATTGTCATTTATAAATATGTGTATATACATCATGTCCACTGAAGTGTTTCCTTCATCAAGTCTTCCTCCCCAATCCCTCCCACCTCCCTCTTTTACTCCACTAAGGTTTCTCCTCCTTTGTCTGGAGTCCCTCCTGTATCCCAATTTCTTCCTAGCTTCCACATATGAGGGAAGACATCTGGGCTTATCCTTTTTGTGAGTGACTAATCTCATTTAGCATAGTATTTTATAGTTCCCTGCAAATCACATAATTTTGTTCTAATTTATGGCTGAGTAGATGTCCATTGTATGTATATCCCATAATTTTGTAATCCATTAGTCTGTTGAGGAACACCTATGCTGGTTTCACAGATTGGCAATTATGAATTGGCACATATTTATAAATTATGAATTGTGCAGCTATAAAAATAGATATGCATGTATTACTGTGGTAGTCTGGTTTCCGTTCTTTTGGGTAGATAACTGCCCAGGAATGATATAGCTGGGTTGTATGGTGGGTTCATTTCCATTCTTCTGAGGACCCTCCACTCTGTTTTCCAAAGTGGTTACATTAATTTGCAATCCCACCAACAATATATCAGAGCTCCTACTTCCCCACATCCTCTCCAGCACTTATTATTATTATTTGTGTTTTTAATGGTTGCCCTCCTAATTGAGGTAAATTGAAATCTCAGAGTAGTTTTGATTCACATCTCTTTGCTAATGATGTTGATCATTTTTCACATATATATGCCATTTTTTTGTTGTTGTTGTTTTTTATTTTTTTGCAGGTCTGGGGATGGAACCCAGGGGCATTCGACATCCAAGCTACACCCCCTGCCTTAGTTTTTATTCTTTATTTTGAAACAGAGTCTCAATAAGTTGCAGAGGGCCTTACTAAGTAGCTGAGGCTGTCTGCGAACCACGATCCTCCGGTCTGAGCCTCCCTAATGCTGGGATTACAAACGTGCGCCACCACCCAGCATGCCATTTGTATTTCTTCTTTTGTGAAGTGTCTATTTACTTCACAATTGCCCTTTTTTATTCAATTATTTACCTTTTTAATAATGTTGGGGTTTTTTGGCAGTAAGTTTCTCCTTGTACATAGTTCTAAGTCTCTGCTCAAATGTTTTAAAAATAAATATAAGTTCATTAAATTCTGACAAAACTACATTTGTATTTTAAGAAGGGTGATGAGTAAGAAATATGGAGAAATATGGGCAGGGGGTGTAGCTCGGAGGTCGAATGCCCCTGGGTTCCATCCCCAGACTGGCAAAAAAAAAAAAAACCCACAAAAAAAATATGAGCTTGGGGCTTTGGAATCTTCTGATTTGTGTATTTCTTGTTCTCAAAGCTGTTGTACCACAATCCCAATATACCTTTATGGTAGAAATACAGAGACAGAGACAGCTGAGGTACTCCCTTGTATCCTTCTTTGGGGGTTATCTTGGTAATGATTTGTTAGTACAAATGTACAAATTTGAACTATAAACTGTCGCCCTCAGCAATCTTAAAATTCAGGTTGACCACTTTGGGAGACAGAAGAACAATATCCCAGACATTCTGTGCTTGCTGCTTCCTGAAGGTTTATAATTAACTCACTGTATCCATCTCTACAGACACATAGGATTTAGATTCTTTTTTTTTCTTTGCTCATTATGCATGTTGCTGTCATTTCTCCTTAACAAATCGTTTCCTTCACTCTCAACCACTTTGTTCTTATGGATTTATTTTTTCTTTTATCTTTATTTTTGTTGTGATTTAAAGAAGCAGTTCTAGTTGACTGTGCTGTCAGGCTTCTGCCGTAGTCTTAGATCTTACATTTCCAAAACATCTAAGTTCTAAAAATGTCACCAAGTTGTACACTTAGAGTTTAGATGTTTCAATATTCTCCTCAGTAGTCAAGTACAGAATTTTCAAAATTTATTTTCTTTTTCAACCATAAACCCGTACAAATGTGTGTATATATATATTCATACAAATATACATATATATGAATATGAATATATATATATGAAACAACTAAATTTTTTGTTTAAATATAGATAAAATAAACTGGAGCTCACTATAATTGGCAGTAGAGTTGTGAGGGTTAGTCTGGATTGTCAACTTGACAGGATCATGCAACACCTAAGATTATGTGACTTTGGGTACATTGATGAGATGACTGGTTTATGCAAAGGCAGATAGAAGGGGAAGTCCTGCTCTGAATGTTGGCGGCACAGTTCCGACGGGCACAGGACCTGGATTAAAGGAGGAGAAAGCCGTGTGAAGGCCGGCGTGGTTTTTCCTGAAGGGAATGAGACTGCTCGCGTGTAAGATACCGGGCTTCAGCTCTTTGAACAGGACCTTCACCATCATTTCTCCAGGGAGTTTTCTGTTCTTTCCATCTTGGATGGGGACTGAATTCGCAGTTGCTACAATTCTGAGACTCCAGCTCTTGGATCTCACAACCAGCTGCTGCTTCCTCCTGCTCTCTCCGTGCAGTTGGAAACTTGGGACTGTACTGTTTTGGACTATGAGCTGATTTGATAAATTCCCTTTTACCATATATGTGTTCTGTGAGTTCTGTTATTTTAGTTAACTCTGACGAATATAAAAGTTAACAATATAGGTCAAAAGTATAACTATTTGAGGGAAACAACAACCCTGCTAAAAAACAAACAACACTAGAAGACTATAATACACTACTCAATAATTCTTAGTTGGTTCCATTTTTTTTTCAGAAAGTGAAAAATGAGAAAAATAAATCCATTAGTTTTCCTGAAGGAAGGAAAGAAGAAAATGAGAAAAACTGAGGTTTGACCAAGTGATTTCTGCCCCATGTGGTACAAAAGGCTGAGTAAAAACCTCAGGGAGGTGAAATATTTGTGGCAGATGCTCTTTCAAGGGCGGCTAGTAAAGCATGACAGGCACTTTTGCAAGCATCTGATGTATTTCTCACAAGTACTCTCCTGTTCCTCTTTGTAAATATTGGAGGAGGGAACACTGAATATATCTCTAAGAATCTCCTCTGTATGTTCTAATACTATTTTTAATTTCACTCTATCTGTAAATGCAAATACACAGTATTTATTTTCAGTGATAACATCTTTAGTCATAGATCTTCTAATCAGAAACACAGACTTAAATGCCTACAGAAGTTAGGCAGGTCAGTCAATATGGATTAAAAAAAAATAAAAAAAATAGAGACTGATGAATCACAGAGAGTGGCTTAGCCTGGTAAAGCTGCTCAGATTAAAAATAATGAATAAAAATAAGCGAATGAAAAAGTTGAAAATTAGATACATTAAAAACTGTACCAATAAGGCCGGGCGTGGTGGCACATGCTTGTAATCCCCGCGCTTGGGAGGCAGAGACAGAAGGATCACAATGGTTCGAAGTCAGCCTCTCTGGCTTAAGACCCTGTTTCCAAATAAAAATATAAAATAGGTCTGTGAGTGTAACCCGGAGGTAGAAGGGTTTCCAGGAACCCCAGTACCACCAAAAAAAAAAAAAAAAAAAGTCCAAAAACTGCACCAATAAAAGTATACAACTAAATAAATATACAAAGTATTCTAAAAATAATAAAAAATGAGACAAAATAAAATCATTCAAATATTTAGGTTTCTGGAAACTGGACCTACCAGTTTAACTTCTAGTTGAGGAAATGGTCAGCAACTTCCCAGGTGCTCATGGACTAAAGGAGCAGCAGATATACCCTCTATTTAATACTCCACTAGAACTTTACTCCACTTTCCTATTTAGACTTTCTTTGCTGTTTCTTTTCTCAAGATGTGTTCCCCTACTTCTGCAGTCTTACTCCATATGCCCTTGTGCCTGCCTTCTTCTTTCTCTTTATTTGCCCTTCTTCAACTCTCCAAGAGGTGAATGGAGGGGGTGAATTTTATATATAAATTTTCGATAACTCTTTAGTCAAGTTGAATGCTCCTGACTCATTTTCCTTCTTAGAAGTGTGTGATGGCTTCTCCTTACCTGTGTAACAGCCTGTATGCTCATCTGCCATTCCGGCTCCTTCTCCACTGATTTCTGCTTGCTTTGCCAACCTTGTCTCAGAACAATAACCCTCCCAGTCTCCCACATCCGTGAGACCATCATTGCCAGCGAGCCTGCAAGGCAGACTGCCCGCTCCTCACCAGTCATCCGTGTCCCTTCACTGTGCCTGGAACATGTCTTGAATATTGTAGGTATTTAATCAATGTGAAGTGGAATTGAAATTTTTGTTGTCCATTTGAAAACAAATCAGTTGAAGAATTGCTATTTCTCAATTTAATGTTTTAAAGCCAATTAAATTGTTACATTTTGCTGAAGACTCAGTTTTTCCTCTTTAAAATCAAAATAAAAGGTAACAAAGATAATAAAAGGCATCCTTACCTGCCTTTCTAATCCCTTGCTTTACCAGTTTGATTAGACAGATGGCACTAGGTGTTTGGATCTGGCATGTGGCTGATGGTCATAGATAAGAAACAAGAAGTGAGACAGACGTCCAAGTTCAGAAACTGGTGACTAGTAGACCATAGTTCATTTCCACTGCTAAGAGCTTTCACTGCCAATGTTTTAATCATTCTAGGTCCCCGCCATTTCATGAATTTAATGTATGAATGCTTGGCTTTTCATTTACAAAGTTCACCTTTTACTTCCTCAGTTCTAGATAGAATTCTGTAAAGGGAATAAACAGACATTTCCTTGCCATTTACAAAGGACTTTGTTTGCCCAAGAATTACACAATTTAGACAGTGGCAAAATATGAAATATGCCACATGATACTTTGAAGGTGACCTCAAGTCAATGTCAAATTTGAAGAATGAGTATTGAGGAAATTTAAAGGTTTTTAAACAAATCTTATGGCTACCTCACAGAATCTCTTTCCCTACTTACATGCCCAGATGCTTTTATAGACATTAGTACACAAACAATTTAAACTGTTTTTAAAATATAAAATCTGGTTTATCTATGAGACACACTTCGAAACACAAACCAATTTTGTGATAGTAATACCATGTCAATATTTCCTGACAGAAGACAAATGCTGTTATTATTTCACTGTTTCTTACCTTTGTGAAAGTGTAGAATTTTACAAAATGACTCTTTACATGTCAAAACAGTAAGTTTATGAACAGTTTTTTTTTAAACTTACAGCAATTTATATATCTCTGCTGGCAATGATGGATAATCCAGGTATATTGGATTATAAATGGGACACAAAACCATATTGGCATTTTTTTAAAGAGTAAATATAATTTTAATGGAGAAAGTTATCTTTCCACCAGAATCACAGGAAACTTTTTTTATATAAAAAGATTACTTTAATTTGTTTTAATTCTAATTTAATAGTATATACTCCATGATAAAAGATTGATGCTAGGATCATCTTAAAGTGATCTATCTCTATGTCTCTATTCAGTACTTCATTATCTGACATGCAGAATGAATAGTAGAAGACTTAGCACTCAGTAAAATTAAGAAATAAAATTCTGCTTCATGTTCTCTTTTTCTTTCCTAAGCTTTTTTCTGGACCTCCTTTCCTGTTATCTGCACACAGATTCATGTAGTGTTCTCATGTTATTTTAGATCCTCTGCAGTGGAAACCTGATAAATTGTTTCAGGGCAAGTACTTCAAAGATACATATACCATAGTAATAAAAAAATTAAAACTTAATGTAAAAGCACAAAGGGAAAGGCAGTGCACATCTCAACGCCTGTGAAATTTTAAGGAATAATTTGGGAAGAACCTTCCTAGAACTTTAATCTCAAATGACAAGTCTTTTTCTGAGGCCATATGTCCATGAGCCTGATGTGGGAACAATAGCATTAGATGCATATTTTATGTGTCTGGCTGTAATCAGAACTAGCACAGCTTTGGATCTTTCCGTTAGAGTGCTCTCAGTATATAGTCACCTTTTCCAAGAGGATATTACACTCAGCAGTTCTGTCCCACTTCCTTCTATTCACCTATTTCTGATACAACCTGCTTCCTCTTCTTCAAAGGGCAGGACCATATTCCATATAAGCTTTATTACCTTTATATAAGCAAGTTTCCAAAGTAACCAGCCCTTTCAATTCCCTCTGTAAAATAAACAGATTCTCATAGTATATTTAAATCCTTGGTTAATCCCTAGAATGACCATAAAATTATTTCCCTATCATTTTAGTTGTTCCCAAACCATTTGTGCCAGCTGTTATTGTAATTACATAACTTAATTAGATAGTACAGAAACTATGAAAATAACATAAAACTAAAATATGAAAGTAAAGAAGAGTTTATTGTAGCCATAAAAACCAAATTTAATGCTTTGTAAAGACTCAATAACTATTCTTCAAAAAATGAATTAGAAAAGATAGAGCAAAAATAATCCACAAAAATTAAAGGAATTCTATATCTGGATTTCTTTGAAAATGTATGGTAAATTCTTTTCATTTTAAAAAGGTGAAAGTACAAATTATGGATAATATGAATATAGTTTATTCAATAAATTGAACCTTAATCATGGGTGTATAGTAATAGAAAAGGTCTTTAAACCCCTTTGTGGTCTATGAAAATAGCAAGAATTAAAGATCCTCAAGATCATGACTTTGTTATTCATTTCACAGTTAGCACCAAGAATGGTGTTAGAAATTCTTTTTGGAATCCTTGAATAGAGTCTACCAATGGCTAAGTAAATATGAATATACCACTATGATCTTAAGCCAAGCTTCTCAGGAGCAGATGCTTAGACAGGGATTTTTATAACAATGGTTTAGTAGGAAAATGTTGTCAGGAGAAAAAGGTAAGGGAGTGGAAGATGGAGGATACTGAACAAAAATATGAAACAAAAGTACAAATTCATGTGTTATCCTATCTTCAGCCAGATTATTCACCCAATCTAGGGATAAGACTGCAGAGGATACTTTCCTTCCTACAGGCAAAACATCAGACTTCTATATCCTGTTCTTCTCTTGTCCATTAGTTATAGATCTCCTCCAGTACTATGTAAACTCTGAGATGCTTCCATTAAGTCAGTTTCTGGGAGTCCAAGGATATCACTAGTGTGAGCTGTGACAGCTAACTTGTGGAGGCTATAGTATAGATGTGCAAATCCAATAAGGATTTAGTAAAAACGTTATTGTAGCCTTTAAGGCCAAACTATACTGAACAGACTCATTGCTCACTTTTTGGTCCAATTGATGAAGCCATATACATGGACAAAGAGTGTTCCTTAGGGTTCCATCTGAGTCTCTTCTGCCTGTGTGATTTCTACTGGTAACAAGGATTGCCAAACATTTTCAGGCTTGGATTATGTCTACACAAGTTTTATTATTAGATCACTAGCATTGCAGGAAAGAATATTCATTTTATTACATTTTTCTTAGTTTGGGCTATGAGAATTTAAAAATAATCCCCCAAATAAGTTCCATGTGATAGGATATGAAACTAAGATGATCTACTAGCTACTATAATATGCTTTAAAGTGTGGTTTACTATTAGTTACTGTAATCTACCACCTAGCTTTATACTGAGAACATAAATGGAAAATATAGTATTTTGTTACTGAAACTGAATCTTCACTAACATTTAATATGTAGTTGGAGATGAAGTTCTAAAAATATTATAGTAAAAATGTCAATCCTAGAATGAGTATTCTAACATCTGTTCCAATTTTCAAAACTTCTTTTGACATTCTTATTACTATTTATAAAAAGTAATGTTCTTCAGAAATGCAACTTTACTTTTATCTTTTAGAAATAAATATCAATGGTTATATAATTAAAATATGTATATATATACTAATATGTGTTACATATATAAATAATTCAAAAACATATAGAAATATGTGCTTAGCTTCAGTGTTCAAGCAAATAATCAAAACACAAGCATGCTTTATCAAGAAAATTATTTTGAATAATATGCTGTATAATAAAAAAGTCACAAAGCCTTCATTACTTTAGTCTTCGAATTATTTAGTCTGTAACATTATCTTTTCCTTGAGCTAAATAATATCACTTACAAACTAAAACTAATCTGCAAGTATTATTAACAAGGGAGATGAAGAGGAACTTCTTGAAACCAACACATTTTCAGTAGGTGTTATAGAAAGGCAACAGAAACACTCACAACCAAACAGTCCACTGGACATCTGGTCTTGTTGTATACTTTAGTTTAAATTAACAGAACAATAAATGTTTATAGTAAGCAATATGTAACATTGTACTCCCAGTACTAGTGATAAAAATGTAATTATGAAAAAATTGCATCCAAAATTTTGAGTATTTACTTTAATAAATAGGTTATTGTACTTTTCACTCATGTAAAGTATTTTATTCCCAAAAATAGTAGAAAATTAAAATATTGTCATTTGTCTGTCTTCAAGTAACACAAGGCTACTCTGACATAAATGTCCATACATGGTGCAGAATATTTATCACATGTGAAAAATTTTTTATTTTCCTAAGTTCCAAATTATTGAATTCAAAGGCACTTGAAGGAAGTAAGGTAGCTGCTGAGTTAACCACAGTGTGGAGAAGTGTTCACTTCCTACGTTGCAGGCATTTTGCTTACTTCAGGGTATTTCAAGACATGAGCTGTGTGACCAGAGATCAATCTAAGTTTATGTCAGGTAAGAAGCTCTCCTCCTGAACTTTAGCACAGTGGTCAATTAGAATAAAAACATATATGAAAGGCTTTCAGCTTTATCATATATTGAAAAATATTTACAGTGGTCCTTGATAAAACACACTTAGGGAGGTAGGGAAAAAATTATATATCTACCTCAGATTTCCCAGTAAAGAAATTCCTTAATAGCCTTCCAAATTGAGGCCAAATAATAAGGGTACAATTTCTGAGTTAGCAAAAATCCACTAGACTATCAGTTCCAAAAGAACAAGGACCTAACTTTGTGTTCACTGCTTTCTGTCCAACACTTAGATGTGTGGCTGGGAGATAGATCACTAATGACAATATTAGTTGAAGGACCACATTACCCAGTATCACCATGAACACCATATATTCCATGAAACAAGAACATGGCACTGAAATCAGCTACTAGACATCAAACCCAAGAGAACACAGGATGATGATCCATACAGCTAAAATAGGAAAGCTCTGAGCAGGGGATGATCGGCTGCAACATGATGAGGACCGTCACCAGCAGCTCATTCAAGAAAGTCTTGAGACCCAGATTTTGAGGACATATAATCTGTTGGTCTAATAGAGATCAGCCTTTCTGATGTGCAATAAATTATGTATCAAAAATAAAAGTTGCTGGGTGTGGTGGCGCATGCTTGTAATCCCCACACTGAGACAGGAGGATTGCACATGTTTGAAGCCAGCCTCAGCTACTTAGTGAGGCTCTCAGCAACTTAGTGAGACCCTGTTTCCAAATAAAAGATAAAAATAGGTCTGGGAGTATAGCCCAGAGGTAGAAAGCCTCTGGGTTCCACCCTCAGCACCACCAAAAATAAATAAATAAATGAATAAATAAATAAATAAATGTTAAAAAGTTCTCCTTCCAACTTAAAAATATTATATCATATTTACTCTCTGAAAATATTTTGAAGAGCACAAGTAAGGTACTATAAAGGAAATAATTAGAACTGTGAGAGGTGAGCAATAACAGTAGAAGATTGGTTAGTTTATCTCTAATTTTCCTATAAGTAATTTAGAATGTGTTCCAAGAACAGCAGCATTATGGCAACACTCTGCCTCCATCTCAGGAACAGGACAATCACCTGTAGGGCACACTTAAAGGTAGGTCTGCGGTTATTCAAAACATTATGCTATTTATAACTGTGCCTGATTCCCTGATGCTAAAATCTACATATTATTTTTAAAATGTGAAATTAATCATATTATGTGAAGAAGTTTTAATCTATTGTATGAATGTATGTATGTATGTATGTATTTACTTATTTATTTTTGTGGTACTCAAGATGGAACATCAGGACATTCTGCCTCCGAGCTACACCTCCATCCCTATTTTCTATTCTTTTTTTCATATTTTATTTAATTTATATGCGGAATATATTGAAAGTGGTGTACGTTTAGACTGTGCTTAGTGCTCTTTCCTCCCCTGTTCCCCTTCTGCCCTTCCAACAATGAGTGTCCAGGTTAACCATGCTATATTCATACTTTTACACATATTCAGATGTAGCTACTGCATTGATCAAACTCAGTCTTCTTCCTTTTATATCCTTCCATTATAGCTTTGCTAAGAATTCCCCTCCATTATCTGGAGTCACTCTGGTATCCCCAAAACCCCTTAGTTTGGGCATATTAGAGAAAACATATGCCCCTTCTCTTTCTGTGCTTGACTAATCTCACTTAACATAATGTTCTCCAGATCTTTCCATCTTCTTGCAAATGCTGTGATTTTATTCCTCTTTATAGCTGAATAGAATTCCATTGTGTGTATTTTCCATAATTTTTCAATCCATTCATCTATTGATGGAGACCTAGGTGGGTTCCATATTTTGGCTATTACAAATTGTGCTACTATGAACATGGGTATGTATATGTTACTGTAGTTCTCTGAATTCAAGACCTTTGGAAAGATACCCAGGAGTGGTATAACCGGATCATATGGTGGATCTATTCCCAGTTTCCTAAGGAATCTCCACACTGATCTCCATAGCTGCTGAACTAGTTTGCACTCCAACCAGCAGTGTAAAAGAGTTCCTCTTTCCCCACATCCTCGCCAGCATTTGTTGTTATTTGATTTTTTTTTTATGCTTGCCACTCTGATTGGGGTTAGATGGAATCTCAGCATAGTTTTTATTTGCATCTCCCTGATGGCTAATTATATTGAACATCTTTTCATGTATCTATTGGCCATTTGTATCTTTTCTTTTGTGAAGTGTCTATTCAGTTCAGTTGCTCATTTCTTGACTGGGTTGTTTGTTTTGCTCAGGGTTTTATATGTTTGATTGCTTTGCTTTCTAGTCTCACACAGTCACTAGTTCTTTTTATTTTATTTCATTCTTTATTTTGAAACAGAGTCTCACTACGTTGCCCAGGACCTCACTAAGTAGTTGAAGCTGTGTGAGAACTATGATCCTCCTGTCTCAACCTCCCAAATGCTGGAATGACAAGTGTATGCTGCCATGTATGGCTATTTTGTTTAAAAATAGAAAATCCGATGTATATTCTAGATATTAGTCCTCTATCAGAGGAATAGTTGGCAAAAATCTTCTTCCGTTCTGTTGGTTCTCGGTTGAGGTTCTTTATGGTTTCCTTTGCTGTACAGAAGTTCTATAGTTTCATGCAATCCCATATATTCACTTGCCTTTTAGTTTCTTGCACCTTTGGGGTCTTGTTGAGAAAGTTTTTATATGTGCCTATGTGTTACAGTGTTAGACCTATCCCTTCTTCAAGGAGCCTCAAGGTCTCTAGTATAACTTCCAAGTCTTTAATTTACCTTCAATTGACTCTTGTGCAGGGTGAGAAAGTGGGATTTATTTCCTTTTTTCTAAATATGGTTAACCTATTTTGCCAACACTATTTGTTGAACAGATTATCTTTTTTCCAATGTATGTTTTTGGCCCCTTTGTCAAAAATTAATTGGCTGTGTGTGGATTTGTCTCTGAGCCTTCTATTCTGCTCCATTGGTCTAAGTATGTGTTTTTGTTCAAGTACCATGCTGCTTTTATTACAATGGCTTTGTAGTATAAAGTCAGGTATTGCCAGGCATGGTGGCTCACGCTTGTAATCCCCGTGCTTGGGAGGTGGAGACAGCATAGTGAGGTCCGCAGTGATTAAAAAACATACATGCACATAGCACTTTTTCTTCCCCATTCCACCCCATTCCCCTGTAACCCTCCCCATATATGTTAGTGAGATTGGTAGTGACATATTTCATCACAAAATATCATTATTCAAACCACTTTATATTTATGGCCCTTGGGTCAAGGTCCAAAGATCCTGATACTTCCAGGGCAAAAGAGCCTGAAACTCATCACAACGCTCAGTGCACTCTTACTGAAAAGGAAGGAGGTACAAGTTGGCCTCAGGAAACCAGCCCTATCCTGCATGGCTTTACTCAATCCATTTGGGCTTTGCAAATAAAATGGTAATGAAACTGAAATACTCAAGGGCAGAGAAAATGTGTAGAAAATTTACATATCCTAAGTACAAGTATAGGGCAAATTTAGTATAACTCAAAACATATTGGCAGATATGAAATAGTATCTTGTTGTCGCTATTGTTGTTGTTTTTGCAGTACTGTGGATAGAACCCAGGGCATTCTACTTCCAAGCTACATCCATAGCCCAATTTTTAATTCATTTATTTATTTATTTATTTATTTATTTATTTATTTATTTATTTATTTTTGGTGGTACTGGGGATGGAACCCTTCTACCTCCGGGCTACACTCCCAGACCTATTTTTTATATTTTATTTGGAAACAGAATCTCTCAAGCCAGCGAAGTTGGCTTTGAACCTGCATGATCCTCCTGTCTCCGCCTCCCAAGTGCGAGGATTACAAGTTTGCGCCACCACGCTCGGCCCAATTTTTTATTCTTTATTTTGAAACAGGCTCTCACTAAGTTGAAGAGGGCCTCACTAAGTAGCTGAGTCTGTCTGCAAACCATGATCCTCCTGTCTCAGCCTTCCAAATGCTAGCATTATAAGCGCTAGCTTAAGAGACCCTGTTTCCAAATAAAAAAATATTAAAAAAAATAGGTCTGGCGGTGTAGCCCAGAGGTAGAAGGGCTTCCAGGAACCCCAGTACCACCAAAAATAAATAAATAAATAAATAAAAAATAAAGTCAGGTGTTGTGATTCCTCCTGCATGGTTTTTGTTGCTGAGAACTACATTGGCTATTCTGAGTTTTTTTTGTTCCAAATGAATTTAAGGAATGAATTTTCTGTGTCTGTGAGGAATGATGTTGGTAATTTAATAGGTATTGCATTGAATCTGTAGATCGCTTTTGGAAGTATGGCCATTTTGATGATATTTATTCTGCTATCCATGAACATGAAAGATCTTTCCATCTTCTAAGGTCTTCTTGAATTTCTTTTTTCAATGATTTATCATTTTCTTTGTAGAGGTCTTTTCCTCCTTGGTTGAATTTATTCCTAAGGGTTTTTTTTTGTGTGTGGTGTGTATTTGTGTGTGTGGAAAATCCTAAGTCAAAGTGTTTTCTGGATTCTTTTTCAGTGGGTTTATGGTTGGTGTACAGAAAAGCTTCTGATTTTTAAGATTGATTTTGTATTCAGACACTTTGCTGAATTTGCTGATCAGTTCTATAAGCCATTTGATTGAGTTTGTTGGCTCTTCTAAGTATAGTATTATGTCATCTGCAAATAGTGAAAGTTTGAGAACTCAAGAAACTCAGCACTAAGAAAACAACCCAATCAAAAAATGGCAAGTGAATTAAATAGATACTTCATGAAGGAAGAAATTAAAATAGCTAATAAATGCGTAAAAAATGCTCAACATCATTAGCAATCGGAGAGATACAAATCAAACTCTCCTGAAATTTCACCTCACTCCAACTAGAATAGCAATCATTCAAAACACAAACAACAACAAATGCTGGTGAGGATGTGGAAAAGTGAGGACTCTAAAACATTGTTGGTGGGATTGCAGATTAGTGTAACCACTTTGGAAAATAGTATGGAGGATCCTCAGAAGAATGGGAATGAACCTACCATATTCAGCAATACCACTTCTTGGTATCTACCCAAAAGTAAAGAAACCAAACTACCAAACTATGCATGCATATCTATGTTCATAGCTACACAATTCACCATGGCCAAACTATGAAACCAACCAAGATGCCCATCAACAGATGAATGGTTTACAAAACTGAGGGATATGTACACAATGGAATTTTACTCAGTCATAAAGAAAAACACAATTACATCATTTACAGGAAAATGGGTGGAACTGGAGGACATTATGCTAAGTGAGATTAGTCAGTCACAAAAAAAAAAAAAAGAAAGTGGATGCTCTCCCTAATATGTGAAAGCTAGGGAGAAATGATTAAAAGGAATTCTAGATGAAGAAGGAGTTTCTGTAGATGAGCAAATAAGGTGACCTGAGGGGATGGCATGGGGGAAGAAAGAAATTCTCTAATGATCATGATGTACTTTAGCAAACACATTAAAGTCAATCACTAAGTCAAGCATGAGAAGGAGAAAGGGGAAGGAAATGCGGTGGGAATTGGGTAAGGGATAATTGGGTCATGTATGCCTGTATGTCTCCACCATCTTGTATACCATTAAGATGTATGACTATAATGCACCAATAAAAATGTTAAAAGTTAAACAAATAAAAATAGCAAATCCTAGGGAATGTAGTCCCCAGTTATGGTAGAACAAAGATGTGGTACTGAACTCACCTTCCTTCTGTAAATTACAATACAATTTGACAAAATAATGAGACAATTGTGTTCAGATATTTGTAGAGCAACATCGAGAACAGGACTATGATCCTTGAGAGAAAGCAAATATGTGAGGCTTGCCCCAAATTAATTCATGACTTCTGCTACAATAAAAAAGGCAGAAGGCAAACAGAGGAGTGAAGAAAATGAATTTAGATACAGAAATGAGAGATCAGGATTGGTAGCACACCTGGAATTTGTGCAGCATGTTTAAGTGGGAGAGGAGACTTGGGTGGAGGTGTGGGGAGAGGAGTATAGAAGTCCAGGTTCACAGTCAGTGCAGCTCTCAGCAAAGAGCTGACATGAACGCACACAAAACAATCTTCCACAAGACTAAGGAGATTGGTTGTTTAGGAGGTAAATGCTGAGCTGAAATATAAAAAGTTCACAAGACAGTGAGATATTAGAGTTTGAGCCTAGTTGGAGTACAGAGACCACATAATTACCAGCTTTAGAGTAAAGACAATACAAGTAGATTAAAAAATACTAAAGACCATAAACCAAAGTACAGGCAATCTTCCAAAGTAAGATACACCCTAGGATTAAAGGAGGGAGTACATCCTAGAATAAAGGGCAAAATTGAAATAGATCTACTCTACAATAAAAATTCAGTTCTACAGAAAATAAAAATCATAGGAAAAGGTAAAAATGCAGATCATGTAAAAATAACCTTTTAATTGTTCTATTAATTATATTTTATTAAAACAATAACTCTAAACAAATTATAAAAATTAGAATGCAACTGGCTGTGGTGGTGCACACTTGTAATCCCCACACTTGGAAGGCTGAGACAGGAGGATCGTACAGGTTTGAAGGTAGCCTCAGCTACTTAGTGAGGCTTTCAGCAACTTAGTGAAACCCTGTTTCCAAATATAAAATAGGTCTGGGAGTATAGCCCGGAGGTAGAAAGCCTCTGGGTTCCACCCCTAGTAACATCAAAAAAACGTTAGAATGCATATTATTATTTTTATGTGGTTTGCATGCAGATATTAAGACAGAAAAATCATCCAGAATAAAATTTTTAATTTTTTACTTTAATAAGCACATACAAATATATAAATTAAAACCAAAGTAAGAATATGAAAACACTCCAACATTAGACACAGAGAGAAATTTCCTCATAAGACCCAAAGCTCAGGAAATTAAAATAAGAATTAATAAATAGAATGGCATTAAAACAAAAGGTTTCTCATCAATGGAAACCATCAAGAGTTTAAAGAGAGAGCCTACAGAATGAAAGTGTTTTCCAGCTATCCCCTGATAGAAAACTAATATACTAGAATATACAAAATACTTAAAAGACTTAACACTAAATAAAAATAACCCAATCAATAAATGGGTAATAACTAAATATACGTTTCACAAAAGAATAAATATAAATGACCAATAAAAGTATGAAAACTGTTTAACATCAGCAATCAGGGAGATGCAAATCAAAACTACACTGAGATTCTATCCAACCCCCTTCAGAATGGCAATCACCAAGAATTCAAACAACAATAAATGCTAGTGAGGTTGTGGAGAAATTGAGACTTTTCTAACACTCTTGAATGAATTGCAAATTAGTGCAGCTGCTATGGAGATCAGTGTGGAGATTCCTTAAAAATTGGGAATGGACCCACCATATGATCCAGCTATATCACTCCTGGATATCTTTCCAAAAGGACTGAAATGAGAATATTATAGTAATATATGCATATCCATGTTTATAGCAGCACAATTCACAATAACCAAATTATGGAACCAACCTACCTGTTCATCAACAGATGATTGTATTACAACATTATAATATATACACACAATAAGAAATTCTACTCATCAATAAAGAAAAAAATAACATCATTAGCAGGAAAATGGATGGACCTGGAGAACATAATGTTCAGTGAAATTAGCCAGTCACAAAAAGTGAAGGGTCACATGTTTCTCTCATATACAGAAGCTAGGAAATAATCAGGATGCTAGAGTGTCTTCAGATAAAAAGAGGAGAAACCCCAGGGGAGCCAGGGAAGTGGTCTAGGAAAAGGGGGTTGTGGAAAGGAAGGATCAATGAAGGAATCATTTCCATGGACATTATGTACACATGTGACAGTACCGATGCCAATGTCAATACCCTGTATGGGGAGAGAGCCCAGGGAAAGCTCACTAGGTGCTGTGTGCATGTATGTCCCTATCACTGTGAGCTACATTATGATGTGAGACTTATTATAATGCAGCAATAAAAGTATAAAAAGAGTATGAAAAAAGAAAGCAACAATAAAAGCAAAAGACAAAAATTTTAAAGGCCAAAAATACAAAACAAGCTCTATTTTGAAAGTCTAGTAAAATATTAACCCCACCAAGAAGATGGAAGATAGAGTAAGGAGGATGAAAGCAGAAAGAAAGTAGAAATCTTGCTCATGCCAAGGTCCAACGTATCTGAAGAAAGGAACTGTGCATCTTCCTATTTTCAAGTATGGAATTAAGCAAGCACCAAAAAGTGTATGGGGAATATTGTTGGTGATGATTTAATATCAGAAAAGAGGGAGGAACACATACCTGTTCCAAATAATGTCATCAGCAAGAAAATCCGGGCAAATGGTAGGACAAATGTGTAGGTAGAAATCTGTTAGTGACCTAATATCAGGAATTCCTACAGAGACACTGGAACAAAAAAGATTTTCCAATTTGCCTTAGCAAGAATGAAGAATAAGAAAGTCAAATGTTTAACCATTCTTACCAATTACCGATTACCAAAGTTAATTTGTGTTACCAATTAATTACCAATTAAATCTCACCAATTTCCAAAGTTATAAGCATGAGTACTCAAAGAAAGGCTATTACTACAGGACTGGCAAGGAAATACTATAAACAAGTGGTTAAGAATAGAAATGGCTGTCGTTGCGCATATAAGAGTGTAAGCTGCTATTATTGGAAACCATTTCTCACTCATTTAATCAGCCAAATATTTAGTCAGTTTATAAAATGAACTAACACTGTCCTAGCCCCTGGAGATCCAATTAGTAAGTCCCCTAACATTATGAGAAAAATATTATAGTGGAAGAGACAGATATTTATCAAATAATCACACTAGTGCATGTGCTAAGATATTAGTACAAAAGGTGCTAAAATGAACAGAGTAATGGGGAAAAGACATTAAGGACTATAAGAGTTTAACACAATACAAACTCATATTTAATCTTACAACAGCCCTACAATGTAATTGCAGACATCATAGCTAAAGCACTTGAGTTTATGAGATGGTTTCCGAGGGTTAAAGAGTTAGCAAATGGCTGATGCATAGTCTCCACCCAGACCTTTTATCTCTATTTTTGTGGCCTCAACCACAGTGATATCAATGCATTACATCTGTCTAGGACATTCCAGAAGAACCTGTCCCCCAAAATAAATCTATTTAAGCTGAGATCTGATGAATGAGCAGGAATTATTTGAGATATGGGAGAGAAGAGTGAGGGAATATTCCCAACATGGTTGACATGAGAACACTGTACATATAGCTACTTCTACAGAAACTAGAGAAGATTTTGCCGGGCATGGTGGCCCACGCTTGTAATCCCTGTGCTTGGGAGGCAGAGACAGGAGGATCATGGAGGTTCGAAGACAGTCTCGCCGGCTTAAAAAAAAAAAAAAAGAAATTAGAGATTTTAAACGTGATTAAGCCAGTCTGAAAGGAGAAATAACATTGGTCTTAAATTTTCATTAGTGTCTTAGTTTGTTTTCTGTTGTTATAATAGAATACCAGAGGCTGAGTGAGTAATAGAGGAAAAAATTTCTAGAGGCTGGAAGTCTGAGAATATGTGACCACTTTGGATGAAGGCCTCATGCTACAGAAAAATGAGAGGGCAAGTGGATGCCTAGAGAAGACAAAGGCAAGCAAGAGGGCTGGACTCAGTAACAAGTCACTTTGGAGGTACCTAATCCAGTCCCCAAAGAACTGCATGAATCCCTTTTAAGGACCTAACTAACTTTTTAAACCCCCACCTCTCAATGCCACCACAATAGCAATAAAATTCCAACATGGGTTTTGAAAGAAACAAAGTAGATTCAAGTAGTCAATTAGCTTGTACCTTTCCTAAATTAAAAAGAAGACCTTCTGAATTAAGAATTAAATATGCATTCTTCATCGGCACCTGAATTCCATATTGTTTATCCTGAGTGGGAGAGAGAAATGGGCCACCCTTCACCATTCTAGAACCCTTTAAAACATATATAGCAGTCATGTTCACCAGCTATTGAGTACTGTGATCGGATTTGTCACAGAAGCTCTAGTCACATTCTTTTTTCTAGTCAAGCTGAAGAAAAATCTTTTCCATCCAACTGTAGATCATTGTTTCACAAAGACTTTTCTCGGAGAACCATGAAACAGTTAATTCACCCCGCCAAATAGCAGGAAAGTAATACTTTTTTCAAATATCAAATCAGTCCAATTTCATTTAGTCTTAAATGATTTTTCTGGCCCTTCTTCATGTAGATACCTCTGCAGTCAATTAGCATTGTCACTTTTAATCTCCTGTAGTCAGATCCTGGTCATTTCCCATTAGAGTTCTATTAAATAGATCCTTATGGCCCGGCCGATCTGACTGCAGTGCTGTGTCTGTAGAAAGCACGCCAGCCATCATTATGCAGCTGGCATTTACTAAAGGTTAGATATTACCGATAACCTTAATCACAAATTATGCTACATTGCCTGAAAATTTACTCCTGGACTTTCTTGCCACCAAATCCAAATGCTCCTGGTGTACCTCAGGCTGTGCCTAGATAGAAAGGCACCTTGAATTATGCGTCTCCCTTAAACCAGTTTTTAATTTTTTACTACAGTTTTGTAGTTTTATTGGGGGATGATTATTATACAGCATAGTGAGGTCCGCAGTGATTAAAAAACATACCTGCACATAGCACTTTTTCTTCCCCATTCCACCCCATTCCCCTGTAACCCTCCCCATATATGTTAGTGAGATTGGCAGTGACATATTTCATCACAAAATATCATTATTCAAACCACTTTATATTTATGGCCCTTGGGTCAAGATCCAAAGATCCTGATACTGCCAGGGCAAAAGAGCCTGAAACTCATCACAACGCTTGGTGCACTCTTCCTGAAAAGGAGGGAGGTGCAAGTTGGCCTCAGGAAACCAGCCCTATCCTGCATGGCTTTACTCAATCCATTTGGGCTTTGCAAATAAAACGGTAATGAAACTGTGAAATACTCAAGGGCAGAGAAAATGTATAGAAAATTTACATATCCTAAGTACACATATAGGGCAAATTTAGTATAACTCAAAACATATTGGCAGATATGAGATAGTATCTTTGTTGTCGCTATTGTTGTTGTTGTTGTTGTTGTTGTTGTTGTTGTTTTTGCAGTACTGCGGATGGAACCCAGGGGCATTCTACTTCTGAGCTACATCCATAGCCCAATATGTAATTCTTTCTTTCTTTCTTTCTTTCTTTCTTTCTTTCTTTCTTTCTTTCTTTCTTTCTTTATTTATTTTTGGTGGTACTGGGGATGGAACCCTTCTACCTCCAGGCTACATTCTCAGACCTATTTTTTATATTTTATTTGGAAACAGAATCTCTCAAGCCAGCGAAGTTGGCTTTGAACCTGCGTGATCCTCCTGTCTCTCTCTGCCTCCCAAGTGCGAGGATTACAAGTGTACACCACCACGCCTGGCCCAATTTTTTATTCTTTATTTTGAAACAGGCTCTCACTAAGTTGAGGAGGGCCTCACTAAGTATCTGAGTCTGTCTGCGAACCATGATCCTCCTGTCTCAGCCTTTCAAATGCTGGGATTATAAGCATGCACCACCATGCCCGGCTGAAATGGTATCTTTGAATGGAAAAAGCAACATGCCAGGTATCAGAAACCATGGCTTCCATATACTCATTGTAAACTTCTGGTGTTACCTTGTGCTAACTAGGTGTTACCTAATTCCAATAGCCCACTTGCTCTGTAAATCCATGATTAAACATAAACATAGTACCTGATAAGTGACTTTAGCTGATTAGCACATGGTATCTCATTAGCAGAATTGGGACCTAGGAAATCAATAGGTAATGTATAATAGGTGACAAAAGAGATCAGCAGAAATGACCCAGAATGCTCTAGCTGGGATGGTGTCCTTTATAGAATGGCCTCAGGAGACAGGTCACTACTAAGTCCTGGGGACAAAGAGGAATCAATACAGCACTGAAAGACAGCTATATGTACCACACAGCTTACTTGGCAGCCAGTTCTAAGAATACAGACCCACAAACACACAGCAATGCAAGGTATTTCTGGAGCTCATAATCCTTTATTTACATATCCTTTGGCCCATTGTATAGTTACTTAAGCACTTATTAGATAGGGTTCCAAGAAGAAAAAATATCAGGTTGTATTTGGACAGATGGTTGGTCCTAGAGCCAATCATAAAACTAACACCATGACTTTTCCCTCAGATCAAAGTTCTTGGAATCTATTTTAGATTTGATACCCCCAACTTCTGATTCATAAACTACATCGATTTTCTCAATAGATGCATCAAAAAAAAAAAAACACCTCATGCTAAAACTTCTAGAATTAAGAAGAAAATGGGATTCGTTATGGGTAGGGAATATCTAAAATGCCGACTATTTCTAAAGAAACAGAGCTTCTTTGATTTTTTTGTACCAGAAACTTAGTCAGGGTCTAAACATGGTCTCCAAGAGCAGTCCTGTTGGACCCACTTTAATGATGAACCAACAAGCCAGGCATGGTGGCACATGCTTGTAATCCCAACATTTGGGCAGCTGAGACAGAAGGATAGCTGTTCACAGCCAGCCTCAGCTACATAGTGAGACCCTCTGCAACTCAGTGAGACTATATCAAAAACACTGAAAAAGAAAGAAAGAAAGGAAGGGAGGGAGGGAGGGAGAGAGGAAGGAAGGAAGGAATAACTTGTATCTTGCCTAGTAGCAAATGCTTGCTATTTTTCAAAGTATAATTTCTGGAAATATTTCTGTCCTATAATCTTGCCATCAAGTTATTATTTTCTCTCACAAAGCCAAGACAAATCAATTGAAAGATCCAAGTTGTGATCACTTCTACGTACTAAGGCAGATGGTCGAGGTGAAAGCAAAGCGTTTTTGGAATTGTCAGAGAAGGTTTCTTAGAGGACACCTAAGCTGAATGTTACAAGGTAGAGAAGAGTCAAATTAAATGAAAGGAAGAGAAACAGCATTTTCTGGAGGCAGGACTCATTCAAGTGATTTTGGCCAGAGGAGTCCCAATCCACCCACTTGTCACAAAGCCCAGTGCAGCAACAATATAAGGTCTTTGGGACAACATTCACCCACCATTTAAAATGAAAATAGCTTCATTGAATACCAGGAATGAAAAGTGCCTATTCTTACACAACAGTATCCAATTAGAAATAAAAATAAAACCAAGTGACGTTGTTTTTAGCCCACAACAGTATCAAAACAATATCCTTGCAACTCCTTTATATTTTATCCTTGTGTAAGTTTAGATCCATTGAGAAGCAGATACTAAAATGTGAATAGACATGCAAGAAATTTATTATGGCAAATGCCTGTGAGATAGGAGGGAGGGGCTGAGAGAGACTGGGAGAGCTGTCAGACTGTGATGTGAATTTGACCCTCAGTGAAGGAGAGCTGGAAGAAAGATTGGGTAGAAGCATCCTTGGCTGCTGTGCAGTTCTAAGGAAAGTTGCAAAGGCCATCAAATTCTCAAGCTATGGTTAGCTTTCAGAGAAGTCCCTTATCTTTTGGGTATGGGACTGTCCTAGTATCTCAGTTATTGTCTGGTAGAACCCCACAGCAGCATGAGCTCTGTTGCAAACACAGCACAGGTTGTTCAGAGCAGCAGTTGACACCTTCATTCAATCACACTTCCTGATACTGGAAGTCAAGAGGCACTTTCAATGGTCACCATAATTATTAAATCAGAGTTTGAGTCATGCACAAAATTTTGGTCACATGCAACTCACCATGAATTCTAATGATTCTGATTCAAAGGGTAATAATAACAGTAGATAACACTAGTAAGATGCTTGTATACTCAAAACACCACCACAAAGAAAACACTGCCATGTTAATTTTATAGATGACGAATCTTAGTTGACACAATTAGTGAAACATAGAAAAATTTAAGGATCTATCTCTCTCTCTCTCTCTTTTTTGTTTCTTTTTTTTTTTTTTTTTTTTGGTGGTACTTGGGATGGAACCCAGGAGCCTTCTACCTCCGGGCTATACTCTCAGATCTATTTTATATTTTATTTGGAAACAGCGTCTCTTAAGCCAACTGAGGCTGGCTTTGAACCTGCATAATCCTCCTGACTCCGCCTCCCAAGCATGGAGATTACAAGCATGTGCCACCATGTCCGGCAGGATCTACATCTCTTTTAACGTCTGTTTTTTTGTTTTGTTTTGTTTTGGCTCTACAGCTCACCTGCTTCCCATAGCTGGGTTCAAGAGTATGTTATCTATTTCCTTAGTTAATGGACAGTACTCTGAAGAGTACACAATTGGGTTAACAATATAAGTTATAAACAAAACCAAGATGTCTATGGAAGGAAAATGAGAACTAGTAATAATTCCATCAGGGGAACAACATGTTCTTCACTGGTATTTTCCTCCTTTCAGTTTATAATTCAACCACATCGTCTTTTGGCTCGCTGAGCAGCACCATGGCCATTGGCAAGAACAAGAGCCTTACTAAAGGCAGCTAGAAGGGAGCCAAGAAGAAAGTGGTTGATCCCTTTTCTAAGAAAGATTGGAATGATATGAAAGCACCAGCTATGCTCAATATAAGAAATATTGGGAAAACACTAATCACAAGGACTCAAGGAACTAAAATTGCATCTGATGGCCTCAAAGGTCATTATGTTTGAAGTGAGCCTTTCTGATCTGCAGAGTGATGAAGCTGCATTTAGAAAATTCAAGCTAATCACTAAGGGTGTTCAGGTTGAAAACCACCTGACTAACTTCCATGGCATGGATCTTATGTGCAGTAAGATGTGTTCCTTGGTCAAAAAATGGCAGACCATGACTGAAGCTCATGTTGATGTCAAGACTACAGATGGTTATTTGCTGCATCTCTTTTGTGTTGGTTTTACTAAAAAACACAATGATCAAACACAAAAGGTCTCATGCTAAGCACCAACAGATCCGCCAAGAAGATGATAGAAATCATGACCCATGAGGTGCAGACAAATGACTTAAAAGATAAGTTGATTTCAGGCATTGAAAAGGACATAGAAAAAGTTTGCCGGTCTATTCATCTTCTTCGTGATGTCTTCGTTAGAAAAGTAAACATGCTGAAAATTCCCAAGATTGAATTGGGAAAATTCATGGAGCTTCATGGTGAAGGTAGCAGTTTTAGAAAAGATACTGGGGGTGAGACTAGTACCAAAGTCAAATGACACGAGCTGACAGATATGAATCACCAGTCCAAGAATCTGTTTAAAGTCCAGATTTTTAATAGTGACAAATAAAATTTCCTATTTGTAAAAAAATATAATTCAACAGCATTGTCCATGGACAGGTATACAAGAGCAATCCTAAACAAAGTACCCATGTACAAGAGGACCATCTCCAGGCTCTGCGAGGGCTGTCCCTAGCTTTTAAGTCTGGCTTCTCTTCTCAGATCCTCTAGGACAATACTCCAGTTCCATGAGAGCATCTGCTACCTCTGACCTTCTCTTAAATTATTTGTTTTAGATTATAATTATAGATTACACCACATTTATTTAGCATCTTTGCCATCAACCCTACATTTATTTTTTTATTTGGCTACAGTATCCTATTTATTTAATTGATTGCCTGTGTCAGTTTTCAGAGTAATTGTTTGTTTATTACATGTGGCATTTCAGCATGCTGCATGCCTATGCTCCACTCTGGAAGAGAGTGCTGGCCTCTTAGAATAATTCGAAGTCTCATTAAAGAGACTGAAACTTAGTTCCAGAAACTCTCAGCCAAGGTACATGTTCCACATAGCTTTGCAGATTTAAACTTTTCCTGATGGATTGGTACAAAGAAAGAGGGCTTGTCAAAGTGTAATTTATTCAAATATTTCAGAGAAAGCATGGTCTCACAACTTCAGGGAAAGGATGGTCTTCCAATCTGTTTAATACTATTTCTTTTCTTTTTAAATCATGATTTTTATATTTTGCTGCCAATAATTTTACAAAGTTTAGGAATTTCTATTCTATGACTGCAGGTTATAATGCAACCACAAATACATTCTGGTCCTTATGTCATGCTTCTGAATTGGTAGCTGGCTGATTTGACTCATTCACTTTCAGCCTTCACTGCATTAATAACATCAAGCAAATCCAAAGCTATTTGAATTGTGATTGCAACCATTTTCTCCAGCACTTGAGATAGTTGCATGAGCCAGTTTCACCCTTCATCCCTCTACACCATCCCAATTCCCCACAAATGAGAGTCTTAGAAAGTGGCTAAATGAGTGATGTGTTCATATATGCCTCTACCATTTTATATCACATTGTGTGACTACAGTGCATCAATAAAAGAATAAATATTTCGTATGTCTGCTTTAAAAGAAGAAAGTGTAATGTTAATTC
Source organism: Muscardinus avellanarius (assembly GCF_963383645.1). Lineage (NCBI taxonomy): Eukaryota > Metazoa > Chordata > Mammalia > Rodentia > Gliridae > Muscardinus > Muscardinus avellanarius. The sequence goes on along the minus strand of NC_137787.1, from coordinate 96,920,779 downwards.
TACTCAGCAATAAAGAGGAACAAAATTATGTCATTTGCAGGAAAATGGATGAACCTGGAGAACTTTATGTTCAGTGAGGCTAGCCAGAAAGTGAAAGTTCATATGCTTTCTCTCATATCTGAAGCTATGGAATAATTGGGATACAAGATGGATTTTAAATAATGGAGGAGAAACCTTAGTGAAGTGAGGGGGGTAGTCTAGGGAAGGACGAGAGGAGAGAATTAACAAAAGAGGCACTTCCATTGATGTTATGTGTATGTATGTATATATGCATATTTATATATAAATATTTAATATACATATTTTATATTTACATATTATATATACATGTATGTATATATATAAATATTTATATATACATATACATATATATATAGAGAGAGGGGGATGAGGAGGAGCCAGGGGAGGCTCACCAAGTGCTGTGTGCATGTATGTCACTATTACCATGAACTACATGATGATGTGAAACTACAATGCACTAATCAAAACATATAAACATGAAAAATAAGTAACAAAATCTGATGCTCTCTCTAGTATTCAGAAGCTAGAGAGAAAATGGGTCACTGAAGGAATTCTAGACAAAGAAGGAGAAATCATAGATTGGCAAATAAGGTGACCATACTGAGGTGAATAGAAGAGGGGAAGAAGGAAATTCCCTAATGCATTTGATGCACATTCACAAACATATAAAAGTCAGTCACTAAGACAAACATGAGAAGGAGAAAGGGGAGAAGGAATGGAGTGGGAAATGAGAAAGGGCTAAATGAGTCATGTGTGCATGTATGCCTCTACTTTCTTGTACCCCATTAAGATGTATGGCTACAATGCACCAAAAGAAAGAAAGAAAGAAAGAAAGAAAGAAAGAAAGAAAGAAAGAAAGAAAGAAAGAAAGAAAGAAAGAAAGAAAGAAAGAAAGAAAGAGAAAGAAAGAAAGGGAGGAGGAAGGGAGGGAGGGAGGAAGGAAGAGAGAGAAAGAGAGGTGTGATGCTATAACATGCCAAAGTTTTTCAATACTTAAGTTCCCACTGGCAATAGTGTCTTTATCCATCTGACCAGCAAGTGATCTCCGTTTTTGAATCCCTTCCTGAGAGTTTCTTCTTAGGAAAGCTGTAGAATTTTCTCGTAAAAATCACTCTAGTTTGCCAGGCGTGGTGGCACACACTTGTAATCCCTGTGCTTGGGAGGCAGAGACAGGAGGATCAGGCAGGTTTAATGCCAGCCAAGCTGGCTTAAAGAGACCCTGTTTCCAAATTAAAAAATATAAAAATAGGTCTGGGAGTGTAGCCCGGAGGTATAAGGGTTTCCAGGAACCCAAATACCACTAAAAGAAAATTCATTCTAGTTTGGGTGGTTCCAGAAATACTGAAGTGTAAGCAAGAACTTTGAGGAATATTACCAAGGAATGGAAAAGGAAAGTAGCCATACAAAAAAAAAAAAGATAAAATATTAAGCTCCTTATCAGATATGGGAAATGTGACCATAATACTATGTAAAAACTCTGGGGAAAGTACAAAGTACAGCTCAAAATTATAATACATGAGTGACAAAGGAACTCTACATTTTCTGTTCCTCCGGATATAACTATTGGCCATTGGAAGTCATCCAGAGCACAGTAAAATGGTGGAATTTGAGGGTTGTAGATGAGATCCTGACAACATCTGCTACATTAACACTTTGAAGGATGAACATGTTAAACACTTTTGATTTAATCTAAGTGGTATAATTCAATCCTGGCTCAAATTCTGTTGCCTTTTTTACATACTGGCACTACACACATAGCCAGTATTTTCCACAAGCAATTTCTTAGATTTTGCTTCATTAATCTCTAGTGTAAGAAAGAATCTAGCTTTGGAATAACTCAGGCTGAACTTTGGATACAAGTTCTCCTGCTTGTTTTCTGTGGTACTGGACAAGTTTCCGAGATCTAGATAAATCAGTTTTCTAGCCTGTAAATAAGAGTAATAGTACCTATCTCATTATAGTTAGAATGAATGAAGGCATAGCAAACTTAAAGAGTTTAAAACATCAAGCTTTCAGTAAGTAGCAATATTAGAGGATTCATAGATAATTTAGAATTTCCATTGTTGTGATCTTTATTGTTTACCCAAGCTTTGATACGACTCCTCTGACAATTCATAAATTCACTGAACGATTTACCTAACTATGTATCTTGTTTCTCTCCCTAGACTCAACTGCTCTTTTCACCCTTCCTTCTTCCCCTGGAAGCTGACCCATGCTTCCTGCATCAACGGGTTTTCATTACTTGTCCCATGGCCTTCCTTCTGGGTCATCACAGGTTGGCTATGTCTTTCTGTTAGAGATCACAACTGGTGACAGGTCACTTTTCATATAACCTCTGTCTAGATTACAATCACTTCTTGATCATTTTGCTCTTTCTGACTTGGAAGTGATATGGCTCTCTGCTATTTCTTTGCTCTATGGATCAGTGCAATACTCTGTTGCTTTCCTAACCACATCTTGGTAAATCATCTCTTTAGTTATTCCAGTTTGTATGTACCATCTTGTTTCTCATCAGGTTCATCACTAAAATACTAACAAAGGGGAAGATTTCCCCACATGAGCCTTACACATACTAAAAGTTTATGTGTCATGGAAGAGGACAGAAGTATGTTCATGCACATACATGTAAATATTGACCAAGATGACCATAGGAAGCCTATTGTTTTCCAAGGCTCTGCATTCATTGCTTTAGGCACACACACACACACACACACACACACACACACACACACACACACCATATGCTACATGCTAGAGATTGAAAAGTATTATTGGAAAAGAAGATACCAAACTCAGGGTTTCTCACGTTTTGCTGTTAAGGAATGGTCAGACCTTCCATGAGGAATTCTCTCACTATGACAAGTTTTCAGGTGTGGAGAAGTAGTGTTCTAGAATTAGTGGTATTTAAAGAGAAATTTTCACAATTTTCCATGAGATTCTGACTTGGTTCATATCTTTAAAATTACTCCATAAAATCGCCTTCTTCTGAGTAGGCTTTTAAAAGTTAAAGTTTTCATTGGTCTCCTTTCTTTTCTGAAAAAGAAGAAAAGTAAATCAAGAACAGTAAAAAAAAATATTTGGAGCTTTTGGCTCTCACATACCTGAATTTAAATCACAAAATTTTAAGCAATGTTCAGAGTGCTTTTCATCAGCTTTATTATTAAAACACTGTTATAATAATAAAGAGATTCTATGTAAATTATTTTATACATGTGTTTATAAAACATATTTTAAATTAGACTTATAAAATGTTTAATATGTCAATGACTGATAGCTATCACTATTTTTTTAATAGTAGAAGCAGTAGATATACAAAAATAGGTTTAGTAACTGTATTCTAAGACTGGAATAGAGAGAGGTTTGATGTGAGCTCATGAAAATAAAAACACAAAGGAGAAGATGTGAAATGAAACAATAGAAGTTATTTCTCTGGACAATGAACATCTGACATTAGGAACTTATAATCTATTATTTTTCTACCTTCTTTATATCAATACTCCCTGTAGAATATTCTTTTCAGTCCCTGATAGTCTTCAACAGCTCAAGGCTATGCCCTCTTTACTGTGTAACCTTTGTGGTCTGCTAATGAAAACCACAAAGGAAAAATCAATGAGCCACTTCATTGCTAAAGGTGCCAATCACATTGGTGCTCCTGTAACTCAGAATTCAGTCCCAGAAGAAGAAACAGGAGGTGAAGATTATTTCTATTGTGAAACTGAATGAAAACATTTCTCACATTTCTCTATTAAATATAATATGCTGATTTTACGGACCTGGCAAGTAAAAAATTGGGAGAATCTTCAAACTTCAGCATTCTATGACTAATTATTTCTTATCCTTTTGGGAACACAAAATGCCTTAGAAAAATTTAGTTTTAAACCTAATTTTGCAAACCACCTTCTAATAGGCTTAAGCTTTATGAATATTGTTCAACCAATTAACACATCAATTAAAATAATAATTGCCCAGGACAATGCACTACCTACTTTTATTGTAGCAAATAAACTTCATACCTAGCTCCTGCTACCCCTTGTCCAACTGAGGGATGACCTCCACGTGTCAGGACAGAGTTAGCAATGTAGGTGTGATTAGACCCTTGCAAGAGAGGAAAACAGCAGAGGAAGTAGAAGTGGAAGCAGATAATGCCCAGGAACTAACTGTTTCTAAACTGCCAGTCCCTTTTTATACATGACTTTACTGAACCCTCACAGCCACTCTCCTAGGTAGATTTTATTATTCCTGCTTTGCATAGGTAAACTGAGCATAGGTGACTAGACTGAGGCAGCATATGGAAAACTGGGATTTGATCCCGGATGTCTTGGATTGTAAAGCCCATGTGCTTCTCATCAGGCCACACATGTTCCCTTGATAAAATAATAATTCTTGGAGAAGAGAATTAAAGCCTTAAAGATTCGGGGCAGTTTGCAAATAACAGGAACAGTAGATGGATCAAGTTGGAAGGTAGAGCAATGAGAATTAAAGACTGTACAAAATACAAGTCTTGCTCATGACAAGATTCCGCACATCTCAAGAAAAGAACTGTGCGTCCTATTTTCAAGTTTAGAATTAAACACCAAAGAAAGTATGGAAAGTATAGTTGATGATGCTTTAATATTTCAAACTGACTGATTCAGAATACTTAAGATGGAGGGTAATGATGAAGATATACTGTGCTAAAGAATGTCATCAGCAAGAAAACCCCTACAAGTGACTGGACAGATGTGGAGGTGGGATTCTTTTAGGGACCCAAAGCCAAGTATTCCACCAGAAAGTCTAACACAAATACTCCTCAAATTTATGCTGTATCTCAGATTCCCTTTTTCAAAGAGCTTCAGAAGAAAAAAAATGTTTAAATTAAGTTTGTTGCAGCTGCTCTGTCAGGAACTTACCAAGCGCTACAGCCATTGGAGCAATTAAAAAAAATTGCACAGAAGGTAATTAAAAGCCTTACTGGTTCTTGCGATTAGACTGACATTTTAAATGCCTCTGGATGTTTTATTGTGCCAATAACCTATTTCCCTTGTCTCCAAGAGAAATACAACTGACATCAGTAATTTACCCAAATACTCTACAGGTAACATGTGCCAAATACAAACCTGCACTAAATTAGGGCCAGAATTCTCCTCTGTGCATTCAGTATGATACATCTTAATGGGAAAAATGCTGTTTGCAAGTTCCTTCGGTACGTGTGTGGTTTTGGTGTTCACCATCTACTTTGCTCAGCTCTGAGAACACATACTAATGAAACTTACTGAAATATATCAGACCTATGGGCAGGGCAATCATTTCCAATTTCCATGTGGTTATGCAAAGATAAGGCTCATGCCTTTGGAGGACAGGGCCTTGTTTTGTCATCATTATTGAAGAATTATGATTTATTGAAGAATGTATATCCTTTAATAGTCTATTCCTGCTGAGGGAATTCTGCCCTCCTGCAACCTTGGCCCTTGATTCAAAGTTAGAATGTGAGTTTACTATTTTGTTAATAGTATAATGAAAAGTTTGTCTTAGGGAAGCTGACCTGACTAAAGGTCTGAGAACTTGAAAGCAAGTCCTAATCTGAAAATTATTTACTCATGTTTGACCTATGCTAGGTCAAACATGAAGATTATTTTTTTCTTCTGGGAATGCAAGAACAAAAGATAAACTACAAACAAAAAGATGAGAAAATAAATTGAATTGAAAGGTGGGAGAGATGGTTTCTTCATAAAGAGGCATTATAAAAACAGGGTTAAAGTAATTCTACAAATATCAGAACCAGGCAAAAATAAAACCATAAGCTTCACCAAGTGTCTTCTCAGCAGATACTGAAAACTAAGGGTAAACTAATCATCAAGCACTTAAGACTCTGCAGACTTTCTAGGAGAAACAACATTTTAATTTGCTCTTAATTTCTCCCTGAATGATTTATCTTTTCCAATGTACAGAGTAATCTATTACCACTGCAAGTGGCTGTCCCACTTGGGCAGCCTTTTGTACTGGTACTTGGTGATGTTCTCCAGCAACTCCCCGGCCTCTCTAGAGCCCTTGCTTCCTCTGTAGGTTTCACACACAGAGTACCTCCATTATGCGGGCTCACAGAACAGGAGCAATAAACTGAACACATCATTCCTTAATTTGTATTAACAAAGTTACTATATCATGCAATAGTCTCCCCATCATTAGGTGTTAAGCAACTTAGACTTCCAGTCCCTACTGGTAATGTCAACAATAATCAGAGTGAGGGGCTCATGGGCCTGTTGAGCAGCTTCCTTCAATGAGTTTTTATTCATATATCTGATATATATTATTACAACTGTCCTGGAGCCTCCAATCACCTACTTTCTCATCTATCAAATGCACATAGCTAGTACCTAAAGGATATTCTTAATACCTCAGTACATCTAGCTCTGGTGAATTAAAGGTCAGTTCCCTACAGGTGCTCTGTACGTCCATAGGACCATGTACAAGTTTATTCCCACCGACATTCTGAAAGAGCTTTGGAAGTATGAGTCCTTTATATAAAAATTAACAATGAGATGATTATAAATCTATTTATCCAAAACATTTTCAAGAGAATAAGTCCTAAGGAACCCAAGATGATTAATGAAGATAGATAGATATACAGTCTTCTTTCACAAACAGAATGGAAAATATATAAAAGTGGGTTTAATTCAATGAAATGCTCTTTGGGAGAAGCATTTGACCACTATACTATGAAAAATCATTAAATTAAATTTTCATTTTTCATTTGATTAATTTAGTGCTGTAACATCTAAGCATAATATAAGAATAACAAACTGGTATCTAAATATACTGGATGGCCCAAAAGTGACATAACATCTCAAAATGTTAATTGAATTTATTAGACTATGCAGGTCAACAAGAGAAATTGGTGGCACTTTTACTATATCATCTTAAATTTAAATTAGTTCATTAAATCCTTTTGTCAGGTGCGAAAACAGAAGTCTCATGTAGAATATGTTTTAAGTGAAAAAGTGAACTTCACAAATTATAATTTCTGTCAAAATTTCTAAATGATTTGGTTTGTATTATATATGCAAGGATATTGAGGATGTGGTTGATATTAATAAATCTCTTTAAAATCACTCAGGAAAATGCCTGATATTACATTTCCAAGTACTTAATTTCAGAGATGCAAATTCTTGTGAGTGTACAAGAAGATAAGCTATACAATTTAGAAGACAATATTTTAAAAATAATTTCTAGTAAGAATTAATAATGGGTAAACAATACATGCTTAAAATGTAGATAGTGCTTGAATTTAGGTATGGACAGAATTCAGCTATACCAAAAAGCATGCTAATTCTTGTCCTTTCTGCATGCAACCATCTGTACTCTTGAAGAGAATCTGAAACTTGAAAATGCATTAAATTATCTATAATAGGGTTCTCCAGAGAAAGAAAGCTGTTATTGTGTGTGTGTATGTGTGTGTGTATATATGTTTGTGTGCATTATTACAATATGGAACTGGATTACATTATTATGGAATCAGACAAGTCTCAAGAACTTCAGTCGGCAAGCTGGAGCTCTAGAAGTGTCCCTGATGATAGGGTTTCAGTTTGAATACTACATGCTCAAAACTCAGGAAAAGTTAATGCTTCACTATGAGTTTAAAAGCAATGAAAACCCAGTATGATAGCCCAAGACAGTCAGGATATAGGATTTCCTTCTTACTCCAGTGAAGGATAGGGATGACCTTTTTATTCTGTTTAGGCCTTTGACTGATTGCCCACCCACGTTAGGGAGGGCAGTCTGCTTTATTTGGTCTACCAATGTAAGTGCCAATGGCATCAAAAGCACGTTGACAAAACTACCCAGAAGAACATAGTGTTGCAAGCTTGTAATCCCATATTTAGAAGGCAGAGACAGCAGGATTTCAAGTTCAAGGTGAACCTCAGCAATTTAGTGAGACACTCAGGAACCAGAAACCTAGCAAAATTCTATTTCAAAATTAAAAAAATAAATAAAATCTGGGAGTATATCTCAAAGGTAGAAACCTCTGGGTCCAATCCCTAGAACAATAACAAAACAAACAAAAGACCCAGAATGATGCTTAACCAAGTATTTGGGTACCCCTTGGCCCAATGAAGTTGACACTTAAATTAACCAATTTTCTTCTAAGGAAATATTAAAGATTTTTAAAAAGAGCTACATATATAGACATTTGAAACATTTTCTTATAAACCAGTTATACTGAACTAACTGTCAAAAAATATAGAAATGATAAAATACCCAACAGTTAATTATAAGATACAGTGTGATGTATTGATATAGCTCTGAAGTACAGTCCTCTCATCAGTGAAATGAGGATAGAAAGAAACCCTGCAGGCTTGTCCTTAAGATTGGGTTCAGTATATAACGTTCTTCATAGAACTCCTCATAGGCCTTCAATAAGTGGAGAGAGGATGAAGATCATGATGGCAGAGTCCTTTCAAGCCCAGTTTGCATTTTTTGTTCTCTTCCCAGGCTTATGCACTCAGATTAAGTGGAAATTTCTGTAGAGTGTTAAAGTGTTGGCAACTTTAAAGATGACCATTTCCTCAGCTGAGCTACAGTCGTCACTGCCTCTACATGCATCGGATACCATCACAGCTTCTGAAAAATTTGCTGTGGCTGATTTTGAGTCTCTAGAATACTTCTCAGACCATGAACACCCTCTCTATTTCGAAACCTTGCGTTCTTTTCTGTCACTTATTTTTGTTTGTTTATTTGTGGCAATACTGGGGGTGGAACCCAGGGGCTTTCTACCTCCGGGCTATACTCTCAGACCTTTTTATATTTTATTTGGAAACAGGGTCTCACTAAGTTGCTGAGAGCCTCACTAAGTAGCTGAGGCTGGCTTCGAACCTGTGTGATCCTCCTGTCTCAGCCTCCCAAACACTGGGATTAGGGATTACAAGCGTGCACCACCACGCCCGGCTGTTTGTTTTTACAGTACTGGGGATGGAACCCAGGGGCATTCTACCTCCGTGCTACATCCATAGCCCTATTTTTTTTTTAAATTCTTTAATTTGAAACAGGGTCTCACTGACTTGCAAAGGGCCTCACTAAGTAGTAGCTGAGGCTGTCCGTGAACCGCGATCCTCCTGTCTCAGCCTCCAAAATGCTGGGATTACAAGCGTGTGCCACTACACCTGGCTTCTGTCACTTATTTTACTCTAGGACTTTAGCTCTGGCCCTCATGCACTGGCTACTCCTTAGAGCACTCAGACTCAGCTCCGAATGGATTTCTGCTCAGAAAATTGCTTCTCACATTGGAGTCCACACACTGGTACCCTGGTTTCTCCTCTCTGCCCCATGCTCACCCCCAAGTTTCTGCTTCACTGTGCTCTAGCCTATTGGGATGGGATCAGAAAATAGTGACCTATGTGTAAAATAAAACAAAAAACAACAAAACAGTTTTCTACTTCAAAGCATCATCTTCTGCTTGGCACAGAGATCTCGCCTCTTAAGATTGCAATGGGTTCAGTTAATGTAGCACTGAGGAATCAAGGCAAGTCACAGGTGAGCCTTATGTTACTTTATAATACACAGAGAAATTATATTTCTGTGAGCTTGATTCACATCTCAGATGTTTTTTCCCAGTATCTTGGAATTGTGTTAAATGAATATCACCTGGGTCTTTTTATCTTCACACACTTCAAAATCTTTTTCTCACCATTCTCATTCAAAAATGAAAGTCCTGAGGGCCTGTCATGATAACAGATGTTTCATTCCTTTACATTTTAAAATTAACATAGCGCTTGAGTCACAGCCTCTGAAGGCTTTGGAAAAGAAACATGAACTTGATATACATGAAAACAATAAAACTAAATGAAAAGTTTTTTAAAAACCAATAAATTCATTTAGTGCTGTCAGAATACAATAATTACCATTCCTAGCCAGATCATGTTTGAGAAAAGTAGCAAGAAATGTTTTGTGGAAGAAAATGGTGGCTTTCCACATAATTACACCCATATAGCCAAAGGATTTCTTAAGGGAACTTATGGGTACTGTAAACATTGGTATTTGAGAAATGGTATATTCATCCCTGAACATGGAAAGAAATAATTTCTAGTAACATGTTAAAGTCACTGAGAAGATTTGTGATAAAGAAAATGAACTAATTAACATTGTTTCTAAAATGTTTTTAACATTTTTTTTTTTCTATTTAGTAGAGACTTACTGGTTGCCAGAACTCTATTATTTCTAAGGTGTATTTTCTTTCTTCTTTTTTTTTTTTTTTTTGGTGATACTGGGGTTCCTGGAAGCCCTTCTACCTACAAGCTACATTCTAAGACCTATTTTATACTTTTTTTTATTTTTGGAAACAGGGTAGCCAGCACAGCTGGCTTCTAACCTGCGTGATCCTCCTGTCTCCGCCTCCCAAGCGCGGGGATTACAACCATGCACCACCACACCCGGCCTAAGGTGTATTTTCAACTGTTGCATCTTGTTTTGCTATAATCCAACAACTATAAATATACTATTTTTAAAGCAAAAACAAATTAAATTTAGCTAAATTCTACTAGTTGATTACTCATTGAATGTTAATGTTTGTTTTACCTAAATCTACCTCTTGACAAGTTAGTTCTTGACTCTACTATTCTAAAATTTCATAAGCATAAAATTATTTTCTTCATGACATTTATTATTATTGCTATTGCTATTATCATTATTATTTTACTTAGATAATAATTCCCTTAGCAGTTTTATGTTTGGCATTATCAACATTATCACAACTACCTTGTGTGTGTGTGTGTGTGTGTGTGTGTGTGTGTGTGTGTGTAGTAATAAAGATTGAAGATTGAAGCCAGGGGCATTATGTCTCTGAGCTACATCCCCAGACTTATTTTTTATTTTGAAACAGGGCCTTGCATATTTACCATACTTTGTATTCAAACATGCAATTCTCCTGTCTCAGCCTCCCAAGTACTAGGATTACAGGCTTACAACACCATGCCTGGCTTCATAGCTACCATTTATTTACCACCCACTATATATTTAGGAATATGATAAGTATATCAATATATATTTTACACTTGATAAAACCATTATGACAAATATGTTTTATAATTACCATTTTTTGGTGAAAAACCTGAGACACTGAAAGATTATCTAACTTGCATAAGACTGACTAGGTGGTAAGCAGCAAAGCTGAAATTTTAAATCTCAGTCTGGTTTCAAAATTATAAATTATACCATTGCCTATGCATGTAATTTTAAATTAGAGTGTGCCCCTATGAAAGCTAGAGTGTCTACAATTAACACAACAAAAGAGGAAAGATACGTTTTAAACAAACAAAGCATAGACCTTCTAATGAATATCTCAAAAGGCCCCTCCTCAATCCAATGCACAGAGACATGATTGTTCTGTATATCTGTGTCTTAATAATTATATTTCTTCTGGTTTCTCTCCAGAGACCTATCTAACATGTTCAGTCCATCCCTAATTTGATCTGGGATTTAATTGTGTGTCCTTGCACCTTCCTTCATATTCTTAGTTTTGTTTAGATAGTCCTTATATTTGACCTGTCTTTTGGCATCTGTTTTATATTTTTCACAAATGGATCCTTCAATATTATCTCTGATTGTGTTAGATGCTCTCCGTGGTTTTCTTTTTGAACACATATTCAAATGATCCAATAGCTTTTTCTCCTCGACATAAGGGAATTTTCTAGCCTGGGAGATCTTTGCTGCCACTACCTGATCTTCAAGTCTGTATACTCCCAACTCTGTATGTCCTAACTAAATTAACATCGGACCTAAGAAGACTGTACAAACCCACTTGCCCATTTTCCAGGCTCTTCTTTCAATGCTCAGCAGTTTCATTATGTTCCTATTGAGTGATTACATGTCAAACCACATGCAATATCCTACTGCAGCAACCCCAGTTTAAAAGGTCTGGGTCAGAAGGAGTTTCTTTTTCTTCTAATATTCTCTTTGATAATGTTGCACAACTTTGTTTACCACTTGGCTTATTGTAACAAATTCTGCTAATTTTGTCAGGGAAAGCATTTTCCATTATGTTTTCTAACCATCTGCTTATCAAGTCATAAATCAAAACACCTTATCTTTCTAGCTTCATTTGAGATCTTGAACTGGAAATGAAGTTTTGTGGGCCCCATTTTTTCCTCATCTGTAAAATTAGAGGGAGGCCATATCTGTTTCTTTGACAGGGTGTCCTGAGAATCCCATACTCTGTAGCATCATCCAGAGAGAGACACCGGAGCAGAAGAAAAGGTGAAGGTCTGTTGAGGTAAGCTTAGGCAGAAATGGTCTATTTTGGCCTGATTTAACAGTTAACTTTTGGGGTAATATTTTACTTAAATCAAAGGAAAATATTAAAGAAAATAAATCTGAGCAGATTAAATCAAGTGTTGCATACTTTTTCTCTCTCCATGGCAATCTACCCTTCCCTTTTTTCCTGGCTTTTATGATTTGGCTCAAACATCATCTACTTATAGAAGTCTTCTTGGATTCCTTCAGGCTCCTTTTCTGTGTTCCTAGAGCCCTGAATTATTGTTATTGAAAATGGCATTGGTTATATAATATTACAGGTTGCATGATTCTGTCTCCCCAGTGGGCCAAAAACCGAGCTCTATTCATATCACTTTCTAATGCTTGGCCCTGTCGTGTGTTGTGTGTGCATAGTAGGTACTCAAAAAATATTTGTATAAAGAATAAATAACTCATCTAATGAGTAAAGTTGAGATTGTTTTCCCCTAATCTAACACACTATCTTACACTGTCTGAAACTGCAGTTCTGTTACTATTTTTCTCCTTACTCCCACAGTCGCTCAAGATGTTCCTGCAATTGGTTCATGTCACCCTGGCATTTCACTATCAGGAAGAGCCCGTGTCATCAGCACATTTGGAGATGTCACTGTGCACTCCATCTTCCAGATCACATCTAAAAATGTTATCTGAGAACAATCCTTAAAGACTTCTCAGGTTACATTTCTTACTATTTATTATTATTCATTCTTTCATAAGTAGAAACTCAGTTCCTAGGGATGTATGATTATATTTTAATATGATAATTATTTAAGTTTATAAACAACTGTGGCACTTGTTCAAAGGATTTTTGAAGGTCCAATCATTTCACATTCTCTCAGTTGCTAATTGTAGAGCACAGTGGAAAACTTTAGAGTGTTATTACCCTATAGTCACTTAGTTGGTTTTATAAAGATTATTAAAGATACTGGGTTACTTTGCAAAGTAGTAAAATTGTGAATAATCTTAGGTTATAAAAATAATCTTCCTGAAGTTATTACCTGGCTATCTGATCACATGACAAAATACCCATTTCCTACCTGAATGGATATTGAAAGAAGAATGTAAAATCCTATGTATTCTGTGAATGCATTTTAAAGCTATTTAATCTCTCAGTTACTTTTAATTTTTACGTTGTAATCTTACTCCTCAATCTGAGATAGCAGCTTTAATTCTAATTCATCATGTTTTAATCTATCCCCAATCACACAGACTTTCTCATACACTTACACCAAAGCACATCATAATTTGATCTGCAATTATATTGTCTTCTATTAAAATAAAAATTAACCATTCTTTTCACATTCATTTCTCCAAAATTTATACCTGCAGATTGGTTATTGTAATATCTTCAACCCCATTTTGTTATCCAAGTAACCTATGGCCAGTACATATTTTCAAATGTCAAAATATAAGATGAGAGATACCTGAGAGTATGGAATATAGTTTTATGCTTAAGATTTTTAATTTTTAAAAATTTTCATTGAACATTAAGTAGACTCTATACTTTCCAAAAAACAATAATTCTAAAATGAATTTATTGGCACTTGAATGGTTTTTTCTCATTTTGATTTTATTTTAGAAATAAATTTTAGAAATTTAGAAATTTTAGAATTTTAGAAATCTTTTTATTTATTTTTTTTTTTTTTTGCAGCACTGGGGACGGAACCCAGGGTATTCTAATTCCAAGCTCACCCCCAGACCTGTTTTATTCTTTATTTGAAACAGAGTCTCACTGAGTTGCAAAGGGTCTCACTAAGTAGCTGAGGCTGTCCGGGAACCACAATCTTCTGATCTCAGCCTCCCAAATGCTGGAATTACAAGCATGTGCCACCATGCCCAGAATTTTTTTTAGAAATATATCTTATTGTTCATTATTGCTGATTCACCTGTGGGAAACAGAATTTGCTTTTGATGGCATCAATTTAAATATTTTTCTCTATAAAAACTTCATTGTTTATAGGGAAGAATATAATTCTTTGTGGATATGTGTTTCTCTTTACAGTTTTTTTTTTTTCTTTTGGTGGTACTGGGGTTCCTGGAAGCCCTTCTACCTCTGGGCTACACTCCCAGACCTATTTTATATTTTTGAAACAGGGTCTCTTAAGCCAGCGCGGCTGGCTTTGAACCTGCACAATCCTCCTGTCTCCGCCTCGCAAGCGCGGGGATTACAAGCCTGCGCCACCACGCCCGGCATCTTTACAGGTTTTTAAATCTTACATTAAGACAAGTTACAGCTAGATTTTGGATGTGATTTTCATGACACAGTTTGCTAACTTCAACAGAAAACATTTCAAATAAATTTCAAGAGTATCAGAATTCTCTTTGTGACATCAATTCATTTCATTTAATAGCTGCGTATTTCAAAAGCTTATATATGTATTTGCACAATCACTACTTTTCTATTAGAGTTAGGTAACAATTGAGATCAAATTGTACTTTATAGTATACAAATCTTTCTGGAGAAAAGTTTTCAAACTTCTTAATTACAATGTGCTTATTCCAGACAATATCAATATAAAATTTTGAGCAACATCAAAATATGAATCCCTTAGAGTTTTTCGTAGAAGACTCAGCTATGTATATATAGCCCTTCAGATTATATAATAATTCACAAAATTGCCTTTTTATTCTTATTTTATTTTTTGTGGCTCTTGGGATAAAATCCATGGCCTTGCACATGCTAAGAAAACATATTTCCACAGAGCCACTATCCCCTCATCTTATTTTTATAACATAATATTTGTGATAACATACAATCGCCCTTATAGAAATCACCTGCCCAGGCTTTTTTCAAAATGAATTCATGTTTGGGATCTCGATGAGTCTGTCATATATGAAAATAAATTGCATAGGGCAATGTGTGCAAATTTATAAATTTTAAAACAACTAATTAAAACAGGCCTTGTTCATAGTCCTTATTCTACAATTAACAACTACAGAAACTCAGCTGTGTCCTTTAGCTTTTCTGTTTACAACTTTCTCACCAGAAACAGTAATCTTTGTATATTTTGCAATGAAAAATTTCCAGGAACCATTTGGGTTTGGATAGTTTTAAACAAATCAATGTCTGGTCCTTATTGTCTATATGTATCGATTCCTAAGGTTGATCTATCTCGCAACAAAATATTATACAAATTCTCTTTTCACCTCCCTTTTCAAAACTGTTCTTTCAAAAGAAAAAAAAACTCAAAGCTCACCAGTTCCCTATAGAAGTACTTCCTTGAACAAGGGGGGAAGAATTATCTGAAAGCACGAAATTTTCAATATGAAGTCCTAGGGTCAGCAAAGCCTTCTGAACAGTGTCATAAACCAGAAAGAAGTAGGCTTTCTATTCTTCCTCATATTAAACATTTTCTTCAGAGGCAAACATGACATGAGAAACATTAGCCCATGTTGCCACATGCTGAATTCAGGTACACACTGAATGGGATTTGGAAAGATGATAGGTGTTAGAATGATGACACTTTCAACAATCTTACCTCTTCCTTTGTTTAATTATTGCCAAAAATGTATCACATCTAAAAGCAAGCTCAGGATACCAAAGCACAGGGAGCTCAGAAGAAAAGGTGCCAAGGGCAGCAGCACAGGTTCATCCAACTGAGACTTAACTATCTATCTACCCACCCATTTTCCAGATTCAGAATACTCAAGATCAGTAAGCAGCATAATAAAAATGCCAGACTACTGTGAAGTGAGAAATGAGTCTTTTCTCTGTTTTTAGAACAATGAGAAAGAGCTTGGTGAACATCACTCACCTCCCAAGCATTAGTTTGAGAATTAATTTGGCTTTTTTTTTTTGGTGGTATTGGGGTTCCTGGAAGCCCTTCTACCTCCAGGCTACACTCCCAGACCTATTTTTACATTTTTATTTGGAAACAGGGTCTCCTAAACCAGCGCACGGGGCTGGCTTCGAACCTGAGCAATCCTCCTGTCTCTGCCTCCCAAGCGCGGGGATTACAAGCATGTACCACCACACCCGGCTTAATTTGGCATTCTTTTAAAGAAAATTCATAAAAATTGTGTTTACCTATACTAGGTCAACAGTATATCTTTGAGAAAAATGAACAGACATCAAAGTAAATGGTTAATATTTTTCTGAACAAATAATTAGACTTGGAGAAGAAATATTTTAATTTTTCCCCAAATAATAATTGAACATTATAAATTCATATTTGGGTTATAACTTGGCAGTGAGTGGCCTGCTTTCTCTCATTCATCCCATTTTATTTTCTCATGTGTTTATCTCCATAAGACATATATTTACTTTATATGAAATTAGCAGTATCACATTGTGAATTCCATGTTCAACTATGTATTCAACAATTATTAATAATGCATTATTTATAAACTTTCACTTACTACTGGCCTGATACTATGTTTTTCTTTTGTCATATACTTTCCAAAAATTAAGTTAGCTGTATACTTTAAAACAGAATAGCGGGGCATGGTGGCACACGCTTGTAATCCCAGGATTCGGGAGGTTGAGACCCGGAGGATCGCGAATCGCTGACAGCCTCAGCTACTTAGTGAGGCCCCCTGCAACTCAGTGAGACCCGGTTTCAAAATAAAAGAATAAAAAATAGGGCAGGGGGTGTAGCTCGGAGGTTAAATGCCCCTGGGTTCCATCCCCAGACCCGTTTGTAATCCCCGCGCTTGGGAGGCTGAGACAGGAGGATTGCACAGGTTCAAAACAAGCCTCAGCTACTTAGTGAGGCTCTTGGCAACTTAGTGAGAACCTGTTTCCAAACAAAATAGAAAATAGGTCCGGGAGTATAGCCTGCAGGTAGAAAGCCTCTGAGTTCCACCCCCAGTACCACCAAAAAAATATTTAAAAATAAATAAATAAAAAAATAAAACAGAATATCTTTGCAACTTGGAACAAAATATCTTAAGCTTTACAAATATAGCTTTATTATATCATCTGTGTTTGCAGCTGACATAATTTTATACATAGAAAAACCTCAATCTGTTGAAACTGATAAATTCAGCAACGTTGTAGGATATAAAATCAAATACTAAAAAGGTAGCATTTTTATACACCAATAATAAATTTACTAAAAAGGAAATCAAGAAAACAATTCCATTCACAATCTCTACAAAAATTATTTAGAAGTTAGGCATGTTGGAAACTGCCTATAATTCTAGTTGTAGGTAGGCTGAGACAGGGAGATTGAAGGTTCAAGGCCAATTTCAGCAATTTAGGGAGGCTCTCAAGAACTTGGTGAAAACTTGTTTCAAAATTAAAAATAAAATAGGGCTGAGGGAATAACTCAGAGATAGGTCATTCTTATTTTCAATCCCCAGTACCACACACACACACACACAAAAAAAAAAATTTTAGAAATAAGTTTAACCAAGGCAGTGAAAGAGCTCTCCAATAAAAGTTAGAAAACAATGCTGGAAAAAATATAAAGGGCACAAACACAAATGGAAAGCTATCCCATGTTCAGGAGAATTAATATTGATAAAATAATCATATTACCCAAACCAATCTTTATAGATTCAATAAGATGTCTTTCTTCACAAAATTAGGAAAAATTTAAAATTTATATGAAACCATAAGAGATCCAGAATTTCCAAAGCAATCATCGTCAGACAAAAAAAAAGTTTGAGACATTACAATAACCGACTTCAAAACACACTACAAAGCTGCAGAAACCAAAAGAGTTTGATATTGGAATAAAAACTGTTGAAGAAATAGAGATCTCAGAAATCAGTATGTATACAGTCAGCCCACTAAGTTATCAAAGATAACAAGAGCCTCCAGTAGAGAAAAGATGGGCTTAAATAACACTGACAAAACTTGATTATACTTATACAGAAGAATGATACTGCATCCCTTTCAATATCAATACAGAATAACAATACAGAAAAATCAACTCAACTAAAACCTAAAATTAGAAACCAAGAAAACGTAGGAGAAACACTTCAAGATGCTGGTACAGACAATGATATTTTGGATCCTCAAGGCACAGGCAAAAAAAAAAAAAAAAGTAAAAATAGAGAAATGGAATTGCATCAAATGAAGAAGCCCCTTCACAGCAAAGGAAGCAAACAGCAGAGTGAAAAGACCACACATAGAACTGGAGAGCATATTTACAAACTATCCAAAAAAGGGTTGGTATCCAGAATATTTAAGGAAATAAAAAGCTGAACATCAAAACCCAATTTTAAAATGAGCCACACTTCTGAATAGTAATTTCTTCAAAATATGGACATACAAAATGAGCCAAGTATATAAAAATACTCAATAACACTAATCAATATGGAAATTCAAGTCAAAAGCAAAGTAAGATATTATATCATCTTACTCAGAATGGCTATTATAAAAAAGACCCAAATTAACAAATGCTATCAAGAATGAAGAAAAATAGCTCTTTTTCTTTTGTGGTACAAAGGTTGATCTCAGGACATTTTTTAAAACCTCCAAACAATACCAAAAATAGGCCTCCACCTGAATCGTTTGTTTTTAAACAGGTCCTCACTAAGTCGCTGAGAGTCTTGTTAAGTTGCTACGGCTGCCCCTCAAACCTGTGATCCTCCTGTCTCAGCTCCCCAAATACTGAGATTATAGATGTGCACCACCATGCTCAGCTGAGAAATAAGTCTTATACACTTTTGATGAGAAGATAAATTAGTATAGCCATATGTAAAATAGTATGGAGATTCCTTTTAAGACTAAAAATAAAATTACTACATGATCCAGCTATCCCAATATTGTGTTTGAATAAACAGAGGAGATAACTTTTGGTTGAACCAATCTATAATATATTTCGAAATGACTGGAAGAGTATAAAATTCCTTACACATAATAATGATTCAATCTTGAAGAGATTAAAATATTTATTACTCTGATTTGGTTATTACATAGTATATACACATATCAAATTATCATACCCCATAAAGATGTACAAGTATTATGTCTCAATAAAAAGTAGCTTCATTAATTAGGATTACTCAAATATTGGTATATTGTTTTAAATCTTTCAAATATACAAATTATAGTCACTCAACTATGAAATAACATCACTTACCTGTTTTTAGTATTACATAAGTATCCTTTTCCTATCATTCTTTTGCACATTTTTTGGTCCTAAAATTGTAAAAAACTATATTTCATTAGAAAATTTCTAAAATGAATATCATCCTATCTCTGATATCAGTTCATCTCGATTTCACATACTTTTAACATTATAAATAAAATCTCTGATAAGTAGATGATAGATAGATAGATAGATAGATAGATAGATAGATAGATAGAAAGATAGATAGGGAGGATTGACCCAGGGACATTCTGTGTCCAAGTTACATTCCCAGACTTTATATTTTTTATTAAACGAGGTCTTGCTAAGTTGCTGAGGGTCTGGCTAAGTTTCTGAGGCTGGCCTTGAACCTGTGATCCTTCTATCTCTGCCTTCCAAGTACTGGAATTAGAGGTATGCACCACCATATATGGCTTGTATCTCTGTATTTCAAAATAACAATTTAAGTAATAGTCAATTGTTGATTTTCATAAAAGCAAATTTGAAGAATTGGATAAAACTAATAAATGGATAACAAATTATTTTATAAGACAGATGATAAATAGTTTGTGCTAGGACCTAGGATCTGAGGTATCATTAAAAATATTGATTATTAATAGGTAATTTTTGTTTTATAACTCAGAATTACTTTAATAATTCACATTGATTTAATAAACGTCAATTCTTTATTTATTTAAACAATTTGACCATCACCTACATCTACCAAAATAATAATAAGATAGAATTGGTATTGAATTCTGTTAAACTCTACCAATAATATTTATTGATTAATACACTAAAAATAATTCTGCACATTATATGGAAATGCTCTTATAATATGATTGCATACTATGCAAAATAATTATTAGTAAAATCATAAATTTACTTGTTATTTTGATCAACCATGGTAATGATTATTTAACCCCCAAAATGGAAATAATGTTAAATTATTTTTATTTCATAGAATTACATTGACTAATCAATAAACAATATTTACATATAGAATATATTGCCTTCAGATAAAATTATATGATAGAAATGAATTTACACAAATTGAAAGAAAAAAAGAACAAAGTTAACGTTTCTGTTATTACTATTATTTCTGATTATAATTCTATTAGCCTCTTTTCAAGGGCTACCAGATCTCAATCACAGCAAAGTATGTTCTCATAAATTTCAATTTTTGTCTTAAAATATCATACACTAAACATGATTCTCCCTTAAGACATGTGTGCAGTGGTATTGGGTTTCATTCTCCTTCTTCAAGAAACTATAAAACGAGATGGTACAGCATTATCCCTGCAAACATGTATTCTTCCTTAGTCATTCTGCAGTTCTCAATCTAGTCAGTGTCAGAGTATTTAATATGACCCATTTTTCATGGAGAATAGTAGTCCCATTTACAGTGCTGAGATTGATAGCACGGTATGCTATCAATCCCAAAAGCTCTGATGCGGGCCATGGACCTCTACCAAAAGATTCCTTTCTGGGCTATCAATCTCCCCGCTCCCCACTGTCTCTGAGCCCTAAATCAGACTGCTTGATATCTCTCCAGCTTTGTATTCCTGCATCAGCAGTCTGCCTCAGCACACCCATCACTCACAACACTGTTAACCGCACTTGCTACAAACACCAAGCCACTTTTCTCATCCTAAGACCAAGTACAAAACTCCTGCTCCATTACATCATTTGTGAATCTCTAGACAAGAAGAACCCATTTTGCAGCCAGGATTTTAAATAATAAAAAATGTAATGAGATTATTGTTTTA
Source organism: Muscardinus avellanarius (assembly GCF_963383645.1). Classification (NCBI taxonomy): domain Eukaryota; kingdom Metazoa; phylum Chordata; class Mammalia; order Rodentia; family Gliridae; genus Muscardinus; species Muscardinus avellanarius. Next base: position 96,899,706 of record NC_137787.1, on the reverse strand, counting down.
TTGTTTATTTTGGTAATGGGACGCCAGCATAACAGGTAGCCAAACACTGAGGCAAGAGTATTTCACAAAGCAAAGATTAAACAAATTTGTCAGTAAACATGTACTTTTTTTTTTTTCTATTTAGAAAGAGCGGCATCCCGAGCCCGGAGTGGTGGCACATGCTTGTAATCCCCGTGCTTGGGAGGCTAAGACAGGATGATCGCATAGGTTCGAAGCCAGCCACAACTACTTTTCAGCAACTTAGTGAGACCCTGTTTCCAAGTAAAATATACAAAAAAGGTCTAGGAGTATAGCCCAGAGGTAGAAAGCCTCTAGGTTCCACCCCCCAGTATCACAAAAAAAGAAAGAAAGAAAGAAAGAAAGAAAGAAAGAAAGAAAGAAAGAAAGAAAGAAAGAAAGAAAGAAAGGAGTGGCATCCCACTTTAAGATTGCTAAGCAATAGTATGGCTAATTCTGATTTTTTTTTTTTTTTTTTGCAGGTCTGGGGATGGAACGCAGGGACATTACACCTCTGAGCTATACCCCCTGCCCTATTTTTTATTCTTTATTTTGAAACAGGGTCTCACTGAGTTACAGAGAGCCTCACTAAGTAGCTGAGGCTGTCCGTGAACCGCGATCCTCCAGGTCTCAGCCTCCCAAATGCTGGGATTACAAGCATGCGCCACCAAGCCTGGCTCTAATTCTGATTTTGTCAGTATTTTTATATATGCTTATTTAAGTGCAATGCATTCCTACTAAGGATCTTATTTAGATAAAACAATGTAGGCAGAAGGGGTTAAAACAGTAAAGCAAGCCCCCCTAGCAAGGGCCTGTTTCAAAACAAAAAATATAAAAAGGGCTCAAAGTGTAGCTTAAAGATAAAATGCCTTTGGGTTGAATTACTAGTACCAAAAAAAAAAAAAAACCTTTCTAATTGTTTTACTTTTCCACTCACTTATCCTGGATTATATTCATTTAAGACTCTTCTTTGTCTGAAAACACACTACTTAAACCATATCAATATTATAACACTCCCTGATTATTATATATTTGTCTTTTTCAGGTGATATTGAAAAGAACTCCTTAATATTAAAATATGGATGTAGGGTGTGTGTGCTCAACTAGACTTAGGAAAAAGAGTTTCTCATCTAGGTTTTGTCAACGACATGGTTATAACCATAAGAGGTCATAAATTTCAAAGCTCAGCTTTCTATTTTGAAAAATGAATGAGTAGGCTCCACAGTATTATCATAACTATATACATGTTGTGTTCTTTCTATAATATGCTTCCTCATCTCCTCCTACCACCTTATAATTATTGTTAACTTCTATATTTTTTTAAGCCTGAGCTTAGGAATGACTACCTATAAATGCTTCCTTAGTTTGAACTGAGAAAATACCATGTGCCTCTCTCTGGGCCTCACACAATAATGTCTCCATCATTGTCCTTAAAGCATTGTTATTCCTGAAAAAAATATATATATATATTAAAATATATATTAATACATATACATATTAAGGAATTAATATATACAAATATGTATATACACACAGAGAGAGAAATATATATATATATATATATATATATATATATATATATATATATATATATTAGACAACCTGATTATGGTGTAAGTTTCTGGAGAGACAAGTCCACATCTAACTCATGTTTGAGTTGCTCGGAATAATTAGGCAAATAAATGAAGAATAAACAAATGAATAGAAGAAAGAATGATTGAGTGAAGTGGATGGCTTTTTCCAAAATTTCTTCTAGCTCCCACTTTGTATTACCCCAAATCATATGTGAGGGACAGAGCTAGGTGAGGAAACGTGCAATATCTCAGAGTGTTATAGCTAGGCAGTATCAAGCCTGGATTCCTAAATTCTCACTGTGGTAGTTCTCCATCCTGCTCCCAATTGCCACAAAATGCACTGGAAGATTAGTAACATGAATGGCTCCTCTCTTGTCTGTGTGATGCAGTAAGTGAGCAAATAATTTCTGCACTTTTGAGCATCAGAGGGCATGCTTCTGCTTGTCAAACAAGCAGATGATGAGACCTTCCAAAAAAAGCTAAGTTGGTGCTGATAGGGAGCATTGGCCTGTAGGGTGTGGAGGAATTTCATTAGGACTCTAAATGTTTTATGGTTGCTGTTTCAGACAGTAGGGAAGGAGTGCAGAAGGCGCAAGCAACTCACTCCTCATCAAGAAAAAATCCATCCTTTTATCCATGAAATGTTTCCTCTAGGCAAACTGGTTGACTGTTCATCACCAAAATAAATCTCACACTCTTTTCCTTTCTCTCATGCTAGTGTCTCTGCTATTGTATTCTTTTTTTTTTTTTTTTTTTTTTTTTGGTAAGGGCATTTTACCCCCAAGATACACCCCCAGTCCTATTTTGTAGTCAAAAAACAGTGTCTCATTGAGTTACAAAGGGCCTTGCTAAGTATCTGAGGCTGTCCATGAACCGCGATCCTCTGGTCTCACCTCCCAAACACTAGGATTACAAACTTGCTCACCCCAGCTTCTTGTATTCATTTAGATCCATTTTCTCCTTGGCAAAAATCCAGTTCTCCCTCCTCTACTGTAGAGCACTCCATTACTCATGGATCCTCCCCTTTCTGACGTCAGCCTGTTACTTCCCTTTGACCTGTAACCTTTGACCTGTAACCTTATGATGTCGTGTAATTTTTCCATGTTTCCAAATTTTAGTTTTTGTGCTTTTGCTTAACTTTGCACATTTTTGGTCTAATCTCTTTTACTGTGGTATATTGTATTGGAAGGAACTGATCATAACTAGTGACCATTTGAATCATTCAAGTCACTCCAGTTATCATTAAGTAACTGACTACAGATCAATTTTTCAGTCATGAGGACAAGAAAACTCATCCTTTCTTGACAATGATTCAAATTTGTGAAGTAATGTAGACTATATCTATAGTATAAGTATTTATTATTATTATTAATTATTATTATTATTATTATTACTATTATTATTATAGAACTGGGGATTGAGCCCAGGGTCATTCTACCTCTGAGCTATACCCCTCCCATATTTTTTATTCTTTTTTTTTTTGACAGGGTCTCACTCAATTATGGAAGGTCTCACTAAGTACCTGAGGCTGTTCCTGAGTCTGCAATCCTCCTGTCCCAGCAAGTACTGGGATTACAAGTGTGTGCCACTACACTCCACTATACTATAGGTATTTTTAAATCATTTTAAAATGTTCACATTTTTAAGCTAAATTTATTCCTATAACCATTCTTGGAGTTAAATAGTACTGAGGAAAGTATCACTTTAAAGATGAAGAATTTAAACCCTAAGAATGAAATGCTATTTCTCAGTTTCTTTATTACAAGTATTTCACTTCTTTTTCCAATATAACACATCAAATTTACTTTACCAAAATACAGTTTCTTAAATACACATCTACCACATAAAAGTGAACTACTTGCCAGATATTTAAAAGAGTTCTCTAACTTCATAACCTCTCTGTGCCAAATTACTAAAGGTCAGAAACTTCCCTCCAAAGAAAGAAATGAGTGCTAATCCTAAAAGCATTCTCTTAGTTCATTAGTTGGGTTATAGGAAGGCTATAATACTGCTTAATACATTTGCTATTTGCTCAGAAGCACAGGGGGAAAATCACATAAGCTTCAGAGTACATAGTTTCATATTCAGCTCTGTAATATATACAGCAGAATAGAAAATACAAATTCAGTTTCATCTCTACCTCTGAAATATTAAAACAAAAACCAAATCCAAACCCCAAAGATTTTAATACAGCAGAGGCTTCTTAACTGCCAGATCTACATAGATTAAATTTATTTAGTGGGCACATGGATTCATCTACAAGAAATGTAGTCATTCATTTAGTCAAATAGAAATCAGTATTCATGCAAAATAAATGGATTCTACTTTAATTGTCCACCAGCTGTGACTATAAAGCAAACTCTGTGAGCCTTACAACTGAATCTTTACCACAGACAGAATGAGGATATAAACCTCTAAAATACAGTTCACTTGGGTCATCGTTTAAGAGCCCACATCCTGTCTAATACTTCAGAGCAAATTACATTATGGTTATGATGCTGTTAATCACATCATATCTTATGCACACCCAAAAGAAAAATATCATTTCTCTTTATCTTTATCTATATTCCTTACTCAGTGAAAATTGCTCAATTATTCTTTGTATTGAAAGGAAATTACAGAAGGAAGTTAATTGCTTACCTACATGATACTTTATTTCTGAAGCCAAAACATTAACATATGCAACAACAATAGAAGCAGAGGACAGTAAATTGCATAAATAAAACCATGCTTCCATTTATGGGCTATAAAACAAACAAAGCCTGACTTTAAAAGCTGTTAATATGTATAAATTAGAATATAGAAAGGTCAGGAAACTAAAGGAAACATTTATTAAAATAAAAAATGATACAAGGAAACTTCAGCACTTTCAGTGAAATCCATTCACCTATATTTCATTCAGTGAAATATGTATCATTTATTAAAGCAATCTTTATTTATTTGTTTGTTTGTTTGTTTATTGCTTATGGTATTGGGCATTAAGCCCAGGGGCATTCTACCTTCAACCTACTCTCCCAGCTCTTTATTTTTTTATTTTGAAACAGGATCTTGCTAAGTTGCTGAAGCTATCTTTGAACTTGCAATCCTCCTGTTTCAATCTCCCCAGTACTTGGATTACAGGTGTGCACCGCCACATTTTTTAAAATGTAGTATAAGTTAAAATTTTGAAATTCAGCAAAAGTACTTATATAACTTGATGCTAAATTGGCGGTTAGTAATTTATGTTTTCAGAAGGCTTTAAGTCAATGTTTTTATTATATTGATGATCTAGATCAATAAATATACACATATATACACACACACACAGACACAAGTGTGTGTGCGCGCACGCGTGCACACGTTTATACCCAAGTTTTAGCAAGTGAATGGGCTAAAATATAACTTGGAAAGATGAAGCTTACGTACTTATATCTGTGCCTTTATGTTTAGTGAATGAAGCACCTTGAATGTTTTAAAGTATCCCTTTTGTCTTCTTTTTATTTTTTATTTTTTATTTTTATTTTTTTATTTAATTTTTTCTTTATTGAACATAAGTGGTATACATTTAAATTATACTTGGTGCCCTCTTCCCCCACACCCCTGTTTTCCCTCCCCCCCTCCCACCAATGATTGTCCAGGGTAACCATGCCATACTGAACTTGATTAATGAGGGTCTACATCCCTTTTGTCTTCTGTTATTAAATGTGAGCTTTCTGTTTTTATACATTTGTTTGTGCCTCAGCATCTCACATCATAGTGCAGCTGAGAGTGATAGTGACCTGCATGCACACAGCACTTGGTGGGCTTTCTCAGGCTTCCTTCTCTCTCCCCCCTTCCCCAAGCATGATGTCGAGATTGGCATTGCTATTCTCACTTATGTACGTCAATGAAAGTGTTTCCTTTTTTGTTTATCTAAGCTTTTGAAATAATTTAACTTTAACTAAATATCATTGTATAGACCCCTATGCTTATAACACTCTTACACACATAGCTTCATGCACATGACCTGTGTGTGCTGCCCACCTTACATTCTGCCATCATGGAGAAACACTGAATTTAGGGTCAGAAAGTCTAAACTTGGTTCTCAATTACATAAAATATTGTATTGGAGCAAACCGGTCATTGTGGTTCCTTATTTATTGAATGAGAACAATAATACCTCCCCTGCTTAATTCAGAAGTTGTAAGAATCAAATAAGTTGTGTGAGATAAATACAAATATAAGAAATTATCTTTTATAAAACCCATTCCTAAGCTGGGCATGGTGGTGCATGCTTGTAATCCCCGCACTTGGGAGGCGGAGATAGGAGGATCGCACAGGTTCGAAGCCAGCCGCGCTGGCTTAAGAGACACTATTTCCAAATAAAAATATAAAAAATAGGTGTCTGGGAGTCTAGCCCAGAGGTAGAAAGGTTTCCAGGAACCCCAGTACCACCAAAAAAATAATAATAATAAATAAATAAAAAATAAAACTCATTCCTTTATTTATGTAACCATTTCAAAGTACATTTACTGAAATCTGGCAATGAATAGATTAATCAAGATTATCCCTGTCTACAGAAGAGATAAATGCCAGGGTCCCAAGAAATCTCTCATGATCAAACACAGACTATGTTGATGGTGCCCATTTCCCATCACATCCTGAGCTAAGCTTGCTGTGATGTTTCTACCTGTTTCTCTCTTTTGCAGGGACCATTTTAGTCTTTACAATTTGACTTTAAACTTCTGAGAATGATGGCTATACCCAATTGCCTGGTAACAGCTCCTGGTGTTTGGCATACATGAGGAGCACCTTCCTGCTTGCTGGGTGAATACGGTGTTGGAGAGATTCACTTGTGACGTGTCTAGGTGAGTGGAAGTGCACTCTTCTCAGCTTCTCTTTAAGCATATTTGATATGCAAATCTAATAATGAATGTGATCTTGACCATTGGTCACCTGATTAGTTGTGGGACAGAAAAAATGGATATTTTTTAATATCTCTCTAATTACTCTTGAAAAGCACATTTCATGGTACAGTTGCATGCAGTGAGATAATGGTGGTCACTTGTAATGAGTTATATTTCATTTCCTCTGTGCCAGAATTTGATGACTTCTGATGCTTCCTTGAATGCTTCTTTCTGATCACAAGTGCTTAGGTTAGGGGTGGTCTCGGACTTCTGGAAATTCATTCTATACCTTCATAGTGCAAAAATGTTTAATTAGTAAAGAATAATGTAAGCCATGGGAAAAATTTGTATTCTCAGTGTTATATGACAGAGTCATGTGTTTGAGAAATTTACTCAGTTAGGTTTTCCCCTTTTCTCCTAGATAGCTAAAAAAAAAAAGAAGAAAGTTTAATCTTCCCTGTGTTTGTTTCTGAAAGAATATGCCAGTTGAAAGGATTGTACTCATATTCTCTGAGCTGAGCTCAGACAATTGAGGCAGCTTGGTGAATGAGAAACATGTGGTGAGAGACATGAAGCATTTCATCTGATCAGGAGGAATTAGGAAGGTAATGTGGAAGAGCAGGGAAGTGGGCAACTGGGCTCTTTCTTGGAGAGGGAGGCTAAGCCTGAGGGCCATGAGGGGGGCTCCTTGGAGAGACAATCATGAGCTATTATCCCTGCTCATGCAGCTGAGTTGTCATGCACAGCAGCCTTGGCGTTGATGCAGGTGAACACTACCTTTGTCTGCGCTAGGGCTGCTGCACCAGCTGTCTTTCCATTCTAGCCCAGAGCTCTCCAAGGTGCTACCCAAACAGGGTGTTACCTTCAGTTGTGACAATCAGTACTGAAGGCTCTGAGGCCTCCATGTGACTTCTTATAGACTACCACTCCCTACAGTCGCATACACTCTACCTATCCACTTACCTACACCCTTAGACACTATTCGGGGGAGGCCTCAGAAAACATTGCCCCTAAGGACTCTGAACTGAAGAAGATTGGGAGGGTCTCAGAAGCAAGGAGGTAGCTCTGACCTTCCCCTACCTTTCTGTGTGAGAATGCACCATTAAGAAATTATCTGGAGCAGAGTGTGGTGGTGCATGCTTGTAATACCAGCATTAGGGAGGCTGAGACAGTAGGACCACAGTACGTGAGGCAGCCTCAGATACTTGATGAGGTTCTTTGCAACTCAATGAGACCCTGTTTCAAAATAAAGAATAAGAAAATCAGGCTGTGGCAGTGTAACTCTGAGGTAGAATGCTCCTGGGTCCATCCCCAATACCGATATATATATATATATATATATATATATATATATATATATATATATGTAAAAAAATAGGCCTGGGGGGGTGAAGCTCCAAGGTAGAATTCCCCTGGGTTCCACCCCCAGTACCATAATAAATAAATAAATAAATAAGAAGAAGACTAAAAAAAATACTGGGGATGTAGCTCTGAGGTAAAATACCCCTGGGTTCCATCCCTAGTACTGCAAAAAGAAAGAAAGAAAGAAAGAAAGAAAGAAAGAAAGAAAGAAAGAAAGAAAGAAAGAAAGAAGAAAGAAGGAGGGATGGAGGGAAGGAAGGAAGAAAGAAAAAGAAAGAAGGAAATAAAGAAAAAATCAAGAAAGAAAGAAAAAGAAAGAAAGAAAGAAAGAAAGAAAGAAAGAAAGAAAGAAAGAAAGAAAGAAAGAAATTATCTGACCTACATTTCCTAAAAGTAGATCCTGAGATTCTCAGAGTTTATGCCTTACATCTAGGAGGAAGAAATACTACACACAGAGGTCAAGAAAACCTGGACAGGAAGGCCTTGCTGGATCTTCTTCCTCAGTGAAATCATTCTTCTACCATTAAATCATTCCCATTTTATCTAGCTACATCTCTGCAAAGTGTTTCATTCTCCATTGAACCTGAGCAAAAACATAGAGAGTTTTCTATGTGTTTTGAGTCTTCATCCTTTAAGGGACTTATGTCACATGAAAATTTGATTAAATAAAGTTTTTTTGTTAAACTGTATTTTGTTATAGGAAATGTCAGCCATAAACCTTTTGATAAGAAGAAAATTAATCTCACCTTTCTACCCCATAACACTTGCAGCACAATATCCCATAAAAGCAGTAAGTACAACAAATAAGAGTACTTAATTGTTGGGGAAAAGGTGAAAGTTAGGGATAGGCAATGAATAAAACTAATTCCCAATTCCTCTAAGCTGATTAAGAATGATGTTTATATACTTACCCAGGATGCTATAACCTTTGGACTATTTTTCTAAACTAAACACATGTTTAACATTTGTGCAATTTAATTGAGGTCACATAAATGGAAGATAGCGCATGATATACTTATTCATATTGCGCTCAACCACTAAACCAAGCATTGGGAGGGAGGGATGGGGAGGGAGTGAGGTGGGGACTGGGTTGGGCTGGTTGGATGATGTGTACATCCATGTCTACACAAGTTTTTTTTCCCCATTATGATGTATAAATACAGTGCACTAATAAAAAATAATAAATAAATGGGCAAGAGGAAGGATGTAGAGAGCCTAGAATCAATTTAACTTTTTTAAAGTATGATTTTTATACATTAACTAATATCCATACACACACTCACAGATGTGCCACTTGAGGCCTACAGTAATTCTTTATATTCTACATAGATCCTAAACACATGGAAAGTCTAACTCTATTCAATATTGTGAGGTAAGAATAATGCCTTGAAGACAGGAAACATGGATACTAATAGACAAATAATTATTTTCATTAGTGTTTATCGAATTTGAAAAATGTATAACCTTGTCCTGGTTTGGGGGCTTAGAGATTGCTGTATTAGATGCACTCATTTAACTTATGGGAGGCTGAGACAGAAGGATCACGGTTCAAAGAGAGCCTCAGCTACATAGTGAGGCCCTTTGCAACTCAGTTAGACCCTGTTTCAAAATAAAGAATAAAAAATAGGGCTGGGATGTAGCTTAGAGGTAGAATTCCCCTGAATTCCATCCCCAGTACCACAAAAAAGGCCCTAAGACTAAGGCCTCCTGCAGTGAATATGTGACCTAATAATTGGAAGTTCCTTACGGGCATCTCCAGATATGTTCCAAGCAACAAAGACATTAGGTAACAGAAGATGCACTTTAATGACAGCATGAAGTACTGGAGAGAGCAAATGGTGAGGATTCTTCCACCATAGACTAAAGATTTGATATTTCCTCAGTTTTCAGGCACTGTAAACCACCTTAAACTTGTATTTACCCCTCTGGCACATGAAGTTCCTTGAGGTAAGGAACACCTCCATGTCACACCAAGTATACTATACAAGAGATTCCTACTTTGATCTCTAGGTAGACTGTATGAAGATTTCTTTCAGCCCATCAAAGTAGAGTGAAATACCCTTAATTCAACTAAGATTGTATTCTATACCAAGAACATCGGTGGGAACTCAGAGAATTGCATGGCATAAAGAAAATTTTAAATATGATGGCTCTTAATACTGAGATTAAAACTAAGTTCTATTGTAAACTAAAATGTTATGGTATTTATAATAAGGACCATGAACATAACTCAGTGTTTGAACAACTTATATTTGGTAATAAAATTAAAAATAAATTTAGTCTGTGTACATCATACACAGACTAAATATCTCATAAAAGTTAAACTAAGTCAATGATAGAGACTAATTCCTACAAACACTAATAATTATACTCCACTCCTCTACCTGAAGCCAATTCAAGTCTTTCCTCTCTGATTAAAAAAAAAAATGAAAAGAAGATAAAATCATGCAATAATAAGTTTCTCAGCTACATTTAGCAATTTCATTAGAAAACACATCCAGCTCATTAAAAACAGCAAGCTGACCTGTCTATAAACTGCCCCATTGTAATCAACTATTGACAAAATAACTAGATAGAAAATTCAGTGCCTGTCTGTATTATTAGCAATTAATCACAAATAGCCCGTTTGTCTAAAGTGACATGCATTTTACTACACACTAATATTTCTTAAATTGAACTGCAAAGAGATTATTTGTATTTTCTGACTTGTATATTGTATAGGCTAGTAAAAATACTATCAAAAGTTACTATTTCCACCAATGTAGATTCAATTTATATTAAACTGAACTTAATTAAGCAAAGTCCTTCAAGCAAATTTGGATTTATAGTGGGACAACTTTTCAGGCATCAGAGCTCTGAATATCTATTCATTTCTACAAAACCAGACCAGGAATGAATATTAATGTGGGCAGCTTTGACACATATGAGAACATTTCTTTTGCAGCATCTATGATTTGATGGTTTCCTAACTCAGAAAAATGACCCATTTCATTGCTAAGTATGCATTACATGATGTTAACAAGTTCTTTGTTAATTGAATTGAGCCATAGATTGGTATAATTTCTACTCATTCATCCTAGTCTTGCCTTTCAGCAAAATGAAACTACTTCCTTTTCTACCCTAGAACATCACAAATATTTGACAACTGCCCTATACTTTCATCAGTCTTCTTGCCTCCAGTTCTTTGGGCTGGTTCCCAAACATCACAGGTCCTAGACCCTCTCAGCCTTTGGAGAGAGATGACTGCAAAGGTGTGTTTATGAATTTTATGTTTGCTAATAATTTTATATTTTATACCATTAAAGAAAAACTAAGTTTATAAAATCACTTTGGTCCTACCTAAACTGAGCTTTGCCTTGGCTAATTTGATTTTAAAAAATCACTTTTGAAGTAAGAGATCCATTTTCTTGAAATACTTAATAGTGTGCTGACAGGGACATTACATGCTAAAAGTGTTTATTAGCAGACATGTTCTTTATAATACAGAATTGTCTCTGCAAACACTCTAAATTTTAACTCTAAACATATAATGAATTAACTAATTGACTTAGACTTTCTTTCAATTCATTCAATTGTCATTTATTGAGAGAGAATCAGGCCTTATGCCAAATGAACAGGGACAACCTCAGACCTTGACCTTAAATTTTCCTGAGGAAGGCCAGGCATGGTGGTGTCCATTGTAATACCACTACCTAGGAGGCTGAGACAGGAGGATTGTATGTTTGCGGCCAGCCTCAGCTACTTAATGGGGCTCTCCACAACTGACCGAGACACTGTTTCAAAATAAAGAATAAAAAATAGGGCTGGGGGTGTAGTTCAGAGGTAAAATTTTTCTGGGTTTAATCTATAGTACCACAAAAAAAAATACATGAGTAAATAAGTAAATAAATAAATGCTTTCTTGGGAAAGGAGCCATTTATGGACCAGTCATGCACAGTGCTATCTGTAATATGTTATTCCAACAGAAGCCATGAAAAAAGAGAGTAGGCACATCTAGTCCAACCTCAGAGTTCAAGGAAACTTCCCCAAGGAGCTGATATTAGAGCTGGCCTGAGAAAATGAGTAGAAATTAACCAAGCAAAGATAGGGAGAGAAAATGGAGGTTATGGAAGCAGCCATGTGTTGAGCCTGAGACTAGGAGTAGAAGTTGGGGATCTGAGATGAATAAGAAGAACTTGGCTGAAGCCACACCTTGCAAGGTGCATAGGGCATGTTAGAGGTTGCCTTCCTTATTCTGAATAGTAAGAAGTCCTACAAAGATATTGGTCAGAGCCCTTGGTGCTTAAAAGGACTCTAGAAGAGCTGGGTGTGGTGGCACAGGCTTGTAATCCCAGCAATTGGGAGGCTGAGACCAGAGGATCGCTGTTTGTGGACAGCTTCAGCTACTTAGTGAGGCCCTCTGCAACTCAGTGAGACCCCGTTTCAAAATAAAGAGTAAAAAGCTGGGCAGAGGGTGTAGCTCAGAGGTCAAATGCCTCTGGGTTCCATCCCCAGACTCCCAACACCCCCCCCCCAAAAAAAAGGACTCTAGAAGGACTACAGAGAATGAATCAGTGCAAAGTGCCAGGATAATAGTAAAAAATTAAAGTATGACAGAGAGTATGTGTGTGGGACTGGAATGGTGGTGCCTGCAGAGAAGAACTTGCCAGGGATATCTTTCTAATTCAATCTTGTGCAACCTATTGCCTAGCAGTGCTCTTGAGTATAACTCAAATTCAGAGGTAGATGTAAGCATAGGAAGGAAGAAAATAACATTGATTCAGTGTGGGAAGTATTAAAATGTCATCAAAACATTGCAATAGACAGAACTGTGCTCAATAATGTTGGAGAAATAAACCAGACCTGATAGTGTACACCTGTAATTCCAGTACTTGGGAGTCTAAGACTCCCAAGAATTGAAGATGAGCAGCCAGCGTAAACAATTTGGCAAGACCCTATTTCAAAATCGAAAATAAAAATGGACTGGGGATGTAGCACAGAGGTAGAATGCCCTGGGCTCAATCTCCAGTACCAAAGAGAAAAAAAAGTTGTTAGAAAGGTAGATGAAAATTTAATGGGTATTGCATTAAATCTATAGATCACTTTCGGAAGAATGCCAATTTTGATGATATTTACAGTGCCCATATAAGAACATTAAAGATATTTCCATCTTCTAAGGTCTTCTTTAATTTCCTTTTTCAGTGTTTTTATAATTTTCTTTTAAAGTTTTTTACCTCCTTGGTTAGGTTTATTCCTAAGTATTTTATTTTTTGCAGGATATCCTGAGTGGAACTGTTTTCTGGATTTTTTTTTTCCAGTTGATTTGTGGTTGGCACACAGGAAAGCTTATGATTTTTAAGATTGATTTTGTATCCAGATACTTTTCTGAATTTGCTTATCAGTTCCATAAGCTTTTTGATTGAGTCTGTTGAGTCTTCTAAGTATAGTATCATGTCATCTGCAAATAGTGATAGTTTCAATTCTTCTCTTCCTGTTTGTACTCCTTTGATTTCCTTTTCTTGCCTTTTTGCTCTGGCTGAAGTCCATACCCATTAAAATAGCAAGGTCATTCCTCACAGACATAAAAAAAAATCAGTCCTTAAATTCATTTGGAACAACAAAAATCCCTGAATAGCCAAGTTAGTTCTCAGCAACAAGACCCATGAAGGAGGCATCACAATACCTGATTTCAAACTATACTACAAAGCCATAGTAATAAAACCAGCATGGTACTGACACAAAAACAGACCCATAGACCAATAAAGCAGAATAGAAGACTTAGAAACAAATCCACACAATTACAGCCAATTGATTTTTGACAAAGGGGCGAAAAACACACACTGGAAAAAAGAGAGCTTCTACAAATCTTGTTGGCAAAACTGGTTAACTATATGTATAAAAAATGGAAATAAACTCCACTTTCTCACCCTGCAAAAGAGTCAATTCAAGATGGATCAAAGACTTGGAAATCAGACCAGAGACTTTGTAGCTTCTTGAAGAGGGCATAGGCCTAACACTGCAACACATAGTCACAGGTAAAAACTTCCTCAACAAGACCCCAATGGCACAAGAAACTAAAAGGTGGATCAATACATTGGATTGCATTAAACTGAATAGCTTCTGTATGTATATATAAAAAACCTATCAAGAGCCTCAACAGAGAGCCAACAGAATGGGAGAAAAAATTTGCCAACAATTACTTTGATAGAGGACTGATATCTAGAATATACAGAGAATTCAAGAAACTGAGCACTAAAAAAAACTGATTAAAAAAATGGGAATGTGAACTAAATGGGCACTTCACAAAAGAAGAAATTCAAATGGCCAATAAATATATGAAAAAATTTCAGGACCATTTGCAATCAGAGAGATACAAATAAAAAACCCTGAGATTTTACCTAACTCCAACTAGAGTGGCAATCATTTAAAACACAAACAATAACAAATGCTGGTGAGGATGTGGGGAAATGGGAACTCTAATATGTTGTTGGTAGGATTTCAAATTAGTGCAATCACTTTGGAAAACAGTATGGAGGATCCTCAAAAGAATGGGAATAAACCTACCATATGCTCCAGCAATACCACTTCTGAGTATCTACACAAAAGAATAGAAACCAAACTACCAAACTAATAATGCATGAGTGTCTTTGTTTATAGCCACACAATTTACAGTTGCCAAAATATGGAACCAGCCAAGATGTCCATCAACAGATGAATAGATTACAAAACTATGGGATATGTATATACAATGGGATTTTACTCAGCATAAAGATCAAAATTACATCATTTACAGGGAAATGGATGGAACTGGAGAACATTATGCTAAGTGAGATTAGTCAATCACAAAAAGTGAGCAATGGGATGCTCTCCCTAATATGCAGAATCTAGGGAGAAAAAAGGGTCATAGGAGAAATTCTCCAGGAAAAAGGAGAAACCATAGATAAGCAAATAAGGTGACCTATCTGAGGGGGATGGGAGTAGGGAAGAAGGGAATTCCCTAATGTACATGATGTACATTAACCAACATATCAAAGTCAATTACTAAGCCAAATATGAGAAGGAGGGAGGGAGGAGGGATTGGGGTGGGAATTGGAGAAGGGCTAATTGAGCGATGTGTACATTCCTCTACCACCTTGTACTCCATTATGATCTATGACTACAATGCACCAATAAAAAAAATTTTAAAAAGCAAGGTAGATGTAAATTGAAGTAAAAACTTCCCCTTTACTTCCCTTATTCCCCCTCTCCTTTTGTTTGGTGATAGAATGACCAAAGGTATTATCCTGTGAGCTTGGAGCATACAAGCACTTTTCATCTCTACCCCCATGTATATCATTACCAATAAGAATAAAAAATAGTCCATATTTAGTGATTTTTGGAATATTTATAAATCTTTTGGTCTCCAAAAGTGTTATTCTACACTGCAGCCCATATAGAATGTGGCATCCCTTTCAGTTAATCAGACTGTATGAGAATATTTCCCTGAGCGACTGCCTATCTTGAGGTAAGTGCTGTGGCAAGCTTTTCCTCGCAGCGCTGTCTGTGAATCAGACTTACCTTCTCCTCTCTTGAAAAATCATTGCCCTGACATTCCTTTCTAAGAGGCAACTAACCCATTCCTGTGCTGCCTCAGATTGGAAGCTAAAAAGACAACAAAGGGGCTGAAATGGGTCATCCTGGTCATTGGAGAGAAGAAAAACGCAATCCTGAACAAAGACAGATTCAACAAAGCTAACACCAATCTTTTCTTCCTATCCTAGGATTGTACTTCTTTTGTTTTTACATTTTTGAATATTTCTAAAGCAAGAACAGAACACACTGATAGCACTGACAACATGTTATCTACGTTCCAATTTCTGGAAGAACAATCTAGTGGATTGAAGGAGAAGGCATTGTGTTCTTGACCTCTCTGCCTTCCAATAATGATGTCTGCACTTAATAATAAAATTGTATTCAACATGTTATATTAAGTACTCACTGAAAGTGTCAGGATGGTCAGTGGGTTGGAATTTCCTAAGTTAGTGGGGGAGGTAACTTGTTGATCCTTTAAAAGAGCATCTATTTATTTCCAAATTACAAAGAAATTCAAATAGCACATCTGGCTTGTTCTCCAACTCAATGGATTTTTCTTAGAACAAAACTCTCAGGAAAGCTTTTATTCATTCTGTGAACATGGGCTTAGCAAGGGCTTTGTCATCATTACCATCTTATCCACTGTTAAGAATGAAATATTATTAATAAAAACAACCTAGCAGCTCGGTTCTGCTTATTCTTTAGGGTTTTAAATCAAAATCAATGTGACTTTTCAAAGTAAACCCTGGGTAGAGTTTAAAATGCTGGATGTGCATGAATTATGCATGTGTACAAGGCCTACAGCCTCAGGTGTATTGTTAGTAAATCAAATGCCATGAATATGAATCCATTCCAATAGCTATTTGAGGTGATGGGGGCTGCTGCCCCATGTAGCACAGCATTAACACAATGGATAAGAAAAGCACTGTTTGCACTGAGCAGTGTTGGTATGTGTGGCTATTTGAAGTGGTCGAGTGATTATGCTATTTATAAAAGTTACAGTAACAAAGATTGAGAACTCTCCTAAGACACTTAACAATTTGACCATATAGATTTTCCTGAATCTGAAAATGTGCAGGTTTCCTCCTTGGGCTTTGCAGATGAAGAAGACTGGATTCCATCCCTCTTTTAAATCATAGTCCACCAGGCAATGCATATGCCTAATTACAGCAATGCAAAAGACGAAGCAGTGGGAAAGGGCATAAGCTCCATCCAAACCAGCCTGGTTTGTCATGTTTAAGGTCCCAGAGAGTTACTGTGATGTTTAGTGTCCTCCAAATTTATTTGTTTGGAAATGTACATAATCATTGTATAACAATGTATTGGCCTGAAGTTATTTTTCATCAAATTTAAGAACTAAAAGCTCACCTAGTCCAAACTAGTCTCTTAAAAGTTGTGAAAACTAAGGCTGAGTTTGTCAAAGGGTCCTTAGACATGATAGTAATCTTAAATCTGCATGTGCTTACAGATTCATGGATATTATGTATTTATATTTACTATATAATGCTTAATACATACAAATAATATTTCTAGGATCATACAGAGTACATATAATTTTGTACACAAATGTGTGTACATCTAGATATATACATCTAGATGTACATATCTAGGTGTATACATTTATATGTATGTAACTTCTAGATTATTTTCAGAACTATTAGTCAATTGTACTGTATTAGAACCAACTCCCTTTGGATCCATTTGCCAAAATGGCTGCTTAATGTATTTTTGTATCTCTTTTTTCTTGAACCCCATGAGTTGCATGAATTCTCTTAAACAGTCTGGGAAGAGTAACTATGAATGATAGAACTTTTGCGATCCTCTAATGGTAGCATCACCTAAGCTAAGTAATGTTCACTGCAAGCCATTCCTTTCTCTGGAACACATACTGATTTAATTAGCCTAAGGAAATCAGCTTTCAATAATGCGAGGAATGGGTTGATGGAAGGCCATCATCTTCTATCTCATTCGAAACAGACTCCAAAGAAATAGTGACAAAGGGAAATCTAATTTGTAACTGAGGAAGCAAAAGATTAGATAGCCTTGGTGGAATGAGCTTTGAGACTTGGTGGAACTTAAATATGAGTCTTTTATAGCAGGGATTTATTAAACCCAGCCATCTCTGTGGACTCTTTCTTTGCCAAGATCAATCCCCATTCTGATATTTCCCCATGGGTTACATGAATGGCAACAGAAAAGCCTTTGCCTCTGTCACTGTAAAATCTGTAAGCTTGTTCCATATTTTGAGCATACAGTAAGCTGTCCCAGGGGAGACATGAGTCTGTGGGAAAAGGCAGAGAATCAAATCGATTTCTTCCCCCTGGGACAACGAGGCCATTTTCAGAGGCATCACAAGATGTGAGAAAAAAATAAACAAAACAAAACAACAAAAGAAAAGAAGACTCTCCCTCATGAAAAACAACAAGGCTGATGGGTCAAAATGAAGTGAACCAGAGAGTCTTTCCTAGAAAGTACAA
Source organism: Muscardinus avellanarius (assembly GCF_963383645.1). Taxonomy (NCBI): domain Eukaryota; kingdom Metazoa; phylum Chordata; class Mammalia; order Rodentia; family Gliridae; genus Muscardinus; species Muscardinus avellanarius. The sequence goes on along the minus strand of NC_137787.1, from coordinate 96,881,880 downwards.
AATAATTACACATTAGGTTCTATTTAATGTCATTTTTTCTTTCTAAAGTATCAAAGTTTTTTTTTTTCCCCTCTCTGTTCTCATTTTAACATCACTCAATTTTTTTAGGTCAACACAGACAAATAAGATATTCTTTTGTCTAATAGGCAGAACAAGAAAAGACAGACAAGTGATAGGAGGTTGCTAAGAAATAAATCATTGTCCAAGTTTGCAAGAGTGATATTAATATTTGGATTCGCACTCTGGAGAATCTTGGGCGGGACCTCTGGTCTTCTGTTTCCTCTCACTCTGAACTCTTTTCAGACAACTTTTGCTTTTCTTCAGGAGGCAGCTATCTGAACTTACTACTGCCCTCCTCCCTCTACGTACACCTGGAAATATTGAACCAGATTTTCCTATATGAACTGACCCGTTGGCTTCAGCTAATCAAGTGACTATGGCTGCCACATAAATGCATGTGGTAGAATTTTCTGGTAAATAATACATGGCATGGGTCAAAAGTCATTTTGTGCCAAGTCCACTTCACTTCTCCTTCCCTAATTCCATGCATAGAGTTCATAAACTATGCTATATTTAAATCCATTAAAAAGACAACTTTGAATTTTCAGGGCTGAGAAGTTTCTTGTGTGATTTTTTTGTTCATATTGCTTTTATTCAAGATTCTCCCCTTTGGAACTTAACTCAAAGCATTGTTTGTTATGATACTTCTTATAAATAAAGCTTCACATTTGTTCCATTATAGAATCTAAGAAATTTGCTTAGGCTTCCCTTTGTTGGTCCTCTTTTAGAAATTAACCCAAAATGACTTCAAACTAATCAAAACAAGAGTCATTAAAGGTCTTATTTTTAATGAGAAAAAAATGACCGTTTAAATTTTTCTGTATGTTATTTATTTATTTATTTATTTATTTTGCAGAACTGAGGATTGAACCCAGTGGCATTCTACCTTCAATCTACACCATCACCCTTATTTTTTTATTCTTTACTTTGAAACAGGGTCTCACTAAGTAGCTGAGGCTGGTCATGAGCTTGCTATCCTCCTGTCTCAGCCCCGCAAGTACTCAGATTACAAGTGTTTGCCACCAGGCCGAGTTTGTAATTTTTTTATAAATAGATGACAAATAGATACATGATAGATAATAGATAGATATAAATACCCACAAATGTTGAGGTAGCAGACAAAAATAAACAACTTATTCAGTATTTTTTCTAAATGCATCTGCTATTTTGGGGTTTAGTTTCTAATTCATTTGAGGTAGTGTTTCATGTAACCCACTACTTGGTTTGGCCTTATTCTCTTATCTCTTGAAGGGAAATGGCCTATTTTGTATATGTCTCAGTACCAAAATCTGGTTGTACTTGTTAATAGTGTCTATCCTTTCCAGAAAATAATTATCTTCACAATGGTGGACATTAGTTGAACATTTCCAATGTACTGTTATTATTTTTTCTTTTTATCAGTACATTGTAGTTATACAGCTTAATGGGGTACAAGATGGTAGAGGCAACTGTACACACATCACTCAATTAGCCCTTCCCCAATCCCACCTCATTCCCTCCCCCTCCCTCCTTCTCATGTTTGGCTTAGTGATTTATTTACTTTGATATGTTTGTGAATATACATCATATATATAAGATAATTTCTCTTTTCTCCTCTCCCATCCCCCACAGTTGGGTCACCTTATTTACTCATCTATAGTTTCTCCTCTTTCATCTAGAATTCCTCCTATGACCCATTTTCTCTCAAGCTTCCACATATTAGAGAGAGCATCCCATTTCTTACTTTTTGTGACTGACTAGTGACCGACTAATCTCACATTTCCCTGTAAGTAATTTTTTTCTCCTTTACGACCGAGTAAAATTCCACTGTGTACATATCCCATAGTTTTGTAATCCATTCATCTGTTGATGGACATCTTGGTATGTTGCATAGTTTGGTAATTATGAATTGTGAGGTTATAAACAGATGCTCATGCGTTAGTTTGGTAGTTTGGTTTCCATTCTTTTGAGTAAATACCCAGAAGTGGTATTGCTGGATCACATGGTAGGTTCATTCCCATTCTTCTGAGGATCCACCATACTGCTTTCCAAAGTGCTTGCACTAATTTGCAATCCCACTAACAGTGTATTAGAGTTCCTATTTCCCCACATCCTCACCACCATTTGTTGTTGTTTGTGTTTTAAATGCTCGCCTCTCTAGTTGGAGTTAGGTGATATCTTGGGATAGTTTTGATTTTCATCTCTCTGATTGCTAATGATGTTGAGCATTTTTTATACATTTATTGTCCATTTGAATTTCTTCTCTTGTGAAGTGTCTGTTTGGTTTTCTTGCCCATTTTTTTTATTGGGTTATTTGTTTTCTTAGTGCCAAGTTTCATGATTCTCTGTATATTCTAGATATTCGTCCTTTATCAGAGGATTAGTTGGCAAAATTTTTCTCCCATTCTGTTGGTTTTCTGTTGAGGTTCTTGATAGTTTCCTTTGCTGTATAGACATTCTTCATTTTAAAACAATCCCACATATTGATCTGCCTTTTAGTTTCTCATGCTTTTGAGTCTTATTGAGAAGTTCTACCTGTGCCTATATGTTACAGTGTTGGACTTATACCCTCTTCAAGGAGTACCACTATTCTAAGGATATTACATAGATGAGCTCATTTCATTTATTTTATCTTTTTAGATCTACCTATAATGGTACATTCTAACCATATTGAGGTTTCTCATTTTAGAAACACACATGCATATAGTATCCAGTATCCAAATCCTACATTCCTCCCTCCAGCTACCTGTTCATAATATTGAAATTGGTTTTAGTAACTGATCCTAAGACCACCATTTTGATGACAACTTTATATGAGACTAGTATTGATCCCATTTTAATTTAAAGAAGCTATAGCACAAACAAGCTGACTGGCACCTAGGTAGGCAGGTCCAGGCCCTGACCATTGGCTTCTGGGCTTTATTGTCTTTATCTATTGTTTCTCTTTTTATAATCACATTAGGCCTAAGAGGGCTAATGACTTAATAATTTTAAAAAACCACAAAAGATTTTTAATATTCCCATCAGAAAGAGATGATAAATGTTTGACATGGTGGATCAATTACCAAATGTCAATCATTATACATTATATACATGTATTAAAATATCACATTATCACATTCATTAAGATGTATGACTATAGTGAACCAATAAAAAATTAAAAAAAGAAATATCACGCTGAATCCCATACATGTGTACATTTATTATACATAAATTAAAATTTTAAAGTATTAAAAATAAATAATATAAAAATTCATTGAGATGGTATAAAACCACTCTAAAATAAAATGGTATGCCATTTATCCATTTATTCTACAGACATTGTAAGCATGAATGAACACATAAAAAATCCATATTCTATATAAAGTGAGAAGATGCAGTTATGAGCTTCTCAAAGATAGTCCCCAACCCTAAATATGGTTTGTGTCTACCCTGTTCATGGCCCTGGCTGGTCACCTAACCACTCCACCCATATCATGGAAAGCCAGGAATTACCAGTCTCTATACCTTGAAATGGCTCCCTAGTTTCCCTCACATGGCCATTCACCCATGTTCTTTTGTTCTATCATCCTGCCTGGCTGTCATTCTAATTCTTTCTCTATTTGTATATCATATCTGCTTCTTATTATCTTTCTCACTTTGACAATGTTTTCAGTCCTTTTCTGACATCATAAGCCTTACTACCCTTAACTACTTCTAAACTTGATGTTTTATAAATGCAAGGATTTCTTTTATTTTTGAAAAAGGAGACTCCAAAATCTAACTCTTGCAATACTGCTGAACTTGCCCCTCATGTCAGCTTCCCTCCCACAGAGCATTTCCTTGCACTAGACTGAGATAGGCAGCCTGTGCTGTGAGAATTGCTTGCATGTTATTCGATCATTTCTCTGTGGATTGTGTGTGTGTGTGTGTCTCCCACCAGACAACAAAATATTTGAGCAGAACACTCTTATCTTCCTTATATCACACTTTCTAGCACATCTTTGGTTTGTGATGGAAAGCTCTCTACACTGAAATAAAATTTATCTGTTTTTGCAAGGCAAATGAGGGAGAAAATATGTTGAGGAAGAGGGGATGCAGAAATAAGGCCCAGGAATAAACCAAACAAACACATTATAATGCAGGACTATGCTTGGGATATAGCTCAGTGGTAGAGTGCTTGCCAAGCATGTGAGAGGCCCTGGGTTTGAACCCAAGAATAACAAGAAAATAAAAATATACTACCCAAACTCAGGACTGGAAGCTCAAGTGGAATAGGGATGGAGAAAGTCCATTACCAGAGATAAAGGAATATTTTTAAAATGTAAAGAAACAGCATATGTGAAGGAAAAGTAAATGCTTAGTGGTACAGCTCAACTAAGATGACAAGAAAGCCTTGTAACTGTTCAAAGATGTATTTATGCTGATGACAATGTATAACTAATCATCCATCATTTCCTAAACAGTAGGTATGACCAAAATAATAGGCAAAAATGTGGTCAGAAAAAAGAAAAATGCCCCGTAGGAGATTAAAATCCTCCTTGGGGAGATGAAATTAATGCATAAAAAACTATTAGAAAGCCATACAGAGTAGTATTCAATTAACTACCAATCTATGTAATATAGATCAATGGCTTCATTTGCTTGTTCATTCAATAAAGAGAATTCTATGAGAATTTTGTCAGGCAGTCACTTACATACAAAAAAAAAAGATTTTTTGCAAACTCAGTATGAGATTAAAGGTAAAAAGCATTCATATTTCAATAGTGTTAATAGTTTTCAAGCCTATTAAATGGGAACTATAACACCTATAACTGCCAATAAAGAATTGGACCTAAGATCCTAATGGATTTCATTGAATACATGCAGCAGAATACATATTGGTTACCACAAGCATTTGAAGAGTTGAAGAACTGTAGAGTCCTGGGTTTTGTTTTTTCTCTTTGTTAAGCAATTTTGTCGATCATGTATATTTGCAACTCCTCACAAACTGATAATTTGGCATTAAAGCCACATCTCAAATCAGTAAACTGTCTTAGAAAGCCTGAATACAAACTGCTATGCATGGGATGTTTGCAGTAGGGATAATTTGAGAACCAGACCTCAATCTTAATTCAAGAGATTTACTCTATTCATTTCTGACTGATTTTTCCTGATGTTTCATTTTGGAAAACTACATACGAATTGTTGTACTGTGTCTAATCGAAATGCAGGTTCTAATCCAACTCCAAGGCTGTGTTGAGTCACTGCTGTGCAGGACACTTCATTTGTGTGCAATGCCAGTATGATGAAACACTGGTTGTGGGAAATAAATTTTAAAGGCTCTACATTTCTAAATCAGGAGGAGCCACTTTTACTGCTCTGAATGTTCCTCCAGATGACAATCTATGGGTTTCAAGAAATGAAATGACAAACAACTCCACTTTGGAATTCTATATATTGAATAGTGATTTATAGAATCATCCAACTCTTTTAAGGAAAGAAAGTAAATCTAGCCTCATAGTTTATGACCACAAACTTCCCCCTACCCTCACAATAGTGTAATTGTTGTTTGGAGAAATAAAGGAGCAAAGGAATGAATTGAATAGGATATAGCCATACAGTTTCCCATTGGTTCTCTTACCAAAATTAGGTAAGATTATTTGGAGCGCTACCCCTATTACAGACTCCACCCATATCAAGAAAGAGATCATTGACCAGTTTTTAATCTTCCTAAATCTTTCTCTGAATCTTTGTCCAAGACTTCAATTTCTGTCAAAATAGCTTTCAAAAATGTCTCAACTGAGCCAGCCATGATGGCGCATGCTTATAATCTCAGCATTCAAGAGGCTGAGACAGGAGGATCACGGTTCATCACCAGCCTCAGCTACTTAGTGAGGTTCTTTGCAACTTGCTGAGACCCTATGACCCTGTTTCAAAATAAAGAATAAAAATAGGACTGGGTATAGCTCAGTAGTAGAATACCCCTGGGTTCTATCCCCAGTATGGTGCAAAAAAAAAAAAAAGTCTTAACCATAGGGCTTTGCCCTCAGCTACTGAGACTCTCAGCAAATTAGTTAGACCCTGTTTCTAAATAAAGTATAAAATAGGTATGGGAGTATAGCCCAGAGGTAGAAAAGCCCCTGGGTTCTACCCACAGTACCACACACACACACAAAATGAGGCTTTTCTACTAATTTAAGGTCAACTACTAATGGATTATGAAACAAAGAGGAAGCACAAAGTAAACAAAAAAATGATCCACCCAAAAAGTTTGACTCTGGTAAACAACTGTAGGAAGGCACAACATGCTGATTTCTATTTCGTGCAAGTGTGAGCATGCTATTATACCACAGAATGGCAACAAAAGAAAGATGTAAACAGTGCAGTGGCACATGCCTGTATTACCAGTACTTGGAAGATTGAGAAAGGAAGATTACAGGTTCAAGGCCAGCATCAGCAGCTTAGCAAAACTCAGCAATTTAGCGAGATCCTGTTCAAAATAAATAATAAAATGAACTGGAAGTCTAATTCAGAGATAGACCATCACTGTGTTCAATCCCCACTACCAAAATAAAAAACCTTCACATTCCAACATTCCATATTATATACTGGCAGCACATAAATATCCTTCATTCTCTTAGTTTTGTTGTTAAAGTATAACTTACATATACATAAATGTACAAATCTAGCATGTACAGATGTTAAGTTTCAGATTTTATATTTTGACAGCTTTCACACACACATAACTGCCACCCGAATGAAGGCATAAAACATTTACATAACTCTAGAAAGTTCTATAATGTTCCTTTCAATGAAATTGTCCTTTCAAGAGATGACATTTGTGTGCGTTCATACTAGAAATAACAGGTATCGTAAGTACTTTCTCCCAGATTGTATCTTAAAAATTTATTCCTAAAAATGTTTAAATTTTGTAATTTCCACATATTTGGACTTTTATTTTTCTCTTTTGTTTCATGCTTCATGTGTCCTATTTCAAAAATCTTTATCTACTAAGAGTTATGAAGATAGTCTCCTATGATGTTCCTAGAAGTCTTAGTCTTATCTTTATATTAACTTCTATGATGCACTGCAAGTTAATTTTGTGTATCAAGTGAGAGAAACATTTAGGTTCACTTTTAAATATAAATTCAAAGCTGTCCAAGAACCATTTTTCAAAAAGCCTTTCTGCTCACATTAGATTATCTTGGTACCTTTGTCAAAATTCAATTAATAACCCAGTGCCACGGCCTCGCTTTCCTTGGTGTCTGCGTGCTCCCACGCATGACGTGGCATATCTCAGGGAGAAGCCCCAAGGGAGCGTTGTCTCTGGCCAAAGTACTCCATGCTCTCAGAATTCTATACTAATATCTCCAATGATGTAAAATGGATCCCAAGAATTAGGACTGTGGGAGAAGTTGAGTCCGTGGAAGATAAATTTTCTAGTAGTATGTCTGAGCCCTCAGACTTTCTCTGCATTGCTCCAGCTGTAATAAAACATAGTCAGAGGTCAGGGGCTGGAGAGGGGCTGCAAAGTTCCTCTAGGCCTTTCCTTTCCTCAGGCAGATCCTTTGATCTACAGATTAGCTCCTGAAGGGGAGGCTGCAAATCTTCCCTGCCTCCAAACATAGGCTCCTACCTTTTTCTTCATCCCCCAAAAGGTGTGAAATTGTTTCTCTGGAATCTGGGCCATCTACTTCTCTTTTAGAGATGCATAAGCCTTTTCCTGGCCTTGGCTTAACAAAAGCCTACCGTTTGTGACTCAGCAGCAGGATAGTAAAAAAGTACTTCTAACAAATTGTAAAATCCCAAAGTCTGCAATAAAAAACTGGCTTCAAGATTATTCATTAAAGAACAATTATAAAAATCAAATCACCTGTGTTATAATGTTTTTGGCCCTATCTACTAACTATACTATAAGTATTGCCTCATAGGAGATGGCGGAGCAGACAGGACCTGACAGATTCCCACCGCAGCCCTCTGGATCATACACAGCTCGACCTACCTTGCCAGACAGAGGAGGGCATGGACTAAGCCCTAGGAACAAAAGACTCTGAAAGGATTAAAGGGGATCCTAAAAGACTGAATTTCTCCAAAAGGACTTTGGGTTTGACTCCCACCTTTCTGGACTCTGTACTTTGCCCCCTAGGGCTCACCTGTGGCCAGAAATCTGATCTCAATCACAAAAACCAAGGTTCCAGATTAATTTTAATCTGTGACACCACAGATCCTCTTTTATCCTGTTTATCTTGTTTACACTTAATGTCTCACTATTGTCCTTTGGTGTTTACACTTTGCTACTGAGGATAAGGGTATAAATATTGGTTATGAAAAATAAAACTCTGTCAGCTGCACAAGAGGCGGTTGTCTGTGTCAGTCTTTTCCAGATTTCTTTCTCCCAAGCCCCCAGGGATGAAATCCCCACGGGGATGTGAGCAGAAAGGCTTTTTGAAAAATGGTTCTTGGACAGCTTTGAATTTATATTTAAAAGTGAACGGGGACTGAAGGAGCTTTATTATCTGATAAGGGAAAGGAATCACTGCAGAAACTAACCCCTGCAGAACCCCAGCCGAATCACTTTGCCCACCTTCCAGGAACCCTGGTCCCATGTAGATTTAGTGCCCGACTGAGCTGGTCCGTCATAACCCAGTACTTGGGAGGCTGAGACAGGAGGATCATAAGCTCAAGGCCAGTCTCAGAAAACCAGCAAGACCCTCAAAAACTCACCAAGACCCTATTTTTTGTTATTGTTTGTTTGTTTGTTTTTGTGGTACTGAGGATGGAACCCATGGGTATTCCACCTCCGAGCTACACCCCTAGCCCTATTTTTTATTCTTTATTTTGAAACAGGGTCTCAGAGTTGCAAAGGGCCTCACTAAGTAGCTGAGGCTGTCCTCAAACAAAGATCCTCCTGTCTCAGTCTCCCAAGTACTGGGATTACAAGGGTGAGCCACCACGCCCTACTATCAAGACTCTATTTTAAAATAAAAAATGTAAGCTGGGCATGGTAGTGCTCGCTTATAATCTCAGCATTTGGGAGTCTGGGACAGGAGAATCATGATTTGCTAACAGCATCAAATATTTAGTGAGGTCCTTTGCAACTCAGTGAGACGCTGTTTCAAAATAAATAGAAACAAAAAGGGCTTGGGGGTGCAGCTCAGAAGTAGAATGCCCCTAGGTTCTATCCTTAGTACCACAAAAAAATAAAATAAAATAAAAAATATAAAAGTGTCTGGCGAATAGCTTAAAGGCAGAATGCCCATGGGTTCAATCTCTAGTACAAAAAAAGACAATAAGAAAGAAAATCAATTGATAATATATGTATGGGTAGAAATCTGGATTTTTATTTAGTTCCATTATTTGTTTTAACAATAACACAATTCCACACTCCTGATTATTTTAGGTTTATAGTAAGTAAGAAAATCAGCTAATTTAAGACTTCCAACTTTGCTAATTTTTTAAAGTTTGTTTTGGCTATTCTAGATGCTTTAAATTTCCACGTGCATTTCAAAACCAGTTTAGACATTTCTACTACTACACTCTTGGATTTTTACACATGGAAATTCCATTTGTACATTTCTATAAAGAGATCTTACACATCCTTTATTAGATTTATCCTTTAGAATTGATGTATTTTGATAAAAATGAGAAAAATGTTATTTTATTTTCAATTTTTATTTGTGTTTATATACTATATATGATAGACTCTTGCTAAATATACTTACCAGTTTTAGTATTTTTTGTAAAGTCATTAGACTTTTCTGTGTAAACAAACATGTCATCTATAAATAAGTTTTCTGCCGGGTATGGTGGTGCACGCTTGTAATCCCTGCACTTGGGAGGCTGAGACAGGAAGATCTCACAGGTTTGAAGCCAGCCCCAGCTACTTAGGCTCTCAGCAAATTACTGTTTCCAAATAAAAAAATATAAAATAGGTCTGGGAGTATAGCCTGGTAGTAGAAAGCCCCTGAGTTCCACCCCTAGTACCACCAATACATATATACATATATATATGTATATATGTATATATGTATATATGTATATATGTGTATATGTGTATATATGTGTATATATGTGTATATATGTGTATATATGTGTATGTATATATATGTATATGTATATATGTGTATATATGTGTATATATGTGTATATATGTGTATATATATAACTTTTCTATGTAAAAAAATTCATCTATAATTTGTTTTCGAGTTTTAAGCCATTTATTTTTCTCTGGCTTTATTGGACTGCCTCAGATTTTTAGCAAAACAATAAAAGTAACATTCTCTAAATAGATTTATTTTTTGGGGGGTGGTACTCGGGATGGAACCCTTCTACCTCCAGGCTACACTCCCAGACCCCTATTTTATATTTTTATTTGGAAACAGGGTCTCTTAAGCCAGTGCAGCTGGCTTCGAACCTGCGTGATCCTCCTGTCTCTGCCTCCCAAGTGCGGGGATTACAAGTGCACGCCACCCACCATGCCCGACCTCTAAATAGAATTTATATGACTAAATTCAGAACAATTGTTATAAAGGTCAAACTTCTTCAGTGATTGAGAATAATACCAATGAAGTCTTTTAGTGCCTGTTTTTTCTAAAAGCTTGCTAATGTCATTATTTAAAACTTTATCTATCAAATGGGTGATAAATGCACCTTAAATACTTTTAAAATATGCATGAATATGAGATCAAATTAAAATTTTAAAAACATAATTTTACTAATATACCATAAGTATAAAAAAATCAGAAGCTTTTCTCTTAATTACCAGTACTCAGTTGAAAGTGGAAAACTCAGTTGCTAGTTTTTTAATTAAATACATTGAATGAGACGATAGAGACCGTAGAAAGAAAATTATTAAATAAAAACAAATATAAAATATTTAATGCAATCACACAGTGATTCAATGCATTTTGTTTGCTTGTTTGTTTGAAGAACTAATTAGATAAAATTATTTTAAAGTTTAAACAATGGACTAAGCTCTAGCTCTGAGTACAAGAGCCATGAGAAGAATACTGAAGAGGAGTTTGCCTCCATTTGTGAAAACATACCGTGAAGCCACAGTCATATAGCAGTGTGATAGGCACACCGGTCAGGAAAACAAAAACCACACTCCAGAATAGAATGACCAACTGCCCGGCGTGATGGCGCACGCTTGTAATCCCCGAGTTTGGGAGGCGGAGGAAAGAGGATCGCGCAGGCTTGAAGCCAGCCGCTCTGGCTTAAGAGACCCTGTTTCCAGATATATATATATATTAGGTCTGGGAGTATAGCCCGGAGGTAGAAGTGTTTCCAGAAAACCCAGTCCCACCACAAATAAATAAATAAAGACTAGAATGACCAAAGCCATCGTTTAATTTAGTGGAATTTTATACAAATAACATAATGTGGCATATTATGCTTATTTATCTGTTAAAAACTAAGATAATTCACTTTCTATTTCATACAAAAACACATTTGATAAAGTTGTTAATGTCAATATTAACAATAGTATCAGAACATGCTGAAGGATATTTATTTAACTTTAAATAATGGGCCTAAAGCTAGATGGGAATTTCAGAAGCCATAAAGGAAATAAATATATTATCCATTATGCTATATTTAAATTTTATATTTAATAGTGAAGAAGAGATGATTTAAAATGCATTTAATTGTTAAAATATGTAACAATATATAGTATGTTTAAATGTCTGGGGAAAGCTGGGTGTGGTGGCTCACGCTTGTAATCCCAGCATTCTGGAGGCTGAGACCGGAGTATTGCAGTGCGCAGACAGCCTCAGCTACTTAGTGAGGCCCTCTGCAACTTAGTGAAACCCTGTTTCACAATAAAGAATAAAAAGCAGGGCAGAGGGTGTAGCTCAGAGGTCGAATGCCCCTGCGTTCCATCCCCAGACTCACACACACACACAAAAAAAAGTCTGGGGAGAATATTGATAACACCTGTAATTGAAAATAATAAAATAAACAGAAAAAGATATTCGTCATAGAGATAAAGATTGAAAACAATAGAAATAGACAAAAGTTTTAAGTAGATAATTTGCAGGAACAAAAGTCCAGTGAAGGTATATATGATTGATGATATAATTTAATTATTTTATTTAAGGAAAGTGTTTATTCCTTTTATAAAGATAATCACTTCATGTTGTTACTGGGGATTGAACTCAGGGGTGTCCTACCTTTAAGCTGTAACCCCAGTTCTTATTTATTTATTTATTTATTTATTTATTTATTTATTTATGTTTAAATGTATTTTGTGGTACTGGGGATGAAACCCAGGGTCATTCTACATCCAAGCTACAGCCCCAGCCCTATTTTCTATTCTTTATTTTCAAACAGGGTCTCACTAATTTGCAAAGAGCCTCACTAAGGAGCTGAGGATGTCTGAGAATCGCGCTCCTACTATCTCAGCCTCCCAAACGCTGGGATTACAAGCATGCACCACCATGCCTGGCTCTCGCTCTTTCTTTTCTTTCTTTCTTTCTTTCTTTCTTTCTTTCTTTCTTTCTTTCTTTCTTTCTTTCTTTCTTTCTCTCTTCTTTCTTTCCTTTCTTTCTTTCTTTCTTTTTTTGAAACAGAGTCCTGTTAAGTTACTACTAGCTGGCTTTGAGCTGCAGTCTTCCTGTCTTGGTCCCCCAAGTACGTGTATTGCAGGCTTGTGTCACAGCACCCAGCCATTAAGGTAGTGTTTCTTTAATCATTATAAAAACTATAGGAAGGCATGCGGGTGTGACTCAGTGACATACCACGCACTTAGCAAGCCTAAGGCCCTGGAATGCACTTAGTTATTGGGGAGGGATTTGATACTGGCAATCTGGTTGATTTGGGGGACAGGAAAGAAGATCACTGGTGACTCATAAAGCATAACCACTGTGAGAAAAAATGAATGGGTTTTCATTCATATTATTTCCAACATAGAGTCTTTGGGAGTACTCTTCAATCTCCTTTATCCCTCTATCCTCCACAAAATGTCTCCTTTGGTTCCAGGCTTTATTCTAGCTGAGATGGGCAGGTGTAGAGCAGTATTATAGGGGCATACCATCAAACTTAAAACCCACACTCCTTCTTAAATAAACCAGAAAAAGTAGCAATGAGAATTTAGAGGAAATCGAAAAGCTGAGAAAAATAATACAAATTATACAGAACTGTTGTGTGGATTCAGTAGAAACCATATTTGCATCTGCATAATTATACATAGCTAAATATTAATCTCAGTGATTGCCTCCTGTCTTTTTCTTCTTTTATTCTTATATTAATATCAGAAAAACTTTTAATTAAGCAAATAAACCAAATGTTCAGATCTAGTAGTGGTTAACCAGCTAAATTGAACATTTTTGTGTGTGATACTGGAGATTGAGCCCGGGGCTATATACCATAAGATACACATATTTTTATTTTTAAAATACCCTTATTGGCACATTATAGTCTCACATCATAATGTAGTTCATAGTGATCATGACACACATGTACACTGCACTTGATAACAGCTGCTATGGAAATCAATTCTTCAGAAAACCAGGAAGGATCCAGCTATACCACTTCTGGGTATCTTTCTAAAGGAACTGAAATTAGAATATTATAGTAATATATGGCTATCCGTGGTTATTTTTTATTTTGAAACAGAATCTCACTAAGTTGCTGAGAGTGACCTAATACCTGTGATCCTCCTAGCTCAGCCTCCCAAGTACTAGAATTATTGGGCATGCCACCACATCTGGCATTTGGAAAGCTATTCTATATAGGACATAGTGAGTTACACCTACAAATTCCAGTGTTTAGAAGAATGGGACAGGAGGATTGTAAGTTTGAAGCCAGCCTCGCCAATTGAGAAAACCCTCAGAGTAAAAAACAAAGAAGGCTGGGGATACTGATCAATGGTAGGGCACCCCTGGGTTTAATCCCCAGTAACACACACACACACACACACACACACAATTCAGCAATTATTTCTTTCCAGTACCTCCCTTTTCTACTGCCCATGAACATTACCCAAAATCTTTGACTTTTATTATAATAATTATAATGTCTCTATCTTGACTATGATTATTTTCCCTTTTTATTGTGCATATTCATCTTACTGACCTTTGTAGGCTGCTAGTTCCTAAACTGTATCTAGAAAAGTACAGGTGCATAGTGACTATTTGGTCAATTGAATTAAATTTCAATAAAGTAATTTGTACCCTGCATATGCTATGCTCCAAGGTTATAAAGCATAGTGTTTATAATTTTATTAAGTGGGAACTTAGATATAAGAAGTCTTTAATACATTTCTCAAACAATATATTTAAAATTTACCAAATCTTGGGAAATGTGTTATTAATAGAATTGTCACACTTGGAAGATCAGGAGAGAAAGTGGAAAAAAAGAGTCCTGAAGGAGAAAAGAGGACTCAGGCCTAATATTGTGGGTATTATTGGCATATGGATTTGCCCCTCTTCACTGAACTCGAAGGACACTCCATTCTCCTGGAGAGTTATTTGTAACTCTGGATGGCCAGATAATTGCCTGTTAAATAGTGAATGAAAATTGTCAGGGGGTGACTGAAAATGCAAGCCATTTACATTCCCCAAGAGGATTTGCAAAGTAGTTTTACAGCTCAAAGTAGTTTAAAGGAAAGTGGGTTGAAGGGTCATTGAAGAGAGATGCAACTGATAAAGGTTGATTGGAATTTCTTGTCGTATTAGCCAGTTAATGATGTATTTAAATTATCCTGTAGGCTCTTTCATTACACCTTAATGTTCAGAATTTAGCTCCTTTTGAGTTTGAAAGCCCTAGATGATTTTTTAAATTGATAGATGAATAATTCAAACATAGGATGAAGAGTACTGCTTAGAGCTAAGTACGAGTGAAAAGAGAAGGGTGGTACGTTGACCACAAGCTCAAGAAGTCAGAAGAGGTAGGCCCTTCCTCAAGGCGGCATTTGAGTTTTACATGGGTTTAGGTTGCACGGATCAACTTTGGCACTTATTTTTAGAAAACCAGCTCATACATATATTTGTTGCACTTAGGCCCAGAAGTCTATCATTGACACTGATTAACAGATGTTCAAAGGTAAATGTATGGGTACTTTTATTATATATTATTCACAATAGCAGAGCCATAGAAACAAAGTTAGCAAAATGGAACTAAGTTAAATTAATTATGCTGCACTTAATATACAATTAATATATTTAGCAAATAAAATATAAGGTGGAAAATTATGCATGAAATATTAAGTGAAAAAGCCACAGAGTAATATGTATAGTTTATTTCTCTCTTTCTTTTTTCTTTCTCTCTCTCTTTTTTCTTTTTTGTGGCACTGGGGATTGAACCCAGGTGCATGCGACCTCCTAGCTACATCCCTAGCCCTATTTGATTTTTATTTTGAGAAAACGTCTCACTAGGTTGATGTACTTGCTGAGACAGTCTTCAAAACTACAATCCTCCTGTCTCAGCCTCTGAAGTACTAGCATTACAGACATGGGCCACCATGCCCAGCTTGTATAATATGTTTCTTTAAAATAAAAACTTTACATGTACATTAAAAAAGGAAGAATCATTCGTATTTATACATCAAAAATGCTATTTAACATCTGGAAAGAGCAGAGGTCTTGAGTTGAAGAGGATGGGAGGGACTTTATCATTTTATGCTGTATTTTGAAGGGATTTTAGAAGAAGCATGCATTATCTTATAATAAAATTTCTAAAAATAGTTATTGATTTTTGTTGTTACTTAGTAATTCAGGGCTTATAATTGTAACTCATAAGATTTGCAGGATACATCCTCTAAATATTTAATCCTGAGATTGCCCCACAAAATATGGATTAAAATTTGAAAGTGTATTTTTGTTCAACATTCCACAGATCTTTAGACATGTACTTGTCGTTTCTTACTAACATAAAGCTTTTGCTATTAGAGACTACATTGCAAGTTAATTTTAAATGTGTTTTAGAGAAACTTTAAAAAAATTGAATTTTCTCACTAATCCTTAATTATTTTGTGTTATAGTGTCCTATTTATAATAAAAAATATTATCCCACTAGTTTTTGTCCCACACTGGGCCACCTACTCAGCTCTGAGCCACAACAAATAATATCTGCAAAAAAGTATGTCTGTGACTGCCAAATTTGCCAATATGTTGTTTATGTGCCTCCCCATAGGATTTATCTTCATATCTTTATCCCTTATGATATTCTATTCCTTCAGGTAAACTAGAAGAGATAGAAAGACATCTGTGCACTTGAAAATAGATAATGTTTCGGAATCAGCAGCATCAACATTACCTGGGAACTTGTTTGAAATGTTGGCCCCTGTCCCCACCCTGACCTGTGGAATCGGAAACCCTGGGAGTGGGCCTGGAACAAGGTATTACTGAGTTTGAAAAGTGAGTCTGAGCCCGGCATGATGACGCAGGCTTATAATCCCGGAGCTTGGGAGGCGGAGACAGGAGGATCGCGCTGGTTAGGAGCCAGCCTAGCTGGTTTAAGAGACCCTGTTTCCAAATTTAAAAAAAAAAACATAAAATAGGTCTGGGAGTGTAGCCCGGAGGTAGAAGGGTTTCCAGGAACCCCAGTACCCCCCCCAAAAAAGTGAGTCTGATATACATTCAAGTTTGAGAATCACTGAATTTATAACCCATAATTAGTTTTTTTCCATAAAGAAGACAGTACTTTCTTACTTAGCTTGTGTTTTCCCTCCTTTTTCATCAATTCATTATTTTCAAACCAGGAGTGCCATGTAAAACTACACTCCTTAAATGGACTGTTCTCTCCTTTTCAGTCCCTAAGGAACTCCAGCCCAGGAACTCCAGAGCTGTTTTCATGAATAGCCTATATCACTAATGAGTAGCAGAATATTTTACAAAGTATAAAAATAACAGATTTGTTCAAAAGACAATCAAACAGAAACCTGCTTAATGCTTATAAATAAGCATTGCATAGTTATCAATACATACCTCAATTTCTAATTGCATATACTTAACACATAGCTTATTTTCTATATTGAGAAGAAAGCTAAATTTGAGAGGCTTCACAAGAAAAAATATACAAAAAAACAAAATACCACACCTTACTTATTTTACTTGGAAAGTTGGTAGGAACCAAAATATTTACTCCAGGTATAAAAAACTAAAGTTATTGAATCATTTTCTAAATCCAGTAATAAAATTGAGTTAAAACAGAATTTCAAAAAGCACAATTAAATACAAGCTTTATAAACAATACGTTATAAATGTTTTTACATAATCAGATAACAATTGTTAAAAAAAAGTTTAAGGTGGAGCCGGGTGTGGTGGCGCACACTTGTAATCCCCGCGCTTGGGAGGCAGAGACAGGAGGATCGCACGGGTTTGAAGCCAGCCCCGCGCGCTGGCTTAGGAGACCCTGTTTCCAAATAAAAATGTAAAAGTAGGTCTGGGAATGTAGCCTGGAGGTAGAAGGGCTTCCAGGAACCCCAGTACCACCACCAAAAAAAAAAAAAAAGTTTAAGGTGGCTGGAGGGATTTACTATATTTAATATTAAATAACACATATCCAGCAAACACCCCTGGAACTAACACTTGGGTGGAAGGAATGTTTCTACTTTAAGAGCACAGTGGAAAGTGAGCACCCACTGAGTGGGAAAAAGTACTCACTAGTTTGTTGTTGTATTTCCTTTCTTTGTGGAAAGAATCCAAGTAACTTTATACTTCCTTTGGCTTACTGATCAAAAATAGAGATTCTGAAGAAACTGGAAACTTTTGAGAATAATTTCAGCAATAAATTTTGAAATGGTAGCCAGAAATAAAATTTCTCACTTGTGTTTTTGGGTGGCAATGTGGTTATGACTCCAATACTGGGCAATGTTGAATTCTGATTCCGAGTCCCACCTCCCATGTGGTCCCCAGTAACTCTAGTCGATCTGTATCAGACCCAGTAACTTGCATTTTAAAAAATATGCTGAGATAATTCTGACAAGATGGTTAAAAAGTTCACATGGTGAGAAAAATAGCCATTATTTTATGTCTCCCTAACTTACAAAATAAGATGCTGTAGGTTAGTTAATAGATAATGTATTTGAAATGGTATACCAGGATTTTAAGAAAATGTTTCCCTTGGAACATTAGTTCTGAAATATTCTGGAATTGTGTTCCAAAAGACAAAGGGGTATAGCCGGACGTGGTGGCGCACGCTTGTAATCCCTGCTCTTGGGAGGCTGAGACAGGAAGATCGCACGGGTTTGAAGCCAGCCTCAGTTACTTAGTGAGGCTCTCAGCAACTTACTGAGACCTTGTTTTCAAGTAAAATATAAAATAGGTCTGGGTGTATAGCCCAGAGGTAGAAAGCCTCTGGGTTCCACCGCCAGTACCACAAAAAAAAAAAAAAAAAGACAAAGGGTTCTGTGGTTAAAAAAAAAAAAAAAAAAAGCACAGAAAATGTATTCCATATGATTCCTTTGGAAATTTTATTCAGAGCATCTATTAGTATATGAAAGCCCTCTGGAAAATGCCATATTTTTAAAAAGCTTTTTTGCCATTTTATTATTTTAAATGATGTTTTATTTATTTTTTTATGTGGATCATATTGGAAAAGGAATACATTCACATAGCGCTTGGTGCCCTCCCCCACCCTGCTGCCCCCTTTCCCCCTCCTCTCAACAATGAGTGTCCAGGTTGACCATGCTATATTCACATATATGTACATACTTGATTGTAACACATCCATTAATCAACCTCAGCCTTCTTCCTTTCCCATCCTTCCTCTCTAGCTTTGCTGAGGTTTTTCCTCCATTATCTGGAGTCCCTCTAGTATCCCTAATGGTCTCTAGTTTGGGCATATTAGAGAAAACACATGTCCCTTCTCTTTCTGTACTTGGCTGATCTCACTTAACATAATGTTCTCCAGGTCTTTCCATCTTATTGTGAATGATGTAATTTTGTTTTCCCTTATTGCGGAGTAGAATTCCATTGTGTGTATTTCCCATAATTTTGCAATCCATTCATCTGTTGATGGAGACCTAGGTTGGTTTCATATTTTGGCATTTATGAATTGTGCTGCTATAAACATGAGTATGCATATGTTACTTTAATTCTCTGATTTCAACCCCTTTGGAAAGATACCCAGGAGTGGTATAGCTGGATCATATGGTGGATCAATTCCCAGTTTTCTAAGGAATCTCCACACTGATCTTCATAGCAACTGAACAAGTTTGCACTCCCCCCAAAAGTGTAAAAGGGTTCCTCTTTCCCCACATCCTCGCCAGCATTTGTTGTTGATTTCTTTATGCTTGCCACTTTGACTGGAGTTAGATGGAATCTCAGCGTAGTTTTAATTTGCATCTCCCTGACAGCTAATGATGTTTAACATTTTTTTTTCACGTATCTATTGGCTATTTGTATCTCTTCTTTTGTGAAGTATCTATTCAATTCAGTTGCCCATTTCTTGATTGGATAATTTGTTTTGCTAGTGTAGAGTCTTTTGAGCTCTTTGTATATTCTGGATATTAGCCCTCTATCAGAATGGTGGCTGGTAAAGGTCTTTCCCATTCTGTAGGCTTTCTCTTTAGGTATTGGATGGTTTCCTTTGATGAGAAGAAACTTTTTAGTTTGATGCCATCCCACTTATTAATTCTTGTTTTAATTTCCTGCACTTTGTAGATCTTGTTGAGAAAGTTAATCCCTGTGTCTAATGTAGTGTTGAGCCTATGCCCTCCTCTAATAGTGTCATAATCTCTGGTCTAATTTCCAAGGCTTTGATCCATCTCAAGTTGATTCCTGTGCATGGTGACAGGTAAGTATTTAATTCCATCTTTCTTCAAATGATAGCCATATCTCCCTGCACCATTTATTGAAAAGGCTCTTTTCTCCAGCATATGAGTTTGGGCCCTTTGTCAAAAATCAATTGACTATAAGTGTATGAAATTGTTTCTGTATATTATATTCTGCTCCACTGATCTGTATGCCTGTTGTTGTTTCAATACCATGCTGTTTTTACTACTATTGCTCTATAGTATAATTTGAAGTCAGGAATTGTGATGCCTTCTGCATGGTTCTTATTGCTGAGAATTTCTTTGGCTATTCTGGGTCTTTTCTTTCTCCATATAAAATTCATGATTGATTTTTCTAGGTCTATGAAGAATGTCATTGGTATTTTGACGGGAATTGCATTGAAACTGTACATTACTTTTGGCAGAATGGCCACTTTTATGATATTTATTCTGCCCATCCATGAGCAAGGGAGATCTTTCCATCTTCCAAGGTCTTCTTTAATTTCTTTATTTATAGCTTTTATTATAGAAGTCTTTTACATCTTTGGTTAGCTTTATTCCCAGATATTTTATTGGTTTTGAGGTTATTGTGAATGGGATTGTTTTCTTTATTTCTTTCATTATGAATTCATTGTTGGCATACAGAAAAGCAACTGATTTCTTTAGGTTGATTTTGTATCCTACAACTTTGCTGAATTGATTAATTAGCTCTAGTAGTTTTTGGTTGAGTTGTGTCTTCTACAATAAAGAATCATGTCATTGCAAACAAGGATAATTTTAATTTCTCTTTACCTATTTTAATTTCTTTAATATCCTTCTCTTATCTTATTGCTGTGGCAAAAGTCTCGAGGACTAGATTGAAAAGGAATGGTATAGTGGGCATCATTGTCTTGTTCCTGATTTTAGAGGAAATGCTTGCAGTTTCTCCCCATTTAATATGATGTTGGCTTTAGGTTTATTATATATTTCCTTAATGATGTTGAAATATGTTTCTTCTATTCCAATTTTATGCAGCATTGTTAACATGAATGAGTGTTGGATTTTGTCAAATGCTTTTTCAGCATCTATTGATATGATTATGTGGATTTTGTTCTCAGTTCTATTTATGTGGTGAATAACATGTATTGATTTGCTCATGTTGAAGCAGCCTTGCTTTTCTGGGATGAAATCAACTTGGTTGTGGTGTACAATTCTCTTGATATGGTTTTGAATGCATATTGCTAGTAATTTGTTTAGAATTTTTGCATCTATGATCATCAAGGATATTGGTCTGTAATTTTCTTTCCTTTAGGTATCCTTATTTGCTTATGGTATTAATGTGATTTGGATATGGTATTAATGTGGCCTCATAGAAAGAGTTGGGGAGAATTCCATCTTTTCAATTTTCCTGAACAAGTAGTGAAGTATTGGGATTAGTTCTTCACTGAAGGTTTTTGTAGAATTCAGCTGGAAACCAGTCAGGGCCTGAGCTTTTCTTTGGGCAGAATTTTTATTGCTGTTTCTATTTCTTTATTTGCTATTGGTTAGTTTAGGCTTTCTGTTTCCTCTTAGTTCAATTTATGTAGGTTATATATGCTTAGAAATCTATCAATTTTTTCCATGTTTTCCAGTATATTGGGGTATAACTTTTCAAAACAGTTTCTGATAATCCACACTGAATTTCCACACTGCCTGTGCTGATGTCTCATTTTTCATTTCTGATTTTAATGATTTCAGTTGATTCTCCTTTTCTTTTGTTTAGGTTGGCCAAGGGTTTGTCAATCTTATTAAATTTTTTCAAAGAACCAGCTTTTTGTTTTGTTGATTCTTTGAATTGTTTTTTATCCTCTATTTCATTTATTTCTGCTTTGATTTTAATTATTTTCTGCCTTCTGCTGGCTTTGGGATTAAACTGTTGCAGTTTTTCTAGGCTCTTGAGATGTGTCATTAGTTTGTTTACTTGGTAATTCTCTGTTCTTCTGTGGGCACTCAACGCTACAACCTTTCTTCTTAATATCACCTTCAAAGTGTCCCATAGATTTTGGCATGTTGAGTCTCTATTTTCATTTAATTCAAGGAATTTCTTTATTTCTCCCCTTATTTCTGGTCTTACCCACTCATCATTCAATAGTGTATCACTCAGTCTCCATGTACTTAATCAGTTGCTTTTAGTCTTCCTGTTGTTGATTTCTACTTTCATTCCATTGTGGTCTGAAAAGGTTCAGGAAATTACATTACAACTTTTGAATTTTCTAGTGCTTGCTTTATGCCCCAGGATGTGATCTATTTTGGAGAATGTTCCAAGGGATGCTGAGAAGAATGTGTATTCTGCTGTTTTGGGTTGAAATATTCTGTAGATGTCAATTAGGTCTATTTGGTTTATAGAATATTTTTTTTTTAGTTCTAAAGAATCTTTAGTCATCTTTTGCCTTGAAGACCGATCTTGGAATGAGTGGTGTGTTGAAGTCTCCCAATATTATAGTGTTTGGGTCTATATGAGATCTGATGTCCTGAAGCGTTTGTTTTGCAAATGTGAGTTCACCCACATTTGGGACATAAACATTTACTATTGTTATATCTTCTTGGTGAATTGTTCCTTTTAATAAAAAGAAGTGCCCTGTTTTGTCTCTTCTGATGTGTTTTAGCTTCAATTCTGTTTTATTCAATATCAGCGTTGCTATCCCTGCCCATTTTTGGTCTTCATTAGCATGATATATCTTTTTCCATCCTTTCACTTTCACACTATGAATGTGTTTGGATGTAAGGTGAGTTTCTTGCAAATAGCATATATTTGAATTATGTTTTTTAATCCACGTTGCCAATCTATGTCTTTTAATTGGTGAGTTAAGACCTTTTACATTCAGTGTTATTATTGAAATATGACTTGTTTTCTGCCATTTTGTATTTTATTTTCTGTTTGATGTTATTTCTTCTTTGCTAGTTGCTATGCAGATCAACATCATCTCTTCTCTGTTTCTGAAATTTGATTCTGTTTCCTTCTTTATGGTTTATTTATTTAAGAATTTTTTACAGGGTTGGCTTTGTATTCATGAATTTTTTGAGATTCCTCTTATCTTGAAATACTTTTCTTTTTCTATCAATTTTGAACAATAACCTTGCTAGATATAGCAGTATTGGTTGGAAGATGTTTTCTTCCAGGGTCTGGATTACATCATACCATTCTCTCCTGGTATTCATGACTTGGGTTGTAAAGTCTGGGGTGATTTTTATTGTTTTGCCCCTATATGTCACCTGTTCTTTTGTTCTCACTGATTTTTAAGTTTCTTTCCTTGGCCTCAATGTTGGTCATTTTGATTATTACATGGTGTGGGGAGGTCCTTCTTTGATCTTGCCTTAATGGTATTCTGTGTGTCTCCTGCACATGTATGTCCAAGTCCCTTTCCACGTTTGAAAAATTCTCTGAAGAGATTATGAATATCCTTGGTCTCTACCTCTATCCCTTCTTCAATGCCTTTTATCCATAAGTTAGGACATTTCATGCTGTCCCATAGTCATTGGATGATTAGGTTTTATTGCTAATGACTTCTGTATGCTGTTGACTGTTCTTTCGATGAACTGTATTCTAATCGTGATATTCTGTTTTCCATTTCATTTAATATTCCAGAATTTCTCTCTATTGCTATCTTTATTTTATTTATTGACTCTTTTATTTCATTCTAGACCTCTTTCTGATTCTTTCTTAATGTATCCATTTCTTCTTTCGTTTTCTGTACACTTCCTATAAGGCCTTTATCATACTGAAGATCAAGATTCAGAATTCTCCTTTTTGCTTTTCTTGTAGGTCAGTATTTGTGTTTTCCGTGAATAATACCTCAAATTATATCCTCAATATTCCTAGTTCTCATATTTTCAGGATACTCAGGCTTGTTTTTCTGATGTCTTGGCACCTTTTTTGCATGTGACTCTGGGTAATCTGATTAATCTTAGCAATAGGAATTTAGAAGTGTCAGCAAGTTCATGCATGAGTAAGCAGTACTTTTTTACAATGGTGAGGGCTGGGTAAAGATAGAGGAGCTGAGGTGATGGGTACAGAAGTTGGGTAAAGAAAAGAATATGATTAAGTTAAGTAGAATTTAAGTATAATAAGACAGTATCTGGTTGAGAATGAAGAAGAGTAGATAGTAGGATTCTTGTAGTTAGTATTTAGGTGTAGAGATACGATAAACTTTAATATAAAACAAGGAGATACAGTATGGAAAAAAGTTTTGAGAGAAGAGAGTAGATAGGCTAGACTGAGGAAGTTTGTAAAAGGAATGGGGGAAGAAGCAAACAAACATACATAAAGTAACAAAACAAATTACAAAAGTAAAAATTATAAATCAATGGCCAAAAAAAACAACTCAAAGAAAAAAGAGAATTAAAAAAGGAAGAACAAACATTTTTTAAAAAGAACATAAAGGACTAGCAACAGTGTGAGAAAAAAAACAGTAGTCCTGCTAATTTACAAATATATAGCTCAGAGCATGTAATATCTGTTCACTGTGATAGATACTGGAGTATATTTCAATGTTTCTTATTTGCTCCGTAATTTATTGTCAGCTTTTAGATCCACTTTATGAGTGTTTGCACAACTCTCTCACCTCTGACAGCTTTGTGTTTAGGTGTCAGGGCATCGGTTTCACTGTTAATGATTTCTGTGTAAGCCCTCCGGCCCTGGGCTCTACGCTTGGGCCTTGTCCTCCGTTCTTTCCCACCCTAGGCCTAAGCCTCCCTACCCTCACAGGCAGGGGGAGTCCCTTGTAGTCTTGGATCAACCCCCTGTAACCCCATGCAGGCACCATGTCTTGAGCACTATGAGCCCTTCCTTTGTCCCTAGAGGTTCCAACTCAACTACTGCCAGGTTGGGCTGCCAGGTCCCAGCCTGCTGGGGTCCCGCAGCTGCTCTGGGCTGAGAAAAGACACCATTACCTTGCTGTCCTGCAGGCCAGGTCTATGGAAGGCACAATGTACCACTGTGGGTGCTGCCTCTGGTGAGCACATGGGCTTTGGGATATTTTTCTGTGTTCCTGAAGTGTGGTGCTAGTCACCTAAGATGTTGTAGCTCTGCGGCCACTTTCTGCACTTCAAGTTCTTGAAATATTTGTTGAAGTTTCTTGGAGCTGTAGTCTGGAACTGATAAATGTGGTTCAGGGCAGCGGCCCAAGATGGCACCAGCTGGCACACCAGGTCAGTCACGTGCTTTGTTTCTGCAGTGGATCTCATGTGCAGAGGACTGGATTTCCCTCTGCCATGATGCACGTTTGTTTTTATTCATAATTATCTTCCACTGCTTTATTTTATCTGTCAAGAGGCTTCCTTCTCAGTAGTTGAACTTTATTTGTTCCAGTTACTGAGATGTGCTGCATCCTGCAGTAGCCATTTTGAAGCTCTTCCCTGGAAAGCCTTTATATTTCACTTAGTAGTTAAACTTTTTTGCAAGAGAAGTAACATTTGTGTCCTAGTAACTTTTTTCAGAACAATTTTTAAATAACACTTCTTTGTATTAGGTTTGGATAAACTACAAAAATATAGTTTATAAAAAATATTTTATAGCATCTAGTGGGGAGGGCGTGTTTGGCTCCAAACTACATCAGGACATTTCTCTATTCTTCTCATCAAGAAAAGACTGAATTCAGTCTCTTCACTCCACCATTTTGAATAACTGCAGAATGCAAAGCAGAGGTCACTTTGATGAAAGCAAAGCTGTAGCGTCAAGAAATTTTTAGACTGAGAGCAATCAACACTAATAATTAGTAGTTTGAGCAAACACAACTCATAGTCTATTATCAAGCTACTTTGTTATTAATTCTGACAATCCCTTGATTTTTTTATTTTACAGGTTAATAAGATTTACACCCTGCAACTGGGAAATTTTGAAAAGCTCCATATCTTTTCTGATCACTTTTTTAGAACAGAGGTATGTCAGATGTGGTCTCTATTCAGTAATTCAAAGGTTCAATACAATATACTAATAATTATATAATACATATTTATGTCAATATATGCCATATAATGTTTAATAGCACATATTTCATTATATCATAAAATTAAAATTATATTAGCACTTTAACCTTCATTTAGAAGTAATGCTTTATAAGCCTGTCTTGTCTACCCCCCCTGTGGTGCT
The DNA here is from genome assembly GCF_963383645.1 of Muscardinus avellanarius. Taxonomy (NCBI): domain Eukaryota; kingdom Metazoa; phylum Chordata; class Mammalia; order Rodentia; family Gliridae; genus Muscardinus; species Muscardinus avellanarius. Next base: position 96,856,060 of record NC_137787.1, on the reverse strand, counting down.
CTGTTGACAAGAAAACACTGTGCACATGCTTTGTTCTTTCTCAGTTACCTTTTCACTCAGTGACTACTATAAATCTTTCCAGAGCTGAGGCACCAGGATAGAAAAATAGAGGGAGAATTTCTTGCTCGACTAACACACTAACTCTTAGCTTCAGGCACTTTGAACTAGGTGGATCCTCAAACATGCCTTTTTGTCTTCAGTGCTCTTCCCATTTCTTGGAGGCACCTCTCTATCCCTCTGGCCAAAACTTTGAGATACTCTGCAATATATTCTTTCACTCTGGTCTTGTTTCTCCTTCACCCAGCTTTTTAGTGAATCCATTCCTCTAAGAATCACTTGTTGAAGTCTCACTGACCTTCCAAGCAACCTTCTTAGATAAAAATCAAAAGAGCTCTGGCCTTTAGTTTTCTTCCATTTGGTTCCAATCATGGTCACAGACTTCCCCATCCTTCTGTTATGGGGCCCTTAGCTTTAGCATAAGTAATGTCACGTTGCTACCCTAGGTGACCCAGCTAGTCACACATAACTACTCTTTTGGCTTCTGTAATTTCTGCTTAACTTGCACCTGCAGGAAAAGACCATTAGGAACTTTCCATCTTTGTCACAACTGGGGTGCATATAATAGAAGTATCCATCTTTGTCATGACCAGGGTGTGAGTGCAATAGAAGGGGTCAACATGGTTTGTTGATCCCCTGCACAATACTGTTTTCTGGCTTCCGAATGTTATGGTTGGTTACCACCCCTGCTGTACTACCCTGATTTACCCTAAACTACCTGCTGTGAGTGTCTGAACTTCTTACCCATAAGTTTGCAGTTTTTTCTATATAAAAAGGGCTTTAAAACAGCTTAGGACTACACTCAGGACTAAACACCCTGCATTGTTGCTGGCTAGCTAATAACGACTTTCTTTTGGCAATATTTTGGGTCTAAGTGGACTCCTCGGTGGGTTTTACCCCCATAACACTTTGCCCACAGTTCTTTGGGTGGAGACAAATTTCAAAACTATGACATCTTTGCTTCTGTAGGGAAGTTCAAACTTTCACTCTAAAGGTCAACAATTGAGTCTGCTGAACTAAACTAGCTGGAGAATAACAGAAGAAAAAGCATATAGATTTACTAATGTCCCTATATGTATGGGAGTCACATAAAATAAGAAACTCAGAGAAGGGCTAGATGATTAATGCTTATATATACTCTTCATAGGAGAAAGGAAAGTGTGAGATATAGGCAAGCTTTAAGGTAGTAAATTAAATTAAGGAGAGGTGAATAGATTTGAAGAATAGACAATGGCCCAGGACAAAGTTCCTCTGGGCTCTAGATGTGATATTTAATTTTAAGTCTCTTCTTCTGTGATATGTTTTACCTTCATTGTTTAATACAATTTAAGTAAGAGAGAAGGCAATTCTCTCTTTTGGGTAGATCTGTTCTTTAGGTAGATAGAAGAATTTCAGATTTATCCAACTTCTGCTGATCCACAAGCACATTCAACTTAAAATAATTAGCATATCAAGGCATCAAGGCACCATATCTGGGAGTAATTTTTTTTTTTTTTTTTTTTTTTTTTTTTTTTTTTTTTTTTTTTTTTTTGCTGAGCCCCAGCTGCCAAAGCAACCTGCTGTTTTCTTAGGCTGTATGATTTCCTGAGCAGATGTCAGTCTAGTTCATTGTCTGCCATTATCCTAACAAGTTCTTCATCCAGGCTTGTGGAAGCTCTTTTAAACCTGAACTTAAGTAGGTAGCATCCTCTTTGGATTGGTAGGTGAAAAAACATAAAGCATACAACATGCTCTACTCCAAATGGTATTGCCAGTTACATTTCAATTTCAGATAAACAATTATTTAAGAATAAATATGCTACATGCCAGTACTGGGGACACAAATGAAAGCGCATTACTTGCTGTGTATCTGTGAGATGTTTTCCCTGACACTGACCGGTTCTACACTTTTCCAGACATCAACAGGATGTTTCATAATTCAATTCTGGTGCTCCTCAGAGCTAGCACAGGCTCCACAAAATAAGGACTCAGGACAATGCGATGCTATATCAGATGCCAGCTGTAAATCCCGGGTTTTCTGAACTTCCGAGTCACATGTTCCTAAGCCTACTCATTAGCTTCCATAATTTGCTAGAAAGTTGAGCAGAACTCAATAAAACAGTTTACTTTCTATTGCCATTTTATTATAAAGGCTATAACTCGGGAACTGCCAGATGAAAGAGAGGCATTTAACAAGGCATGGGGGTGGGGGGGAGCTCACGCAGCCTCCTGTCCTCTCTAAACGTGTCGTTCAAGTATCTTGATGTATTCACCAACTCACAAACTTGTCAGCTTAAGATATTTTATGGAGCTTAGCCTTTATCCTTCCTTCTCCCCTTCAAAAAGAGCCACGGTGAGCTAAAAGATTCAATCCTCCAACCACTTCTCCGGTGACTACCTCATCCTGAAGCTACACACTTAGGCAAGGCACCACAGATTTGAAAGGAAAAGATTTGAAGAAAGGAGCCTTATGTTTAGGGTTATTAGACTTAGCAGATGAAAATACAGGATACCCAGTTACATTTGAATTTCAGACTGTGGTACAAAAATACATATATTGAATCTTTGTCTTTTGTCCCTAGCACAGAGTTCCAAAAATTCTTGGGTTTCTAGGAGTGATAGTAATGTCTTTTATTATTCATAAGGAACTCTTTTGTATAAATGGTATAAGGTAGGTGGGGCCTCTCGGTAGCTTCAGGATGAGGTATGATTAGACATGTATCTGGACTCATCCAGAGTAGCCTACACTACAGATTACAGCATGACCTGGGCTTGTTTGGGTCTGTTAAGTTAAATAAAGTTAAATGAACTTCCCTCAGCTTTAATCTTTATAATGGAAAATAATCTGAAGTGACCTGATGTTCACCAGTTACTTTTCTATGATTCTGTCTCCATATTCCTGCATTATATGGAAGTAACACGCAGCCTCTGTCTATAAAACCAACTTCTACTTAGCTCATTGAAATGATTATTCTAGGATGAAACGAAGGATTACCCGATTCTAGAATTTTAAATAAAGCTAGTTAAGGTCTTTAAATTTGTTGTAATTTTATCTCTGTTAGTTTTAGAAAACGTTTCAAGATCTCAGGTAGCAAACTGAAGTAAGATACTTCACACAAACCCTCAGAAAGAATTTGACTCAAAGAATTTTAAGTAAGTTTGAAAGCAAGATTCTCTGAGGATTATAAAAAAAAATGTGACCTTTCTAGATAGGCTATTTAATATACTTTCCAGTGTTCTTTGGGCATAATTTCCTAAAAATGTGATTTCTTGTATTATCAAAGGACAAATGCGAATGGAATTTTAATATAAATTTCCAAAATTTTCCAAAGGTATAGGTATGAGTGCTTAATTTTTTTCAGTCTCACAACAGAGCATATGATAAAGCAAAACTTTTAATTTTTGGTAATATGACAAGTGAGATATAAATCCATAGTAGGGTTTAAATTTCTATGTCTCTTATTATGTGTAAAATTGATCATTTTTTACATATTTAAGGGAAGCTTGCATTTTTTTCTTTTGCTCATTTTCATTTGAACTTAAGCCTTTCTCATTTTTTAGGAGAACTTTTAATATTGGGGATATTAATCCTTTGTCTATAAGTTAAAATATTTTCAGAGTGTCATTTTTCAAATAAATTGGATATTTTGAGGTATATACAGAAAACTTTCCCTTGCTTCTGATTTTAAAATATCATCTATATGTATTTATAGTTTTCTATTTGTAATCAGATTTCTGATTCTGCAGTAAATATACTCATTTTTGGTATAAAGAGTTCATTGCATTTTACCTTCTCCAATCTTATTTCAAAATATTTATCTTTTTCTACTGATTTAAGATGTTTTCTATATAATATGGTAAAAATTTTAATATTAAAATGGTCTCTTTCTATTTGATTCCATTGGTTTAATAAGAATTATGCACCGATGCCATATCTTTTAACTTTTGTTTGCAGATATTAAGTTAGTTTTTGAATGTTACTTTTATATGCTGTCATTTTACTAAATTAGCTTATTATTTGCATTGGTTTGCTTTCAATTCTTTTTTCCAGATGTTCACTTATAATTAAAATCTTCACTTCTTTAGTTACAATAATAATTTGTAAGCTTTTTTATTTTGTGTAATTACAATAGCTAATAAATTTATAGTGAATTTGATATATTTAATGAAAAATCTTATTTCTCTATTAGTTAAAAAGCTGGCTTTGTAATGAAGTATATATTAAGAAATAATTCATTAATTACTATTTTATCATACTTTTTATCAAAGCTGAATGTTGTAGTTTGTCAAATATTAACTGTCATGTGACATATTACTAACATTAAACCACCCTGTCATGCCTACAACCAGTTCCACTTAGTTATAATTATAAATTATATTTCTTTTAAAATATAACTTTATTGAAAAGTATCCAAAGTACAAAAGACTGCTCAATTAATTTTTTTTAAATGAACTTATGCAAGCAACAACACTTGGATTCAGAAACAAAAGATTACAATATCACAGAAACCTCCTCATACTACCTTCTATCTTTATCAATCCTCTACAGAAATAGCAACATTCTTGCCTTTAACACCAATTGACTGTGCCCCCTCTCTCTCTTTAGTTACTCATAACTTAACCCATCAACACCACAACAATGTGCTCTCATGTAAACTTCACTGACAAAACAGCAGCCCCTAGCCACATGAGGCTCTCAAAATTATAACTAAAGACAGAGCAAATAGGACTGGGGTTGTAACTCAGTGGTAGAGCTTGAGCCCCTTGGTTCAATTCTCAGTACTGCAAAAATGGAAAACAAAACAACAAAAACCAAATAAATTAATAAAAATTAATTAAAGTAAAATCATGAATAAACAGTATGGAAAAATAACAAAAAACTCAACAATAATAACACTCAATCAGTTAATTAGTTGTTAAGGAAAATTAATGAATTCAATAAATCACTGACCAATTCAAAAGAGAGTAAACAAATACCTTGCAGTATAATCATAACGAGGAAATAGCCACAAATACAGGGGAAAATAAAAAATTATGTTATTGAATAATTTGGGTTTTTTCTCTTTTGCAAATAAATGAGTATTTAAGCAAAACAGAGGAAAATGAAGTTTTCTGGTAAAATTTATACTACCAGAAACGATCCATAAGAGAATGGTAAACAGTTTAACAATAACTCACAGCACTCAGTCCAACTAATATGTGCAAGCTAGGGAGTAATTGGGACAGCAGAGGAACTCCAGATAATGGAAGAGAAACGTCAGTGGAGCCAGGAAAGAGGTCGAAGGGTAGGGGAGGAGGAAGATTGAGGTTCATTCATGGAAATATTACCACCAAGTATGTGTATACATGTGAATATATCAATGTCAATCTGGGTACTCTGTATTGGGAGGGAGGGAAATGGAAAGGTGGGGCACCAAGTGCTGTGTGCATGTATGTTATTGTCAACATGATTTATAATGTAAGACCATAATGCACCATTAAAAGCATTAAAATAAATGATACATAAGAATAAAAAATGTAAAGCCCTAAAAATTCTGCTCATGTTTAGTTAAAATACTAACTGAAAGCATAAGACAGAAGTTACAATTTGATTCAATAAAAAAAATCTTGGTGCTGGGAGCAGTGGCACAGGCCTATAATTCTAGTACTTGGGAGGCTGAGACAGGGCGAGTTTTGAGGCCAGCTTGGACAACTTAAAAAGAATCTACTCCAAAAAATAAAATTTAAAAAGGATTGGATATAAATTGGAGGTACAATATCCCTGTGTTCATCCCCTCATACCAAAAACAAACTACTTTGGTTAGGAAGGAAAGTTGTCAATTCAGTGGCTTTTTAGAATATAAAGTCTAAGATATTCTTTATCTTTTATTGTAAATACAATAAACTAGTTATGAAGAAAAGACATACAAGTAAGAGAAATTCCAGAGAAATTTTATGTACACAGTAAAAAAGTAGAGGGGACATTCTATACATGCTCTATTTCTACATATTCTGTGTCTTAGCATTATAAGATTCTCTCATAGGAACAAGACTTTGATAGTCTTTTGCACCATTATAAGTGGAGCCTGGACATTCTTTAGTTGATTTTGGACTTCTGGATTTCAGAAGCGAGAGAGAATGAATTGCTGTCATTTTGAGCCACTGAGTTTGTGGCAGTATGTTATGGCAGCCCTAGAAAAGTAACACATCACCACTACTGAAGTGTTCACATTAACACTGTAATGATTACCTTATTCTGTGTAAATTGGCTTTACTTTGTAACTCTTTACTATAGGAGTAGTTTAAATTTGCTTACCAGAGAGAAAACAATAAAACATGTTGTCTTGAATTTCTTAGTAAATATATGTTTTGGGAAAAAATAAATTGCTTATTCTGGCAGAGTCTTTTTACACTTAAATAAAAAGATCTGTATTTTTAACAAGTAAAACAAATAATAAAACAGAAACAGCATCAACTGTGGAAGAAACTGATACTGTTACTGAAGTTTTCTGCTTGTCCACTCCTTTGCTTCCTGTCATGTTCAAAAGCTTTGTCATTAGCTGGGCATGATGGCACAGGCCTAAAATTGCAGTACTTGAGATCTTGAGACATCAGTATTATTGCAGGTTTGAGGCCAGCCTCAGCAACTTAGCAAGGACCTCAATAACTTAGTGAGACTCTTTTTCAAAATAAGAAACAAATAAGGCTATAGATGAAAGTCAGAGATAGAATGCTTCTCCAATCCCCAGTACACACACACACACACACACACACACGCACACACACACACGCATTAAAAAATGCTTTGCTCTTTTGGTAATGGCTAATTCTACAATTTAATTATGTGATAATAATATTTGAAAGAAACATTATTAAATTATTATAATAAAATATCTAATAATATAGAAGAAAGGATAATTATGTACCAATATATACCTCCAGAAATGCTAATAAAATTTATAGAATATAAATTTAGGAAAATAACAGGATATACCTCAACCAAATTATCTTTTATAATAGAATGTTTCAATAACTATAAATGCAGAAATCCAACTCTACTAGGTAAAAGAAGAAATGAAAATAGTATACTATATCAATTGATGCCACAACAGTGAAGATAAAATTTCAATATCCTACCATAAACTTTTAAAGGAGTAATAAATGGTAATAACAATATCATATCTTATGATAGATAATCTATTGTAGGAATTTCCACTAAAACTGCTACTTCATAATACTCTCAAAGTCCTATCCTTATGATCAAATGATATAAGAAGCCAGGCGTGGTGGTGCACGCTTGTAATCCCCATCCTTGGGAGGGGGAGATAGGAGGATGGCGCAGGTTCGAAGCCAGCTGCGCTGGCTTAAGCGATCCTGTTTCCAAATTAAAAAAAAAAAAATATTAAATAGGTCTGGGAGTGTAGCCCAGAGGTAGAAGGGTTTCCAGGAACCCCAGTACAAACAACAACAAAAAAATGATATAAGACTGAGTATAAATACTTAAAAGGATAAATGAAAAATTTTAAAAATATATATTTTAGGCTTATACAGGTATACACCACCAGGCATGGATGGTAGTGTATACCTGTACTTTCAGTACTTGGGAGGCTAAGGCAGGAGGATTACATGTTCAAGGCTAGCCTCAGCAATTTTGTGAGATCCTATTTCAAAATAAAAAATAAAATAAGGCTAGTGGTATAGCTCAGAGGCAGAATGCCCCTGCGAGATTATACTGTTATAATCTCTGGTTATACTGTACATATAACCTAAGATAATTACTAATCCACAAAACTATCAATAGTTTTTATATTCAAAATGTATATAATACATCAATACACATCTATTTATTAGCAGCAACAAAATAGGTAAAATGTGTTCAAGAAAGACTGACATTTAATTTTTAGGAATCATATGTTAAGAAATACTTTAATCAGAGGAATTCTGGATAATGGAAGAAAAGTCTCAGCAGAGCCAGGGAAGTTGTCTAAGGGAAAGGAAGGGGGAAGAGTAAGGTTCATTAATAGAATTATTAACATCAACTATGTGTACATAGGTGAAACTATCAATGTCAATTCCAGTACTCTGTATTGGGAAGGGAAAGGTGGGAGAGGTAGGGAGGTGAGGGGGCACCAAGTGCTGTGTGCATGTATGTTACTGTCAACATAATCTACATTATAATGTGGGACTATAATGCACCAATAAAAGTATATTAAAAATGAAATACTTTAAAATATGATATCAAAATGTTTGAATAAATGAAAAATATTTCCATTTATGGCACTATGATGGATCAGATAGTTTAAATGATTCTTGCTTAAAAGATTTTTATTTGCTTTTGAATGAGTAAACTAGCAATAAATATATGAAACAATAAACTAGAATAGAGACTTCAAAAGACAATAAATATACAACTGTGAGGTGATGCAAGTATTAGATATGGCTCTTGCTGTTAAGAATTAACTACTAAATAGTAGTGAACCTAAGCTTCTGGTTTGATTGTCAAACAAGATACTGAAAAAGATATTTGATACCTAGGATATTTTAAATATGAGGAATGTAATACACGTCTATCTAAAGTTGAAAAATCCGGGCGTGGTGGCACACACTTGTAATCCCCGTGCTTGGGAGGCGGAGACAGGAGGATTGCTCAGGTTCAAAGGCAGCCACGCTGGCTTAAGAGACCCTGTTTCCAAATACAATATAAAATAGGTCTGGGAGTGTAACCCGGAGGGAGAAGGGTTCCATCCCCAGTACCACCAAAAAAAAAAAAAAAAGTTGAAAAATGAAATGGATTACATGGGACAATGAATCGCAGGAAAGGATTGGAAAGAAACTTGGCTGGGATGACATTGTTGCTAATGGTGGGGGGAAACATCTTCTCTGAGATATTTTATTTATTCACATCATTTTATGCCTTGGGATTCACACTACATATGTCATCTGAAAAACATCCAGTAGACAATAAAAGTGACTTAATAGGGACCCAAGGTAACGGGCAGAAGCAAATACAAACTCATCTCTGAAAAAAAAAAAAAAAAACGCAAAGAAAGGAAAAGAAAGAAACAAAAACAAAGGTTTCCAATAATTTTCCCAGATAAAGTTCCAAACAACATATTCACAATTTCTGATCATAAAGTCATCAAAAAACTAAAAGCACACATTGCAATAACACAATACTATACATGCAACTAAAATGACAATAATTTAAAACAAATTGGTAACACCAAGTACTGCTGAAAATGTGAAGCAACTGGAACTCTCATACATTGCTAATGTATAAAAGTATATATTCTTTGAAAAAGTGACTAATAATTTATTGAATTGCTGAGTGAATAAAATTGTTGTACACCCACATTACTCAATTACTTAAAAAACTGTTTATAGAAATAAAAAATATGGGGTTAAATAAATGTTTGATGAATTTTTTTGCTAGACTGTAGATATACTGAATAGGCTAAAGTTAAACAGCAGGTTATGAGTTCTCTAGAAAAGATAATCAAACTATATATATATATATATATATATATATATATATATATATATATACATTGCAGAACTGGGAATGGAACCCAGAGACATTCTACCTCCAAGCTATGTCCCCAGCTCTTCTTTTTATTATTCTTTATTTTGAAACAGGGTCTCACTAAGTTACAGAGAACCTCACTAAGTAGCTGAGGCTGGCCATGAACCTGCGATCTTACTGTCTCAGCTTTCCAAGTACTGGGATTACAAGCATGTGCCACCACACCTGGCCAATATTTTATATAAAATGAACACAAATAAGTAGCTGGGCACGCTGGCACTTGCCTGTAATGCCATTTGGGGAGGTTGATACAAGAGGATTGTAGATTTGAAGTCAGCTTCAAAACTTTGGCCCCATCTCAGAGAAATAAAAAAAAAGATTTGAGGGTGTAGCTTGAAGATAGAATGTCCCTGGGCTCAATGTCTAGTAGCAAAAAAATTACAAATAATCAGTTAACCAGTGAACCACCATCTCATTTCTGTTTTAAAAGAACAATGGAAAAATATGTAGATATAAAAAGAAAAATTGGGGTATGAAAGAGTGAATAGATGTATAACAAGTGGGTGGATGGAAAATGGATAGATAGACATAGATTTGTTTAAGAACAGACACATCTGGAAAGTAAGTATCAAACTCTTGGCAAGCATCACCTACTCTGGTTATGAGATTGTAGAAAATTGATAAAGAATATATAAGGACAGAAACTTCATTGTTTAATGTATAAAAAGTTCCACCCCTGAAACATTTTGAATTAAAATTGATATTGTACCGAGAAAGTAGATAATAGATTAATTTTATCATTTCCAATCAGACATATTTCTTACCTCTTCTAATTAGGCATCAGCATGCAGAGCAGGAAGTGTGTTAGGGACTTGGTTTCTCTGGTGTGAACTCTTGAGAGTCTGATTACACTGTCAAAAAGGATGGCATTCCTATTAAAGTCAATAAGTGAACTGCTTTACCGTAGGCTATATGATCAACATGAAGACTCAGAAGTGCCCTTAACCAGCAAGAATGGCTAGTTATCAGAAGACCTAATGATATAAGAACTAAGATCATTCAAAAATGATGTCATAGGAACACCCTGAGGTGGAGTTGGGCAAATGAATCATATTCCTGGGGATAGCAGATGATTAAACCCTCAGAACTGGGCAAATGAGTAGTATGACAGGGGAAATTTAAATAATTAGACAAGTATTAAAAGAAACTCTCAGGAAACTAAGAGTATACCAGAATGCCCTCAAACTGATAAAAAAATATACAAAAATATCTAGAGCTCACATCAAAATTATAATAGAAAACTAGAGATGTATCACTTGTGATGAGGAATAGAGTAAGATGGTTGGTCTTTGTTAATTTTACTCAACATTGTACTGAAAGTTCTAGCTAGGGCACTATGACAAGAGAAGAAAGAGGTAAGACTATATTTATCTAAGCAATTATAGTATAAATTATAATGAATCTGTAAAAATACTAAAGGTAGTAAGAATTATACAAGGACACAAAACCGGAGGTCTATATAAAAAAAGTTACATGAACTTGGATATGCTAGCAAACAATTGAAAGTGCACATTTCAACTGTGGGATCTAGAACAATTTTGTGTGTGTGATACTGAGGACTGAACCCTGAGGAATTCTACCTTTGAGTTACGCCCCTAGGCCCCATTTTATGTTTTTATTTTGAAACAGGGTCTCACTAATTTCAAGGGCCTCAAGAAGTATCTGGGGCTGGCTGTGAACTTTCTATCCTCTTGTCTCAGCCTCCCAAGTCCTTGGAATACAAGTGTATGCCACCAAGCTTGACTGGAGCAAATGTTTTAACTTTTCTGGGTGCAAATACATTTTATTAGTTCAAGCTTCTATAATATAATACCATAGGCTGGATAACTTTAACCCCAATATTTCTCACTTCTTAAGGCTGCGAAATCCAAGATAAAGATGAAGGTCCTCCTCCTAATTTTGTAGACAGTTGTCTTCTTATGGAATCTTCACATGACCAAAAAAGAAATCATCTCCTTGGTATTTCCTCTGACGAGGATACTAATCTCACCCATGAAAGGTCTGCCTTCATGACCTAATACTCTCCCAAAGGCCCACTTCCAAATATTGTCACATTGAGAGTTAGGTTTTTGACATATGAATTGGGGATGGGGAAGTCACAAACATTCTGTCCACAGCAGTGATCTATGAAGTGAGGGAATCAAAGTAGGATGAAGGATCGCTGCAGGATTCCTCTTGCTTTAACTATTAGTGGTTCACTAGTGTGTCATTACAAGAGATCAGGGGCTCTGTTTTGTTTTGTCATTTTATCTCACAGTACCCAGAACAGCACTCAATGCATTATCATGTTAACAATAAGAGAGACTCCATTTTTGCAGCTGTCTTATGAAATAAAAAGCTTTCAACTAAAGAGCTTAATAATTCTGAAGTCAGAGACTGATCTCTATAGTTCACTAAAGTTTCTTTTGCCTCTTGAAGTATGTGCTTATTCCCATCTGAGATGCTATGAGGAGAATGAGAATCCAATCCGAAAGTTCTTTAGGGTTGGGGATTTAGTTCAGTGCTAGAGCACTTGCCTAGCACTGAGCCTCTGGGTTCAATCCTCAGCACTGCAAAACACAAAAATCAAAACACAAAACAAAGAATAAAAAAGAAAGAAGAGGCAAGAGAAAGCTATTATTTACCCTAACTAAAACCTGGCATATTGCTAAGTACTATGGGTAATAGATAGTAAATCACTTTCTCCAAGAGACAAAGAAAGGCAGAATCCGGATAGATTGTAATTATGTTCTGTTTCCAATGATAAAGGGAGGCAGAAGTGCAACTGTTTGCAAAATTACACTCTAACTTCTATTTCCTAAAATCATGGGGAGCAAAGACCTTTGGCTATAATAACCTCAAATCACAAGATACTTAACCTAGTTTAATGTGCAATTGCCTTTGAATGAATCTGAGATTTGCATGCTTAATTATTCTTTTGGTAAGCAGGCTATGCAAAAAAAAAACGTTTGAGCTCATAAGCCTACAAAATGATCACTGTTGAAATGTGTGCTTCACCAAAGCTAGTTATGCTTCATAGTACCTTTACCTGCACACACACACACACACACACACACACACACACACACACACACACATCAATGAGCTGAAACCAACAACTAAATAGTAAGAGCCTGGGAGATCATTTCTAATGGTCCAACATTTATTGAACGCAGAGCCAGACTACTCCAAATAATTTATCAGATGATGTGGAGGCTCAGAGGGATTCCAGGCCGGTGTTCGTGACCTAATCCTACTTACCTAATGCAGCCACAGATGAGCACTTATATAACACAGTCACAGATGTATATAAATTTATGTAAAAATGACTAGGCAAGGTGCAATAGGCATGCCGGTGTCCACACAGATGTAGGCATGCACCCTTTTGTACAGAATCATACATACAGAACACGTCTGTAAAAGAAAGCTGCTCTTTGTTCTCCTTTGGATTGCAGCTCCGCATGCTTTATTTATCCTGGGAATCTCACCACCTAATCATGCCCCTGACAACAGATGACCTCTGAAGAATTAGCTAACCATGGATGTACCTGTTGTATTTGTGTGTGTGTGTGTGTGTGTGTGTTGTGTGTGTCTAAAATTTTCTCAGAACTCATTTCAGAGAGATAACAAAATAATGGGGAAAAACAAAAGCAAAAAATAATGGCTCCTAATTTTCTGAATATTGTATTCACACAATCACAATCACTCATGCAGGTTAAAACATTAAAATAAGGGCCGGGCGTGGTGGCACACATTTGTAATCCCCAAACTTGGGAGGCTGAGACAGGAGACTTGCACAGGTTCAAAGCCAGCCTCAGTTACTTAGTGAGGCTCTCAGCAACTTAGTGAGACCCTGTTTTCAAATAAAACATAAAATAGGTTTGGGAGTATAGCCTCAAGGTAGAAAGCCCCTGAGTTCTACCCCTAGTACCAAAAAAAAAAACCATATTAAAATGAGTATGTTAAGCAAGATAAAGTGTGCAATCATAATGCAAAATTTCCCCCTCACTATTCATTTAATTTCCTTCTATGAATGTGTTATTCATGGTGATGCAGAGAAACAGAACCAATAGAACATCATAGTTCCCCCTTATCAAGGTTTTAGCTTTCTACAGTTTCAGTACTCATGATCAACTGCAGTATAAATATTAAATAGAAAATTACAGAAATAAACAATTCATAAGTGTAAATTATATGCAAGATAAAATATCTGTTCCACCCCAGACATGAACCAAACATTTCTCTCGTGCATTCGTGTTGTGCTTGTTACATGTCTCTTAGTCATTTCGTAGCCATGTCAATTATCAGATGGACCCTTGAAGTCCTGCAGTGCATGTGTTGAAATGATCCTTATTTTACTTTATAATGGCCCCAAAGCACAACAGTAGTGATGCTAGCAATTTCGAAATGCCAAAGAGAAGTCATAATGCATTTCCTTAACTGAAAAGGTGAAATTTCTCAACCCAAAGGAAAGAGAATGTCAGCCTAGGTTGACATTGCAAAGAATTATGATAAAGACTACTTAATCTATGAAATTTTGAGGAAGAAAAAAGAAAGTCATGCTAGTTTTGCTGTTTTGCCTTAAAGTGAAAGCTATGGCCATGGTGCATCCTAAGTGCATACTCTTCCCTTCATCCCATCTCATCATGTAGGCATTTTATCATCCCACTTCATCACAAGAAGGGTGAGAACAGTTTCGTATCTTGAAAGACCACATTTCCTATTACTTGTATTGCATTATGCCAATATGATTGTTCTATTTCATTATGAGTTATTATTTTTATGCCTAATTTATAAATTAAACTCTATGGCAAGTACATAAGCATAGAAAATGCATGGTATTTATAGAACTCAGTATCATCCATGGTTTCAGGCATCTGCTGGGGTCTTGGAACACATTCCCTTCAGATAAGGAGGGACTAGACTACTGTATATACCTATATATGTATATGTTTTACATATACACATGCACACACACACACACACACACACACACACACACACATTGATTTTAAGGAACTGGCTCACTTAGTAATGGGCTCTGCCAAGTTCAAATGCATAAGGCAAGCCAACATGCTACAGTTTAGGTGAGAGTTGTTGCAGTCTTGAGTCTGAACTTCACATTATAGGCTAAGCAGGCTGGCAACTGAGGAAGAGATTTTATAACACAGCCATGAGGATAAAGTCCTATTTTAGGAAACCTCCATATTTTTCTCCTGAGTTTCTCAACTGATTGGATGGGCACCACCCACATATGAAGGGTAATCTGTTCACTTGTGGTAGAAAACTTAATTTCCTGCATGTGTATCACCTGCCTTCAGGACAAGTATTCACAGTATTTGGCCATCTGAGGGATAGTCAGTCATTTTGAGGATCAATGGGAAGCATATCTAGTCAGTTATGGGGAGTATTTGTCTACACCTGAAATCACTCTTAGGTATTAAGCATGCAACTTCAGTAAACCTGCCTGCCTACTTCTGCACTTTGTTCTATAAAGCAAGAGCTCTTGTAGAGCTTGGGGCTGGAGCTTTTCAGGAGTTATCCTAACTCCTTGACCACTGGTATAATAAACTTACTCTTGTCCACCTAATCGATGTTGGGTCAGTTATTCTAGAGAATTTCTGCAACACACTGACTTAAATGTTAATCACGTCTGCCTCTCTGGCATAGGCCTATAGGGAGACTGAAACTGGAGTATCACAGCTTCAAGACTAGCACATTAATTTAGAGATATAGTCTTTAAAAGGTCTGGGGATTTGCACATTAGTAGAGTACACCTATGTTTAATTCTTAATACCACAAATAATATTAATAAATAATAATAAAAAGTAAATAGTAAATAATGATAAATAAGAATTAACATATGCATTGATTAACTAGATAAATCAAGACAAAAAGGGCTGGAGTGTTAGTAGTACAGCATCCTCTGGATTCAATCTCTAATATGATAAACACACACACACCACACACTTAATACTTCCACAGAAATTGTTTATTTTTTGTTTTTGTCCAAAAAATTGAATACCATCTATTCAAGTTGACACATAAATTATCTTCAGCTTTGGATGAAGACACCTTTCGCCAGAGACTGCTTTTGCCACTATCAGGAGTATATTACACTAATCAGAAACCCACTTGAAACAAAGACAAGGCTGGTTGCAGTTCCACAAGATATGTAATCTACTTCCAGTTGGCCTTCACTTTGAGCATATATCTCTTTGAAATTATAGCTTATTTGGGTACCACTATCTCTTAGACCTCCAAATTTTGCCCATTCTGGGCTTTGGTGGGTTTTTTCCCCTCATTTGTTTCTCAGAGATAGCAAACTAACTTAAGGAGAAATGTAACAGATTAAAAACACATTTTCTTAAAATTTTTCTATGCTTTTTAAGAAATATTTTTATTATTGTTTTTAGTTAAGTTTTTGAAAGAGAAATTGTTGTTTAAATAATCTAGTCTAGCATTGTTTTCAAAAACCAAAACTTAAATTTTTCAAGTAACATAGAATCTTCAAACAAAATGTCCTACTTATCAAAATAAAATTATTGCTTGTTGGCCTTTTGGTTAAGATCAAAGGTGTCAAAATGTAATTAAAGTATTAAAACTGATGGCCGGGCGTGGTGGCGCAAGCTTGTAATCCCAGCATTTGGGAGGCTGAGACCGGAGGATCGCAGTTCGCGGACAGCCTCAGCTACTAAGTGAGGCCCTCTGCAACTCAGTGAGACCCTGTTTCAAAATAAAGAATAAAAAATTGGGCAGGGGGTGTAGCTTGGAGGTCGAATGCCTCTGGGTTCCACCCCCAGACTCGTAAAAACAAACAAAAAAACCCAAAAGTATTAAAACTGATGAAAAAATTTAAAAATTTGAGCAATAACTTTCATAAATTATGTTCTATAGGGTTATCATAACTATGTGGTGAAAAGAAAAAAAGGAGAGTGGTTCGTGATCAGGTAAATTTGGCAAATACTGTAGAAAGGTTTCATAGACCACGGGCTGCTCTTCATCCTTGTGAATGACCTTGTTAAAGTCTGTGTATGTGTTACCATGGAGGTGATGACTGCTGGCTGCTTCCTCTTTGAGAGCTTTAGGTCTTGCACCTGCACCCCAGAGGCAGCTGGGGAAAAAGCTAAGATTTGAGCATCCAGCCTCAGAGAGTCCACTTGGAGAGGCCATTTTCAATGTACCAAAATTTTCATTCGGGTTCTTTGCAAGATGAGTTTCTATTGAGATTTCCCATTTTTCTATTTTAGGACTGCTTAATTGTAACTAATTCAGTCTTGACTTTCAATTTAATACAGAATATATTTCTTCTCATGAGTCACCTCTCACATCAGTAAGTCATACTTTGTTTTCTGCTCACCTCCAGAACTTCATTGTATCTGGGTTTGAGCACTGAGACAAAACAAAGGGAGTTCTCATTAATTTTAGGGCTGAGCATCATTTTATGTTTGCTTATCTTGTGCTTCTAAAAGCTATTTTAATCAACTTCTAAAATCTGCTCACCCTGTTTCTGATTGGTAGTGCAATATTTCTATCCCTATATTAAATACTTTCTTTATTCCTGTTCTTCTTTCAGAAAAAAAAAGTGTATGTTGTGTGTGCCTAAATACCTTATTCACTGTTAACTTGGAAAATGTGAAGTGAGATTTTCTCCAAGAATAGGAAAATTCTTCTACTCAAAAAACTTTAGGTCCCCTTTTATACTTTAATTGTTCCAAGGCATCTTTTATACATGTGTGAATTGTCCATAGACTCTTGACTACATGCTGTGTTAAATTTGAAGTAGTTCTATGTTTGTTTGCTGGTGTTGTTTTACTGTTCTATTCTCATGGTTTCTCTATCAACCAGTCATTTGTCTGAAAATGTCACTTGGCCTCTCTTCTGTACTTCTTTTATTTTTTTTGTCTAAATGAATTCTTTTTATTTTCCAAATCAGTCATAAATATTGGCCAAGGTAGTGGCTTCCTTGTCTCATTCCTAATGGTGAGAGAAGAGGAATGGTGTCTCCTTCCTTTGAGGTCTGATTAATACTACAAAATTATACAAATATTCCAAATTTTAAAGAGTCTTAAATCATCATAAAATACTGAATATTATAGAATGCCTTTTTACCATCTTCTGAACACACTAAATATTGAATCTCTGCATTTTTTAAAAGAACCACACTCAAGTCGTAGCCAAGCACACCGCAGCATAGCTACAGTTTCTGCTATAGAAGACCTGATCAACAGAATCCAAGAAACATTTTAAGACCAGCTCAGTTACTAAATAAAGATTTATGGGATTTAGAAAACACAGATTCAGTGTTCCAAGATTTTACTTGATTGAGTATATTTTGGTAAGTATTGCATACAGGGCTCTTAGCACCAGAAAACTTTTCTTCTATTCCTAATTTGCACTTTTTTCCTTAATTATGAATGGATGTTGGGCTCTATCAATGCTTCTTGGTATTTATTGAGATGATCATATTCTTCTGTATTTTTTCTGCTAATATGGTGTTATACTTTGATTTATTCATGAGTGTTAAATTATCGTTGCATTTGTGAAATAACTCCATGAAGTTGTGCTTTACAATCTAATTCAAAGTCAAGCGTGTATACACTTATAATCCCAGATACTCAGGAGGCTGCGGTGAGAAGATTACAAATTTGAGGTAATCTTGGGAAATTGAGACCCTATATTTTTTAAAAATCTATTTTATATATCACTGTAGTGTTTTAGAGAATTTTTCCATTTGTATTCATGGGACTATTAATCTGTAGTATTTATTTGTTAAGATAATTTTGCCTGGATTTAGTATCATGGTACTGCTAGCCTCAAAGAATAAATTGGAAAATACTCCTTCTCAAGTGTTTGTAAAGGATTAATATTATTTCTTCATTACATATCTGGTAGAATTTACTAATTTAAAAATATTAATAGGTACAATATGTGGAGGACATGACCAGTAAGTTTATAATACTTGATTTCTTTCTAATTTTTATGCTTCCAATTTTACAACTTTCAGACATTAAATACTATTTGATCTTTTTAAGTAACATTTATTGCTATCTTTTCCTAAACTGGAAAATAGTACTTGTTAAAAAATTGAAAGATTGATAACCTTATTGTTGCACTATTGTCTTTTACCCGATTTTTTGCTTTCAGGTTGATCGTTAATGTACTTAAGAAATCTTAATTAGATATGATTTCATACCCAATACTGACATTCAGCATCTGTCTGATTTCCTATCAGAATTCCTATTTTAACACTCATCTTTCTCATATGTGGTAATAACACAAATATATGCCCTGAATGGAAAAATAATGAGGCAAGTCTGATATTTGAGAGAATAATTACAAAAAGATATAAATTCAACAATAGTTTATGTAAGTTGAATTTTAAGGATCATGTCTAAGTCATTGGGATTAAAAATGTATCTCTACTTCACTCTGTAGTTACCAGAATTAGCCCGATGACATTTCACTGGCAGTACCAGGCACCTTGTAAATGTTCACTAAAAATTTCTGCTTTTCTAGGTAGAGTTTTAATTTTAGTTAATTTGCACTGGTGCTGTGTTCTTATGGTTAGGATGTTAGGTTGATTTCTCAAGTAATAATGAAGGTTACTAACAAAAGATCATCCAGGTTTGCAGCATCCCTCCAATTCTCCTAATTTAGAACATCAAATAAGTTTAACTTTCACATCCCATTTGCAATGATTTCCTTAAGTTGCATTATATCAAAAGGAAAAAAAAGCTATGGTATTCATATTTCTCTTAACTAATTCTGGATTACTTTCAAAATGATGACACTGAACAGGCTATAGAAAATGGTATATTTATAGCAACATGGTAACCAACTTAATTAATATGAGATGAATTAAAACCTCTGTGTTCTTTCTCTTGATTCAGACAAATTTTGTCATGATATGAAAACTCAGATGGAATTACATGTCTTGATTACTTTCTAAAGCAATTATTGAGGTCTCAAGATACTTATTGGTTCCTCAGGGTCAGCTGCCCACATTTATAAAGCACTCTATCTAATTAGTGAATCCATTTCACTTATACATTTTAAATTGCCCCATTGTCGGTCAGATTGTGTTTTACTGCACCAGACTCCATTATACAAAGTGATTTAGTTAAATATATGATTTCAGACCCCACTAAAGTTGTTTCTCCAGTTATATATAGAGGATGGGCAACTAGGACAGACTAAGCCATCATAAAGACTGGAGCTTCTATAATCACTTAACATACAATGAAATCAATCTATATTCTTTATTATAAATATAGGTAATAGGAATGGGTTAAACCTTGATTTTCTGTAGCATAGTTTATGTTATAGGTAAACATGAGTAGACACAAAACAATAATATTGAAAGTTCAAGACACAAGAAAAGCCAGATTATTTGATAACAGGAATTAGAGACAAAATAGACAGCAATGATTAATCATCGCACAACAAGACTTTTTTTGGATGAAAGGTACTAGGAATTTAATACACGTGCATTATATCTCTGAGCTACATCTCTAGCTCCTTTTACTTTTTAAAACAAGGTCTTGCTAAGTTGCTGAGGCTGGCCTTGAATCTAAGGTCCTCCTACCTCAGCCTCCCAAGCACTGGGATTACAGGGCTGCACCACCATGCCTGGCTATAATTTTGTTGTTGTTGTTACTATGGTGCTAATGTGGATCGAAACCAGGGTTTTGAACATGCTGGGCAAGGACTCTACCACTGAACTACATCCCCAGCTTGAACACAGTCTGGATTTTTGTTTTGGGGGGCATTTGTTTGGGTTTTTTTGTCCCTTATTTGTTTGTTTTGGTACTGGGGATTGAAACCAAAGGTATTCTGCTTTTAAATGCCTTTGAATAGGACATGGTGGTGCATACCTATAGTTCAAGTACTTGGGAGGCTGAGACAGGAGGATTGCAGGTTCAAGGCCAGCTGTAGCAACTAAGTGAAACCCTGTTTCAGAATAAAAAAATAAAAAATAGGACTGAAATGTAGCTCAGAGGTAGAATGCCCCTAGGTTCAATTCCCAGCACCACAAACACAAAAATAAAGAATAGGTAGATAGATAGATAGATAGATAGATAGATAGATAGACGATAGATTGCCAGCCAACCTTCAGGTGATCTGCTGTAAATGTCACTGAAACAGACAAACTAAATATTGAATAAAAATTATAATGTTGAAAATGTAGCAAACAGGAGGAGAAAACTATTGTAGGAACTGAGAAAAAGTAGGTTCTTATAGATACATATTACAGGTGTTGATTTTACCAGCATGAAGTTACTGATGTTTTCAATAACAATAAAACTTTCTTATCATAATGCCCACTTTTATGCCCTATCAGTAGAATCTGTGAATATGTAGTCCTTCAATGCTACCTGATATTTTTTCTGAGTACAGGTTAATGTCCAGAATGACCAATTGCGTGAACACTGTGGTTTTGTTATTGTTGTTGTTGTTTTATTTGTTTATTTTTGCTACTGGGGGTTGAACCCAGGGGCATTCTACTACCAAGCTATACCCCTAGTCTTATTTTGTATATTTATTTTGAAATAGGGTCTTACTATGTTGGTGAGAGTCTTACTACTTGCCGAGACTGTCCGTGAACATTTGATCTTCCTATTTTAGCTTCCCAAGTACTAGGATTACAGGTGTGCACGACCACGCCTCATGAATACTCTTTTATGAGGAAGGGACTACAGGTGCTGAGCATTGTCTCAGGCCTTGTGACTACTTCTCACTCTGGCAGTTTTCCTTTTTCTTTGTTTTATTTTTTATTTTTAATTTTTTTTGGTGGTACTGGGGGAAGAACCCAGAGGCTTTCTACCTCCAGGCTATACTCCCAGACCTTTATTATATTTTATTTGGAAACAGGGTCTCACTAAGTTGCTGAAAGCCTCACTAAGTAGCTGAGGCTGGCTTCGAACCCATGCAATCCTCCTGTCTCAGACTCCCAAGAGCAGGGATTACAAGCATGCGCCACCACGCCCGGCAAACTCTGGCAGTTTTTCTGAAGAAGGATGTGTAACAGGAGCAGATGGCCTTCTGTGCTTTTTCAGGAGTGCTGTTGTACAAACTGAAGCATCGTACGGCCTGGGCCTCATAAGCATGTCATTTTAAAAGATATTCTAATATTGGGTGTATTGGTCAGGGTTCAGTAGAATAACAGAACTCAGATAATGCATAAATGATAAAAGGAGATTTATCAAATCAACTTATAACCCAAAGCAGTGTAGTCCTAAGTTGGTGACTACACATGGAGAGCCTGAGGAACCAACAGTGGTTGAATGGTCTAAGAACTGAAGTCTCAGAATCAGAGACCAAGCGAATTCAGTCCCAGGCTAAGATAAAAAGGCCAGGAATATCTCCAGAGAAACAGTGGTGAAGATCCAGTTTGAAGAGCTGAAGGCCAGTATCTAAAATGAGAACAGGTAGGCCTTTTCAGGGAGAACCTTGCATGCCTTCATGTGGCTTTCTCCTTTTATCCAGGTCTCGCTCCTATCAGGCCAGGACTTGCCCTTAATCTGCCATTGCATAAACCAAACATCTCATCAACATCCCCAAAGTCACATACTCTTAGTTGTTTTATAATTCAGTCAAGTTGACAACCCAGCTAACCATCACACTGGGTGGTGAAATATACTTGCTTTTACAACTTAAACACTGGTTCTTAACCATGGTTGTACATGTAAAAATGTGTCATGAGGCTTTAGAAAAATATATAAACTGAGACCTTAATCCCAGAGATAAAACTGGTCTGAGAAATAACTCAAACATCATTATCTTTGAAATATCTCCAGGTGAACCCATGTGCAGCCAAGTCTGAAATGCACTCATCTTTGTTGTTCAGAGACTGGGTGCTTCATGTCATCAAGAAGCTTGTTATAACTCTGAATCTCAGGCTCTATCCCACTTCCACTGACCCAGAATCAGCATTGTCAACAAGACCTCAGGTGACTGCTATACACAGTGTTATGGAACACTAGCCTGAAGGGTTTCTGATTAATTCTCTGCTCTGAGGTGTCCCACACACAGTGTCTACCTCAGCCTGAGCAGGGTTTTCTATATCTCATGTGTCTGTAGTTTGTCCTGAAATGGGAACTTGTTTTGGTTTGTGAGTGCCTGTGAGAGTTCCCAGACATGTGTCTGAGAACACATGTCTGGATGTTTCCTTGGTTTAGAAACAAACAAAAATATGGTCTTATGGCCACTTGAGGGGTGGTTTTAAATAGCTAAGCAGGATTTCTTTATACACTTTATATGCAACTTATAAGTCAAGAAATAATAAACCTATCAGTCTCCTCTGTAACATAAGCATTGTGATAGTAAGGCTAATTTACTGAATTCACTTACTCTTACAGTCATGCCTGACTTTATAATGATCATAGAAGCAAAGTATTATTGTGTCCACTTATGTAATAAAGAACTCAAGCCCAAGAGGGTTGCCTAAAGCCAACCAACTAATAAATGGGTAAGTGACCATCCAAACTAACCTACTGAAACACAAATCTTTAATCCACTGTAACACCATTTTTGCTGCTCACAACGATTGCTTTAATTCTGAAGCTTCAGTAATGTATTACATATACCTTCTTTTTTATATGTAATGTTCTAAAATGTCCAAATTGTTCCCTTTCTTACTATGAATAAATAACTGATCATAATTTATTCTTTTTTATTCTTTTTTACTTTGAAACAGAGTCTCACTAAGTTACTTAAGGTAGCCGTGAATCTTCACTCTCCTCTCTCAGCCTCCTAAGTACTAGACAGCATGTGCCACCACACACAGCTTGAATGTAACATTTTAGAATGTCTTTTCATTATCCGCTGAAATGCTGACTACCCTGCACTTAGTTCTAACATGTACTTTATCCAATTAAAATGCTTATTTGTGGAGCAGTCACTTTTGAATGTTATTAAACTACAGAAAATTTTTATTACATTTGGCATATTTTTTAACCAAAGAGCACCTGTATGCCATTTCTGGTTTTTTCTAATCTCTACCAAACTAATTCAATTACAAGCCTTGTCTGGCTGCAGAACACTGAACTTTGGGTGCCTGCATCTGTTTATAAATTAAAAGTACAACTTTAAGGTTTGTTTATTACTATAGACTTGATGTATATGTGAAGAAAAGCAGGAAAATTAAAGTAAGAAAGCCTATTTTAAAAAGGCACTTAGTTACTGTGGTTCTCTTTGGTGGGAAATGGCCTTGGCTGTATCTTTCATGCACCATTGCATTTAGCTTAGGATGCATAATTCATATAGCAATCAATTAACTGGCTGAAAAGCCTGCAACAAGAGGGAATCTTTCATATAAATCACTTTTGGCTAAATTGCTGGAACAATTAGTAAAGTATGAAATCCTTGGACATCAATTCATAGGCAACACAGATTCATCAAAGGCAAACCAGTTTCCTTCACCTATTGGAAAGAAACCACACACAAAGAAAACACTAGGTATTGTTTAATCATGGTTTCTTATGAAGAGCTGATCAAGATCACATAATTTTTTTGTTTTTATGAAAGTGAACAGGTGCCTAACTTAAGTAGCTCATTTATTTGGTTTAGGGAGCTCGATAACAGTACTATTCTATAAAATAAAATACAGTGACCAAGAAAGTACCCCTGCCTGTGTAGTATCTACCCATCTACATAGTATAAATATCCCCAAAGTTTGATCTCTGGTAGGTCTTATGGGTCCACAGTGTGAACTATAGACTTCTTCAAAAAGCAAATCATTGAAACATACAATAGTTGAGCTTCTAATGTTATTTTAGTTATCCATATGTGTCATGTGTTATCTAAAGAGCTAGAGTGCTTCAGTTTGCCTATTCTTCTTTGAAGTAAGTAAGCCAAAATCCTTTTATAGAAATTATATAATATTGAGCTGGGCATGTTGGAGCATGCTTGTAATCCCAGCATTTGAGAAGAAGCTGAGACAGGAGGATCATGATTTGCAGAAAGCCTCAGCTACTTAGTGAGGTTCTTTTCAATTCAATGAGACCCTATTTCAAAACGAAGAATAAAAAATAGGGCTGAGGATGTCCATTGAAGGTAGAATGCCCCTGGATTCTATCCCCAGTACACACACACACACACACACACACACACACACACACACACACGAAATTATATACTATTAATATATAATTAGTGAATACATATACAATGTGTATATGTATGTAATATATAATCTGTATGCATATATATGGGGTTTATATATACAGATTAAATACATAAATATATATGTAAAACTAGACTATGTCTGGATAACCAAAAAATTGGTTGCAGTGATTACCTTTGGAAAGATGCTGAGTAGGAGGGAATTTGTTTGTTTTTTAATTTGTACACTTTTGTATTATTTCAAGGTGTTTTTGTTGTTAGGTTTGTTTGTTGTTGTTTTAACTATGAATGTGACTCAGCTATTCAGAGTCAGTAGATTTTACAAGGAAATGGATAATTCAAATCCAGCCTTTTTTTTCATGGTTATTTTATTTTCCCAAACCATCTGTCACATAATTCATCTTTTACCCGTTGATCTAAAAAAATCAATCTTGCCAGGCGTGGTGGCGCATGCTTGTAATCCCCGCGCTTAGGAGGCGGAGACAGGAGGATGGCGCAGGTTCGAAGCCAGCCGCACCGGCTTAAGAGACCCTGTTTCCAAATAAAAAAGTATAAAATTGGTCTGGGAGTGTAGCCTGGAGTAGAAGGGTTTCCAGGAACCCCAAAACCACAAATAAATAAATAAATAAATACTCAATCTTATGTACTAAATTCCCATATAAGTATTATATACTTATATGGGAACAAAAGACATAAGGAAACCTTTGACAAGTATGCTAACCTTTTTCATTGCTTGAAGATTTTTAAAAAATAACTTGAAATCACAGATAGAGTAATTAAGAGCACAGCAATGTCTTTATTAATGACTTATTGCACAGACAAAAATGGCTGAGGTGCTATTTTTATTAAATGATAAGATATATATAGCCTTCACAAGTAGGTAAATGGTTATAACTTGTCCACATATCAGAGTCACATAAAAAATTAATAAAACCCAACTATGCCTGAACCCTATTTCCTGGAGATCCTAATTTAATTAGTTTATTCTAAGGCCCATCAACAGTAGTATTTTATTTTAATTTTTGAATTAAGTTAAATGTGCAGAAATAGTTGGGAACATATATACAATAGTATATCCTGAGGCAGTGTGTCTCAAACTTGAAGTTGCATACACATCATGGGAGAATTTTATTTATTTTCAGATGTTGATCCATTAGGAGTGGGGTTGAAGGTAAGAGTCTATGAGGCTGCTAGATGATACTCATTTTTCTGATTCTTGGATGACTTTCAAGTAACAAGGGTAGGGGGGTAGTAGTTCTTATACTTTCCTGCCCTTTGGGATTTTAAAATTATTGCCGCTTTGGGGTTACCCTAGAGATTCTAAATTAATTTCTATGAGTATGGTCTGTGCACTGGTTTATTTCATTATTGTTTGCTTGGGTCTCCCCCTTTTTAGACTTTTATTAGTGCAATATAATTACAGATCATAATGACATTCAAAGTGATATAAACATACATGCATACCCCACTTAGTGTATACCCACCCCATCTTCCCTTTCTTTCTTCCACATACATGTTAGTGAGATTTGTTGTGAAAACTTCTTCTATGGACATAACTTATTAAACTGTTCCCTTTCTTAATTCTCAACTCTCTCCTCCCCAAATTTCTCCCCCAATCCCCTTCCTCTATTTAACTGTTTCCTCATTTTACTAAAGAACATTTTGTTCCTATTTTTGTTCCAGTTTCCACATATGAGAGAAAACATATGACCCTTGAGTTTCTGAGACTGGCTGAGGTCACTTAGTATCTTCTCTAGATCCATCCATTTTCCTGCAAATAACATAATTTTGTTATTTTTTTATGGCTGAGTAAAATTCCATTGTGTGTTTCCTTATCCAGTCATCTGTTGATGAACACCTAGGTTGGTTCCATAATTTGACTATTGTCAATTGTGCTGTTTTCTTGATTTTTCATATCTCCCAGATGATTCTATTGTGTGCCAAGTTTGATAATTGCTAGTATAAAGCAGTGATTTTGAAACTCATTCAAACTTTGGACTTTCTTGGTGAACATTAAAAATATACTAATACCCTAGCCTTAGGCCAGATTAATCAAATAAGAATTCCTGAGTATGGGACTAGGCATGATAATATTTTTAAGGGAAATTTCTATGATTTTTATATTCAGTTAATCTGAGAACCCTGATATGGATGAGGCTGAGAGGTATGTCAGATAAATTCCAGACATTCAAAAAATTCAAGAGTTTCTTTCTGTTACTATGCCATTTTCTAGCTCATGCACAGTACAATGAACATGCAAAATATATAACAACAAATTAAAATTAAAATATATGTAGAAGATCTTATACAACCAATAAGAGGTAGAAATAAATTATAAAAATAAAAACCTTATTTTTCTGGGTTATATATTTGCATGTTTAAACAAAAAATCTATAATTCAAAGTCAATGTAAAACTTTCAAAACTGGAACTACATAACTATACAACCATTTGTACATTCACAAACATATCAATCACTAAGCCGAACATGAGGAGGGAGGGGGAAGGAATGGGGTGGAAATTGGGTAAGGACTAAATAAGTGATGTGTGCATGAATGCCTCTACCATCTTCTACTCCATTAAGATGTAAGAGTACAATGCACCAATAATTTTTTTAAATAAAGCAATTAAAATATATAAAGAAAGCACAAATAAATAAGCAAGACTATTCAAAAATTTTGAAAAAGAAAAATATGGGAATAAGCTTCTAGCTATCAAATATACCATAAGGTCAAAATAATTTGGTCAAATCAAGTAGCCAAACACTATTTCTTGCAGCAAACCTATAATCATCAAGTCCCACTTGCCTACTTAAAGCTTCCTGAAGCAGTCTTCCATAGTCTTAAATAGAAGTAGACAATCAAAAGTTTTTAAACAGTGGCAGTCTTCTGATAGGAAAGATAAGAACTAATGTAACTGAACAAACAAAAACACTTGGAAACAATATACCATGCTAAGAGAACATTTTTAAATAAAACTAAATTATTGGCAATGTTCCTAGAGATGGATTTGACACCCAAACCACAGAAAATAAAAGCAAAATAGACAAGTGGAACTACATAAAGTTAAAAAGTTTTGTGCAGCATGGGAAAAAAATCAGAATGAAAAGACAACCTTTATCATGGGAGAAGATATTTGTAAATTAGATATCTGAAAAGGGATTAATATTCAAAATATTGAAGGAACTTCATACAATTAAAAAGCAAGAGTAATAATAAATAAACCTATTAGAAATAGCAAAGGACTTGAATGGACATTTCTCCAAAGAAGATATTAGAAATGACCAATAGGTGAGTGAAGAGGTGCTAAAAATCACTGACCATCAAAGAAATGTAAATCAAATTTGTAATGAGATATCTCCTCATACCTGTTCAGATGACCATTATTTTAAAAAATCAGAAAATGGCAAGTTTTGGCAAGGAATCAGAGAAATCAGAACGCTGTGCACTGCTGGTGGGGATGTAAAATAGTACGTCCACTATGAAAAGCAGTATGAAGGTTTCTCAAATAATTAAAAATAGAACTATCATGTGATCCATTATCTAAACTAATTGAAATAGGATCTTGGAAAGACAGTTGCACTCCAGACTCATTGCAGCATTATTGACAACAGGTAATAACAACTTAAATGTCCGGTGGTAGATGAATAGATCAAGAAAATGTGGGATATACATCCAACAGGGTATCGTTCCTCCTTTAGAAGGAAAGAAGTAATGCTGAATGCTGCAACACGGATGAATCTCCAGGGCGTTATGCTTAATGAAGTGAGCCTATCACAGATCAAGTGCGTTTGACGCCACTTATGAGGCACCTGGAGAACAGATGATGATTGCCAGGGGCTAGAAAGTAGAATGGATGATTGCTATTTGTGATGGTTAGTTTATGTATTGGCTTGAACAGGCCATGGAGTATTTGATCACACATGATTCTGGATATGTCTCTGAGGAATTTTTTAGTTGAGTAAAATTTGAATTAGTAGATTCAAGGAAGCAGATTATTTTTGCCACATGGGAGCCCCTCATAAAAGCAGTGGCACGTCAGAGCAAAACAAAAACTCCAACTTTCTTGTAAGTAAGAGGGAATGATCCTGCTTGATTAATTAAACTAAATCCTATCATTTCTTGCCTTTGGAATACAACGAAAACATCAGATCTTATTAAATCTTAAGCCTGATGGTTTGGGGAACCTGGCCATATTATTGGCAATCCTGGGTCTCCAGCTTGCCAACTATAGATCTTGAGAATTGTCAGCCTCCCTTATCATGTGGACCAGTTCCTTATAATAAAGCCCTATGTATATAGAGTCTTGTGTCACAGGGAAACATTTTGAGAAATTAATACTTAGGTGATTGTGTCTTTGTGTAAACATTGTAGAGTGCATTCATGCAAAGTAAGACCATTACAGTGTCACTGGGCAATATAATTCTATGGGGCAGGCACTGTGTGTAGTCAGTCTATCATCAACTGAGACATTGCTATGCAGTGATATGGTTCTGTTTCTCTAGACAACCCCAATAAATATGGTGTTTAATATATGTAGAGTGCCATCATGAAAGATGAAAGTGTTTTAGAGATCTGCAGCACAACAATGTGCACATAGATAACAATATTGTGTACTGTGTTACAAATGTAGATTTTATGTTATATATTTCTTTTTTACCATAAAACCAGAATAATTCCAGAGATACTTAAGAGGATAGAGAAATCATGAAAAGAGAATTAATGGTCTTTTTTAAAATAATTAAAAGATCAAAAATAAATTAGAGGAAATTTCTCAAGGAGTATAGCAAAATATAAAAATATCTTAAAACTAGAGAATCATTAAAATAAGTTTACTATTTGGCAAATTGACATTTCAGAAAGGGCAAATGTGAAAGAAAGAATGTCATCATTAAGAAAGCATTTAAAAGTTTTCCAAACTGGAAATACACTCAAATGAAAAATAAATTCTAAGAACCCCCCCCCAGTAAATGGATGAAAATAGCTCTTGTTAAAAGACATATCATTTAAAGTCATAAAATTTAAAGTAATTGATGAAGAAAAGTCCTAAGCTTGCAGTAGTGAAGGTTTATACTTGAATTAATAAGTTTTACACTTGAATTAAGAAAGTAGCCATTTTCTTTTTCTCTTTGACAATTGTTTTGGTCAACATTCTCAGTTCTGCAATCCAAAACAACTGACCACACAACTGAGATCTTGGAGTTTCAGTCTATGTCTGGCTGGGATATATCTGTGGAGCTCAGGTGGCAGGATTGGGTGAGAAGGAGATAATAAGGCTCTGTTATCACATCATGGAGGCTGAAAGCAGAAAGGGCAAGCAATCAATGGGACTCAAAGGCAAAAGGACCAACACTAAAGTTACATCTCCAGGGATCCACCTTTTCCAACCACACTCCATGGTCTAGGACACAGACTGGGGTAAATACATCACAATGAATTTATCTGCTGCTAAGATAACAACTCTCTAAGTAAGAATAGTGGCATATGTAATTTACCACAGTCTTAAAGATTTTCACTTCACAGTCACTCTTTCTTAGGAAGCTTCTCAAGGATAGGTTCCATTTTGCGAAGAGCCTATTAAGAAAGAAACACAGAGGTTACAGAATCAATTCCAACATGAGGAAAGTGACAGAGTTTTCAGTAGACAGTAAGAGTGAGGCCAGGACAAGATGAACTAGGAAGGAAAGCAGTCTAGGCACAAGATCTGTAAAAGGAGTTGGGAGAATTTAGAGCTGATAGAACTCATGACACCTCTGATCATTTTGAAAGACTATTGTTGACTTACAGAAAATTAGTGGTATAATACATGCATACTTGCATGTATAATAAAATAGTTAATATAAGTTGGTATTATTTATAATATTTTGAAAAATAATGTCTTCTGTAATCCTAAATGACCGTCCAGAATAAAATCTGGACACTCCCAATATATTGTATCTTTTTGTTATCCACCAAATATTTATTGGTCTGTTAGAAATAAACATTAAAATCATCAACTCCTTATCATAGGAAGAATGCAAAATATGTAACTGAGGCACAGACTCTGAAAAAGGTGAATGAGAGTAATCCCAGGTTCTTTCTCATTAATGAAAATGATAAAAATGTAGAGAAGACACTTCAGAGTAAACTGACATTTTTTTTCAGATTAATTTTTACAACATTTGAATATTCTAAAATAGGTAGATAAAGAAGAAAGAAAAAGAAGTTAAGATGACCAAATAGATAAAGCAGAGTCTCTCCTTGCTTTTCATGCGTAGAAAATAAGTACAAATATCTTCAGTATTTCCTACGGAATCTTGCCTTGCTGTGTGCTCCTGATACCCTCTTAAGAAACAATGCATCCAGACATGGTGGTACACACCTGTAATTCCAGTACTTGCCTGAGATAGGAGACTTGCAGGTTCAAGACGAATCTCAGCAACCTAGCAAGACTCTCAGCAGCCTAGTGAGAACTTGTTTAAAAACAAAATTTAATATTGGACCATAGGTAACTAGGCATGGTGGCACATGCTTGTAATCCCCACACATGGGAGGCAGAGATAGGAGGATCGCGCAGGTTCAAAGCCAGCTTCGCTGGCTTAAGAGACCCTGTTTCCAAATAAAATATAAAATAGGTCTGGGAGTGCAGCCTGGAGGTAGAAGGGTTCCATCCCCAGTACCACACACACACACACACACACACACACACACACAAAAAAAAAAAATGGGCTATAGGTAGAACATCCCTGAGTTCAATCCTCAGTACTACAAAAGAAAGAAGGAAAATGAGAGAAAAAAAGAAATAAAGAAAAAGAGAGAGAAAAAAAGAGAGGAAGGGAGGGAGGGAGGGGGAGGGAGGGAGGAAGGGAGAAAGAAAGAAAGAAAGAAAGAAAGAAAGAAAGAAAGAAAGAAAGAAAGAAAGAAAGAAAGAAGAAAGAAAGAAGAAAGAAAGAAAGAAGGAAAGAAAGAAAGAAAGAAAGAAAGAAAGAAAGAAAGAAAGAAAGAAAGAAAGAAAGAAAGAAAGAAAGAAAGATCCTTGACAACAATTGGGAGATGAAAGAGATAAGGTACTCAAAGAAGAACTACCATGATTCCTATTGCCCCACTCCACAAAACACCTGAATTCAGAATATTAAAATCTTGCTACAAAAGCTCATTTCTAATATTTCACTTTTCTTTTACAGAAATATGTATCATAAGGAAAAATACAACAGCTTGACTGTAAAAGCCTTCATTGGCAGTAATGGTGTGAATTGTCCCCTCCCAAGGTGGCCCAGAATTTTAATAACAAATGTGATGTTCCACAACAAGGACCATAATGAGTAAGAGGAGCCACAGCCTCTTGGTGTGTAAGGCACAAGCTGATGATCAAGGGTTTAATGCACAACACATTTCTGGCTTTGTTTTCCTTGTAAAGCAAAAGCAGGGTGATTATGGAAGTGGACGCTGAGGAAAAAATAAGAGAAATGGCTCATTTACATGTCCTTGTGGCAAATCATTAGTAGAAAAAGTCTACATGGATATTATGAGTTAGAAAATGTACTCATTTAAACTACCAGTGCACATGGTATCGTTTCATACACTCCAGAGACCATGTGGTTCCATTTTAAGCCACAGGTGTGGGAAAAGTTACTGGTGCCAAAAACAGGATTTCCAAGTCTGGAGATGAGCCTTGGACTGCAGAGTCAGAGAAGGGAGGAGATGCACTGAGAAGAGTCAGGAGCCAACACAGTGCTCACAGGCACACCAAGAATATGGTCTTTATTCTAAGTCAGTGAGAACCTCTTAAAGAATTAAGACACAACAGGTTAGGCCAGGTGTTGTGCACAAGTCTATAATCTCAGCGCTTGGGAGACTGAGAGAATCACATGTTCAAGACCAGCTGTGACAACTTAGTGAGAACCTGTTTCAAAATAAAGATTTTTAAAAAATGGGTTGGGGCCGGGCGTGGTGGCACACGCTTGTAATCCCCGTGCTTGGGAGGCTGAGACAGGAGGATTGCGCAGGTTCGAAGCCAGCCTCACTGGCTTAGGAGACTCTGTTTCCAAATAAAAATATAAAAATAGGTCTAGGAGTGTAGTCGGAGAGGTAGAAGGGTTTCCAGAAACCCCAGTACCAACAAAAAACAACAACAAAAAAAATGGGTTGGGACCCAGCATGGTGGCGCACGCTTGTAATCGCAGCATTCAGGAGGCTGAGACGGAAGGATCGCGGTTCGCGGAGAGTTTCAGCTACTTAGTGAGGCCTTCTGCAACTTAATGAGACCCTATTTCAAAATAAAGAATAAAAAATAGTGCAGGGGGTGTAGCTTGTAGGTCAAATGTCCCTGGGTTCCATCCCCAGACCCACACACAAAAAAAAGCGTTGGGGGTGCATTTCAGGGGCAGAATATCCCTGGGCTCAATCTCCAGTTCCAGAAAAAAATAAAATAATAAATTACAGGTCAGACTGACATTTTGAAACACTGTTGAAAATGGATTTGATTGCGTAGTATAAGTACAGGAAGGAAAAAGGAGGAGACTTTATTGTATTATAAGAGTTGGAGGAACTGCAATGTAGTGAAGCAGAACTATTTAGCAGATATTTAGAAAATAAAATCAAGAGAAGTGGACGAATTATTGGATATTGGAGGAATGGAGATAAAGGTAACCCCAAAAATGAATTCTAAGTTTCTAGCTTCCAGACCTAGAACATTTCCCATTTCTTTTTAATTTTTTTCTGAATAATTCGGACTGATAAAATAGAGAATAAAAATAAGCTTTTTAAAGGAAGGAACGTAAATTTTCAAAAGCAGACAATTTGTTAAGTTTTTGTTTTATTCTATCTGTGATATAATATCATGTTTACAATGTGATCATAGATAAAATTAAAAAGGGCAATTTTTAAAAGAAGACTGATAGGCTGGGTGTGGTGGCGCACCCTTGTAATTCCCACACTTGGGAGGCAGAGACAGGAGGATCGCGCAGGTTCGAAGCCAGACGCGCTGTCTTAAGAGACCCTGTTTCCAAATAAAAATATAAAAATAGGTCTGGGAGTGTAGCCCGGAGGTAGAAGGGTTTCCAGGAACCCCAGTACCACCAAAAAGAAGAAGAAGAAGGAGAAGGAGGAAGAGGAGGAGGAGGAGGAGAAGAAGGAGGAGGAGGGGAGGAGGAAGAAGAGGAGGAAGACTGATATTTGATATTCTGAAATATATGTTTCTAAAATTCAGATGTTGAACTAGAGATGTAGTTCAGTGGTAGAATGTTTGCCTAAAATGCATGAGGTGATGAATGCCATAAAAACAAACAAATAAAAGCAACAATAAAATAAAGGTTAAGTGTTGCACCCTAAGTATTTGCCCTTGAAATAGTGACACTGGCTATCTCTCCATTCCCACCAATGCACTAACTTTCCATTGCAATACTCAAAACAACACCATTCTCAAATGAACAGTTGGTCTCCTCTCCTAAGAAATCAGCCCTTAATGCTACAAATAAAGATACTGAATTTAATATCAGTTTTATTTTTTACCTATGTATCTTCCATCATATGAAAACTGAAAATAATATTGTATTATCAAATTCTTCACTTTCTTATACAGTTCATCTGGTCAAAAGAATCAAATACCACATTGCTGAAAACACTATCAATTCTCTTGTGGTTATTTTACAAATAAATTTCTTTATCTCTACTTTTATATAACACATAAAATTTTCATATAGTTGAAATGAACTGTGGAGAGGAAAAGGTAAATGCCAGCGGGCATCTAAATATTGTAGCATCTGTTATATTTTACACTCTATAATCACAAATCTTATCAAGCTCCACTGCATTTGAGACTGGAGTCTTCACAAATTATTGAAGATTGATAGCTTTAGTAATTGTCATTACACTTCTACTTTTATTAGATTGAAATACATAAACCTTCTACTGTTTTATTTTGCTAGAATATCTTTCCTTTGTCTAGAACACAACTAATTCAGACGTGGCTGCTTTATATTTTCTTGTGAATGTCCAAAATTTATATGATGAAAATTAGCATTTTGCAAGTAGGCATTCAAAACTTGGAGGCAGTGTTGTGCACAAATGCATGAGCTAGTGTATATGTACACATATTTGTGTGTGTGACTCATGTGTGCATGTTGTAGCATTGATAAATAATAAGAAGTCTTTTCTATATAACTTAGGGAAAAATAACCTCGTGTTTAAGTTTTAGACCTCTAAGTGAACATCATCGTTTTCTCTTCTAACCACCTGTTTGTTTCTATTACATCTTCTATTTTCAGGCCCAATATTTATTAAGCATTTACTCTGAGTTTGGTACTACATTAAATTCTGTTATGGAAATAAACCATTGTGTAACTTCATTTAATTCACACACACACACACACACACACACACCCATGTCTGATAGATAAAAGCATCTTCATTTTGTAGATAAGAAAATCTAATTTCAGAGAGAGGCAATAGCTTTGTTCAGCCCTATTTAATTAGGTATCTCTATCAGTGCACCTCAAGCCCACTGTGTGTGGCCACCCATGTGTGTACTGAACAACTTCAGGGAACACCATACATAGCCTATTCCATGACCAGTGTCCATTGGAGCTATCCAATGCTACAGCCTCATACCTGCTTGAAACTCTAATCTTTTTGTCATGACTCCATATTGCTACCTAAATAACTTATTAATGTTGAGATAACAAGAGTAGATGAGAGCTGGGGAAAGAAAATAATGAGAACTGAGTTTTGCATTTCACTTTTCCAAAATGCCACTAATATTTCTTCATAATTAGTTTATATAAGCAATGTCCTAAAACAACAGTCTCATATTTCCATTCGCTATGTCTTGAATGTGTTCTCCCAAAATTTATATTTTGGAAATGTAATCCCCAAATCCATATGTTAACAGTATTGGAATTGGAGTCTTTGGGAAGTAAGTAGTATTAGATTAAGTCATGAGGATGGGGACTCCATGGTGGCATTAGTGGCTTTAAAATAAGAAGAAAGATCCAATGTGGCATATTTTCTCTGTCTCACCATAAGACATGGTATGACACGTTATAAGACACCATAAAGGTTCTCAGATGGTAAGCAAAGGCTGGCAACCTGCCTCCATGTTCATATAGACTTTTCAGCCTTCAGAGGCATGAGCCAAATAAAGTTCTATTCTTTGTAAGTCACCTGGTCTCCAGCATTTTGTTATAGCAACCGAAAACAAAGACATTCATATGCACACAAAACCATGTATCATCATTTGAAAATAACATAAGTAAAAGTTAAACAATCACTATAGGCTGCTTTATAAACTACATGCTGTGAAATTTTTATTGTCACTTCATGAACTAGGGAGCTTAAAATGATCTTTTCATACTCAGAATTAATCATATAGTAATAGGCAAGTTGGAACTCATTTGCAAAGAAAGTATGTCTATTTAGCACTTTACTTAAAAACTTCTCCACTTATTCAAAATTTTACATCTCTAATTGACTATACATAGTGTACCCTTCCCAAGTAAGAGACATATTAAAATAGTGAGCATCTGCAGTGGCACGGTTAAATGAGCAAAGACAATTCTGAGGCATTTTCTGTCCTAATTCCTAGCAAGTTGACAGACAATGCCCCAAACCCTCTATCAGATCTGGAATGAACTAATAAGCTAATCAGAGCATAACAAGCCTTTGCCAAATGACTTCATAAGAGAACTGTAAGTACGTTTAAGCAACACCCATGGGTATTCCTCACTAAACATGCAAGCTCCTTGTGAAAAATACTGGTAAATTCATGGAGTGTACTATTCTCACCTAGTGATTAGGTCTCTGGGGTGCACAGTGAATTGAAGAGGTATATAATTTCTCCCTGGAATTTTGAATTCTCAACTAATAAGGTCCTCTTCTCAGAATTTCTCATCTTTAAGTGGCAACACTGAGGCTCCCATTTATATACTCATGGCAACTCCCAGGGGTTTCTGATCATTAACAGTTTGTTCATGATTCTATCAAACTGTTGAAACTTCTTTTTCAGGAAATTTTTTTCCTTCAGCTCAAGATTTTATAGAATCACAAGTTTATGAGGGAAATCTAAAAACTCTGTAGGAATGCTGCAATTTGTTAACTAAAGTCATTATCTTATGCCTGAGGGAGCTTGTGAATCATAAAGTTGTCAGGATTAATGACATTTGATAAACAGAAAATTAGTCTCATAAATAAATATCAGTCATTAAGAAATATAAAGAGTTTTACAAAATGTTCTATTTGTAACTGCGTACGTGTTTGTTGAAATATTTTGATCACATTTGAGTATACTTTATTTCTCAAATAGAACTTATTAACTAGATTAACATAATGTCCAAATGTGGAATAAGTAAACAATAACATATATGGTCTGTCTCTGCAGAGACAAAAATCATAATCAGAGTAGAAAAACTCTTAACAAATTGTGGAATTCTCTGTTATCTACATTAACAAAAAAAGTCATCAACAAATCAAAATAATCAATTGAGATATTCCTCTCCCCATCTTACTCTTCCTCTTTTTCCTCCTCCTGCTCTTCTCTCCTCTTATTCTTTTTTGTTTTAAGTTCAATTAACAGGCAAAGAAGAAATAAAAATGTGTATTCTTCTAATATCTATTCTTCTAAAGTCATATACAATTTTATTTCAATATCGCAAAATGCAGGATAGTACTAATAAATTAGAAAATGTTACAGTTTCAAGTGTCTTCCTTGATTTAATTCTTTTTTATTTTAGAGAAAAGGGGGTGAGGTAGATTATATCATGTGAACATATAAAAACCCAAAACTGGGTATTGTGATGCACACCTGTAATCCCCATATTTGGGAAGTTGAAACAGGAGGGTTGCAGGTTGGAGGCCAGGCTCAGCAATTAAGCAATGCCCTCATCAAATTATCAAGACTGTGTTTCAAAACAACAAATAAAATAGGACTGGGAGTACAGCTAAAAGGTAGAATACCCCTGAATTCAGTCCCTAGTACAAAACAGAACAAAACAAAACAAAACAAAACTACCTCTTTCTAAACATGACTGTTCTCTTCAAAAGGTGGACTAATCTGGACTAGGAATGTAGTTCAGTGGTTGAGTTCTTGCCTGGCATGTGCAAGGCCAGCTTTCAGAACCTGAAAAATCAGAAAATTTTTGAAGTGTATTTTCAAGCAATCACAGTCAAAATGTAGTGCACTTTTAGCCAGGTGTGTTGGCATACGCTTGAAATCTCAGCATTTGGGAGGCTGAAACAGAAGGATCGCTGTTCACAGACAGCCTCAGATACTTAGTGAGGCCCTTTGCAACTCAGTTAGACCTTGTTTCAAAATAAATAATTAAAAATGGGGCTTGGGTCATAGCTCAGAGGACTGGGTTTCATCTCTAGTACTTCAAAAAAAATGTAGTGCACTTTTACCTAAAGTTATTTGTTCAGCATGTCTTTTTAAGTTTTCTAAAATGATTTTGTTTTATTATTTCTCAATGTTTTATCTTTGAATAGTTACAGAGTCTTTTCATTTAACCTTTTTTATGAGTGCAAATATTTAAAGAATGAATTCATTTCAGACTGATGGATATCAGTTTTCATGCTGAAAATCATCCAAAGCATGTCCAAGTTAATTAATTTTTCTATTCCCAATACAAGATGGGAAGAAGGCACATTGCCTGTCTTTATGAGGAAACCTGGATAATGGCCAATGTACAGGTATATGCCGTGAATGGCCAACACTGCCTTTGTGCTTTTCCTCTGTAAAAAGGATGGAAGAAATTTTAGGAAGTAACCTATTCTAGAAACAAATACATTTTACTCTAACAAGACATCTCAGTAGTGATAAAATTATGCCACAATCTGCAGCATTATTTCATCTGGTAAAACAACCTTACAATCTTCCTTTCACTTCTATTTCTATTTTTTCTTCTCCTCACTCTCCCTTATCTTGCTCCTAGAGAAGGTTTTCTTAGCCTACAGTATATATAAATGAACACAAACGCATATGATTTGCTGGAAGAACTAGGCAATTTGAATGGACATGAAACAGATACCAAATCAAGCAGGTCTGAAACCAGTATTAAACAAACTCATTACATTCCTATCCCTGCAAGACAGTCAGCAACCTGGGCAGCAGGCAGGCATCCCATCATAAACCAGCACTTAACACAGCACCTGTTGCTTAACACATAGGTGATCCTTACACAATACCCAATGGTAGGCCAGTTTTTTAATTCATTCTTCAAACCTTAAAAATATGCTTGGGTCATAGGTAGCAAGTTTTAGCCAAAAAGGCTTAGTTAGTTGCTATTTGCAGAGTCTATCATTATGACGATGTATGTTCTTGGGCAAATCACTTGCCCTCCTTGGGTCTACAAGCTTGAGGATATGTGGGGTGAGTTCAAGCCATTCGATAGTTTGTTAGGAGATTTAATTGGTTAAAATGTTAACTCTAAGCTATATCTTACTAAGTGTATATGTATAGACAATAAGTGAATATAGATTATGTTTGACATGTTCTTTGTGTCCATCATTTCTTCTCTATTCTGAATGCCAACTCCTTTGGAGCTGGATTTCACAACCTCAGGTTTGGATTAATAAACACCAATAAATGTTCATAACTTTAGATCTCTGGTCCTCTTCCTTCTTCATATCTCAGCAGGACAATCTTCTTTAAGCTTTAGGCATAATGGTTTTACAACACACACAGGCACCTAGGGAGCCCATTACAAAAAACTACAATACACACTTCCATGTACTGTGATATGATGTGCCCTGGAACTCCATTTTGCTGTAGTTATTCTGAAGATCAAATATTGAGAAAGTTCTTTACAGCATTAATCAGCAACTGTGTTAGGTGGTCATGTTAAATAAATAAATAAATATATATATATATACATACACATATATATATGTATACATATGTATATGTACATATGCACATACATATATAGTCATGTGTCCAAAACAATGTTTGGCCGATGATGGACCACATATAGGATAGTAGTCCTATACTATTAAAATAGAGTGAAAAGTCCAATTATCTGTTTTTCGTTTTGTTTTGTTTTGCATGTTGTGCTGCGGATTGAACCCAGAGGTGTTCTACCTCTAAGCTTTGCTCCCAATCCTATTTTATCTTTTATTTTGAAACAGGGTCTTGCTAAGTTACCGTGAACTGTGAACCTGCAATTCTCCTGCCTCAACTTCCCAAATGCTGGTATTGCAGGCATGCACCACTGCACCCAATTGTTTACTATATTTACTGTAGCTTTTCTGCATTTAGATATATGAACACTTAGCATTGCAGTACATTTGCCTATAATAGTTAATACCATACATACTATACAGGATTCTACTCTAGGAGCAACAGGCTGTACCATGTAGCTTAGATGTGTAGGAGGCTCCATCATATATGTTTGCATAAGTGCATTTAATCATGTGCACACAACTGCAAAATCACTTAACAATGTTCTTCTCAGAACACATCCACATTGAGACTCATGACAATTTTCTTCTTGAACCTTAACTAATCATTTCATGTCCTTCTTAGCATGCTGACATCACAGAATTCAGCACCCACAACCTGTGACCAAAAATTCACTCATAAATTTAAGTTACAGTAGGAGGTTTTCTATAAACTGACTCAATATAAAATGTTTTGAATAAATTATACTATTTAAAAATGGGGAAAACCCTGAACAGATAAGGATAATGGCAAATAAGTATATAAATTGTGTGTGTGTGTGTGTGTGTGTGTGTGTGTGTGTGTGTGTGGTACTGGGGTTCCTGGAAGCCCTTCTACCGCCGAGCTACACTCCCATACCTATTTTATACTTTTTATTTGGAAACAGGGTCCCTTAAGCCAGCACGGCTGATTTTGAACCTGCACGATCCTCCTGTCTTCGCCTCCCAAGCGCGGGGATTACAAGCATGTGCCACCACGCCCGGCGAAAACTTAGAATCCTTTAATGATTTGGTATTTTTAAAATTTTTTATATAGCCAGGCTAAAACTTAGAATTCTTTAATGATTTGGTATTTTTAAAAATTGTTATATAGCCGGGCGTGGTGGTGCACACTTGTAATCCCCGCGCTTGGGAGGCGGAGAAAGGAGGATCGTGCAGGTTCGAAGCCAGCCATGCTGGCTTAAGGGACCCTGTTTCCAAATAAAAAGTACAAAATAGGTATGGGAGTGTAGCTCGGCGGTAGAAGGGCTTCCAGAAACCCCAGTACCACCAAAAAAAGAATTGTAAGTTTTAAAGAAGATGAGATAACAATTCACAGCTATTAAAAGGGTCAAAATCTAGAACAATGATGCCACCAAGTACTGGTGAAGAATTGGAACAAGAATTTTCATTTATTGCTAGAGAAAATGCAACATGATACAATCACACTTTGGAAAACAGTGGTGCTTTCTTACAAAGCTAAACATAGTCTTACTATACTATCCAAACAATCATACTCCTTGGTATTTACCCCAGTGAGCTGAAAACTTCTGTTCACTCAAAAACCTTCTCATATATGTTTTCTGATTTATTGATAGTTGTCTAAACTTGGAGCAATCAAGATGTTCTTCAGTAAGTGAAAGAATATATAAGTGGTGGTACACCATGACAATGGAACAGGATTCAGCAGTGAAAATAAATATACTATCAAGCCATAAAAATACAATAAAAAAACTTAAATGCATATTACAGAATGAAAACAGCCAACTTGAAAAGGCTCCATATTATATGATTCCAACTATGTGATGTTCTGGAAAAGGTAAAACTACAAAGACAGTAAAAAGAACAGTGCTTGGATTTTGTTAGAGACGGGGTATGGTGTCTAGATAGAACACAAAGGATTTTAAGGGTAGTAAAACTATTCTGCATGAAACTAAAATGGTAGAAATATGTTATTATATAGTTATGCAGACCCATAGGATGTATAACACAAAATGTGAACCCTAATGCAAAATATGAGCTAGAGTGATTATAATTTATCAGTGTAGGTTCACTCTCTTTTTTAAAAAGTTTATTCAATCCAGGTGTGGTGGGGCA
Organism: Muscardinus avellanarius; assembly: GCF_963383645.1. NCBI lineage: Eukaryota > Metazoa > Chordata > Mammalia > Rodentia > Gliridae > Muscardinus > Muscardinus avellanarius. The sequence continues at coordinate 96,814,376 of NC_137787.1, read as the reverse complement.
TGCTTATAATCCTACTACATGGGAGTCTGAGATAGGAGAATCATAGATTTAAATAATTTAGTGAGGCCCTCTGCAACTTAGCAAAAGTCTTTAAAAATAATAATAAACTAAAATAAGAGCCAGGCATGGTGACACACACTTGTAATCCCAGCATTTGTGAGGCTGAGACAGGAGGATCACAGTTTGAGTACAGCCTCAGCTACTTAGGGAGGCCCTTTGAAACTCAGTGAGACCTTGTTTCAAAATTTAAAAAAATTAGGGCTGGGGGTATAATTCGGAGGTAGAATGCCCCTGGGTTCCATCCCCAGTACCACAATAAATAAATTAATTAATTAATTAATTAAAATTAATATAAGACTTGGTGTATAGCTTGGTGATAAAATGTTCCTAGTTTCAATCCTCCATGCCACCATAATAAATAAATTAATAAAATAATAAATTAAATAAAGCCTGTTCAATCATAAAAATATTTTCAAGATTTTAGTAGTATTAAAAATATTCAAAATTTTCTATAAGATATGAAACAAGAACTTTTCTTTATTGGTAAGGGCACTGCAACATGAGACAGTGACTTTGCAAGATAGTAGTGGTTTCTTACAAAGCTAAACAGTCTTACTATACCATCAAGCCAATCCCATTCCTTAGTATTTACCCAGATGATCTATGTCCACTCAAAAACCTTAATGTAGATGGTTTTCAGCTTTATTCCTAACTGCCTATGCTTGAAGGCAATCAAGATGTCCTTCGGTGGGTAAAAGAATATTGTTTTTACTAAAAGTATCTTTTTCATATAACATTAATTTTTCAAATTTGATGAGCAATATTTATTTTCTCATAAAATCACATCATTTCAAATCTAGCATTCCATTTCCACTTAGTTGCTAATATTAAAAAATGCAATCCATCACCACTTTCGACCCTGATCTAGCTACACAAAAGAGTCAAGAGCAACACAAGCTGTTTAACATAAACTTCTCCTCAATCATTGTAGTAGTTTGGATTTAGAATGTCCCCTGGCCTTCATGGAAACAAGGTAGCAATGTTGGAAGCAGGGTTTGGCTGCTAAGGAGAAGACCTGGGGCTGTGCCTTGTTTATTATATAAGATCCCGCTTCATCCCCCACCCCTGGCATTCCTCTGCTTCTGCCCTTTGTTATGTGAGAAAAAAATCTTGCTCTCTCCCTCTCTCTGCTTCCTGCCACAATGCTCAGAGCTTTCAGACCAAACCTGAACATGGACTGAACCTCTAAATCTCCACTGTGATCAAGTAAATCTTCCTTCCTCTAAGTTGCGTGGTCTGTTGTTTGGTTTATTGCACTGAGAATGTTACTCAAAACATAAATTGGGCCTGGAATGGAGTCACTGTTATTTCTTAAGTCTGATCACGTTTTTAAAAGTTTTTAAAACTGGTTTATGAGAGAAAGTTGGAAAGACCAGAATGTGGCTAGAAAGATAAGTAATAGGAATTGTGCTCAGATTTTAGAGAGCAAAATGGGCTCCATAGGAAATGGAGTAAAGGATGCGTGTGTTAAATTCTGGCAAAAAAAAAAAAAATTATGGGCATTTTACTGTGTCTTGAAACTTTTAATGAGGTCAAATTTAAAGGTTATGGACTGATTAAGCTGGCACAGAGAAAATCCCAAAACAGTAAAGTATCCAAACTGCATTATGGATATTAATGCTCATGTTCAATGGATTGTACACCAAATTTCAGGAACAGAAAGTAAAGCCGGGAGACTTTATAGATGTGCAGTTTGGGCAGAAGGGCATGGATACAATTTAGGCTTACAGACATGGTATTGTATAAGAAAATAAGATGGATGAAAAGAAAGAGAAAAAGGTGGCTGGATCAGAGGTAGGCCCAGCAGTGGCCTGGATGGAGGTGAGACCAGCAACAGTATAGATGGAGGCAGGCCCAGAGGCAGCCTGGGACAAGGTGAGCCCAGAAAACAGTAATAATGGAGGCAGGCTTAATAGCTATTATTGAAAAAGGGCCCATTGGAAGTGATTAAAATGAGTGTGATTACCTTTTTTGCTGGCAGTTGATTTCAGCACTCACATAATGCTGACTTTTCTAAGAAAAAAAAAAAAAAGAGGATGGGAATGGAAGCTGACCAAGATCTCAAAGCAATACCTAGGAAGCCATGTAATGTGTGGCAGAGTCCAAACCCCACAATCAGGTCGAAATGGGCAATTTGTAAAGCTGTGAGATTAATTCAAGGTTACAAGAAAAACCCCTGAGATTTAGAGGTACTAGGTATGTGCAACAATCACAAAGAAAGGCTGAAAGGTGTAAGTCCTGAAGCCAGGCTGAAAAAGTGAGTGTGCTGCCAGTTGTAATCAACCAGGACAGCTTCTTGGAGATCACATCTTACCACCATGTGCCCCAAATCCTAGAAGTGAAGCTGCAGGATCAAATGCTTGCCCTTCTGGACTTTAATACTGGTTTGATCACATTCCTTTTGTTTATGGTTCTATCCCTCCCTTTGGAATATAAATATTTACTCTGTGTCATTTCATACTGAGTGTATATAAGTTGCTTTTTGTTTTTACAAGGATTTACATCCAAGAGTTTATTTTACCTTGAGTTTCAGAGGAAGCTGGACTTTTGAATGATGCAGAAAATAGTAAGACGGAGGTTACTCTTAGAAATGGACTAAATGCATTTTGCATTGTACCGTCCAGGTTACCGGTGGCAAAGTGTTTGGGTTAAGGATGTCCCCCTAGTCTTCATTGTAACAAGGAAGCAATTTTGGAAGCAGGGTTTGATTGCTAAGAAAAAGTCTTTGGAGATATGGCCTTGGGAATTATATGAGGTACCACTTCTCCCTTTACTTTCTTGTTTCCAGCATCCTTACTATGAGAGCAGAGCCTGTGTTCTCCCTCTCCCTGCTTCCTGCTGCCTTTTCCTGAACTCACCACTTGACATAAATTGCAGAATTGGATGGAATCCATTTACATAAGCATTTGGTTGTTGAACATTACTGATAGTCTTAGGAAAAAATCATGATCTCTAAATATATTGAATTAAGAAAAAAGAACCATATTCTGTACTATAAACAGATATAAATTTCTGATTTTAGTCACTTACACAACTTACCAACTAAAATCTAATCAAATGCCCAATCCCTATATCTCAAAAGATTTTTGTCATGAATCTTCCTTTCCCTCTTTATAAAATGTTAAATCTGATAGTCTGATAGTTAAAATGATAGTCATTTCCCATCAACACTGTCATTTTTTTTAATGGATCTTCCTCAGTATTTCTATGTCTATAATGACTACAAGGTGTTTTTCTGTTCATAGAGGTTGGGCTAAGATAGAGAAGAAGGGATCAAAATACAAATATCTTACACAGAGAACCATTTATGCCACTCTTGGTTCTCATATCTCTACAAGGACTGAACAAATGACAGAGGCAAGGTTTTGGGGTGACCATGTTTGTGCAGTTTTTAATAAGACTTGTTTTACTTTTAGATAGCAGAAACCATATTACATTTTAAGTTCTTTTTCCAACTAAATCTTGGGGTTTGAGTAAACCAGATTTCCTAATAGAGGGGAGACTCTACAACCTGTACAGAGTATTTATCCAGCAGCTGTTCATTTACCATCTCTAACAATATAAGCAGCTCTGGGATAGGATGGTTTAAAAATGAAGATGGGATAAGGTCACAGGTACAGTTATTCTATACAGAATCTCACTCGATTTTCTATTTCTCACATCAACTCTCTGTCTCCACAACCAAATAACCAGGAGATTCACCATGAAGAACAGCTCCCCAATCACTTCAATGTTTACTCAGGAGCTTTCTCTTAAAATTGGCTCCCTCCTATGTGATCCAACCATCAGTGTGGTGCCATTTGTCTCCTCCCTCCCAAAAATGAGTCGAGATCTTTGCCGATCTTTGCTGTGCTCTTGTTGCTCCTTGTTCTTGGCACCTTTATGAAAGATTTTCTCTTTTTCTTTTGTTTTGCCATCTTGAACAGAAATTGCAGAGAGAGAGAGAGAGAGAGAGAGAGAGAGAGAGAGAGAGAGAGAGGTCTTACAGTATGAAGTATTTTATTTACCTCATTAGGTATTTTAGCCCAACCTAGAAATAAATTCTGTTTTCAGCTTTGTGTTACCACCAATTAATGTACCTGTTATAGTTAGATATAAAATATCCTCTAAAAAGCTTCTTTATTAATATTCAGGATTGATGCAGTGAGGTTATGAAGGTTGTAATCCCAGCAGTGGATAAATCCATTGTAATGAGTTTACCTGGGTGGTACCTGGAAGATCAGATTGGTAGAATGCTGCTGGTGCACAGATGCAGCCCTGGAAAGTATATATGGTCCTTCCTCCCCTTGTGCGCTCTCTCTCTCTCTCTCTCTCTCTCTCTCTCTCTCTCTCTCTCTCTCTCTCTCTCTTGGCCTCCATGATGTGAGTGCAGCCCATGTGTTCTCCCCTCTATGCTTCCTACCACCATGTCCTGAGATCCATGGTCCCCAGTCTCAAATGGACTAAATATAAAGCCATATAAAAAATCTTCTTTCCTCTAAGTTACATGGTTAGTCTTTTGAAATATAGCTGCAAGAATGATGATGGATATAGTGCCCAACTATCTTTTAAAACCCCAAAGCCTTTCTAAAATGCTCTTTCTAAAAGTATCTCAGAAGTCTGAGTGAAAGGTATAGGGTTAAGATATCAAGAATGAAACAAATCTTGAAGGATGATGTGACTTGATAATTAAATAAAACTAAAGAGTTAGTCTCTGCATATTACTTCAAGAATTTTTTAAAGCTAATGTATTTTTTGCAAGGAAATGATTAAACATATGAGAATATCAGTGTTTTCATAGGGTTAAAATGGGTACATTATAAAGTTAAGCCTAGCCAGGCATGGTGGCACATACCTGTAATCTCAGTACTTGGGAGGCTGAAACAGGAAGAATGTATTTTTGAAGCCAGTCTTGGCAATTTAGTAAGACCCTTGGCAACTCTGTGAGATCATGTTTCAAAATAAAATAAAATAGGAATGGGAGTGTATCTTGAAAGTAGACTGTCCTTGGGTTCAATCCCCAGTACTTAAAAAAAAAAAAAAAAAGAAAAAGTGCCAGGCGTGGTGGCACATAATTGTAATCCCTGCACTTGGGAGGAGGAGACAGGAGGATTCCACAGGATTGAAGCCAGCCTTGCTGGCTTAAGAGACAAATAAAAATGTAAAAATAGGTCTGGGAGTGTAACCAGGAGGTAGAAGGGTTTCCAGGAACCCCAGTACCACCAAAAAAAAAAAAGAAAAAAAGAAAAAGTTAAGTTTTGGGTATCAACATTTCATATTAACATTTTTAAATCCCACAAAAAGCCTATCAACAAAGTATTATTTTATTCACATTTCAAATGAGAAAGCTGAGCCAGAGGAGATAAGTAATTTGCTCAAGGGCCAGCACACAATACTGGCTTAGGAAGGATTTGACCCTTTGCAAACATGACTGTCTAAATTTTCCACTTCATTACTGTGACATAGTCAAATATGTATTTGGTCTCTGCCCCCAGTTCCTGTCAAGCTCTTAAAACTCTCATAGTTTTCTGAGAGATGAAATTAAAGGAGCATCTTACACTACTCCAAAATCCCTTGAAATATCTTGGGTGCTAGAAATCTTTTTTTGTTTTAATGAGGCCACTCTTACTGAGTTTCTGAAAAGCTGAAGGATGAGAAGTTGTCACCAGAAAGAACAAGTCATGATTGAACTTTGGGGAAAGAGATCCATTCTCCTTCCTCCAGGGAAGGGAAGATTAGAGATTGATTTAATAATAAATTATGACTGTGTAATGAAACCTTCATAAAAGTCCCTGAACTATCAGATTTAAAAGACTTTCAAGTTGAACACATCCATGGGCTAGGAGGAGGCCTTCCAACTCCACCTGACAGAAACTGTAGTACTCTCAACACGTTTGAGCCTCATGCTTTTACCTATTTGGTTGTTCATCTGTATCCTTTACGGTAAACTGGTAAGTACAGGTAAATATGTCTCTGAATTTCATGTTGCAAGTCTAAGAAATTATTGAACTTGAGTGGGCAAAGAGTTGCGGAAGCCCCCACCTTTACATCCAACTCAGAGAAGTGTGAGTGACCTGGAAATTCATAACTTGCTCCTGGGGTCTGGACTAAGGGTGGTGTCCTGGTGTGACTCTAACTCTAACTCTAGTTAATGTTAGTTTCAGAATTGAGTTTTCCTTTTAGTATGTTTGTCCCCAGTACCTGAGTGGGGAAAGGGAAGAATAAAAGATTAGAATAAAACATATAGAACAAATTGGAAGAATGGAAGTCAGCTTGGAATAAAAGGATGAAGGGAAAGATTCTATGAGAGAAGTAGCATGGGATTTTTTTTTCTGACTTCCGAAAAGAATCTGAGGAAGTTGTGAGAAAATCTATTAGGGGCTAAGAGTGTTAATTTACAACCATGTAACAAAAGTGCTCTGGTATACCTGGCTGAGAAAATAACCTTTCATAAGTAAAATGCAAAATAAACTAGGAGCAGCAAATAAGGTGGTGAGGATATTTATTTGATAAAGAGAGTAATGGTATAGTAATCTCAATCACTTTATTGCAACTGACCACAGATACATCTTTTTTTTTTCACAACTGTCAAACTATGGAACCATCCAAGATGTCCATCAACAGATGAATGGATTACAAAACTATAGGGTATGTACATGTGAAATTTTACTCAGCCATAAAGAAGAACAAAATTACATCATTTGCAGGAAAATGGATGTATCTGGAGGACATTATGCTAATTGACATTAGTCAATCATAGATATATCTAAGGAAGCCACATCCTATAGACAGCTTTTAATTTCCACTAATCAAAGCAATAAAGTGTTATTAATAGGGCTTAATACTTGATAACTGATAGGTCAAACAACAAAAGAAAGAAGAATCAGAGAATCTGCTTTGCTGGAGTCTACTATCTAAGGAAAGATTTAGAAATATCAGGATGTAAAAAATGATAAGAGCCGGGCGTGGTGGTGCATGCTTGTAATCCCCGTGCTTGGGAGGCAGAAACAGGAGGATCATGCAGGTTCAAAGCCAGCCGCGCTGGCTTTAGAGACCCTGTTTCCAAAAATAAAATAGGTCTGGGAGTGTAGCCCGAAGGTAGAAGGGCTTCCAAGTACCCCAGTACCACAAAAAAAAAAAAAAAAGATAAGAGCTTGCTTTTGTGGTAAGCAATATACAACTGTAAACAGCACTGTGTGGTGACATGAAAGCATGGCGTTTGCTGATGGATTGAGGTCAGTGTGGATAGCTCACCTCCCTCCCCTTCTCACCTGAACCTTGGGGCACTAGTTTACTGTGTCTTTGGTTTATTACTTTTTCAGTCCATAGCATATAAGATTGATCATGCTTTTTAATTCATCATATTTTCACCATCAATATGTTAAGGACCATTTTATCTAACTTTATTCTTATTTTGTTGTATTTTCCTTTTATAGTCCTCCTCCCTTATGACCCTTCCAAAATTGCATTTGGGTGCATTTGAATGTACTGTAGCCTTGAGTACTGAAGAGTATTTTTCAAATTGGCTTTTTTTTGTGTGTGTGGTACAGATGATTGAACCCAGGGGCATTCTACCTCCAAGCTACAAACCCAGCCCAATATTTTATTCTTTATTTTGAAACAGGATATCACTAGTGAGGCTGCACAGGGCCTCACTAAGTAGATGAGGCTGGCTGCACACCAGATCCTCCTGTCTCAGCCTCTCAAATGCTGGAATTACAAGTGTGCACCACCACACCTCTCTTCACATGTGCTTTCAATTTGTATAAATTAAACCATTATACATTGTGTTTCTTGTTATTTTCATTCTCTTTTATTTGAGATTGGATTGTTCCATGCTGCTATATGTAAATCTAAGCTCACCGTTGTGGAATTCTCAGCGTATTCCCACATTTTAAGACATGCTTATGCCTCATTTTATGTCACCAGCCCCTCAGTTGACACAGTTTTCCTCATTCGCAAGCAGTGCTGCTATGGAAAACCTCTGTCACGTGCGTGATGTTTCATGAGTTGGGCCACACAGTCCAGACAGTTATTTTTTTCTACGTAATGTCAGCATCTCTCAAGCACCTTTGTAGCATTTCATATCCCCACTAGTGCTACAAGTAGATGCCTCCTTTCCATTTTTTTACCTGTCTTCTAACTTCTGCTAATTTCATGATTATACAGTAGTATTTTAGTGTTTTAAGTTTCATTTGTGTAATTAATGGTTTTGAGAATAAATTTGTGTGACTTGTTTATTCAAATATTACCCATTTTCCTTTTTATATTTTTAAATATTAAACAGTTCTAACTCTAATAAATGCTACATGTTGTAATTTCTTTCTGTTTTATCAAACATAATGTCCCTAAGTTTCTGTTTGTTTTATTGTTTTGTCTCTTTGTTTTTCTTGTTTTTATGCTTGCACAATTTTTGTGGTACTGAGGGTGGAACCCAGGGGCTTTTCTACCTCTGGACTATACTCCCAGACCTATTTTATTCTTTATTTGAAAACAAGGTCTCACTAAGTTGTTGAAAGCCTCACAAAGTAGCTGAGGCTGGCTTTGAATCTGTGCAATCCTCCTGTCTCAGCCTCCCAAGCACTGGGATTACACGCATGCACCACCACTCCTGGCTTATGCTTGCACTTTTATTATTTTTTAAAATATCCTTACCTACCTGAAGATAGAACATAACATTATTCTACTTTTCCTTATTCCTCTTTTCTTTTTTCTTATTTTTAATATATAGACTTATCAAATACCTACTTTACCAAGAAGGGCAATTAAAAATTCAGCATCATCACTGATGTCACATTGCATAAATTAAATGGATAGTTAACAACAAATTATAAGGAGATAACTTCACAATAATGAATAGTCACTTATAATTGAATAAATTTAGCACCTTGAAAAACATATTTAAGGGTTTTTCTCTAATTTCTCTAATTTTTTCTCTAATTTCTCAGCACACCAGTCATGATATGTACCAAGATCTGGGACTCACTGAATTCAAACCCCACCTTAGAGCAGAGACAGGGGCAATAGAATGAATGTAATCTACTAACATTCGTTAGGGACATAGCTGGTAACCTGTTATTCCACCAGTGGCTGGTTCAGAGTAAGCTCAAGCAACCACAGATAAGGTTTCTGATGCTACAAATTAGATCCGTGTCTTCTATGGTTATATAAAAATGGAATCATGCTCAACTCTGTGGTATGTGGCTTTTTCTACATACAGTATTTTTGAGAATATTTTTGTATTTTGTACAAATCTGTAGTTTGTTGTTTCAATTGCTGAGTAGCATACCACTGAATGAATATACCACAGAGTATTTAACCATTCACTTATTGATGGCTATTTGGGCTACTTCCACGTATGGGGATATTACAAGATAAATGAGTTTTGTATACAAATATTTGTATTTTATTTTTTTATTTTTATGTGGATCGTACTGAAAATGCCATACATTCAGACTGTGCTTGGTGCCCTCCCTCCCCCACACTTTCCCTTCCCTTCCTCCCAACAATAAGCATCCAGGTTGACCATGCTACATTCATACTTTTACACATATTCGAATGTAGCTCCTCCATTAATCAACCTCAGCCTTCTTCGTCTCCTATCCTTCCATTTCAGCTTTTCTCCTTCATTATCTAGAGTTCCTCTGGTATTCCTTATAGTCCCTAGTTTGGCATATTAGAGAAAACATATGTCCCTTCTCTTTCTGTGTAAATATTTGAATGAACTTGTTTTAATTTCTCTTGAGTAAATAGTTAGAAGTTAACTTCCTGAGTTTTCTGGTAAGAATCTGCCAATTATCCAAAGTGGTTGTTATCACTGTGCATTCCTTTATATGAGATCTCTTCTCTCTAGCTTCCACATATGAAAGCAAACATACCACTATATGCTTTGCAGACTGGCTAATCTTGCTTAGCATACAATTCTCAAGTTCTGCCCATTTTCCTAAAAATTACATAATTTTGTTCTTCTCTGTGGCTGAGTAAAATTTCATTGTATGTATATGCCAGTTTTCTGATCCATTCATCTGTTGGACACTTAGGCTGGCTCCGTAATTTGGCTCTTGTGAATTGGGCTGCTATAAACAGATACACAATTGTTTATAGAGCAGAAGCTTGGAAATATATCCTCACAAGTTGCTGTTCTAAGTTTCTTACGAAGAACCTAATTAAGTGATTCTTTTAAAAAAACATAGATATGCTCTATGTATCTTGGAAATATTTTTCTGTATGAGGCTAAGAAAGTTTTCTACTAATGTTATCATGCTAAGTAGGTTTTCTTATTTATTTATTGGAATTATCATGGAACTCTTTCTGGTGAACCATAAATATGAGTTATTGCATACTCATGTCAAAATATTATTTAATTTCTAGAACAAGTCCTACTTGATCATAGTATACTTTAAATAAACAAATAAGTGAGTAAATTAAAAATAAACATCTATACTTGTTAAGCTGAAGGTTTTTAAGTATTTTCCCATCTATATTTATATGTAAAATCAGACTAAAATTTTTATACTTGAACTACTGTTTTCTGCTTTAAAAACCAATGTTACAATGGTTATATAAAATATGAGTATAGTCTCATGACCTATTAAAATCAAACAGACAGGGCTGCCTGGGGGTTAACTCAGTAGAATTTTTCCTAACATGTACCAAGGCCTGGGTTTGATTCCCAGTACTGCAAAATAAATAAATAAATAAATAAATAAATAAATAAATATTAAAACTCAACAACAAAACCAAGTAGACAGGTATAAAAATAATCTATATTAAAAGTCTATGATAAGAACTAGAAACAAATTAGGGTACAGTAAAAGTAAAAACAGAATCCCCCCAAAATCGGATTCACTTAACACTAACTTTTGTCATGAAAACTCTTACCATAACAAAAAAAGAAAAGTCTAGCCTTTACATTGATTGAATTTAAATGATAATAAAAGCCTGCCATGGTGGCTCATGCTTGTAATCCCAGTACTTGGGAGGCTGAGACAGGAAGTTCGCACAGGTTCAAAGCCAGCCTCAGCTACTTAGTGAGGCTTTTAGTAACTTAGTGAGACCCTGTTTCCAAATAAAACATAAAATAGGTCTGGGAGTATAGCCCGGTGGTAGAAAAGCCCATGGGTTCTACCCCCAGCACCACATAATAATAATAATAATAATAATAATAATAATAATAATAATAGTAATATAATAATAAAGGGTTTTTTCAACTCTTGTAATATAATTAAATAGCATAAAACATACCACAAAGAAAGGACTTTAAGGGCACAAAGAAAGCCCAGGCTCCCAATCTCATCCATCTTTTGTAGTGACCTGATAATACAATGAACTGGATACATTGGCCTATTATGCTTCCAAGGTTATTAGCACATCACATGGTAGGTTCTCAGAGAGAGATGTTCTCAAAGAGAATTGTCAAAGAGACATTTCTTGCTTGGCATGTTGGCCCACACTTGTAATCCCAGCATTTGGGGTGCTGAGACAGGAAGATTGTGGTTCATGGAGCACTTCAGCTGCTTAGTGATGCCCTTTGCAACTCAGTGAGATCCTATTTCAAAATAAAGAATAAAAAATAGGGCTGTGGGTGTAGCTCAAAGGTAGAATTCCCCTGGATTCGATCCCCAGTTCCACACAAAAAGGAGACATTTTTCAAAGATAAAATAATGAAAGCAGAGCTCTTTTAAATTTTGTATAAAAATATAAATGCTAACCTACATGCTTTAGAATACTCTAGGTACTATATTGTATGATTTTTGATCCTTCCACTGACACCAATAATTATCAGCAGGGAAGTATAAAGTTTATATTATTGCCTTACTATGCCATGAACTCATTTGGTCTCACTTAATTGGAGGAAATGTGATGGGAGAAGTGCAGACAACCTAAAGTTAGGGGTCTTGGTCAACATTCTCACTGCTATAATCTGAAAGACTTGACCACATGGAGGAATGAAGATTTATTTATTCATAGTTTCTTGGAGATTTTTACTTCAGTCCAGGTGAGGTTGCAGTCTATGGATCCCGGATACCGTGGTAGGAAACAGAGAGAAGAGAGAGCATGGGCTCTGCTCTTTACATCACAGAGGCTGGAAGCAGAGAGAGAGCCAAGAAGCAAAGTAATTCACAGGCACAAGCATAATCCCTAAGGTCACACCCCAAGTATCCCTTTCTCTAGTCACACCCTACCAACCTGAGTTTCCACCCAGATAAATCCATTACAACCCTCAGGACCTAACTCCATCAACCCTAGGCTCTGCAGGGGTCATTCTATGTCTGTCCATAACATCTGGGTTCTTCTCTTTGCTTCTGTTATCTCCCAGGAGAGTTGTAATGACCTAGAGGAGCAGTATAAGAAGTCAGGGCTCATACTGTAACATGGGTTATCCAGCTTTGCTGCTTTTTTTTTTAATGTTTTTCTTTATGATTTGAATAAACTTATTTATGATAGGGGGTTTCCATGCCTTGAAAATTTGACAGTACACTCTTTTAAATTGCTAGTCCTTTACTAGAAAGAAGAATGATGAAGCAGGTTTATAATCAACATTTTTATTTCCTTACATAGTAGAATATTCAAGTATTATAATTCTTTTTGTGAAACCACAAGTGAATCTATTTCATCAAGATTTTTAGATTCAGGCTGCTGATGTTGCTAAGTGGTGGAGCATTACTGTAGCATGTGGGCGGCCCTGAATTTAATCGCCAGGACAACAAAATCAATTTCAAATTATTTGAGGAAAAAGTGTTCATTATTGTTTCAAAATTTTTATTGCATGTTATCCTTGGGGCAATCCTATTTTTTATACTATTTTTTCTCTTAATTAGGTTTATGAGAACCTTGTACACGTTATCATGCTCAAAGAACTGAGTTTGTTTTATTAAGCCTCTATTTTGGTTTTGTTATTCTCAATTTTTAATTTATCCTTTTGTAGTTATTATTTGCATTTGTATATTTAGCCTTATTCTGATAATTTTTTTCAGTTTCTTGATATGAATGTTAATCCCATTTGTTTTATGTTCTACTTGCTTTATAATATATCTCAATCTATATATTTCTCTTTAAGTAGGGTTACAGAGATTTAATCTGCATATATTAGCTTATAATCAAATAGTATGTGTTTTAGCTCGAAGATTTCCATAATTTGTCATATAATTTCTTAACAAAAAATCTTTTAGTAAAAAGTTATTTAGTATTCAGGCATATGGGCTCCTTTTAACTTTTCTTTGTACTTATTTCTAATTTTATTGCATTGTGTTCTAGGTCCACAAAGAATTGATGAATTAGACTATGTCGAAACCTTCCTCTGTGGCCAGTATCTGGTCTATTTTTGTAATCTTTCTCCATAAGAAGAATGTATAATATCTATTTTAGTCAATAAACTTCCAAACGCCTGTTTATTAAAGATATGTAATCGCCGGGCTTGGTGGCGCACGCTTGTAATCCCCGGGCTTGGGAGGCAGAGACAGGAGGATGGCTCAGGCTCGAAGCCAGTCGCGCTGGCTTAAGAGACCCTGTTTCCAAATAAAAATATAAAAATAGGTCTGGGAGTGTAGCCCAGAGGTAGAAAGGTTTCTAGGAACCCCAGTACCACCAAATAAATAAATAAATAAATAAATAAATAAATAAATAAATATATGTAATCATATATATATATATATATATATATATATATATATCATTTGATTTACCAGCTTCGAAGACTCATATATTAAATATCTAATTATATTTGGTAATTTATCTATTTTCCCCATGAACCTGTTATCATTATGACTATATACTATTTGGTATATAATTGTTATTATGCCTAATATGATTAGCATGCCTATTATTCCTATTATCAGTGCCCTTAGTGTCTTTTATGATTTTTTTGTCTTTTTTGGCTCAATATTAAAATTGTTAATCTGACTGAGGGAGAATGTTGAGTTTATCTACTATATTTTAAGCCATTTGTTTGTTTTTCCTTGTCTATAGCCCTTGTTTATAAACATTACCATTAGACAAATATTACTGTTTAAATTCACATCGAAAAACACCTGTGCCACTCTCTCTTTGATGCATATTGGTTCACACATCCCCTGCCATCATTTCCATGTTTAAGGCAAAAAAAAAAAAAAAAAAAGGGAAGAATGGATAGTATTGGTGACTTCTGCCCTTTGTATCAGTTAAAACTTTTAAGAAGCCACATAGCAAGCTTCTGCTCACATCTCATTGGCCAGGACTCCCTTGTATGGCCAACCCCAGATGCAAGAGTAGTAAACTGAGCATGTGCTTTACTGAATTACACAATGTATAAAATTTTCTACTAACAAAAGGTCAGCCAGACCAACATGTTTGATGGGGAATGACCTAGGAAGATTTGGGAAAGCTCTGATTATTAATATATTTCAAAAGAAAATAATTGGTATATTTCAAAATAGTTGTGTCAAAATGGAGGCAGACATGGATAAAGAAAGGACTTGGTTTAGGCCTAACAACAGGCAGCTATTCCAGTGTAAATCAACCTAGCTCAAAGTACTTAACAAGTCAATAGAGGAGAGCTAGGGCTTCCTCTTTCTAAAGACAGATCTAGGGGGGATGGGGCAGGGTTTACCTTGCCCTTTATGAAAGGAGACACCTTACCACATCTTGCTAAGGGAGGTACCTTACAGGGACATTCACATCAGAGTCACGCAAACAAGATGGAGGTCATGGGTATAAAAAGGCCAAGTCCACGTGTAAGTCCTTTGGTGTATTCATTCAAGTCATCCCCTCATGCCATCTTGGCATGGGGCTGTATTTCTATTTTCTGTATTTCTATCTTTCTAATAAACTTCTTTAAATCTTCAGCAGCTGTCCAAGCGATGAATACTTATTCTTAGCTTAGGACAAGAATCCACGGTTTTTCTGTTTGTCTGTGTGTGTGGTGGTGGTGGGGGAATTACTTCTCCCCACACACACACCATGCACCTTCCCCCCACCCCCGCAACATTTGCCACAAGTACACTTCCTCCAAGTGTCTCTCAATAATGTGTTAAAAGTGTGTTGGTGCCTCTTTATTTTAATAATTATAGGTTTTAAATCCATTATCTTCTAATAGTTCTTCTTCACAAACTCTTGTTACTGTTTTATGTTAACATCATTCTCTCTCTGAGAATATTCTATGTGAAGACTTTACTTTTTAGAGCAGGTTTAGGTTCACAGCAAAAATTAAGGAGGAATAGAGATAACCATATACTCTGTGTCCTTCTACATGCATATCCTTCCCCATCATCACCACAGAGCAAGCTTCTGCTCACAGCTCATTGGCCAGGACTCTGAACCCACACTGAAGCAGGACTACTGTTATAAGTTATGGACCTCCATGGACATGTCATCTTCAATTGAAGTTATAGTTTGCGTTAGGATTCAATATTGTTTTCATACATTCTGTAGGTTTGAAAAATATATACTGGTATATATTCATCATTATAGTATCACACAGAGAATTTTTAAAATTGTAAAGTTCACTGTGCTCTTCTAGACATCCTCCCTTCCCTCCTAATCCATGGAAAACACTGATCTTTTATACTGTCTCATTGGTTTTGCCTTTTTCCGAATGTCATATAGTTGGAATCATATAATATGTAGCCTTCCAAAATTGGCTTATTTCATGTAGCAATAAATGTTTAAATTTATTCTATGTCTTTCTGTGGTGTCAGAGCTCATTTCTTTTTAGACTGATTAACATTCTTTTTTCTGGATGTACTATAGTTTATTCATTAACCTATGAAGGATGTCTTGGTTGATTCCAAGTTTAGGTTATTATCAAGATGTTTTAAATATCTCTGTGTAGGTTTTTAAGTTCACTTAATGTTTCAGCTCATTTGGGAAAGTACCAAGGAGTGTGAATGAAAGATTGCATAGTAAGAGCATGGTCAGTTTTACAAGAAATCACCAAATTGCCTTCTGAAGTAACTGTACCATTTCACCTTTCCCCCAGCAGGAATGAATGTTTCTGTTGCTCTGTGTCCTCATCAGTACTTAGTGTTATCGGTAGTCTTGTTTGGGGCCATTCTGATAGGTTTGTAATAATATTTCATTACTGTTTTGATTGGCATTGCCCTGGTGATATATGATGCTGAGGATCTTTTCATATACTAATTGCCATATGGAGATAAGATGTCTGCTTATTTTTTAATCAGCAAATATAACTGTCATGAGTCCAATCCTGATTACTCTCAGTTGATAATGTTGGTATCTGGTAGTTTCTTTACAGAAATCATCATTAAGTTACCTCTTGACACTGTGAGACTGAAAGATATATAGTATTTTTATAAGCATTTGCTACATAGAAGGAAGTTTATCTATTAGCTCCCCTTTCTCCTATCCAATCAAAATTATTTCCCAATCAAATATTATTTCTTCACTGATGCCCTCTCCTATCATTTGTATTGTTCACTCTTCTTCCAGTTGAGGAATCTTAGCTATATCAGAACTCATTTGCAGGAAGGTAGGGTACTAGTGATTTAACCCTGGAGCATTTTAACTCTGAACTACTCCCTCAGCAGCTTTTGTTTAATGTTTTATTTGGAAACAGGATCTTGTTAAGTTACTGAGTATCTCACCTAGTTGCTGAGGCTTACCTCAAGTCTGTGGTCCTCCTGTCTCATCCTCCCAAGTACTAGGATTACAGGTGTGCACCTCTCTTTCACCTATGGCATTTGCATCTGATCAAGCTACTATTCTTTTTTCTTGGTAAGTTCTTTCCCAGTAGAGATCTTCGAGATTGAAGCAAATTTCTTCTTGACCAGTTCACAAGATACACCCAGAAATATGAACCCCATAAATTATATATCTTGGGATGAAGCATGGAGTTCTTGATTAAAAAACAAAAACATCAAAAGGCCCCTCAAGCCGGGTGTGGTGGCACACGCTTGTAATCCTCGCGCTTAGGAGGCAGAGACAGGAGGATCACACATGTTCAAAGCCAGCCATGCTGGCTTAAGAGACCCTGTTTCCAAATAAAAATATATATAAAAAAATAGATCTGGGAGTGTATCCCAGAGATAGAAGGGTTTCCAGGAACCCTAGTACCACCAAAAAAATAAAAGGCACCTTAAAAGTCAAGAACATATAAAAGATGTTCCATACCTCCTATTATATAAGAAATTTGTTGAAAGAGATCAAGATTGTTCAGTAAAATTTATTACAACCCCAGATACTGCTAAGCAAGCTGACTTCTAGTTATATTTGTTTTAGACAAATTAGTTGTGGTTAAATGAATCTCTGGTCAATTGGCCTGATAGAGGCAGTAGGAAACATCATTATTGTAAAAATCCCCACTGAACACCTGATGGTTGGAGAACTGAAGTGGCAGGGAAATCTGGCTTTGTGTCCTGCACAGCTAAAAAGTGCCAGGTAAGTTAGGTGCCCTTTCTTACCTGACCACGTACCCTCACCCTAGTCCTCATTGCCCTCCTCCACCATCTTAGCAGTGGAACGATTTACTGAATCATGAGACCCATAAAGACAACTTCAATTATTTTCTTTTGTCTTTTAGTCTTAATGAAGAAAGAAGTGTAACAGTGGTGTGACAGAAAAATCTCAGGGTTGGAAATATAGGCCCAGGTATATTTCCACTGAGTGGTAGGTCTCTCCAGAGTCTGTCTCAACTCTGTGTCTACTTTCTGACTGAAGATATGTGGTGACTCTAAGAAGCTCACTAAATTATAGCTGTTACTACTCATACCACCTGATCGTCATCATTCTCACCATGAAAGAGAGTGCAAGAGTATCAAGGGAGGCTATTTAGAATAATAGTTATATAGTTAGTTTTCAGAGATTAAAAAAAAAGTGAAAGAATTCAAAGAATGTGTCTCACTTACCTTAGAATATAGACATCTGGCCACTCTCCAGCTGGATCATACCCTCCCTCCAAAGTCAGCCCTTTGCCCTGCTTGAGGCACATGTCTACTACTCAAGAGATTGAGGCAACTTTAATGGCCCTGATATTTTATTGTTTCTGTCCTCAACTCTTCTGCTCCTCTCTCCCTACTTCCTCATTTTATTCTTTATTTCTCTGGTGTTTCTTCTCTTTATTTACCCTAGGTTTCTTTCTTTCTTGCCTATACATTTTACTCAGGCTAGAAATGTCAACTAAAATTCTGTTAGGACAATATAACTAGATCCCCTTCTCTGGAATGATAGTGATGATTTGATAATAAGAAAGACTCACATTTTTGAGCACTTAATATGTGTTACTCACTTAAAAAAAAACAACTTTATTTTCCTAGTCGCTTTTAAACACATTTTAAAACTGTTACAGTTAGCCCTTTCAATAAGCCTACAAAGTTGGCCTCTCACAGATGGAGAGAAACGAGGCTCAGGGAAAGTTAAGTGACTTGCCTGAGATTAAAAAAAAAAAGGTATTCACTATCAAAACCCGATTTCTATAATTCCAGAGTCTATACATACCCACAAAAGGAGTGCCATACGTGAAGCACATGAAATGGGAAGTTGGCTGGTTTGGGACATGTTGGCTGGGGCCTCTGACCTTACAGCATCCCACAGTGATATTACAGGCTGGTGTATCACTGCATTTCTGGGTATGAATCTACTTTAGTACAGTAGCAGCTGAGATCGTAGTTGCTCACAAGGAAGACTGGCATAATCATAGCTTGCAATGTTTATTTTATTGCATATTACTTACTAGAAGGAACTGTGCTTATTTGTCTCCAAGTAAGATGGCATTGACAGGTTCTCACATTTAGCATTTAATGAGTAAATTCATAGTCTATGTGAATCCCATTGTCCTAAACGTGAGAAAAATAAAACCACCAAGGGACCCATTGACTTCAGCATGGTAAGTCCCTAACTATATTACAAACTATTTATCCAAATAGATTCCTAAACATTCCACAGTATTTCAATCCTAAAAGCCTGCACACATGTGTCAGTTGTTCCTTGTGGGCCATTTTTCTGTATAGGACATATTTCTGGAAAATACAGTATGTCATGAGAGGATCTTGTCGAGAAGATGGCAGGGCTCGTTTTAGACATCTATTCTCTAGGTATTCAGGAAATTCTGAATACCTAACATCATGTTCTATACTATATGCATGGCTGTTGTTGTAGGCATGGTCTGATAGAATTTTTCAGTAGCACTGAGAAAATAGGGAATAAGATTTAAGTATCTTTATTTAGACTTTATTAGAAGCACAAAAGACAAAATGAGTTAAATGGTAATTAAGTCTTTGCTAAGAAATTATATTAACTGAGAAGCTGTATTTTTAGCAGAAAATGTTTTCCTTATTACAAAGGTTATGTGGTCTTACTATATAAAACCAAATATAAACACAAAAGAGAAGAAATGGACTGTAATGCCACTATTCAAAAATATTATCACTTTGCCATCTATCCAGATGTTTTCTTTCTATTTCAATGTATTTAAATATTGCCCATAAGCCAGGTTTAGTTCTAAGCATTTGAAAGATGAGACTTTTATTTATAGGAGATATATGTATACATTTTAATAAAAATTGTGATCATGGGTTCACAAATTTTAATCCTTCATTTTATCAATCAACAATGCAATACGAATATATTTCCATATAAATACACATTTACCACAGAGTTATACCTCCAGCCCCATCTTCACAATTATCTTTTTAGAATTATGTTGAATGTAATACAGCCTCCTCCTAGAGACATGATAGAATCTATCTTAGAGCATAAGATATAATTTTAATGTCTGTATATTTTTTTATTACATGGCTACAAGTAGGTTAAAAGGGCTTTTTAAATTTTAGCTAACTTCTGTCTACCTGGAGTGCTGAGAGAGCTCATTAGGCATGGCTTCCCCAGGTTGGGAGAGAAAGGATCTGGGTCACCAGATTCCAGAGAACGTGATGGAGCCAGTAGTGGACCAACCCAGCTTTTTACATGTCAGTCTTCTTAGCAAACGTGAAAGGTGAGCCAATAAATGTCTCTGAAACTCCATTTTCTCACTTGTAACACAAGAGTAGATAAGATGATGCTTTCTTCTAAAATTTGACACAGCCAGATACAGAAGAGTTGACAAAAAGGTAGAAGAAATGGATTTAGCATCAAAGTTAGAACTATTGATCTGATAGTGAAGGGTAAGCCAAGGCCTCTGTGCTGAAGAATCTTTGGCACAGGACTGGGTTTTCTACTGTGTGTTTTGTATTTCATCTTTCCACAGGATGTTAATATTCTGGATAAACAAAAGTCCTGTGACTATATAAACTGGGAAATTGTGGGTTAAGAAAAGTTAAATGTGTGTCTTTGTTTCAAAATTTTCAGTCTTTAATATGTTAATGTATATGTAAAGTGTCAGAGGGAGTTCAAGTTTATAGCATTCTCCAAATTTATTTCACCAGAGAACTATTTTTTGAAGTATCTTTCAGAACTAGAAATTAACAGAGTACACTTGGAGAACTACAGGACTATACAAGGTCAGATTGCACCAGGGGTGGTGGCACAAGCTTGTAATCACCGTGCTTGGGAGGCTGAGACAGGAGGATCACGCTGGTTGGAAGCCAGCCCACTGGCTTAAGAGACCCTGTTTCCAAAAAAAAAAAAAAAAGTATAAAATAGGTCTAGGAGTGTAGCTTGGAGGCAGAAGGGCTTCCAGGACACCCTAGTACCACACACACAAAAAAAAATAAGGTCACATTGCACAGGATGGACAAATGGTCTTAAAGCTAATCTTAACTTCACATGGATGCAGGTGCAAGGTGCAAGGTGCAAGGAAAGCAACAGCTAGTCCCACTTATGTAATGTTTCCATGCGCAGCACCCAATGCCAGTAAACACATCATCTGACAAGTTGTAATGGACACACTCTATTCTAGGCTGGAGAGTGAGCCTTTACCTTCTGCTAAAATACTGAGAACACCTGCAGCTGAGCAGCTGAGTCAGTTTTTCCATCTTCTCTTTTCTTTTCTCTTCTTCTTCTTCTTCCTCTTCTTCTTCTTCTTCTTCTTCTTCTTCTTCTTCTTCTTCTTCTTCTTCTTCTTCTTCTCTCTCTCTCTCTCTCTCTCTCTCTCTCTCTCTCTCTCTCTCTCTCTCTCTCTCCTTTCTCTCTCTCTCCCTCTGTCCTCTCCTCTCCTCTCCTCTCCTCTCTCTTCTCTTTCCTCTCTCCTCTCTCCTCTTCCTCTGTCCTCTCCTCTCATCTGCTCTCCTCTCCTCTCCTCTCCTCTCCTCTCCTCTCCTCTCCTCTCCTCTCCTCTCCTCTCCTCTCCTCTCCTCTCTCTTCTCCAGGACTGACAATTGAACCCAGGGCGTTTGACATGCTAAGCAAATGCTTTGCCACAGAGTTACACCTCCAGTCACATTCCATGATTCTCTTTTTAGAATTATGTCGAATCTAAAATAGCCTCCTTCTAGGGATGAGATGGAAGCCATTTTAGAGCATTACATTTTTTAAGGCTAAATATTCAGTGTCAAAAAATATTATTTATATTAAAATCATTCAAAGTCTTCTTGGGTACCTGTTGTTTGTTAATTACTATGCCTTTCTTTGGAATACAAACATGGACAAACTCGGTTTCTGTATTCATGAGGCTGCTTCATAGTTTGTGAGTCGATGAAGGGATAAAAAATAAATGAATGCCGGGCGTGGTGGCGCAGGTTTTTAATCTCCGGGCTTAGGAGGCGGAGACAGGAGGATCGCGCTGGTTCGGAGCCAGCCTCACTGGCTTAAGAGACCCTGTTTCTGAATAGGTCTGGGAGTGTAGCCCGTAGGTAGAAGGGCTTCCAGGAACCCCAGTACCACCAAAAAGTAAAAAATAAAAAAAAGTAAATGAACAGTTGAGCATAAAATGAAAAGAGCAATGTGCAAAACACTGAGAGTTGTCTAAACACAGGACTTGGATGAGGGACAGAAGAGCCTATGGTGAAAAGCAGCAGCAGATTAGGAAGGACCATGGGAGGAAGATAGGGGTATGGGCCTTATTCTGTAGGTTACAGAGAAACTCCTGAAAAGTTTTAAGTGAATGCATGATTAGAACAGATCTTAGGAGTTTTATAGGAAAGAAAATGTTGGCAGTGTTATGAGAGCTGAGTGGAAGGCTGGGGGAAAGGCTTCCAAGTCAGACATTACTCATAGCAAACTTAGTTAAGAAATAATGAGGACCTCAGCTAAGAAAGTAGGATGAACTGTAAACCATACTCAAGACTAAAGCAACTCCCTAAATTGAATGAGATTTTCAAAAAAGATGATGGTGATAAGAACAATAAGGCAAAACTTTAACAGTAATATTATTTCCTTAATATTGCCATTGAGTAAAATAGAAAGACTATGGTATCTTATTCCAATTGTGCTTAACCAGTTTTATTTAAGGAAGCCATACCTGAGAGGATGAAATTGTCAGGCATATTTTGGAGTCATTTCCACAAGGCTAACTCAAGTGCTATAAAACCATTTACTATAGTGATCTGTCAGTCAAGATCACTGTCTCTACTTTAGGAAGGAACTCAGGAAAAAAGATGACAGATGGGGAGAATCTGAGCACCCCTCTATTCTAGGCCCAGACCCAGTGAGAACACAAGAAAACCAAACACTGGGTCTACCTACTAATAGCAGACATGGTTCCTAAGGAGTCATGGTGGGTGAGGAAACTCTTTTTGTCCCCCTACCCAGATATTAGGGAAGATTCATACTTTTATGGTCAAGAAGAATAAAAATATAAGCCATGACTAATTATCCTCAACCTTGCCTAGCACTGGACTGCAGTTGGCTCAACCTTCTTTCCTTAATTCTTTACTTTATTCCTGCCTTACTAACCAAGCTTTCTCCTTAGACTCTATCTGCAGAGAAAATGCTTTAGCCCTTCTCAATCAAGTCATAAAATAAAATAATACAGACAAATTCAGAAATAATAAGCAGTTTTCCTGATTTAACTTATATAAGTGTCACTATGACCTGTGAAGTAGATAAATTTTTTATCCTGATTTTACAAATGAGAAAACTGAGGCCCAAAGAAGCTAGTTTATTTGACCAAGTTAACATGTAGTAAATGTAGGACCTCGATTGAGCCAAGGAAATCTGGCTCCAGAACCTTTGTGGTACTTAGACACTGTGACTTCCCAGTCTCTGATCAGAGGCCTGCCTGTTGCTGCTCGGCCATGAACTGATGAGATATTGGGCCACTTTAAATAGTAACAGTGCCCAAGTCAACAGATAATTTAAAATCAGGAATCTGCCAAGATGAACTGTAACACTACTAAAGGCAGCCACTTTCAACTTCTCAGAATGTTTCTGGCCCATATGGTCTCAAGCACCTTATAAATTATAGAAAGACTTTTCTGATATAAATAGAATTCAAAGATCCTGGCCCTCAAAAGGAGGGGGGTCAGTATTTATACTTGAAAGGAGATCTTAAATTCAGATACACATTAGATTTTATTCTAAATAGAATAGCTTTGTAATATACTAAGACATTGGGTTATTTTATTTACTTAAGCAGGAATTAACTATTAAGTCAATCATTATTTTTGGCATTTCCGAAGGGTTCTGCAATAATAAAGCCAAAAAATGAGAACACACAAAAGAATTCTGGGTAAAAAAATATTTGGAAGCAGGATATTTTGATTTGATTAGGGGAAATAAAGAAGGCTCAAAAGTAAGCTGAGGCATGCATAAGGACTTTTCAGTGAGATACAGTAACTTGTTACACACAACCCCTTGTACACACAGACACACACACACACACACACACACACACACGCACATGCACATGTACATCACTACTACCAGTCCAACAGCTTATCTGCCCCTGTCACCTTGATAGAAATTGAACTCTTTCCCTCCAGCTTATTGTGATAGAGTAGATCTAAAAGATAACTCCAAACACAAAAATTTGCAAACCATGTAGGTTCAGTGAATATTGAATTGAATGTTTACTTCAAAATTTGGATAAGATCTAAAGTCTGTGAAAAACTAAACTATTCTGGTTATAAGTTATGGTATATGGACTATAAAAAAGGCAAGATTATTTTGATGAACCATTTCTAGCAAAAATGTTCCTTATATTGAGAAGAACTATTTGCTCAGAAAGTGGTAATTTCCATTTTAAATGAATCTGAGATTTCAACTATTTTTAGTGGTACAAAATTTTTACAACCTTTGACTCAGTACCTCCTACTAAACACATCCTTTCAAAAGCATGAAATGTTGAAGGTCTGTCTATATTATTCAAACCAGCAATTAGAACCAGATGTTACTGCACTTTATATTTAGACACCACATTTCAATATCTAAAAAAGAAAGAATACTCATGAAGGACAGAAAGAATAATTTATAAACGCAATTAAAGCATATTGTTTAGACTCCTTCTCGCTAATTTACCTGATTGCAAAGTAAAATTAAATGAATTCATATTTAAATGTAAAATTGGGCCAATGAGTAATGAAATTTTTTAAACTGTGTGTATGAAGAAAAGAAGATGCCAGGTAGACAATTATTATTCAGATAAATTTATTTATTAATTTTGTACTTTAACTATAATATCTTCCAACTACTTAACAAGACAATCAAATTCTAAATAGAATGATGGATACATTAAAAATAAATTTAAAGAAAATATATGGATGCACTGATAAGAGAGCAACTTGAAACTAACTATGTACTGTAGATAGCACAACTTTAACTAGAGATCTAGAACTATTGCAAATATTATATGCTTTTCCTAGAGTTTAGAATGTTCTTTATTTAGGAAAATAATAGAATGGAAATTCTATATTCCAATCAATACCACTTTAAAAGCATGTCATACATATGGAGAGTAGGCATATGTATTAAAAACAAAATATAATTCATTCTTAAAGTTTGATTGTCTCAAACTATCGATGCTCAGAAAGAATAGAATAGCTAAGCACCTTCCCATCAATTTTCAATGAATCCTATAGGCACTTGTTTTAATTAAGTCAATACATAATGGAATTTTTATGGTAGTGGATTTTCTCCTTGATTATACTTTCTACTTTGGCTAATATTAAGTGGACTGGCCATCGGGAAGCACAGAACAGTGGCTCAGAGACAGCCCGCTCTACTTGCCTGTAGCTGAGAATCGATTCTGCAGGGTGTTGGCAACCTGATAGTATGATAAATGCACAGGGTTGAGAGCTGAAAACAGTGATCAGGTGAAAAGTTACTCAAACAGTGATTAGCAAATGACCAGTAATTCCCCTGGCTCTATGCCAAAGATACTGTTGTAATCAGATAATCACCAGAAGACATGACGAATAAGCCTCTTTGATCTTCAGTTGGTTTGCTTATAATTCAAGTGGCTAATGGATGCTACAGTGCCCTTTCCTTTCTTTTCTTTTCTTTTCTTTTTTTTCTTTTTTTTTTTTTCTTTTTTTTTTTTTCTTTTTCAGTACTGAGGATGGAACCCAGGGGCATTCTACCTCTGAACTACACCCTCAGGACTATTTTTTTTTTATTCTTTATTTTGAAACAGGGTCTCAGTGAGTTGCAAAGGACCTCACTATAAGTAGTTGAGGCTGTACGTGAACCATGATCCTCCTATTTCAGCCTCCCAAATGCTGGGATTATAAGCATGCGCCATCATGCCCGGCTATAGTGTTCTTTAAAGTGAATTGTTCAGGCTAATACAGGGTGTGAACTTAAAAGTGAGCATAGCTCATTCATTCGTTCAAAATATCAAATACCCTCATTGTCGCAAGATCCAATGCATACACTGGAGAATTTGTATCAGCTAGGATTAGTGTCCTCTGTGATATCAAAGATGTGAAAATAATTGTAGCATAAATAGTAATGACTATTACTTATATAGTGTGTATCATGTGTCAGACACTGCTCTAAGCCTTTACATTTAATCCTCTTCATAGCAACTTTGTGAGTTAGATGCTCTTATTAGCTCATTTTATAAATAAGAAAACAGAGACACTATTTGTTCATTTTCTCAAGGTCAGACACCTAGTAAGAAACAAAGCCAACACTCAGTCCATCCCTTTCTGCTTTTTAAGCCTATGTTCTTTATCATGGAACTAAATTTCTTCTGAACTAAACAAGAGTATATTCTGCCCGTGTATGGTTCTAGGCAAACAGTCCACCCCAAGCTGCTATTTGTAATAAACAATCACCGATACTGGTTTTCTTTTTTTTTGTTCTGATGTCTACTAAATACAGCTTCTAAATCATGCTCCACAATTGCTACTTTACATCAATCATTATTTTCATTCCAGCCAGCAGGAAGATCCCAAAAGGAAGTGGTTATACTCTGTTTAAAGCTCCTCCCAAAAGCTTCACAAGTAACTTCTGCATATATACCAATAGCCAACAATAAGTTATATGATTGTGTGACAGTCTGAGATGTGCAGTCTTTATTCTTGGTGAACAATACACAGCTGTTATTTGATAATATCATGTTGATAAAAAAGAGAACAACATTTTTATCAAAATATTAAAAACCTATCCCACAAACAACTGTTCTTTTTAGAATATTCCTGTTGTTTCCCCTATTATATCTTTCTTTCCAAGTTGGATTATTTTTTTAATCCAGATCCTTGGGGGTCATTGGTAGACCCTGATTCTGCAGGCGCTTCCTTTAGTGTTATCTGATAGACACCATCTCTAAGCCATGTAGGCACACTGAAAAACAATATCACTCCTCACACTACAGACCACCAGTATTTTTATCCTTTTCAGTTTAAACCTATTAAGTTAATTTTTGTTAGAATAAAATATTTCTCCTTATCAGGTTGGAAAAATGTTTGCTGACTATTATATGTACACATTTATGGTAGTGAAGATTGAATCCAGGGGTATTCTACCTCTGAACTACAACTCCAGTCCTTTTTATTTTTATTTTGAATCAGGGTCTCACAAGGTTGTCGAGGGTCTTACTAAGTTGTTGGCCTCTTATGATGCTATTGTTTCAGCCATCCAAGTACTGGGATTACAGGCATGTGCCACCACACCTGGCTTATATGTACACATATCAATGTTACAATGTTTGCAAAAACCAAAATAAGAAAAGCAGAGCCACTTGTTAAGAATTCAGAAAAAAATATCTAGATATGATATCTGTCATATTCATGGTAAACATGTTCATGGTAGCATATCAACATGTAAATAAAATTCCAGTTGAGTTGGAATAACATAAAGAATTAGGGCCCTTCTTGTCCAAGAGTACATATCTTCATTCCAGGTCTATAATGTCCTTTCATTTCAGGTCACACAAAAGACACCACCAGCACATATAATTCCTGATCTGTACACTGTGGCTCCAACAAGGGAAGTTCTCTGTTTTTTCTTTTTCCTAAAGTCTCTGATTATATTTTCTGAGAGGTAGAATGATTATGAGTAGGAGTTTTAGATATCACAAAAGTAATGCCAAAATCCCATATGTTGTTGGAACTAGTTTAAAGTAATGGAAGGAAGCACTGACTAGTACAAATGAAGTTGTCCTCAAAAGATCCTCAGGACACATGACTCCTGGACACATGGCCCACTGGCCCAGACTGTTGCTGGGACCTTTCCCTTTGACTTTTTGTACTTTCTCATGTTTCTGCTGCTTATTCCTTTTTATCCCCTCTCAAGATCTCCTATTCAGAAAGAAAGCACCAGAGGCTACCAATCACTTCTGTCCTCAGTTAATGTTTTTCATAAGAGCAACACTTGTAAGGTAAATTTTATAAAGAAAAATTCAGATGAGTAGTTGTCCCAAAAAAAAACTTTTAAAAGTTTTAGTAATCATGAATAGCAGATATTTTGAGTGACTGCATACTTCTGGTATTATCTTCAGTTTCTTCATGGGCTGGATTCTACTACATTTGGGTTCCATGAAAGTCACATAGAAGCTTTGTAAATATAGTAATTCTTTCATATACTTAAGACTTACCAAGTCAAAATCTTTAAAAGTACAACCTAGGAATAAGTATTTTCAAAGAGCTTTCCAAGCCTGGCACTGTGGTTTACACCTGTAATCCCAGTACTTGGGATGCTGAGACAAGAGGATTGTAGGTTTGAGGCCAATGAGACCCTATTTCAAAATTAATAAGTATATAAAATAAAATAAAAAGAGCTAGGGGTGTAGCTCAGAGGCAAAATGGCCCTGGATTCAATCCCCAATACCATAAAAAAGAGAAAGGACTCTCCAGCCTTTTAAAACAGATACAGACTTGGGTGATTCTGCTCTAACAGTGGATTTGGACACCACTGACATATGTGAACACTTATTCCCTGGGACATAAAGTTACCCTTTCTTATAAGATGAATAGAAGTTATAGAAGATTTGGAAGTGCTGTTCTCTGTGTTGTCTCTTAATTATTCAAATAATGAGAATACTACCATAGATAAAATTATTTCGTTCACTACTATATCATGATAATTGAGGTTTATAATAATAACCTGAAGGTACTACAAGATGCACAAATACCTCTGGCATTATCATAGAAAGATTAAGCTCAATGCAGTAATATTTTCTGTAGGTCTTTTATTTATTCTAGTTCTTTGAACTTGGTATTTTATATGTACTTTGGTGACTTTATTAGTTAAAATAATGACCTAAATAACCTAGCACCCAATTATGATGAATAAATAGAAGTGTACTGCTTAGACTAATACAAAATGTTTGATATATGGCTTAAAAATTTGGCCTACATGCAAATTTAAAAAAAACACAAAAAAGATTAAGAAAGGGTATAAACTTTGAAATGAGCAGATATGTGTGCAAATTCAGATTCATAATTCATAACCCATGTGAGAAGAAGCTCCTCAAATTTTCTGAGTTTGATTCCTGTTTGCAAAATGTGAAAACACTCTTCTCTCGGGAGCATCCTGAACATATGAATGGGAATATTTGCCAAATACCTGATACACAGTCAACATTCACGACATGAGCTAATTGCTATTTGTAGAGGATACACATGAGAAAAGCAGAAGCTGAAAGGCACACTTCAGAAACCTAACAAACCTGATGCAATCACTGGTATTTTTAAAATTTCCAAGTCATAGTCCTTGCCCCAGAACTTTGAAAGAGGAGATATTAGGGCATAGGGAACTCCATATTTAACAAGCATTTTGGATGATCTTGATGGATGCTGTCAATAAACTCAATTTGTTCTCAGCACTGAAGAACTTCTAGTCCAATACCTGGAATGCTGCCTTATATCTTTCTTTCTTTGTTTGTTTCTTTGTTTGTTTCTTTATTTCTTTGTTTCTTTTCTTTTATTTTTCTTTTTTTTTGTGTGTGTGTGTGTATGTGGTGTTGGGGATTGAACCCAAGAGCATCCTCCATGTACTGGGATTACAGGCAAGTGCCACCATACCTGGCTGCCTTTTATCATTTTATTATTATTCATCTAAACACTCCCTCTTTTAAGTAAAGTCATATATATATATATATATATATATATATATATATTAAATGATATAAATTTTTATAAATTATATAATAATTGGGGGCACTAGGGATTGAACTCAGGGGAATTTTACCTCTAAGGTAGACTCCCAGCCTTATTTTAATTTTTTTATTTTGAAACAGTTTCTCTCTAAATTGCTAAGGGTCTAAGCTAAGTTTTTGAGGTTGGCCTGAAACCTGTCATCCTCCTGTCTCAGCCTCCCGAGTACTGGGATTACATCCTGTCTACCACACCCAGAAAGAAATGTATTTCTTGCACTTCAGTTCTGGAGGTGTAGAAGTCCACTGCCTGGGGTCCTATATGTGGTAGAAAGTAGAAGAGCAAGACAGTGTACATGAGAGGAAAAGGCAGCCAAACTCATCATTATCAGAAACTCATTCCTGTGATAAGTAACTCACCCTCATGATAATGGTACTAATCCTTTCATGTGGACAGAGCCCTTATAATTTAATCACTTTAGAAAGGCCCCCCCATTCAACACTGTTACATTGGAAATTAAGTTTCTAATGCATGAACTTTGAAGACCATATTCAAACCATAGCAATTAGTTTATACTAAAAAAGTACATTCCCTCCTCAAACATGGAGAATAAAAGAAAATCAAAGGACAGACACTACCCAACTTCAAAACTTACCATAAAGCTATAGAAATCAAGACCATTTGGTATTGGCAAAAAAACTAGACATAGATCAATGGAAATGTAACTCAAAAAGAATATAGATCCCAGAAATAGAAAATAGACCCACACAAATGAGCATTGGCAAAGTAACAAAGGCAAGTCAGTGGAGAAGACAATAGTCTGCAACAATGCTCCTACACAACTGGCCTTGAAAAATAAAATCTGCACAAAGACCTTGCACCTTTCTAAAATGGATCACAGCTCAAAAGTCCAAGAAGATAACACAGAACAAAATCTAGATGACTTTAGCTTTGACAAAGAAATTTTAGATATAACACCAGAGACATGGTTCATGAAAAAAAGTTTTAAATTGGACTGAATTAAAATTAAACTTTTTGCTGGGCATGGTGGTGCACGCTTATAATCCCAGCTATCCAGAGGCTGAGACCAGAGGATCATGGTTCAGAGGCAGCCTCAGCTACTTTATGAGGCCCTCTACAACTTAGGGAGGCCCTGTTTCAAAATAACAAATAAAAAATAGGTCTGGGGGTGTAGCTCAGAGGTAGAATGTCACTGGGTTCTATCTCCAGTACCGCAAAAAAAAAAAAAAAAAAAAAAAATTTAAACTTTTCCCTGTGGCAGACACTGTCCAAAAAAGGGGTGGCACTACCTGAGGGGAAAAAAAATATTTGCAAAATGCATGTTTGTTAAAATATTGTTGTCCATGCCAGCCTTGGTGGCACACACTTGTAATCCCCGCGCTTGGGAGGCAGAGATAGGAGGATCGTGCAGGTTCGAAGCCAGCTTCGCTGGTTTAAGAGACCCTGTTTCCAAATAAAAATATAAAATAGGTCTGGTAGTGTAGCCCAGAGGTAGAAGGGTTCCATCCCAAGTACCACCAAATATATATAAGTCATTTGTATATTCCAAAATATACAAAGGACTTTTACAGCTCGAAAATGAGAAAATGAAAAACCCAATTACAAATGGGCAAAGGATCTTACGTGCACCTCACCAAAGAAAAGAAGCAGAAGGCGGATGAATATATGAGAAGATCATCAGCATTGCATGTTAGTAGGGAATTGCGAGTTAAAATAACAGTGGCTAAAATTTGAAACAGACAACACTGTAGTAGTTAGGATGGGGAGCAATAGGAACTCTGTTCATTGTTGATGGAAATGAAAAGTGGCATAGTCTCTCTGAAAAAGTTTGGAAGTTTCTTAAAAAGTTAAACAGCCTATGACTGTACTATTCAATAATCATGTTCTTTGATATTTAGCCAAATGAGTTAAAAACTTAAGTCAGTATCACAACCTACACATAAATAGTAAAAGCAGCTTTACTAGTAATTGCTAACACTTTGAAGTAACAAAGATTTTTTTTCAATAGATAAATGGAAATGAGTGATGTGTGCATGTATGTATGGCATCCTGTGCCTTATAATGATGTATGATTACCAATGCACCAATAAATTTTTTTAAATAGATGAATGGATAAACTGTCTAGATACACAATAGAATATTATTCAGCACTAAAAAGGTATGAACTACACATCACACAACAAAAAATTGAGATACTTTAAATGCACATTGCAAAGAGAAAGAAGCCAATCTAAAAACATATACTGTTTGATCTTTACTATAGGACAGCTGGAAAAGAAAAAATTACAGAGATAGTAAAAAAAATCATTGGTCACCAGGAGTTTGAAGGGAGGAAGGGATACCACTGGAGCCCAGTGAAACTGGACATGTGACATTATACCTGTCTCTAACCCTATGTCGTATACACCTCCAAAAGTGAACCCTAATGTAAACTAGTGATATTGACAATGAAGCATCAATGTTGATTCATTGATTGTAACAAATGTGCCAAACTTATGTATTTTGTTAGTAGGGAAGGTGTGTGTGTGTGTGTGTGTGTGTGTGTGTGTGTGTGTGTGTGTTGGGGATGCAGAATATGAGAACTCTCTGTATACACACTGTTTTCTCCGAACTTAACACTGCTGTAAAAATAAGCCTTACCAATTTTTAGTAAATCAATCAACCAAAGAGAAAAGGCAAGAACAAGAGAGTTTATTTCAGAAGATATATGGTTCCTTCTCCAATATCAAACAGAGAGTTAAAGAGACAAAACCGGAAGAAATTCAGCTGTGAAAAGCATGAGAAGCAGCAGACTACAGAGAAGGTCACGCGGTCAGCAGAGGTCACACTTGAGGAACACTCCTGGCACCGCTGCCCGCTACATGAATGACCAGGAGACCTGCCACCTCTAAGGGAAAACCAGAGTGAGGAGCAGGTCAGTAGCAATTGAGAACAAATATGTGGAAATGAAGGAGTACTTATCTGGGCCACTTAGAAATCCCTTTCTAAATATGTGAATGTAGGTAATTAGTGGTCAATATGTATCTACTTCAATAGTCATAATTTCATGATTTTAATCAAGATATTGTAACTTGCTTTCTAGTGAGCATATATAGCTCTTGAACTTAGGCTAAGCCTAACAAGGGCCAAGTGGAGGAATAGTATCAGAAGTAGAGGTGCACATTTCAAGATGACTTAATTCCATGGAGCTAGCCTTAGAATATTTAAGATTTTTATTTTTCCATTTACTCAATGAAGAAACACTGAACATCTTGTTTTCCAAGCTCTGTGCCCATACTGCTAGCACCTAACCAAAGATTGAGGGTGATTAACTGAAAAAAAAAATTATATTGGTTATCTGAGTTGCAACAAGCAAATACTTTATTGAATTCATTTGGTGCCTCACTAGAAGAAGATGGGTGCTGGTGCTGGCAGCATAAGAGTCTCGCTTAAACACATCCATGTGGCATGCATGTATATAAGAGAGTTTTTATGTATTTTTCTACAGTGCATAGGCACAAAGGCCAGTCTCTGATACTCAACATCAAAGGCCTGGGATGGTGGGAGAGAACAGTCTCATGCTAGGAAGGTAAGTTTGAAGGGGTGAAAGCTTCAAAGACTCAGAACTGGCTTAGCACTCTAACGGAATAGGAATAGCTGGGAGTAGAGAGAGATAATTAAGTTATGAAAATTTAGTGCATATGAAAGAAACATTAGTGGAAAGTATAGTATTAGTTTTCACCAGAAATCTCTGTGGGATCACAAAGGCCAAGAAAACCTCTCAAATTCATTGACAAAAAGCAACAAAATACGAGAACCAATACCGGCAATATTGGAGAGGATACATGTGGAGAGGATGATATCAACCCCAAAAGATTAGAAAAGAATAATAGCAGATGCCTCTCATCTTGGTGCAGTGATTTTTGGGATGTACCTGTGGGACTATCCACTTTAGAAAGTGGTGGAAAGGCTGCCATAAAGCTGGAGATCATGGTCTGCCATTTAATATTAAACAAGTCTGTTGATTAGATAGTAATGTGGTCTCAAAGTTCTTTTTTTTGGTGGTGGTGGTATGGGTTCCTGGAAGCCCTTCTACCTCCAGGCTACACTCCCAGACCAATTTTATATACTTTTTATATTTGGAAACAGGGTCTCTTAAGCCAGCGTGTCTGGCTTCGAACCCGCGCAATCCTCCTTGTCTCTGCCTCCCAAGCGCAGGGATTACATGCGTGCCCCACCATGCCCGGCTTCAAAGTTCATTTTTTTACTTTGATAATTGCATCGTTATTATGGCAGGAAATGTCTTTATTCATAAGAAAGAGTCACTGAAGTATTCTGGGGAAAATGAGGCATCATATGTACAATTTTCAAATGTCTCAAAAAATATATGAAGAAAGTGGGACAGAGGCAAAGACAGAAAATGATAACACAAATGTGGCAAAGTGTTAACAGTCACAGCATCCACCAAAAGGCCATATGGCCACTGTATTGTTTTTGCAGTTTTTCTAAGTTTGAAGTTTTTCAAAAACAGAGTTATTTTTAGCAAGGCTTTGCCAACAACAACAAAAATATAGGTAACACAAATTAGACTATCTTAAAGATAGATTTATGGCTTTTAGGTATCCAGACCAAGCCATGTTGGAAGTTTTTACACATGCACTGAAAACTACAGCCTACTTCCCAACCAGCATCTTCAGTGTGATGACAGTCATTCCTAGAGGCTAGACACTTTTGAGAAATATCTGTGAAGAAATGAAGATGTCTTAGTTGGCATGTATGCCTCTACCATCTTGTACTCCATTAAGATGTATAACTACAATGTACCAATAAAAAAAAATTAAAAAGATAAAGAAGCCAAGACTCTAAGGAAATTTTACCTTTCTGGATTTTTGTCATATTAACCCAGCTAATGCCCCTGCCCCTTTATTTTATGCATATAGCTTTTGGTTTTATTAGCTGTATAAAAATCACATTAAATATAAACATTATATTAAATTTTCTGTGGAAGAACAGTAACATTTAATGTAAAAATAATTCCTTTTAGTTTATATCACATGCTTCTAGAATAGGTTTCCAAAATGTTGTCTGTGCTTTCTACGATCATAAGGCAATAATAGTAATGGCTTGGTATATTATCCATAATTTTTATGATAAACCCAGTAAAATTTACTGTTGTAGTCCCACATAAGTAATAATCATCATGCTGATTTTGTAAAAACCATTTGCTACAAATTTTATAGTTTGAATGTAGCAAGTATATTAAGACTTTATATAATAGTAAATATTCTTAGATAAAAAAAATTACACATATTTTCTAGGTGTTTGCAATAGGACTCTAGTTTCTGCTCTAGCACTCCAACTTGAGCCCAGAAAATATAATTTTAAAAAATTCTATCCACTGTGTAATTTCTACCCACTCCCTAAAGGAAGATTGACATTTCACCAGTAGCACTAGGAAAACAAATGAGCACGCTCCACTGGGGCCTTTCTCTTCTCTGTTCGGAATAACTCGGATAACTTGGATGGGTGTACTTCTCTCTGTCCCTTCATTCTGTAGCAACCACACCATGGTCAGAACAAAGACTTACTTTCTAGGAACAGTTCTAGACCCATATATTTCCCTGATTGGGAAATCACAAATACAGTACAAAGTCCTCACCGAGATTATTTGCTATGAAAAGACCACCCTACCCTTTCCAGGAATATAAACAATGTGCCATTCTTTGTCCTTTTGATTCTTTTGTCTCTACAAAAATTAAAACACACACACACAAAAAAAAAGTGCTACTTACTGAAATATCACATCAGTCTTATAACCTAGATTTTCTGCTGACAGATTTAGGAATTCCTTTTTTCATATCCACACAACACTGAGGTTTGAAAGCAAATAAGACTTCTACTGGGGAAGGGCAAATAATAAAGTGTTTGCATTTTTTTGTGTGTGTGTGGTACTGGGGTTCTTGGAAGCCCTTCTACCTCCGGGCTATACTCCCAGACCTATTTTATACTTTTTATTTGGAAACAGGGTCTCTTAAGCCAGTGTGGCTGGCTTCGAACCTGCGCAATCCTCCTGTCTCCGCCTCCCAAGCGTGGGGATTACAAGCATGCCCACACCTGGCAAGTGTTTGCATTTTAAAGCAAAGTAATTTAGACTCTTTTACCTGACAGATCTGTATTCATCGCAGCTTTTAGTGACCATTATGAAAAGCATTTTTTCTGATTTCATAAAGGTTGAGTTTGAGCTTCATAAATTAATTCAAACTCATTCAACAACTTCATAGAGTATCTTCTCTCTGATAAAATAGATTAAGTAGAGAAACCAAACCAGGACAGGAGAAAGCCTGGTCTGTGGGTCAGAAGGAAGTGAGAGCCCAGGATCTCCTAGAGACGGGTCACTGCAGAGGGCAGGGCAAGAGCAGCTCATCCAGTCAGTAAGACTGGTGCCTCTAGGCAATTATTGTTAGAAAAGTGAATTCTTTCTTCTTTGAAAGTTTGTATTATGATAAAGTAGGTCTAAGTCTGAGAATAATGCCAATCTAAAAGAAACAAAAAAATCAGGAAATCAACCAAGTGAAATTAATTTTGGTACCCCCCTTATACCACAAAGTCAAGTTGCACTCCTTGGTCCTTTAGTTAAAAGAACCTTTTAATATTCTATATTGCTTAAAAATTTTTGTTGTCTTTCTCCATCTTGTGATTGAATGTATATTAATAGAGAAAACCTGCTTAACACTTTTCAGTTTTATTTTATGCATAAATGAATTCTATAATGGAATATCATTTACTTTGAAACAGAGAAATTAAAATTACACCAAATATTTAAACCACAGGAATTGTTTCCAAAGATGATGAAAGACCTGAAAGACAAACAGAGGATAGTAAGGTGACCTAGAGTTTAGCAGCAGCAGGTGGCCTGGAGGGCACAGGTTACAGAAGCCCAGGGGCCAAGGTTACCTGAAGGAATCTGACAGCTCAGCAGGTCTAGCCATTGAGAACGAGGATCATGAAAGCAACCCAGCCACCTGGAGACATGCTGCCTCCAAGACATGGGTCAGAGAAGGAGAGAGGTACCATGGGCTATTCCTATACCCCACAAACCCAAAGATACTAAGTAAAGCAAGGAAAGATGAGAGTCACCTCAAGGTCAGAGTGATGGGCCACATCACTCTGGAAAGCTCTGGACATTAAATGGCTCTGACAAATCTTTTCCAGAGAAGCCAAAGCTCTGCATAAGCAATAAATTAGAAATATTTCAAAGTGTCAAATGCTTAAGCCAATGCTTTCTGCCAGAAAAAAATATTATACAAGAAGAATATATGTCTATTTTTCATTTTTTCCTTTTAACCAATAAGAAACAATAACAACAACAGACCCAGTACCGTGTATTTTTTTTTAAATCTCCTCTCGATGATTCATATTATGTCTGTATCATCCTTCTACCCTTCATCTTCTTTACCCGAAAACATTGATCTCTTTCCTGTCAAAATTTAAAATGGTGTGTTTACATCGTGATAGTCTTGATGATTTCCTCCTTTCCCTTACTTTAAAATTGGGAGAGAAAGGCCAGGCCTGATGATGTAGGCTTGTAATCAGCAACTTAGTAAGACCCTGCTTCAAAATAAAAACTAAAAAATAGGGCTGGGGTGTAGCTCAGAGGTAGAATGCCTCTGGGTTCAATCCCCAGTTCTGAAAAAGAAAAATTGAGAAAGAAAAAAATTCCAAACAAATAAACAAGGAAATCATTTCCTATGCTAGGAACTCCAAAACCATGGAATTAGGATGATTTTGTAATTATAGCTTATACCAAGGAGTTAATAAAACTGAGAGGAGGCAACATCTAAAGAAAATACAGTGGCTTTAAGTGGCACTTCAAAACAAAACACTTTTTAAGTGTGGGTTTTAGGAGGCTGTGAATTGATTTGTATGTTTTAAAAGGGGAAAAAAAAATGACTCTTTCTGACCTCTCGATCCCTAATAGGACTCTTTAGCACTATGTATAAAGATTTTGTCCTTAGTCCTACCTTTAATACTAAAAAGTAGAGGCTGTAGAACCCAGATCTGAAACTAGGGACCAATTAATTCCATACATGAGTGGAAATTTTATGAGTTCAGTAAATGAAGAGTGTCTGGTTGAGTACTCAGGAGGAAACGGGGAATTTGGTGTAGTAAAGTCATAATATACTACTTATCTAGGACCTTCTCAGGAACCTAAAGGTCATCTGCTTCCAATCCCGAAGAAATACAACCCCACAGAAACTTCCCTGGCCATTTGCATCCTGCCAGGCTAAGCTTTCCCTCAGGGCAGAAGGACTGACCAAACTGCCAGCTCAGGCAGATAGACTCTCCTGAGGTGTTTCCTAAACCCTTGATATACGACCTCACCTGCATGGTATGGGGAGCTAAGAGAATATCTGTGAATGTTTCCAGGCTGCAGTAGTAAGATTTTGTCCTTGTCCTGGGAGGTGGTATTTGGGCAAGTAATTGAGCATGAATGATGGGATTCCTAAAATGGCCAGGAGAGCTGCTTTGATGAGAGCTGAGAAGCCCATATAAGAAACAGGATCAGAGACAAGAGAGAATCTCAGGCATTAAAGGGTCCTGGCAAATATTTTCTAACAGTCCTTCACTATCAATCAAGAAAATGGTCATCAGGGTACCTGCTTCTGATGTCAGCTATTCCCTGAGGACATATAAATCTCAGAATACACGATGACCACATAGTACACAGATTACACACACACACACACACACACACACACACACACACACACACACTCAGTGAAGGTCCTTCTTTTTTCTGTATCAATGTTATTGATCTATTTCTGAATTTATTCCTTTGACACTACCTCTGCTTCCTCTCCACTATTACCTGTATATAAGAACAAGTTCACACTATAAGTGAGCAGAATTAGGGGGATTTTTTCAGACTAACAAAGTTTTCTCTCATAGTGTTTCATATCTTGGTGGTACTGGGGTTCCTGGAAGCCCTTCTACCTCCGGGCTACACTCCCAGACCTATTTTTACTTTTTTTTTTAATTTAGAAACAGGGTCTCCTAAGCCAGTGCGCACGGCTGTCTTCAAACCTGTGCACTCCTCCTGTCTCTGCCTCCCAAGCGCAGGGATTACAAGCGTGCGCCACCACGCCCGGCAGTGTTTCATATCTTGAAGAGCTGTTCTTTGTGGACTCTTTGGCGCTGTTCAGTAACCACCAAGTCATCTTGGCAGCTGCAAAGTTGTTTATAACCCAATCACTTGCCGGGCGTGGTGGCGCACGCTTGTAATCCCCACGCTTAGGAGGTGGAGACAGGAGGATCATGCAGGTAAGAGACCCTGTTTCCAAATCAAAATATAAAATAGGTCTGGGAGTGTATCTCAGAGGTAGAAGGGCTTCCAGGAAACCCAGTACCACCAAAAATAAAAATAAAAAATAAAAAAAAAACCCAATCACTTCCCTTAGTTTACTTTATTGCTAATTTTAAAAATTTAGGTTGCCTCACTTATTTTAATTATTAAGCAATAATTGATTGATATTCTCACTTTATTCCGCAATTGATTTAAATTTGCTTTATAAGAACATGTATATTTTATTAAGATGTTATAAACTAAATATATGTGAGAAAATAAAACCAAACAAGGACAGAAAGATGTCCCAGAAGCGAATGCCAACACAGCCACAAATACACATTAATGTCAAACACTTCAATAGTTGGCCTGAAAATGTGTCTGTAAACTTAACAGAAAACAAAAAAAAAAAATTGCAAACATGGCCAGCTGATTCATTAGAAAATGTATGAGTTCCACTAAACAAAAGTAATCCAGACATGACACTTGAAATAAAATTCCCTCCTGTAATGTAATAAAAAGGTTATCAACTTATTAAAAAAAAAAACACTCACAGAAAACAAAATTAAAATACCGCAGAAGCCGGGCGTGGTGGCGCACGCTTGTAAGCCCCACGTTTGGGAGGCGGAGACAGGAGGATTGCGCTGGTTCGAAGCCAGCCCCGCTGGCTTAAGAGACCCTGTTTCCAAATAAAAAAGTATAAAATAGGTCTGGGAGTGTAGCCTGGAGGTAGAAGGGTTTCCAGGAACCCCAGTACCACCAAAATAAATAAATAAGTAAATAAATAAATAAACAAATAAAATACCGCAGAGATATTTCTTTTACCACTCTTTGATATAAACTAGTATCACCAGTATAAATAGTATGTGGAGGTAAAAATGGACTTTTTAAAGTAGAACAAATCTTATTTAAAGGTTAGCTCTTTCAATTGAACTTTGACAGTTACAAGAGACTATACATTTGCCCTGTGGTCCCTGGACTACTGTTCTTTTGTGTTTTTAACTATAAACCAGCACCTACACCTTGACATTTGAGCTAGAGTTTTATAAGATAGCACTCTTTCATAAAAACTTACCATACATGAATATGTATTACACCTTTGCTGAGAAATTGACCAAGAATAGGATAAAATTTTTCCTTACAGACTTATTTGGATTAACTTTAGTGCTGTGTTTAATTTTTCTCTGGCAAGTTTGGCCTGGAAAAATGTCAACATGATTATAAACAATCATTCTGTTAATGTCTAATGAGCCTTTTTCTGTTTCAAGTACCCTTCTAGATGCTGGCTGAATGACAATGAGTTAAAACAGACAAAGTCTGTTCTAAAGAATCTTAACTGATTCTTACCAGTGGATCCTTGAATTGGTCACCAAAAATTCTCAGTAAAACAATTTGACTGAGAACATTATTGTAATCCCAGTACTTAGGAGATTGAGACAGGAGTATCACAGGTCTAAGACTAGCCTCAGAAATTTAGTGAGGACCTTAACAACTTAGCGAGACCGTGTTTAAAAATAAAATAGAGCAGGAGGTGTGGCTCAGAGGTAGAATAGCCATGGGGACAATACCTAGTACAAAAGAAAAATATCTGGGGTGGGAAAACACACCAAGACTTTTATATTTGTTTGTACAACTTTAATCCTCACCGTGTTGTATAATTACAGTGCACCAAAAACCCATACATTTATTTTAGAAAGAACAAAAAGATTAAGGTCAGTCTCATCAGTTTAGTGAGACCATGTTTAAAAAGAAAAAAAAAAAAAAGCTGGGGCTGTAACTAAGGGCTAGATAGCCTTGGGTTCAATACTCAGTACCAAAACCAAACAAACAATAACAACAAAAAAGAGTCCATTTCCAAGTGTACTTTCCAAATTAAGTTGTTTAAAAAACTAAAACTACATCCCATTGCCTAATGCATACCTTTTCTTAAATTCAGTGTCTTCTTTGCAGTCACTTTGGAACCCATAATATTGTATGCATTATAAGGGGCATATTTACTGTTTTATTGGCTTTTAAAAAGTTTAAGGAATTTTTTTTAATCAGTTTTTCAGAAAAACATTCCCATCCTAGTAACAAGTGCCTACTAAACCTGGTAGCTCTGTAAAGAATGCCTCATGTCTATTCTCTGTGATGAGTCTCTGTAAATTAATGCTAATTCTCTATTTCTGCATTTCTGGTGTATATATTAAGTGTTTATAAATCAACCAAATACGATATTCTCTTTAGAGAAAAACTGACATTAATCAAAAGTATTGTCAAAGAAGTGACAAAACAGATCTCAACTTCATGAAATTCAGTTTCTTAAAAAGATCTGGTATCTCATGCATAGAATGGTATTGGATTAGAAAATGCAATAATAGGGTATCAATAATCAGATTTGTAGGCTAAATTGCAGCACTCTTAAAGAAAATTATACATATTCCACTTTGCCTACTGCTTTGGACAGAACTATATTATAATTAATTATGTGACTCAAAAACATTATAAGTTTATATGAAAAACTTCATATGATATGTTGCTATTAGAAATATCTTGTTAATGAGATGAAGACATTCTGTAGAAAAAACTTCCACTTCCCAAATTTGGATTTAAAAAAACAGAGGTGAGAGCATCATCAAGGTCAGGTGACAAATACAATTTTTTTTTTTTTTACTTTTAAATTTCAGTGTCACCTTCCACTAAACTTCTTTCATTTATCCCATAGATCTGTGTATCACCAGCCATAATTTAACTAAGTATTAAAACTAAAATCCTCTTAGAAATAATATTACTTTCTACTTTTCCTTTTGCCTTTCAGTAATTATTATACCTGTGGGCAGCTGGTATAAAGGCTAGGAAATATTTTAATAGATTTTTTGGATTCATGATTAACTGATAAAAACTGAAGTGTTATTCTTCTTACATGTAATCAAGTAAAGATTATGGTTTTGATTAGCCATTGAATAGGTCCAGAAACATAATCAGATACTTGCCTATTTTGTCAACCTCTGATTTAGAGTCTTTATTGCAACTGAATGGCCTTAATCTACTAACAAATAAGATATCTGATTTAAAAGTAGACAAGGAAAAAAGTGGTTTTGCTATGAAAGTTTCCACCTCTCTTATGCAAAGATATGGGCTAAAATCTTTCTATTAATCTACTAAAGACCATCAGGATGTGATATGGAAAGTGAGACAGCTCTCAGCATTCTAACTTCAGATTTTTATTTTATTATCCCTTTTAAAAAATTAATCAAAATTATTTCTTGGACTTTTGCAATATAAAGCACCAGAGAAGAAAGAAAAGAATCATGATCTCTATTCATAAATGTTCATCTCATTAGAAAAAAAGATGCATCTAAATAAGAAATAGTAGGAAATCAGACTTTCTACCAAAGTATAAAATTATTCCATACAGACAACAAATCTTCATTTTTTTCTTCTGTCACTCTTAAGACTTCATTTTCTTAAGACTTGTTAAATAGTTTTTTTTTTCTTTTTTCTTTTTTTTTTTTTTTTTTTTTTTTTTTTGCGGGTCTGGGGATGGAAACCAGGGGCATTCGACTTCTGAGCTACACCCCCTGCCCTATTTTTTATTCATTATTTTGAAACCGGGTCTCACTGAGTTGCAGAGGGCCTCACTAAGTGGCTGAGGCTGTCCACGAACCGCGATCGTCCAGTCTCAGTCTCCCAAATGGTAGTATTAAAAGCTTGCGCCACCACGCCCGGCTTACTTTCTAATAGTAGATTTCCTTAGGGATCATTTTTCTATCCCTTTCTCTAACTACTTTTTCACAAATCTCATCTTTTCTTTTGTACATAAAGCCATGCAAATTCTGATGCCTTCCAAACATAAATATATACATAGTACAGACCTCAAACAGGATTGACCGCTGCCTGTTGTATACATCCACTTGGATATCTCAAATATTCTTAAGATATAAGTATCTGAAAATTAAATTTTAGTCATCTCTCCTCCACACCAAACCGCCCCACGTCTAAACTTCCTATCTCAACTGTTAAATCCATCAATCTGAGAATCATCCTTGATACACTGATATTTCTCCTTAATCCTATATCTAAACCCATCTAAAGAGTCAGTCACTCGCTAAAATATTACTTGCATCCATCCACGCCTCTCTTTGTACTCTTCCTACTTACCTGGGTCTTCTGGCATTTACTTGTTTTTAACCCTCCTCACTCCCCCAATCCGTTCTCCACACTGAACTGAATAATGGACTTAAATAACAATCTCAGAGGTTACTTTTTTTTTCTTAAAAACCTCCAAATGCTTCCCAGGGCATTTAAGATAAATATAAGTACATTTAAGATAATATAATTAAATCATATTTTACATGTTTATAGCAAAAAAGATCAGTTCTTAGCAAAATCTATTATTTTTTGTTATAATTCATATGGGCAATTTTTATTTTTAATTGGGTTTTATTTGTTTTTCAATTTGTTTATTGATTTCCTATTGGACTTTAAGTTTCATATAGCAGACAACATGCCTCTTTATACAGAGAGTCTCATTTAATACTCAGTTTCTTATGCCAATGTTACAGCTGAGGCTGATGTAAATTAAAAAAAAAAACTAGATTGAAAGCAAGATCTATTGGAAACTAAGGACTCTACAGTTACCTGCCTTGCTGTATCAACCCCCTACGCACTCACTCTCCAAAATACCAGTTGCACTAAGAAACTTTCTCTTGTAAGTTATTCACAAGTAAAATCAAAATTAAGGAATTAAAACATGTCCAAGCACTTTTTATTTTATTTTATTGGTCCATTGTAATCATATATCATGATGAAATTCAAAGTAATAGAGGCATACTTGCACACAGCACTCAATCCTTCCTCATCTCCCACCTCACTACCTCCCTTCTCCTTTCACAGTGTTCTGATTTGCATTGATAAATTTGTGTATATACATCATATCCATTGAGATCGCTCCGTCATCAAGTCTTCCTCTCCCCTCCTGCCTCCCTTTGTTAGGTCCACTTTCTCACTCCAATAAAGTTTCTCCTCCTTTATCTGGAGTCCCTACTGTGTCCCAATTTCTCCCCTGGTTTCTGGCAAGGATGTGATGTAGATACTCTCATACATTGTTGGGTGAGATTGCAATTTAGTGCAATCACTTTGGAAATTATTGTGGAGGGTCCACAGAAAAATGGAAATAAACCTACAATATGAGTAAACACTTTTTTAATTACACGATTGTGAGGGAGGGTAGGAAACTGTTTTAGGGGAAGCATGTGCAGTATTTTTATATATAGAAAGCTCAAGCACTAAGAGTTTTCAAGAAAGGCAGACCAACATTCCTGTTTCTTTATTTCAGTTTTCTAATATGTAAATGGCTTTACCATTTTAAAATTAAATAAGGTAATATTCATGAGGCATTTAAGAATGGTCTTAAATTGAAATTTACTTATTAATCCTTTTGTTATGCTACACAACCCACTAGTAGAAGGGAAGAAACATAAGTGTATGTGTCTTCTGTTTTAAGTCAGAGTGTTCTTAGGGTCAGTAACAGTATATGAGGAACAGTCAACAAAATTGAATCTCCAAGTTTTAGAATCTGGGAAATAGAATGGTCAGGATTCCCACTGCTATAACCCCAAATCCTAACCATGTAACTTAGAGGAAGAAATATTTATTTGCTCACAGTTTCCTTGGAGATTTGGGAGTTCAGTACATGTGAGGCCAGGGACCACAGATCTCAGGGCATGGTGGCAGAAGGAAATGAAGGAAGAGGAAGAATGCAAGGCTTCATTCTCACATTATAGAGTCTGGAAGCAGGAGAGAACACCAACAAGCAAGGAGATTCAAAGACACAAACAC
This sequence comes from Muscardinus avellanarius, assembly GCF_963383645.1. Lineage (NCBI taxonomy): Eukaryota > Metazoa > Chordata > Mammalia > Rodentia > Gliridae > Muscardinus > Muscardinus avellanarius. The sequence continues at coordinate 96,769,829 of NC_137787.1, read as the reverse complement.
AATCCCTAAGGCCACACCCAGGGACCCACCTTCTTCAGCCACATCCCACCACCCTAGATTTCCACTCAGTAAATCCATTAAAATGAATTTATCCACTGATAAGACTTCAACTCTCATAACTTAACTATACTGGCCCTGAACTTAATATGTGCGCTCTTTCAGGGATACTCTATTATCATATCATGACAGTTATGCTTGATAACTTCCAGAAACTATGGAGAACTTTACAGATGAATTTAGTTCATGATACTTGTAAAGCTTTACTTTACTTTATCAGCTTTGACTTTATCAGTTGTAATTATAGAAATTCTTTCCACTTTATTCCATGTGTTCAATTATCTCATAGTATGCTTCATGAACTGGCTTATGCCTTGCTCTTTCCAAATCTCTTCAGGGTCTGATACTTAGATTCTATGTTCCCCTACATGGGACCAGAACTGTCTGCCTGGACCAGGACATATCATATAAGGAAATATTGAATTCCCTGTTGCTCTACTCTCATATTGTTAAAACCCTCTACCAGTTGTAGTGATAATATTTTATTTTGTTGTTATTGTCGTTTTGTGTGTGGAAGGTGTGGTACTGGGGATTGAGTCCAGGGGCATCTGAGCTACACACATAACCCTATTTTTATTTTTATTTTGAGATATAATCTCTTTAGGTTGATGAGTCTCACTATTTGCTGAGGGTCTCCTGAAACCTGCCATCCTCCTATCTCAGCCTCCCGAGTACTAGGATTACAGCCATGTGCCACCACACCTGGATGTGTGGGTGCTTTGAGATACCTAGTTCTGCTACTCATACTCTACTTCTTCTACCCCTGTTCTAGCCATGAATCAGGGGACAAGTTTTTATATCCACCAGTCCTACCTTGTGTGGAGGTAGTGATGAGATCATGTTAAGTCCTTTATTTCATAATGTAATATACTTAATTTCTTTACTAATTAACCCCAAATTAAAACTTAAAATATTCAAGACATACACAGTGGACATTTACAGAGGAAAATATTTAGAGATGGGGAATATTTCCAGCATCCCTCCAGAATATAGCTAATATATTCAAAAGCAATGAATTAATAGAAGAGCTTTTTCATCACAGGAAAACTGTCATTTCTGTAGGACCAATGTTAAAATTTAACTAATTAGAAATTTAAAGCATTAAAATTATCAAAACACTTTGGGAACAAAAAGTTTTAAAATATATACTTGCATCACTAGTTTTAGAGAAAACAAGGAATGAAATCAGATTCTAGAGTTCTCCCAAGTTTTCTGAAACTTGTATTCTCTCATTTCTGGCAACCCTTTCCCTTGTGATACATAATCACCCCCAACGGGGGTCTTTCTCCAGTCTATTGCTTGTATTCAACACGCCTCATCACACTGTCACAGATCTTGCCTTCCTGGCCAGACCACTACCAGCAGAACACACTTTTCTTGCCTCTGGTGCTCACTCTTTTGAACTCCTCCTCCTTTGTCTAGTATCACAGAATACAGAATGGACCCAGGGATGACACATTGCACAGTAATAGACTGCTGCCATGCCTCGCCTAATGTACTTACATACATTTTGTTGTTAAATGCTGCCAAGCTAGTAAATTGTTTTCTTGTTTGTGACTGTTATGACAACAAATTAATAATAATGACAAGTGAGTCTAATAGAGCAAATGAGGTCACAACCACAAACTCATGATCCCTCTCCACTGATATCCAGATATTAAGATTGATTAATGAACCTACAAGGGTGTGGTCAAAGGCAAATTCTAACTAGGAACAATAGGCCCCCTGGGAGGAAGCTTAGTTACAAGAGTAGAAGGAGTTGGTAATAATAAGTATTTCTTTTCATCAAAGCTATTGGTGAATTGAGAGTACTTATCCCAACCTCATTCTGATGAAAATGTAATTACTACTACCATGATTGGTTTCAGTAATATGAGAGCCTCAGCAGGGTGAAGGCCTTTGAATTAAAACACACTTTACCACTTGTGAAGCTACTGTTCCTGGTACAAAACAACTGAGATCTGTGGTGGAAGGTGTATAGACCATTAATGGCATATTTATTAATTCACTGTGACAATGGAGATCTTAGATAAATTGGTCTCTACGGTGTTCATCCTCCAGAGGTATCAATATCTGCTCCTTCTGGAGAAACTATGAAGACAGAAATGGTAGGAATTGTTTGTAAATATTTATATATGCCTCTGGGAGTGTTGAGGTAACACAATGAGAGAAATTCCTAAAAATATTTGAAATATTCCAATTCGCTATATGAGAGACCAAAATCTTTATAATTTAAGATAATAAAGTAAATGTGCTATTTTGGCTTTTATCTACAAGTTGGTAAAAATTTCCTTATACACTGACTTCTTTCTAAAAACACTTGAACTTAATGAAATTGTGATTTCCCTGATGATATGGTTGCCTTGGTGTGGGTAAGACTATTAATTGCTGCTTATCTTCCATAGTTATTGAATTTTTAGTGAGTATACAATTTCTTGAATATGTATGGCATATTTTCAGTCTTCCTTGCAAGGTGTGTAGGGATCATAGAGCTGGGCCACTGCACAACCTACAAGTGATAACATTTCTTTTTTCTTTTCTTTTTTGTTTTTCTTTTTTGTTGCTATAGATTAAACCCAGGGACATTCTATCTCCAAGTTACCTCCCTGCCATTTTTTATTTTGAAACAAGGTCTTGTTAATTTGCCAAGTCTGGTAATGAACCTGTGATCCTTAAATCTCAGCCTCCCAAATACTGGAATTACAAGCATGTACCACCATGTTTAGCCAACATTTTCCTTCATGCCTGGCACCTGAACTGCAATGGCTGGAAAAGCTAGAGCGCAGGGCATCATCTCTCTGCTCACACACCCTTTCTATAGATGACAGGTAAGTCTGGCTTTCCATCTGTCTTGCAAATTATTCCGTGTGTGTGTGTGTGTGTGTGTGTGTGTGTGTGTGTGTGTGTGGCTGAGGATTGAACTCAGGCTCATTCTACCTCCAAGCCACACCCCAGCCCTATTTTATTTGTTATTTGGAAATAAAGTTTCCCAGCCTCACTAGGTTGCTAAGGCTGGTTTCAAACCTGCGAACCTCCTGTCTCAGCCTCTCAAGTACTGGGATTACAGGCATTGCCGCTAAACTCAGTAATTATTATTTTTTTTCCTTAACAGGACTCTTTCATCAGCCTTGTGGCCATCCCCCAAGAACATGCCCTTTGTTACTACACCTTTGTCTGCTTCCTCCATTCTTGCCCAGGTGATACAATCATCTCTGAAGGCTGCCAAGTGACTAAGCTTTGCCTAGAATAACAGGAAATGCCTTTACAACAGGGCTCCAAGCTTGTCTTTCTTCAGTCTTTCCAGAACACTAGTGGCATTTTGGAGAAAAGATATACATTACCCTCTCCAAGTTTGTACTCAGACTCTCATTTGCCCTGAAATAACCTCCTTCTCATTTCAGTCATGTGATAATGTTTGACTAGTGTTCAACATAGTTAGCTCTCAAAAGGTATTAGTTCCAGCCAGGTGTGATGGCATATGTCTGTAATGCCAGTACTTGGAAGGCCTATATAGGACTGCAGGTTTGAGGACAGCCTCAGCAAGTAGTGAGACTCTCATTAACCTAGTGAGATCCTGTTTCAAAATAAAAATAAAATAGAGATGGGGGTATAGCTCAGAGGTAGAATAACCCTGGACCCTGGGTTCACTCCCTATTCTCTCTCTCTCTCTCACACAGACACACACACACACACACACACACACACACACACACACACACACACGATGCTACTTTCATAAACAGAAATAAAGTTCATTATATCTTTCTTTTCTTGTGGGTGGTCTAAAAACAACATCAATTTTACCAGAAAAATCTATGCACCGCTTCTTCTGGGCTCCTGCAGCAGTTAGTCTTGTATTTCATTTTACTGCAAGACAGATCACATTATATTGGGCCCAGTTGCCTCCCTGCCCGTTCCTCGTCCCTCAACCAAAGGTTGCAAGTAGGTAACCCAAGGGTCAAAAATTATGCAGCCCACTAGTTTATATGCTCAGCATTACACTGTTAAGTATTTGAATTTGAAAGATTGGCCAATGCTATGTTTTGTCCCCCCCACACCTATGCAGGAATTGAATCCCCAAAGTCATTTGTTAATGGTATTAGGAGGACTGAAACTTAATCCCATTATGATGTTTAGGGATGAAGTCTTTAGGGAGTGATTAGATTGGACTATATAAGGTCACTTGGAAGGAGGCCCCATAATTGAACCCTGGTGGCTTTAAAAGGAGAGTAATAGAAAGATGACATAGAGACATAAACCTTTACTCCCACTTGGATGTGGGAGCCCTTGCAAGAGCCTGTACAATGCTGTTTGGGCCTTGTACCTCCAGAACCCTTAGCCAAAACACACCTCTTCTCTTTATAAAGCCTCATGCCTTAGGTATTTATTTATAAAAACAAAAGGCTGAATAATACAGTTGATACCTTCTACTTTCTCAAGCTCTAGGTTTCCTTATATCTTATCCTTCTACATATTTCACATAATCACAAATAAGTTCCTGACCCAGCCGCTGTTTCCTAAACCATACTCCCGAGAGAGCACAGATCACAACCCAATTAAGTGGACATTCAAGAACTTACAAAAGGAAATGAGCCAACAATCCTTCTTACTGTTTTGGCCTTACCTAGAGCCTAAGCTTCAGGAAAAAAAAAAAGAGTTACAGTACACCTGGAGTGTTTGCATTTTAATGATGATTGCAACATCATAAAACCTTTAATAACTCCTCAACATAACTCTTTAAAAAGAAAGCTCTTTTAAGGTAAATGGCAACTAAATGCTGAAATAGTTCAAGTGTTTTTTTTGAGTTCTTCACTGACCAATGGAAAGACCAGAACAGAAGGTGGGGAAACAGGGAACAGGGCTTGATTAGGTCCAGGTTTATAAAAACAAAAACAAAAACAAAAACAAAAAACAATCACTGTTGCCGTAAGTGATGGCAACTCCCAGTCAGATCTTCACCTCCATCTTCTTCACACTCTTTACAGTGGTCACAGTGGAGTGGGGAGGTCTCACCAAATACAAAATTGCTTGTGTTAGCCTTTTTAACATTAACAGAGAAGGTGAGCTTTCTTTCAGCATACATTTGAAAGTGGGAGATTTTACTTAATGAAATAAACATAATATAATCTCATTGTAAGAACAGAGAGATAAAAAAGGAAAAAGAAAGAAAGACATACCACCTAGGAATATGAATACATTTTTACAATTGCTTCAAGATTCAGAGTGTGAATTTTTTAATACTTAATATCCTAAGTTGTCTTCTTTGCTCCCATTGAAATAACTCTGTAAGTTTGGAGTTTATTTTTAAAACAATTTTTCCAAATCAGTGGGATGAAATTACCATATTTTTCAGCAATATAAAATAGTTTTACAGTTTAGCACTTGAAAAACAACCCCTATCCATCACCAGCGGTAACTGAAGCACTTTATATGCCAAACAATTTAGCTCAAACTGGAACACCACTGACTGGTGACACAATAATTCTTGCCTTTCTAGTGTCTGCCATGTCTTCACATCAATAAGTACTAAATATAAAGTCAAGTCAATCTTGAGGCACTTTTTCAAAACATTTATAAAACCTGAGGTAGGTTGTGGGAAAATCCTATTATTAAAAAGATTAACTTATTAAAAGTATAACTATAAATGTTTTCCTGAAAGTACCACTTGAGGAAAACAGCCATTATTATCTACCTAACACGTTTACAAGAAGAAATATTTAGTGATCTGATAAAATGCTAGTTGAATCTGCTAAGTATTAAAGGCAGATTTTGGGAGGGAATTAAGTTGTTTATTTTCTGCAAGTTAACAGTGTATCAACATGTAAACTTGATTATCCTCCAAATTCTGCCCCTCTCTGAAAAATGTCAGTCTACTATTCTTACACACTATTTTTCTCCCAAAAATGTTTATTTCTGTCCAAAGTTAAGGGAAAAGTTACTTTTGTGGGAAAACATATTGGAAAGGTATTTTAGAAGCTTATTTTAACAGATATGAATATTCAGCATAAGAAAGATAAATATTACATGAATAAATTTAATATCTAATTCATGTTATGATATGTACATATTTATTGCTAATATATCTTATATACCCCTTATAATGAAATCAAACTTAGACGATTTTCTCAAACTAGTAAATATTTTCCTCCCATTTCTTCTATTGGAAAGCAACCAAATTCACTGTCAATAACACTGGAGAAATACCTGGAAAATTTTATAAAAAGGCTAAGTAGCAGATTTTCTATTAGTTTATTCATTCACTCATCAAATATTTTCTAAGCATCTTCTCTGTGCCAGTGAGTCAGAAGAGAAGCAAAAGTGTGGTATATAAAACTGACAGCCATTTTTTTTTTTATTGGCCAAAACAGTGACTGAAGGATGTAGCACGTCTCAGTAGCTGGAACAAACAAAGTTCAACTACCGAGAAGGCAGCATATTGACAAACAAAATAAGCAGAGCAGCAGAAGATACCACAAGAAACCACAGCTTAAGGAAATCCAGTTCTTTGAATGCAAGATGCTTTGCAAAAAGCCCAAGCATGGGACTGAGCTGGTGTGGCGGCCAGTGCCATCTCTGGTCGCTGGCCCAAAGCTCCATTGCCAGGTTCAGGGCGGCTTCAGTGCTGCATCCCCAAAAATCTTGACAAATAATCCAAGAATTTGAAGTGTAGAAAGCAGAATACAAAATCAATCTAAAGAAATCAGTTGTTTTTTTCATTTGGCAACAATGAATCCAAAATGAAAGAAATAAAGAAAACAATTCCATTTACTATAACCTCAAAACCAATAAAATACATAGGAATAAACCTAACCACAGATATAAAAAAAAACCTCTACATTGAAAACTAGGAAATATTAAAGAAAGAAATTGAAGAAGACCTTGGAAGATGGAAAGATCTCCCACATTCATGGATATGCAGACAAATATCATCAAAATGGCCATTCTGCCAAAAGTGATCTACAGATTCAATGCAATTCCTATCAAAATACCAATGACATTCTTCATAGACCTAGAAAAATCAGTCATGAATTTTATATGGAAAAAGAAAAGACCCAGAATAGCCAAAGTAATTCTCAGCAATAAGAACCATGCAGGAGGCATCACAATCCCTGACTTCAAATGATAGTATAGAGCAATAGTAGTACAAACAGCATGGTATGGCACAACAACAGGCATACAGACCAGTGGAACAGAATAGAAAATACAGACACAAACCCACACACCTATAGTCAGTTAATCTTTGACAAAGGGGCCAAACTCATATGCTGAAGAAAAGACAGACCTTTTCAACAAGTGGTGATGGGAGAACTGGCTATGCATTTGTAGAAAGATGGAACTAAATCTTTACCTCTCAACATGCACAGGAATCAACTCGAGATGGATCAAAGACTTAGAAATTAGAACAGAGACTGAAGATATTAGAGGAGGGCATAAGCTCAACACTCCAACATATAGGCACAGAGAGTAATTTTCTCAACAAGACCACCAAAGTGCAGGAAATTAAAGCAAGAATTAACAAGTGGGATGGCATCAAACTAAAATTTTCTTCTCGTCAAAGGAAACCATCAAGAACCTAAAGAGAAAGCCTACAGAAAGGGAGTAAATCTTTATCAGCCACCACTCTGAGAGAAGGCTAATATCCATAATATACAAAGAGTTCAAAAGACTCTACACAAGCAAAACAAATAGCCCAATCAAGAAATGGGCAACCAAATTGAATAGACACTTCACAAAAGAAGAGATACAAATAGCCAATAGATACATGAAAAAATGTTCAACATCATTAGCCATTAGGGAGATGCAAATCAAAACTATGCTGAGATTCCATCTAATCCCAATCAGAGTGGCAAACATAAAGAAATCAAATAACAAAAAATGCTAGCGAGGATGTGGGGAAAGAGAAATTCTCTTACACTATTGATGGGAGTGCAAACTAGTTCAGCTGCTATGGAGATCAGTGTGGAGATGCCTTGGAAAACTGGGAATGGATCCACCATAAGATCTGGCTATAGCATTCCTGGTATCTTTCCAAAAGGGTTGAAATCAGAGAACTACAGTAGCATATGCATAGCCATGTTCATAGCAGCACAATTTGTAATAGCCAAAATATGGTCCCAATCTAGTCTCCATCAACAGATGACTGGATTGCAAAAATATGGGAACTACACACAATGGGATCCTGCTCAGCAATAGAGAACAAAACCATGTCATTTGCAAGAAGTTGGAAAGACCTGGAGAAAATTATGTTAAGTGAGATCGGCCAAGCACAGCTAGAGAAACGACATATGTTTTCTCTAATATGCCCAAACTAGTGAGTTTTAGGGATATAGAAGGACTCCAGACAATGAAGAGGAATCCTCAGAAAAGCTGAAATGGAAGAGTGGGAAATGAGGAAGGCTAATTAATGGAAGAACTACATTTGAATATGTGTACAAGTGTGCATGTAGCCTGGTCAACCTGGACAAGTTGTTGGGGGGTGCGAAGGGAAAGTTGGGGGGAGGGCACTAAGCACTGTGTGAATGTATGCCATTTGCAATATGATCCACATAATAAATAAATAAATAATAAATATATAAATAAATAAAACTGACAGCCAAAGAAAAATTTGTGATCCAGGGAAGCTAAATAGTAACTCGGGCAGGCCATTCCTCCCATCACTGTCTTCTTTGAGAGGATTTTTTGAGAATACATATAAAATAATGCCTGTTTCCTCTCTCTCTTTGTGACCCAGTCAATAAAATTTATAAGTTCTTTCCAACAAGAAAAGGAACCAGGAATATAGACTGCATCAAAACTCTTACAAAAGTGTAAAGCTTCTTATGGGTTGTATCTTTATTCAATCTTTAATGAATTATATAGTTGGTATTAAAAATGGAGCGGTTTATAAATTTGAGTTCTCATTAGCATATGTTAAATATTATTTATTAGAATGTTAACAATGTATTAGTTTTAAATTTAGTTACCAAATTTCTTCACATAATTAAGTCTAATTAATGCAGAGGGATTTCAGATAGAGAATATTCTAATTTTGAATATTCTCTTTTGTATTGCTCTTTTGTATATTTTTTCTTTTAAATTATCATTAGAAAAACAGCACGAGTCAAAATTATTGCACAGTCCATAAGTACAGTTCAGTTATTGGGCAGGGAAAGAGTTTTACATAACAGCATTTCCATCTTGGGGGTCCTAGAATCACTTGAGGCTCAGGACACAGCTTTCTCAGGATAACACATGGTATGATGAGAAATCACAAGCTCTTGAATGGCTCCTGCAAATAGCCCTAATGTCCTTCTCCCTGTATCCTGGAGTTCAAAACTGTAACACTAGAATCTAAGCTCCTTAGGGTCAAGAATGAGTTCTCATTCAGCTTTCTCATTTATATAATTTTTTTTTTTTTGGTGGTACTGGGGTTCCTAGAAACCCTTCTACCTCTGAGCTATACTCCCAGACCTATTTTATACTTTTTTTTTTGGAAACAGGGTCTCTTAAGCCAGCGAGGCTGGCTTCAAACCTGCGTGATCCTCCTGTCTACTCCTGTCTCCACCTCCCAAGCACGGGGATTACAAGTGTGCACCACCATGCCCGGCTATATAATCATTTTTTAATACCTCCTCTGTGTCAGATATTGTGGCAAACTGTTATAAAATAAAAGATAGCTTCCATGGTCTGTTTCTGTATCTTGAAGGTGAGAACACTATGAATACCTTCTTAGGGATATGAGAGTAAGTGAAATAAAGAAACCTTATCTCACTGCCTATTCAAGGGCATCACTACAAAATTTTACTTGACATGATGTGCTGTACCACAGATGAAAATTACAGATTTTTTTTTCCTTTCTGATGACAGAGATGCCAGGAATTTTCATAGGTAGTATTCTTCACATTGTCTTGCAGAGCAGGGCTGGGACTAGGGGGAAGCAAGAAGAGAAGGAAAACCCCAAACTGAAAAAGGCACCCACTCTCAGGTGTGCATAAGTGCTACTTTGTACCTTTACAACATGAATAAGGAGCACCTCCCTAAACTTTGCACTCTTGGTGCTTCCTTGACCTTCAGTTCTGTTAACTCTCTCACTAAGGAAGAGGGATCATCTTAGAACTGGTAACAACTGCATTCTTTAGGAGTACAGGAAGTTACCCATCTTTCACAGTAGAGGTATAAGAAGACATTTGAATTCTGAGCAACTAAGAAGAAACTGCTTATTATAGGTTAATAGGGCTTCTCCAGATTCCTGTCACCAAGAACTATGAATGTGACCATATGTGAAAATCAGGTTTTTGTGGATGTAAGCAAGATAAAATTATAATGGATGAGCGTGAGCTCCCAAACCAAGATGACTCTTGTCTTTATAAGAAAGGGAAATTTAAACACAGATATGTAGACACATGTGCAGACAGGTAAAGGCCATGCGAGACAGGGGCAGAGACTGGGGTGATGAATGTGCAAGCTAAGTAACACCAAAGACAGCCGACGGCCACCGGAAGCTGGGAGAGGCAAGAGTAATTCTTCCTGAGAGCCTCTGGAACATGGACCTTCTAACTTTGAGCCTCCAGAATTGTAGGACAATACTTTTCTGTTGTTTGAAGCTACCTATTTTTTGCTAACCTATTAATGACATTCATGGGAAACAAATACATTACCCCATCATTAAATGTGAATCCCTGGGGAGGAAAGGAAGAGAATAGTCTGCATCTCTGTGAGGCCTTCTCGTCCCCTGTGGGGTCTATGGACACAAACCGAAAGAGCACTAAGTTTCAAACCCTGGGAGCATCATGTAGGAGCAGCTCTAAGTGAATTTATCAAAAGAGCCACGGAAGTCCGTGGTTTCCACCATCCATATCAGAAGAGTAGACAAACATCTTTTTACTCTCTAGAGGGGAGGTGTTTCTCAGGGGCACTAAGTACCAGTAATGATCAAGGAAACAATAGTAGTCTCCCCCTCTGAGTGTGGAAGCTAGAGAGATCACCCTTTCTTTTCTGGCTAACTATACTAGCAGAGGCCCTGGACAGTTTGAAACTAGACAGGACTACAAAACCTTGATTCATGAAAATTAAGATCTGCATAAGATTTTGCAGAAACATGACAACCTATACTGAAAGACAAATGGGAGTGTACTAAAGAAGGATAGGTGGAGGAACATTTTAGGTGGGGGATATAGCAAAAATAAGGGCCTAAATGTGGTGCAAAATGGAACATTGGACCTCTGAAAAGAACTGAGAAAAACAAGAGTGTAGACTAAGGGTAGGAGCTTCAAGACATGAGATGAATAAATGAGGGAAGCAGAGGAAATGGTGGAGTTTGTGGGAGTGGAGGAAAAATACTGGATTCTGAAACCAGACATAAAACTCCAAACATATTTTGAAATGAAAATATTTTTTCGTTTCATTAGAACTATTATATCAACCTATGATTGCATTGTGTATTAGACAGATATTAGTGTGCTAGCGAAAAGATTACATCAGTATTTCTAATAATGATTTTATAGATTATTGTGCTCCTGAATTCCAACCAACTGGTTTACAAAGAAGCCCAATCTATTTCTTAAAGACAAGCTAGCTATACTTGGTAATTTGCCACACCCTACGATGGCCTTGAGCCTATAAAGGGAATACAGTTCAACATAAATTAACCTCTGCCACCACTGCATCTTGAATTGCTGATGAGAAAATCTACTACATTTTCAATATTCATGTGTTCTTTTTTCATTAAGATAGCCAGCAATGACACAATATATTGTGATAAAATGGAACTGGAGACCAGAACTAAAGTACAGTTTGGAACATTCCCTTACTACTTACTCCTATCACGAAGCTGGAATAGAGCTGGGAGGGAACTAGATAGAATCTCTTTCAGCCCCTGAACCAAAAACTGTTGATCCTTGGAAAATTCCAGAGACAGTCAGCCATATTTTCATAGGAAAATCTATATACTTAGCTTTAGTGTGAAGGAAGATACACCTAGACTTACTAAGCAAAAGCAATGGATATTGAATAAGGATGACAGGGGCCTTTCTTGAATTTTCTTCTTGCTCATGAATTAAATCCTCATAGAGATGAGAATCTCATCATCATGCAGCCCTAGGAAAGGACATGACTGATTGAGTTTATGTAGTAATAGCTGGTACCTCTCATGCCTCCAGGAAGAAAACATAAAATAAAGATGCCTGTACCATGAAATAGTCAAATACGTTCTTCAGAATTCAAGGATTTAAATTATTCATTGACAAGGACTTTTTTTTCTTCCTTTCTCTCTCCCTCTATTTTTTAAGGAGAATTAAAGGTGAAATAAATGCCCTAATTTTTCTGTCACAATATAAAATATCAGTGCTAATGTTCAAATGTGCCCTCAGCACACAGCATGTCCCCATACTATAACCAATTTTCTAAAAGGTGAAAGTGTATGCAAAATAAACCAAAGGAACAGAAAGCAACTGGGTGTGAGAAAATAGCTAATAGCAAATGACATTTGGAATGAAAGACAGGAAGCAGAAATCCACAGTACTATGTTCTATACGTAAATGGATCGAGTGTAGGAATGTACCAAAGACATTTGATAATCAATATAACATTACCCTGAAGGCCATATTCAACTCTAATCTCAAAAACCAAACCCAAGGAAATGGAACATTTAAATTAGAAGGACTTTTAGTGACAAAATGGCAAAAAAAAAACCCTTTAATGTACTTGTATATGAGGAGATTTATAACTTAAGGGTTATTTTTCATAGGCGGTTTTGTCAAACAATGTTAAGAAAAGGGGGAAAAAAATGTCTTCGGTCTTTCCTGTCACCAGACCTTTGTAATCACCACAATTCAACATGACACCATAACTTGGAAGAAATTCTCCCCGGCATCCATTTAAGTGGACACTAATTGGAAAGTTCAGTGAACAGAAAAAGGCTGTGAACAATATATATTTCAACTTGCTGTGCCCGGCCCTGACCTTAAATGACAAGGAGGATAAAAATGGTTAAACACAGCCTCTAGCTGCAGCTCTGTATTGTGAAACCACACTGTGCATTAGTTCCAGGAAAAACATCCACCACATGGTTAGACCTTCAAAAAACCTGGAAATCAAAGAGGACCAGTCTGCCTCATACACATCTCTTACCAGGAGCAGCTGTGTCCCCTGCACTGAAGTTAGGCGCTCTGCAGGTGAGGATGTTATGGTCAGGCATCCTTGAAAACCTGAGCTCGGAAGACAGACAAGCAAGGATCCCAGCTTTGGCTCCATCTATTCTCAGGCAAAGCAACATCTGTAAAACAGGAATAGTGTTAACAGTATGATAGGCTGGTGCGAGGATGGATTTAGTTGATGCATGTGTGGCATAGCACCTGCCACATAGTAAGTGTAGCTTTGGTCATAGCTAGCACACACTGAGGGATGACAGTTTAACAAACGTGTCTCTCACTTCAACCTTATAAGGTACATATTATGATTATCCCCATTTTACAGAGGAAAAGACTGGCACAGGAAGAATGCATAACTTGCCTAAGGTCACACAACTCTTTACCAGTACACTGAGACTCCTGATTCCAGTTTTCACATACTTCCTCTCATTCAATTTTGTTGAGTAAATAAAGAATGAATGACCAAATGGTAATTACTTATTCTTGAAGATCTAATTGGAAATTATAGGAAGAAACAATGTAGCCATGAAGTAAGAATAAATATAATTGGCAGCCACCTTCAAACCTCTGGAGCACCAAGCTCTACAAACCATAAATAGAGACAGAAAGGGCTGTAGGAAGCATTGGGGCATCGCCTCCATGCCAGGGCAGGGGATGCCTAACTGGTTGCAGAAGATCGCAGGAAACTTGGTTCTCAGAGCAGTTCTTCCTGCCCTGACTTTTAAGTAGCCTCAGTGCCCTATTAATACTTTTTCTTCCTGACCTAAATGAGAAAAGATATTTATTTTATATTCTGGATCCCAAAATTTCCAACTAGTCAAGGTTTGGTTTCTCAATCTACACCTGGCATCCAGATCTATACTCAGAAGTTATATTCTCTATGATCCTTGGAGAAATAGAAAGGCTATGTGTTATAAAGGCTAAACCCTAGTGATTTGAAGACCAAGGGAGAGAAGCAAAATTAATAGTATTTGTATAATCTGCAGTACTTGGATCTTTGCAGAAGTCCTTTATAAAAGAGAGAAGTTGGGTCCTGAATTATAACATGTACAAGGTTACAGAATACATGCTAGAACTAGGATCTAAACCCAGGCCTCTATGCTGGAATTACACCTTACTCTTAGGCTAGCTGTGGTAGTTCTAAGGTCACACAGTTCTTTAGTAGTGCAGTTTTTAATAGTAGCTCTTTAGGAAGCTGTTATTTATGAAAAATATTCTGGAGGAACTATCCCACTAGTTCCTGGCTGCTGGATATTCTGACCCAGCAGAGAGAATTGCAGGAGGCTAAGAAACGCATTGTTCTGACTGGACAGCACATAGAGAACTCTGACTTCTTTTAACAGATCCTACCCCATAGTCATTGGGCTCAGCATTCATTAGGGCCTGATCAAATAAAGATATCCAGCCAGGCGTGAGGGCGCACGCTTGTAATCCCTGTGCTTGGGAGGCTGAGACAGGAGGATCGCACAGGTTTGAGGCCAGCCTCAGCTACTTAGTGAGGCTCTCGGCAACTTAGTGAGACCCTTTTTCCAAATATGAAATAGGTCTGGGAGTATAGCTTGGAGGTAAAAAGCCTCTGGGTTCCACCCCCAGTACCACCAAAAAAAAAAAAAAAATCAAATAAAGAAACCCACTTCCCCAACCACAGTGATTAGCTTCAGAGACAGATGCATAACCCAATGGAAGCTAATTAGAATCTCCTCCTGGAGTGGGTACAGTTGATAGGAGAGAGAGGTTCTCTTTCAAGTGAGATTTCAAAGATGAAATGATATGTATCCATGGTCTTTACTGTCAATCTTCTGGTTCTTTACAGTAAATACTTCATGCCATGGATCAGAAGCCTGTTTTAAGAATGCAGGCAAGACAGAACAACTAGAAATCTGGAGTGAGATTTACAGAAGGAACCAGTTCTTGAGGCCCTGTGGCTGCAACTCTTCTTACCATTCTCTGACCTCACTCCGGTAGTCTTCCTAGTCAAATGAGGCAATGCTTTTCTTTTCTTGCTTAAGCTAGTCTCAGCATCCTCCCTTTTTAAAGCTTTCTTGGGATGTACACCAGGCTAAAATCTTGACTTATGCATCTTATCACCATTACCCCCCTGTATTGGAATGTCAACCCCATAAGAGAAAACTCTGGTGTCTTTCATTTTCTTCTCTATCTCCAGCATCTAGATGAAAGCCGGCACCCAGGAGAGAGTGAGTGGATGGATGAACATGTGAGTGAGGCAGAGCCTGAGTCCATGACAACCAAAGCTCTCCCAGAGAGGTGCTTTGCAGTGACACATGAGCTCTGAAGCTAGTGAGGTGCAGGTAAGTTCATAGCGGCTCTGTGCAGACCAAGCCACTTTAGGAACTGAACAGACACACCTCCTGTCCTTTGAGTAGGAAGACAGTGAGTGGGGTTTTCTTCAGCCGCTAGGAAGCCTCAGGAGTCACCTACTGACTAGACAAGAGGACTACACTGCTGGACCTTCTTCTAAAACAAGAAACATATTAGGGATGGGGAGGTTGTTTGGTTTTGTTTTTTTCAGTCTGTCCAGTGTCCTGGAATGACAACATAGAAAGCATTTAAATTGTCTAGCTCTCAGATACCATGAAATGCAGCCCTGTCCCTTTAGAGTATAGACCACAACCACATTTAAACACTGAGTTAGAAATTGTTCGGGATATCAGCAGATGATGTTTTCTACATGTGATGAAACATTAGATGATAAAATATATAGAAAAAGATCTCACATCCTAGGCGGTAAATGAAAGTGAATAATGAAATGTGGGTTTCCTAAAAAGAAAAGCAAAACATGAAGAAAAGAACCACATGGATTTTACTTTTGAATCTATTCAAGTGTCAATTATATTCTGAAGAGAAAATAATTTTAATTAAATTGAGATTTTCTGGGTCTGTCTTCCATTTGAACTTGTGTTTTGTAAATGAAATCCAATGAGACAACAATGTATGTGTGTGAACAAAGAAAACTGGCAAAATGAGTGTATTCACTTTTTTACCATCCCATTTGTAAGTACCATTTGTGATATCCCACAGGCATGGAATTCCAATGGGTCTGTGTGGCATAGGAGTTTAAAGAGATGCAACATAAGTACCAAATAAATACGTGTGGAATACAAACTTCCAAAAAATGTTGGTAGTATGTGCACATATCAAAAACAAAAAAAAAAGATGCAAAGCCGGGCGTGGTGGCGCACGCTTGTAATCCCCACGCTTGGGAGGCGGAGACAGGAGGATTGTGCAGGTTCGAAGCTGGCTTAAGAGACCCTGTTTCCGCCGGGCGTGGTGGCGCACGCTTGTAATCCCCGCTCTTGGGAGGCGGAGACAGGAGGAGGATCGCGCAGGTTCGAAGCCAGGCGCGCTGGCGTAAGAGACCCTGCTTCAAAAATATAAAATAGGTCTGGGAGTGTAGCCCGGAGGTAGAAGGGCTTCCAGGAACCCCAGTACCACCAAAAAAAAAAAAAAAGAGAGACCCTGTTTCCAAATAAAAATATAAAATAGGTCTGGGAGTGTAGCCCGGAGGTAGAAGGGCTTCCAGGAACCCCAGTACCACCAAAAAAGATGCAAAATGTAATTATTATTCTAATATTAATGGACATTGAGGTATCTTTAATTTGACAATATTAAGAATAGTCTTACTATGAATTCGGTATATACATTGTAATGGACACATTTCTGTGGAATATTTATCTACAAGTGGAATTACCAGGTCACAAGATACGTATATATTAACATAGTGTATCGTAGCCTGACTTTCAAAGCAATTATATTAATTCTATCATTATAAACATTCTACCTATTCCATGTCTTTAAATACAGTAAAGATTTTAGGGTTTTAAATAAGTAATAAAAGGCTATTAAAAACAAAACAAAAAATAAATGTTAGTCTTCCTGGGGAGAGTGTGGTGGCATTTCATTGTGGATTTAGTTCACAGATCCTTGCTCCCTAAAGATTTAGCACTATTTCAAATATGTATTAGCCATTTCTCGGCCTTCTTAAGAAGCGCCCATTTTTCTATTAGTTTAGCTAATAGAAGTAGACTACATTCTATATCATGTCTTTGTCAGATGAATATATTGCAAACAACTGTTCTGTAGCTTAAATTTTCACTTTTTATATTTCTAAATTTAATGCAGTTTATTTATTAATATTATTCTTTTGAGTAAATGATTATCATGTGTGTCCCTTTGGTTGTTTTACCTTCTGAATTTATCTCCATGTTCTATGTTGAATTGATTTTTTTACATACGATATGAGAGAGGTGTCAACATTTCATTTTTTCCACATGGCTATTCAATTGATCCCACACTATTTATTGAAAAATCCATGTTTCCCTACTGCACTATAGTTGTATTTTTCTCATAAATCAAGTGACTGTGTATGACTCTCTGGAATCTCTTATGTCTGTACTTGTTGAAAGAGTTCTTTTATCATATAAGTTTCTCATTGTTATGCAGGTTTTTTTCTCTATTCCAAATCCATTTGTCTATCCTTGTCAAGTACCATATAACCTGAATTCCATTTGATTTCTTAAAGTGTGAATTATTTATAATATATAAATATTTTATATTATATAAAATATATATTATATATGTATCTATGATACATATATGTATGTGTTACATGTATATATATATGTGTGTGTATGTGTGTGTGTATATATATACATATATATATATATTCCTCAACTTGTTATTTTTTCTTATTGTCTTGCCGATTCCTGGCCCTGACCAAACATTTTGATGAGCAGATAAAATATGGTATCATAAGAATATTATGTTGTTATAAGTATCTTGACAATGATCTGAAAAATAGAATTGTAAAGATCAGAAAACCAAGATAAATGATAAGAGTCTACCTTGATATTAGAAATGAAAATTAAAGAACAGACCTAATGTTATGACAACAGTGGGGTAGAGAACACAGACCTGACTGAACATACAAAGAGAAGTCCAGGGTAAAGCCAAGCATTACTGCACAGTTTGACGCCAAGGAAACTGAAAAATGCATGATGGAAACATTTATTGATATAGGGAAGAACAGCCAGGCATGGTGGCATATGCTTGTAATGCCAGTACTTGGAAAGTTGAGACAGGAGGATTGCAGGTTTCCAGGCAGCTTCAGAAACTTAGGTCCTTCACAACCTATTGAGACCCTGTTTCAAAATTATAAAAATAAAATAAAATAGCTGGAGATGTAGCTCTGAGGTAGAAGTCAGTCCCCTGACTTAAATTCTCAGTACCATAAATGAAAGAAAGAATAAATGGAGGAAAGGAAGGAAGGAAGGAAGGAAGGAAGGAAGGAAGGAAGGAAGGAAGGAAGGAAGGAAGGAAGGAAGGAAGGAAGGACAAAAGCTGATTTAAAGAATTGGGGAAAGAGTTTAACAGATAACAGGTGGAGTTTAAATTACTTTAAAAACTCTACATCTCTGAAGCTCAGAAAATAAAACAAAGAGGAAGAAGAATAGTATTGCACAGAGGGAAATGCACCAAGTGATGTGTGTATGTATATTTGTATCACTTTGAATCTTACTATGATGTATGATTACAATGCACTAATAAAAGTTAAAAAAGAAAAGAACCATAGCTGCAAGTTCCCAGCAAAGCACTGGTAATGGTAGATTGAAGGATGGCAGAGATCAGGGATAGACATAGTGAGTCAAGATGTTATGTACACTTTTTAATATACTGTAGATTAAATGGGGAATCAAAGGGAGAGTGCATGAAAATAGGATAGGGGAAGAAGAGAATGGAGTTCAAAAAAGAGACAAATAAAGGTTGGACAGAAGAAGGAGATAAAAAGGAATAAAGGAAAGAGAAAAAAGGTTTTGAAGGTTAGTTCATAAAGAAGAGCTAGCTATATCTTTATTCCAATGTGAACTCCTTGTATCAATGAACACATTCTATTAGAAAATTCTCTTGGTAGGCCATTCATGTGGCAGAAGCTCTGAAACTATGCCTTCTGGAGGACTGTGCAGACAACTTCCAGCAGACAACTTGTGAGCTGATGGGGCAGATGTTTGGGGCCACTGGATTTCTTCTCAATGTGTATGAAATTGGAGTGACAGCCTAAGTGGGCAGGTGCTTATTCCTTAGATTATTAGAGTATTCTTCTGAAGAATTAATGCCTAAACTAATCAAAGATCAGAATAAAGTGTCACATGCGGTGATTAAATCATTAAAATAGTGCCTTGCTAATTATATTTAAGAATTTTTATTGTATCACTTACATTTTATTCTGTTTCATTAAATTTTATAATGTTGTTTATTCACAGAGAGCATTAAGTGTTTTTTCTTTCTTTTTTTTTTTGCAATGTCACAGGGAGTGTTTAATTGAGCAAAGTATAAGCTCCAACATTCACACTGAAAGAGAACATCTATGTCAGAAAAACAGACATGTCCTTAAGGAAGGCAAGAGATAATAGAGATTAATTACTGGTTACAATCTCACTATACATTCTTTGACACAGCTTTCTGAAATATGCATCTTTTTTGGCTTTTCTCTCTCTACACTGGAGAGTTGCTTTAAGAATTAGCCTGTTATTTACAGGGTGGTGCAGTATTTACTAGCACTTGAGTGATCTCTGCTTTGAAAACAGGGATCCCTTTATAAAGAGACTCTGGAAAGACATTCTGTTTGGAGAGAATCTTTTTTTGTTGTTGTTTGTTTTATCTATTGAATTCTTGTTTTATTTTATTTTATTATCACTTAGAGATAACATTTTATTTTATTTTATTTTACTTATTTCTTTGATGGTACTGGGGGTGGAACCCAGAGGCTTTCTACCTCCAGACTATACTTCCAGACCTATTTTATACTTTATTTGGAAACAGGGTCTCACTAAGTTGCTGAGAGCCTCACTAAATAGCTGAGGCTGGCTTTGAACCTGCGCGATCCTCCTGTCTCAGCCTCCCAAGTGCGGGGATTACAAGCCTGCGCCACCACACCCAGCTATAACATTTTAATATTTCTTTCTTATTTTCTTTCTTACCAGAGGATATTTTTCTTTTTTTTTTTAGGTGAAACTATCATACATTTATTTATTTATTTTTACAGAAAAAAATTTATCCTAACATGAAATATGAACTCTAAATACAGAAAACAATCTCAAAAAAGAACACAGCTAGAAGATGTACATTTTCTGATTTCAAACCTTATAAAGCTACAGTAATTGATACAGTGTAGTACTGCTATAAAGGCAGATATACAAACCAGTGGAGTAAAATAAAAAGCCTAGAAATAAATTCCTCCATATATGGTCAAGTTATTTTTGACAAGGTTTCCAAGAACATTTGGTGAAGGAAATAATAATCTTTTCACTAAATATTGTTGAAAAATAATAAGTACATGAAAAAGAATAAAATTGGACCCTTACCTACCACCAGATATAAATAGTAACTCAAAATAGATAAAAGACCTAAATGTAAATCTTAAGACTATAAACTTTTAGAAGAAAACCTGGTCATAAAATTTCACAACATTGAAATTGGCAGTGATTTCTTGGATATGATTCCAAAGGCACCGGCAAAAAAGAATAAACAAACTTCATAAAAAAATAAATAAAATTATACATCCAAAGACAATGTAAACAGAATTAAAAGTTACTGATAGAATGGGATAGAATATTTCCAAAAGCTATATCTGAAGGTATATTAATATTCCAAATACAAATCCTAAAAATTAGCAACAATAAAAGCAAACAATACAATTTAGAAATAGGTAAAAGACTAAAATAGATAATAAATCTCCAAAGATTTTTATATGACCAATAAACACATGAATATCACTCATCATTATCATAATATAACTAATCATTAAGGAAATACAAATAAAAACTATAGTGAAATACTACTTCACATTTGTTAGGATGGCTACTTAATATGAATTACCTTGCTCCAGCCCTTTACCTTGAATTTGTTACGATCTTTACTTGTAAAGTGTGTTTCTTGTAAGCAGCAGATGAATGGATTCTGGTTTTTAATCCATTTTGCCAATTTATGTCTTTTTATTGGAGAGTTGAGGCCATTTACATTTAGTGTGATTATTGAGAGATATTTTTTAATTCCTAACATGTTAAGATTTTATTTCTGTTTGAAATACTGTTTATTCTTTTTTGCTTAGTTGTCTGCTGGATGGGAAATCTTGTTTCTCTAGTTCTGGTGCGTATTACCTATTTCTTTTTTGTAGTTAATCTCTTTGAGTATTTTCTCTATGTCTGGTTTTGAAGACATAAATTCCGTCAGTTTCTGTTTGTCATGGAAGCTTCTTATTTCCCCATCTAATTTGATAAATAGTTTTGCTGGGTAGGAAATTTTTAACTGGAAGTTGTTTTCTTTCAGAATTGGAATATGTTATTCCAAGCCCTTCTGGCTCTCATGACCTGGTTTGGGAAGTCTGGAGTGATTCTAATTCATTTGCCTCTGAATGTCACTTGGCCTTTTGCTTTTGTTGCCTTTAAGATTCTCTGCTTGGCTTCTACATTGGTCATTTTGATAGTTATGCGACGTGGGGAACCTTTTCTCTGATCCTGTCTAAAGGGAGCTCTATAAGTTTCCTGGACCTGTGTATCGACCCCTTGCTCTATGTTTGGAAATTTTTCTGCTATTGTTTCTTTGAAGAGATTATTGATCCCTTTGGTTTCACCTTCTTTTGCCTCCTCTATTCCGATTATTCTTAGGTTAGCTCTCTTAAAATGGGCCCATATTTCTTCAATGTCAGATTCCTGCTGTCTGATTTTTTTTCTAAGTTATAAATTATGTGTTCGTTTTTGGAGTGATCATCTTTTAGGAGTGAGATTCTATTCTCTATGTGGTCTAACTGATTGTTTATACTTTGAATTGAGGCCTTTTCCTCAATGTTTGCATCCTTTATCTCTTTTAGACTCTCTAAATTCTTTTCAAAGGTCCTGTATTATTTCTACAGTTATATTCCTGATTTGATCTTCTGGAGATCTCTGAAATTCTGTGTTATCAGGTTCTTATAATATGGGGTTGTGGGCATTCACTGCTCTATTGTTGTTCCTCTTTCCTATGATTTCCTATGATTTCAGAAGTTTGTGCCTTCTCTGGGTTCTTCCCCGGGTCACCACAACTTCACTTACGGTGCTCTAGATCTCAGCTCCTACTACTTCTTTACTGGGTTGTATCGCAAAGTCTCAGACCCAGGTATTTAATTGAGGCTGCGTGAGACCATGGGGGTGCCGGGCTGGACATTTTCCCATGGGGAGCTGCAACTAGGGTGTGGTATCCCTGCCACTGCTACTCCTTCATTGGGTTGGACTGCAAAATTCCAGACCCAGGGAGATTTTCAAAGCTGCACAAGTCCCTGGGGGTTTAGTGCTGGGATTTCTCCTTTAGGGTTCGCAATTTCGCTTACAGTTGTTGAGGGCGCTGATCTGGAGCTGTCATGGGTGTGGTGAACTCACTGCTGCCACTGGCAATATGGCACTGCTGCCACACCCTCGGCTGTGAGGCTGGAGCATTTCTTTTCTGGTTTTGAGCGCCTTTCTGAGTCCCTGGAAGGCATGATGAGCTTGGCCACTGGTAATTTTACATGTTCTTTGCACTGGAAGAACTGCTGAATTACACCGGAATAATCCACAGCTACTCACTTCAGCTCCTTGTTTACCTTTCCTCTCTGGAGCCTGGTGCTGTGAGGCAAGAGGGCACCGGCACAGCTCCACCACCACAATGCAGGCTGGTTTCTTTTCTGTTCTCTGGTGTTCTTCTAGTCTTCTTTTTCTCTGTCCCTTGTGTTTACATTTTTTATTTCTCTGCTTATAGTGTTTTCCGGCTATGAAAAGTGATGATTTTGTGACAATAGAGATTGAATGTTAGCAGGACTCGTAAATGCTGCTTTTCTCTGTCACCATCTTTCTGGAAGTCCACATTAAATGTTTTTGATGGCCTGTGCACAGGTTAATTTTACCCTGGAAGCCAGGTAAGGTGTTAACTACGTTCAGGTTGCACTTGATGGCTTGAAATGTGATTGTTTATTATACTTAAAGCTTAAAAGAGACTTCCAAAAATAAAGTAAGCTACCAACAACAGAAATAATAAAAGATTTGAATTGTTTTCTTAACATTCCTTTAGATCCTTTGATTTATCTAACTTTAAGTATTTTACACCAAATAGAGAACAGTGAAAAGTAACATGACTGAGAAAGTTCCAGCATCACTGATTAGAGTTTTGTACCAAAAATTTCACTGCTTCAGAAAAATGAAGAAAGATATTTAGAAATTTTTAGAAGTTGAAGTCCTAAATTTAGAAAAAGGTAAAAAACGAGACTTATCTTCCCCTAAAGTAGATTACCAAAATTTTATTTCAGAAGTACCTACTCTATAGCCAGAGGACAGGAACATCATTATCTCTGAAGACACAGAGACACAGAGAAAAATCTGAACAAACAGGTCTTGATAAGTTCCTTCTGTGTTATTACTATTAGGTTATAATCCCTTTGGTAAATCATACTTCTACATGACTATATACTTCATCACCAAACAGCATAAAATACCCATATTTCTCTGTTTTTTAGGGTATTTTTATTTCTGAAGGCTCTCATATAGCATAAAACTTAGGTTAAATAAACTTATATGTTTTCCTTGTATATAACCTTTTATTTTTATAAGAACCTTAGCTCTGAACCAGTGACGGGTGAGAATTTTTTTCTCCCTGCAAGACAAATGAGCTGGATGTAAATAGGGGCATATTGTTCTGCTACAAAAATATCCCAGAATGAGTGCTATAATTTGGATCATGACTGTCCCCCCAAAGGCTCATATATTAAAGTCTTGGACCAATAAAGCACTATTGGGAGGTAATGAAACCTTTAAGAGGTAGGACCTTAAGTCGCAGGGCCTTTCCTTGGAGGGGCTTATGGAACTCTGCCCCCTTCCTCTTGTTCTTCACTCTCTGCTTCACAAGGTGAATGATGTTGCTCTGTATGTGCCCCCCATCACAATGTGCCACCTCTCCATAGATCAAAGCAATGGGGACAACCAACCATGGATGGAAACTTCTAAGACTGTGACACCAAATAAACTTTTTTCACATTTTATGCATTTATTTATTTAATATTTTATTTATTTAATATTTAATGTTTATTTAATATTTATTTAATATTTAATGTTTATTTGATAATTTATTTATTTAATTTTTAATATTTAATAAAATATTAAATATTTAATATTTAATATTTTATTGCAATTACACATCACAGCAAGGTTCAAAGTTATACAAACAAATGTGCACACTAGTCTTGAGGAGTTTTCCTTCAGGTCCCACCACACACCCTCCCTTCACTGTAGGTAACAGTAAAATTGGTAGTGATACTTTTGTACATAGGCATAGCATAATTTGAACTGCTTGTTTTCATCAGTTCCTTATACATCAAAAGCTTGGGCATTTTGTTATGGTGATGAAAAGATGACTAACACACCGGGCAATTTATACACAATAGAAGTGCATTTGGGTTATAGTTCTTGAGTCTAGGAAGTCCAAGATTGAAGAGCCATTTCTGGTGAGGACCTTCTCGCTGTATCACAACACAGTAGAAGACATAACATGGTGTAGGAGCCCACACATACATGTGCGAGAGAGGAGGGGTGCATGCAGAGACTAAAGTTCCTTTTATAACAAACCCTTTTATAACAACTCTCATGATCACAGACCCACTTCCACAAAAATAGCATTGATGCAATTTTGAGATCAGAGCCTTCATCTCTAGGGTCTTTCCTCTCAATATGGTCACACTGGGAATTAAGTTTTCAACACACAAAATTTGGGGAACACAGTCAAATCATAGAACGTAGCTTATATGAAAATTAACATTTCTTATTTGTAAATTGGGCACAAATTTAAGATAGAAAAGAAGTCCACAGGGAAGTATTTTTCTCATCTCCTCCTTTTCCTAAGAATACCTGTGAAGAATGTTAATAAGCAAACACACCACATTAACTTGTAATGGCACATAAGCACAAACTCCAGTGGTTCATAGGCACTGTATCATAACTGGCAGCTCGATTACCAGAATAATTGTTTCATGAGAAAATTATTATAATGCCCAAGATCAAAGGCATTTCTACATACTTTAACAGTTTTCAAGACCAAATAAGAAATAGAATATAGAAATTACAAAATAGATTGCCAACCCAGACATGGTGATATACACCTATAATCCCAATACTTGGGAGCCTGAGACAGGAGAATTACAAATTTAAACCCAATCTCAGCAATCTGCCAAGACTCTATTTCAAACCAAAAAATAAAAAAGGCTGAAGATACAGCTTGGAGGTAGACTGCCCCTAGGTTCAATCTATAGCACCACAAAAAGAAAAGAACATATGTAGCCAAAACAAAATTATATGACCAAATGAAAACATCCAGAATTGTTTTGGCTACTTAATTTCTCAGTCTTAAAGATATTTTTCACTCCTTAAACCTCAACTAGCATGTTTTGTTATTGTCTTTGTACTCTCGAAATAATAGGTAAAGGTCAAATACATATAATCTTTGTTTTCCTTTCATAATTAAAATGTATGACATGATATATTTTAATTCCTTTTCTGTAGTTATCTTGATTAACAACATTTAAATATTTCAAGTAAGTATTTCAGACTTTCAAAATTAATTTATTAAAAATAAGAATTAATGTTTAATAAAGACTCTCGAACACAATCTAAGAGATACTGGGAAAGTATCTCAAAATGTTGATTTTCTAACCAGAAAATTGATCCTGAAAAAAAGTCACAGCCTAATTAGCATCACTCATGACTTTATAAAGTCTTCCTTTTATATTTTCAAGGAATGCAACAGCTTGAGTTAGATGAAAATTAAAATTCAGAAGCTGAATATGTCTATGTACTTGAACATTGTGTAAATTCACTGAGCTCAGACACACATTTGTTTACTTGAGAACTTTTCAATAAAATCTTTATAATATGCTTGCAGCTCCAAATAAGCTGTGAAAATCACAAATTCTAAAACTATGAATATATTTTTGTGAGGCGATGCACTGAAATTAACACTACACTTCTTGAATAGAAAAAAACACAAAGAGGTGTGTAGAATGTCTCCAATTTTCTTGGATAAGGAAACACAGCTGAGGTGTCTATCATGTCACTGGGTAGCAATTTCTTAAGGTGGCACAAGAGAAACTTCCAGTCAAAGACAGGAAAGTCGTCCTCTGCTGAGCACGCCTGGAAGTCTTCCACTTCGCATCCCTTAGACTTACAAAACATCTGGCAGTTTTCCTCACATTGCCTACTAGACTCTCCCCTGTTCTCCCACCCACAAAGCAAAAATCCACACAGTATTTTCAAGTGGAGTGAATTCCACTTGAACTGTTTCCAATCCCCATTAATATTATAAAGAGCAGATAAGATGAAAGTCCTTTGTAATATGATACTAAGAATAATAATAATGGCCAGCATATTTTACACACTATGCTTTCCTGAAGGTAGTAGCACTTCATTTTATGTAATCCTCACAATAGCATATAAGGTACATTCTGTATTTCATCACTTCTAGGAAGCCATCAGTTCTTTGTAATTTTTTTTAAAAATATTTAAATAAAAAAGGGGGAGGGAATGCTGCCAAATAAACTATGATGTGATGTTTCCTTGTCACTCTGAATGGTTTTATACTTGTAGAAAGAGTCCTCATATCATATAAGTCTCACTTGTTGCTTGGCATTTTTCTCATCTATTTCAAAGGAAGTTGGAATTTCTCCTGCCTTGTGCTTCATGGCTTGTTGTGTGATAAGCACTCCTTTTGCTGCACCTCAGTAACAAAATGTAATGCAATATCAACTACTCCTGGGTACCTTCTTTTCTCTCTCTCTCTCTCTCTCTCTTTTTTTTCTTCACCAGAAAATATAGCATGGTCTTCCAATGATAAAAAATATTTATTTAAAATTTAAACACACACTGATCTGCTTCTGCACATATAATAACTGTCTTAAAGTTTCATGAAGCTAATTTTTTTTATTTTTTAAGCTGATTTAAGTTGCCAATTAATCAGCATGCTCAGTAGCATCAATGCCTGTACCTCAGATGAAGTGATGACTCCAAGATCAGTGGCAACTGCGTGCATGTGTACCTAGCAATACCAACAACATTTCCTCTGCCTTGTGACCTACAGCGCTCAGAAAATATCATGAACTGCATGAGTAAGCTCAGTTTATGATGTGAAAACATAAAATGTTGTGTTTTTTACACTCTAAGAAATATGGTGTGTTCAAAACATCAGACAATTGTTTGGAGGCCATGCCAGAACTGTTATCTAGGACATCTGACTATGTTTTTTGAACTGCTACAGTATACTACTTTCAGAGAAATAAAGAAATAAAATGTCATGCTCTTAACTGCCATCATGAATTAAAGTTGGAACTCAATGTAATTTTTCACCTTAGGTTTATGGATTTAAATTCAAACGTTTGCTGTGACTTCTTGTGTTTTTGTTAAATAGTGACACCAGTCTTTGAACTGTGTTAAGAGGCAGCAGTTTCAGACTGTAGAGTTTATGATCTAAATTAAACAGGACAAGGCCAGGAAGAAGAAACGGCGAGAGATCATGAGAAGCTGGTGTTGGTTTCACTTTGCTTAATTTCCTGGTGCCAATTTCCATAATGATTCCTCACTTCACACTTCCCATCTCTTTTTCTCCCAATAATTTTTTTTGGAATGTCAAGCATGTGACAAGTGAAGAATCTGAGAAGTATATCTATATAGTATATCTATAACTTAGACCACAGAAAGGTAGAATAGTTAATTCAAGAATGTGCACTGGAGCCAGCCTGCCTGGGTCTGTATGCTGGCTCTGCCGCTAACCACCTCTATATGCTTCATCAAATTTTTTAACCTCTCTATGCCCCAGTTTCCTTATCAGCAATGTGTGTATAATAATAGCAAATTTCTGAACATAAAGAAAATTTATTCCTATAAATTTTAGTACAAGAGACTAAAAAGAACAGTCTTTAAAATGGAAATAATAAGATATTCAGGGACCAAAAGCACTCTTTTTTATTGTTATACTAAATTGGAATTGAGTACCAATTCACCTTCAGTTTTATATATGCTATGATATATATATATGAAATATTTCTAGTGTGCCCTCAAAAGGTTATCAACTCTAAGACATAGTCTTTGCTCACTGAATAATACTTCTGTTTAAATTTCCAGAAACATATCCACATATCATTTCCATAGTCTCAGCACTATTTGTTTATGTGCCTCAGCAAGTACATCTGATAAATACTTGCTTTCTTTCCTGAAGCCACACAGACTTTTTGGATTTGAGAGCACACTTGGGAGACTTAGTGAGCAAATGGATGTCCTTTGAATTTCTACTTTCACCTATTTCTCTTTTATAGAGAAAGTTACCACCTCTTTTCAGAATTTTTAAAGCAAATCTACATGAAGGCAGTACATAGAAAAGTATTATCTCATTCATTTTTATAGTGCTCCAAAAGGGTAATGGTGAAGAAAAATATTACAGCCATGTTAAAGTATCCTAATTCAGTAGGAAGTTTATTTTCCCAACAGAAAAATCTGGGCTTACTATAATATATATATATATATATATATGCATATAATATAGTATATAGGAATATAGCTACAGATACACAATACTCTTCACATTATTGCTGGGTAGAAGGGTGGTGAATAATCTCAAGCATCAGAAAATAATAGTGTTTACATTTACAGTGGACAATGGTAGCACTAGTTTATCTTTCATATTCTCTTCTTTAGACAAAAGATCTTATTTCTGTTCCCTGTGACTGAAATATACAAGACATCCAGTGATATATACCATCCCTTCCTCACCACCATATGCATGCCCATAAAAGTGAGAGCATGATTCAGGCTCACTAATAGAGGGCTTCATCCCCCAGACCACAGTGGTTCAGACACATGCACGTGACCCAGTTCAAGACAATCAGAGCTCTTTCTCAACTTCCCACTGTTAGAGTGTTGGAAAAATAAGCACTAGGGCTCCTTGTGGCTGTATTTCCCAAGCTTTTGGGGGGAAACCTACCCTATTTAGAAAATGAAGTGGTACAAGAGAGGTAACATCAAACAGGCATGAGAACAGGTCACCTCTTCAAGGACCACCATTTTCCTTCACTGTACCTTGTGCACTATCTCATGATATTTCCCTGAAACTCCATGCAAACAGCCCTCTGGAGTTAGGTGAAAATGTAGTCTCACTGAAGAGAAAAAAGGCTTCCAGGTCATTTTGAATACCTAGTTCTAGCTTCTTTCGACCAGACTCCTACCTTTAATGTATAGTCCTATGAAGTACCCAATATTCTGTCCCATTTCATCCAGCAATTAATTCTGCTAATGTTCCTAACTAGTTTAAGTTGAATTTATTTCTCCTGAAATGGAAAGAGTTCTGAACAATATAAACGTCCTATGACATTGCAAAACATTCACAGACAGATCATTTCATTTTATCCATAGTTATGGCATCCATTTTCTGGATGGGGTTTCACATAGGCTAAGGATTGGCCTGCCACTATCGTGGAGTAGAATTTTTAAGAAGAGAAGAAAATAAAAGGTAAGAATTACATTATGCTCAGCTTACCAATGCTTTTTGATAGTTAATATTTATTAAGCACTTTCTGTTCACTGTTTTATGCACTGAATTTGTATTTAGCCATGGAATTCTCAGTAATGCTTAGGAAATAGGTAATTATTTATATTTAATGTCTGACAAAAAATAAGCATGAGGAGATTGTGTAATTTGCCTAGGTCAGGATGCTAGTGAGTGGAAAAAGTCATACTTTAGAATCTGTTCCTGTGCCCACATACTCATTCTGCAGTACTCAGATGGTCTTATCTCAGACTCTCATATATATTTTACATCACCTGCATACTTAGGTACCCTTTTTAATCAACACCTTCACATCTTGGACCTGTATTTCCCATTGCATAACTTATATAGCCTATATACCTAATGGCACCTGGTTGCTCCTCCTAGTTTTTCCTACCTTGGCTCAATATTTCTCTGTACAACTGATGTGACTAAAGGTAAATTAATGTTCATTCCTTCTTCCCAGGTAATGTTGTAGCACAATAGGACAAAGTAAACTGACAACAAAAAAAAAGGTAGGTCAAATCTGACCCGGCTGTGCATTAAACTAACATTGTTTTAGAAAGTGGTACCCAAAGAACTTACAAGTAACACAACTGCTTCTAATATTCACCTCTCTCTTCTTCTTCTTCTTTTTTTTTTTTTTTTTTTTTTTTTTTTTTGTACTGGGGATGGAACTCAGAGACTTTCTACCTCCAAGCTACAACCTCAGCCCTATTTTTTATTCTTTATTTTGAAACAGGGTCTCACTGAGTTGCAAAGGGCCTAAGTAGCTGAGGTTGTCCTTGAACTGCGATCCTTCTAACTCAGCCTCCCAAATGCTGGGATTACAAGCATGCGCCACCATGCCTGGCTCTTCCTTCCCTTCTCTCTCTCTCTCTCTCTCTCTCTCTCTCTCTCTCTCTCTCTCTCTCTCTCTCTTTCCTTATTGGACTTCTATGATACAAAGTACCATCCAAAATTAATTATTCTGTTAAAAATTTTTGAGATTAGTTACCTGATTTTCTTAGTGTCTTTGATAAATGGCACTTTGATTTGCAAAGAGTTCAAACATCAAAAGTAAGTTTTAAAAAACTTAAAAAGATAATTTATTAGAGCAATACCAGGGGCTTACAGAAGAAAGAGGAAAATACAAAATTAGCCTTTGAAATGGAATGAGCAGAATCACAAATCAAGATAGCTCAGCAACTCAACTGTCTCCTAGGTTAAAATGTAAGAATGAATGAGCTTCTTTTTATTCTTTTTGTCTTAATTCCATTAGCTCAACCATCTAGACAAATCCAATCACTTTATCTTGAGTTCTGTATCTGGCTTCTAGCTCAGGCCAAACAGGACACAAGAATGTTACACAAATTGCCCATAAATGAAAAGGAAAAATTTTCCCCTAAAACATAAGTAAAATTAACAGTGGTTATTTGTAGCCAGATGTGGTGGTGCATATCTGTAATCTTAGTCCTTAGGAGGATGAAACAGGAGGATCACAGCTTCAAGGACAGGGCATGGTAACTTAGAAAAACTCTGTTTCAAAATTAAAAGATAAAACAAAACAGGGCTAATAAATAGAACTAATAAATAGGATGATAAATAGGCTCAGTGGTAGAACATCCCTGGGTTCAATCTCCAGGACCCACCCCCCAACACGCACACATACACAAGGAGTGGGAGGGTATTGTTAGGAAGTCAAGCAACAACAACACTATCTACTCCATAGCACTAACTTTAGTACCACTACCTTAACCATGATTTGAAATAAAATTTTTTTTGGCATCTACATTTAACTGTACCTAAAGGGGTGTTTCTATTCAGAACTTTATGGTGATGGCAAAAGTATTTACTACAATCATATGATTCAATACTTGATAATGCGACCTAGATACATGTTAAAGTACAACAGACAGGACTGGATATGTGGAAAGTTCTTCCAAGAGATTCATTTCATGTAGAATTTGTGTTAATCCTGGAGAAAGGAGGCTAATAGAATGTCTGACTCAAATCAGGGTCTTCTTCCTGAGTCCACTCTTTCTAGGATACTATTTCTAGCTTAAGAGCCTCCTATCTTAGCTCCCATAGTCACATAAAAGCATCATCTTTGTCAACTGATCATTTAAAAGTTTGCTTTCTCTCAACTATTCTGTTATACTTTGCTTTGTAACATTATAGCCCTCTGCCTCTCTGACCTGAATCTCTAAGTTGTGTGTTTTTTTTTTTAATGACTAACATGTGGTTATGTTTTCTTTAATGACTATCTTCTCTTCAGAGTATCAGTGATCTCCAGACTGCAGATGCACCTTTTAATGGATCTACCATGTGATCCAGGTATACCACTCCTGGGTATTTTTCCAAAGGGAATGAAATCAGAATATTATAGTAATACATACATGTACATATTTAGAGCAGCACAACTCACAATGGCCAAATTATGGAACCACCCAAGATGTTTATCAGCAGATGAATGGATTACAAAATTATGGAATATACAAACAGTGGAATTCTACTCAGCAATAAGAAAGAAAAATTATATAATTTGCAGGAAAATGAATGTATCTGGAAAATATAATGTTAAATAAGATTAGCCAGTCACAGATAGTGAAGGGTCATGTTTTCTCTCCCATGCAGAAGCTAGAGAGAAGTAGAAATACAAGAAAGACTTCAGATTGTGGAGGAGAAATTCCAGTGGAGCCAGGAAGATGGTCTAGGGGAAAGGAAGGAAAGGGAGAATCAGTGAAGGAATCCCTTCCATAGACATTGTTTACATATGTGAGAATACCAATGTCAGTCTCAGAATCATGTATGAGGAAGGGGATAGTAGAGATGGAGCCAGTGGAAAGCCTACCAAGTTCTGTGTACATGTTTGTCACCATCATTGTGAACTACATTATGATGTGAGACTATACTGCACTCATAAAAGTGTAAAAATAATAGAGATTAAAGACAAAAAAGGGAATTACTTATTTGACATAACAAACAAAAGAAATATAAACACCAAAATAATTTCCAAGAATGACAATTCAAAATCATCAATCTTTTCTCACTCTCAGCCATTTCAGTGAGACACCTCAGTGGTAGGATTACACTTCCCTCCTGGAAATTAGTCTACTGATAAAACCTATTGGCTACATCAGTCTTTCCTTTTTATTGTATGGTAAATATGACCTCCCCTAGGTAAACATAATAGCACTTACCATTTATAACTAATTATTAAGTCAAAGTTGAAAATAAAATTCCTCTTGACTTTCCAGAATTAAAGTTTCCTAGATTCTTTGTGCTATGCATATTTATTCATCCCCAAGCTTTAGGCTTTTTTCTCTGTCTCTGCAAACTATCATTAGCCCTTAGACATACAGCTGCCGCCCCTCGTTATCTCCCTCTTCCTCTCATATGCTCTC
This sequence comes from Muscardinus avellanarius, assembly GCF_963383645.1. Lineage (NCBI taxonomy): Eukaryota > Metazoa > Chordata > Mammalia > Rodentia > Gliridae > Muscardinus > Muscardinus avellanarius. Next base: position 96,736,660 of record NC_137787.1, on the reverse strand, counting down.
TTCTCACATATCACATGGCATGTCCTCCTCCACATTTCCGAAACTCCAACTGAGATGCTCATCAACTGCTCAGTTTCCTTGACTACTGCCACCTTCTCTTCCAGGTTCCCCCTCATCACCTACCCGATCTATTTAAAACCCTTCTGCCAAGATACTCTATTCATACAGTTGAAACCAAGACAGTTATATCTTTACACTCATTGGTAACTTTCCTTTCCTCCTTGATTTCTAACTTCTGGACAGTTTCTTTCTTTCTTCCTTTCTTCCTTTTTTTTTTCTTTACAGGTCTGGGAATGAAACCCAGGGTCATTCAACTTCTGAGCTACACTACCTTTTCTATTTTTTATTCTTTATTTTAAAACAGGGTCTCACTAAGTTGTGGAGGGCCTCACTAAGTAGCTGAGGAGTCCCTGTACTGCAATCCTCCAGTCTCAGCCTCCTGAATGCCCACACCCGGCTTTCTGGCCACTTTCAATCTACCCATCAACAAAAATTTACCAACCTGCTTGCATGATTCTACAAATTGTATTAGGAATCCTTCTCAAGAGAAAAGATGGATAATGCATGATATCTGAGATGATATTGGAAATGAAGTGAAACTTGAATAAATTAGAACCTGAAGTCTGGGGAGAAGAGTGCCTTCAGTAAGAAAGTATTTGCTTAGCGGAGGCAGATAACAAGAGACAGGACATTAGCTGATAAGAAGATGCAGCTGAAATCATTAACGAATTGCTAAAGGATGAAAGGGAGCTAGCAAGAGTCCTGAATCCCTAGAGATCCCAAACATGGGACATACTCTCACAGGCTTTGCCTCCATGCGCTCATGAGGAAGATCAAGAAGAATCTTGAGAAAACTTTTCTTAAGGCACTAGTTATATGAGAGAAAAAAATAGCTGCTGCTAGAACACTGGCTCAATCTATCACCTCTCTCTATCCTAAAAACAGAAGTCTTAATCAGAGGGAAGAAGAGTGTATACTATGACCTACAGCTAGAGGACAGCCAGAATTAAAAAGCAAGCAATATCCCTGTGAGTGGAACAGGGACATATGAGAAACTCATAATCTTGAGACCCAAAGAAACAGTATGAGACTAAAACTGAATTTTTTTTTCAGTACTGGGGATGGAAGCCAGGGCATTCTACCTCTGAGCTCCACCCCCAGCCCTATTTTTCTTTATGCTTTGTTTTGAAACAGGGTCTCACTGAGTTGCAAAGGGCCTCACTAAGTAGCTGAAGCTGTCTGTGAACTGCGATCCTCCTGTCTCAGCCTCCCAAATGCTGGGATTACAAGCGTGTGCCACCATGCCCAGCTTCTAACCCTGAATTCGACAAACACAGAAAATGAAATGGTGCAGAAAAAAAATATCTGAATATATAATGCCCAAGAATTTCCCAAACACTGTAACAGACACAAAACATCCCCAGAACAAGGTGTGTTATGTGTGTGTATCAAGCAAAACAAAAAAAAGCAATAATGAAACCATGCTATATTATATCCAAAATCCTAAAAAACAAAAAGAAAAATTTGAAAGCAATCAGAGAAACAAAACAAGATACTACTACTACTACAAAAGTAGAATGATAAAAAACATTTTATGGAAGAAGAATTGGATATGTGTGTGTGTGTGTGTGTGTGTGTGTGTGTGTGTGTGTGTGTGTTTTACTGGAGATTGAACCCATTGGCATTCTACCTTCAAGCTAAACTTCCAGCCCTATTTTATTTTTATTTTGAAACAAGGCTGTCCTTGAACCTGCAATCTCCTGTCTCAGCCTCCCAACTATTGGGATTACAAGTATAAAATGCCATGCCCAGTTTAAGAATTAGATATTATCATATTCTCAAAGTATTCTCTTCAAAATGTTTATACAGTATTTATCACTTTAAAAATTTTCTAAATACCTATTATCTATAACTTTTTTATTTTTGCAGTTCTGGGAATAGAATCCAGGGGCATTTGACCTCCAAGCTACACCCCCTGCCCTATTTTCTATTCTTTATTTTGAAACCAGGTCTCACTGAGTTGCAGACAGCCTCATTAAGTAGCTGAGGCTGTCCACGAACCCTGATCCTCCGATCTCACTCTCCCGAATGCTGGGATTACAAGCGTGCACCACCATGCCCAGCTTATCTATAACTTTAACATACATCCATAAATTTCTTAATACCCCACCCTCCAGAACTTAATTCCTCTCCCCTATATTTTAAAATGAAACCAGTAACTCATTTATTAACTTACTTCTAGGGATTAGACCATAGGAGAACAAAAGAGCAGATTTATAATGCAGAAACCTGGAAGTCACTACCATAACCCAGGTACCCAGGAAAATATCACCAGTATTTAAATGCATTGAAATCATGAATACTCTCATGGTATGCAATGAGGAAGGCATATTATCCCCAGGGCACTTTCCCCCAAAATCTAGATCCTTTGTCTAATCAGGAGAAACGATAAAACATTCAAATTGAAAGACATTCTAAAACACACTATCAGTATTCTAAAAAATTAATATAGGTAGATATGGTGATGCACACTTTTAATCCCAGTACTTGGGAGGCTGAAACAGGAGAATCCAAGTTGTTGGCCAGCCTCAGCTACTTAGTGAGCCCTCCACAACTTAGTAAAACCCTGTTTTATAATAAAGAATGGGGGCACGCCGGAGCCCGGAAGAGCAGGGACTCGGGTCACAGGACTCTGGGCCCTGGGCCGGACCACATGGAGCACGCCAAACCCCTGGAGAAACCGGGGCACAGTCGTAAGACCCTGGGTCCCAGGCAGGGGTCAGGCAGGGCACGCTGGACCCCCTAAGAAACCAGGGCCGGGTCACAGGACCCTGGGCCCCAGGCAGGATTGCGCAGAGCATGCCAGACCCCTGGAGAAACCGGGGCCTGGTCACAAGGCCCTGGGCCCCAGGCGGGAGTCAGGCGGGGCATGCCAGACCCCTGGAAGAGCTGGGGCCCAGGTCCTAGGACTCTGGGCCCCAGGAGGAGTCATGCAGAGTGCACTGGACCCCTGGGGAAACCGGGTCCGGGTCACAGTGCTACTGAGTGCCTGATCCCACAACCTCCTCAAACCACACATACTGTCTTCTCTTATTTAAAAAAAAAAAAAAAGGAAAAGAAAAAGAAAAAAGAAAAATATCGGAGAGGGGGTCAAGAAGACCGTGGCGGATGCCAGGATACTGAAGATGCAGACAAAACTTATCCAAATGAACTGGAACTCATGGAAAAATTCCCCGCGAAGGAGGACTGCTTCTTCTCTACATTCTTAAGAATCTTGGACATCACCTGTAAGGAGAGAGTTTAGCGGAGACCTAGGAGAAAGGCAGTGTTGAAAGTAGTTCCCTTGATGGCGGTGGAGACTTGTATTCAGGAGAAGCAGAAATCGAATCCTACCAACCTTATTTTTTTTTTTTTGAGAAATTACACCAAATGTCTAATGCTACCATCGCGCATGCTTAGGAACACTGGACAACATTCAGAGTGGAAAAAGAGCTTGGGAAAGATTTGAAATGGTGGAGGCAGTAGCAATGGCAGTGGCCAGTGCTCAGGGGAGGCAGAGATCTGATGCATTACACCTGGAACCTTTGAAGTAATTACACCAGAGGCAGAATGTTACCACCATGCACCCTCGAGAGCATGGGACAAATGTCTGGGCGAAGAGGGTGTTTGGATTGGAGCCTGCCGAAGGGTGAGGCCGGCGACGGACACAGCAAAGCTGGGATTGGAGCCTACTGTGAGGCAAGACCGGTGCTGGAGCCTCCAAGGCTGGGATTGGAGCCTGCCAAGGGGTTAGGCCGGTGCTGGGGCCAGTGAGGCCAGGATTGGAGCCTGCTGTGAGGCAAGGCCAGTGCCGGGGCCAGTGGCCGGCATCGGAGCCTTCCGTGAGGCAAGGCCGCTACTGAGGCCTTCGAGGCTGGGATTGGAGCCTGCCGAGGGGTTAGGCCAGTGCTGGGGCCAGTGAGGCTGGGATCGTAGCCTGCCGTGAGGCAAGGCCGGTGCTGGGGCCAGTGAGGCCAGGATAGAAACCTGCCATGAGGCAAGGCTGGTGCTTGGGCCTCCGAGGCCAGGATCGGAGCTTGCTGAGGGGTTAAGTCGGTGCCAGGGCCAACGGCCGGCATCAGAGCCTTCTGTGAGGCAAGGCCGCTACTGAGGCCTCTGAGGCCAGGATAGGAGCCTGCTGAGGGGTTACGCCGGTGCTGGGGCCAGCAAGGCCGGGATTGGAGCCTGCCATGATGCAAGGCCAGTGCTGCAGCCTCTGAGGCCGGGATCAGAACCTGCCAAGGGGTCAGGCCAGTGCCGGGGCCAACAGCCGGCATCGGAGCCTGCTGTGTGGCAAGGCTGCTACTTGGGCCTCCGAGGCCGGGATCAGAGCCTGCCGAGGGGTTACGCCGGTGCTGGGGCCAGCAAGGCCGGGATCGGAGCCTGCCATGATGCAAGGCTGGGGCTGCGGCCTCTGAGGCTGGGATCGGAGCCTGCCGAGGACTTAGGCCGGTGCCGGGGTCAGCGGCCGGCATCGGAGCCTTCTGTGAGGCAAGGCCGCTACTGAGGCCTCCGAGGCCAGGATCGGAGTGCTGAGGGGTTAGGCCGGTGCCGGTGCCTGCAAGGCCGGAATCAGAGCCTGCAGTGAGGCAAGACCGGTGTTGCGGCCTCTGAGGGCAGGATCGGAGCCTGCCAAGGAGTCAGACTTGTGCCTGGGCCAATGGCCAGGATCGGAACCTGCTGTGAGGCAAGGCCGGAGCTGGGGCCTCTGAGGCCGTGATCGAAGCCAGCTGAGGGGTTAGGCCTGTTACGCAGCCAGCGAGACCAGAACTGGGGCCTCCCATGAGGCAAGGCCCCTGCTGGAGCCAGCGAGGTCTGAATCAGTCCACCGGGTAGCCAGGCCACTACTGGGGCCATCAAGAGTAGGATCGATACTTGCAATGTGGCATGCACAGAGAAATATCACAGAAAATAAAAATCAGATGCTTCCCCTAATCAGCAAAAAATAGGAGGAAAGGGACAACAGGAAGAGGTCGAGCTATAGAAAGGGCCCTATATGAAGCAATTAAGGTGACCAATCAGAGGGCATGGAATAGGGGAGGATGGAGCCTCTTCAGCCCTCTTAGGCTGGGCTGAAGCTCAGAGGTAGAAAGTCCCTGGGTTCAATCTCCAGCACTACACACACACACACACAAAAAAAAAAAATTTAATAAGATCACATAAGAAAAAGAAAAACTAGTAAGCTGTCACAGATTATAGAGACTTTATAATTACAATGTGATATCCAGGATTAGATCCTTGAACCAAAGGGAAAAAAAAACATGACATTAATATTAAAAACAAAATATGCCTGGTCTGGACTGGTACATGGAGGGCTGAGACAAGAGGATCACAGGTTCAAGGCCTGTCTCAGAAATTTCCCAAGATCCTATTTCTAAATAAAAACTAGCCGGGCGTGGTGGCATACACTTGTAATCCCAGTGCTTGAGAGGCTGAGACAGGAGGATCGAACAGGTTCGAAGCCAGCCTCAGCTACTTAGTGAGGCTCTCAGCAACGTAGTGAGACCCTGTTTCCAAATAAAGTATAAAATAGGTCTGGAAGTATAGCCCAGAAGTAGAAAAGCCCCTGGGTTCTACCCTCAATACCACAATAAATAAATAAATAAATAAATAAATAAATAAATAAATAAATAGGACTGGGGGTCTAGGTCAGAGGTAGAATGCCCTTAGGCTTAATCCTCAGTACCAATAAATAAATACATATATTAAGTACATTAAAATAAATTTTAAAAATTTTATAAACTAGGAAAATCTGGAGAAAACATTGATTTAGTTAATAACATTATACAATGATTAATGTTATAGTTTGCCCATGTTATTATTATATGTATGTAACATGTTAACTTTAGGGAAAGCAAGGTGAGAGGTTTATAGAAAATCTTCATGCTGTCTTTGCAAATCTTTTATTAATCTAGAATTGTTTCACAATTAAAAGTTTAAAAAAATATCAAGACTAGGCAACAGTTATTGCTTAAGGACAGCACAAGATGCTCCGACAAAACACTTTCCATGGTGAGGGGCTTTCCTAAGAGATGAGACCATTTGAGAGTGTCAGGTTATGGAGCTGGGATCTTCAGGAGGTCCAAAGTACTGACAAATGTATCCCTCTTCTCTCCCATCTGTTCTATCCTAGTTTTCTTTAGCCTCCTTCCCAATTGTGCTTCAGATCAGGGAATTCTACCTCCCAAGACTGAATTTATGTCACCAGGTTAAGCTACCATGAAGAGTTTCTGGAAAATGGTGAACCAAAGAATATTCCCATCCACATCACAGAATTCTTAGGTCACTACCATTACAAAGGTAAAACTTGATAATTGGGAAGGTGGTTGGCATGATTTTCTTTTTGATAATGTATGTCTAAGCAACAGTGCCATTTCTTTTAATGTCCAAGACAAAAATTCTTTCTGGTGAGTGAAACAAATAATGAAAATTTCACACTTAAAGCAAGTAATTCTAGAAGATTTAGGGTCTTCTATTGGGATGTAAGTTCTCAGCAAAACAGAAATGGATTTTCTGAACACACACATATACCAACAACAACAACAACAAAAGTAACTTCTGCAATCTTGTGTTTCTACTTAATATTCATTCTTTTAATTATTCATTCAGCATCCCTTTGGAGCTTATTTTATGCCAGAAGAGGAGATACAAATATGATATTTTGATGACCATTCCTGATATGCTTTCAGTCATCATCAGTTCAAATAATATTTCAAAGTTCAGGTAACTTAATGATCTACTTAACTTCTATAATGACCAATTACAAGAATTACTGTATATTAGTTTATATTATTATACACATATATGTTAAGGCTCAACAATTTTAAAAAATATGTATGTAATTGTTGGAAGCAGAATTCAGAATAATAAGATCATAGGCTAAGTCTAATGTTGAGAAAATGTGAAATTGCCTACATACAACATAAAATAGAGTAAGCTGTATTTTTCTATTTCCAAATAAAATTCCCAGTAATTTTATATGCTTCTCTTACATTTGATTTATTTTAAGCTCTTGTCTAGCCTTAGAGTAAATCTGGTTGTTGAAAAACCTGGGAGCCTTCTTATATTCTTCAAAAGACATAAAAATATCAATACATTTTACTTTTAATATCTAACTCTTAGATTATCTGCCCAAAGTTTAATTAATTCAAAGTGAACTCTTTAAGCAACTTAATTCTAATCTAAAACTTTGTTCTATGTAGTAGGGAAACTGCCTAATATAAATTTAAGGAAACTATGAGCATAGATACACATGATATATTATTCCAGATGTTCTATCAGTCCTACTACTACAATTTCTTAGATTCTTTCTTCTTCACAACATGTGAGTTTTCTAAATGGCATTGCCTAGTTCTTTCTTTAACAAGGACTTGTATAATTATCTCAAGTAAACTTTTGTTAGGCTTTTGTCATATATTTATACATATTCCTCTAGTTAACCTTCTGGATCTTCTAAACATAGGTACTTAAAAGTTTAAAATTAGCCAGGTGTGATGGCACATACTCACTTGTAATTCCAGTACTTGAGAGGCTGAGGCGGGAGGATCCAGGTTGGTGGCTAGCATCAGCTACTTAGTGACGCCCTCCACAACATAGAAAGACCCTGTTTTACTAAGGGTCTGCAGGAGTAGCTCGGAAGTAGAATGCCCCTGGGCTCAATTCCCAACACCACACACACACACACACACACACACACACACACACACACACACGTTTAAAATTACTTCCTACTATGAGATTAACTTCTTTAAAAGAATGCCAATTAATAAGGAAATGTGTTTGTTTTCTAAAAATTTTCCTTATTTTAAAAAGAAAAATTGTTAGCCGGGCATGGTGGCTAATCCCCACACTTGGGAGGCGGAGACAGGAAGATCCCGCTGGTTCGAAGCCAACCTCGTTAACTTAAGAGACCCTGTTTCCTAATAAAAAATATAAAATATGTCTGGGAGTGTAACCCGGAGGTAGAAGGGTTTCTAGGAGCCCCAGTATCGCCAAAAAAAGAAAAAGATAAATTATTTATTCTAGTATTAGAGAGCGGAGACAGAAGGATTGTAGGTTAGAGACCAGTCGGCAATTTAGCAAGACTCTCAGCAACCTAGCAAGACTTTATTTCAAAATAAAAAAAATGAAAAGAAGGGCTGATAGCATAGCTCGGAGGTAAAAGGTTTCTGGGTCGAATACCCAGTACCACACAAATCAGTGAGTGTAATGTTCACTCATCTGCATTCTTTCAATGTACACTCTGAGACTTTAAATCTTTCCTAAGTATCGTTAAATGAGTAATGCATGCAAGCGCACCTTAGCTTTGGACCCTTTGTATTATTAAAGGCTTAACTATTAGCTCTCATTCATTCATCCATTTAACAAACTCTTACTTACTTAAAACTCTTACTTACAAACAAGACATTTTTTTTCCAGTGACTTTTCCTCTCTCCTGCCTACCTCCCAAACTAAACCTGGTTCATCTCTAGCTCCATAATTTAGCTCATGATCTGGATCATAGCATGTACTCAACAAATACGTACAAGGTTATTCTAGCCATTCTCACTTTCCTGTACCCCTCTACTTCTGCAACTTATGGTTTTGCTTTGTTTTTAACTTATATCAAAGTTACCCAGTAGGTCCCAGTTTTACTTCCTATAACTTATATATTTTCATTTTGAGTTAGTTTAAACTTGCCAGAATTATTAAGGTAATTAATGAGTATTCACACTTTGAATTTTATACCATCATTTAAATTCCATCCTTTTAATTTAATCATGAAAGGCCCACCATATGTTTAAAAGCCAGGGAGATTGTGTAGATAGGGAGAGACGGGTGCTCCCTCTGCTGGTTCTGCAGAATAAAAAGATAACTGGGAAACATTCTGGGCAAAATAGATACCCACAACCACGTGAAATGCAATTTTAAAATTTTGGAATACTACATTATGACTGAATTTGCTATATAATCTGAAGATAACTAAAATATCACATTAATACTCATGATGTCACGTGTAAAGAATAAGGAAAGAAATACCTTAAACTCAAGATTACAAAGCTGTTATTTTTTTTTAAAGAAATGAAACCTAGGAGAATGAAACAATAAAAACAAAATAAAATTTCATAGCCTTCATTAAAATTATGAGTGTGTAGGCCAGGCATAATGGTCCATCCCTGTAATCCCAGTACTTGCGAGGCTGAAACAGTAGGATCACAGGTTGGAGGACAGCCTCAGCAAGTAGTGAGACTCTCATCAACCCAACAAGATCCTGTTTCCAAATGAGAAGATTGGGCTAGGAGTATAACCCAGAGGTAGAAGGCTCCTTGGTTCCACTTCCAGTACCAAAAAACATAAAATAAAATAAAATTATTAGTGTATAAAATAATAGAGACACATTTTCTTGGTGAAAGTAGTTGTTAACTTTGCAATCCCAAGATACAGTGTGTGCCTAGATATTTTAAAGTTACAACATAGATGAACGATTACTGTCTTAGTTGATCCTCACAAGAGGTGCTCAAAGTTAACAGACCAGAAAATACTGTGACCATCATATCCTTTATTTTAAAGGAAAAAAATTGCTATAATGATGCATAAGTCTTCTACAGAACATGCAAAACAATCTCATAATCACTTCTGTGCTTTGAATATTAATAACAACTAAACTCTAATGAATACTTATTTTGGCCAAATGCTACAGAAAGTATATTACAAGAAGCTGGGTGTGGTGGCGCACACTTGTAATCCCAGCATTTGGGAGCCTGAGATAAGAGGATCATGTTTCAGTTCCTGGCCAGCCTCAACTACTTAGTGAGGCCCTCTGTAATTCAGTGAGACCCTGTTTCAAAATAAAGAATAAAATATAGGACTGGAGGTGTAGCTTGGAGGTAGAATGCCCCTGGGTTCCACCAAAAAGAAGAAGAAAAAGAAAGTATATTGCAAGCAACACCACATTTAATCCTTACAACAACTCTATTAAGGAGACAGTTATATTTCCATTTTATAAAAAATTAAAGAATAAACATTTCTTTCAGCCCAACATCCTCACTTATAAAATCAAACTAAATATATTATTTCATAAGGATTATGTCCCAACATCCAGAGTCAGTCATGTGAAAACACTAAATTTGGGGAACTGTTTGACGCCTAAATAATTGTGGCTTAAGGATTTATATCTTCTACCTTACTTTGACAGAAGACTGCCTTTCTTGCGGGAGCTGAAGACAGTGACCTTTGGTATCTAAGATGTGTCCTTCTGCTTTACCACACCTTTTGCTTTCTTTACTTAAGGGCAGAAGACTTTCCCAAGGAGGGATCTGAAGACTATAGTAACCTTTGCCACACCTGCCAAACTGCCAGATGACAGCTTTTCCTCTAAAGCATTCCTAACCCAATGCTCTACTCCCTAGCCAGAAACAATCAATGATTTAATGACTCAGGCTTACCTCTGTAACCATGTAGTCAAAAGAAGAGGGGAGTTTCACTCTGGAAGTTTGGCTTTCTTGTCCTCTCCCCTCTCACCTCTTCCAGACCAGGAATAAAGTTTCAAGAGCATTTTTTTCATCTCATCATCCCGTGAGGTATGGGTACAGAGCCCGGCAATTAAAGCCAACTCAAATACAGGTCAAAAATTGTTTGAATATCTATGGAGTGGCATAAAATAATATATTTATTTCTATTAGATAAATGAGAAATAAATTTTTAACATAAATTATTACATATAAAGCATACATGTCACAAACATTTATGTTACCAACAAAATTATATTTATGTTTCATATATTTAAACCAACAAAATTATATTTATATTTCATATATTTAAATATGAAAGTAATATATAGACTCCAGGATTAGAGAAGAATCTTCTGTTCCAGAATGCTTTCAACTCTGATAAAAATAGATATCCTATGCTTTGCAGAATTATCATTCACTCACTGAATTTTACAAAAGCTGAAAATTCTTCAGGAAATATTTTAAATGTTTTCAAGTCAGTCCTGAACGTCTTCTCATACCCTTTTACAAGATAAGAAATTGGCATGAACTAAAAATCTATTGAACCCACTGCTCATGATTAGGTACAAGCTTTGTATTTATCCTCAGCATGTCTCCCATTCAGGTCTTCAAATAGGCTTTCTTGAAATCTTTGCTTTTCAAATGATTTGAAATAATCTTAGATATGACAGTAAAAACTTGCACAGTAACAGCAGCAACATGAGATTAAAATCAAAGACTTTTAACTTATCCTAATTTTGTCAGTATTGTCTCATTTGCTTTGCCGTGTTTATCCACAAGACTACTCTGAATTTGTGTAGGCAACATAAAAATTGCTTAGCATTTCTAAAATGATACAGATCTCTACACTCCCAAAATACATAAAAATATCCAGAAAAATATGTTTAATCAAATTATATAAGATGAACCCAATTATTTCATGACATTATGAGAGAACTTGATGGGCTGCCAAACTGTTTTTCTGCTTATCATTTATCGAGATATTTGCACCATTTAGCAAGCAACTGGCAGCAATTACCAAGGTTTTAAAACAATAGCAAATTTTTTTTGTTTGGTTCTAGAGATTGAACCCAGGGCCATCTGTTAGATTTAAATATAAAATGTCTCCTAAAAAGCTCATTTATTAATGTTTGAAGCTGATGTAATTGAATCATTAGGGATGTGATGCTAGCAGTAGGTAAATCTATTATAATGGATTTATCCGGGTGTTGACCTTGGCCAGGAGGGCGTGGCTAGATGTGGGTCCCTGGGGGTGTGGCCTTGGGGATTATATAATTGGTCCCTCCTCCCCCTGCTACTCTCCCTTGCTTGGAGCCTCCATGATGTGAGCACAGCCCAGGTGCTCTTCCTCTCTCCATATCTCACTGCCATGCCTTGAGATCTGAGATCCCCAGCCTCATATAGACTGAACTCAACATCTTAAGAATAAATCTTTTTTCCTCTAAGTTATGAGGTTAGGTTTTAAGATTATGGCTCTGAGAATGACTGGAACATCATCCTACCTCTGAGCTATACCCCAACCCTCTTGTTATTCTTTTTTATTTTTTCAGTACTGAGGATGGAACCCAGGGGCATTGTACCTCCAAGTTATACCACCAACCCTATTTTTTAGTCTTTTAATTTTTTAAACAGGGTCCCATTGAGTTGCAGGGGCTTCACTAAGTTGCTGAGGCTAGCTACAAACCTGTGAACCTCCTGTCTCAGCCTCCCAAGTACTGGAATTACAAGAATGCTCCACCAAGTCAGGCACAATAGCAAATTATGATCTAAACACTTGGGATTCAGAAGATTCTACCCACAAATTTAAATATTTTCTGAGTCTCTGGACAATATCAACTGGGTTAAATTTTGCAGCAATACTCAATGTTCTGTGGGAGGCTAGTTTGAGAACCATGTTTTATTAGATTCAGACTTTCATCTTCCTCAAACATCTTTTCTTCCATTACTCCCTCAGAATAGAATTCACAGGAATTGTTATACAGAACATGAGAAGGAGGAACGGGAAAGGGAATGAGGTAGGAATTGGGGAAGGGCTAAATGAGTGATATGTGCATATATGCCTCTACCATCCTGTACCCCATTAAGATGTATGACTACAATGCACTAATAAAAAAAAATAAGATATATGACCACAGTATATCAATAAAAAAGATGTATGGCTATAATGTACCAATAAAAACAATTTTAAAAAACTGTGAGCCAGGCGTGGTGGCGCACGCTTGTAATCCCAGCATTTGGGAGGCTGAGACCTGGAGGATCGCAGTTCGCGGACAGCCTCAGCTACTTAGTGAGGCCCTCTACAACTCAGTGAGACCCGGTTTCAAAATAAAGAATAAAAAAATAGAGCAGGGGGTGTAGCTCGGAGGTCAAATGCCCCTGGGTTCCATTGCCAGACCTGCAAAAAAAAAAAAAAAAAAAAATCTGTGTTGAACTTTACTTCATTTTTTATTTTGTATTTGAATAAAGTTGAATTAAATCAAGCACCAGTGGACTGGATCACAGGTAGCCGACCATGGCAGACATAAGTGCTGGACACATTTTCAAGAATGTGCAAAGGTTGAGTGTGAGCTAGTGTGACAGCACAGAAACTGTGGTAGCTCAGGAAAAGGAGATGCAGCCTTCACTCCAGGTTCTTGTCTATGGGCCTCCAGGAGGTGCTGGTGAGAAAGGTGAAGATGCAGCAAGTAATTGGACAAAGGCTTTTTAGTGGAACAGACAAGAGGAAGAGCTGCTGTTACAGAGAAAGCCTGAACCCCAGCTGCCCTGCCCAGACTCTTTTCTCACAAAAAGCAAAAGCTTCAAGGCCCTGAGAGAGGGACAGAAGAGTCTGTCTATCCCAGCTATACATATAGATCAATGATAAACAAAAAACATAGAGGAATGTCCTCTACCCTTGAAGGAAGATCATGAAACAGTCATGTGCCCAGCACTGGGAACATGTACCAATGCCATTAGAGGTTTGCAAGAAACTCATCTTCACAAGGATATCAGAAAACCTAGGCCTTTCTCCTTTATCACCCCATCTACTCCCACCACCAACAAACAAGTGTCATATGCCAGTAATTTTGTTCCTGGGTATATACAAAAGAAATGACCACTTATGTTCTTGAAAAAATTAAAAAAAACCTGTACACAAATTATACAACAACCTTGCCGGGTGTGTTGGTGCACACTTGTAGTCCCCGCGCTTGGGAGGCAGAGACAGGAGGATTGCGCTGGTTCGAAGCCAGCCTTGCTGGCTTAAGAGACCCTGTTTCCAAATAAAAAAATATATAAAATAGATCTGGGAGTGTAGCCCGAAGAAAGAAGGGCTTCCAGGAACCCTAGTACCACAAAAATAATAAACAAAAAACAAAATTATATAACAACGTTGAGGTGATAGAAAGGAAATAGGCAGATAGGGAAAAGGCCTCGGTGGAAAAAAGTTAATTTCCTGAGTTTCCTGAGGGGTGACAAATATCTGAAATTCCAAAGGCTCAGAGATAAGAAGGCCAGAGCTTCACAAAGCCATCTGTTTACTAATCAACAAATCCAGGAGCCCCTCATCAGCCAGTCTGGCATTCCTGAAAGGAGATTCTTCAAGGACTTGCAAATACCCTATGCAAATTCTGAGAGCTGCTTCCCAGAATTCACAAAACTCACCCTAACCAAAAGCAGACTTGCAAGCAGTCAGGCCTTTGTCTGATCGGACTGCAAATCGGGGCTTTCCCTCTCGGGAACCTCTTCCCTTTTGGGGAGCTGTTCTCTCTCTTTCAGGTCGTGTTGGCCCTGAGAGAAGGCAGAGTGCATCTGAGGGCACGTGCAAATCTCGAGTAGTGACCTCAAGGCCTCTGCTGGACATCAAGGCTGACCAGGCCCCTAGGGGTAACCTGTACCTCTCTTCTGGTAGATCGCGTGGACTCTGGGAGAAAGTAGTTTGTAATTGACGGCACTTGGCTCAGGCGACACTCGGGTAGTGACCTGAGGACAACTACTGGACACAGGAGACCCGACAGCTCAGAGTGGTGTTCGGCCTCTTTTCCTCTTCCCTTCTGGCAGATCGCATGGACTCTGGAAGAAAGCAGCCTGCACCTGAAGGCAATTCGGCTTGGGCTACTCTCAAGTATTGTTCCCCAGAGTTCCAGCCCCTTTGGGGTGTTCATCCACCCTCCCCCATTCCCTGCTGCTTCCAATAAACCTTTTACTCCCCTTCCTGAGGTCTGCGGGTGTCATTCTTCGCTCACCATAGACAAGAACCTGGTAAGGAAACGTCGAGTTCCTTCTTAGGAAACTCCGTTTCATCTCGAGGAAACACCAGGCTTCCTCTCAAGAAACCCCCGTTTCAACTTTATGATTGAAATAATCAACCTAAATAGAAAACAAAACTAAATATCCATCAACTGGGAAATGAATGACAAACTATGTTACAAGTTTTCAGTTCAATACCATTCATGAATAAAAAGAAATAAACTCCTTTTACATACATCATGGAGAAATCTCAAGTGCATTGTGTTAAGTGAAATTAGATGACAGGAAAGACTACATAACCAAGTGTTTCTCTTCTTATAACATTCCAGAAAGCCAAAATTATAATGACAAAAGAAAGAGTTCCATATTTGCCTGGAGATGGGAAAAAGGGAGAGTGACTACAAAGAGGCACTAGAGAACTTTGAGGACAAGATGCATATATTATATCTTAACTAGGAAAATGGTTACATGACTATATACAGTTGTCAATCCCATTAACAGGGTAAAATTTATTGCATTTAAACTATACTTCCACAAAGATAACTAAAAAGTAAAAAATATAAAAAAATTTAGTGTCCCTTCTATCATAGTTTGGGTGCTCTTGAGAAAAAATTAGTCAGTTCAACCAGCTTTTATGGAGTACCTAGTATGTGCCATGCCATGATATGATGAAGATATGATACTTCATAAAATATCTTCAGCAGTTTTATGTATTTGGCATGAAATCTCAATGCAAAACTTAAATATTTAAAATTATATGGCAATGAATTACATCATTTCAGGACATATGGCTGCTACTCAAGAGGTTTTAGAAGGAAATTTATAACTTAGAAGTCATTTATTGTAAAACAATAAAGATTTAAAATATATGTGTCAAACATGTAACTCAAGAAACTAAAAAAACTGAAGTTAACAAAAATACAGGGAAAATAAAAGAATAAAACAAAAGAAAATATGCATTAAAACTAGCTGAATATGGAGACAGGAGGATCATGCAGGTTTGAAGCCAGCTACACTGGCTTAAGAGACCCTGTTTCCAAATAAAAAAGAAGTATAAAATAGGTCTGGGAGTGTAGCCCGGAGGTAGAAGGGCTTCCAGGAACCCCAGTACCACACACACACACACACACACACACAAAAAAAAAAAAAAAAAACTAGCTGAATAGATTAAATTCATAGATTATTTTAGAAGACATAAGTTTCTGTGAATATAATATGTATTATTAATCAGCAATTTTTTCTAAACAAATTTGGCCACTAAATCATTTATGTGTGTGATTATACTTGCCTTATATCTAATGATACATAGGGAAAAAGAGAAAACATTTCTCTATTGGTTTTACTATACCATACCAGGCAGGTCTCCAAGAACCCAGACCTTGGCTGGTACCTAAAGACTGACCCCAAAAGCAGGTTGCCTCATGCAGCCCCGGGCTCCATGTGGACTTGGTGTCTGGGTTTCCACATTACCAGGCCTACCTTCCCAGGCTCTTAACTTCTCCTTTGATCTCAGGTTTCAGGTCTTACTCTAGCACAAGGCTGATCCTCATAGCCTTAGGCATCAAGTCTCCTTCTGTGGACACAGCCTCTAAAATGACCCCTATAGTTATAAGCTAGGTCTACCACATGCCAGACCAGTACCTGGACCCCCTAGAGTCCTGGCCAGTTTGCTTGACCTAAGCTTCCAACTATTCCTCAGTACTAGGCAGTATCCATGGCTCCAGGCTTCATAACTATCTAGTTGACTCTGTCTCTGTCTGCTCCAGTACCAGACTGACCTCAGTGGCCCAAATTCCCAGGGCAGCACCAATACCAGGGTGAAAGAGTCGAGTTTTAGGCTTTCCCCAGAGATATGCCAGACCCAACAGAGTCAAGTTTCAGGATTGACCAGTAGAGGGAGACTCTAGTGGCTCTAGGCTCCATACCATCTCCAGTACCAGGTAGTCCCTATAGTTCTAGACTCACGCATGCCCCAGCACGAAGCAGTTCCATATCACCAGTCAACTCAACCTAGTTCCTACAGATAAAGGACACAGGCCCAGCCAGCTCCCCATTAGGCTTTGTGGCCCCAGGCTGTAGCCCACTCAATACCAGCTCATTTCTCCTAACCTCAAATACCAGACAGGAATCTGTAGACACTGGCTTCAGGCCTATCCAGGGCCAGGCCAGTCCCCATTGTCTTGGGCTCCAGGCCAGACCCAGTGTCTTCAATCACCAGACCAGAAGTCACAATATTAAGTTTAGATCATCCCCCATGGATTCAGAAACCATGCTGGAGCCAGCACTAGGCTGGCCCTAGGCTCCAGAGGAGTCAGTGTACGAGCATGTTCCAGCAGACTAGTGTCCAGGTTCATCCCAGTAGACTCCAGCAACAGGCCAGAGCCCAAGGACTGAGGCTCTAGGGCCAATATTGTAATTCTAGGATCCAGGCCAGCCCATATGGACTCAGGGTCACTCCAAATTTATCCCAGTGGACACAGGTGTCAGGACTACCCTAACAACTGGCCAGTCCCCACAGACTCAGACTCAAGGCCGACCTGAATGCTAGGTCATTAGTTGTTGATCTAGACTCTAGGCCAGCCTCTATGAATACAGGGTATAGTCCCATCTTCACAGACACAGTCAACACATCTTCCCATTAGACCCAAGCTTCAGGTTTAAGCCTTCTGAACTAGGTACTATATCTACCACCTGCTAACCCATCCTGCCTGAGCACTCAAGCAGAAACTCAGCCATAGAGAGGAAAAAAATTACTCATTTACAGGGCAATGGATGGAACTAGAGAGCATTATGCTAAGTGAGATTAGTCAGTCACAAAAAGTAAAAAAATCAGATGTTCTCCCTAATATATGGAAGCTAGGGAGGAAAAGGGTCATAGGAGGAACTCTAGATGAAGGAGGAGAAACCGTAGATGAGCAAATAAGGAGACCTGACTGAAAGTAATAAGAGGGGGAAGAGGGAAATTTCCTAATGTATATGATGTACATTGACAAACATATCAAAGCTAAACATGAGAAGGAGGGAAGGGGTATGGGATGGGGAGGGAATTGGGTAAAGACTAAAGGAGTGATGGGTGCATGTATACCTCTACCATCTTGTATTCTATTAAGATGTATGACTACAAAGCACCAATAAAAAAAAAGTCTGAATAAAAAAAGAAACCTTCTACATTCAAACCATGCTAGACAACCTACACAAATCTCTCAATGGACTGATGGATAATTTTTTTTTCAAAGAAAGTTAGTCTATTAGCTACATATTATATTCTTGAAAATTGGTAAGAGGAGCTCTCAAAGACTTTTATCACACTAAAATATAAGTATATGAAGTATGGGTATGCTAATTAGCTTATTTTGCCATTATGGAATGTATATATATTTAAAGATAATATGTTATACATGACAAATATATTCAACTTTGTCAATTAACTAAATAAGCAGTTACACAAAGTAACAAAAAGAAAGTATTTCAAACAAGAATTTAAAAAATAAATAGCTATATTCTATGAAAAGTTTCTACAAATGAAAGAAAGAAAGATAATCTACTATACAAATGAGAAAAGAAAGTTATTTGAGAATTCAAAGGAAATAAGCACCAATTATGTTTATTTATATTTTTAATTCTTTTTTGTAGTGCTGGGGATTGAACCCAGGGTTCAATGCTAAACAAGCATTCTACCACTGAGCTATATTCCTAGCCCTGTTTTTCTTAAGTAAAAAAAAAAAAAAAAAGACAAAGCAATTCTGGTTCACTCTACCTCATGCAAATAATAAACACAGTATGCATATATCAGACATCTATAACAAATACACATCCCATACATTGGGTTTCATTTACATTCCTAATCACAACTTCTTTAACTTATGAATCAATGTCACTATCCCACAATTATAAAAGCCAAGCTATTGTTATTTTTTATATTTCTACTTATTTATTCTGATACTTGTTAACAATATAACAGATAAATTGAATAGTATAATTTTAACTAAACTAGCTCTGCTTGTTTAGAAAGTTGACATAGAACAGAATTTTTAACTTGATGCCACTGTTTCATAGAAAAAAAATAAGTGAGAACTAGGTAATAAAGGCATATTAATTTTAACATGGTCCTGACATGTTATAAAAAGAAAAAAAAAGAAAAAACTATTCACTTTCTAATGTAAATGACTTCATAAAACTAAAATATTTCATAATATTGAGCAACAGTCCATGAGAAACTGGTTATTATCAACAGTCAGTGCCTAGTTTGCTAGTTAATGAGGTGAGAAGAAACAAAAGAGTGGTTAATAATCCCACGAACTGATCATAATCAAATCATTACAGTGTTAATTATGGAACTAAGGGGATTGTACCATAAAAATCAGAATAAATATAAAATCGCTGCTTTTGTCCTACTTATGGTAAAGCTTATTTTCTAAAGCTAGATGTAGCTCAAAATATGGCACTTTTTTCTGCAGAAATAGATTTTTTTTAAAAAAATCAGGGTGAGTAGGCTTAATGAAAGCATATAAAATAACGTTTTCTTGTTTTGCCACCCAAGAAAGAAATCCTCAATCTGTTGAGATATTTAACTTTCTAGATACCATATATACCCACAGAGGGTGTCATTAGTAAGACAAACTATTTTTTCATCATGTTGGAAACTTAACCCTTTTTACTAGATACATAATGTCATTCTTATTCCCATATTTATATTTTAAAAGCTAAATCAACTGGTTTTATTCTATAATATTTATATCAATATTCTTGTTTGTTTATATGGCACTATCAGATTTTGCTTGATTATAAATTTTAATAATCTCATAACAATTGCTTCTTTTCACTGGACTTTTCTTTTGATAGGCAAAGTATGTTACTAAGAATTTAACTGAATATAGACAGTACATTCCCCCATGGCTCTGGGAAGATAGATGAATGAATAAATGCCTCCAAAATAGTGTGTGTGTGTGTGTGTGTGTGTGTGTGTGTGTGTGTGTGTGTGAGTCTGAGATTTGAACACAGTAGCATTCTACCCCTGAGCTACACCCCAGCCCTATTTCATTTTATATTTTGATACAAATCTTCCCAGATTGCTGAAGCTGGTCTCAAACCTCTGATCCTCTTGCCTCAGACTCCCAAATACTGGGATTATAGGCATGCAGCACCGTTACCAGCTTTCAAAAGTGTTTTTAATCCAAATTTACTTTCCAAAACATAATCTATTCGTATTGCCATTATTTGAAAAGCCCTCAAAAATTATAGAAACAAAAAAGACAATATTACTATAGTATCACAAATCAAAGACAACTACTATTGACTTGTAATCCTTCTTATTTGTATTCATCCTCTTTAAATAGTCAAAATCATAAAAATATGCAAGTATGTTTTCACTATTTTCATTTTAAATGATTAACAATATGCATTTTTGTGTCATATGTGGCTGCACAGTATTGTATATTTTACTATCACATTATTAACATGTCTTTAAAATATTTCTAAATTTTCACTATTATGTCATAAAAATATTGTAGGTAGGATCAAAAAGTAACAAAAAGTTCAGGCTTTTAAACAGGCAGAAATAAACTCAAATACTGGCTCACCTACTTAGAAGACTGATTAAGAAGTAAATTACATCACTTAAATAAAGACTATCACATGGTAGACAAGTTGTTTCTTCATGTCTTATGTTCATTAACATGTTGAAGCCATATAGTTTGCAGCTGTTTAAAATACTTAGAGTATTGATAACTTGGTATAGGTATAAAATAACTTCTCAATTTCACTAACTTTACATTTTTTCATAGTACTCTAGAAATTTTTCTACTTTACTATGGTAAAATATAATATTTCTTTCTGTTTTGAATGCAATAATCACTTTTTATTTCTACTATGTCAAATTAGGTTTGATATTCTACAATTATCCTTTAATCCTGATAAAACATGCTGTGGTTTATGCTGTTAAATGAGAATACAAATTGTATTTTTCTCCAAGTAGCCACACAATTTCCCAAGTAAGAATTATTAATCTTCCTTTTCATTGATCTATAATGTTTCCTTTATGATGTATCAAACTTTTACATATAATAAGCTTTAATTTTATAAAACATCAAAATTAATCAAAGATATTATCTATTATAACTCTTCTGCTTTTGGATAAAGAGCTATAATTAAAAATCCCTGTTTCAACTAATGCCCAAATTATCTCACCTACCTCCTGGGCTTAGATGGTTTCCAAAACAATAAAAAAAAAAAAGGTGTACAAAAGAGAATAACTAAATTTTTCCCCTGCATTTTAATTCATGGTCAGTCCTTTCTTCTTTTTGGGTCTTCAATAAATTCATATTATTAATGAAATTAGATAAAATACACTAGGGGTAACATTTGCCAAGAACAGTTTAATTCCTCAAAACCTAATGATATAGGCAGTTTTTTCTATTCTATTATGGAAACACAGCAATTTTTGCTAAATTCCCCAATGCCACACAATCAATAAGTAGCCAAAATAAGTCTTGAAACAAGATCATTCTGAATCAAAAGTCATATTGGGTGAAAAAAATACTTAGTTTTTAAGAAAACAGACAGACATACATATACATACAGTCATACACATATATACCCTCAACTCAGATTATGTTTTCCCTGAGATATTATGTTAATATTCACTGATTGCTCCAAAGGACTATTATTTAGTAGCTTACACAGTAATTTAAAGTCTCCATACTTTTCAAGGCTTAAGTGTATATTTAGATTTGGAGAAATTAGGAGAAAAGAATACCATGTTTGGTATGGATGCAGAATGTCCCCAAAAGCTCATGTGTTAGGCAATGCAGCAATGTACACAGGTGAAATGATTGGATCACGAGGGCTCAGATATCAACAGTGAATTCACCCATCTGATGGTGTTAAGTGAATAGACCACAGCTTTCCACCACGCCCTTCAGCCATGATGTTCTGCTTCACCTCAATGGAGTCAGCCAACCCCTACTGTGAACTGAGATTTCTGAAACTGTGGGCCAAAATAAACTTTTTCTCCTCTAAGTTTTTTTTTTTTTTTTTTTTTTTTTTTTTTTTGGTCAGGTATTATTTCGGTCACTATGACAAAAAAAAAACAAAAACAAAAACAAAAAAACAAAAAAAAAAACCTGACTCATACAGTGAGAAAAGGAAATTTTCAACAAAGGATGGGGACTGTCCTGTGGAAGGTTATGTGAAAGTGTGACTAGATCTCAACAGAGCACCAGAATCAAGGAAGTCTATGTTAAGACTAAGACCAGATAATACCAGAATTCTCTCAAAGGATGCAACTGTAGCATGAAACAGAGCACATGGTCATTCTCTTCTTACTAATGACACCAATGGCCTAGGACATAAAATAGTCCAATTAGTGACTGAATAATCATTAAATTACACTGAGCTACATGTTTCACTTTTTTTCTGAAAAAAGTTGTAAAATTTATTTATTTATTTATTTATTTATTTATTTATTTTTGTGGTACTGGGGATGGAACCCAGGGACATTATACCTCTGAGCTACACTCCCAGCCCTATTTTTTTTTTATTCTTTATTTTGAAACAGAGCCTCACTGATTTTTCAAAGGGCCTTACTAAGTAGTAGCTGAAGATGTCTGAAAACCATGATCCTCCTGTCTCAGCTTCCCAAATGCTGGAATTACAAGTGTGCACCACCATGCCTGGTTTTTATTTTGTTATTTTTATTGGTAAATTTTAATTATACTTAAAAGTGAGATTTATTGGGATATATTCATACATGTACAAGTTTTTTAAAAACAATTTTTTGGATAAGGTCTCACTATGTTGAACTTACCTGAAGGAATTTATAGCCCTCCTGTCTCTTTTTCCCTAAATAGCTCAGCTTACAGTCATATACTACCACACCCAACTAGATGTCACTTTCTGTGTCATGAAGAATGAAGATTGCCCTTCAGTGTATAAAGGAGGGGACCAAACTGAGGGAGGTGGGAGAGAAGAGGAAGGCTTGAGGAGGGAAACACTTCAATGGACATGATGAACATACCCAGACTTATCAATGGAAATCACAGTGTTGAGCACAGGAATGTGGGGAGGGAGAGGGAGTAGGGTGGGAACTAGGGAAAGGCTCACCTAGTCCTGTGTGCATGTAATGGTTCTATCATCCTGAACTTCATCACAATGTATGATTACAATGCACCAATAAAAAAATGGGAATAAAGGCTCACAAATGTAAATAAGCTATGGATAATATTTGTAAAATTTATAACAGACACATGCAAAACTCAGACCACTCAGCCTAGTTTACTTAAAAGAGAAGATGACTATGAAGGAGAAAGGCATAGATAGGCTGCAGATACACTGGAAGTTAGAAGAGTAAGGTGGAAAATAGAGCTTTTCTCTGCATCTCTGGAGACTCCAGACCCTCTTTCTTCTCTTTTTCCTCCATGGTTGCATACTACTCTCCCTCATGGCCTCATCCTGGACCAGGATGAACAAATAGCTGCTCTACTGCTGACTGCAGAGATATGATGTCAGTCAAGAAGTCTCCAGCTTGTATCTCGAGAGGCTCCTGCCATTTCAAATTGCATTTCCTCATTCCTCACTTAACATTTCTGACTTAATGCACTCCTACTCATTTCTTACTCATCTCACTCTCCTTTCATTGCCAGAACTCTTCCTCTGTGTTATACCCTGATGGAAATGCCAGTTACATTGTCATTTGGTGGTGATGACACCCTTGGTGTGTGTGTGTGTGTGTGTGTGTGTGTGTGTGTGTGTGTGTGTGTGTTTACATGTATGTGATACATCTAGTCTGTAAGACTAGACTTACAGATCCTGTCATGGTCCACATAATATCTATATAACTTATTTTATGATGTAGGTATAATTCTCAGTATAAAACTTATGTTTCACAAGAAGGATAGCATATGTCTTTTTCTGTAACTCAGCTTGATTTCTATTTCAAGCCCCCATTCTGCTGTATTGGTGAAAACTCAGTGTTAACCAGTTTGTACCCACACTACTCCCTTTTCCTAAGACTATTCCAAATTCTAGAGGTTTACAAAGTTCTGAGAAATGGGAACAAGGCTTCTAAAAATCTTCCATTTTGCCCACACTAGTTTCTTACTAAACTCTTCTTTACCTACACTTTGCCCTGAAATCTAAACTGAATGGACCACATCAACAGAGTTGTCTTTCCTCTGGATTCCAGATGAAATCAGCTTTCTCTGCCTAATTCCTTTAGATTCTGGTTTCTAAAATTATACTCTCTCTTTATCCCTCCATGTCGAGCAGTAGCAACAGCTCTCCAGCCGTTAGCTCCAGGTTCTTGACCTCTGCGTTGGACCTATACCTTTGTAATCAAGTCCTTTTGTAAATAATCTCTATTTAAATATCCTAATGAGATAGTGCCAGCTCCTTCCTGCTGTGACCTTGACTGGTCCAGTCCTATATTGCCATTTTCCACATACAGTCTGAGATGACCTTCATTCTGTCAACTTCCTTATTTGTTAGACCAAGGTTTATAGCATGCCTCATATTTGTTCACTTCCCCCGCAGGGCTTGTAACTTCCCCTGCTTCTGTTTCAATGCCACAATGGGGCTTAAACCAACTGCAGTATTGTCAAGGCCCAATCTGCCTGGACCTTGTGTATACTCTCCATCCTCATACCCAGGGTTGCAAAATGCAAGAAGGTCCCTTTTTCTCTAGAGTCCTTGCTCCATCTACCTGTCACAACTCAGATGGGGAATATCTTTGATTAAGAGAAGAAAAACATATGGCATAACCCACAAACTTTTGTTAATAGAGGTATTTAAACATCACTACCCTATAACAAACCCAAACTGAATATTTGCATTGCTATTAAAACCATCCAGCTTATAAATTCTGAGAATAAAGTCTTAAACATTCCTAGTGCCAAATTCTGGGGACCTCATTTATATAGAAAATTATAGTTGGCAAAGTGCTCTGAGCATTAAAACTCGCAGATTCCTCAATTCAACCTAAGAGGGCTATAGAACTGACTCCATTTTATAGACCAGAAAACTGAGGTTCACAGAGGTAAAATGGCCTGCCAAAAACTCACAAATAATTTTATAGCAATTTGTTTTTAGTACATTATTACAGTTGCAAGCACAATACTCAAATTCGGGTTGCATCTCACCCTGGATCACCTTTCTCATGAGATGACTGCAAGTGCTTTGCACCTGTGTGATGTTACTGCCATCTGAGAATATTCATGAGAATATGTGTATAGATTTCTTCAAAGTCAAGCAGTGCATCTGTGGGCTGAGGCTAGCAGGCTGTGGCTGCCTCCAGGCTGTTTCCAGACTCCCCACTTCCCTCCACTCCATCTGCTGCCTTTCCTCCCCTTTCACACTCCCTGTCAACTTCCTGAATTACAGTTTCATTCAGAAGACTATACAAAGAGGGAAATGAGAGGGAAGGAGCCTCAAGTAGCAAGTTAATTGCACTGAAGTACATAGAGGAGAGGACACTACTGGCAATGTTGAATTCCCAAATGTGTCCAGAATGAAAAGAATGAAGGTACAGTGAAAGCAATACAAATTTCTTATTTAATTCTTAATGCAAGCAGAGGAAAGTCAAGACTGTTAATAGACTCGATAGAAATGAGAAAGCTTGAGTTAAGGTCTTAGGTTAGTGGCTTCCCTATTAGGAACTTAGGGCAAATTAATTACTAGGCCTCTCTTTCCTGCATGATCAGGTTATAGACAGTGTTTTAACTCTAATATTTGGTGAGATTTCTACATGACACTGTAATTTTGTGTTTTTTTATGAAAGTATAAAATTGCACCATATGGTTAAGCTGCCATTTGAACTTCAAGGTCAGGTTTTGATAGTTGTAAGGAATGGAGTTTTTTTTAAAACAAATAATAGCCCCAACTATGAAAGTGTTATTCTGAAGTCAGCCATATTCCAATTTCAATGAAATCAGGAAAAAACTGACTTATTGACTTATTTAAATGTAACCATAACAAATGTTACATTCAGTGATTTACTCATTTAACCAAAATTGAAAGAACATCTACCATAGACTAAGCACTTACTGAGCCTGTCTTTCAGAGCTCATCATCTTCCTAGTAAGGGGTGCAGACAGCATTAACTAAATAATGCTGTGGGCCATATTAAAATGCAGGTGAGCTCAGGGAAGCCTGACAGCTACTGAAAGGGTAAGAACGACACCAAGTCACACTCATGAGAGGAGAATAAATAGAGTCTACTGAGACCAAAAAAATTGATTCATGTCCCTGGAAGAGCAGTACATAGTCAAGGAATTAGAAGAAAATAGTAACTGGATCTGTCAAAAGACCTGGATATTTTGATAACTAAATCTGAGAGACTCATACACTACTTGTAAATGAGCTCAAACACAGGAAGCAGAATCCTTTTGCTGTTTGCTACTCTTGTGAAGTTCCTCAGATCTTTGTGTGAATCTTTTATGTCAGTGCCTACTACCTACCACAGTTGTCCTTCAGTATCCACGGGGATTTGTTCCAGAAACCTCTTGCATATCAAAATCTGTAGTTGCTATATGCAAATATTACATTATCATCTAAAATAATGTAATATTTACATATAGCCTACACATATCCTCCTGGATACTCCAAATTTACATGCTATGTAAATAGTTGCTATATTGTATTGTTTACACAAAAATGAAAAGAGAAAAAGTCTCTACATGTTCAGTATAGACACAATTTTTAAGAAGTATTTTCCATCCGTGGTTGGTTGAATATGCAGATGCAAAACCTGAAGATACAAAGTGTATGTCCTGATTTGCTATGGGAAGCAAACATGCCTCAAAACACACACACACACACACACACACACACGTATGTGTGTTTGTGTATAAATAAATAAATATATATGTATATATATATGTGTGTGTGTGTGTGTGTGTGTATATATACACACAAATATATATATATATATATATGTGTGTGTGTGTGTGTGTGTGTGTGTGTGTGTGTGTATGGAAAGAACATTATAAATCAATTTGTCTAGGATGCTGACTCAGAAAGATAAACAGATTACTACTAGATCTCATAGCAGCAGAGTCAATTCTAGATTCCCAAGTATCTGGGTTCTTATTTTAATGTTGTTTTGTGTGTTTCTTTCTATAAGGCTTCTCTGCACTTCCTGTCAGCCTTCTTTACAAGAATTCTAGGGAATGAAGTCAAGCATTTTTTTGTCATTCAGTGATAAAGCAATCAATCACTTAGGAAGAATGACAGAACTATAAATATCCTAGAATCAGCTATGACTATAAAAATTATACGTATGTATATATTACTTAAATATTCTGAATTTTCCTTCTTTTGCAACTCTTTTGGCCAGAGAGACCCATAAATGGGGACAACAAATAAATGCCATGGTAATTTCTCTCAAGCCAAGTAAAGAAGTGGATGACAATAGATGATACTACACACTGGTACAATGTTCATTCTGCAAACATTTCATGAAGCACATGACACACACCAGGCACTGTGCTAGACAGTGAGAAGCACCACTGAAAACCAGAACAACTGTGATAAGGCAAAGTCCTGGGTCACATGGTGCTTATCTACTGAGCAAGATGGATGATGAGCAATGACACGCACATAAAATCAAGCAACAGAAAGCATATGACAAAGGTTCAAGTCACAGGGAGTGAAGACTGTTTTCCTTTAAGTTCCGAATGTCCAAAAGTGCTGTTAAGAGTAAATTTTACTGACTAATTTGCAGAAAATAAAGATAGTTGAGTGTATTGAGGCCTTCCACACATTTGTATGTCATGGAGTCATTCTTTGAAACATAGTGGGAAGAAGAAGGTACTCTCAGATTTCTTCTGAAATGTCAAGAACCACCCTCTTACCTCTGATAAGACTAGTTTTGAGAGAAACATTAAGCCTCAGCACTTTCTCCTTCTAACATAAGGTATGGTCTGTATTATTATGGTACTAGGAAATGGCTACTCTAATATCCCTAGAATAGGTTATGATTCCCTTTGAATATCTGATTTTAAGTAGAATCCTTTCCTTTCTGATACAATAATTACCTCATATACACTGTCACACTAACATTTTGGGAGTTCATTGAAAAATATTATGATCCCCCTTGTAGAGACCCCTCCTAAACATTTCATATTTCTATGCATTATGGAGAGTGGAGTCTAACTGACTTGGGCAGAGGGCAGCAATCTAAGAATTATCTTAGTTACCATTGTGCATGTTCATTCACATGTGTGACCAGCAACACTGTTAATTGCTGGTTATGAAAGATCAAGTAGGTTATCAATCAATGTTGCTCATTTAAAAAGTAACTTTAAAAATATGTGTGTGTTACACATATGCATGTAAACTTAGCTACTCCTGAAATGCTCACTGAAACCCTTAAAACAATGGTGTTCGATCTTACCTGCATATTAGAATTAAGTAGTGAATTTTAAGAGGCTAATTGTCAGGCTCATAGCAAACCAATTAAATCAGAATATCTCAGGTTAGGGTCAAAGAATTGGTGGTATTCAAAATCTCTCTATACAACTACAGTAACATATGCATACCCACGCGCATAGCAGCACAATTCATAATAGCCAAAATATGGAACCAACCCAGGTCTCCATCAACAGATGAATGGAATGCAAAATTATGGGAAATACACACAATGGAATTTTACTAAGCTATAAAAATAGAACAAAATCATGTCATTCACAGGAAGATAGAAAGACCTGGAGAACATTATGTTAAGTGAGATCAGCCAAGTACAGAAAGAGAAGGGACATATGTTTTCTCTAATATGCCCAAACTAGGGACTATTAGGGATACCAGAGGGACTCCATTCAGCAAAGCTAGAGTGGAAGGGTAGGAGAGGAAGAAGGCTGAGGTTGATTAATGGAGGAGCTACATCCAAATATGTGTAAAAGTATGAATGTAGCATGGTCAACCTGGACACTCGTTGTTGGGAAGGGAAGAATGAAAGGGCAGTAGAAGGCACTAAGCACAGTCTGAATGTATCCCATTTTCAATATATTCCACATAAAAATAAAAAAATAAATATTAATTAAAGTTGATTAATAAAAAACAAAATCTGTATATATAGTTCCATTGAAAAGCCAGATTATAACCCACTGTTTCAGAAATGCTGGTTGATATCCATGCTTTGTGATCTGGCTTTGCTTAATTAAAAAGAAAAATGCTTTTAACTAAATCCAGCTGGACAGAAAGTTATTTATTTAGCTTCTCTGAGCTCAGAGACAATAATTCTAATGATATGAAAACTCCTAACATTTCACAAAATATAAAAACAAAAATGCATCAATAATTTTGCAGGTGGTTTCCTTCTAAGAACCAGAATAAAAACAAATGCCTATGAGCCACGAGTCTTCCTTTTCCTTCTTGGAATCCCAGCACCTACAGAGCCTGGCACATTTGGAACCTTAAGCAATGTTTGCTGAGTTAACCACAGCATCTTTGTTCTTCCCTCCTCCATCAAACACTAAAGGGAGGAGAACATTCTGATTACTCAGTAGCTTATTTAATGGACCATTTAACTACACTCTTGAGAAACAATATTATTGAATTCATTCTTTTATTAAAATATTGATTGAATATATACCATGTGCTAAACATTGTAATTGGTGCTGAGGATATTAGTGATAATGATAATTTAATCCTCTTGAAACCATTTCCAATCATTTAAAAAAAACATTTACTGGAATTTAGACCCAAAAGATTAAGAGATACTCAAACCACAGAATTAGTGTGTAACCGAAGATTAAAACTAGAACTTCTATCTTCTAGTTCTCAATGTTATGCTATTTGGTGAGGAGAAAAATGTGTGGCTTTTCTTACATGCAAATTTAAAGAATGAGACAATTTTAAAAGCAGACAATTTGGTAAAACAAATATCCATGTAGGAAATTTCCAGTTTTGTCAGTTTTTTTATAGGCTGCTATGGAATTAGACATAGATTACATGTTTTGATCAAATGAATTTTATATTTAGAGCAAAGAATACCAAGTTCTTCATAATGAAAACTATTTCTGATACTCTAAGAAAATACATGAAATAAATAAAGCAAAGACTATAATAAAATAATTATTATTATTATAAAGTTATAAGTGGCACAGAAGTTTTAAGAAGAATAGAGAGAACATGTCAGTATTCAAAATGAGTCTCTAATCTCAAAAGAAATTATACAATGGTTCAGAGATTTTAGTTATACATATAGAATGTTCACGACAATATATAAAACTTAGCAGGGCAAAACTCCCTGGTAATTACAAGTGATAGTCACCTTCTGATTTCATTGCCCACCACTCTCCCTCTCATTCCTCTTTCTCTAGCTGCTCTGATCTTCTAATACTTCCTCATGAAAGCCAACACCACATACCCCTGTATAGAATTTCTTTGTGGAATTAATTGCCTGTTCCCAACTCTTCACAAAAGCTATTTTCTTTCCTCAATTAATCTCTACTCAATAGAGGCCATTTCTGCTCTCTGCTCAGAGAGGACATTTCTGCCCACCTGATCAAAAATTAAGCTCCTCTTTCTCCACCTTACACTGCTCTACAATACTGCCGAGTATGTCCCACTTTGAGAAAGCATGCTATTTCCTGTGCATACTGCCGTCTCCCTCACTAGGGTAGGACCCCCACGATGACCAGCATTTGGACTCTCTTTCATTGCTGTATTTCTGTCACCAGAACAAGGCCTGTCTCACTGCTTCCGGTATTTGTACAGGAAGAAAAAGCGGGTGAAACGGAGGGAAGGTTCTTAGCACTGACACCAGCAAAGCAAGGCCTTCTCTTTCATTCGGTAAATGCCCTGCCATAGTGGATTGGACCAGGAATGGGCACTTGACTGAAACCCAGACAATGAGCCAAGTCCCTTCCCCAGGGAATTTCAGACTCCAGGAGCATCTATCTGATCTCCTAAATGAAACAAATTTATAGAAGAGCTCTTAAAACTCATTTTCTTATAGCTAACCCGAGAAGCCAAAAAGCCATTCTCCAGCAAGCAACAGAATGAAACAATTTATTGTTTCATGAGAGACAAATTGCTAGAGAGAGGATCACCTGAATCTCGCTGGAGGACCAGCTTTTTTAGTTCCCTGTGGTGTCTGAATCCCATCTGCATGCTTACCTTTAGATTCTGTGTAGATAACTACTTATCTCTTTTCCTATTTGTGCTGAAACAGTCTAGTTTTCATTTCTATTAATATAACTTTAAAAAGTATTAATACAACCACTTCATAGGACAAGACATACATCTAGACTTTGGTTTTTGTTGACTTTTTTTAATAATCAAAGTTAATATTTAGTCACACTTTATATAAACTATTTGATGAAATTGCCTCTATCTTTGTAAATACAGATGCCCATGGTTTACTACAGCTTTAAATCCTGATAAACTCACTGTAAATTAAACACATTATTAAATTAAAAATGCATTTCGTGCACCTACCTTATTAAACATCAGAACGTAGCAGTACAATATCCTGTACAGTATCAGTTATTTACCCCTGTGCTTACTTATCTGACAGGAAGCTGCTGCTCACTGTCCTGCCCAGCATTGCAAAATAATCAAAATTCAAAGTCCAGATATTACTAAATATGTATCACTGTTAAATCATAAAATAAAAAAAGTTGTGAGTAAAGCCTTTGTAAGTTGACTCTTTTCTCTTGCTTCCTCTCCAAAATGCCTTCATTCTATCTTATGCTCAAATGTCCTCCATACTGTAAGGCTTAGATAAAATGCCATTTTTTTCATGCAGTCTTTCCTGTCACAATCCCAAAGAGAGAAATAAAGAAAAACACAACTATGTTTCTTTATTTGTATGTATTGTGGCTCCTTTTATTTCATTTAGTTTTGTATAGTCATTCATATGCTCTTATTTTCTTCCTTCTCAAATATAAAACTAGTTGACTAGTATCTCTCTGTTCACCATTTCAAGAAACATTTAATATATCCTATAAATAAAATTTTTGTAAAGCAGAAACTCTAATAGAAAAATGGACAAAAGACTTGACCTAGTCCTTCACAAAAAGGGATGTCAGTCATTAAATTTATGAATACGTAAGCCGGGCATGGTGGCGCATGCTTGTAATCCCCACACTTGGGAGGCTGAGACAGGAGGATCGCACAGGTTCAAAGCCAGCCTCAGCTACTTAGTGAGGCTCTCAGCAACTTAGTGAGGCTCTCAGCAACTTAGTGAGACCCTGTTTCCAAATAAAGTGTAAAATAGGTCTGGGAGTATAGAAAAGCCTGAACGTAGAAAAGCTCCTGGGTTCCACCCCCAGTACCACAAAAAATAAAATTAATCAAAATGTGCACAACGTCATGTTAACAGAGAAATTATGCATATGAAAGCCACAATGAAACACCACTATACACCTACCAGAATGGTTAAAGTAAAAAGACTAAAAAAGTATTGGCCAAGTAATTAAGGAAGTAAACAAGAATGCACTACTACTAGGAATGTAAACTGATACAATCATTTTATAAAATAGTATGGCCTGGTTAGCTAAAGCTAAACACGGGTGTACTTCATGACCCAGTAATTCACATTTACATATATATATATATATATATATATATATATATATATATATGTGTGTGTGTGTGTGTGTGTGTGTGTGTGTGTGTGTATAGTTTCATTAAAAAGGGAAATTTCCTAGTGTACATGATGTACGTTTATAAACATGTCAAGTCAATCACAAAACCAAACATGAGAAAGAGGGAGGGAGGAGGTAAGGAGGTGGGAATTGGGGAAGGGCTAAATGTATGCATCTATGTCTCTACTATCTTGTACTCCATTAAGGTGTATAACTACAATGCACCAATAAAAAAAAAGAATTTACATAGGAATGTTTATTCTATCAATATTGATAGCAGCTCCCCTGGGAAAAAAATGTTCATCAACAGAAAAATGGATAAAGATGTCGGGCGTGGTGGCGCACGCTTGTAATCCCCGCGCTTGGGAGGCAGAGACAGGAGGATCTCGCAGGTTCGAAGCCAGCCTCGCTGTCTTAAGAGACCCTGTTTCAAAAAAAAAAAAAGTATATAAAATAGGTCTGGGAGTGTAGCCCGAAGCTAGGAGGGCTTCCAGGAACCCCAGTACCACACACACACACACACACACACACACACACACACACACACACACACACAATGGATAAAGACATTGTGGTGCGCCCATACAGAACGATGCTTTATAGTAAAGAAAATTTAAAAAACCATTGCTGACTCCCAAAATATGAATGAATTACATAAACATAATGTTCAGTTTGTCTGTTTAAAGCAGCCACAAAGATTTTCTTACTGTGGGATTCGACATATCTAAAGCTCAATACCAGGCAAAGCTATCAATGGTGTTGTGTCAGATAGTATTTATCTTTTTTCAGATGAAAGACGAAGTTTCTGAGGTGCTGATATAGTTTACTTCATAGTCCAGAGACTGATTATACAGGTGTATTCACTTTCCAAAGATTGATCAAATGTCCACTTATAATTTGTGCACATTTCTGTATGATGGTTATACTTCAATAAAAGGTTTTTAAATAAAATTATTTACACATCATTTGCAGCAACAATCCTGTTGCCTTAGGGATCATGCCAAGGGGCTATGTATGTATAAGTTATATATCCTTCTAGTAGCACAAAGATCATTACAATCAATATTTTTAATATAACACCTTTAAGAATTAAGAGGTAAAATTACACAGTGATTTATTCAGCAGTGCAAATACGGACAATAATAAGTGTTTATTGATTTTGAAAATATGGAGGCCTAAGAATTTAAATCAGTTTCAGTATACAAAAGCAAGTCATTTATTCAAACGGCCTTGGTATTTATTATTAGCAGGGAATTGGGTTAGACAGGTGAATATGTCATCATCTTGCAATGTGAAAGTTTTCCCTAACCCCTCTTTTTTTCCCTTTGGTGTATGATAGGTTTTGAATTTTTCCCCAAAATTTCAGGTGTTGAAAACAATCCTCAAATGTTGACAGTATTTGGAGGGGCCTCTGGGAGGCAATTAAAATTAAATAAGGTTTTCAAGGTGGGGGCCCCCATGATAGGACTGGTGGTTTAATAAGAAGAGGGAGAGAGACCTGAATTGATATTCTCTCTCTCTCTCTCTCTCTCTCTCTCTCTCTCTCTCTCTCTCTCTCTCTCTCTCTCTCTCTCATCATGTGAAACTTCCTCCATGCTGTGATGCAGCAAGAAGACCCTCACCAGATGATACATAGATGCCCATATCTCTTGGACTTTCTAGCCACCA
This sequence comes from Muscardinus avellanarius, assembly GCF_963383645.1. NCBI lineage: Eukaryota > Metazoa > Chordata > Mammalia > Rodentia > Gliridae > Muscardinus > Muscardinus avellanarius. Next base: position 96,702,651 of record NC_137787.1, on the reverse strand, counting down.
TAATCAAAAGTCAAGTAAATACTTCTGCATAAACTTCCCAGTCTTGAGTATTCAGTTAAAGCAAAACTAAATTAATAAATAAACTGAGACAGTGTACTTTAGCAACAACTAAAAAATGAATCCACCCAGTCTTGGATATCCTCCTTATTCTTGTCCTTCTTGGCTCCCATCTGAGGTACAAAAGGCTGAGCCAGTGTCCAAATAAGAACACTATCTAAGTACTACAAGTATAACTTGACTATTTTATTTAGCATATAAATATAGTTCCCAAAAGAAACCAAAAAGTAAACAAATCAAAACAAACATAAGCTAATGTGAAGGAAGCACTGGTGACTAAGTAAAATGAGAATGTCAGAATGACCTTAATGACCTTTATCTAATGAAATTCCTTCTTTGGATAAAAGTCTTTTAACCATTTATAAGGGGGCTCACAGAGTTTCAAGTCTGAAAAATAATCTAGCTTCAGTCAACTCTTTCTCATTTTTTCCTCTTTTAGGCTTGAATTATCTAAATACACCAAGAACTGACAACAAAAATGCCTGTCTGTATTAATGAGATAAGATCTGTTCTGTGACCTCTTTCTATCTTCTTGATTCCAATAGAAAATGTGAAAATTATAACCTTCCAGTTCAAGTGGGATTGAGCTAGAAGGTGTTCAAAGGTTAATACGAAACCATCTCCATGACAGATGAAATATAGATGTAATGAGCTACCTGTTGAGTGAACACATTAATGATATATTTATGTCAACAATATCACATTTGCTCATAAGAGATTATACATTTTACTAAATATCTAGAAATTACTAAGAGATTGTATTACAAAAACCATACTCCACATAAGCCATGTAGACTTTTCTTTATATCCATAGCTTTTTATAAGTAAAAGTTTCATCTAACTCTGGCAGGAGCACTTTTAAAACATAGAGTCAAAAAACAAACATAGCTTCATATGTATTATCAATAAACCCCTTGATTAATTGCAATTTCTAAAACCCAAGAAATGAAGTGGAAAGTAAAAGTCAGTACTCATATCGGAGAAAGTCAGAAATTTCTCCTTCCTATATACTATAGCAAGTTTTAGATTTCAAGTAGGCTCTAAGTTTGGATTAAACTTAAAATTCATAATTTTAATGACTTAGTCTTAAATACCTTTTAATTTTGGTGGAGGGGCCCCAAATAATAGAGGCACTCTCAATCACAAACAAAAAATATTCCTCCAAGTTGCCTTTTCTAACTATTCCTTCATATGAAGCAAATATACGGTTTTAGTAGTATAAAACATATAAATAATTGTTAGCCGGGTATGGTGATGAACCTCTGAAATACCAGCAACTAAGGAAACTGAGGCAGAAAGATCCCAAATTCAAGGCCGGCCTGAGAAACTTAGAGAGACCTTGTCTTAAAATAAAAACTAGGAAGGGCTGGAGATGTACATCAGTGATAGAGTGCTCCTGGGTTCCATAACTAGTACCACTAATTAAATAAATGGATAAATAAATAAATATTAGTTAATATATTAAATTCAGAGACCATTTGTTGTACTTACCTTGTATCATCTATAAAACCTAATAAAGGAAAAGTAACAAGGTGCTTTTCAATAAGTATAGATGATTAATTTAGATCAGTGAGTTTTATAAGCTAATAAATGCATTCAAATGATTGGAAGGGATCTAGAATTTAATCTAAATAGAGAGAGTTTTTAAATTATTTGTTTGTTAAACGGGATTAAACCTAGGACATTCTACCTCCAAGCTACATGTAGCTCCAATCCTTTTTATTTTTTTAATTTGAAATAGGGCCTTGCTAAGATAGGTCTCAAACTGCAATCCTCATGTTTCAGCCTTCCAAATACTAGGGTTATAGGTGTGTGCCACTGAGCCTGGCTAAAAAGAGTTTCTTGAAGCCAAGAACCCTATCTTTCTCATTCTTATATTTTAGGAGTTCAGCATGACATAGGGATTTTTTAATATATTAAATATGTACAAAATGAATGAATTAATATATTAATATACTAAACATTAGGAGAGACTAAACCAATGTCTCATTCAGTAGGAGAAGAAATCTGTTTGCATTTCTTCCTCGCCCTGTGTAAGCACAAATACCTGGTTCTCTTCTTTATCCTTCTCAGATACATGTTATTTTTGCAAATTAACGCCACAAACCTTAAAGCTGGTAAGTTTTAAAAAGCATTACTTTGCAGAGATCCTTGAATTATCTATGTCCTATTAACAATCCACATAGAGGCTCTGAGTGGCAGACGTTACGCACTAAACACACTAGTGATCATATGATCACTAGCTTGAGGTTCTGTCACCAAACTTTACAGTAGCTCAATCAAGTAAAATTCATTATTCCCATTTCAAAGACGAAATCACTGAGCACTTAGATGCCAAAAATGGGTCATGGACTGATGATGTTGGCATCGGATGGAAACTTACTAAGCAAATCCTTGGGCCCACTTCAAACCTACTGATTCAGAGACCCTGGGGCTGAGCCCAATCCATTGTGTTATAGCAAGAAGTCTGGACAATTCTGGCATATGCTAAAATCTAAGAACCTCTGCTTCAGTGTTTAAGTGATTTAGTTTGCCCAGGATCCCACACAGATGGGAAATGAAGAATGGGAACTGAATCCAGGCATCTGATGCCAACTTCTCATTCTCAATTGTACCCCACTTCCCCACGTTAGGAGCTAATCACTCTCTACCAAAATTACACTTCTCTATTATGGTTGAAACTGAATAAGCAAAAAACTGAAGTCAATTCCTAGGAGAGCCTCACAATTTCAGAATGTTAAAGACTCTTAAGAAACAGTTTACATATAAAGCCCCAAAACAAATATACAACTTTCCTGATTAAAATAAAATGCTCACTCTAAAAACATAGAGATCAAGTAGGATTTTCTAAGTAGAGACACACTACTAATTTAATTCAGTGCTTCATTTAAGATTACTCTTTTTGGGTCTTAAAAATAACTTTTCTTCTCTTTCTCGGATCTGATCGTGATAATAGAGAGTTAAGAGGTACAGTAGTTCACAGAATTCATGGTTTGGATACATGTAATTTGTATCCTAAGTAGCCATTTTCTCTTCTGTAATTTGAGTAGATCTATGGATTCTCTTAACAAAAGAACCAAAATTAGAGAAGACTCTGAATTGGCTTTATTAAAGAGCACAAGACATTGGTTGACAATCTAGATCTTGGCATTAAAATCCCTTGAATTTCACCCAGCTCTGACAAATTACTATGTGGAATGATTTATTTAGATTCCTTGTGTTTTATTTTCACCATTTAAGATAGAAATAAGAACTGCATCTACTTTATAGAGTAGTTGCAATGGTTTTATGAGATAACATGATAAATTACTGAACATGCTTCCTGCATGTGGTAAATCCAGGTCTACCATTTATTCAAGGTACTGCTTCCCTTTATGTGACAACTTTAACATGTTTTATGGGGCCCCTTTACTATGTAGTGAGGATTTCTTCCACATGTGTTTTGTCTCTGCCAGAACACAAACCCATATACTTGCCCATCCTCATGACTCAGGTTGTCACACTCACTGTCCACAGCCTGTACCTCGTTAGTAGGTGATGATAAGACTGGTACCCACTGCAGAGGGCCCTATTTCTGAGAATATCATTGTTATTGATTATAGTTACTCATTTTACTGTATTCAGATTAGCTATTCCCTCCCCCACTCCTCATTTTAAACAAAAGTGCTTCTGAAAGTGAATAACTTATTAAATTATCAGTGTGAATAAATTACCATATTGAACAAGAAATGCACATGTTAAGTGCACTGGATTCTCCTACGAGAGGGAATGAAAATTTCCCAGTGGGTGACTCAAGGGTCAAAAGGTAACCTGTGCATTAGACACTGAAAGCTGGCAAAAGCCTTCAGCTTTGAAATCAACTCCAGGTTGCTGAAGTGTCTTTCTATATACATGGTTTCATCTGAAAAATACTAGTTTCATCACCTTCCCAGGATTAGGGTAGAAATATTGAGCACAAATACCTCCTATTATACACATACCAGTATCATCTGGGCAACTTTTAGCTAGCTCATGAAAATCAAATCAACAAATAGAAAGAGAATACACAATTCACATATATGTGCTTCTATTAAATATTTAAACAGAATCAAATATACAAAGACTATGAAAATTAAATTTAAGATACCAGTGAAATTTTTGTACCTACACAGGCTAACTCAACAATATTGGTTTAGGGGCATCATACACACATCCAATAATCCAGCTGGTTCAATGCTAACATCAAGGAGGCAAACAATGGTGACAGCTAATTTCATGAGAGTCTCTTTTGACAGTAAGGCATCTAGGTCTTCATTAAATTAGCTGACTGGAGATCCCAAAGTTGCAAAATTAGCATCTCCACCCTCCCGAAATCATCATGATGTAGCATGGCCAATTACACTCAACAAGCATCAGCACGTTTGGGCTTTCAAAGCTGCAGTCAGTTACTATAGACAGTCGGGCATGTTTCCAAAACCTTCTTAAGTATGAAAATAAACATATATCCAAATGAGGGTAAATAATGACCTAATGGGAAATGTGCAGTGAAGATCTAACAACCAGTTCAGACTGGCACCTTTATCCCTTTTAGTTTCACCTGTCCCTCCCAGTCAGTAGAATGACTAGGCACCCATACAGCGTAGAGGTGGGGAGAGAGGGTGTTCCTGAGGAAGCTCATGTGTTTTGCCTGGACACTGACTATGACAATGTATCCAACAGTGGCAGGCATCCTATCTGCAAAAGCCTGATAACTCTATCAGACGCTGCTTGATCTAGCAGACTCCTGAGGCCCCCATTTTCATCCTCAGCTTGCAGCTGATCTCAATAGGCTGAAGGAGTATGAGAAACAGAGATAAGTCCTGGCTACAATTACAGCGATATGCTCCTGCTGGTGCAATTAAGATGGTGTCAGTGCTTGTATTAACCTTTGCGTGGCCAGCTTTTTCCCATATGGTATTCCCAGTGAACAACAGCATTTAAATTAAGAAGGAACACCAGCCCCCTATATTAGTTACAAGCCCATGAAAAATGGACAGCTGTAGGTAGGATGGGCTCCACTTAGCTGCGGAACAAGTGGAGCAGGGGCTGGGGAGGTTTACGAGAGCGGCTCCTACTCCACTGTTCTTTCATTCTTTGATGTTGAAATAAACTTTAAAAAAGAAGGACACTGGTAATGCCTCATTGGGAGAATCTGAGCACTGGAAAGAGCTTAAGAATTTGTCAGAGCCCTACCCTTACTTATGTTAGGTTCTTGGAACACTTTTTTCAAATGGTTTAGAATAATGATTTTTCTTTAGAACATTTTGAAACAAACTATGCAGAATTTGTGATTACCAAATTCGTTTAAAAACTCATATTTATACCCAGTATCTCACTTAAGCCTAGCAATAGTATATATGATAGATTATGTATTGTTCTTTTCTTGTGACAGAGACTGAAACGGAAAAGAACACTTGAGTAAATTGCTCAGAATAACAAAGCAAGTGAATTGCAGGGGAAAACACAAACCCATACATCCTGACTAAGATCCGGGAGAGATTCTATGAATTAGTCTTCATTGCTAAGGACTGGAAAGCTGAAGTACTATTTCTTTTCCAGCCCACAGTCGCTTCATCAAAAAATAAAAGAAGAAAACTCTGGATTTCATAAAACACTGTATCATAATTACCATCGAGAAGTACTTATCAAGCATGTGTAACACCTAGATTTATGTCTTCACTAGCTTCCTCCAGCATCTGAAAATTTTTCAATAAAATTTCTACTCAGGTGTGGTGGCACAAGCCTTTAACCCCAGTACTTGAGAGGCTGAGATAGGAGGATCATGGGTTCAAGACTAGCCTTGACAACTTAGCAAAACTCTCAGCAATGTAGCAAGACACTGTTTTTAAGCAAAAAAATAATTAAAAAGACTTGGGATGTAGCTTGGATGTAGAACGCCTCTGACTTCAATGCCCAGTACCGCAAGAACAAAATTCCTATTCACCCTTCTGTTACTAAGTTCTTAAGTCCTGGTAAAACCAAAAACAAGGCAATAATATTCTTCCAAAAATTAGATTTCATCCTCCTTTTATATATGATTCACTTCAAATATTTATGGTAAAATTTAAATAAGTGATACTGCCACTCTATTTTTACCCTACCTTACCTAATGCTTTTCCTACAAAGTTTTATCTTAGGTATATAGAAATGGCATATAAGTTCAGTTCAGTTGTTCTCTTTTTATTAGTCGTATTAAAACAATGTTTAATTATATTTTAATGTTACATGAGGATTTAACATTAATTATGGTACATTTTGCTCATTTAACTCTGGCTCAGAATTCTGTTTTTTCATCAAAACAAAAGGCCAATTTCTTCTGGCCAGTGATCTGACTGACATTCCCAGGTATGTGTCAAACCAGTTTGGACGGTACAAATCGAAGCTGATTATCAAGGTTTCCACATTTGCATTTCAAACAATGTTTGGCTAAATTAATGATTCCCAAACCTGCTGAGGATAAAAATAACCTGAGGCCACTACTAAAAGTGTCAATTCCCAGACTCTTCTGGAATCTTTATTTTTAAGATATGTCTCAGGTGATTACTTTTGTCACATGCATATAGGAAACAATGTGTAAAAATGTTAATTTTAAATAGAAATCAAATAAAAGGCACAAATCTTGATTAAATTTTAAAAGATTTTAGGGACTTGTCTTAATTCAAGAAATTGAAGTTAATTTTTGTCAATAGAACTTGGAGACTAGAAATACTGTGACATATGGCTATAACTTTTTTTGGCAATGCTAGGGATTGAACATAGGGACTTGAGCATACGAGGCAAGTGCTCTACCACCTCAGCTACACTCCCATTTCCAGTCCTTGCTATACTTTTCTGAGAGTATCAATAATATTTAAAATGTGTATATTACTAGCAACTAAGCAAGATCTATATACCAAATTTGGCACAGAGTGCTTAACAAATATTTCATAACAAAATGACTGCAGAAAACAACCCAAGGCCACACTTCTCCATAAAGCCCTTACCTATCTTTCCAACCACCTGTGATACCTTTCTCTCACACATCTGTTATAAATCTATTCTACTCTATCCCACAATGTTCTTGACACCACACTGTAGTTAAAGCAAAGATGACTTTAGGTCAGAGCACCCTTAGACAAATTTCTTACCTTCTAATCTTATTTACTTATTTATTGATTTATCTGTGATGCTGAGGATGGAACCCAGGGGCATTTTACTTCCAAGCTCCCCCCCACCGCAGCCCTATTTTTATTCTTTATTTTGAAACAGGATCTCACTAAGTTTTAGAAGGATTCACAAAGTAGTTGAGGCTGGCTGAGAACCGAGATCCTCCCGTCTCAGCGTTCCAAGTACTGGGATTAGAAGTGTGCAGCACCGTGCCCAGGTATCTTACCTTCTAATATTTAAAATGAGCATCTATTGAGTATCTCACAGAGCTGTTAAAGGGATAAATGAGTAATGTTTGCCAAGTACTAAACTATACTTAATCTTATTTTATTTTTAAGTAAGGTTGTATTTTGTCTTTTTTTTCTTTTTACTACTAGACTATAACTTCTTTGAAGGCATTAAAATCATCCTTCTTATTACTTAATACAATGCAAAGATCACTGTAAGAACTAGGTTTATCTTATTTTCCTTCAACTCTTCCTTCCTTAAAAAAAAAAAAAAAAAAAAAAAAAACTACAAGCCAGGCGTGGTGGTGCACGCTTGTAATCCCAGCATTTGGAAGGCTGAGACTGGAGGATCACGGTTCGCGGACAGCCTCAGCTACTTAGTGAGGCCCTTTGCAACTCAGTAAGACCCAGTTTCAAAATAAAGAATAAAAAAGTGGGCAGGGGGTGTAGCTCGGAGGTCAAATGCCTCTGGGTTCCATCCCCAGACCCACAAAAAATATATATATATAAATAAATAAATAAATAAATAAATAACTACAAATAGAAAGTGAAGGATCATATGCTTTCACTAATATGAGGGAAGCTAAGGAGCAATCGGGATACCAGAGGGATATCATCAGATAATGGAGAAGACACTCCAGTGGAGCCATGGAGGTGGTTTGCGGGAGGCAGGAGGGAAAAGGGAAATAAACATAATCAAAAAAATCACTTTCATAGACATGTATGTATGTGAGAATGCCAATGTCCATTTCATTGTCCTTCATGGGGAAGGGGGAAAGGGGGAGGGAGAAAGCCCATCAAGTGCTGTATACTTACTTGTTTGTCACTATAACTATGATTTACATTATGATGTCAGACTATAATGTACCAACAAAAGTATATAAAAAAAAATCTACAAATTCCTCAAGATCAGGGACCAGGTCTTACACTTTTCTATATTCCTTTGCCTCCATTTTACATCTATTATACTAAATACATAATATACACTCAAATAATTATTGTTTCAGAAGGCACAAGAAAATAAAAGGAGAGGAAGAGAAGAAGTGTGCTGTTATGGTTTGGCTCTGAATTGAGCCAAAGCTCATGAGTTGAAGGCTGGTTCCCAGTGCAGCCATGCTCCGAGGTGAGGCTTTGGAGAAATGGTGGGTCATCAGGCTCTGACCTCATGGGTGGATTAATCCTGTGATGGATTAGTAATTCCATGGCACCATTAGGAGGTTGTGAAAACTGTAGGAGGTGGGGCCTCGTTGGAGGAAGTAGGTCACTGGGGCATACCCTACAAGAGTTTTCTTGTCCCTGGTCCCTTCCTCTTTTTCTGCTTCCTGGCTACCATGAGCTGAACAGCTCTCCTGTGCCCCACCCTTCTGATTTTTTGCCTCCTCAGGCTGAAAGCCATAGAGCCAGCAGACCTTGGACTGCAGCCCCTAAAACATGAGCCAAAATTAGTCTTTCTCCTCCCCTAAGTTGTTTTTCTCAGCTCTTTGTCAGAGTAACACAAAGCTGACTAACACAAGCACTGAAAAAATTAAAACCTAAAAAAGACATAAAGAAAAATAATTACATATTGGGAAGAATTGTCTTTCTCTCAATAATTATTCAGGCATCATAGAAAAAAACCCTCAGTGCAGATTACAGTTTGCATCCTAAGATTACCAAGCAGGAGTTATTTCTCACAGCAGTAATTCTTTGCAATCTTATGCACTTCCAGTAACTTAGGTTTTCAAAACGAGAAGTAAATGTTCTATTTTACCTATACAACACGTTATTTTCTCCTCAACATACTTTTTTATTTACTGTGACTTCTATGCCTGTCTGGAAAGCTCCAAATTTCTTTCAAGTATAACTCATGCAATTTTTAATATTTAATGTCAAAAAAAGAAAAAGTACTATATACAATATGTACCCCAGAATTCTCCACATTTCTACCTCCAAAAAAAGAAAATAGAAAAGTAAAGAAATAAAAAAAGTTTTCATGTGGCTTTCATTAACCAGTATTTCAGAGCTGAGTATCTAGTAGAAAAAGACAGTAGTCTCATAGTTTTACAGATGAGGCACAAAAGTAAGACTCAAAAAAGGTAAATGACTCAACTTAGAACAAATAAATTCTGATCGATATGAATCATTTATATTTATGGAAATTTTTTGGAATATTACACTTTAGATTCATAAGTAAATGTGGAAACCTTCATGTCTAACATATCATTTTCAAATACAAATAACTAATGCAATATTTATGATAGTTCTGACTAAATATAACCTGTGAGAGGTAATCACTACCTCACAGCAATCCCATTCAGTCTATGAGATATTTCATTTATATATCAAACTTTAATATCCCTCATTCTACCTTTTTGTTCCTAATTTTGATTGCTGGAAAATGGATTAAATGTGCTTTCTTTCCTTTTTCATACTATCTCTTTTATTTCTAGCATTTTCTCATACTCCAAATTTTCAAATATTTCATGACTTTAGTCACCTAGAGATATTCTGAAATTAATCAGTATTGATGAATATGACAATGAAAAGAATATATCAAGAACACCTTAAACTTATTCAGTGTTTCCTATGTGTTGCATGTTACAAAAAGCACCCGCATTTACTATCTGCTTATCCAGTGCTATATTCACAGCACCTAGAACAGGTGTCTGGTATACATTAAATATTTAATCAGTATTAGCTAACTGAAGGTATTCTCAAACTCTTTGAAGTAGGCATAATTATCTTTTTATCAAAGAGCCACTATATATCAAGGTTTGAATTTGAAGCTAGTCATTTTGACTACATGACTTTTCACATGCACTTAAGCACTGTTCTTTATACTTAACAAATGTTCTTTTCTCAACTACAGCTTATTAAGATTTTCCTCTTCACCTTGCATAAAAATCAATGGGTTCTCCCCAATCTTGGAAGAAGAATGGAAGTGTCATGCTGGTGTCCACAGAGGACTGGAGGACAGTGGGCATAAGAGAGGCCAGAGAGTCTAAAATAAGACTGTTCTTCCCTACATTTCTCATAACTATTTCCATGAATATTTCGAACACAAGTTTTGGAGTATTAATATGGAACAGTGTAGACCTGGCTAAACAGCTTAGTCCAAAAATTAATGAAAATGACGAGGCTGCAATCAAAGACAAACTATTTAATGACTAATTTTTTAAATTAGTTCTAGAGCTTTGTATAACAAGTTTCAGCTTGGAGAAAAAAATTATGCTGCAGTTTTAAACCTCTGATAACAGAAGATTTAATAGAATTTCAAATAGGCCATTAATTATAACATGCCAATATAATAACAAGAAGATTAAAATATTTCCAAACTAAACAAGTTCAATACAGCTTACCACTTTGTTTGAAATTAAACTTTCCCAAGTATATATTTTGATGTCAATTTTTGAAAAGTTAAATACTGAAACAGAGAGAAAAAGTTTATGTGGCAAATTCCCACAAAATATGACTGACTGCTTACTCTGACTATGACAATTTTGCAACCATATGAAATAAAAATTATATTGAGTATAAAATAAATTGGGGATAAGACAAATGTATTTTTAATATCTTGTGTTTTTTAAAGGACATTTTTGTGGAAAAGTGATTTTCCAGAGTAAATTTTGAGGTGTTGGTGACTTTTCTTTTCCACAAAAAAAGCTTATGAAACAGGAAAAAGGATTGGATGGAGTGTTGTTATTGAATGTTTCAACCCTTTGGAAAAACAGATGGTGCATAGAAAGAACTTATACTGTGCTTAGAAGATAAAAGAAAAAACATGGGTGATAATAGCTACTGTGCTATTTTTCTTAAGGTGGTGCAGTGATGTGGAGAGAATTATATAGACTTCAGCTGCATTTTGGAGTTGATATCAAAAAGAGCTGCTGGTGGGCTGGGTGTGGGAGGTGAGGAGAGGAAGGAACTAAAGATGATGAACAAGTTTCTGGCTTGAGCAACTGACAAAATGATGATGCTATTTACTGAAAGAAGATGGGAGTAGGGCAAACAGGTTTGTGGGGTGTGGAATAGACAAGTTCTGTTTGGGACTTCCTAAGCTTCAGAAGCTATGAATCATCCCACAGGTGGAATCAAGTCAGATGCTGAATATTGGAGGCTGGAATCACCTCCACTAAAGATGACTACAGTGGGAGATGTGTGGTTAGACAGGTTCAATATCACACGTGCATAAGTGGTCATCCTCAATGCCGCTGTGGTGTGGCAGAAGTCTAGTAGGAAAGCAAAGAAATGCAAAATTTTGTCTCCCTTTTCACTATATAGATACATTCTAACATTCTAGAACTCACAGTGGTGCAATGGTTTATCATATACACTCCAAATTCAGAAAACTCTATTGAAATTCCAGCTGCAGCTCTTCCTAATGGCATAACTTCAGAAAAGGTATGGAAGATATTCCTCAGTTCTTCATCTACAAAACAGGCTATCATTATGGCCATTTCACAAGGTTGTCTTGAGAATAAATGAATGTGTTTACACACACACACACACACACACACACACACACACACACACACACAGAGGTATACAACATCACTTTTCAGTCAATGTTATTCCTGGCACAGGATAAATTACATTTAAATGTTTGCTATTGTTATGATAAGAAGCATTACAGTAAGACTTTTCAAACTACCTATTGATAAGATCCTTTGTTGAAAGCAATATTTTGTAGTAACTCAATATGTAAAGGAAATAAAGATTGAACAGCTGTGGCTGGAAGGTAGGGCCCAGATTTCCACCTGCTCCTGCCAGGCTTTATGATACCCTCCTGAGGGAAGAAAGATACCTTCTCTTTTCCACCACAGTGGCTGCTGTAAAAGATCAGTGGGACTTCTGAGTCTTCAGAAAACCATCAGATTAGATCATCTTTCAAAAGTGAGAAAATATAGATGCTTTCAGACATACAGGTAATAAAATGTCTACCACCCACATATCCTTACTTAAAAAAAAAAAAATCCTCTGGCCGGGCATGGTGGCACATGCTTGTAATCCCCGTGCTTGGGAGGCGGAGACAGGAGGATTATTCAGGTTCGAAGCCAGCCGCTCTGGCTTAAGAGACCCTGTTTCAAAAAAAAAAAAAAAAAAAAAAAGTATAAAAATAGGTCTGGGAGCGTAGCTCGGAGGTAGAAGGGCTCCCGGGAACCCCAGTACCACCAAAAAAAAAAAAAATCCTCTGTGCTTTAGCAAAAAGAAGAGTAAAGCTGGAAGTTTAGCCTGTCTTCCTGGAGGGCGGCTTCCCCACTCCTTGCGCTTCTTCCACTTCCATCACAGTCCTGGCCTTCTGTGTCCCACCCAACTGCTAGCCACTCAGTTCTCTTCTGAGGGAGAAGGACTTCACATGATTGGAAAATCTGAAAGGAGAGATTGGATTTAGGTACGATAGCCTCTTCACACCCTCTGCTTGGGCATCAGGTTGCTACAGGGAAGAACCTTATACCACTCTTCTCTATATGATGTTATCAGGGCACCCGGTCAGCAGTACCCAGGAACTGGTTAGTGTAGCTACCCAATTCCAGGAACTGATGGTAGGAAGCCCACTGGTCCTCCATTAGGCAATTTTACCAATATTAATGGCATTGGAAGGCAATGGAGGTCTCCTATGCCTTATACATTTGTCTTATTTCTCTATTGGCTTGGACAAGAAGTGTGCTATTTAGAAGATCCTCCCTGGCTCCCAATGGTATGGGACAAAAGAAATAGTGAACTCAGAAAAACAGAACAAATTCATTAGCAAATTTCTGCAATAAAAAGGTTCCAAGGTCCCAGATCATAAAAATGAAATTCATTTACAGTGATATGGAGTCAAAGGCCATTTGAATACTTTCAGTGAAAAAGGACTTGGCATGATTAGTACTCGACTCACTTCTGAGATACAGACAGCATAGAAGGAAGAAAAGAGGAATGAAAAGTGGGTTCGAGTTAGAAAGGGAAGGTGGCCTTATCTTCTTTTTTTCTCAGAAAAGGTTTATATTTATTTATTTATTTATTTTGGGGGGTACCTCTTTTTAAATTTTATTTATATGTGGAACATATCAAAAATGGTATACATTTAGACTGTGCTTGGTGCTCCTCCCCCCATTGTCCTTCCCCTTCTCCAACAATGAGTGTGCAGGTTAACCATGCTATATTCATATTTTTACACATATTCACATGTAGCTCCTCCATTAATCAACCTCAGCCTTCTTCCTTTCCTATCCTTCCATTCTAGCTTTGCTGAGATTTCCCCTCCATTATCTAGAGTCCCTCTGGTATCCCCAATATTCCCTAGTTTGGGCATATTAGAGAAAACATATGTCCCTTCTCTTTCTGTGCTTGGCTGACCTCACTTAACATAATGTCCTCCAGATCTTTCCATCGACTTGCGAATGCCATGATTTTGTTCTTCTTTATAACTGAATAGAATTCCACTGTGTGTAGTATTTTCCATAATTTTGCAATCCATTCATCTGTTGATAGAAACCTCCAAAGTGCAGGAAATTAAAGCAAGAATGAACAAGTGGGATGGCATCAAATTAAAAAGTTTCTTCCTGTCAAAGGAAACCATCAAGAACTTAAAGAGGAAGCCTACAGCATGGGAGAAGATCTTTACCAGCCACCACTCTGATAGAGAGCTAATATCCAGAATATACAAAGAGATCAAAAGATTCTTCACTAGCAAAACAAATAACCCAAACAAAAAATGGGCAATTGAACTGAATAGACACTTCACCAAAGAAGAGATACAAATGGCCAATAGATACATGAAAAGATGTTCTTCATCATTAGCCATCAGGGAGATGCAAATCAAAACTACACTGAGATTCCATCTAACCCCAGTCAGAGTGGCAAGCATAAAGAAATCAAATAACAACAAATGCTGGCGAGGATGTGGGGAAAGAGGAACTCTTTTACACTGTTGGTGGGAGTGCAAACTAGTTCAGCCACTATGGAGATCAGTGTGGAGATTCCTTAGAAAACTGAAAATGGATCCACCATATGATCTGGCTATACCACTCCTGGGTATTTTTCCAAAGGGGCTGAAATAAGAGAACTACAGTAACATATGCATACCTATGTTCATAGCAGCACAATTCACAATAGCCAAAATATGGAACCAATCTAGGTTGCCATCAACAGACGAAGGTGGCCTTTTCTAGGGCCAAGTTCGTCTGCTTCATAACTTTGTCTAATGGTGACGTAATACATTCCCAGCCGATTTTCTAGTTTTACACAGGCAGTCAGCTGACTCCATCAGATTTCACTGAGTTGGGCCACCAGATAAGAAAACATTGAACTGTGTTTGGAATTTTTTTCTTTCTTGCTTTCTTTGTTCTGTTTATTTTTTTCTTCAGCTCTGGGAATGGGACCCAGGGCCTCAGAAATGCTAGGCAAGCACTCTATTACTGAGCTAGATTCCTGTTCCTGCATTGTGGATCTTTTTCACCATGATTTAAAGATACTTTACCATTTTCTATTTAAACAAAAGAATAAAGTAATGTTTCTCTTCTTTATCCTAAAGTTTTCATTTGAAGGACATATCCATGGTATATTATTAAACAGAATTTTAGAAATCAAAATACTAGCCGGGCGTGGTGGTGCATGCTTGTAATCCCCGCACTTGGGAGGTAGAGACAGGAGGATTGCGTAGGTTCGAAGCCAGCCTCAGCTGGCTTAAGAGACACTGTTTCCAAATAAAAAATATAAAATAGGTCTGGGAGTGTAGCCCAGAGGTAGAAGGCCGCTCGGTTCCATCCCCAATACGACCCAAATTTTTAAAAAAGCCTCCCCAGAGTGGCCAGATGTTTACAAAAACCCCAGTTGTCCAAGCAAGCAGCATCTGGGACCCCAACTAAGAGAAGGAGACACAAAGAAAGATACTACATCCCAGGAAAACCCCTCTGGGACCCCAAATGTGAAAAGAAAGTTAAATAAGCATACAAACCCCTAGACAAGCCAAGCCACTCTAACTGGTTACTCACTGAGGAGACCCCCCCGGGTTCTCTCTCTCTCTCTCTCTCTCTCTCTCTCTCTCTATATATATATATATATATATATATATATATATATATATATATCTGAGAGAGAAAACAGTGTGTAATTGAAGGCACTCATCCAGGGCTATCCCCAAATAGTGGCCAGAAGACTCTTGATGGACATCAAAGCCAACAGAGGCCCCTAGGGTGACCTGCAACTCTCTTCCATAGATCAAATGGACCTTGGGTGAAAACAGTTGACAAGTGACTGTACATGGCTACTCCCAAGTAGTATCCAGAAGGCAGCTGCCGGACTCCAGTGTCCCCATTGCCCACAAAGGTATTCGCTTCTTTTTCTCTTCTCTGTTCCCTTTGCAATAAATTCCCCATTCAACTTTCTGTTTTCTGCGAGTTTCATTCTTTATACTTCATAGACAAGAACCCCTATTAGGAAAAACAACTGTTTTAATTTTAGGTAATAGAATTAAAGACTAACTAATACCCATCTTACTTAACTCTAAGCCATCTATGTAGACCTAACATCTTCTGGCTACACACAGCAACTCATCCAACTCATTCGATTTCTTTCTTTCTCTCTTTCTTTCTCTCTTTCTTTCTTCCTTTCTTCCTTTCTTCCTTCCTTTCTTTCTTTCTCTCTCTTTCTTTCTTTCTTTCTTTCTTTCTTTCTTTCTTTCTTTCTTTCTTTCTTTCTTCTTTCTTTCCGGTACTGGGGATGGGACCCAGGGTCATTCTACCTCTGAGCTATACCTCCAGCCCTATTATTTTTTATTCTTCACTTTGAAAATGGTCTCACTGAGTTGCAAAGTAGCTGAGGCTGGCGGTGAACCGCGATCCTCCTCTCTCAGCCTCCAAAATGTTGGGATTACAAGTATGCACCACCACGCCTGGCTCTCATTCAATTTCTTGATGCTTGTCTATTTTTTATTCCAACTTTCTTTAGCAGTGGTTCCAAAACTTGGAAGTGTGTCTCTGAAGGAGACAAATGCAGCAAGCTCGTGCCTGGCTTTGAGATGCCTTGCTGAAGAAGGAAAGAGACTAGGCACTTGAGGAAAGGTAAAGATGCACACATTCTCTTTAGCATAGCTGACCCCTGGCCCCTGCCATTCTTTCAGACAATAGAAAATCAACTATAACATGAAGTACTTAGCCCTATGGCTTGGAGGAAAACAAATCCTTCTCATGTGGCAGGAGAAAAGCACCAATTCTATATACTAATGGAGAATCACATAAGCAAAATCCAAGGTAAATATATATTCATAGCAAAAATAAATATTCAATGCAAATAAAGAATCCAACTTAGAAGAAAGTGTAACTTAAAGACGCAATGGAACTACTTCATAGCCACTCTCAAGCTATAGATAAATTTTATAAGAACATAATTCATTTTTTCATGAGTTTAAAAATGAGGTGATATAGAATGCCCCTGCATAAAGAAAAGAAAGTTGACAAAACAATACGATGAGACTAAAAGGGAGTTTGCAGTCCTGAAAACAAAACAAGAATAGACATCATTGCTCTCTGGCTGTAAACTTCTTGAGCACTTCTCTCATCAAAAAACCAAAAAAAAAAATGGAGCATATAAACTCAGGAAACGAAGTGGACTCATTGTTTGGAGAGATTGCCTAGAACGTTGTCTGTTTCCTGCTTTGAAGATAATATATTACCTTCTAATTATGAAAGATCAAGGCATCTTGAAGATGCTGGTGGAAACCTGGCAGATGCATAAACACACACACACACACACACACACACACACACACACACACACACACAAACACACACACACCCCAGAAATAGAAACATGTCCACTGTATATGCAAAGAGTTTTTTTTTTTTTTTTTAAGCCACTTACTATCAGGGGAGAAGAAATCACACTGGCCTTAAACTCCTTTGCAATAATGATTGTTTCTATAAAGTTCTGAGTGAGAGGGAATCATATGATGTTAAAAAATAATTTAAAAAAAAACCTAGAAGGTGAATAGCATGAGATGAGAGAAATTATGTGACGTCTAATGTCCTCATCATTTGTAGCATTTATAGCACAAACTATTTAAACTGAGATGTTGGAAACAAAATTCTCTTCCCCCACCCTGTCCAGTACTGAGAAAAGAACTCAGGGCCATTCAACCACCAAGCTGCATCTCTTTTTAAATATTTAATCAGGGTCTTGATAAGTTCCTGAGGGCCTCCCTAAATTGCTGAGTTTGTCTCAAACCTGCAAACCTCCAGTCTCAGTCTTGTATTGGATTACAAATATGCACCACTATACCTGGCATACTATAATCTCTTAAAGTTGATATTTTTCCCTGGGATTTCTTCAACAATTTTGGAAAAACATTTTGGGAGTATCTTTTATATAAAAAATACTACAATGTACCAATAAAAATATATTAAAAAGTAGAAAAAGAAAATAATATGTATTTGAAGTTTATACTTCCATCAAGCTGTATGGGGATTTTGTTTATTTCTTGTGTGTGTTATTCAAATAGAATGTTTTTAACTTTTTTATGTGTGTTTGTGGTACTGGGGGTTGAACCCAGAGACATTCTATCTCCAAGATACAGCCCTGACCCTAGTATTTTATTTTTATTTTGAAACAGCATCTTACTAGTTTGATGAGAGATTCACTACTTGCTGAGGCTGTCCTCAAATCTGTGACTCTCCAGTCTCAGCCTCTCAACTACTGGGTTTATAGGCATGTGTCACCATGCCTGGTTTGCATTTTACTTTTAAAAACGCACAATATAACCATAGTATTATTATTATAACGTAAAATAAACATATGTAAATATATAAAGTAAAAAGTACTGTATTTCTGCCTTGCTTTCATTTTTAAAAAGAATTTACCTAGATAAAGTTCATCGAATATGCCGGGCATGGTGGCACACGCTTGTAATCCCCGCACTTGGGAGGCAGAGACAGGAAGATTGCGCAGGTTCGAAGCCAGCCGCGCGTGCTGGCTTAGGAGACCCTGTTTCCAAATAAAAATGTTAAAATAGGTCTGGGAGTGTAGCCCGGAGGTAGAAGGGCTTCCAGGAACCCCAGTACCACCACCAAAAAAAAAAAAAAGTTCATCGAATATTAATTAAAAATTTTCTCTATGTGGTGATATTTAACTGATTTTTAAACCTCCACCTTAATGCTTTTTGTAGTATTTGAATTCTTTCCAATAAATACAATGAGTATTTACAAGACAGAAAAATCTTACCAAATATAACAACTGAAAACCAGCCAAAATGTTAAGAAACAGAAAAAGATTCTCTAAAGTTAATGAGTTTATCCAGAAATGATCAGAAGCATTTGCAAACATGGGACTTATATGCCACGGCAGAAGAAGGACTTATCAAAGGAGACAAGACAAAAGGGAACTTTAAAGGCAAGGAGAGCAGTATTTGTAATTTGTTTCAAAACAAAGAGCATTTGTTACAGGGGCTTATCCAGAGTTGACATTAGATCACTAGTGGAGATAGCATGTCAGGAAAGTGCTCCTGCACTTTGAGCTAGTAGTTCTTGCGGATTCATGTGGCAAACTGCAGTTTGGAAAGTTCTTGGCAGTTTGTGCTACACACATTTGTGCAGAGGAGCCTTTCAGGTCATTTCGTCACAGTTACTATCATAAGCAAACATGCCTGTGAAGGACCTCCCTTCACAGCTTCCCAGATGGCTCTCTCTACCTAGCTAGCTACTGTTAGAGATTGACCCAGTGATGCCCTTTGGATGTTGTTGACTTTCAGAGCTATTTTATGGAGATAAATCATTTTGACATTTTTCCATTACTTTTTTTAAAAGTTTGTTTCAGGCAACTGGGCATGGTGATGGGGAGGTCATAGCGTGAGGATTGTGAGTTTGAGCCCAGCCCAGGCAACATAGCAGGGACAGTGCCTTGTTTAAAAAATAAATAAATAAAGTTTTCTCAGGTCTTTATAAAACAAGATACTGCACTTTATTCAAGAATATATAAGAAAGCTCATTATTTTGAAATATAGGATAAAAAGTATTCAAACTTTAGGTTGAACTCAAGTTAAATATTAATTATCCACTGCTGCATGATGAGTCACTACAAACTCACATGGCATACGATGACTCTTATATACTCATGACTCTCCAGTCAGGCATTTAGGAAATGCATAGTGTAAATGATTTGTTTCTGTTCAATGGTGTCTAGGGCCTCAGCTGAAGTGGCTCAAACAACTGGGGGCCAGCTAGAACAGCTTCACCAAGCCACAGGTCTGGAGTCTTGATTGATCTCCTCCTAACACAGAAGTCTCAGGGTTCCAAGAGAAGTTTGCAATGACAAGCCCCAAAGCACCACACCTGTTAAGTTGCTGCTTATGTCATGCTTGGTAATATCACATGGTCAAACCTGGCCTCAGTGTGGGAAGCATACACAAGGAATTTTCATCTCCACTCTATCGTTCTTGATTTTTTTTCCTAGACAAGTAATTTTATCTCCAATTCTCAGCTTACTCCTCTGAAAAATGAAGATAATAATAATACCAAGTAATTTTATCTCCAATTCTCAGCTTACTCCTCTGAAAAATGAAGATAATAATAATACCAAGTTCACCTGATCTGGGGAATTAAATGTGACAATTAAAATATAATTAACAGAGATTTTAATAAAAAGTGTTTGATATTAATTCCTACTTAAGTGTTATTACACAATTGTAAAAGTATTTCTTGTTTAAAAAATGGTTGCATATCTCATAAACTTGTCTTCTGAATGAGTCTCTTTTGTACATTGTGTTGTTTTTGGTTTTTTGTTGTTGTTGTTGTTGTACCAAGGATTGAACTCAGGGGCATTCTACTTTTGAGCTACATCCCTAGTCATTATTATTATTATTATTATTATTATTATTATTATTATTATTATATTTGAACAGGATCTCATTAAGTTTCAGAGGGCCTCAATAAATACCACAGGCTGGCTGCAAACCCTCCTTTCTCAGCCTCCCAGGTACTAGGATTATAAGCGTATGCCACCACACACAGCTTGTACATTTTAAATCTGTTAAAATGTTGTTTTTATTTATTTGGGTCTTCCATGAACATTATACAAGTCCTTCCAGGCAATGATTACATTATTTTCTGTTTTCTGCATTTCTCATTTTCTCTTACTTTTAGTTTAATAGTCTTCTAATTTGAAAGTACCTTTTTCTGAGACAAGAGGATCACAGATTCATGACCAGCCTCAGCTACTTAGTGAGACCCTCTGCAACTTAGTGAGAATCTGTTTCAAAAATAAAGAATAAAAAATAGGACTGAGAGTATAGCTTGGAAATAAAATGACCCTGACTTCAATCCCCAGTACTGAAAAAAAAAAATTTCCATTGAACTACTTGGAGGATAGTTTGGTGTTCATGCAACCTTATGATGTAGATAAAGAAATTATCATCTTCACAGTTGTGGGAATTATGGCTATGAAAAGTAAAATGCACATCTAAGGTCTTCCAATGGAGAGGCAAGAGTAAGTCCAAAGTCTCAGCGTTCTCAGGTTTCAGAATCATAGGCTAGAATACCTTTTCTAGATTCTCACGAGTCTCTTAAATTTATATGGACATTCCAGAAATGCTGTCATTTATATGTTGATTCGACACCAAATAGCAGAAATGAAATGTATGGTAGTTAATAGAACTTAACTCATTTTCTTCAAATATCAAGCACAAACCTATTATCAGATTAGCATGTATTTAGCATTGTAGCATTGTGTTCTGTCTGTCAAAGAGATTTTTCTCTTCATTCAACTCAAATGGGGCTTATGAATTTATCAATGAACTGGACAGAAAGTCTTTAGGAGTAAGTCTTTAGAATTCACCTGTTGTGCCGGGCGTGGTGGCGCACGCTTGTAATCCCCGCGCTTGGGAGGCGGAGACAGGAGGATCGCGCAGGTTCGAAGCCAGCCGCGCTGGCGTAAGAGACCCTGTTTCAAAAATATAAAATAGGTCTGGGAGTGTAGCCCGGAGGTAGAAGGGCTTCCAGGAACCCCAGTACCACCAAAAAAAAAAAAAAAAAAAAAAAAAAAAAAAAAAGAATTCACCTGTTGTTGTTTCTTTTTTATTTGATCAACTTCCCTTAATTAGGAAAGAGCAAGGCCTTATAAAGATACTGTGGGAGTTTGTCATGTGTGTGTCTCAATACCACAAGGTGGTAATACACACGTACAAACACCATCAGTGGGTAAACCCCTGATCTCAACATATCAATACAAAATGTTAAATTGTGTATATTTGTGTAAATGAGAAGGAGTGTAAAATCGTGTGAATCAGTTAGAGATTTTCAAGCTGCAACCACAAGGCTAGTGCTGGCAAATGTGGAAAACAGAAAAAGGACGCGTTGGAAGGATATGAATAGTTCACAGAACTAAGGGAGAAACTGCGTAAGTATGATCAGGGGTGAGCCCAGGGATTTAGGCATCGAAAATTTAGAGAAAGGAACGAGTTAGTGATTTTATCAGGTTGCTCCTGACTTGCCTCTATTTTTCCTATCTTTATACCGCTCCATTCAAGAGTCAAATTTTGGGCAAGGATGTCTGGGTGGTTCACATACCCACTCCTTAGCCAAAAGACTACGGGGGACTTGGTTGACAGTTAACAAGACCTCAAACAATGGGCAAGATGTAATTCCCAAAAGGAAACAATGATATAACCAGAAGAAAGCAAAGGATTCTGGAACATTGCAAATTAAACCAAGTTAAAGACTTAATTTAAATTTAAGTTAAAATGTTAAGATGTCTTATATAGATTTAATATATTTTTATAGGAGAAAAGATTTGCCTTAGATAAGCTCAATAAATTAAGTTGATTTAAAATTATCACATTTAATCATTACAGAAACTTATTATAGAAATCCTCATACTTCAAGTTAGATGTAATTTTATATTATTCCCCTCATTTGTTACTTACAGTTACCTGTTTTATGGTTATTAAACCTGTCATTTAAAAACATAAGCAGCACAATGTAGCTCATTCTAAACTACAGTTTCTTTCATCACATAATTACATTAGAAAACACTAAGCCTTCTGGTACAATAAGATAATATGATTCCTAGGTGTTCAAAGACACATGGCAAACAATGCCTAAAAGGGGAATGTTATCTTACAGCAAAATATGCCTACCTCTGAGGGCTTTGTTTTACCACTGCTAATGTGCTTTTAAAATTCTGACAGAGATATACTTATAGGAATGCCATTGACTGACAAATCACTATATACAAATACCTAGAGAAAAATGACACTAAGAATTCAAAACAAGACAGTGAGTACACTTTGAAATGAATTTTGAAAAGCATGCATGATAATTAAAACCTGTTTTTTAAACTGTTCTGACCATTTTATTTTATTATAGTCAGGAAATTTGGTAAAATTAAATATTTTTTATCTATAAGTCATTTTTAAAATGGGTAATGAACTGGGGTTATTGGGGTTTAAGGGTTTGCCCGTGACTTTATTCAGGGAATAAAGTAGAGAGATGTGATTTTGTGAATTCTCCATCAAACAAAGAGTTTTTCATAAGAATGGGCAAGAATTCTGCATGGACTTACAGATTTTTAGAATTTATGAAACTTAAAACTAAGAGATTTAGAGATTATCTAGTTCAGACTCTCATATAACATTTTCTTATTGTAATTCTTGTGGCTCATACGTCTTGTCTGACATTATTAACAACCCTTGTCATATTAACTCTAATATAAGTCTAAGTCACTCTTCTGTCACGCACAATAAAGATGGTAATGTTTTTATCAAAAATATGGAAATAATTTTTAATTATTTTACTATACTAGGACGTCCTGATTGAAGTAGAGGAAAGAAAACAGTAAATATATGAACCAGTTCTCTGTCCATTGGAGACCTTAAAACTCTCAAAGAATTTGTGAGTTGGTAGGAGACTAACAGATTACTTCTTTATTCATTCCCTGTTTGATGATGATTAATACTACTACTACTTCTACTACTACTACTACTACTAATAATAATAATAATTTATGATGGCTTTATAAATTAACTAGCAACACTTTATCCCCAGAGCGGAGTCTCCCTTGTTTTATTCAAACTGACTTCTCCTTCTTCTCCTTCTCCTTCTTCTTATCCTTCTTCTTCCTTCTTTCTTCCTCCTCCTCCTCCTCTTTCTTCCTCTTCTTGTTTTCTCCTTCTCCTCTTCCTCCTCCTTTTTAATGCCAAACACACTTATTCACAAGCATTACCCTCAAGACTTAAAAAAACAATTATTATATGGACTTCCTTATATGAACTCACATCTTCTTTCCTACAGTGTATACTTTGTTTGCCTTAATACTATCCACTTTTAAGACTTCTGTCAAGATCATATTCTACCCACAAACTTCCTGCCAACCCTAGGAATTTTTTTCCACTACTAAAGATATCTTCTAACAGAATTGCTCATCCATTGTTAAAAAATGTCTCTTCTGATTCTAAATCAGCATCAGAATCATTTGCTGTGCAAATTCACAGGCTCCACTCCAGACCTAATGAGTCAGAATCTCTGGAGAGAAGACAAGAGCATCTACATTTTAAATAAGCATCATCTTATTCTTACACACACTTAAAGCCTTAAACCAGTGCCTATAGGACAGTGACAAAGAGCTTATGTCTATTCAGCACCTTGGAATTTACTATCAGAAAATGTTCTAATTAAAAAACAAAACAAAAAACCCACCAACCAAGTAACTGAACAAACAAATAAAACCACATAGTTATGTAAAAGGTGAAATCCTATAAAGCACTTCATGACAATCTAGTGCTTGGCTAGAACTTAGTTTGTTGTGGGATAATTGTCCAAAGAGTTGTAGTCTTCATGGAGAAAATGCCCAGAAATGAGGGATATGCTAACATCATATTCTGGAGGTTGGGCATGGAAGCAGTCCTGAGAAATGTTGCCTTCATTTTATTCCAAGAATATGAGCAACACTCCAATATATCTTGATTTTTTTTTGTTGTTGTTGTTGTTGGTGCTAGGCTTCCTGGAAACCCTTCTACTTCTGGGCTACACTCCCAGACCTATTTTTATATTTTTTTATTTGGAAATAGGGTCTCTTAAGCCAGCGAGGGTGGCTTCGAACCTGCACAATCCTCCTGTCTCCACCTCCCAAGTGCGGGGATTACAAGTGTGTGCCACCACGCCCGGCTTATATCTTGAATTTTAAGACAGTTTGTTTTATAAGAATCTTTGGATTCTTAGAAGATATTATGAAATATTGGCTTTAGTAACCTGAGGCAGAGTTAACCAATTATATGAATGTTAAGCCAATATTCTAGCACATACTTTTGTAAGAATTAACTTCTGGATGTCTCCCAGGGTTTAGTCCTCGGATTTCTCCTTTTCTCTATCTGCATTCCATCCCCTGGTATAATATAATCTACACTCTGAGAGTAGCTACATTGTCTAATTTAATATTCTTACCTAAACTAGATTCATGTTCAACTGGTTATTTTAAATATCTGCTTGGATAAATAATAGACATCTTAAAATAAATATTCCTAAAACTATCTCTTTGCAAACATACTCTTCTTACAGTCTTTGCCATCTTAGTTAACTGTAAATATGATCTTTTGAATTGCTCAAGCTAAACTCTTTGGAATCATTTTAATTCTCTCTCTCTCTCTCTCTCTCTCTCTCTCTCTCTCTCTCTCTCTCTCTCTCTCTCTCTCCACCTCTCTCTTCATTTCCTTCACTCCAAATTTAGTTCTTCAGCAACGACTCCTGGCTTAACCTTCAAACTATATCCAGAGCAGGGTATGATGCATGTGCCTGTAATTCCAGTACTTGGAAAACTGAGACAAACTAGCAAGACTTTCAACAACTTAGTGAGACCCTGCCACAAAATAAAAAATAAAAAGGGGCTGATGGTGAAGCCCAGATATAGAATGCCCTTTGGTTCAATCCCCATTATTAATCAATAAATAAATAAATAAAATTAAGCCCAAAGATATCACCCTACTGTTATGAAATTTTCAGTGTCTTATCTCACTTGCTCAGAGTAAAAAACAAAGTGCTTATAATGGCACTTTGTATACCAAGTCAAATACAGCTGGTTCCTCTTGACTTATAAGACCTCATGGCCTGCTACTTGTACCTGGTTCATTCCACCCTAACCACCTGGCTTTGGACTCCCAAATGTGCCATCATATTGCTGTTGTAGGGGCTTTGCGCAGGCTTCTTCCAGTTTCCCACTACTTACTCCTTTACTTCCCTTAAGTTATTGCTAATTAATTGTACTTCTCAACCTGTAATTCCCAGATTTTTGTATTTAAAATTTACCCTCTGTCCCAAGAACATCTTACCTTTCTTGCTTGCTTATTTTTTCTTATATGTGTTCTTACCTTTTAATATATTCTATAATTTACTTTTTATTTTTTACCTATTATCTGTCTTCCTCACAAAAGTACAACTGTTCTAAGTAATATTTTTGTCTCCTTCCCTCATTTCTTCCTTCTTTCCTTTTTTCTTTCATCCTTCCACTCTCCCTTTATTTTCAACTGCTACATTTCCAGTGCCCAAAATAGTTCCTATAACAAGAGGTCTTCAAATAAATGTTTCTCGAGTGAATCAGTTAATAAATAAAGAAGTGTAACTGGCTTTATGGCCCTGATAGAATAGGTCACTTAATCTTACATCATCTGTGTCCTCATTTGTAAAATGTGATGCATGATCCTTATTAAAATCTCTTCCATGCTCTGAAATCAAACTCAGGATCATAGATTCATAGATAGAGAAGGAAGCCCAATGAAGCTCATAGGCCAAGTCTCACTCTTTGAAGATTTGTAAAATCTGGTTGGAATGGCTATGAGAAAGACAGCTACTGGTTCCATGTTCAAGAATGAGTTTCTCCATAGCTTGGCCTCAGTGTGGATCTGCACAGTCTTCTCTCACAGTCATAAATAAAACTTATCTGATGTCTTCATACTTAATCTTTTTACTACTTTGGGCAGCCCAAGCAGTGTTTCACTGACTCCACTCAGCAAGATTTTGTAAATGCTAATCACACTACAAAGTTTAAGAAATTAAATATCTAATTAAAATGAGACTTCTAATGGTAATAGATTTCAAAGAATAGTAATATATGTGACAAGACAAATTTAAACGGCAGCAACTAAAGTCTGAGTCTAAGAGTCAAGGGAACTAGATCCTAAACCTGTTCTGTCATCATTTGACTTCAGAGAAGCCACTTAACATTACATCTCAGTTTTCTCATTTATCAAGTAGGGATTTTCCATCTCTCACGGGGTAATTGCAAGTATTACACAAGATAATAGATAAGAAAGTACTTTTAATTCCATAAATGTCCTACATATGTTTTATATTTTAAAGCCCTATGGTGTGAAGTGTTGAAAATGACAAAAGAATTAAATACAAACTTTGCTCATAAAACTATGAGACATAGTCCTATAGACTCACAATTTGCCTAACAGGGTATGACATGAATACTGGGAGATACTCCAGAAAATAAGCTATCGACAAAGTCAGGCATATGCAATAATAATGTTGAATCTAATAATCATCATGCATTCAGGATGGATATTTATGGATCCTCATAGGGATCAGGATCTGACATTTTGAGTGAGTGGTAGGGGAGGATTTTTCTTCAGAAAAATGAAGTTATTAAAGACAAAGTCATTTCCAACTTTGGGATTGGATATTTTACAAGTTTCATGGCTCATCTCTTTAAAAGGCCCTAGCATTTGCTGCATGAAAGGATGAAGTGTGGTTACCATGAGAGCCCAGTGGATGTCCTTAGTACCACACTTGGTATCAGTACAGCTGTAATCAGGACAGACAAAAATCAGGACACTTTCCTCTATCTCTATAGACTCTGTCAAAATTCATATTTTCTTCTTCCAGGGACCAGTTCAGAAACCAGTGCTCATCAAACAAAGCACACATTGCCTTTGGCACTAAATTTGACTCAGCAAAGTCTGTATGGGATCTTGGCAAGCAAGAGTATCATTTTTTCCTAAGCCATGGCCATGGCTAGTTTCTGGAAGCAAATCTAATCATAGTATAATGTTCCAAAAAGGGAAGTGAGAAACCTTCAGAGATGGGCAGAAGGGGAAGATATAAGAATAGAATAACCATAACAAGATCCTTAGGTGGGGGAGTCATATTGGGTTAGACTTTATATGCACTACTGTATCTATACAGTGTCCAAGTTTAAGTATCTATGGAAAACTAACTGCATGTGTTATCTAAGGAAAGGATGGAAGCCTGGACAGCCTGGACAGGGTCAGATAGTTCTTTATAATTGTATTTATTTGGCTGCAGATATCGGAACATTCATCCTTTAGAATCACTGGGAACTGGATCGCCACTGTATGGAGACACACTGTTATTTCTGAATGCCTTCCATGTGGCACAGTCACCGAGATGAAGCCCCATTCAGAAGAAATAAATGTGTATTCTATGTTATGCCCAGTCTGATTTGGATGAGGCCACACAGATAGGTTCTACAAAGGAAGCCTTATTGCCATTGCTTCTGAAACACAAACCTACTCTTGGAAGGCAAGTGCCTTATTGACACACTAATTGAAAACAAGCAAAGAGAATTTTAAAGCTATGTAAGAGTGATATTCTTTATCAGAAGATTCCCTCTTCTAAATTTCCTCTGCCAAGTCTTTTTTCAACCTTTAAAGTATTCAAAACTTTCTTGTGCTATGCATGGTAGCTTATGCCTATAATCTTGGTACCTGGGAGGTGAGACAGGAGGATTACAAGTTAGGGGACAAACTCTGCAATTTGGCAAGACTTGCAACGACCTAGGGAGACCCTGCTTTAAAACAAAAAATAAAAAGAACTGTTGGTGTAGCTTGGAGTAGAATACCACTGGACTCAATGCCCAGTTCCACATGCACAAAAACGAAAACAGAAACATTTTGTTTCATGTCTTTTATTCTAGTCCTTTCAATAATCAAAGAACTCTTTAGCACTTACAGAGAGGAATTTATAATACTGTCAAAGAATGCAATGGCCTGGCCCTACAATATTCTAGTAACTGGAACAATATGCTTCTGACATAACATATAAAGTTTCCAACATATTCCTAATAATAATAATAATAATAATAATAATAATACTTAGTTATATAATGTTATGTTATAATAATTTTACTATAACTCTGTTAAATATACTATTCAGCTTTAAAATCATGGTATGACTTATTGGTGCTTATAGTAGAAAAGCAACTATGCCAAAGTGCTGGTAAGTACAGCATTATGTTTAATAGATCCTTGCTACATACAACACCTTTGCCCCAAATCTATTTGATATATAGATAGTTCTTATTAACCTTGGGAATTTTCTAATGACATACTTACTTAGTTTTCCATATCAAATAACATCAGGTATATTGTATTTAGTGTATTTTAAAAAACAAGTAGCTGTGATTATATTTATTTGTGTTTTAAGCATTTTTCCCATAACAGTGTCCTTATGTTTTCATTTGAGTTATTTTTTTCAGGCTTCAAGCTTTTACTTCCTGTAGCAATTCTTTTCTCTCAATGTTTATTTTAAGGCTATGCACAAAGAGCCCTCCCAAAACCACCCACTACCTTGTGTTTACTGACTACATTTGATGTGGCAAAAGTAAGCAATATGTTATTAAGCCAGCAACCAAAATGTTCTTGTAAATAATATAGTTGTGCATCTCGTACTCCTCAAGCAATTCAACCATGTCCTTATCCCACTTATATATTGGGATACCACATATGGTTGTTTATAAAATAGATTTCATAGCATAAAAATCATATGATAATAAGTAATGTCTGCCTAACAACTAATTGACAGTGAATATTTTACTTTAATGGATTGATTTATTTGGTGACAAGCTACTATTGATCAGGACAGTGATGGTGACAAGTCCTTTTTTTTTTTTTTTTTTTTTTGGTGTGGAAATATTTTTAAATGTTTACCAAAGGTTCAATGTTGAATTCCAACACTTACTATTCAAAGTAGCATTATGCAAAACATTTAACTGAGCCTCTACCTATACTTCTAAAACAAAGCAAAAAAAAATGTGTCATTACTTTGATGATTTGGGTTAGAATTATATGAGAAGCACATTCACATGTAGTTTGACACTTCTCCACACTGGAGTAATTACCCAGCATTGTAGCTGGACTCAAGGGATTTTGAGTATAGTAATGAATTGCTGCAAGCTTCCAAGAAATATAGAACCATATGTCTCAGGGACTGGGCTGGAAGCTGCAGCTATAGATAAGGATGTGTGAAGGGAATGCTACTACTTTTAAAGCCAACTGTGTAAGGTTATGAAGTGAAATTCATTGCTAATGTGGATGAAGTTGGAATGCATTTTTCTCCATGCTGTTTAGGGTAGCATTTTTCATACTAGTAGAAAATTGGCTGCTAAATTTTATAAGTAACTTTCTAATGACTAAAGAAATTCTTAGAATTTCTTTTACTAGAATTCCGCATTTATATATGACCTCTATTATCTGGATAACTACAAAAGGAAACTCTTAGAAGCTTGCGCTAAACCTGACAAAGTTCAAAAAATGAGAATAAATCTAATGAGAATTAAAATATAGTATATAAAAGTAAGCAGTTGTAGAAGTTCCATATTAACGAGATCTACTTTTTCAATCTTGAGATTCAAATTCAGTCAAAGAATCAAATATAAATAAGAAAAATATAAGTTAATAAATTAAATCAATTTATTATCTGTAGAAGGAATGGGATATGTTTATAAAATCACTGCAAATCAGACAGAGGCTAGAAAAAGAAGAATTGAAAATAAAGATTTGTAAAAATTTATTCAATACTATCCAAGAAGAAAAATTAGATCTAGGTTACCTGAGGTGAATTCTAGAAATGAATCAAGATGGCTTGCCAAGCTTTTCTATAGCTTCTATACAATCTTCAGAATCTAAAGGAAGAAGAGAGAACAAAGACATCTTTTATTAGTTGGCTTTATGTAAAAAACATAATACTAGATAATCTAAGTCAACTTGATTCTATCAGTTAAAAGGCTTTACTGTGGAACTGAGGTTTCCTGGAAGAAGAAGAAATTTTACTTGTGGCCTACAGCTTCAGCCCCTGTTTGAGAGTTCCAGTCTCTCCTAGAGATCTTGAAGTTGCCCAACAACCTCCCACAATCAAGGAAGTCAACTCCTTAAAAGAAATACTTTAAAAATAGATTGCTTATTGGTTCTTTTTTTCTAATTGAATTTATATATTCCTAACCAAACTTTCTTAGGCAACTAATGGAGAATATATGTCCTCAAAAAAAAGAGTAATCAAAGAAAACAGAAAGGTAGGGGTCAAAAAACAGTGGATTCAACTTGAAAAAGAAATTAAAAGAATCCTAGTACAAAATCCTCATACAATGATAACTAACTAAACATCTCTGGGACAACAGAGATGGGTATATTCAAGATGATGTATAACATTCATAAGGAAAATGGAAATAAATACTTATAAAGTGAAAATTACTACCATGAATCATATTAGTAGAGATTAGTAGCTTGAGAAGAAGACAAGAGCCAAACAGATTTTTAAAACAGTACTGGCAGGAGTTTTCAATAACTAAGACAAAATACCTAAGTTGCCTGGCAATTAATTGGTGGAACCACAGAAACCTCTGTAGTCCTTTGTGAATCCAGGAAGCAGGGACACCAATGATACTAACCAAAGCCATCATTATACTTTTTCCTGAGATTATTATCAGTTTGTGTTGTGATGAAGAAACTATTCTCTGTTAAAAAAAAAAAAAAGACAATGTAGCCAGGCATGGTGGCATATGCTTGTAACCCCAGAATTCAGGAGGCTGAGACCGGAGGAGGATTGTGGTTCACAGACAGCCTCAACTACTTAGTGAGGCCCTTTGAAACTCAGTGAGACTCGGTTTCAAAATAAAGAATAAAAAATAGGGCTGGGGCTGTAGCTTGGAGGTCAAATGCCCCTGGGTTCCATCCCCAGACACACACACACACACACACACACACACACACACACACACACACACACACAATGTAAAGAGAGCTGAGCAATGAATGTTTCTCCAAGTTTGGTATATTGGAGAAAATAAAAGTTTCCAAAGAGGAATAAAGACATTATCTGGGATATCTTCCAGGAAGGAAATGATTTCTTAGAGGCTAAGGAGAATCAAAACTTGCATTTATAGAAGAAAGTCTTTTAATAAATGAGAAGAAACTCAGTACTATCAAGTTGTGATGTGCAAAAGTAAGCTCCAGTCCCAGAGTGACAACCTTGATATCTCTCAGCTATCAGTCTATAAAGTAAAATCATATTATTTAGATACCAGAATCATGTTTTTTGCTCAAATGGGCCAAAGACTAAGGAAACTTTAGGAATGAATTGGACTGTTGAGCAAAGGATGTTTTTTGAAGTTTTGAGGAATCCAAAAACTATAAAATACTAGAATTAAGCAAAGGATATTTTAATCCTCAGATATTTGAAGTTTCATTTAGTTAAGTCATAGCCCCAGAAGTAGATAAATAGGGTATAAAGAGTAAGTATGAGCCAGGCGTGGTGGTGCACACTTGTAATCCCAGTATTTGGGAGGTTGAGACAAGAGGATCGAGGATCGTAGTTTGCAGACAGCCTCAGCTACTACTTAGTGAGGTACTTTGCAACTCAGTGAGACCCTGTTTCAAAATAAAGAATAAAAAATAGGGCTGGGGGTGTAGCTCGCCGGCAGAATGCCCCTGGGTTACATCCCCAGTACAGAAAAAAAAAAAGTAAGTATGGCTTTCTGGAGCCAATTGAGTGGTAGGTTCAGGGGTTCCTTCTACATCACCATTATCATCTGAGGATTCTAGGAAAAGATGGAAATAAAGTACTGTCTTGATCCATTTTCTATTGCTATAACTTAGTGTCACAAACTGGATAATCTATATTGAGTAGACATTTTAGTTCACAGTTTAAAAAGCTGGGAAGTCCAAGGTTGAGGTGCTGACAGCTAATGAGAGCCTTCCTGCTCCATCATGACATGATGGAAAGCATGACAAAGCAAGAGAGTCCAGTCAGCTAAGTTCCTTCTTCCTCTTTCCCATCATGGGGGTGCTATGACAATGATGATGCCATTTAATTCTACTTCTCTAAGGTCCCATCTCCTCCAAATGCCATCAATGTATGGCTTTGGGAATTCATTTTTCCAACAAATAAAACTTGGGGAACACATGCAAACCACGGTTAATGCCTTATTTTTTAGTATGTTCATCTCAAAGTAATGTAAAAATTTTTTTTTATGTGCAGATAAAAGTAAAGACAATGCTATCATAAATTAGGCAGACTGAGACATAAGGTAGAATAGTACCTTACCACTTGTATCAATAAGAAAGGAGAGGCTGAGACAATGAACAACGGGGCAAAAAAAAAAAAAATACCAACAGATCTTAAGCAGTTTGCTTTCAGGAGAATAGCCAAGAATTTGAATGTTTCAAATTCAAAGAATATGGCATCTCAGGGTGAGTCACTAAAGGTCCCATAAGTCAGTCAGAGAATGAAATAATGAACTTACTTGATGTTGATTATAGCTCTCTTCACCTCAAGCTTCTTGCCAGGAACAAAAGTCTATAGAAAAGAGGCTTGGTATAAGCCAGATAGGAGTTAGAATCACAGCCAAGTGAAATATAGCTTAGGGAGTATTCAGGCTTAGCAAGAAAAGTATTACAGATCATGATCTGAATTAATATGTAGGTAACAGGGGAAAAAAAAAAAAAACTCATGCAACAGAAGTCTTATCTGCTCCATGGGTTTGGAAGGGCTATGCTAAGTACAAACCGGTAAAAAATGGTTCTAGACTCTGTCTATAGGTGGTGCTAATAAAACTGCCTTAACCTTTTTACCTGGTCATTCTGTTAGGACATTGTGGTTGGCCTTGTTCAGCATGAGAAAAGCATTTTCTTTTTTACTCTAGCTGGGAGGATCTAGGTATGACAGAAGTAAGGGAAATGAGATCATTAAGGACAACAGGAACATGTCTGTGGCTACATAAAAAGGAGTGACACTTGAGTCCTATTTCAAAGTTGTACATATGCTGAGAGTCCCAGGAATCTTTGTCAATGAGGTCAGAGTTTTTAATGAGTAGGTTTATGGGAGTTCTATGCTATACATGTTCAAGAACTATGCTACTGAATAGGACAACGAAAAGGAACTTTTGTACATTTACTCAGGCAGATGTTCATTCAACATGATAACAAGGGTTGTGTTTTGATCTTAGTCACCATTTATGAAGTCTACTGGACAGTCATGGGGAGAATGATCAAAGCAAGAATACAAATAATCTTTATTTTCTTTTTCATGTAGAGCCTTTAAAAATAGTTTTTTTAAATAAAATCTTTCATTGTCCTTTGAGAAAACTGATAGAGAAATAAAAGCAGATTTCTGGAGAAGTTATCAAGAAAATCCACAAATCAAAAGGATATTTCAAACAGATATGTTTTTAAGGAAGTGGTTGAATATCTTTTCCCCCTGTTTCATCCCAACTGATTGCAGACCAATGGTTGCAGGTGTTTTATCAATCAGCACTTCTCCAAATCTGACTGCTCTCATTCCATTTTCTTTGGTAAGAGAAGATTTAAAATGGATGGACACATCCCTCACATGAGCTTTTACTAGTAATCCAGTCTATGTACATTCCCTTTAGTCCACAATAACAACAGCATGGACTTGGAGAACTTGGAAGAAATCTTTATTTTTCCCTCTGTTACACTTGAAAGGGAATAATATGAAGTTTCTCCTAACAAAGGCCATCCAGAGTCACAAATTCTTTAGTGGTTTTCCTCTATTTCAGAGTCATATTCTTCATCAAAAAATATAAAAGATCTTTTGGTGTTTTATTTTTCCTTTTTAAAGAAAATTGGTAATTTTGTCCTATCTAGGCAGAGGTTTTGGATGGATACATCATTTCTGGATAAATAGATTTCCACCCCCAAAAATGAAGTAATATATGTAATTATTTTTATACTGGGTATTGGATCCAAGAACACTATACCTGTGAGCTATACTACTAGACCTTATGTTTAATTTTCTATTTTGAGATTAAAACTTGTAAGGGTTGCCACATTGAACTGTCCATCCTACCATATAGGAGGATCACAGGCATGCACCACAGCAACCAACTTTCATTTGTTTTTCTTTTTTGGTATGGTTGAACCCAGGGGAATTCTACTTTTGAAATATATCCTTACCAAATTTATTTATTTACTTACTTATTTATTTTAACAGGGTTTGCTAAGTTCTAAACACTGGCCTTAAACCTTCAATCTTCCTATCTCAGTCTGCCAAATGCTGGAATTCCAAGTGCTTGCCACCATGCCCAACTTCAACTTTTAATTAATTTTAATATATAATTTTATTAGTGCAACTATAATCATAGTGAGGTTCAATGTGATATGAACATACATGTACAGAGCTTTTGAAATAAGCATGCATGCACACAGCTCTTCCCTCCACATCACACCCCACCTACCCTCCTTCCTTTGCATGCCAGTGAAACTGGTAGTGATACATTTACATATTGCCAAAGCATTATCTGAACTGTTTCCTTCTTCAATCCTTTTCCCCCCTCTTCCCAACCCATTTACACTGGTCGATCCACATTTATCCAAAGTCCTCTATTGAATTATGAGATTCCAATCTAACCAGTGGATAAATCCATTGTAATGGATTTAGTGGGTGGTCATTGAGGGAGGTGGGATGTCGCTAAAAGAGGTTAATCCTTTGGAGGTATGGCTTTGGGTACTATATCAAGTCCATGTGCATTATGTACTTGACCTTCATCTCTGCATCTCTGCTCTCTCTCTCTCTCTCTCTCTCTCTCTCTCTCTCTCCTTCTCTCTCTCCTTTCCTGCTGCAATGTCCTGAGCTCTGCAGATGTGACGTGTATTGAAACTAACTCTCCAGAAATATGAGCAAATAAATCTTCCTTTTTTTAAGTTGTGGTTCTCAGAGGTTATGGTTAACAACAGTGAGAATGCTGACTAAATCAATGTGTATATACTATAGTTTTTTATACTCACATATGTTGACAGATACCTATGATGATTTTATAATCTGACCATTGTAAATTATATTGTGCTGTTATAAACAAGTATATGCATGTATGACTACAGAATTCTGACTTTTGGAAAGATACCAAGAAGTAGCATAGCTGGGTCATATGGTAGTTCTATTCCTACTTTTTGTTTTTTGAGGAATCTACATATTGATCTCCATAGTGCTTGTACTAATCTGTAGTCTCACCAGAAGAATATGAGTTCCTATTTCCACTCATACTTGCCAGTATTTATTATTATTTGTATTATTGATAATGGTCATTCTTACCTGGAGTTATCTAGAATCTCAGTGTAGTTTTGATTTGAATTTCTCTTATTTCTAAGGATGCTGAACATCTTTTTCATGTATTTATTGGAACTTTGTATTTTTTTCTTTTGAGAAGCATCTATTCAGTTCAAGATCCTTTTTTTCTTCTTTCTATTGTAGGAAGTTAGTGAAATAAGTTTCCTTCTAAGTACTTATATTACTAATATCTTATATATTGTTATATGTTGTCTTTTTATTTTTGTTCAATTCAAAATAATTTATAATTCTCTTTTTTATGTCTTCTTTGATTAATGGGCTTCTGAGGCATGCAGTGTTGAAATATTTGAGAATCTCATAACAATTTTTAAATGATTGATTTCCAGCTTAATTTTATTGTGATTAGAGAAAATGCTATGTATAATGCTAGCTACATAAGATTTTCTTTTTTTGTGTGTGTGTGTGGTGCTGGGGGTAGAACCCAGGGACATTCTACCTCTGAGATAACACCTCCAGTCCTATTTTTCATTTTTTATTTTGAAACAGGATCTCACGGAATTGCAAAGGGCCTCACTAAGTATATGAGGCTGTCCTCGAACCAGATCTTCCTATCTTGGCTTCTCAAATGCTGGGATTACAAGCATGCGTCACTGTGTCTGGCTTTGATTTTGATCATTTTGTATTTTATGACAATTGTTTTATGCCTCAAAATATGACCGGTCTTGATAAATGACTCACATGTACTTGTGAAGAATGCATATTATACTATTGTAGAGTGTATGTTACATAAAGGTCAATCTGATTACATTGGTGATAAGATATGTTCAAGTCTCTTATTATATTGTGCTGATTTTCTGGCTTTCTGGCTCTTTGACAGGAGTTTTGTAATCTTTAACTTTCTTTATTTACAACAGGAATCAGCTGGTAATGAAAACTTTGACTTTTGTATGTCTATTACATCTTTGATTTTGAAAGATATCTTATTAGGGCATATAATTTAAGACTAGGTTTTTTTCAGCTCTTATTAAAGATGTTGCTTTGCTAGGTTCTCAATTGCACTGTTTTGAATTTTAAAAACATAATATCACTGTTAAATTTATTGCTTTATACATATGTGGCATTTTTTACCTCTGTATATTTTTAGATATTTTTCTTCATCAGTAGTTTTAAACATGTGTAGTGTGTGTGTGTGTGTGTGTGTGTGTGTGTGTGTGTGTGAGTGTCTGTGTATGTGTGTTGCTGAAGCTAGCTGCTAACCTGTGATCCTCCTGTCTCAGCTTTCTAAGTGCTTGGATTATACTACACCTGACTAGCTTTGTACATTTTAATGATGATGGACCCTGGTGTAATTTTCTTCATGTTTCTTGGTCTTGGATTTCATCAAGCATCCTTGATGGGTTGATAGGTTTTACTAAGCTTGAAGAGTTTTTGTATATTGTATCTTAAAAACTTTGCCTCCTATCTCCCCTCTTCTTCAGGATTTCTAATTTCATAAACATTAGACTACTTGAAGTTGTCTCACAGTTACTGATGCTCTTTTAATTTTGGGAGAGGTGATTATTTTGTATCTTCAAGTTTCATTTTGGATAGTTTCTATTGCTCTGCCTTCGAATTCACTAAGCTATCTGCTTATGTCTATTTTTTTATTAATGCCAGTATCAATTTCATTGGAGGTTTTATAGCTTTCATCTCTAGAAATTTGATTTGAATTTTTAAGGTATATTTAATTGCTATGTAGGTATTTGAACATATGGGAAAGCATTTTGATAATTATTTTAATGTTGTTCTCTGCTTATTTTATCATCTGTGTGAATTTTGGATGTTTTGATTCATTATTCTCCCCATTTGCAGTTGTGTTTTACCATCTATTTGCATGTTTGGTTATCTTTCATTACATGAATACCTTGTGAATTTTATAGTTTTGGGTCCTGCATCATACTTTTGAATTCTTTTAAGTCTTCTTGAGATTTTCTCAGGAATGATGCTAAGTTACTTGAAAATTGTTTTATTCTTTTAGGTCTTCCTTTCATAATTTGGCAGGATGAAATCAGTTCTCAGGCTAGGGCTAGTTATTAACTCTCCCACTCACTCCCAACACACACACATACACATACACACACACACACACACACACACACACACACACACACACTCCAAAGCAAGGTCTTCTTATAGTCTACCCAGTGCTTATGAATTCTGGGGTTTTCCAATCGGGCTGGTTTTGAGAATAGACACTATTCCTAGTCCTGTGCTCGCTCTAGGCACAGGTTCTATTTACTCCAGACAGACAGCACTTTCCTCGGCCCTATATAGTTTACTCATCCAAACTCTGATAAACACGTGACAGAGGCCCCTCTTCAGAACCCCAGCATTCACTATTCAGTTCTCTTTCCTCTTTGTTACTCTGTCCTGCCCTGAAATCTCACTAGCGTGATCTCTGTGGACTCTTAGCTGTCTTCAGTCCAGCACTCAACTGGGCCTCACCTCCGTTCCTCTATCATACATCATGAACTGAAAACTCTCTCAAGTAAGTGTACTTGGTCAAGAGTAGATCTCATCTCTTTTGTTTCCTGTCTTTCAAGAACCACTGTCTTTCATGGCCTGAGAGCCAGTGTCTTGAAAACTACCATTTCATTTTTTTCATAATAAGTTGTTATCATTGGGAGGATGAAATTTTGTCCTTCTTACTCCATCTTGGCCATACATCTTGATGAGAAGTATCAAGAAGAGCTTTGAAATGGCTCACAGTCAGCCAGGTGCTCATAAACCCAGTGACTCAGGAAGACAAGGCAGGAGGATCACATGTTTTAGACCAACTTGGGCAATGTGGAAAGACTTTGTATCAAAAACTTTTTAAAATGGCTATAAATGTAACTCAACTCAGTAGAAAAAAAAAAAAGGCATGGCCCCATAGCCCATGACCTATGTCTTTCTTCATTGTTTAGGATGAGAATGAGGAATTTGGCTCAGACACTTTCTATGTACTTGTCCATAGATTTTCATTTCTCAGATCTTAAAAAGAAAACAAATGAGGCAAGCACAAATCTCAAATGGCTTTTTTTTCAAAACCTAAAGAATTCCATCAGATAATATTTATTAGGTGGGATGCTATCCCAAGCTCTGTCCTAGCAAACTTAAAGTGCCCCAACCTTCTGGCCCAACTTAATGCCACTGTCTACATCCTACACTCTTACCACCTACTTTAATCATAAGATTATTTTATGATTTTATTGGTTTGTTTATAAAATATTAATAATTACATTTGTACAATATTATGAATGCTAATAAGTACTTCAAATGGGGCCTGTAGTCCCCCAAAAAATGATTAACCAGGAGAAAGAAAAATTACAGATACAGGAATAAGTGTAATTCTCCTGGAGCAATAAATAGTCTTTGCACCAATTTTAGAGATGTTAGTTCACAAAGATTAGCAATTATGCTCATGTCAAGGACAGAACATCTCTTCTGTCTTCCCAGTAAAATAAACCTATTTACTACAACCTGTTTCACCTGTTTTGCAACTGGCTTTGGTCAATATTTTCTTAGGATAGGAAGAAAGCTAACAGACACAGTTGGAAATGGGAGACTGGTCTTAGGAATCTGATGATATAAGTTAGCAGAAACATATTTGAAGAGCTGAAGTCAGTATTTTAAATATAGTATTTTTTAGTCTTTAAATAGTTATGGTTTATTTTACAGTTCCCTAGAAATTCAATGATAGCTAAAAGTATTATATTAGCAGCAGGTATAATATGAAGGATTCTACAGATTATGACCTAGCCATGAT
Organism: Muscardinus avellanarius; assembly: GCF_963383645.1. Classification (NCBI taxonomy): domain Eukaryota; kingdom Metazoa; phylum Chordata; class Mammalia; order Rodentia; family Gliridae; genus Muscardinus; species Muscardinus avellanarius. The sequence goes on along the minus strand of NC_137787.1, from coordinate 96,663,154 downwards.
GCTCATAAAATTCTAACTCAAGTTAGTATACAAGTACAGACTCAGAATATCTGAGTCATGGCATGAGTAAAATATATGCTTCTACTAATATTCAGAGTTTCCTTGCCTCTTAAAGGGCATCAAAGGATTTCAACATACAATAGTTAGATTAAAAGTATTACTGTGGTTTTCTGATACCTAGTAAAACTAATAAAAGATATTAAACACATGAAGAAGAAAACCCATCTTAGGTAGGCAGTTCAACCATAGTTAACAAGATTAGCCTCTCCCAAATAAACACTTTGTAACACATACCATTGCTGTGACAAAAGCCAGACTTTCACTGCAGGGTTTATACAACTCTAAGACAGGTCCTATTTGATGACTGACCTGCATTTTTAAAAGTTCCTTTCTAGAGTCTTTTTAATTACTGTTTAACAACTTAACCTTAAAAAGTGACATTTTTCCAAGTCGGTTTTGTTAGATTAGTGGTTTTCAACCTATGAGACTTTTATCTCCTTTGTCCCACAGGACATTTGTCAATGTCTAGAGATATTTTTATTGTCACAACTAGACAGGTGGGTTCTACTGGCAGGGATCCTGCTAAGCTTCTTACAATGCATAGGATGATCTCAACAAAAAGTTGTCATCCTCAAAGTTAAATAGAACAGAGAATGAAATTCATGTGTTGTTAGATCAATTGAGAAGTACCTTTGCTGCTAACTTTTAAAATTATGGCTTGATGAAAATAGCTAATAAAGGCTTATTTACTCTTAAAACAATTAACTTTTATATAGGCACTTTATAATTTGAAAAATCCTTTCACATGTGCTATTTTACTATTTATTTCTCCTCATAGATTTGTGGTGCTGCCTTTTTTTTTTTTTTTTTTGTCTTACTATTGAGGGCACTGCTGTGTGGGAAGAGGCTAATGGGTTCAAACAAGGTCACATCAATTCAAATGATGAATTAGAAATTCAGTGCTCTTTTTGTTATGCTACATACTCTTGCTATGAACATCATATAACCTTATGAATGTGGTGTCACATACCTGTAATCATAGTACTTGGGAGGTTGAGACTGGAGGCTTACAGGTTTTCAGCCAGTCTCAACAACTTAGTGAGACCTTCTACAATGTAGATTCTGCTTCTAAGTAAAAAAATAAAATAGGGCTGGAGGTCTAGCTCAGAGGCAGAATATTTCTGGTTTCAACCCCTAGTGCCACAAAAGAAATAAAAAATATAAAAATGATTTAAAAATAAAAACAACTAATTGTGCACCTTTGGGGATGTGACTCCAGATAATATCTGTCATATGCTATAAGGCTGGAAAGTGAGAAAGGATAAGGCATCGGTTGGGTAAAGAAGATGGGGAGCAAGTATGGGTAGACAGAAGTAGGAAAAAATGATGATTTTACTTAGAACATCTGAAAAAGCACAGACAGATTCCTAAGTTTAATGTAACTGCTTCCCTATGAAAAATGATTCCTCCTCGAAGCAGAGTAAAACATTTATGAAAACATAAAATGGATAAATGCTCTGAGTCCAACCAGATAAACAAAATCACACTCATTATTTCAAACAAATAATTTGATACAAAGAATGCATTGTACAGGTGATGGAAAAACTGCAGAGAAGAATCCAGGGATTATCTACCACAAGAAGCAATTGCACTTTTAAACAGGTGGGAAAGAGAAAGTGGCATTTCTGGAGTCCAAGGCTGGTTGCATGATAGGCTGTCCAGCAAGAGATGGGGCTTGGGGAGAAGACACAGCTGTTGAAGGGAATGGTGCCAATGGCAGAAAGAGAAGGTGAGGCTGGTTTCTCCAGCCCTCCAGTCACTTGATAGTACTCCCTGTTGGCCTAACCCAGCAGGAAAACAGTTGATCCATCCGCTTTCTCTGGGTAACAACCCACAGGATCCAGTGGAGATAAGGAGCAGAAAAGAAGGCAAGAAGGAATCTAAAGGTAAACAGAAGCCAGGTAGTGTGCAGGCATGTAATACCAGACTTTAGAGGAAGCTGAGACCCAAGGATCACCAATTTGGTTTGAGGCCAGCTTCAGCAACTTAGCAAGACCCTACTTCAAAATAAGAAATCAACTAAGGGTAGGGGGTGTAGCTCAGAGGGAGAATGCCCCTGGGTTCAACCCTGAGTCCTAGAGTCATCACATATCTGTGGTTATAACGCCAGTGCAAGAACACCACAGGTTGGCTTAAGGCCTTAAGTAAAATATTAAGGACCTTAATCACGTTTTCCTGCAAGCTAAAATGTGTTATTAATTCTATAATAGACTTATAAACAAATAAATAAATACAAAATCAAGTTTAGAAGGGAGAGGGGATTTGAGAAAAGTGCAGTAACATTTTATATAAATTTCCAGATCATTTATGGTTAAGTGGCTACAAATGAGAGAAATTTAAAAAAAAATAGCTCAAATGGGTGTAGAGAAATAAAGTACAAATGGTGTGTGTGTGTGTGTGTGTGTGTGTGTGTGTGTGTGTGTGTGTTACCAGGGATTAAACCCAGGGTCATTCTACCTCTGAGCCCTTTTTATTTTTTTGTTTTGAAACAGGGCCTTACTATGTTCCTAAGAGTCTTCACTAAGTTGTTGAGGCTCTTATTGAGTCTACAATTCTTTTGTCTCCACCTCTCAAGTATGATATTCCAGGTATGTGATTTTTGTCACATCTGTTTTGCACACAGTAGGTGCCTCAGTCAAAAAATAAGCAAATTCTTGCTGAGCTCAGCTCTTGACAACATTAAAAAAAAAAATCACCTCTTCTCTCAAAATTGCAGACTGCAGCCAAACAAAAGTATTTTTAAAGCCTAACCTAATTTTCTTCCAGGGGGAAAAAATTGATGAGACTAAAGAGACAATAATACATTGTAGTAGGTTTTCCTTCTTAACTTATTCCCTATGTGCATAGAATATGTATAACTCGTTTTTAAGTAGTATATTGAAATTGCAGAATCACTATTATAAAACCATAGCAGTCCTGGAAAGTAAAAGACAAACTGCTAATGGCTATTTTAACTAAGTAATGGATAATATTTAGAAAAGATATAATCTGGGTTAACTGCTTGGGACATTTTGGCTTTCCTATATATGTTCTGGATCTGCATACTGAGTGATTAGGAAAGCTGCAGAGAATTGCAGCAGCAATCTGTGTAAAGCTGAGGCATAAAAGGCCTCCTTAAGAGAAAAAGACAAAGCACAAAGAAAAGTTGACGAGCACTTAAGGGGGAAAATTTAAAGTGTGGTTTCTGTAGCAATTTCTGCTTTGGACACAAGTGGGCTTAGCCTGTCTGTTCCAGCAGGCAGAGCAAGACGGAAGCAACCAGCATACAGAGATGGACTTGGTTCTTGGAGTTGGGGAGAGGAGGCAGAAAGCCGGATGCAGCTATAATCTTAAAAGAGTGCAGCTTAAAGAGAACATGCTCAGCTGAATGCAGTGCCACATGGCAGTAATCCCAGCAACCCAGGAGGCTGAGGCAGGAGGACTGCAAGTTCTACAATGAATTGAGACCCAGTCTCAAAAAATAAAAATAAAAATAAGAGGTGAGAGTGGAAAGTTGGGGATGTAGCTCAGTGGTAAAAATGCCCCTAGGTAATTTAATCTTCTCAAAAATTAAAAATAAAATAAAATAAAATAAAAACATCCTCATTTTTAGAGTCAAGCAAACAAATGCCATAGTCAAAACAGCGGTCTCCTGGGGACAGACATGAAAGGAGAGCTCTGAAATGGGTCTCCAAGAGTCAGTGATGCACTACAGTTCAGGCAAGCCAACTGGACCAAGAAATAAAGGGCATGTTGAGTGAGCACTGCTTTCAAAAGTTCAATGTCCAAGGCTGGGGATCAGGCAGAGAAACCTGTTAGGTTATAAAAATCTGGGCATGAGAGAAATTTAGGTGATAAGGAGGGCAAGGGGCTTGGAATGGAGTCATGGAGACCTGTAGTGGGGCTCACCTCCCTTCCTCCCTCCCACTCAGAGCCATTTTTTTCTTTAATCTTTTAAGGCTCAATTTCTCACTATAGGCACAGTGCCCAGAGCCCTTAAGTGCTTCCACATTTTTTTAAGTTGAGAGCTTTAGAAGAAAATGTCTTGGCTTTATAATCCCCCCCCCAAAAAAACTCTGTAAAATTAAGTTAATAAATATTTCAAGAGGAAAATTATGTAAACCCCTTTAATTTTTTATAACAAAACATTATTGTTTTCATGTGGGATACAGCTACATTTTCCAGTGTTTTATAGGATGTGGGACGAGGTCTTAGTGAATATCCAGGGCTTATGTAACCTTTGAATGGGCTCTTTGGGCTGGTTTAATTCAGGCAGGAAAGGTGCTAAAAGTCTAGGCAGGCATGAAGTTGAAGGCAAAGACTCAAATCACCGTAGTCAAAAATGTGGGTGAGGAGAGTTGGGAGACTGGAGAAGGATGTCTGGGACATTTGCAAAGTTTGGCTTGGCTGAGTGCTGGGAGGTACAAGCACAGTGCCCCTGGAGATGGCCAGTTTGGTTTCTAATTTTGGAAATGGTTTTAGCCGGGTTTACAGTTCAGCAGGCTGGTTGGCAGCAAAGGACTTTGAATAGCAGAGAGAACCAGCTAAAGGCAGGTGACCACTAAGTGTTGTGTAGGGATTGGAATGCAGAATTGACTAAAGAGAGACAGCAGGAGTGGGCTGCTTTTCTTTCTTTTCTCTCTCTCTCTTCCTCTCTCTCCTTTATTGGGCACACTGTAATTTTACAACATATTGGGGTACAGGATGTCAGAAAAATACATCAATAAAGCTGTTGTTGCCTCTCCAGGGGGGGCTCCCCTCAATTACCCTCACGAGTCTTTTGAGATTAGAACTGGCAATTTTGTATACTTTTATAGCATTATTTCTTTATGACTTCATCCTCCCTCCATTCCCTAATCCTCCTCGTCAGTCCCCTGACATTTCAGTTCCTCTATCAGATGTTGCCCTAATTTCCAAATAACTTTTTAGCTTACACATATAAGAGGGAACATACATCTACTCATTCTTTGGGACTGACTGTTCTCATTTAGTATAATCTCAGGTCCTACTCATTTCCTGCAAATGGTATAATTTTGTTCTTCTTTATAACTGTGTAAAATTCCATTGTGTATATATACCAATGTTTTGTGATCCATTCATCCCTTGACGGACATCTAGGCTAGTTCCATAATTTGGCTATTGTAAATTGTGCTTCTAGGTCACATAGCAGTCCCATTCCCAATCTTCTGGGAAATCTCCAAATACACTGAGATTTCATTTGACTCCAGTTAGGATGGCAATCATCAAGAACACAAACAATAACAAATGTTGGCAAAGATGTGGGGAAATATGAGCTTGATTACACTGTTGATGGGGCTGCAAACTAGTACATCTGCTTTGGAAATCAGTGTGGAGATTTTTCAGGATTGGGTTTCTAAAGCAGGAAAAAGTAGAAGGGAAGTAAGGAATGAGCAGGACTAGATAAGAGAGCAGAGCAGTGGAATATCAGCCCCATCAAGGAACACAGAGGCCCAGAGGCTCCTGGGTTCACCTCGTGCTGGGCTGGCTGTAATGCAGCCTAAGGAACACATCAGAAGCTCAGCCAGGGAGACTGGACTTCTAGACTGCTGGCCTGGGCACAGGGCCTAATTCTGTATGCCTCTGCTTTGAGAGGTCCAGGGCCTGAGTCTGAAGGAAACAGGAGGTACTTTGATCAGAGATTATCATCCCGGAGGCAGGGCCCCTTTGTGTATCCAGAAAAATAGGACATGGAGCTGCCATTTCTCGGTTCAGGTTCAGTGGCAAGAGAGCTGAAGTGGCTCTAATCTGGAGGAGAAGAAAGATACAGAGAAAGGGAACCAACCCTTTCCACCAACCCAGTGGGTGGGGCAAGGGCAGAAGTTCAAGTAGTCTTCTAAACCAGGTATTGTCTATTTGGAGGAAGGATGTATCTTTCTGGGAGGGGACAAGAGACCCAAACCCAGAGACACTAATCACAGATGACTGAGCAGAGATGAAAGAGGAGACTGGGCAGCTGCAACGCTAGAGGCTTTAAGAACTGCTGCAGAGGTTGGTGACCTTTGGCTGAAAAGCACGTTGGCAAGTTCTAGGCTTCCCCTGGGGATATCTCCAGGATAGCCAGTCAACTGCAACTTCTCCAGTTACCTGGGAGCTGAGTGGTGAAGGGGCTGGGCCAGGGCATCAGCATAGGAGAGAGATCAGCTGGAGAAGCTGAAGGTCACCAGGGAGAAGATGATGGCAGCAGCTACCACCTACATCCTGGCATAGTCAAAAACTTCAGTCTACCACTTCCAGCAACAGTATCTTTTTTTTTTTTCTTTCAGTAATCTTCATTATAGTCTTTAAGAGATGATGCCCAGGAGAATGTTGTAGGGATTTTGGAAAATTTTGTAGAAGAAACCATTTTTATTTCTTATTTTTTCCTATTTCACTGTGAATACAGAATATGCAGGTAGGGTGATCTGGATTTATCCAAGATGATATATTCCCTAGCTTAGATTTTGACATTTCTAATTCATTAGATCCAGAATCTAGGGGTCACAAACATTTCAAGAGCCTCAAAAATACTTTAAACCTGATTAAAATTAATATTTGATTTAATGGCTATAAAATGAATTAGTATGCCAATTATTCAACTGCAACTAACCCTAACTCTTTACATATTGACAGAAGAAAAACAAAACCTATCTCTCCTATAGTAGACCTAGCAGACTATCTAAAGGACCAAATATTATTTATGTTGATATGTATTTGAAATAAGGGTATATTCTGAAATATTTGACATAATGTGTAAGGGTGTTATGAAGGACTTAAAATATGAAGGATTTAAAAATAGTCCTGTTCTCAGAATTCTGGGAGAGCTCCTATTCTCAGTTCTCTGAAAGTTCTCTGGAAATTACTTTGGAGAGATAATATGACAAACTTATGTTTTTTTTTTTTTGGCATCACTATGCAAGGTTGTAGGTGTAATGATTGAGTTCTAAAGTTCTTTGAATCCTTAAAAAGTTAATATAAGTATGGCAAAACTAGGAATTCATAAGCAAGGGGGAAAGCTGGAGATGGAGAAAGAAATGGAAACATGGGAAAAATTTAAATTTTGTGTATAACAAATTATGTTATTAAATACAGGGTTTTGTGTTTCTTTACAGATAAAAGAAAATATCTAATATTTTATAAATACAAAAAACAATTAGCAAATGAGTTCTTAATTTTCACAGTAACTTCTAGAACCATGTTATTATTTATTTATTTATTTATTTATTTATTTATTTATTTTTGCAGTACTATAGGTGGAACCCGGGCGAATTCTACCTCTGAGCTACACCTGCAGCCCTATTTTTTATTCTTTTTTTCTTTTTTCTTTTTTTTTTTAAACAGGGCCTCACTGAGTTGCAAAGGGCCTCACTAAGTAGCTGAGGCTGTTTGCAAACCGTGATCCTCCTGTCTTAGTCTCCCAAATGCTGAGATTACAAGAGGGCACCACCACGCTGGGCCCAGATCTTATTTTAAATGTCCGATCCCAAACATTAGCTCATAGAAGTAAGGACTGATTTTGGTTCTCCTGAAGAAAATTTGAAACAAAAGGAAACAATAGTTAGAAAATTATGGGGGAACCAGCTGAGCAGAGAAGAACTCAGTGGACCACATTAGAAAGGGAAAAGGGATGCACAAAATACCCAGGGACATCAAGTCTAAAGAGTATGTCACTTAGGATTCAGAGTGGAACATGTTTGCTAACAAGCTACTTTTTTAAAAAAAACTTCTATGTAGAAGATAATACTAGATGTATAAATTTTGTATGAGTTAGTTTTTGATGAGAATTAGAAGGTGACAGTACAAATAGGTAGTGGTGTGGCAGTGGGTGAGGGCAGGGGGACAGTGGGTCAGGGGAAGTTTAGTTGTGTATACCCAGCCATAAAATGCAGGCATTTGTGGTGTTTAATTTAAAGAAAAATAGGACACACTACAGTCACTAAAATATCAAAGTGAAAAGCTTCATATGGTTGGGTCAAGGAGAACCAAAGTGTAAGTTCAGAAAATGGCTTATCTTCATCATCATTGACTGCCAATCTATGTATTATGATAAGTAGAAATTAATAGTTTGCTATAAAGTTGACAATGAGTAGAAAACTTAGTACCTGAAAATTTGGTGTCTTCAGAGTTGGGTAATTCTAATGTCTAATACCTTATATAAGCTAGACACTGGACTGGTAGAGGCATGCTATGTCCTTCACTAGTGATAAAACTGTTATTTTTAAATTTTGCTTATGATAGCTGGGCACAGTGGTGACCACGTGTAATCCCAGCACTTGGGAGGCTGAGATAGGAGGATAGCACAGGTTCGAAGCCAGCCTCAGCTACAGAGTGAGGCTCTCAGCAACTTAGTGAGACCCTATTTCCAAATGAAATATATAAAAAAAATAGGTCTGGTAGTATATTCTGGAGGTAGAAAAGCCCCTGGGTTCTACCCTCAGTACCACAAAAATAAAATAAAATAAAGGTAAAATATGCTTATGATAGCAAAAATAGAAAGCACATCATAATAGTCTAGTTTCCCAATGGGTATCCAGTAAATAAAAAATTTTAAAAAGGCAGGTCTTTATAGATTGGTAATACACCATCGAGCTTTAATACAAACATATTGACCATAAATCCACCTTTTATTTTACTAAACAGTTTTACTAGCATTACTTACAAGCCATGTTCACTCTTACTATTTATTATTACTTTACCAGTGGATAAAGTCACTGAATACTTCAAGGAAGAGGGCAAGGTGATAACTTAGAAAGAGACTGTATGCCAGTATTCTGAAGAATGACTTGACATCCTTGTGGCTGAAGTTTGAGTCAGTCTCTAGGCTGTTAATTGTGAAGGGTCAACAAGGACCACTTACATCTTACCTCTCAAAACTTTCTAAAGGACTTATAGAGTGTGTATGTGTTTCTGTGTGTGGGTATTGTGTGTGGGTATATGTTACTGAGGATTGAACCCAGGGCCATTCTACCTCTGAGCTACACTCCCAGCCCTATCTTACTTTCTTGTTTCAGCCTCTCATGTACTGGAATTACAGGTATATTTCAACATGCTTAGCCCCTAAAGGACTTTTGATTGCTTGAACATACATTTAATTGGTGGAAAAGAAAGGTGAATATAATTTATTTTTGTAGTACTAGGGATCGAATTCAGGGGCACTCAACTCTTAGCTACACCCTCAACCCTATTTTATTTTATTTTTTTTGAAATAGGGTTTCGATAAGATGTGGGGCCTTGCTAAATTGTTAAGGCTGGCTAAGACGCTGAAATCCTCCTACCTCAGTCTCCTATGTACTAGGATTATAGGCATATACACCATGCCCAGCTATTCAGAGGTTTAAATAGCTTAAAAAGACTTGATCAGCAGGGCATAGTAGCACATGCCTGTAGTCCCAGTACTTGGGAGGCTGAGACAGGATCACATGTTCAAAGCCAGCTTCACCAACTTAATGAGATGCTCACCAACCTAGTGAGACTCTGTTTTTAGATAAAAAATAAGAAGGGTTGGGGGATGTAGCTCAGAGGTAGTATGCCCCTAAATTTAATCTCCAGTACGTAAAAAAAAAAAAAAAAAAAAAAAAAACTTGATCGAAAACTGGGTGTGATAGCAAATGCCTGTAATCCCATACTTGGGAGGCTGAGACTAAAGGACTATGTCAGGTTCAAGGTCAGTTTCAGCAACTTAATGAGGCCCTCAGTAACTTAGTAAGACCCTATTTCAAAGTAACAAACTAAACCAGTGCTGGGGACATAGCTCATATGTAGAATGACCTGGGTTCAATCACCAGTACTACAAAAACTAGTTCTTCCGCTCTCCCCAGCACTCACTTGGCTGCAGATAGAAATCAGGGCCTCACACAAGCTAGCCGAGCACTCTACTCAACTATACTACCAGACCTCACATCTGCTTCAGTCTTTTAACTTTTAGCAGTCCTTGATCGTCAGGAACATTCTACCAACTCAAGCCAAGGCAACTCTGAACCCTGGTTAAGCTGATCTTACTGCTTTTTGAAAACTTTGGTGATTATATACCAAACATGTTTTGGGTCTTAAATACGTGAATAACACTATCACATATTAATTTAAAGTGAGGGGCATCTTCTTGACCTTAAACTTAAGTAATCATTGTATGAATTGCTTGTCATTTTTAGTCCTCAGGGTTTTATCTGTAAAATGAGAATAATTTCAGCCAGGAGTGGTGGTGCATATCTGTAATCCCAGTACTTGGAGGCTAAAACAGTAGAATTGCAGGCTCAAGGCCAACCTCAGCAACTTAGCAAGGCTGTTTTAAAATAAATAAAGAATGGGGCTGTAACTCAGATGTAGAATGCCCCTGGATTCAGCACCAAGGAAAAAGAAAAAGGATGAAAGAAAAAAAGAAAGGGGGAAAAGGGGGAGAATAGGACTTTGTATAAAAGTTCAAAGAATTAAAAAGAGATACAAGTCTATGTCTCGTATATTGCGCGATACACAGTAATGTGCTTAAATGTTTTTCTTCCCCCTTTCATTTTTTTTTTTTTTGGCGGTACGGCGGTGGGGGGTTTGCGGGGGGGGGGGAATGAAACCTAGGGGCATTCTACCTCCGAGCTACACCTCCGCATCCCTCTTTTTTATTCTTTATTTTGAAACAGGCTCTCACTTAGTTGCAAAGGGCCTCACTAAGTAGCTGAGGTTGTTCGTGAACCGCTATCCGCCTGTCTCAGCCTCCCAAGTGCTGGGATTACAACCGTGAGCCACCGGGCCAGGCTTATTCTTTTATTTTGAAAAGGGGCCTCACTAAGTAGCTGAGGCTGGCCCTAAACCAGGATCCTCCTGTCTCAGCCTCCCAAATGCTGGGATTTCAAGTGTGTGCCACCATGCTGGGCTTCCTCCCATTTACTAGGGAATCCAGTTAAGCAACCCGAAGTTGAATAATAAATAAAGCCCAATGAGTTGGAATCCTTGAATAATATTCATGCCTACTCTGGCAAAGCACTGTTGTTTCCTCAAACCTCTTCAATGAGATTTATTCCTGGCAACTTGATAATCAAGTATGCTTCTCCCATGGGTACACTGAGTAAGTTCTGCTGTCGTATTCCAAGCGCCGGAGAAGCACAGCTCCCTTCTCCGCTGACATCTGTTTAGCTTTGTTTACCAAGGTCCTATCCTGGTAGCCCCGTCTTCAGCGCGTCCCAAGCTGCTTCGCCGCAGACCCTCCTCTGGGCCCAAGACTTCAACTCCTCCATCCCACGACGGTGGCACCTGGCCTGTCTACCCACACTGCTCTCGACTTCCCGCTGTTCTCTGCACAGCTGTCTGTATTTCATCAGTTTACGGAGCTCTGAGGGTGAGAGGCCCGAGCTCCGCAAAAGTTGCGTACTAAGAAGAGCGCTGCGGCCCAGCCCGGCCTGCCGCGGCGGCCCGGAAGTGCGGGCGCCGCAGGAGGCCGGAAGCCCCGCCCACGCGCGCCGCGCACGCGCCCTGGCGGGCGGGCCGGGCGGAGTCGGAACTCGGAAGCTGGAGCCCGGACGGGCCCGGGGCGGGTGGGGGGGTGCGCGGGGGCGGGAGCGGCGGAGGCGGCCGCCCCTGGCGGCGGGTTTGTTTATCCCGGGGAAGAAGTTTAGGAGCGGGAGAAAGGAAAGGAGGGCGGACCGGGGAGGAGGGATGCGGCTCGGCAGACGCGGCCGCCACAGGGACTCGCCGCCATCGCTCCCGCCGCCGCCACTGCCTCGGTTCCCCGGGCCGCCGCCGAGGAGCCGCCGCCGGGCCTGCCCGCAGTCGCCCCGCACGTCCGGGTAGGTACCCCCGCCGCCCGCGCCCTGCCCCGGGCCTGGCGCGGCCTCCGTCCCCCTCCCTGCGCCCTCGTCCTGTGGGACCCCGACTCCAGCTCCGCGGCCTTCGCGGGCGCCTCCCCGCCCTCCAGCCCGTCCTCCGCCCCCCGCACCGCCCCCAGCCCGCGTCGCGCCTTCCCCCGGGATGTCCCGGTCTCGTCCCTCCTCGGTTTCCCAGCCTCAGCCTACCAGGACCCCCCTTTAGTTTTCTCCGGCGTCCTCGTCCTTTTCCTCCTCCCGACCTCCCTCCTCTCTTAGAGCTGGGTCTCTGTATTTGCCTCTTATACTTTCCCTGCCCACCCTGCTCACCGCCCACAGCTAGAAACTGCACCCCTCCCGCGTGCGTTTCTTCCCTCCTCATCCCAAGCACAGACATGCAAAACTGTTATCCGTGTCAGCCCATTTTAGGGTGAGTTCTTAGCGCTCCAGATCTCCCAGTGCCTCCACCCCGGTGGGCATGGCCTCAGTCTACAAGCACGTACTTGCTCTCTCATAAATTGTCACCTTTATCAAGGTACTTCAAAGGTCCAAGTTTTGAAGAACCAGATTTTGACTTTACCTCTTGTGTCGTTTGCTGCTACCCTTTTCCTGCTTCTTCCTCATAAATCTATTTGTGTATTGACTCACATAAAAGAAGGGGATGGTAGAATTTGAATTTTCTCCTTGAATTTTCTCCCTTAATGGAATCACAGCCCAGTAGAAGTAAGATTCATCTTTTGCTTATCTTTTTGCTCAATCTTTCATTATTGTGAATATTGTCATTCAGCCTTCTGCCGTGCTTTCTCTAAGCTTGGATGCTTTGTCTGTATTTGAATAATCCTAGACCTAGTTTGCTCTATTAACATTCTTTACACCTCTTCCTTAGAATTGAATCCTCTCTTGGACTGGAAGCAAGAAGTAAATGGCCTATACCTTAGTACAAATACTTCACTATAGTAGGACTAGTGAAATGTTTCAGGTTATCCCATCATTCTTGAGAAAAATATTGCTGAGTGGTTAAAAATTGTGGTAAAAAAATAGTGGAATTGTCAGGGTCTAAATCCCTATTCTACAATTTCCTAATGCTCCCTTTGGGCAAGTTACTTAACTTCTCTGGGCTTTGGTAGTTGTGCAGCTATGAAGTGGGAATAATGATGAATCTCATGGAATGGTAGTAATTGCACAAGTTAATCCAAGTAAAGTCCTTACAACAGTGCTTGGCACATGGTAAACACTTGATAAATGTTATCTTTACCATCACTTCTTAGTTGGACATGTTTGAACTTATTGATAGGTTAATTCAGGGAGAGGATGTTGGGAATGGAAAACTGCCCTCTTTTTCTTTCTGATATTATGCCTTTTTTCATGTAGATATTTGATCACTATCATCTAAATTTCTATTCTACAGAGCTAAAATTCTATTCTCAAATAAATTGTCAAGTTACAGATAGGTCAGTTCCTATTTCCAAAGTTTCTATTTGGAACTTTCAAAATTATCTTCATTTTGAGATAGATGAGAAGTTAAGAGTTATGTGGTAGCCAGGCGTGGTGGTGCACACTTGTAATCCCAGCGCTTGGGAGGCAGAGACAGGAGGATCGCTCAGGTTCGAAGCCAGCCGTGCTGGCTTAAGAGACCCTGTTTGCAAATAAAAAAATATAAACTAGGTCTGTGAATGTAGCCTGGAGATAGAAGGGCTTCCAGGAACCCCAGTACCACACACACAAAAAAAAGTTATGTAGTATATTGATCATAATGAAAATGAGGGTTTTGCAATTAACAATTTTAGTATTGCAAGTTAAATACTCGAAGCTGGTGGGGCATCTCTCTTTTTTTCTTGAATTCCTACAGAAGATAAGAGTTTTGTCTTCATTTAGAAGACTTATGACTTTTTTCTTTTAACCTTATGTTCATTGAAAATCACATGCCTTTGCATGGTATTTACCAAATTTTACTTACTTTTTAAAATGCTGACAGATTTTGCCATATTTGTTTACCTTTTGTGCACTGTTTACAGGGTACATTTTTATACAACTCGCTTAAACTAAGTAGGTATTATTTACTTTAGTGTTCTAAATAGTAGAAAATTGAAATCTGTTTCCTAATTATATTTAAAATATGTACATACATAATTACTTAAATAATAACATTTTCCCATCTATTGCTCCAAATTATTTTTGTACTATTGTGGAATGTGCCCCATACTTTGGATGATACTACCTTTGCTAAGGCTATTCCTTGGCCTCAAATATTTTTGGCTTTCTCATGGGTATCCATTATCCTACCTGTCTTTCCCTTTTAATGCTTTTGTACAGTTCCTGCAAATATTGGTTTCTTGTTTTCTGGTTTCTAGTGTCTGCATTTCTTATTTTTGTCTGAATATCGTAGGCAGTGCAACTTGAAGAAAAATGACTCTTCTAAAATCTGACTTTTAAAGTTTATAGAAACTTTGAAGATGTAGAATAAAATTAATGTATAATGTCTACTCTGTGGTTAGCACTATTTTTTGGTTTTGTAAATGTTCCTTTCCAAAAATATTTGAATGCCTGATGTGTGTCAGGCATTGGAGATGCATGACAGTGGCCCTTCTCAGCCATTGTCCTAGTGAAAATCAAGCTCTAATGTTTTAAGTCATCCAAGGTATGTTATAAATTACTTCATTTCTATGCACCTTTAATGGGACTAGTGGTATACCATTCTTGAGAAAACTGAGTGGTCACCCAAATCAGTTTTTGTTAGGGCTTAATTCCTGCAGAGCACTATTGGGTAAAGCTCTATCAGAGAATAATAATACAACTTCTGTGTTTTTTATACTTTTAGTGTGGTATTGACAAACAAGCAGAAAAAATTAAAAAGGGAACTGGTAATATTAACGGTAACTGCTAATGTGCCCAGCACTGTTTCAGAATATTTGTATATTGAGTCACTTAAAGTCATAGTGGATTCTTTACAAAAGGCTTTATTATTACTGGTTTACAAATGAGGAACTTAAAAAACACATTACTTGCACAAAATCATATAGTTCTGTAAGCAATGTAGCAAGGAAGTATGGCTCTAAAGTCTGTTATCCTTTGTTGCTTCTTAGACCTTCCTTTTGGCTGCTTTAAATAAGATTCTTCACCTTTTTTCAAATTCTTACTTTTATTTAATCCAACAATGGAGTTTCCTTGCTTTTTCAGATTGTTAGGGGAAATAAAGAGATTTAACTTTGGTAAAGCATTTGGTACATAGTTTTATCTCATGTCATAGATATGGCCTGATATTGAAGGCATTTACATGTGATCATCCTAGTTGCTGTTTTGTTTTCTGTCTTGGATTTGCTCATTTAGCAAAAGTTTATTGAACAACTTATTTGTGCCAGGCATTCAGGTAGGTTATGAAAACCCATCAGGGAATGCTTTTCTGAACAAAGAACTTTTAGATTGAAACTTAAAAAATGAATTGTAGTTACCCAAGCTATTTTAACTTTCTAGTTAAAAGCATAAGATTCAGTAGAGACTAGACCTTAACACACTGAAAGGTTTATGGGAAATGAGACCAGAACAGATCACAATAGCCAAATTCCTGGTAAGCATTTTTGTTTAATCTTAAGAGCAGTAGGAAGCCACCAGAGATTTTTAAAACAGCTGAATGAATTACTCAGATATTTACTTTAAAAGCATCACTTGTCTGCCTTGTAGAAGACAGATTGGAGACAGGCAAGTGTAAGTGCAGAGAGACCAGTTAGGCCAGTGCTTCTCAAACTCACCTGTGGTGAAGGACCAGTTTTGCTTTAATTTCCAGTTTGAACAGGCACATTATTAACCCACAATAAAATGGATGTTTTGACATGTCAGATCACTGTGAAGTTTCTGTAAGTTTGTAGACCAGAATTAGTTCACATATTACACTCTTTATAAGATTGAGTTCAACTATAAGAGTAATCTCAGCTATAAGAATATCCTGGAGACCTAGGATGTAGGCTCAGTTGTAAAGGATTTGCCTAACATGCACAAGGGCCCTGGGTTCCATCTGCCACAAGTTTGTCCAGGGAGAATTTAAGGCAAGAGATAATAGAATTTAGGCTATAGAGATAAAGATTGATTGATAGGACTTGGTGGTAGATTAGATTTAGGGAGCCCAGGGAAAGGTGACAGCCCATATCCAGGACTAGCAGTTCTTGTCCCTAAGATAGGAAGTATTCCGGAAGGAACATATTTTGTTTGGTAGTATTAGGAGGTATTGATCATAAAGTTTATACCATTAAACTTGAGAGTGAGACAGATAAATAGAGATGTCTTGTAGCAGATGGATATGTAGCTTTGGAGCTCAACAAAGAGATTCAAATGTTAGATAAATTTGGGAATAGGTCAAAATAGTATATAAATGATTTCTTGAAATGAAAGATGACATTGCCTAAAGAGAAAAAATAGCAGATAAGGAAGCTAAGACCTGAGTCTAGTGAATCTTCATCATTTAAACATTTTGAGGGGCCAGGCGTGGTGGCACATGCTTGTAATCTCAGTACTTGGGAGGCTGAGAAAGGAGGATTGCGCAGGTTTTAAACCAGCCTCAGCTACTTAGGCCCTCAGCAACTTAGACCCTGTTTCTAAATAAAAAATATAAAATAGGTCTGGGAGTGTAGCCCAAAGGTAGAAAGCCTCTAGTTTCCATCCCCAGAAACACACACACACACACACACACACACACACTATTTGGGAGGGAAAATGCAACAAATAATACTGAGAAGTTGCTAGAGGTTGGAGGAAATCTTCTTTGGTATCACTGAAGGAAAAGCAATGGACTGTTTGAAAAAGTCAGGAGTGACCAGTCAACTATTTTGAATGCAGCTGAAAATCTTCTACTCTGAAAACTCAGAAGTGCACATTGGATTTAGTAACAAACAAGAAGAGCATGGTGGCGCACACTTGTAATCCCAGCGTTTGGGAGGCTGAGACAGGAGGATCATGGTTTGTGGACAGCCTCAGCTACTTAGTGAGGTCCTTTGCAACTTAGTGAGACCCTGTTTCAAAATAAAGAATAAAAAAAATAGGGCTGCAGTGTAGTTTGGAGGTAGAATGCCCCTGAGTTCCTCCCCAGTACCACACACACACACACACACACACACACACAAAAAAAAAAAAAACCAGAAAATGTTTGTTTCTCAGTTGTCTATCCATTAACTATTTGATGATGAATTTTGTTTTAATATGCTACAACTATAATCCTAAATCTAGAATGAAATTACTAAATGTATAGGATCAGCCATATCTTCCTTCCTGAGTTCAGACCTGTTTCTGCTTACCACCATCTGGATACTCTATAAGTATCTCAACCCCCTCCCCAATTTATACATTCAGAGCAAAATTTTTAAAGACCCATGATCAGACACTTAATTTTAGACTTTTAGGTATGTAATTAAACTTGAAGTGAAGGTAAAATGGAGAGTTAAAGAAATATTTGATATTCTAGTGTGAAGAGTGCTTTCATAGCATTTTATTCAAATGGCCTAGGAAGCAATGAATAAGAATCAGGGAAATATTTCTAAGGAAAATGACCCTGGGGCAGAATATTTCTGAAAGGTGACTTATATACAAGGCAATGCAGTAGTAGATGAGTTTAGAGGCAAGATATTGCATATATTTTGAAAGCATTCACAGGCAGGAATTGTGTATATGGTAGTTTGCAAGGAAATCTCATAGAAAATAATGAGGTAGAGGGAAAATGATGATAAAATAGATTTCTTTTTTCTTTTTTCTTTTGGTGGTACTGGGGTTCCTGGAAACCCTTCTACCTCCGGGCTACACTCCCAGTCCTATTTTTATATTTTTATTTGGAAATAGGATCTCTTAAGCCAGAGAGGCTGGCTTTGAACCTATGCGATCCTCCTGTCATTGCCTCCCAAGCGCGGGGATTACAAGTGTGTGCCACCATGCCCAGAGATAAAATAGATTTCACTTATAATCCCAGTGCTTGGTAGGCTGAGATAGTAGGATCACAACCTACAATCCTCCTGTCTCGGCCTCCCAAGCACTGGGATTACAGGCATGCACCATCTCCTTTTATTTTAAAACAGATCCCTTCTAAAACTTTTATTTACTGTTTTTGTTGTTCTTGCGGGAATTGGGGGGGGGGGTGCCAGGGATTGAATCCAGGGGCATTCTATCTCTAAGCTATACCCAGCCCTTTTTTTTTTTTAATTTCTGAAACAGGGTCTTGATAAGTTGCTGAGTCTCACTATGTTGCCTGTGATCACAGGTTTAATCCCCCATGCCACTTGCACAAAACAATAAAAGAGGGGTAAGCCTTATCAAAACTTTTTATTGAAATATCTTCTTGAGTTATTGTAGAAGCATTTTTGCATTATTCTGATCTAAAGCACTCTTTCTTAAATTTTATGTTAAGAAAATTTGAACTTTTAAACTTTTTATCTGTAAGTTCCTATAGGCTATGCCACTTTTGCCTTCTCCCTGGTCTTTAGTTAGATGGATCTCACTGAATACTTGTATAGCACCGGGTCTTGCCATGAGGCAAGGCCGGTGCTGGGCCTTCAAGGCCGGGATCATAGCCTGCCGAGGTGTGAGGCTGGTGCCAGGGCCAGTGAAGATGGGATCGGAGCCTGCCGTGAGGCAAGGCTGGTGCTGGGGTCTTCAAGGTCGGGATTGGAGCCTGCCGAGGGGTTAGGCCAGTGCCAGGACCAGCAGGACAGGGACCAGGGCCTGCCATGAGGCATGGCCAGTGCTGGGGCCTCCGAGGCCGGGATTGGAGCTTGCTGAGGGGTGAGGCCGGTGCAGGGACCAGCCTGGCCAGGATTGGGGCCCGCTGTGAGGCAAGGCCGGAGCTGAGGCCTCCAAAATCGGGATCGGAGCCTGCCGAGGGGTGAGGCCGGAGACTGAGACAGCGTGACAGATTCAAGCCTACCTTGAGGCAAGGCCGGTGTTGGGGCCTCCGAGGCCAGGAACAGAGACAGCCGAGGGGCGAGGCCAATCACAGGGCCAGCGAGTCTGGGATTGGAGCCTGCGGTGAGGCAAGGCCAGTGCTGGGGCCTCTGAAGAAGGGATTGGAGCCTCCCGAGGGGTGGGGGCCGGAGCCGGGGTCAGCGGGGCAGGGATTGGGGCCTGCCATGAGGCAAGGCTGTTGCTGGAACCAGAGTCTGCCAGGGGGCAAGGCCATAGTGGGGCCTTCAGGAGTGGGAACGGAACTTGCAATGTGGCATACACAGAGAAGCATCACAGAAAATAGAAAATCAAATGCTTTCCCTAATATGCAAAAACTAGGAAGAAATGGGTAATGGGAGGAGAGCTAGTTGAAGAAAGGGTCCCATGGAAGAGCAGTCAAGGTGACCAATCAGAGGGGATGGGATGGGGAAAGATGGAATCTCTTTAAAATACCTGATGTACATAAACAAATGTATCAAAGTTAATCACCAAATCAAGCTTGGGATCAAGGGAGGGGGAGGGAATGGGATGGGGACGGGATAAGGGCTATTGGATGATATATGCTTGTATACCCTCACAAGTCTTGTATTCCACTGTGATGTTTGACTACAATGCACCAATAAAAATATATTTTTTAAAAAAGCCAAAAAACAAAGAATAAAAAATAGGGCAGGAGGTGTAGCTCAGACACCGAATGCCCCTGGGTTCTATCCCCAGACCCGCAAAAAAAATTATCTTGATATTGATAAATCTAGTAACATTCAGTAGATGTAAAAAGTAATAACTAGCAGAATCAGGTTTTAAACCTGGGGATGGCTTCTTCAGAGGCCCTCCTACTGATGATGGGGGCCTCTCTTCATGAGGTTTTGCTCAATTTTGCAATCATTAACATTTGATTTCTGAATCTAAAATGCTGAAACTAAAATGATATCTTAGTTTTGAATATTACATTTCAAAATTTTACTTCAAATTATACTGAGTATATCATGTTTACATTCACTTTTAAATGTTTGGAGGGACAGTTTGTTTTACACTAATAAAGAAATTTACCTGCAAAAAAATAAAAAGGACTATAAAATAGGGCTGGGGGTGTAGCTTGGAGGTAAAAGGCCCCTGGGTTCCATCCCCAGTACCGCAGAATAAATAAAGTTCTCAAGTAAAATAAAATACTTGTATAGCAACCCTGTGCCTTTATAATATATTGTCATGGTTCTTACTAAGTACTTTATTAACATCATATTCTGGATTATATAAATATGTGGGACTGAACTTTAGGTAAAAGCTAGCAGATTAGAAAATTTTTATCTTCAAATCTCAAGCTGTGGTGGGATAGGTTGTGTATGAATATATAAAGTAGAAATATTCATCTGTGTAATATGATTATGTTTATAAAATATGTTTCTCCTTTGGGATTATTGTGTATGCTTTTATCCTATATTAGATATAGGAATAAAAATAACTAAGGATAAGAATTACAAGGAAAAATAAAAGTTTTATTTTCTTAATAGCTAATGCAGATCTGAAAGGTGGTAGTGTACCTTAAAATTACTATCAGATTTTTAAAATATAATTTGAGGTTTATTAATAAAATACCTTTTTTTTGGTTTGGGTATGTTTTCTGAAGCAGATTTATCTTTTATCTTGTGTAAAATACATTTATATCTCTCATCTTCTGCACCATTCCTCAATTAAGTGTGTTTCTTAAGGAATAGACCATTTTTGAAATGCTTTGGGTTCACAGAAAAGTTGAATAGAAGGTGTAAAGATTTCTCAAATACCTCCTAATATAGCATCCTGTATTCTCATTGTGACCTACCAAGTGATACATTTATTACAATTGCAGAATTTACACAGGACATAACCATTTTCACCCCAAGTCTATAGTTTACATTAGGATTTAATATGTATTCACCATTATAGTGTCATACAGAGTATTTCACTATCCTAAAGATTCTCTTTTTACCACCTATTTATTACTCCTTCCAACACACACACACAACCCCTGGCAACCATTGCTTTGATACTGTTTTGCTCTTTCCAAAATGTGATATACATGGAATCATACAGTGTGGTTGTGCTGTATATATTATTGGATTTGATTTGCCAATGTTTGTCGAATAATTTTCTCTGTGTTCGTGTAGTTTGTTTGAAATGTCTGTCTGATTTTAGTATTAGGGTGTTAGGGTGTTGCTGGCTTCATTGAATGAGTTAGGAAGTCCCTCTGTTTCACCAGAAAACCTGTGGGTGTTGGGCTTTTTTTTTTTTTTTTTTTTTTTTTGAAGACTGCCCTGCCTAGTACTGATTCATTTCTTTAGTAGATTTAGGTCAACTTTGATGGTCTATTTCTTGTATGAATTTTGCAGATTGTGTCTTTCATGGAATTGGTCCATTTTATCTAGGTTATCAAAATTTGTTAGTCATAGTATTTATTATTGACTTACTGTCTCTTGGATCCATTGTGATAGTTCGTCCTTTCATTTCTCATGTTAGTAATTTGTGTCTTTGCTTTTCCTTGGGTAACTTGGATAGAAGCTTATCAATTCCATTGGTCCTTTCAAGGAATTAGCTTTCTTTCATTAATTGATAGCCCTCTAAATTCTGCTTTTTCTGTAACCCACAAATTTTCATAAGTTGTTTTTCATTTCCATTTAGTTTAAAATATTTTAAAATTTCTATTGAAATTTCTTCTTTGACCTTTATATTCTTTAGAAGTGTGTTGTTCAGTCTCCAAAGTGTTGGGGGATTTCCCAGTTACCTTTCTGTTAATGATTTCTAGTTTAATAACACTGTGCTGAGAGCAGACATTATGTGAGTTCTGAGGTGAAAGTTTGGGCCCAGAGTGGGATCTGTATTGGCAAGTGTTCCATGTGGGCTTGAGAAAAATATTTATACTACTGCTTTTGGATAAAATATTCTATAGCTGTACATTATATTCAGTTAGTTGATGGTATTGTCAAGTCCATTGTCTTTCATGATTTCTCCCTACTCTATCTGCCCATTTCCTTTAGAGAGGTGTTGAAGTATTCAACTACAATAGTGGATTCACATATTTCTCCTTGAATTCTATCAGTTTTTGCCTCCCATATTTTGGTGTTGTTATTAGGCACATGCACATTAATAATTGTGCCTACTTGGAGAATTGACCCCTGTTATCATTATACAATGCCCCTTTAATCTCTGATAACCTTCTTGGCTCTAAAGTTGTATTTATTTATTTATTTATTTATTTATTTATTTATTTATTTATTTTTGGTGGTACTGGGGTTCCTGGAAACTCTTCTACCTCTGGGTTACACTCCCAGACCTATTTTATACTTTTTATTATTTGGAAACAGGGTTTCTTAAGCCAGTTGGCTTCCAACCTGTGTGATCCTCCTGTCTCCGCCTCCCAATCGCGGGGATTACAAGTGTGCACCACCATGCCTGGCTAAAGTTGAAATAATTTTTAAAGTAAAGATTTTGGAAGCTGAGTGTGGTGGCGCACACTTGTAATCCCCGTGCTTGGGAGGCTGAGACAGGAGGATCTTACAGGAGCGAAGCCAGCCTCAGCTACTTAGTGAGGCTCTCAGCAATGCAGTGAGACCCTATTTCCAAATAAAGTATAAAATAGGTCTGGGAGTATAGCTCCGAGGTAGAAAGCCTCTGGGTTCCACCTCTAGTACCACACACACAAAAAAAATTTCAGTTGTCATTTGGATACTTTTTTGTTGTTGTTTCTGTGTGGTATAGTGGGTAATTCCTCTGAAAAGTAAATAAAATCAAATATAGATTTGTTTTTATATTGCCAAGTCAATTACAAATAAAAAATGCATTTAAAATGAATTAAATTTCACTTAATTAAAATTTGGGGCAGCTTTATTTCTTAAGATCAGTTTAAACTTTTGTTAACCTCTTAGCATCACAATTAAGTTTAATATGTTTAGTTGTACTAGAAAATCTTTAGTGAGGCATAGACATATACCAAGCATAGTTAGCCATTTCTGGTTATCTTCAAAGTGCATCTTTTAAAACAAAATATCATATCATTTGAGCATTTTACCAGTGACATTTGAGAACTAGTTTGAATCAAGTAATTATAGGAGTATTAGGGTTTATACTTGTATATTGTTGGTAGTTTTTATTTTTTTCACTTGTCTTATTTTCATTGTTTTGCCTACCCTCTGCTTTTCTGTGGTGCTTGGGATTTAACGCAAGGGCATTCTAACTTTTCCAACTTTTTTAAAAAATTTAAAACAGGATCTTACTAAGTTGCTGAGGCAGGTCTTGAACCTGTGATTCTCCTGTATCAGCCCCCCCAAATATTGCGTTTATAGCTATGTGCTGCCATGCCGGATTAGACGCTCCCTCTTTTTTTGTGGTACTGAGGATGGAACCCAGGGGCATTCTACCTCCGAGCTGCACGCCCAGCCCTATTTTTCTTTATTTTTTATTTTGAAACAGGGTCTTACTAAGTAGCTGAGGCTGTCCTCAGATGGCTGTTTTCCTGTTTCAGCCTCCCAAATCCTGGGATTACAAGTGTGTACCACCATGCCCAGCTAGGCATCCCAGTATGAAAGCACTTGTGTGAGACATTGTGTCATTATTTAGATATTTTATCTTACTTACCTTTTATCACTAGCCTATGAGATGTAGTGAAATTCTTGAATTGTGATTGCTGTCAGTTACCAGTCACATCATTATTTCATGGACCCAGAGAAAGAGAACACCGAATTACAAATGTTAAATACTGTCAATTTTAGATATGCTAAAATGTGACAAAATGGCTGTTTTAGAATTAGTAAAGGTGGCCAAGCATGGTGGCACACAGTAATCTCAATACTTGGGAGGCTGAAACAGTAGGATTTCAGGTTTCTGGCCAGCCTCAGCCTCCTTAGTGAGTCCCTCCACAACTTGGAGAAACCCTGTTTCAAAATAAAGAATAAAAAACAGAGCTGGTAGTGTAGCTTGGCGGTAGAATGCCCCTGGGTTCAGTCCCTAGTACTGGGGGGGAAAAAAGAGTGGAATTAATGTTATTACATTTTTAGTTATCACTCAATATCTTCAAAACAGCAAACTTCCCTATATGAAGTCACAACAAATTTAGTACTTCTTTACTCCAAAAGTCTCCAGGCAGCACAGCATAGAAGTCAAAGCGCATGCAGCCATCCTGCCATTTAATAGTTGTGTGACATTAGCCAAGTTCTTGAAAATCTCAGTTTTCTCCTCTGTAAAATGGAAATGATAATCTTCAAAGTGCATCTTTTAAAACATCTCATAGTTATGACAGCCTAATGAATTATATTTACATTTAGAGTATATTTTCCATGTAGTTAAGTGCTTATTGTATATCTTAGTTAACTAAAAATAATAATGTTGTTTCTGATCTTAGATATGCAAGTAGATGATTGTTTAAAGTGAGTAGGGCTTATTAAATGGTCCCTTGGTATTTTGTGCACATAATAAAGATTACCTTATTGGTTCATCTTTTAAAACTAAGGTTCCAGTCTTGACAGTTCTTTTGAGGGGGGTGGGTAGGAGGATTTATGTGTACGGTACTGGGAATTCAATTCAGGGGCATTCTACCTCTGAGGTACACCCCCAGCCCTATTTTTTAATTTTTTATTTTGAAACAGGATCACATTAAGTTACATAAGATAGCTGAGAACCTTAGATCCTTCTGTCTCAGCCTCCCAAGTATGGGGATTGCACATGTGTGTCACCACGCTTGGCTAAATCTTGACAATCTTAGCATCTAAGTCATTTTCGTTAAAAAAAAAAATAACTATAGTAGAGGTTCCATTGAAGTCTGGTTTCCTTCCATCACTGTTAATTAAGACTTAATGTCGATAAGCTCTGAAGAGCATCTTGAAAGCCTGTGATATGCTTAAGATTTCTGTCAACCTCTTAACTCATTCTGTAATATTTTTAAAGAATTTCAGCATTATAAATACATTTAAATTGTAGTTAAAACATACCATTTTGTCATTGTGCTATATATGAAGAAAAGGTAATATGGAGTATTTTAGTGGTTTTCTATACGTATTTTGTTGGTTTAGGATTTAAAATATTACATGTTTTGTGATTTAAAAAATACATTAATACTTTCCTTTAAACTTTCTGATTTTCCCCCTTATTCATAACCTTTTTTACCTTTTTTCCATTTTTTTTTAACTTGGGGATGACATCATTCATTTATTTCACAAATAGTTATTGGCCAATTATTAAAGCCAGCTTCTGTATTTATCGTGATGAATTGAAAGTAGTCCTTGACCTGTAACACCTCACTCTTTGGGATTTAGTTAGTGTCTAGTTATTGAATACTTAGGCATGGTGCTGAGAACACGAACACACACACACACACACTCCCCACCCTCTTTGCCTTAATCCTAAGTACTTTACTGTGGTAAGCCTATCATCTCCCGTACTCCTATTAAATAAATGACAAAGAAAAGTAAATTCTTAGAAATGGTAAGAGTTGAAGATCTGAATATTTTCCATGTGATGGTGCATGGACAGAAATTCAAGTTAGTGGTTTTTCTTTAAAAGAATATGACTTTAGCATTCTTTTATCTTAATATAGTATTCTTTGTTTTTAATATAAAAATTTAAGTCAGTATAAGGGAAGATTCAAATAAATCATGTTCTAGTTTTTGGTGGAAGGATATATAGCACTGGGAATAAGACTTTATTATAAACTTCAAAGCATTAATGCTGCCTATTTATTTAATTTTTTCAATCAACTTCAGAAATATATATTCAAAGACATGTGTATAACATCATGCACAGCATGTACAGTCTTATGCTTGCTTTCTTACCTTGAATATGTATTTTTATGTGATCCAGCCATGTCATGTGTAGCAGTAGTTTTATTCATTTCTCCTTGTTCCATAGTACTCCATTGTATTACCGTATATACATGTCATAATTTATTTGTTCTACTCTTGATGGACAATCAAGTTGATTTCAGTTGGGAGCAATAAGAAATTGGGCACCTATAGTATATTCTTATATTCCTATACCTGTCTTTGGATGCACGTGCATGTGTGTGTGTTTATACATTTCTTTAAAGGGAATGTATCTTTTAGTAATGATTGTTAGGCCATATGTATATTTTATTCATTCTTTTTACATTCTCAGTGATTTTCATAGTGTTTGTATCAGTTTATCTTCTATGTAGAGAAAGAGAGTTTTAGTTGTCCCACATACTCTACAATATTTTCTTGGTGTTCTAATTCTTTAGCCATTCTAGTGAGTATAAAGTGGCACTGCATTGTGAGTAGGCTGTTTTCTCAAAATAAACATGATGCCTTTTCTTCTGGACTGCTCCCACATACACACTCAAGGAAAGTAGAATAGATGCCTGTGTATTTTCACAAAATCTGTAAGATGATTCTGGTTGCCTTTCCAGTTGGTAAGATAAAAACTATAAAGCAAATTTAAGGATCATTGAGACAGGAGGATCGCAGAGATTCGAAGCCAGTCTCAGCTACTTAGTGAGGCTCTCAGCAAAGTAGTGAAACCCTGTTTCCAAATAAAGTATAAAATAGGTCTGGGAGTATAGCCCGGAGGTAGAAAAGTCCCTGGGTTCCATCCCCAGTATCACACACACACACAAAAAAAATTAAGTATCATGTAAGGAGAAGCAAGATTGTCATAATTTCTTAGTGTAGTTTACTGACTTAAGGCAAATGGTGCTGTTGCTCATAACGTCAACATGGAGAAGGTTTTAAGTTTTTTGCAAGATAGTGAAAAGTTTTGTAGCCTCTTTTATTAAGTCTGCAGCATTGGTACAAAGTTAATTATAAAATGTTGGAATGCACTTGCTCTTACCATAGATTGTGAGTTGTGTTCATTCAGTATTCTTTGAGGCTTTGCTATGCTTTAAAGAAGAGAAACACTAACTAGCTAAAGGATTACTCAGTTTTCTTGAAAGTAATGTTGAGAAAGTAAACTTTACCATGTAATTACAAGTTGTGTGATGTTTTATACTTGATTTCTTGTTGTTTATAATTTTTTTGTTTGTTTGTGTGGATCTGGGGATGGAACCCAGAGGAATTTGACCTCTGAGCCACACCCTCTGCCCAATTTTTTTTCGTTATTTTGAAACAGGGTCTCCCTGAGTTGCAGAGAGCCTCACTAAGTAGCTGAGACTGTCAGCGAACCGCCATCCTCTGGTCTCAGCCTCCCAAATGCTGGGATTACAAGTGTGCGTCACCACGCCCAGCATTTGTTATTTATAAAATTTTTAAAATCAAGTTTTACTGAAGAAAATGTTGCTACTCTACATTGTCATTATTGAATTATGTAGTTTAAACCAAAAATGCCCAAATATTTCTGCCTGCATATTTCTTTCAGTATTAAAATTGTGGCTTCTTCTCATGCCTTGATAAATATAAATAAATTAATTAGTTAATTAAGTTAGTGGAGCTGAGCATGGGCATTCTGCTTCCAAACTACACCCCAGCCCTATTTTATTTTGTATTTAGGAACAGGCTCTTGCTAATTTGCTGACCGCCTCATTAAGTTGCTGAGGCTGCCTTTGAATCTGTGATTCTTCCTGTCTCAGCCTTCCAAGCACTGGGATTACAAGCTTGTACCATCATGCCCAACATGGATTATCTTAGAATTGTATGTAGGGAAGTGCTGTTTCTGTAGTTTTGGAGGATAATAGTTGTTGGTTTTTTTCTGTTAAAATTCACATACAGACTTTTAGCCTCAGGCAAGTCCCTAGTTTTCTCTAATATTTTCATGTGCCTAACTTTTTATAGCTAATATTTTTATATCTAACTTCAGTACTTACAGCTACAAAGTACTATTCCAGGGTAGAGCAGCCATTTGATGAATATTTGTGTTATACATACTCATAAGTAGTTACTGGTTTTTGTTTGTCATAGGAATATTGAAATTATTAGCTAATCATCAGAATGGCTGAGATGGCATTCACATCCTTCCAGTGTTCCTGTGATGCTTATTTTAAGACAGGCACGCATGTTTGTAAGGCTGATAGGTGCATGGCACTAATTTTCTTTTATTGTAATTTGGCCATGTGTTATATCATTTCAAAAGGCCTAAAATATAGAGGTCACATAACACTTTGTCCTCGGTGGTTCATCTTGCTTCATTTATTTTCCTTTCTTCCTTTAGATTTCTCTCTTTTATTTTTGCCTATACACTAAGCAGCTATTTAGTAAAAATATGTTTTAAAGAAATTTAAGCAAGTTTTAGGTTTATGGACATGCAAAATATAATGAAATAAAAGTGTAAATCTTTATTATGTTTTACTTTTAAGTTTTGCTATCCTGTCAGTTTTTTTTTAATCTTTTGTCCCAGCATCCTGACTAATTTGGTGTTTATACTAGGTATTTACTTTTTAATAGAATACTGTTACTAATCACTGTATTATAATACAGTGGAAGAGTTTGAGGCAGTCAGTCTAAAAGGCACTCATTAAATACACTTCTCTTTTTCCCTGACTCTTCCCAGGTACAGTGTAACCAACATGTTCCTTAATGGCAATATATTGGGGTGGATCTTCGTAACTAGAAATGGGCTAGGACACTAATGATTAGGGGCAGCTAGCTCCTGTGTGTTGTAAGTGGTGAAGAGATGCATTTGATGCTGCTACCCCCATTGTTCAGTTTGGATTTGCATGATTATAGAACATACTTATTGCTGTAGCTTACAGGATTCTTGAAGCCACCAAGATAGCAGGAGTTGGAACACATTAGAAATTATAGGTCATGTGAATTGAAATAGTGACTAACCAGTCTTGCCATTAGAATATGTTGAATAGTTCTCGTTAATAAAGCTTTATGCCATGATGGGACTGTGTTCTGTAATCACTGCTGTTTAGTATGGTAGCAACTGGCTGTATGTGTCTGCAAAACTTTTAATGAATCCAATACAGCTAAGATTGAATTTCATGTTAAATTTAAACTATTGGATATCTTAATTTAAGTTTAGATAGGTACTTATGCCTAGTGACTACCCATTTGGAGAGAATAGTCTGAAAGCTCTTTTGCAACAGTATTTTTAGATATAAATTTATAACTAATTAATTATTTCATTATTTGGTAAGACTTTTATTTTGGATTATAGTCTTTAGACAGTTGGTAGTTATAAAGTAGGGGTATGTGTTTACTGGAAGCACAAACTTACAAAACTGCTATTCTGCGCGTGTGTGTGTGTGTGTGTGTGTGTGTGTGTGTGTGTGTCTGGGGATGGAATTCAGGGGCATTTGACCTCTGAGCTACACCCCCTGCCCTATTTTTTTAGTCTTTTTTTGAAACAGGGTCTTACTAAATTTCAGAGGGCCTCACTAAGTAGCTGAGGTTGTCTGTGAACTGCGATCCTCTGGTCTCAGCCTCCTGAATGCTGGGATTACCAGAGCGTGCCACCATGCTCGGCTCTTCTGCTTTTTGATTCTATACACAGTTGCTCAGTAGCTCAGATAAAGGAGCAGACCATGATTAGGGTTGATACTGAGTGGAGGGCATACAGTGTGGTGGTTAAAGAACCAAGGAGTGAAGTGCTAAGTTTGCTTTCTAGGGGTGTGTGAAGATGCATCGTATGTTTGAGTTTGATAAGGAAGGGAATGATAAGAAAACTGGGAATAGGTCAAGGATATAAGTATTGGTCATCAGGTATTAAAGGAATGAATCCTGCTATAGAAAGATAAACTGAGGTCCATTTTTAGAATCAGTCAAGTTATCCAATAATAAGCTGACTTTGGAAAAGATTGATAATATATTAAATGGGCAGATATTATTCAGGAAGGTTATATAACTTTGATGTAGATTAGTCAAAAGTCCACAGGTATGAAATTATCTCAGGTGTTGATAGAAATAGTGAAGACAACTGTTGAGGGAGACAAGTGCTGAGGTCCTCAGTCAGGGAGGAAAGGGTAAGAAAATACAACATTTAGCTCATTTACTTGCCAGCCAGTTTTGGTAGAAGAATGGAAATGTGGTCTGGAAATGATAATGTGGAGTTGGAAGAATTAACTCTTCCCAAATCTTTTTTCTAGATTCTGCATAGATATAAGAAAAAGATATTATCTTAGCAGTTTTCCTTAATCTGCTTGAGTTAGGTATTTATTACCTAATCTTTGTAGTCTGTTTCACCAGTGCCTGACCTATTTAGGTATTTAATAAATGTTTGTTTAGCAAATGGTAGACAGATGTGAAATCATTCCAGTATTCTGGTATTCAGAAACAAAGAATATTGCTGAGATAATTTTTTAAAGTGACTTGAAAAATAAACTATTTAAAGGAACTTTTACTTTGGCATAATTGTATTTTTAAAGTATATAGTTAATTACCATAACTGTAATGAAACATTTTTGTTGAAAAAGAAATACATAATAATATATGAAGAAAAAACTGCATGTGTATTTACATAATTGGGTGAATGACAGTCTCTTGATAAATATAATTGAGACTTTGGAGGACCACTCTTAGTTTTTAGAGGTTGGCAGGAGGATATTACACAATTAGTGCATATTTTTCAAAACTTTAAACAGTTATTACAGCTCTTTACTCAGACAACTGGTTACTTTAACTGTTTCCTTCTGAGCATTAGGCATTTGAATAAATTATAGCAGATTAATATTGAGGCAAGGTGTTTAAAGCAGAACTTTGGCAATTTGAGAGGTTTTATTTTGTCATTGCTAAATGAAGCAGAAGGAAAAATATGAAAGCAAGATATGCCCTTTTATAAACAAGCAGACAGACAAACTTTGTAGAATTCTGGGCATATACATTAAAGAAAAAAAGTCAACATATATAATAGCCAAACTATGAAGTCAGCCTAGGTGCTCCTCAATAGATAAATGGATAAGGAATGTATGGTATATGTATGCAGTGCAGTATTATTCAGCCATGAAGAACAAATCATGTTATTTGCAGGAAAATGGATAGAACTAGAGATCATTATGTTAAATGAAATAGGCCAGACGCAGAAAAACAAGTATCTCATGTTTTTCTCTCATATGTGGAATCTAGAAAGCAATGAATAAAGATCCAAAAGTAGTAGAGGATCTCCTAGAGAAGGGGAGCAGGAAGGGAAACAGGAGAAGGGAGGAAGAAGAGGAAGTTAAAAGGGAGTAATGAGGAGGGACATGAAAGCATGATATGGGTATATATGGCAGTATCATAGTGAAACCCATTAATTTGTACAACTAATACATGTTAAAACATACCTTTTTTTTGTTTTTTTTTTTTTTTTTTTTTTTTTTTGGTGGTACTAGGGTTTCTGGAAACTCTTCTGCCTCCTGGCTACACTCCCAGACCTTTTTTTTTTTTTTTTTTTTTTTTTTTTTTTGGAAACAGGGTCTCTTAAGCCAGCAAGGCTGGCTTCGAACCTGTGCGATCCTCCTGTCTCCACTTCCCAAGCGCGGGGATTACAAGCGTGCATCACCTTCCCCGGCTGGCTAATACATACTATTGTAAAAAAAGCTGCTTGAGTCAGGCTTGGTGGGTGGCACATGCTTGGGAGACTGAGACGGGAGGATCGCACAGGTTCGAAGCCAGCCTCAGCTACTTAGTGAGGCTCTCAGCAACTTAGTGAGACCCTGTTTCCAAATAAAGTATGAAATAGGTCTGGGAGTATAGCCCAGGGATAGAAAGTCCCTCGGTTCCATCCCAGTACCACAAAATAAAAGAACTACTTGATAGCTGGGTGTGGTGGTAATCCCAGCATTTGAGAGGCTGAGACAGGAGGATCACAGTTCACAGACAGCCTCAGCTACTTAGGCTCTTTGCAACTCAGTGAAACCCTATTTCAAAATAAAGAATAAAAACTAGGGCTGGAGGTGTCGCTCAGAGGTAGAATGCCCCTGGGTTCCATCCCCAGTACCACAAAAATTTTTAAAAATAAAATAAAAAAGCTGCTTGAGGGATAAACTTTTTTTTTTTAAACTTCAAGAAATATATGTTTATTGTATTTGGACAATTTCCAAAATAAAATACAACAGAAATACAACACGTTCTACACATTCAAACAAATAAATATTTTTCGGACACCATTAGCTGAATATAAATATCAGCCCTGAACATGAATAAATAGAAAAATTATAATAACCACCCAAATACAGAACACCCATGATGTACTGTCTCAGGGACCGAAATAAAGTGCCACACTTAATATGGATTCTGTTTAACCTGATTCCATGAAGTGTGATGCTCTACTGACAGCAATTTTAGAGATTTATAGAGGATTTATACATTTGGTTGTAGAGGAAGGAAAGAAGTTGTGAAAAAATAGACAAGAGAGATGTTCTTGAGTGGCAGCCAACTTCCCAACAAATTGGTGTGTGGGACGGGGGTTAGGATTAGGTGTTAAGGCAAATTTCCCTAAACAGAAAAGAGGGTGAGGAAGAGTGAGGAAATACAACTTTTATTTTGGATGACTATTCTAGAAATCATTGAATTTGAAAAATGCCTAGAGTTATATTAGTGAATAAAGAATTGGCTAACTGCAGGAATGTAGAATTGATTAACTGAACCCTTACTTCACTACATAATTACTACTCACTAGAGACTTTGTAAGTAATGCTTACTCTCTTTCTGAAAATGAGAAAGCTAAGGACCAGAAAAGGAAAGTAACTTGTTTCAAGGTTATTTTTTTTTAACTTAAAAGGTTTATACCTATATCTATGAATACATTTCAGTTATTTTTGGTAGAGATGTTCAACAGTGTAACAATAGCCCAGTCATTTGCATTACTCTAGGAAGTTTCCTCTCTCAGTCTTTTTCCAGCTCCACATTCACATCACTTGCTGTAAAAGACAGATGGATGCTGCTAGGGATAAGCAAAGTGAGAGCCGCAAAACTAATAGCTGATGTAGAGCCCAAGTGACAAAAGTTGGAAAGGCAAACAAACCTCAGAAACTATATTTGAGCAAAATTAACTGCCTTTTTCATAGTTCTGAGGTTATTTTATAAACTAGTTTAATTTTTGAGTTTCATATTGGTATTTGTATTGTACATAAAACTAATTTATAGTTTTTTGTTCATACTTGAGACACCTCAGTGGGATGTGCTATCTAGGGATAGTACTTTTCTAACATAAGTAAGCCTGAGTTCAACCCAGTACTACAAAATAAAAAGATGGCATATTAAAACCTTGATATAAACAAAGGTAGTTATTGCTTATATTAATTGAATTAACTTATTTCTCTATGAACTGGGTAGAATTAGTGTTACTATAATTTATGAATTAGAGCTTGAATTTAAATTGATTTAAAAAATTTAAGATAGTATCAAAATTTATTATTTTTATTTTTTTATGTTTTTATTGGTGCACTGTATTCATACATCGTAATGGGGTAAAAAACTTCTGTAGACATACATGCACACATCACCCAGTTAGCCCCTACCCAGTCCCTACCCCATTCCCTTCCCATCCCCCCTTCCCATGCTTGGCTTAGTGGTTGACATCTAATATCATAGCAATTTATCCAGAATTAACAATGATAATCTCACATAACAGATTCATTTGTCTGGTATCAAGCTTTTGATCACTTAGATATAACATTTCAATATTTCTTTTTGCTTTGTTTCTTACCAGAGGATATTTTTTTAAGGTGAATCTATCATACATTTATTTATTTTTCAGAAAAAATCTTTCCTAACATGAAATATGAACTCTGTACTGGGACTGAACCCTGAGCCTTGTGTGTGCTAGGCAAGCACTCTACCACTGACTTATATCCTCAGCTCCTTAGCTCTTTTAAAAAAGTAAAATATTTGTTCCTTATTTTAAGAAGATACAGTTATTCACAAAGATGCTAATGGATTTATACTTTTCTTGTTGGACTTTGTACTTAGATTAATGCATAAATAATAAAATAATTGAACTTTTTAGCAATAGGCATGACATAAATATGACTTGCATGACTTGCAAGGGATGGATTTTTCTTTTATTATTTTTTAATTCTTTATTTTGAAACAGGGTCTCACTGAGTTGCAAAGGGCCTCACTAACTAGCTGAGGCTGTCCATGAACCACATTCCTCCTGTCTCAGCCTTTCAAATGCTGGGATTACAAATGTGTGCCACTGTACCTGGCTTTTTATTTTTATTTTTATTTTTATTTTATTTTATTTTATTTATTTTGGTGGTACTGGGGTTCCTGGAAGCCCTTCTACCTCCAGGCTGCACTCCCAGACCTATTTTATATTTTTATTTGGAAACAGGGTCTCTTAAACCAGCGCGGCTGGCTTCGAACCTGCTTGATCCTCCTGTCTCCGCCTCCCAAGCGCGGGAATTACAAGCATGCGCCACCATGCCAGGCTATACCTGGCTTTTTAAGGGATGGGTTTTTAAATGGTTTCAAAATATCTAGAGTGTCCATAATGTGTTAGGCATCTACCTTAATAGCCATGACTTCTGTGCCCTATCCATCCAGCCATCTCCATCCCCAGACCCAGCTCTGCTCTTTTCTGTTATACAAAATCTTGCACAGAAAACTATATAGAGGCAGTAAATGAGGGAGTAGTGGATATAATTGGAGTGTTTGAGTGAGCTGACTGTTGCAATCAGAAACTGGTTTTGGTTTTGTAAATTTGCATACTGGTGTATGTACTGCTTTTTTCCCCTACTATTCTGCTTAGAATACTGTTTAAGAATAGAAGTTGTAATCCAATTGATTTTCACATTACCTGAGAGTGAACAGGAAATTACCATCCTATGCCCAGTTCTGTTCCCCACTGTAAATTGTGCTTCCTTTTAGTTGGATTAGTAGTGGTTTTTGTTGTTGTTTTTTTCTTACCAGCTCTTGACATGTTACCATATATGTGAATAATAACCTTATTATTTTTACCACCAACCTCCCAACTATTATTAAATGTATATTAAAGTGTTTGCATACTGAACTGTAACTGCAATTTCACTTATAGTTTGTTTTTGAGTCAATTAAAAAAAATTAAACCTAGAAATATAAAGTGGAATGTCACTACAGAGAAAAAATGTAATCCTCTGTACATTAAAACTTTAGCAGTTGAAACTTTTCCAAGTAACAAATTTAGTCAATTCTCTTTTAATTTCTTTCTCTGCAACAGATTTAGCTGTGTTCTTTCTTAGGTTCTTTGGATTTCCTTTTTATTTGGTAGAGTTTTGTTCTTTAAAATGACACATCCACTTGAAAGTGGGTTACAGGATAATTGTGAAAGATTTTAGAGGTTATCTGTATTTTTATACAAGTATTATTAGCCATTTTACTCTTTATCTTATTTATTTGTCATGTGTGGTGGGGTACTGGGGATTCAACCCAGAGGGATTCTATCTCCAAGCTACATCCCCAGTCTGATTTTATTTCTTATTTGGAAACAGGGTCTTACTAGGTTAATGAGAGTCTCACTACTTCCTGAGACTGTCCTCAAACCTGTGATCCCTTGTCTCAGCCTCCCAAGTACAGTCATTATAGATGTTTGCCACCGTGACTGTCATGCCTTTTAAAAAAAATTAAGAATTCTTTTTTTTTCTGACCACTTTTTCAAAGCAGTGACTGTTATTCAAGTATATTTTATAAGAATTGTTTTTAAGTGTACCATTCTGTCCCCTGAATTGTCTCTATTTGTCTACAAAGGTTTATTTTTCCCCCAGCAGCCCCTTGGACATTCTTTTGTATACTATTCATTTTGTGCATATGTGTTGTTCTTGGTTTTCTCTTCATAAATTAGAAGGATTATGTTGCTAAGTAAGGGTATCTCTGCAGTGTTCCAGGTGTGTTTCACCAGTAGTCCTCTTTGAATGTGAGGGCTATGGACGTGTTCAGTATAAGTGAGCAAAGTGTCTCAAAATGGCTTGAACAGTTTAGGAACCCCCACATATGTCAGTATAGGGGGAGGGGCTTTATTTTGCACAGACATGTGATTTAATATTTAATTTGTTACCTTTTCTCCCCTCTCATCCCTAATGTCTTGTTATAGTATTCAGAGTGAATAGAGTATATTTTCTTTGTCTCTGAAGAACTGACACTCTTAGAAGAAACATATCCAGACAGGTGTTTCACTTCCTTTAGAGGGCAATTCTTGGACTTTGGCATGATGGTAAAAGCCACAACTGCCATCCTTGAGAAAGCCCAGCTGTCTCAGCATAAATACTGTTTCTAAAATAATAATCATGGTGATTGCCCCTGACCCTTTCCTGTTCTTTGTATTGAGAAAAGCTTTTCTTTTCTTTTTTTTTTAATCTCCTTGAAAGAGCTGTGAATATACCTAGTAACTGGATTTGTGGTTTTTCTTTTATATTTCTATTAATTCCCATTCATCTGCCTTGAATTTTCAAACTTTCTCATTACCGGTGCTAAGCCTTTCTCGTGTTTTAGTGCTATTCTTGCTCCACTTTGGGGTATGTTGGGAAATAAAAGCGACAGATAAACGTGTTCACTTTACTGCCTTGAACCATTTATTATTTTGAAAGTTCCATTGTAGGTACAATACCTGATCTAGGTATCTAGAAATTAGAAAATTGATAGAAGGCCATGTACCTCTGGCATATATAAATTGAGAAGAGAGCATGAATATTGTTCTGGGTTTTTAAACCACACATTGTTCTGTGTTATTAACATTCTGGAAAGACATACCTTTAAGAATTTAGTGCAAGCTGGGAGTCAAACCAATCAAGCATTGCCACATCATTTTAGCGTTATGACCTTGGACATACTACTTAGCTTTTTTTTTTCCACTCCTAAGTTTACTCATCTTTGGCATTGGCTGAGGCACTTCCTAACAGACTTTTTTGAGAATAAAATTAAATAATACTTAAGCCTAGTATATTATTTTTGAATTCTTCCTCTTCAGGAAGTCTTAAACATTTTAGATAGCCTTTTACTTACAGATAAGCTTCTAAAAAGTTGGCTACGGAGCAGATTGTTATTATTATTATTATTTTATTTTTTTATTTTTGGTGGTACCGGGGTTCCCAGAAACCAACCTATTTTTTTTATACTTTTTTATTTTGTTTGGAAACAGGGTCTCTTAAGCTGGCGCGACTGGCTTCGAACTTGCTTGATCCTCCTGTCTCCACCTTCCAAGCGCGGGGATTACAAGCGTGCACCACCACGCCCAGCTATGGAGCAGATTAATTTTTTTTTTTTTTTGCAGGTTTGGGGATGGAGCCAGGGACATTTGACCTCTGAGCTACATCCCTTGCCCTATTTTTTATTCTTTCTTTTGAAACAGGGTCTCACCAAGTTACAGAGGGCCTCACTAAGTAGCTGAGGTTGTCCGCGAACTGTGATCCTCCGGTCTCAGCTATAACCTAAATTTTCAAGATGAGTCTTTGTTAATTCCCTTAGCTATATGAGTCTAAAACATTAGGTGAAGAAGTTTGGTGGTGGCTTACTGGATTCAGTAGCAAGCATACTTGGAGAAATTAGCTACTGGAGGTTCTTTCCTTTTACAATGCAACTGTGGAAACCAGGTGTGGTGGCACAAGCCTATAATCACAGTACTTGGAAGGCTGAGACAGGAAGATCACAAATTTGAGGTCAGCCTCAGCAAGTTATTGAGACTGTGTTTAAAAAAAAATAGGACTTGAGCCTGGGCGTAGTGGTGCACACTTATAATCCCCACGCTTGGGAGGT
This sequence comes from Muscardinus avellanarius, assembly GCF_963383645.1. Lineage (NCBI taxonomy): Eukaryota > Metazoa > Chordata > Mammalia > Rodentia > Gliridae > Muscardinus > Muscardinus avellanarius. The sequence continues at coordinate 96,625,851 of NC_137787.1, read as the reverse complement.
GGAGACGGGAGGATCATGCAAGTTCGAAGGTAGCCGCGTTGGCTTAAGAGACTCTGTTTCCAAATAAAAATATAAAATAGGTCTGGGAGTGTAGCCCGAAGGTAGAAGGGTGTCCAGGAACCCAAGTACCACCACCAAAAAAAAAAAAAAAAAAAAATAGGACTTGAGAGTGTAGCTCAGAGGAAGAACACCCCTGAATTCAACACCTAATATCACACAGAGACACACAAAAGTAAATATAAAGCCAGGCGTTGTGGCACACACTTATGATCCCAGCATTTGGGAGGCTGAGACGGGAGGATTACGGTTCACAGACAGCCTCAGCTACTTAGTGAGGCCCTCTGCTACTCAGTGAGACCCTGTTTCAAAGTAAAGGAAAAAAAAGTTAATATAAAACAGAATGCACCTTCAGGGATAGTAGAACTCTGCATGGTTGTGTTTCTAGGAGGCTAATAAGTAATATTCATCTCACTGTATAATTTTTCTCTTTATAGCCTTTTTGAATATGTTGGTACTTACCCCCTACCGGTATGGTACAGTTAAGTTGTCCATACACCCAGTTTAACGTTATTAAGTATTTTATATTGAAATACCTTTACCAGTGTATTCTGTTTTCTGAACTAGAGATTTTCATGTCATCTTATTACTTCTACCTCTGCCATTATGATATCTTGCTTCTTCTTCTTTTTTTCTTTTTTCTTTTTCAGTAATGGGGATAGAACCCAGGGGCATTGTACCACCAAGCTACAAACCCAGCCCTATTTTTTAAATCTTTTTATTTTTTGAAACAGGGTCTCACTAAGTTGTGAAGGCCCTCGCAAATAGCTGAGGCCATCTGCAAAACGGCATCCTCTGTTCTCTGCTTCCTGAATGCTGGGATTACAAGTGTGCACACCACACCAGGCCTTCTTAGAACATGAGCCGGGCATGGTGGCACACACTTGTAATCCCAGCATTTGGGAAGCTGAAACAGAATCTCAGTTCGCGGACAGCTTCAGCTATTTAGTGAGGCTCTTTGCAACTCAGTGAGACCCTGTTTCAAAAATAAATAAATAAAACATAAGGCTGGCGGTGTAGTTCAGAGGTAGAATGCCCCTGGGTTCAATCCCTAGTACCACACACACAAAAATGTATTTTTATGTCTGGGTTTTTATATTTTTCTTACTGAAAGTAAATGTTATACATTTAGTCTGTATTTGGTGCCCTCCCCCCCTCGCTTTCCCTTCCCCCCTCCTGACAATTAATACCCAGGCTAACCTTGCTATATTTGTATTTTTACACAATTTTGGAAGTAGCCCCTTATCAATCAAGTTCAGCTTCCTTCCTCTCTTAGCTTTCCATTCAAACTTTGCTAAGATTTCCCTTCCATTATTTCGATTCCCTCTGGTATCCCCAATGCTCACTCGTTTGGGCATATTAGTGGAAACATATGTCCCTTCTCTTTCTGTGTTTGGCTGATCTCACTTAACGTAATGCTTTTCAGCACTTTCCATCTTCTTACGAGTGATGTGATTTTGTTCTTCTTTATAGCTGAATAGAATAACCCTAGTCAGATTGGCAAACATAAAAAAAAAAAAACAAGCAGCAACAAATGCTGGCGAGGATGTGGAGAAAGAGGAACTCTTTTATACTGTTGGTGGGAGTGCAAACTAGTTCAGCCCCTATGGAGATCAGTGTGGAGATTCCTTAGAAAACTGGGAATAGATCTACCACACAATCCAGCTATACCACTCCTGGGTATTTGGCCAAAAAAGTTGAAATCAGAGAGCTACAGTACCATATGCATACCCATGTTCATAGCAGCACAATTTGTAATAGCCAAAATTTGGAAACAACCTAGGCCTCCATCAACAGATGAATGGTTTGCAAAGTTATGGGAAATACATAGGTATATTTCTGAAAACTATGCTTTCTCCTCAAAAAGTGCCTCAGGAAGATCCTTTAGGAAATGTTCAGAAAAACATATGATCATCGATGACAATTCCATGTGTTATTGCCCCTGTAAACCTTCCAGTGGGACAAGTTGTAGAAGACAGTGATATTGATGATCCTTTCTCTGTGCAGATCTAAGCTAATGTGTCTGTCCATTTTTCAACCAAAAATGTTGAAAAGTAAAAATAAAAAATTTTAAATGGACAAAAGCTTATAAGGATATAAAGAAAGATACTTTCATACAGTTGCACAATACAGTTGTGCTTTAAGCTAAATGTTATTACAATATGTTTGTAAAGTAAAAATGGAGATACGTGTGATGGCACATGTCTGTGATCCCAGTACTTGTGAGACTGAGACAGTAGGATTGCAAGTTCAAGGACAGTTTCAGCAAAACCCACAGCCACCTAGGGAGACCCAATTTCAAAATGAAAAATAGAATGAAAAGGGCTAGAGGTGTAGTTCAGAGGTACAATGCCCCCTAAATATCACACAAAGCAAAGTGAAACTACAATTATAGTAAACTTTTATCTATATAGCAGATTTTTATTTATTATTGAAGAAAAACCATATTTATAAACTTGGGTAGCTTTTGTGTATAGTATTTATAAAGCCTATAGTAGTGTACAATAATGCTCTGGCCTTCACATTCACTCACCACTCATCAGTGATTCACCCTGTTTGGGTTCTATAAGCTCCATTCATTGTAAGTGCCTTATAAAGTTTGCCATGTCTTCTCTGAGCAGTAGTCTATCCAGCCAAGTCCTGTAGTAAGTTATACCATCTAAGTTTGTTTAAGTATGCTCTCGATTGCTTTCAGCATGTGTTTATTTTTACCTAGGTTTTTTAGCCTCTCAGCAGAACGTGCTTCCCTTCAGCTATTCTATCCATTTAGAAGCAAAATATTCCATGATATCTTTTACTTGCCGTGGTTATTACCACCCTTACCACTTCTGTACAAATCATTTACCTTCAGGTACCACTAGTGATGTTTTGATGATTATGTGTATTTCTGTATCATTATACTTCATGTCATTATGGAATTATATTCAGATAAAGCCTATTGTAAGTTTAAAATACTTTTAAATAAAAATGCATTTAATATATCTTATCTGCTGAACATAGGCTTAGCTACTCAGTACACTTATTTATTTTGATGACCTTCATGATTGTATGGTGGACTGGGAGTTGTGGCTGACAGCGGCTGCCCAGAATCATGAGAGAAACTGCTTCATATAGCCCAGATGAAGATAAAAATTTGATGTACAGTTTCTCCTGAATGCCTATTGCTTTTGCACCTTACTAAAGTTGAAAAATCTTAAGTCAGATCATCATAAATCAAGTACTCACTTTGTGTTAAGGGTGTATGTATATATAATTTCATATCATCCACTTACCAACTGCAGAAGAAGATGTACCATAATGACTTAAGAGACAAATGAAAGGTCCAGTATCTCTAACATCACAGAAGAAGGGAAAAAAGCAATGATTCACACTGGTCTTGGAATAGACCATTGCAGTTAAAATTTATGTTGTTTGAGATCATCTTATAAACCTGTTTGCTTACAGTGGATTCCAGCTCAGGAAATATCTTCAGAACATTTTGAAAGTGCTTTATTTCAGTCTCTTCATATTTTTCTAATATTATTGTATGGAAGTATCCTAGTTTGTGTCTGTCTCTATTACTATATTAAAGTCTTCTCTGGAATGGGGGATGTGCTTACTCATCTTTGTACTCCAAAGCCATTAGAAATCAAATATATTTTAGCAGGTAAAAAAATTTCATGTTTTCTCCCATATTCGTTTGTTTTCTGCTCTATTGCTCTTAATAAATACTAGAGGCTGGGTATTTTTTTTTTTTTCCTTTTTTCTTTTTGATATTGGATCTTGCTATGATGCCCAAGCTGGTCACAAACTCCTGGGCTCAATGGATCCTCCTATCGCAGCCTCCAAGAAGCTGGGATAAATTATAGGTATGCACCACTATACCCAGCTCTTCATATTTTTATATGTGAATTATATAATCTTTATTGATCTGTCTGTAAAGTCACTAATATTCTACCAGTTCATATCTGCTTTTGAAAAGCCTTTCTAGTGAATTTTTTTCATATACTAAATTTTTTATCTTCAGAATCTCTAAGTTCTTAGAACCTCTACTTTTTATTGATATTTTCTGCTTTTTGTGACATTGCTGTTGTATCCTCCTCTACTTCTTTAAATCATGGTTTCCTTTAGTTCTTTAAGCATGTTTATACATGGCTATTCTGAAGACTTTATTTTATAAATCCAACATGTAGTTGTAATCACAGGCAGTTTCTGTTATCTGCTTTTTTTTTCTTAATATTCAAGTCATTCAGTAGTCCTGTCTTACCTGCAATTTTGCCTTCCAGTTTTAATTACTCCTGGTCAACTGCATTCTGAAAATAATTAAATGGAAAATTGTAGAAATAAGCAATTTATAAATTTAAGTAGCATGATAAAATCCCCTGCTGTCCAACTCTGCCCTTCCTGGGACATAAATCATCTCTTTTTCTAGCATATTCATGCTCTATGTGCTTGCTACCTGCCCCTTAGTCACTACATAACCATCTGGATAATCAGATTGGCTGTTCTGGGATCTCAGCACTTTTACTCTTATTCTATTTAATAATGGCCCCAATGCAAGGGAGTTGTGATGTTAACAATTCAGATATATCAAAGCGGGAAAATACTTCCTTGAGGTAAAAAGGTAAAGGAATAAGGAAAGGGATAAAAAAATAAAGGATAAGGAAAGGGATGAAAAAAATCTTATTATAGAGTTGCTAATGCCTATGCAAAGACTGAATCTTTTGTATATGAAATTATGAAGAAAAAAGAAACATATGCTAGTTATTGTACCTCAAACTTCAAAAGTTGGAGCCACAGTGGGGAATAAATACTTATGGTTAAGATACAGTAGATACTACATTAATAGGGTTTGGTATTCTCTGCAGTTCCAGTTGGTATCTTGGAACATATCCCCTAGTAATAAAGGGAACTGTGTTTCTTTACATGATATATATATGTATTTTTTTTTAATTTGGAATTAAACAATTTGTTACAGAAATTCTTGGAACTGGTTTCTCCCTTTCATTGTTATTTATGGATGATTCTAGTAGAGTTAGTTTTACTCTCCTTTCCACTCTATGCTCACTTCCCCAGTACCAGTATTGGGAAGAGGTGTCAAAATGTATTAATGTACCAGTATTGGGAACGATTTTCAATTTTAAAAATATATCTTTGGTACTGAAGAAAGGTAGGAGCTGTGGGGAGAAGGCCCTACCATTTCTGCATGGATAATTAGCAAAAGAATAGAAGCAGCCTGGGATCTTTTTACATTTCTAAAGAGAGGCAGAGTTCCTCTAGGATGGGAGGAAATCCCATCCCAGACTCCTGAGAAGCAACCTAACACATCTTGGAAGTGTAACAAAAGGTGTGGGGGTCTGTGCCAGAGACAGAGCCCCCCCCCCCCCCCCACCTGCCGCAGAGGGGGCAGATCTGGCTGGGATGAAGACAGAGTGGATACCTGGGCTGGTGATAGGGCAGCACATCTACATATCAAAGGACCTGCCCAGATCTGGTCAGGCTGCCTATAAGAAAGCTCCACAGTTGTATGTTTGGTGAATTGAATTGTGCCCCCCCCCCCAATGCTTTAACTGTCTTCTGTATTTCTATCTTCTTAATAAACTTTAAATCTTCAGCAAAAGTCCGGGCTAATGTGTATTTATCCTTAGCTCAGGACAAAAACCTGCATTTTTTTTGTTTGTTTGTTTGTTTGGGTTTTTTTGTGTGTGTTTTGAGGGAAATTGTGTCCAGAACCCTAATAGGGATCCTCGGGGACAATTTCCCCCAAACCATATCATCTCAAACTGTAACATTCCCCAAACACACACACTTTCAGTTAGTATTAAGCCTTTCAGGGTTTTCTCGAGGGAAGCATCCATGGTTACCCTGGGTAACAGTGGTTAGGTTGAAGTCTTTCCCCGAGAGTGTTAGGTTCACTAACCTAGTGCTGATGGTATTCAACAATGCCTTAGGGCATATATTGTTCCAAAGACTAAAAACTTAATTTCCTTTGTAGAGTTGATCTCTATAAATGTGTGTTTGAGATTTTCTTCTGCTTTGTGATCTGCTTCCCCTCTAGGCAAAATCTCTAGGGAGTGGGGAAAATGGTGCATTTTCTCCCCAGTATTATCTCAGCTCTAGAAACTGAACCCTGGATGCTTGGGATTAGGAAGAGGTAATACTCTTAGGTCTTTTTATCTTGGGTTCCCCACTCCAAAACCACCTACTCTGTAGATCAGTGGTTAGTATCCCAGGAGTACCATGCCTTTATCCCACCAGTGGCAACTGGATGGAAGAAAAGCCCCTCAGCATTTGGTAAAACTTTAGTAATAGGATGAGAAATGTTGACACCCTGTGCTTTCCAGGAAACAATCTGACTGGGACGTGAGGAAGAGGATGTTCTTTGCTGCAACAGTCTGAAGTGGAGCATCTAATTCCCTGAGCTGGGAGGCAAGGAAGGATAGAGCAGGTTCTTGTTTAAACGCCACAGACTCACTTTTATTACAATCCTCTAACAGATTTTCTTGAGTAAATGTTTCTTCATTTGCTTTAGGCTGTCAAGACTATTTTTAGAAACTTTAAATGGTGGGTTTTTGGTAATTTTCACAAATTTTCTTTTTTTCTTTAGAAGGGAAGATGGGTCCATGGAGCCCCTCAAGCCTTTTTTTTTTTTTTCTTTTTTTCTTTTTTTTTTTCAGTACTAGGGATGGAACCCAGGGGCATTTTACCTCCAAGCTACACCCCTAGCCCTATTTTTTATTCTTTATTTTGAAACAGGGTCTCACTGAGTTGCAAAGGGCCTCACTAACTAGCTGAGGCTGTCTGCGTACCGTTATCCTCCTGTCTCAGTTTGTCTCAGCTTCCCAAATGCTGGGATTACAAGCGTGCACCACCACGCCTGGCCGCCCCTCAAGCTTTTATGCTGGAGATTCTTTTTTTTTTTTTAATTTTTTTTATTGGTGCACTGTATTCATACATCATAATGGGGTTAAAAATAATTTTGTAGACATACATGCACACATTGCCGAATTAGCCCCTACCCGATCCCCACCCCGTTCCCTCCCCATCCCTCCTTCCCATGCTTGGCTTAGTGGTTGACATCTAGTATTATAGCAATTTATCCAAAATTAACAATGATAATCTCACATAAAAGTTTCATTTTTCTGATACCAAGCTTTTGATAACATAAAGATAACATTTCAATATTTCTTTTTGCTTTCTTTCTTACCAGAGAATATTTTTTCTTTCTTTTTTTTTTTTTTTTGGTGAAACTATCATATATTTATATATTTATTTTTCAGAAAAAAATCTATCCTAATATGTAATATGGATTGTAGATACCCAAAACGATCTCGAAAAAGAACAAAGTTAGGAGATGTATATTTTCTGATTTCAAACCATATAAAGCTACAATCATTGAAACTGTATTACTGTTCTAAAGGTAGATATATAAACTATTGGAGCTAAATAAAAGCCTAGAGCTAAATTCTTCCATATATTGTCAAGTTATATTTGACAAGGTTTCCACGAACATTTGGTGGAGGAAATAATAATCTTTAACTAAATAATGTTGAAAAATTAAAATTACATGAAAACATTTCAATATTTCTTTTTGCTTTCTTTCTTACCAGAGAATATTTTTTTCTATTTTTTTAGGTGAAACTATCATATATTTATATATTTATTTTTCAGAAAAAAAAATCTATCCTAATATGGAATATGGACTCTAGATACCCAAAAAGATCTTGAAAAAGAACAAAGCTAGAAGATATATATTTTCTGATTTCAAACCATATAAAGCTACAATAATTAAAACAGTGTAGTACTGTTCTAAAGGCAGATATATAAACCATTGGAGTTAAATAAAAGCCTAGAGCTAAATTCTTTCCTATATTGTCAAGTTATTTTTGACAAGGTTTCCACGAACATTTGGTGGTGGAAATAATAATCTTTTAATTAAATATTGTTGAAAAATAATACTTACATGGAAAAGAATAAAATTGGACCCTTACCTAATCCCATATACAAATATTAACTCAAAATAGATAAAAGACCTAAATATAAATCTTAGGACTATAAACTTTTAGGAGAAAATCTGGGTCATTAAACCTCACAACACTGAAATTGGCAGTGATTTCTTGGATATGATTTCAATGGCACAGGCAACAGAAGGGTAAATTAATATTCCAACTAGAAATACTAAAAATTAGCAACAATAAAAGCAAACAATACAATTTAGAGATATGTAGAAGACTAACATAAATAGTGAATCTCCACAGAAAACCAATCTTAGTTGTCTGTTGGGTGGAAAATCTTGTTTCTCTGGTTCTGGTGTGTGTTACCTATTTCTTCTTTGTAGTTAATCTCTTTGAGTATTTTCTCTAGCGCTGGATTTGAAGACATAAATTTCTTCAGTTTCTGTTTGTCATGGAAGCTTCTTATTTCCCCATCTAATTTGATAGAAAGTTTTGCTGGGTAGGAAGTTTTTGGCTGGAAGTTGTTTTCTTTCAGAGTTTGGAATATGTTACTCCAAGCCCTTCTGGCTCTCATGACTTGGTTTGGGAAGTCTGGAGTGATTCTAATTGATTTGCCTCTGAATGTCACTTGGTCCTTTGTTTTTGTTGCCTTTAAGATTCTCTGCTTGGCTTCCACATTGGTCATTTTGACAATTATGTGGCATGGGGATCCTCTTCTCTGATCCTGTCTAAAGGGGGTTCTGTAAGTTTCCTGGACCTGTGTATCGACGTCTTGCTCTATGTTTGGAAATTTTCTGCTCTTACTTCTTTGAAGAGATTGTTGATCCCTTTAGTTTCACCTTCTTTTCCCTCCTCTATTCCAATTATTCTTAGGTTAGCTCTCTTAAAATGGGCCCATATTTCTTCAATGTCAGATTCCTGCTGTCGGATTTTTTTTCTAAATTAGAAACTATGCATTCATTTTTGGAGTAATCATCGTCTAACAGTGAGATTCTATTCTCCATGTGGTCTAATTGGTTTTTTGTACTTTGAATTGAGGCCTTTACTTCATTAATTGCATCCTTTATCTCTCTTTGGCTCTCTCTGAGATCTTTTCGAAACACCTCTATTATTTCTACAGTTATTTTCCTGATTTGATCTTCTAGAAATCTCTGAATTTCTGTTTTATCAGGTTCTGATGTTGTGGGGTTGTGGGCATTCATTGCTCCATTGTTATTCCTCTTTCCCATGATTTCGGAAGTTTGTGCCTTCTCTGGGTTCTTCCCTTGGGTCACTACGACTTCACTTAAGGTGCTCTGGATCTCGAGTCTGTGGTATCTCAGTCCCCACTACTCCTTTACTGGGTTGTATCGCAGTCTCAGTCCCAGGGAGTCAATCGAGGCTGCTGTAGACCATGGCGCGGGGGTGGGGGGGATATGCCAGGTTAGGCGTTCTCCTATGGTGTGATATCTCTGCCACTGCCACTCCCCCACTGGGTCAAGTCCCTGGGAGTGCAGTACTGGGATTTTTCCTCTAAGGGGCGCAGTTTGACTCACGGTTGTTGAGTGCGCTGATGGAGCTGTAGTGGACTTGAATTTGCTGCTGCTGCCTCCGGTGGCAATATGGCGCCGTTGCCACGCCCTCGGCCGTGAGGCTGGTATATTTCTTCTCTGGTTTTGAGCTCTGCTCTGAGTCCCTGCAGAGTGTGCTGAGCCCAACCACTGGGAGCTTTAGATGCTCTCTGCGTCGAAAAATCTGCCGAATTCCGCCCGGCTGTTCCACAGTGGCTCACCTCGGCTCGCTGTCCACTGCTCCTCTCTGGAGCCTAGTGGGCTGTTGAGTGCGTTGGTCTAGAGCTGCCCGGTGAACTCACCGCTGCCGCCGGCAGTAAGGCGCTGCTGCTGCGTCCTCAGGCGTGAGGCAGGCGTATCTCCTCTGTGGCTCTGAGCTCCGTTCTGAGTTCCTCTCCTCTCTGGGGCCTGATGTGGAAAGGGAAGATGGTGCACGCCGCGCCGTGCCGTGGCTCCGCCCGCAGCACTGCGGTCTGGTTTCTTTCTGGTGTCTCGTTTTTCCAGCCCTCTTTTTCTCTGTCCCTTGTAATTACATTTTTTGTTTCTCAGATGATGGTGTTTTCTGGCAATGAAAGGCGCTGATTTTGTGGTAATAGAAATTGATTGTTAACGGGGCTCGTAAGTCCCACTTTTCTCTGTCGCCATCTTCCCGGAAGTCCTGGAGATTCTTTTAATGTTATGGTTTGTGACTTTTTTTTTTTTTTTAACTGCTTAGAGGTTAGTTCATATCTTATTTCTTCTTGACCTTGTTTTGGTAGTTAGTGTGTTTCTGAGAATTTGCTTATTTCTTCCAGGCTATCTAACTTGTTAGTGTCCCATAAGTATTTTTCTTTTATAATAAAGAAGGTAGGTAGTATTAGAGATTGAATCCAGAGTCATTCTACATATGAACTACACCCCTATAACTAATTTTTATTTTCTGAAACATAGTTTCAATAAGTTGCTGAGAGCTTAAGTTGCCAAGGCTGTCCCTGAGCCTGTGATCCTCCTGTCTCTGTTTCCCAAGTATGCTTTTTATTTCTGAAAGGCCAATATAATATTCCCACTTTCATTTCTTTTTAAAATACTTTTATTGGTGGGTTATAGTCTCAAATCATAGTTATAGTGACATACATACACACAACACTTGGTGAGTTTTCCCGTTTCCCACTCCATTCCCCATTTCTTTGTACAAAAAAAATTGAGATTGGTATTCTCACATACTTTTCCTTTATTATTTCTCCTTTTCCTCCTCCCTTTCCCCTTTCCCCTTTTCCCTTAGCTACCACCTTCACTCCCCTGGAGTTTCTCATCCATTATATAAAGTCCCTCTTACATCCAAATTACTTCCTAGTTTCTGCATATGAGAGAAAACATGACTCTTCACTTTCTCTGACTGGCTAATCTCACTTAACATATTTTTTCCAGGTCCACCAATTTTCCTGCAAGTGATACAATTTTCTTCTTCATTGCTGAGTAGAATTCCATTGTGTGTATATCCCATAATTTGATGATCTACTTATCTGTTGATGGACACCTGGGTTGGTTCCCCAAATTGGCTATTATAAATAATACTGCTTTACACATGCATGTGCATGTATTACCATACTTTCTGGTTTCAGTCCCTTTTGAAAGATACCTAGGAGTGGTATAACTATCATATGGTGGATTAATTCCCAGTTTTCTGAGGAATCTCCACTCTTATCTCTATAATGGCTGTCTTAATTTGCATTCTCATCAAAAGTGTAGAAAACTTAACTATTTCCCCACTTTCTTACCCTATTCTGAAGAAAGATCCATGTCTTAGAAAAGAAAATATGTTCAGTGTTGATGGATAAAGTATTAAGTCTAGTTGTTAAAGATTTATTGATCTTCTTGGTTCTTTTCCACATTAATGAGGGTTAGGTATTGATGCTTTCAAGTACTATTGTAAACATTTTAAATTTCTCTTCCAATTTTGTTAATTCTTGCTTGATGTAGTTTGGGGTTCTAGTTTGTGGTGAACTATATGTCCATAATGCTATAACTTTTTTATATAATTGGATTTGAACCCAGCCTTTTTTAGTTTTTACTTTTAAACAGGATCTCGCTAAATTTCTCAGGCTGGCCTGAGCCTTTGATCCTCCTGTCTCAGCTTCTCAGTCTGGGATTGCAGGCATGTGCATGTGCATAAGTAAATATAAAATTTACTTAATGAAGTAGCTTCTTGATGAAATGATCTTTTTTTTTTTATCAATATATGTCAGTCTTTTTTTTTGGTGGTACTGGGGTTCCTGGAAGCCCTTCTACCTCTGGGCTCCACTCCCAGACACCTATTCTGTATTTTTATTTGGAAACAGGGTCTCTTAAGCCAGCACACGCTGCTGGCTTCAAACCTGCGTGATCCTCCTGTCTCTGCCTCCCAAGCACGGAGATTACAAGCGTGCGCCACCACGCCCAGCTATGTCGGTCTTTTTAACATTTATTTTAAGTCTATTTATGTCACCCAACTTTAGTTTTGTTTAGTCATTTATGTTAAATATATTCTTAAATCCTTTGACTTCAAACTTGTTTTTGACTTCTCTAAGTACACAGAACTCCTTTTAAAAATACTCTTCTGGGTCTTTTTTGAAATATTTCTTCTAATACTTAGCCAGTCCATTTTGAGCAGTGTCTTAATCATTACTTTCTTCTGGCTCAGCACCCAACGGTCAGTGGGAACTGAAAGAAAGCATGGGGCTTACGTCCTTAAACTTGTATTTGGCCCGCAGCATGTGCATGGCTTTCTAGATTCCTCAGTGTCACGTGTAGGTGCTGTCTTTCTTCCTTCACAGACTTTTCTCTCTGGCTGTTGCTTGTAACCACTCTTACTCTTTATTTTCGTTGGCGGTAGCTAATATATTATATTCTGAATGCTTTTTGATAAATGTTGCAGTCCAGAATACCACATCCATTCTTGAGAAACTCCAAGGCAGGGAAACAAAGGCAGTCTTCTAGAAACTTACTAGAATGCTCAAAGCACATAACCACAATTCTTTTAGAAAAAGTTTCATATTGTTCTCTCTGGTACCAACAACCTATACTAAGAACATATGGCTGCCACGGAAAAGAGGAAGTTGCCTTGGTATAAGCAGATGTGTTAAAATACACCATGCTAGCAAGGTGAGGTGTTGCACACTTTTAATCACAGCATTCTAGAAGCTGAGACTGGAGTATCGCGGTTTGCGGACAGCCTCAGCTACTTAGTGAGGCCCTCCTCAACTTAGACCCTGTTTCAAATTAAGAATTAAAACTAGGGCTGGCAGTGTAGCTTGGAGGTAGACCACCCCTGTATTCAATTCCCAGTTCCAAAGAAAGAAAGAAAGAGAGAGAGAGAGGTGGGGGGGGGAGGAAGAAAGGAGGGAGGGAAAGAAAGGCCACTGTTCTTTCTCACTGAAATTTAGTGAGAAATTTACTTAATGAAGTAGCTTCTTTATTAAGATTCTGCTGGCTATAAGTTTTTATTAGATTCCAGAGTTTCAAGAAAAGTGAGTTTTTACCAACTTAATTGTTTTGGTAGAAGAATTGAGTTTCAAAATTCTCTATTTTTACACATGTATATGCCTGTTTCTTACATCTCTATGAACTTCTGCCTACAAGATATATTCACTGATGTGTAAAAAGAATGCAAATGCCATCGGTATAATAATCAGCAAATGCAGCATACCAATTACTTCTGATAAGAAAAGGAAATTTGATGATGTGTACATGTTTGTTTGACTTACAGTTCTTTATGTTTTCTAAATATTTGAAATTTTTATTGTAAAATTAGGTCATTGTGTATATGTCATATATACATACAGAGCATTCGTTCTGACACTTGTATAGAAAGTCTCATATGTTCTAATAACAGGACTAGTTTCCCTTTAATAAGTAGGAAACATCACACAGAACAAAGAAAAACAATCTCTGACTTCCAGTGCTTTAACTCAGGATTTTTCGACTTTACAATGATGTGAAAGCTATATACACTCCGTAGTAACTGTCATGGTTAGATATAAAATACCCTCTAAAAAGCTCATGTGCTAAATTTGGGGTTAATACAGTTAAGTCATCATGTAATCTCATCAGTGGAAACTAAGAGCAGTAGGGTATGGCTGGAGAAGGTGGGTCTTTGAGGGTGTAGCCTTGGCTAAAGTGATTGGTCTTAAATCCCCTTGCTTGCTTCCTCTCTCTTGCTTCTGGTCTCCATGATATGAGAAGGAGGCCTTGCACTCTCCCTCAGCTTCCTGCAATCTGAGGTCCCAGGCCTCACATGAGCTGAACCCAAACTTTCCAAGGAAGTTGTTAGCAAGTAAGTCTTCCTCTAAGTCCTGTGGTCAAGTTTTGGATTACAGCAGTGAAAATACCGAGACAGAAATTGGTGCCAGAGGAGTGGGGTCACTGCTATATCTATGACTTGGCCATATGGATTTCGAGTCTTTGGAACCTATTTTTGGGAAGAACTTGGAAGGGCCAGAATGTGGCTGAAAAGGCAGACAGTAGAGAAAGTGCTCAGGAGATTTTGGAGAGCAAAGAGGACTCCATAAGAAAAAGGAGAAGAGACCACATATGTTACATCTTACCAAAGAACTTACCAGCATTTTGCCCATCTTTAAATTTTGTGTAAGGCTGAATTTAAAGTTGATGGACTGATTAATAAACTAGTTGAAAAAAATCTCAAAACACCAAGATCTTCAAACTGCACCATGGATATTGATGCCCGTGTTCAGTGCACTGTATACAAAATTCTATAAACAAAAAGTAAAGCACAGAGACTAGAAAGGCATGTGTAGGTCTTGGCACCAGAGAAATGATACAGTGAGAGATAGCTGAAGAGACCTTGAGTGTTTTGCATAGGAACAAAGAATGTGGTTGGAGCAGTTCAAGCCCAAGTGCAGAGCCAGGGAAATAAGGGCCCAATGGTGTTGACTGCTATTGGAAAGGATCTGCTGACTGCCAGGATTGAGGCATACCTAATAGTGGCTGTGATTGAAACAGGCCCAGTGGCAGTGATTGAAAAGAACATGACTACCTTTCTTGTTGGCAGTTGGTTTTGAAGGTTATATAATGCTGGCTTTGCTGGAAAAAGGGAGTCATGGATTCTTCCTCCCAGATTTCATAGAAAGGCCAGGGAAACCAGGAAGTGTGTATCAGGATGGGAATCTCTGCAGTAGGTCCAAACTGGGCAATTTGTGAAGGTATGAGGGTGAAGCCAAGGTTGCAAGAAAAAAACCTGCAATTTAGAAATGCACATGGATCAACTGCAAGTAAAGGCTGCAAGCCATGGTAGGCTGAAAGAGTGAGTATGCTGCCCGTTGCAATCAACCAGTCCACAGGGCCAGGGCTACAAAAGCCCCTTGGAGATTGCATCCTTACCATCATGTTCCCATGATGCCAGATGTTGGAGCTGCAGGATTAAGTCCTTGCCTTGCTGGATTTTGTGCTATTTTAATCCCTTTCTTCCTTCTGTGGTTCTATTTCTCCCTTTTGGATTGCAGATATTTACTTTGTGCCATTGTGCATTGGATGTATGTAACATGCTACTTGTTTTGGTTTTCATTATCTTTTTCAGGAGTTAACAAGAGTTCCCCTTGAGACTCAGAGGAAATTTTGAACTTTGGGACTTTTGAGTAATGCTAGAACTGTTAAGGAGATTAACTAAATGCATTTTGCATTATAAATGGTCATGAACTCTTCAAGGACCAGGGGCAGAATGTCAGTTAGATAATAGAATGCCCACTGAAGAGCTCATGTCAAAGTTCAGGGTTGGCATGCAGTCAATTTATGAGTGATGGCCATGGCTGGTAGGGTGTGGCTGGAGAACTGTTCTTGTGTCTTGGATCTGCTTGGTTCTCTCTCTTGCTTCTGGCCTCCATGATGTAGAAAAAGGAGAGACTTGAGCTCTACCTCTCTCTGTTTGCCTTGAACTCTGCAGACACTTGCCTCGTGGACCAAACCCCCAAATCTCCAAAAATTTTGAGCAAATAAATCTTCCTTCTAAGTGTACAGTCAGTTCTTGGATTATAGCAGTGAGAATGCTGACTAGGACTGTAAACATTTTTTAGATTGTGAAATTTGATATTGTCTGGGCTAGAAATAACATAAGAACTTCCTCTCAGGATGCCGGGCTGTGATAGCAAGCTAGAGCTCTCAATCATGCAGGCAAATTAACTGATAACATTATAGCATATCATATTTCTAAACTATGGTGTTCTGTAGATGAGGTATTAGTTGTAGATGAATTAAATGAGCTTTTCAGTGTATGATTTTCAATTTATTAAGACATAACCCCACTATAAGTCAAGGGGCATTTATAAATACAATGGAATATGAAAGAAACCTTATTTGTTGGATGTGCATAAATTATCTCACATTCTCTAGATCTTATTGTCCTTGTACCATCCTATAACTAAATCATATGAAGGAGTGGCTGGAGGAAGAAAACCAAGTATCTTTGTAAAATTTGTACATTTTATTCTCTATCTTGTCTCTTCTGAATAGTGCTACAATAAATGTGAGTTCTTCTAAGCATATCTACAGTGTCACCACCCCTTTTTGCCTGGCTTCTTGCTGATTCTCCAGTTCATTGTGTTAGGAATGCATCATATGATAGAACTCTTTTGTATTTGAGTTGTAAATACATTTGGGTGAGTGCATTAGTATAGATGCCATTATAGAAAGGGGAAATTGTGTAAGCAGTCTAATTACAGACAATTAAAAAATTGTTCCATTTGATGTTTTTTCTGATGTTGTATCTATGAAACTACTATTCTTGTCCCTATAGTCCCCATTTTAGTAAATGGCATTGCTATCCTTCCGGTTGCTGAGGTGTCATATTAGGACCTGTCTTTGGTTATTCCTTCCTTTAATTTTAATCCGTCACAAATTCTGTTGATCAGAAAAAGTGAAGAATGGTGAATCAGATTGATGTCATTAAGCTTCCAAATATCATACTGATAGCTTCATGTATTTTTTTAATGTATTATATTTTGGAAAATATATCTTAAATATTTGATACTAGTAAATTTGTCTAGATTTCATATGTTATCTGTTATACAGGTTTGTTTCTTAAAAATTATTAAAACTAAACCAGGCGTGGTGGTGCATGTTGTAATCCCAGCCTTTGAGAGGCTGAGACAGGAGGATCTTGGTTCATAGCTATCCATAGCTACTTAGTGAGGCCCTTTGCAACTCAATGAGACCCTGTTTCAAAATAAAGAATAAAAAATAGGGCCAGGAGTATAGTTTGGAGGTAGATGCCCCTGGGTTCCATCCCCAGTACCACATACAAACAAAAATTATTAAAACTATTCAAATTATATGATATTCTCACTTGTTTCTGTTAGGGTAGAGAAACTGCTCCCGGGGCCCAGTTGGGCTCCCAAAACTGTTACAGTGAGAGATGTAGCTGCGGGTTCTCATTCTGAGCTAGGTATAGAAAACACTAGCCCAAACTCTATAAGCTTAAATGATTTTATTATTACAAATACGGAAAGATAGAACAGTTTTTGTTTTTGTTTTTGGTTACTGGGATGGAACCTGGGCTACACTCTCAGACCTATTTTATATTTTATTTGGAAACAGGGTCTCACTAAGTTGCTGAGAGCTTCACTAAGTAGCTGAGGCTGACTCCAAACCTGTGCAATCCTCCTGTCTCAGCCTCCCAAGCGGGAGGGATTACAAACCTGTGCCACCATGCCCTGCTTAGAACAGAGTTTACAGTAAGCTCTACTCCATAAGGAGTGACATAGTGAAGTGATTTGAAAAGAAGTCACTGAAGGTTTCTGAATATAACCAATCTTCTGACGAGACTAGATCCACCCCCTCTGGGACAAGTCTTTTGATGTGGGGATTCCTTCCTGTAGGTCTGTCCTGTCTCCCATACAGACCCCAAGCCTTTTGTTATACCTCAGAATGTGTTAATTGATCATCAGAGTCTGGGATCTCTTGAAGGTTTACAGCATCCTCCCTTATCCTTGGAAATCTTATCTTTACAATGAAAAAGGCCCTTGAGACTGTCTCTTTTGTCTTGCTAATCACCCTTGGTGCCTGGAATTCTGCAGCCCTTTCCTTAAAGCTCCTGGCCTATTTATTTATTTATTTTGCAGTACTGTTTGAACCCACAGGCATTCTAACTTTGAGCTACACTCCCAGTCTGATTTTTTTTCTTTTTTTTTCTTTTTTTTTCTTTTCTTCTTTATTTTTTTTATGGTACTGAGGATGGACCCCACGGGCATTTACTTCCAACTACAGCCCCAGCCCAATTTTTTTTTTTCCTTGTACGTCTGGGGATGGAACCTAGGAGCATTCCACCTCTGAGCTACACCCCCTGCCCTATTTTTTATCCTTTATTTTGAAACTGGGTCCCACTGAGTTGCAGAGGGCCTCACTAAGTAGCTGAGGCTGTCCGCCAACCGAACCGCGATCCTCTGGTCTCAGCCTCCTGAATGCTGGGATTACAAGCGTGCACCACTGTGCTCGGCTTATTCTTTTATTTTGAAACAGGGTCTCACTAGCTGAGGCTGTCCATGAATGTGAACTTGATCCTTCTGTCTCAGCCTCCCAAATGCTGGGATTACAAGCATGTGCCACCTTGCCCAGCCCTCCTGGCTTTTTTAATACTGAGGTTATTTTCAAATATATTTTTTAAGCCATTTCTCAATACTGGTACATTCACACATTTTAAAGCCCTTTTCCAATACTGGCACATTAATACATTTTGAAGCCATTTCCCAGTATGGGTAATTTCTTCAATTTTACTTTTGAATTATTGTTTCATAACTTTAAATGACTTTAAATATATCTTTTCTCTTGGTTCTCTGTTAAACTTTTTGTTTAGTAAACCAAACTTCTTTTCTTTGTAGATAAAGTATTCAATTGTGTGCGTTTCTGCATAAATCCTGAAAGACTGCAGCAAGGTGGCAATGTCTCGGGAACCCACTCCTCCTCTGCCTGTAGATATGTCCACTGGTCCTATTGCAGAAAGCTGGTGTTATACACAGGTACATGCAGTGAAAAATACCTTATTTTATGTTGCTTCAAATTTTTATTGTAACCGGGTGTGGTAGCACACACTTGTAATCCCAGCATTCGGGAGGCTGAGACTGGAGGATCATGGTTCGCAGACAGCCTTATCTACTTAGTGAGGCCCTCTGCAACTTAGTGAGACCCTGTTTCAAAATAAAGAATAAAAAATAGGCCAGGGGATGTAGCTCGGTGGTTGAATGCCCCTGGGTTCCATCCCCAGACCCGCAAAAAATAATAATAAAGAATAAAGCCAGGCGTGGTGGTGCATGCTTGTAATTCCTGTGTTTGGAAGGCTGAGACAGGAGTATCACACAGGTTCGAAGCCAGCCTCTCAGCAACTTAGTGAGACCTTGTTTCCAAATAAAATATAAAATAGGTCTGAGAGTATAGCCCACGGATAGAAAGTCCCTCGGTTCCATCCCAATACCGGAAAATAAATAAATAAATAAATAAATAAATAAATAAATAGGGCTGGTGGTGTAGCTCAGAGGTAGAATGCCCCTGGGTTCCACCCCCAGTACTGTAAAAAAAAAAAAAAAAAATTCTATTGTATCTTGAGTATTATTGTGAAATACTGACATAGTTATTAGAATAGAAGAATGGATCATAGGATATTTAGCATGAGTCAGCCTTACAAAAAATGGTTTTCTAAATCTCTTAGGTTAAAGTAGTAAAATTTTCCTACATGTGGACCATTAATAACTTCAGTTTTTGTCGAGAAGAAATGGGTGAAGTGTTAAAAAGTTCAACATTTTCATCTGGCCCAAGTGACAAAATGAAATGGTAAGATTTTTGTTTGTTTTGAAATGTTGTTTTTGCTTTTGATATGATCCTCACCTACTTATGGCTTGTTGCTTTTGCTCCTGAATGGGTGGGTGCCAGTATAATGTTACATTAGATTGGTAATGAGTTTCTAAGAATGTGGTGAGTTTTAAAGGGGATATTTATAGGAGTGCTATTTGTACTATTAATTAACAGATGACTTCAGTGTTGCCTCTCTCTTTTGCATGCTTCAAGTATTATATTCCTCCAAGTGAGCCTATTGTTTCATTTTAGGTGCCTGAGGGTAAACCCAAAGGGATTAGATGATGAAAGTAAAGACTACTTGTCCTTATATTTGCTTTTAGTCAGCTGCCCCAAAAGTGAAGTTCGAGCAAAATTTAAATTTTCCCTTCTGAACGCTAAAAGGGAAGAAACAAAAGCAATGGGTAAGTGATTTGCAGACTGAGTAAAGAAGTCCATGTAACTACATACTGTAGTTCTGAACCTTTCAGAAGTTATAGAAAACTGAGCTTATAGGTTTCTGAACTGTTACTTAGAAAAGTTTGAAATTTGTTTTTCTGCTAATATATGCTTAGCCCAAAGCATTAAATTGGGCCATTATTTAATTTTAAATTTCAAAATATAGTTAGAGTTGTTTTCCTAAGTCTTCCTAAGACATGTAAAAGTAGCTAACTTCTTCATGTCCTAAAATGACACTTTCTTGTTAATTGGAAAAAGTGGTTACTCTTAGGACAAGGTGCCTTATACAGCACATGGCATTGTAAAAGGTGTCTGTTTTCCCTTTTTCTTGGCCAGGTAATAAAGTCTGGAGATCAAGCTGAGCATGGTGCAACAAACCTGTAATTTCAGCACTTAGGAGGTTGAGACTAGAGAATCACAGATTTGAAGCCAGCCTTAGCAACGTAGCAAGACCTTGCTTCAAAATAAAAAATAAAAATGGCTGGGTGGGGGAGATAGCACAAAAGTAGAATGCCTCTGGTTTCAAGTCCCCATATTCTAAATAAATAAATAAATAAAATTTAGAGACTAATGTAAGGGAGATGGAAGACCCAATATTTTGTCACTGGAATTTGTTAAGCAGTGTATTCATTGGTGATTGAAAGTAAAATCAGTTTTATTTCATTTTTCAGTCCAAGGTCCATATATATATATGGACCCTGAAACTTCAGGCTATAGCATATATACATATACATATACATACATACATACATATATATATATATATATATACACACACACACACACATACATATATATGTATGTATATATACATATATATGTATGTATACATATGTATATGTATGCATATGTTACCCAGTTGAAATATCATAGCCTGAAGTTTAATAATAGAAAATTATTTTCAAAAAAGTATAGTATGCCTAGTAGGAAAATCTCTCATGAACTGCCACATTGAATTTTAAGTATTTCCTGGAAGTGAAGCTTAGACTCAAATGACTATTAACAAAGAGAATTACATACAGACACTGTTTAAAAGAGTACCTTTTATTGGTAAAATAATACATTTTTTCGCATATATTTTTCAGCTAATATTTGTTAGAGTAATTCAGTTATCTTATTGGTTTTTCATCTTGATTTTATTCTTTGTATAATAGATAATACATACTTTTTAGATGATTTTATTTATTTCACAGAATATACTTGTGTAGTATAAAACTTTTACTGTAGGTATTTGAACCATTTACTTCCGATATTTATCTTAAAAATTGTACCAAAACATCCATTTTTGGGATTGTTATGAAAATTCTTTTTATTTTGTTTCTTCTTTTTGTGGTAGTAGAATTAAAACCCAGGGGATTCTGTGTTACATCACCAAAGCTATTTCATTTTTGTTCTTTTAAAACAGTGTGTCACCAAGTTGTTGAGGGCCTCAATAAGCTGCTGTGTCTGTGTCCTAAAATCTTCCCATTGCAGCCTCCCATGTACTGGGATTTTACAGGTGCACCACCATACCCAGCTATGAAAGTATATTTTAAGAGATGAGAGGATTATATGTAATGACTTAGAAAGTGAAAAGGCACTTTTAATCTTTTTTACCAGTTTATGGATTTTTCTGTAGTTCAGTAAAATTTAAACTAATGAGATACTTGTGCCAGGACAATTTAAAAGATGTTTCAGTGATTTAGAGCTTCCATTTTTAAAAGGAAGAGCAGAAAATGAAAGGTATGTTTCTAATTGGGTTCAAATAACAGATGGTGAGTAGTATGCCTGTGGCACCATATTCTTATCCTATTCATTGTCTTTTAGAGCCTAGATTGTTAAAAAGATCTGTCCCTTCATGAGATTTTTAAGAAATCCAGAAGTCTGAAATTGAGTTCACTGTTGATGATCAAAATTTCAATAGTAATATGGAATAGTCTAATTCTCCCTCACTCAGTTCTTTTAAAATATTTTATTTTGAATACTCATATATAGAATTTTTATGATGTATGTATTGGCCAAATCCTGTTTTGTTTATTTTATTTACCTGTGCTATCATTTAAGAAAAATGTCTCTTGGATACTTGTTTTATTTAAACTTCTGTTTTCCATCAGAAAGCCAAAGAGCATATCGATTTGTGCAAGGGAAGGACTGGGGATTTAAAAAATTCATTAGAAGGGATTTTTTGCTTGATGAAGCTAATGGTCTTTTACCAGATGACAAACTTACATTATTTTGCGAGGTAGGTATATTTTGTTCCATGTAAAAAACTTTACTTTTAGTTGCTTTAAGTCATATGTATATACTTTAAAAATCAAGAAATTGGTATAATCAATGAGATTCCATTTGTAAATGTTTCAAAACTGACTAAATTGCCTTACAAATCTCTGTTGTGACCCAATCTGAAAAATATTTTGTCATATCTCTATTGTAGATTACATGTTTAGTTATATAACCAAATACTATCCAGACATGGTGGCGCATGCTTGTAATCCCAGCATTTGGGAGGCTGAAACAGGAGGATCTGGATTCTCAACTAGTCTCAGCTACTTTGTAAGGCCCTTTGCAACTCAGTGAGACCCTGATTCAAAATATAGTACAACTAGGGTTGGGCTATAGCTTGGAGGTAGAATGTCCCTGGGTTTCATCCCCAGTACTGCATAAAAAAAGAAATATTATGCCAGGCATGGTGGCACACACTTGTAATCCCCGCACTTGGGAGGTGGAAATAGGAGGATCGCGCAGGTTCGAAACCAGCCTTGCTGGTTTAAGAGACCTTGTTTCCAAATAAAATATATATAAAACAAAAAAATAGGTCTGAGAGTGAAGCCCGGAGATAGAAGGGTTCTATCCCCAGTACCACCAAAAAAAAAAAAAAAAAAAGAAATCTTCAATAAATGTTTTAGTATTTAAAATTTTAAACAATCTAAACGTAGATTCTTACAGATTTTTAGCAGTTGTCTTAAATTTGAATGTGTTAGGCCAGGTGTGCTGGTGTGTCCTCTAATCCCAGCACTTGAGAGGTTGAGATAGGAGGATCCTGGTTGACAGCCAGCCTCAGAAATTTAGTGAGCCACTCACAATTTAGAGAGGCTGTATTTCAGAATAAAAATATAAAATGGAGATGGGGTATAGCTCTGAGGTAGAGTGCCTCTGGGTTCAATACTTAGTATCACAAAAGAAAAACAACTTTTTTTAATGTGTTAATTTTTTTAAGTCATCTTAGTATTTAAGGGTTCCTTTGTTTAATCCAGTTAAAGACTAAAGGTGAAGTCTTTTTTTGTTGATGAACCTGTTTAGAAAATAATCCTTTTTTGATAATTGAAATATTGTTTATAGATATTTTTCTAGGTATATTTTACTAGAACCCAGACAACCAAGAAATTCAGAATTAAGACTGAAGTTAAGCTTAAACTTTTTCATACATATATATTTTTGCTTGAAGTGTGCTTGGTATCTGTGTTAGATTACATATGCTCTTGACTCCCTGAAAATAGAGCCCACCCTGACATACATTTTTAAGTTGGCATTGATTGGATTCATTTTTAGATTCTGAAATACACTTCTTTTTACTAACTTAGACACATATGCTGGTCACCATACTTAGCATGGGTGGGCAAAAAGTGTTTTAAAACAACATTCTTCATGCCCTCCATTGTTTCTTCTACCCCTCTCATGGATGCCCTTCCTTCTACAGCATCTCCAGCACTGCTTGCAGAAGAGGAGGAAGCTTTGCACTGCCCTACCTAAAGAACTGCCTCCTTCCCCTCCCCTGCAAGTTGTGCTGTAGACAGGTAAGGCAGGTGGGTGCTGCCCTTTTTCTGCAAGATAAAGCTTATTCTTGCAAGGTCCATATAGTAGCTCACATGGGCAGAGGTAGATGGAGATTTCTAGCAATACAAGCAGCTTTTCCTCTTTCCCAGAGTAATAGAAAAAACAAATAGAGAAATAAGAAAGGAAAATAGAAAACCAGTTAGATTAATTCATCTTTTGAAACTTAACATCTAACAGATTTTATCGATTCTAATTGTCTCTTACCCTAGGCCATTTCATGATAAATAGAAAAATATAAGGAGCTTTTCATAAAATTAAAACTAATTCTTTTTCCCTTTTTGTGGTACTGGGGATTGAACCCTGAGGGTTTTGTACATTGTAGGCAAGTAATCTACTACTGAGCCATATTCTCATCTCAGTGATTGATTTTTAAGGACACATCATTTTTTCTCCTATTTTTCTTTTTCTAGGGTATAAGGTATCCTTTCTGTTTTAAAATACTTGTGATAGTGGGCAAAAGTAGGGTTTTATTTACTAGAAAGCAAAATCTTGGCAAAATTCAAACTTCTATTTCTGTCACTAGATTTTCAAAAAACATTTATGAAAAGTAAAAAAGTCTTTAAGACCCACTATAGTAAAAGACAATGAGGCTTCCTCACTTCTGGAGCCAGTGTAGGATGGGGAGAGCTGTATGTAGTTCATTCAGTTGGCAACACTGCTGTGCTGTATAGCTTTGGACATTCTAGCTTTTAGAACTAGTTTTGATAATGCTAAAGAGTTTTAGCATTTGAAACCAGTATTCACTTTAGTTCCACCGTAGAGGAGAAGTGTGTTTGAAAAAGGAGTATGAAATGAGTTAAATCAGCAAAGAATCTCAACTTCCTTCCTGAATCTTTTTTTTTTTTCCGGGTCTGGGGATGGAACCCAGGGGCATTCGACCTCTGAGCTACAGCCCCTGCTTTATTTTTGATTCTTTATTTTGAAACCGGGTCTCACTGAGTTGCAGAGGGCCTCACTAAATAGCTGAGGCTGTCTGCGAACCTGGATCCTCTGACCTCAGCCTCCCAAATGCTGGGATTACAAGCGTGCGCCACCACGCCTGGCTCCTTCCTGAATCCTTAAATCTAGGTTCTATCAGTTAGTGTTCATGACCATTTGAAGTATGTAATAGAAAATACTAAATTTTTATAATTTTCTTAATAAAAATAGCAATAAAAGAATAATCAGTAATCATTGACTGTTAATTTAATTTAATCATTAATTTTTGTTCTGAGTAGGCCCTTGACCTATCACTCTGAACTTTATTATGATGTGAGAGTATAATACACCAATAAAAGTATATTAAATAAAATAAAAATTCTTTTCAATGATCTAAAATAAAAAGATAGTCCCTTGAGTACTTTTGAGAGAATGAAATATTAATTATGTAACTTAGTTCAAAGTTGGGGTTGCTATAATGGTACTATATAGATAGAAATGTCAGCAATATAAATCCTTCTGAATTAGATAGCTTATCTATGCCTAGTAATATCTTTGTTATCTTTATTTTGCATGACCTGGTTTTTCACAAATTTTTACATTAGAAATGTTATTTGAATTAGATTGTGATAGAGTAAATATAATTTAAGAAATTCTTTCCTAAAGTATATCATCACATTTTTTTAACTCTACTGTGTATTTCATGAAAGTAATTAACAAATCTAGTTTCTCTACCTAGAAATTTTAAGAGTGCTGCTTGATTAAAACAAATAAATATTGTCTGTGTGCTAAAAAATTAGATCGCTAAGTCCTGAATATTAACAACAGTATTTTTGGTTTATATATCATTAACTTATAATATGTAGTGGAACAGGGCAATCAGGTAAGAACTAGTGAAACTTTTTCCCTATTTTGCATTTATTAAAATTTTAGATATAACTTGAATGATTGAAAACTTGATAAGATAGGAGAACCTATATTGTTTGATTTGTTTATATATATAATATATTGGCCTCTATATTTAGAAGAACATCTCATGATTATTGTAAAGATGTTTCTTGACCATACTTGTGTTACAAAGTAATATTACTTATGTTAACTAAATTTTAATAGTATTGTTTAGTACAAAGAGCTATATACAAGAATTCTGGAGATTTAGGTTTAATCTTATACAGTCTGACAATTTGGTTTAGGATACTTTATTTACCTTGTCTTGAAATGATTCTGAACTCATTAAAATAAGGTGAATGAATTAGATAATTTCTGTGACACATAAGACTCCAAACAGTTAATATGACTTGGTGAGGGGGTTGTTTAAACAAATGTGACCCTGGAATATTTTTTTATTAGTTGAGGTAGTATTTTCTTTAATTTAGTCATTCTAATGTAATATTTGTAACATAATGTAGTAAAATACCTTTTCTTATAATATATATATAAGACTTAGTTAACAGTATTTTAGGATTTTATTTCGTATAGTCATCTTTATTGAAAGATAAGTTATCCCATATCATGTTGAAATTCACCTAGAAATAATATTGTAATCATACTGACTTATTTATTGGTTATTTTTATAAGTGATTAAATCAAACTAAGTTATATTTTTATTTTGCTTACTGTTGATTTTTCATAAAAGACTTCTGGAAACTTTAATAATTACAATTGCATTTATAGTCAATTCCACTGCAGTTGAAACTTGTAGAATAATACTTTAAAACCTCATCTATCATAGGATGTAGTTTTATAATTTATACTATGAACATGATTATAAGTATAGTAAAAATTTAAATGTCATTAAGTCTGAAGAATAAGTGAAAAAAACAAAAAAAGTCTTTATCCACAAAAATGTCAAAATGTAGCTGGGCATGGTAGGGCATGCTTGTAATCTCAGCATTTTGTGAGGCTCAGACAGGAGGATCGCAGTTCATCGACAGCCTCAGCTACTTAGTGAAGCCCTTTGCAAACTCAGTGAGACCCTGTTTCAAAATAAAGAATAAAAATAGGGCTGGACTCAGAGGTAGAATGCCCCTGGGTTCCATCCCCAGTACAGCAAAAAAAAAAAAAAAAAAAAAAAAAAAGTCAGAATGTCATCTCTTTTTTTGAATTTTTTTGTTTTGTTTTGTTTTGGGATTGAACCCAGTGGGAATTGAACCGAGGGGCATACTACCTCTGAGCTATACCCTCAGCCCTATTTATTTTATTTTTTAGTTTGATACAGGGTCTTAAGTTACTGAGGAGGCCATAAACCTTTCATCCTCTTGTCTTAACCTCCCAAATACTGGAATTACATGCTTGGCTCCGTTTTTGAATTTGAAATCATAATTGTAGCTTTTTTGTTGAGAAATAGTTTTTGTAATTACCAATAATCAAGCTTTCCAGACAGTTGATAAGCTATTTATTTGCATAAAAATTTACTGAAAAAGTTCTTGTTTGTTTTTAATATTTTCTGTTTCTCTCCTTTCAATTATAGTCTCAAATTTAGGTCCTCAGTATTAGGGTTTTTTTTTAATCAGGAATACATCAAATTATATGAGCTATTTCAAAGATAAAAATTCCAATATAGACATGCTAATTATTGATATTAATTTGTGAAAGTGTTTTTCTTGCTGTCTCTTTTTTATTAGGTGAGTGTGGTCCAAGATTCAGTAAACATATCAGGACATACTAATACAAATACCTTGAAGGTGCCTGAATGTCGACTAGCTGAAGATTTAGGTAATCTCTGGGAAAACACAAGATTTACAGATTGCAGTTTTTTTGTGAGAGGACAAGAATTTAAAGCTCATAAATCTGTGCTTGCAGGTACTTTCTACTTTTGGGTAATATAGTATGTTTATAAAATAAATTTGTGCATTAAATAATGATGCTTAATCTTGTTACAGCTCGATCTCCGGTTTTTAATGCAATGTTTGAACATGAAATGGAAGAAAGCAAAAAGGTAAACATGAATTAATGGCTTAATATTTAATTTGTTCACATGTAAAATAATGGAAGGTATACTTTTAAAGCAACAGCATACACTCTTACTGTTATACTTTGATACGTAAGGAAAAAAATTTGAAATCAGAAAGAGGGCAATGTATATATTTTATAGTAAATAGAACAATAAATATAGATTAATTTGTATATACAGTGAGTATTCAAAAAAATAGCTCTTCTGATGCTCATCTGATTGGTAAATAATGGACAGATGTTTTCCCAAAGATCTTTTTAGGAGCTGGTGGTATAGCTCAGTGGTACAGCATTTACCTAGTATGCACAATGCCCTGGGTGTGATCTCCAGCACCACAAAAATGATTTTTTAAAAAAAGCATTGAGCCAGGTGGGTGGCGCACACTTGTAATCCCAGCATTTGGAAGGCTGAAACCAGAGGATCGCAGTTCGCGGACAACCTCAGCTACTTAGTGAGGCCTTCCACAACTGAGTGAGACTCTTTCAAAATAAAGAATAAAATTAGGGCAGGGAGTGTGGCTTGGAGGTGAAATGCCCCTGGGTTTCATCCCCAGACCCACAAAAAAAAAAACAGGATCATTCTCGTCCATAGCTAAGAGGTTTGTGATTAAGATGTATATCTCCCTTATAGACTCTGTGGGTTAATTTTTTTTTTTTTTCTTGTGGTGCTAGGGATGGAACTCAGGGACCTTCTACCTCCGGGCTACACTCCCAGACCTATTTTATTTTTTTATTTGGAAACAGGGTCTCTTAAGCCAACGGGGGCTGGCTTTGAATCTTTGCGATCCTCCTGTCTCAGCCTCCCAAGTGCGGGTATTATAAGTGCGTGCCACCACACCCGGCTTCTGTGGGTTAATTTTAAAATTTGATTTATAGCAACAAAAAAAGTCTACATTCTTTTCATTGTCAAATAGAATATTTAAGATTTAACAAAAAGGGCATAGACTATATCAGTATTATTGTATACCAACTACAATCAGGAAATTGTATATTTGGCTCCTCTGTATGGTTCTTTTTCACCTTTACTTTTGAAATGTAATTATGTTAGCAAAGAGGTGGTTTCTGCCTATATAATGTGTGAGCCTCAGGGCTCCCACAGAACAACTCCAAAGTTTATTTATGTGGCCCAACTTTTTTCTTCATGTCTAGAGTCTGTAATTAAATACCTGCCTATTTTCTCTGATAGTTGGCTTAGTGCAGTCCTGTGATCAATATTCTAATTAGGTCCAAGTGGGAATATACCAATAATGCCAAACATAGACAAATAATGCCAATAAGGCAACAATGGGCCAGAAAAATTTGGTATTGTTTAACGGTGTAAGATATTTAGCCCTATTGATCTTAGGAGAGAAATGGAGTACAAAATTATAGAAGTGAAAAAACAATCCATTCTCTTTGGGCTTCAGTATGTTTCAGATAGGCAAGAAAGTGCCAGTATTTGCATGATATTACATATCATTTTTGCAAAATGAAAAGTTCTGGGATAGTGAGGTCTCTTATCTCAAATATCAACTGACCCTGTTTTTGCTTAATGTTGGTTATTGGAGCTTAGACATCATATTACGACCTAGAAATTTAACAAGGAAAATGTTAGTAGTCATTGCCTCTATGACAGAGCTCAGAAATTGAGCATAGATATATTTTGTTTGACTCTTGTTTGTTTGTATGTGTGTTTGATAATTACTGAAAAACTCCCAACGGTAATGCATGGCTTGATGTATCAGAATATAGACTTTCCCACTGGTCATGTTTCCCACTCAGCATTCACAAAATGTATAATTTCCCTTTTGAACTTAACTATTTTGCTTTGGATGGTTAGTTTACTAAAGATTTACTTAACTCAGTTTAAAAACAGAATTTAGAAATATCTACATACAAATTAATCCATATCTTTGAATGGCAGAGTACTAAAGATTTGGGTTTTTTTTAATTACTGTGGAAGACTGAATTTGGTTCATTTGGATGTACTAATTCAAATTTTAACTTTTTGTGTTTTAAATACTAGAATCGAGTGGAAATAAATGATTTAGACCCTGAGGTTTTTAAAGAAATGATGAGATTCGTTTACACGGGGAAAGCACCAAATCTTGATAAAATGGCTGACAACTTGTTGGCAGCTGCAGACAAAGTAAGTAATTAGGTCTTAAGGAGCTGAAAAATATTCTCAAGCTTGATGTGTATAGAAAGCTATCACCAAATGAAAACTTCCAAACATCTTGAAATACTGAATTAATTTATACTCTACGTAGGTGACTCTATAGTTTCATGAAATAGCATACAGTAGGGTAATATGGAAATTAAATAGTTTATAAGATATAGAACTATATTGAGCCAGGATGGAGCAGTTCTTTTAATTGGAAATTAAACAATACATTTAATACTTTTGATTGTGTATTTATTTTATAAGAACATCCATGGAAAATTTATTGCAATTTTCAGATATTCTTTTAAGAGAATATGACCTTTGTTTTTTTTTTTTTAAAAAAAGGAAGATATAATACACACACACACACACACACACGTGTGGGGGGGGTGGTTTTTTTTTTTTTTTTGTGGTACTGAGGGTGGAACCCAGGGGCTTAGCCAGGCTACACTCCCAGACCTATTTTATATTTTATTTTGAAACAGGGTGTCACTAAGTTGCTGAGAGCCTCACTCAGTAGCTGAGGCTGTCTTCAAACCTGCGCAATCCTCTTGTCTCAGCCTCCCGAGTGCTGGGATTACAAGCGTGCGTCACCACACCCAGCAAGAAGATATATTTGTATGTTTTTATTCCTAGGTATTATATTTTAATTTGACAGCATGGAAAAATAAAAAAAATGGTAACAATTTTATAATGTTGTGTTGTAATGGTGGTGATTTCTCAAAAGTAAAGAAACTGCAAAAATAATTTTTTTTTTTTTTTTTTTTTTTTTGCGCAATACTGGGGATGGAACCCAGGGGCATTCTACCTCCGAGCTCCACCCCACCCCTATTTTTAATTCTTTTTTTTGAAACAGGGTCTCACTGAGTTGCAAAGGGCCTCACTAAGTAGCTGAGGCTGTCTGCTGTGATCCTCTGGTCTCAGCCTCCTGAATGCTAGGACTACAAGTTTGTACCACCATGCCCAGCTAAAATGTAATAATCTTAATTCCAGTGGTTCTAAATCCTAAAACCGTATCTAATATGTATCTGACTTTTGAATTCAAACTACATAAAGGATTCTCAATTATAAAGAAATAATGTTATTTCTAAAACAGTTTGAACAGACATTTAATGAAATGAAGTCAAATGAAATACATTAAAAGATGGTCCAGTATTATCAGGGAAATGTAAAATAAACCATCATAGTGTATTTCTACACACCTGTTACGGTGACTAAAATTACAAAGACCCTATTAAGTAATTTATAAAAGTTAGAACTCACAGATATTGCTGATAGGATGGATTATAAAATGGTGCAGTCACTTTGGAAAATTGACAATTTCTTAAAAGGTTAGCTGTAAACATACTATATAATCTAATGAGTTCATTTTTAGGGTTTTACCCTATAGAAAAGAAAGCTTATATTTATACAAGTCTTGTATATGAATGCTCTCAACAGTTTTATTTGAAATAGTTATGGCTGGAAACAACCCATATGTTCATCAGCAAGTGAATAAACAAATTCAGATATGTCAGAATGTGATGGAATACTAACTACTCAGCAGTAAGAATGATCAAATTATTGATGTGCAGGAAACACTCCTACTGAGTATATGAGCTAGACAAAAATATGCGATTCTATGTACAGAAAACTTCAATTTAGACTAATCTGGTAGTAATCAAAAAGCAGATCAGATGTTGCCTGGGGTGGAGCAAGAGGGAAAGACTGCAAAGAGATAAAAGGAAATTTGGGAGGAAGATGAATCTGTTCACTGTCTTGGATGGATAATGAGTTTGTGGCTTATAAACTTAACAGTGTAAACTCTAAATATGTGCTTTTTATTGATGTCAGTTATACCAAATAAAGCTACAAAAGATGTCATACTAAGTAATATGTCCACTAATAATTTAAGAATTTTTAGTGGCTTATGAATATAATTTATTTAGTTTTTGATGAATTTATTCTTCAAAATCCAGTATTGGCAAAATGCACTGCACTGGGTGGTATAGTATAGGTGAGAAATGGTAGAGAAGATAAATACATTCATTAGGAATATTGAATAATATAGCTTTTAGCATAAATCCTACTTTAAGCATATACTGTATTTTGCATTATTCAAATTGAAATTTCCTTAAAAAAGTTTTTCCTAAATGTATTCATTCATATTTTCTTTATATTAAGTAAAATTGATATGATGGCTTTAATTTAGAGAATAATTTGCTTTTTTAAAGTTACAATGCCATATATTTGAAAACTTAGTTGTAATAAATGTATAATGTTTATGTTTTTCTTTTGGATAGTATGCACTGGAACGGCTGAAGGTCATGTGTGAAGAAGCTTTGTGTAGTAACCTCTCAGTAGAAAATGTTGCTGATACCCTTGTCCTTGCAGATTTGCACAGTGCAGAACAGTTGAAAGCACAAGCCATAGACTTTATTAATAGGTAAGCTATATTGTATTTCATTGGGCACAACACCTTCAACATTTTTACTGGATTTTCATTTATGTATGTTTAAATCTTCAATGCAGGTGCAGTGTACTTCGACAGCTTGGGTGTAAAGATGGGAAAAACTGGAACAGCAAGTAAGATGACATCAGTTTCTGATCTGCATAAATGAAATTAAGTGTTTGCATAGCCTTTTGTTCTTCTGCAATAAGTATGAATCCAGATGTTAGTTACAGTAAGCAAACTGCCAATTAAAAACAAGGAAAATAACTATTTAGTGGATTCCTAAAAAAGTATTCCCTTTTAGATAAGTTTCTAATGTACATTGGGATGGATACTCTTAATTTCTTAAGCACATATGATACATGGTGTATAGCTGAGTCCATGTATTATTTTTTTACTTTTTTTTTTAGGGCATTGGGGATGGAACCCAGGGGCATTCTACCTCCAAGCTACACCTTCACTCTTATTTTTTATTCTTATTTTGAAAAAGGGTCTCACTGAATTACAGAGGGCCTCACTAAGTAGCTGAGGCCGTCCGTGAACCATGATTCTCCTCTGTCTCAGCCTTCCATATGCTGAGATTACAAGCCTGTGCCACCACGCCAGGCGAGTCCATGTATTATTAAGGGCAGCTAGAGATACAGCCTTTATCAACACCTTAATAAATCATTAGTTTATGACTTCTGTTTTCTGAAAGTAAAAAGTAGCGGCTACTATTAAGTCTTTGGATATCTGTGTATTGGATAATATCACAATATCATCATATATGACCTTAAAGAAAAAATATTTTAAATTTAAAATATACTGTATTAGCAGCTAATGATTCTTTTTACTTAGCTGTTTAAAAGCTTTAGTTTTACTCTAAGAAAGTACATTGTATAAATTTCAATGTAAATAAATATTAGCCTATTTAATACCTCTCAGAGAAGGTGACCTCCAATTCATAACTGTTGAGTTAATAAATGAAAAGGTCAGGTATATTAAGAAATCTTTGATTCTAAACAATGAGTTGACATTTTAAA
The DNA here is from genome assembly GCF_963383645.1 of Muscardinus avellanarius. NCBI lineage: Eukaryota > Metazoa > Chordata > Mammalia > Rodentia > Gliridae > Muscardinus > Muscardinus avellanarius. The sequence continues at coordinate 96,592,783 of NC_137787.1, read as the reverse complement.
TATAGTGAAACATTGGTAATTTGATGTTTGGCATTAAAAGAATAAATATAGCTACTGTTTAGTTCAGCAAACATTTATCTAGCACTCTGTTTCAAGCACCATGCTAAGGTGCTACATATAAAATGATATTTGAGGGAAGATTTTGTTCTTGAGAAATTAGTTGGATATATATGAATATAACATTTTATTATAATTTGTAATTAATATGATAGAAGAAAATATATGTATGAGAAATTTAGAGATGGTTAAATCTGAGCTGAATTGTAAGATTCTGAGCTGAATCTTAAAACCTGAATAAGAGTTTGCAGAACTAAAAATTAAATAGCAGACACTAAAGTCAGAAAGGGTAGCACAATCAGGGCATGGTGGCACAGGCTTGTGATCTCAGTACTTGGGAGACTGAGGCAGGAGGATTACAGGTTCAAGGCCAGTTTCAGCAACTTTGCTAACCTCTCTGCAACTTAGTGATACCATTTATTAATCAATCAATTAATTATTCAGTTAATAATTGGAGTGTTGTGTAGGTCAGAGGTGGACTCCCTGAGTTCAATCCTCAGATCCACACACACACACAAAGGGAGGAAAGTGTAAAGCAGTAGTTGGTTGTTCATTGTGCTCAGTAAGAATAATACTGGTGAGCATAAAGGGTCTTTTCCCTGCCTTCAAGGAGTTTGTAGTTTAGTGGCAGGTAAATTAAACAGGTAATTGTAATAACATGTCATGCTAAAGAATTTATACCATACCCATAGCTGAATGTGGCAAAGCGATGTGATCTCATCTTGGAGGCAGAAAAAGCTTTTTCAGGGAGTTATAAAATAAGGACCTGAAGTATTGGTAGGAGTTACCCTGATAAAAGAGAAAACAAAGGATATCCCAGAAAAGGAGAATGGAGATGTATAAAGTTTTATTGATAACAGAGAAAGCAATGTGAGGGAAGGGAGGAGAGAGACAGAGACAGGCAGGCAGGCAGTGACAGGGGATACATGCATAGGAATCTGTGTGTATTAGTATGGGGAGAGTGAGTAATGAGAAGCTGGAGAAAGCAAACAGAGGTCAGATCCTGTAAAGCCATGTATGTAATATTAAGACTTTAATACATTATTCCAGTACCAAAGAGTACTGAACATCCAGTCAACGCTCTTGGTGGGGCTTGATCAGGTTTGCATTTTTAACGATCTCTGCATACAGGTTGGAGAATGAATTATGAGGACGTTGGAATGGTAGTAGTAGTAGAACAACTACTACCATTGGTTATTGGAGTCATTCAAAAGCTAAAGGGTAAAGTTAGACTTGACAGTGTGACGAGAAAGAAATTAATGTATATAAGAACTATCTTGAAGGGGGAATATATAATATTTGGAAATTATTTGCATGGTAGAAGAGAGAAAAGAAGAAAGGAAGGGTTACTAGATTTGTTACATGATCAGTTATTTATTCTGGTTGTTCAGTGAGAGCATATTATACATAGGACACAAAAAAGTAATTCAGCATGAGTATAAAAAGCCAGAGCATAGAAGTGGGAGTGGATTGCTATAGAGTGGAAATCTCTTTCTAAAAACATATAGTCAAAGAAATACAATAAAAAGAGCATGGTAGCCAGGTGTGGTAGCACACACTTGTAATCCCAACATTCGGGAGGCAGAGGATGATTGCGGTTTCCAGACAGCCTCAGCTACTACTTAGTGAGGACCTTTGCAACTCAGGAAACCCTGTTTAAAAATAAAGAATAGCTGGGTGTGATGGTGCACGCTTGTAATCCCAGTACTTGGGAGGCTGAGACAAGGAGGATCTCACAGGTTCAAAGCCAGCCTCAGCTACTTAGTGAGGCCCTCTGCAACTTAGTGAGACCCTGTTTCAAAATAAAGAATAAAAAAAAAATAGGGCAGAGGGTGTAGCTCGGAGGTTGAATGCCCCTGGGTTCCATCCCCAGATGCGCGCGCGCGCGCGCACACACACACACACACACACACACACACACATAATAATAATAATAATAATAATAATAACAATAATAATCATAATAATAAATAAAGCTGGGGGTGTAGCTTGGAGAGATAGATAGAATGCCCCTGGGTTCCATCCCCAGTACTGCAATGAAAAAAAAAAAAAGAGCACTTGGAATAGTTACATTTGTGTTGTATGAAGAAAGCCATGTGGAAGTTGGATTGAGAACAAGTTACTAGATGAGAAGACAAGTTAGACTGTAGTAGTGATCCAAATGTGCAATGACAAGGGCCTTAACTAGGGATTCAAGACATCTTTGGGAATTAAAACAGAAATGTGACGATGAACTAGAGATGACAGACTCTAGGACTACTCTTCCCTTTCTAACACAGGGTGATGGTGAAACTTTCAGCTGATTGGAAATAAAAAAGGAAGGATTTGGGTTTGAAGAGAGAGAGATAATACGTTCCTATCATGCAGTACTGAATTTGTGGAACATCAGGCACATTATGTAAAAAGAGCAAATGATTGAAGACACACGTTGTGGGGGAGCCTAGAATTTAGCAAAGTGATGGTTATTTTCATGGAATATGGTTGTTAAAATCATGAAGAATAGATGATGTGCATGTTAAAAGGAAAGAACAGAGGTCAAACATTGGAACAGTAGAGAAAAACCTGCTCTAAGAGGCAAGTATAAGAGAAAAGGGGCTCTTTAAAGAGTTGGTACAGGCATGGTGACAATGAGAGTAGGTCTATGGAGAGCAGTGTCATATACTTCAGGGGAGTAAAACTTCCAGAATAATTTGTTTCATTTGCAATAAAATACTAATAAGATAAAGGCATTTTAATAAATTCTGATGGTTTGAATATGCAGACAATGTTCAAACATTTCAAAATCTGCGAGTTAAAAAAACGGCCACACAAAAATGCAGTTTGCAAAGTATTCTTTAGTAAACATCACTTCATTTTATTTTCCAGCCAAGCAACCGACATAATGGAAACATCAGGTTGGAAGTCCATGATTCAGTCTCACCCTCACTTAGTAGCAGAAGCCTTCCGAGCACTAGCATCTGCACAGTGTCCACAGTTCGGCATTCCACGCAAACGTCTAAAGCAGTCTTGAAATCTTCCATGAACAGTAGAAAAATGGAATTGACTTTTACTCCTCCAGGTCCAGAAGGATTCTAATCCACAAACTATAGCAAGAGTTGTTTCTGTTTTCTTGTCCACAGAACAGAAGCTGAAAAGAATATTGCTTGCATTTCAGGTGGATAGTTTATGGTTTATACTTCAGCTTTAAATTAGACTGATTACTTCACTTCAAGGCCTTAAATTATCTTCAGTGACTTCTCTTGTTCATATAATACTTTTAATTTTTTTATTGTGCCTTGTCATTTTGACCAAGGCTATGCAGGATTGCACTAGCTCCATAATGCAGTAATATTGATAACTGAAGATATTAAGTTTCAAAAGGATCTTCCATTATTTTGAAAAAAGGAAAAGAATTTTATAGGGTTTGTCCTATGCTATCTCAAAGTTTAAAACCGGGTTCTCCTTAAAAACATTTTTATTGGAGACTACCAGTACTGTCTCCAGTCTAAGTTCTATAAATACAGGAGAACTTGCTTACCTTCAGGGTAAGTTTCGGCAATACACTGCTTCAATTCTAATTTATTTTTCATTTCAGGGGGCAAATATGCAATGAGTTGGCCCAGATTCTTAGTAAATTTGTCTGTCTGTATGTTAACTGTCCAAGAAGCTGTGGGTTTATCCAAGTTTACAATGATTGAAAATTGATTAAGGTTAAGATTTCAATATGCATAAAGCATGTTTTATGCTGAAGTTTTTTTTTAATTTATGACCTACCGATATGAAGAATTCTATACATTTTCAAAGTACGAATGACCAAATGTAAATTTAATGAGTGGGCCAATTAAGAAAGATATATATGCACTTTTAATGTGTAACTTTTGTATGCTGAATGGTACATATATTTTTTGCTTTTGAGGGGATTAATAGGGTATAATTAATTGTGTTTTAACTTTTGAAAGAAATTTTTAAGACTGATGGAGGTAACATGTTTGTGGTAATAGGTAAGAAAATATCCTTCATTATAAGATAAATTGGTTTGGATTTCAGATATTCATTATTGAACTTAATTATTGTTTAATCACACTTTGAAAAAGACAACTGAACAATAAATGAATCCTGGACAGTCTCCTCTCCTTCAAAAAGTGAACAGATGTGATTTGCCGGTGGGAGATGCATAGTAAAGGAAAGAACCCTCAGACTATGTCAGGCCACACTATGAAGCTTCCTCCCCGCTTATTTTCTTCTTTGTGTTTCATTTACTGTACTAACATTGTGGATGATTGAAATTCTGCATAATGTGAACAGGATAAACTATTTATAAACTGCTTATCATGGGCCAGTTCTTTATTATAAATGAATTTTAGCTTTAAAAACACATAATTGTTCAATGTTTGATCATTGTAAGGTTTGTTCTGGTACATTGTCCTGGAGAAGCAGGAGTGGTCAGTGTCAGGTCACCACATCCAACAGTGTCACTACTTACTGTAGTTACAGTGTGCTTCTTAGAAGACAAGGTTTATATTTGGCCACAAAGGAGAATGTGTCACTGGAAAAAAATGCATATACCTGTATGTTTGCATATATAATTTTATTCTCCAAATTAAAATTTGTGTAATTGTTTATTTAGTTTTTGAGTTCAGGACAAAAAAGAAAAAAATGAAGCTTGCAGTTTCAAAATAGACTTTATTTTTGTTATCTCTTTCTTAGATGTTAACTGAAGCAATCCTAATATATCAAGAGTGATTCATATTTACATTTAACAAACAAACACTGTTAAATAAGCATGTTATCCATAACAAATTTGAAAAGTTCACATTTTCAGATATCTTAGTTTCTTTCAATATAGCTTAATTGAATCTTTGTTGTGACAACTTAGAAGAATCCCTTGAGTTAGAAGAAAAATTCTTAACTGATAATGGACTTTATCCTATGTAAGAGTTTTATTGCAAGTAGAAATTTACATCCTTAACTCCACCATAAAATTGAACCTGTTAAATTTACAATGTGCAACTTTAAAAAAAAGCATACACCTACACAAGCCAGGCATAGTTGTACATGCTTTTACTGTCAATACTTGGAGGCTGAGACAAGAAGATCACAGGTTCAAGGCTTAACCTCAGTAACTTAGTGAACTCTGTGTCAAAATAAGAAGGGTTAGGGATATAGCTCAGAGGTAGAATGTCTCTGAGCTCAGTGTCCGGTGCCAGAGAAAACAAACAAAAACCACACTCATACATAGAAATACACTTTTTCTTTTTTTCTTTTTTCTTTTTTTTTTTTTTTTTTTGCAGGTCTGGGGGTGGAACCCAGAGGCATTCAACCAAGCTATACCCCCTGCCCAATTTTTTATTCTTTATTTTGAAACAGGGTCTCACTGAGTTGCAGAGGGCCTCACTAAGTAGCTGAGACTGTCTGCGAACCGCGATCCTCCAGTCTCAGCTTCCCAAAAGCTGGGATTACAAGCGTGCGCCACCACACCCAGCTTAGAAATACACTTTTAAGATTTTGCCAGGATCTTACAAAACAAAATTCCCTTTGGCTATAGAATTATATTCTCACGTTTCAAAAAAAATGGTGTATCCATTTATATCAAATACATACCACCCAACACATTGTAAATCAATTCACTGCTTCCGTCTGCATTTCTAACCACAGTGACTTCAGTAATAACACCAGATAATAAACATTTCAGCTTGCTTTTATTCTGTTGTTCATCTTTAACGATTTTCTTTTTAAGTTTGGTAGCACATTTTGTACCAAAAAATGTCAAACACTGTGCTGTAAGGATATCCATGTTTGTAGAAATGTCCACTTTTCAAATAATATGATGCCTACCATTATACTAACAGAATCATGGTAGTTGATTTATTTTTTTATTTATTTGTATATTTTTGGTATTATGGGTTCTTAAGGCAATGATAAAAAAAAAACTGTTAATGTATACGTATGTGAGTGCTCAAATAGCCTTTTCCCACCCAGTTCCCCATTTTTAAACTACATATGTTCTGTTCTCAATAGGCTGTTTATGTGTAGAGAGCAGTCTTGCCTTTTAAACTAGCATCCTGCTCCTGTTTCTCTTTTGTCACTTAAGGTTTTTTCTTAGAAAGTAGTGAGTGGTTTTCAATACTACATATTAGAAAAGTGACCATTGGATAACTGTTCTTTAGACTAAGATTTAGAAACACTATATTTGTGCCTTTTTCATATTTTAATTTTAATGTGTATTGGTATTTGGAGCACAAATATGAAGGTGCCATGATATGGCTTGCCAACGTTACCTCCTCGAATACTCGTGTCATTTGTCTTCAAATAGTAATTGGAGAACCTTGCATGAAATATGTGTTCATTTGTATGGGGTGTGTGTATATGTGTGAGCGTGCATGTATGTGTTATCTGTACTTGGGCTTGTGTGAAGTATGTTCAGAAGAGTGAATTTCCAAAAATAGGACCCAGTTAAATGTTGAAAGTTCAGGTTAGCTAAAAAATTTCATTTAAATATGCTTTATTGGGGGGGAACAATTGATTTGGTAGAGGAAATTATAATTCTCAAAAGAATATCCAATTTACTGCATGGTAAAATGTGAAAACAGTGCCTTTTTAGGACAGCAATTATAATCAAGTTTTAAATATTAACAGAGATCTCTTTAAAGGTATCATGAATATTAATTTATTTTTAAACTCGATCTGGGAGATTAAATCATGAAAAGTGTAATTATTAATTCACCCATAATGCATTTTGTGCTTAAATTTAAAATCTACGCAGTATATTTTATAAAGTTGTGGATAGAGACTAGGGATTTAACTTGGTGTTTAGGGTGCTTGTTAGCATGTGTGAGGCCCCGGGTTCAATCCCCAGTACTCTCCTCCCCCCCCCCCAAAAAAAAAGCAGAAAATGCCATGGATCATGGTTGCTACTCATTGTTACTAAAACACAACAGGGACTTTGCTCAGTAAGTTTTGTGAAAATCTGCTCAACACGCTTTGCTCATAGCCATGTATACTGAAGAGGTTTACTAGTCTGACTTGGACATGCATGCTCTCTGATGGATAAAATAAAAATACTCAGTGTATTCTTGAAAAAGGAAGTGGGTGGGTATGTGGGTTTGTTTTAGTGTTCTCAGATTATAAAGACAGCACTTTCAGCACACGAGTATTTTGCAAACCTTTTTTATACAGATTATGAACTCTGCTTTATTTAAGTGTTCATGGAATGATGTAAATTTTAGGTCCAGTTGAACAAATATTTGAGTGCCTACCATATGCAAGACTTCCTCTTCAATAGGAATGAAATCACACCGTGTCTTCTGTTTGTAGTATGTGAACTTTGTTTGAAAAATAATTCTTATATTTAAATCTTTTTTTTGTTATTAGAGTTTATCATTGTATGCTGTAACCCAGTTAATTTTGCATTCTGTTTTTAAAAATGGAGGTATAACTTGAGTCCCATTTTTGAAAATAAAGTTCTGCTAAAATTATTTAAATATTCTGAGGGAAGTTGACTTTTGAGATTCAAATGTATAAAAACCTATTGGACTTTTCAAGTCTTGTTTTTAATCAGTTGATGTTAATGATGAGATACATATTACTTGTATCTTGTTGCTGAAAATATTTTTTGCGTTTCAGCACGTTGAGTTAAAATAAAGTTGTTACTACTTATTCAGAATTAATTGGTTTATTTTGTGTTTATTTAAAAATATTGTCATCTCTTTTAAGATCAGTGTATTGCTTTGCAAAAGAGTCATATATTTGATATAAAAATTTAACTTATGCATAATTGTCTTTTCAATATAAGGGAGCTAATATTTTCTGGAATCTACTGAAGACTCTTTAACTGTGATATATTACAAAGTATTTTAACATGAGCATATCATCCTTACTAAATGACTTACCCTAATGCTATGTACGTTAATGCAACACTTAGAGATCACATATTCCTTGGCACTCCTATCCCTTAATTTTAGTTATTTCAGACAACCTCATCATTTGCTGTTATCAAAAAGATTTGGTGGGTGTGGTGCCATAGATTTGTAATCCCAGCATTTGGGAGGCTTAGATAGGATCTCGGTTTGAGGACAGCCTCAGCTACTTAGTCCCTTTGCAACTCAGTGAGGCCCTGTTTCAAAATAAAGAATTAAAGGGGGGGCTGGAAGTGTACCTCAGAGGTGGACTGCCCCATGGGTTTAATCCCCAGTACATAAAAAAAAAAAAAAAATGAGGTAGAATATTCCTGAACCAGCTTAGTTAACACAATGCTTAAAAATTGTGGCCAAGGTGCCAAAATCAGAAGGACACAGTATTGAAAAGCCTTTTATATACCCGGCAAACATGTACACACACACTAAGTTTCACTTGAAAGAATAAGAGTTGTAAAACTTAAAATATTTTCAATGCAAGTATAGTAAAATAGGGCAAGTGGTAGATCATACTCTGAACTTTACTAATGAACATCTTTTCTCTCTACTCTGAAATAGCCAGTCTCCTTAATACTTTGCTTCAGAACATTGGGATATGTGTTTCCTTCCTCACACCTCAGAATCATTTGTTTCTAGAAGGCAAAGAATGACACTTGTTATAATCAGTTTTTAAGTAGAAAACATTACTAGAACTCTTCCACAAAATGTATTGCTTCTCACAATTCCTAATGGCCAAAATATGGAATCAACCTAGGTCTCCATTAACAGATGAATGAATTGCAAAATTATGAGAAATACACACAATGGAATTCAACTCAGCTATAAAGAACAACAAAATCATGTCATTCACAAGAAGATGGAAAGACCTGGAGAACATTATGTTAAATGAGATCAGTCAAGCCAGGCGTGGTGGCACAGGCTTGTAATCCCAGCATTCAGGAGGCTGAGACCAGAAGATCATGGTTCGCGGACAGTCTCAGCTACTTAGTGAGGCCCTGTTTCAAAATAAAGAATAAAAAAATAGGGCAGGGGTGTAGCTCGGAGGACAAATGCCCCTGGGTTCCATCCCTAGACTTGCAAAAAAAATTGTTTAAAAATGAGATCAATCAAGCACAGAAAGAGAAGGGACATATGTTTTCTCTAATATGCCCAAACTAGGGAGCATTGGGGATACCAGAGGGAATCCAGATACGGAGGGGAAACCTCAGCAAAGCTAGAATGGAAGAGTAGGAGAGGAAGAAGGCTGAGTTTGATTAATGGAGGAACTACATTCGAATATGTAAAAGTACGACTGTAGTCTGGTCAGCCTGGACACTCATTGTTGGGGGAGGGGAAAGAAGTGGGGGGCACCAAGCACTGTCTATGCCATTTCAATATGATCCACATAAAAAAGCTTGATATTCCTATCTTATTTCAATCTGTCCCTCTTCTCTTGTCCCCACCCCCTTGTTCTTTTTGTCAAGGGTTCATGTATAGTTTATGTCAGACTATGGCATAATAGCCAAATAACTTATATTATGTAACCATTTTCTTCAAATTCAAACTAGGCCTCGGATATGAGCAAGGAGAACAATTGTGAGATATATGAATAGCAATTATAGCACAAAAAAGCAACCAGTGCCCTGAGAACTCAGTATTCAGTTTGTTTTAAAAATAGATTTATTGCCCTAAGCAGGAAGTTTTTAGAATGTATACTTTTTAAAGCCAGAGAAAAAATATAAGAGTCATTATGAAAATTTAACAGGCAAAAGTGAAAAATTAAAATGACATGCATGTGAAAAAAGTAAAATCAGATGTATTGCATTTGAGGGATACCAGGAATGATAAGCATACCTTTGGATCAGTAAAACACAGGTTGAGAGAATGCCCCCCGGATCACAAGGATAAGAGAGATGAAAATAAAGATAATTCAGTTTAATTTCAGTCAAATTGAAAGGAGTGCTGAGCATTGTGCTGAACTATTTGTTGTAGTAAAGTAGTAATGGTATGTTCTGCCCTCATATATTAACTGCCATTTTGAGACATGACAAGAAGATTGTAGCTATAAAATAGGGTTATTTGTATCATAACATTTATTAAAATAATGTTATGAGTTAATAGAAACAATCAATTAAAATGCAAGCTTTGTAAAATCTCAACTAAAATCTTAAAGTGACTAATGCATTTATCAGCTAAAAGCCCAAAAGAGATGAGACACCCAATATAATGAAGTACTGTAAAACAATTCGCAACTTTCAGTTATCAAAATTGTGGATTTTGCATTTTTATCCTTTAGAAAAAAAAGTTTACATTTTATATAACACAACATTGAGTTTTTTATTTTTATTTGTTTTCCTTTGGGGCAGTAGTGTCAGTACATTAAGGCATTAAGAGTCAGCGTATAGGATATAGGTGGAATTACTTAGAAAAGGAACTGAGTCAGATGCCAGACACAATTACCTTGTAATAAATGGAAAGAAAACCTACAGAGATGCAGCATCAGATTTATTCCTTTTTTTTTCCTGTTTTGCCTAAAAATTTATATTTTACTCATTTTATAATTTATAACATTTATTCAGAGCAAAGGAGACGGGTGATGGGTTTAGACCAGAGGTCAGCAACATTATTTTATAAAGGATGGGATGGTAAATATTTCAGTTTGCTTGCCCTCATATTTAACTGTCCCACGGTAGCACGAAAACAGACAGCCAATACAGAAACAGATGAGTATGGCTGTGCTCCACGAGAACTGTTTACAGAGCAGGCAGCAGGTGTTTTTGACCCTGGTGCCAGAGTTTGCCAAGTTGACGGGTTTGAGGTGAGCAAAGAGCTTGGAAACAACGACTGTAGAAAACACACAGGTGGCTTGGTGGAAATGGAAGGGCCTGAGTTTACAGAGTAATTTATTTTTCCAAAGAAGTAATTGGAAGTGAAGCAATGATGAAAGGAAATCATCTTTCTTTTTAAAAAATGAATTTTAGAAATGAGATTATTCATGGTCCACCAATGGAATTCATGAACAGATATATAAACTTAGCTATGCTGGGTAATTTTTTTTTCTTTTTTCTTTTTTCTTTTTTTTTTTTTTTTTTGGTGGTGGTACTGGGGTTCCTGGAAGCCCTTCTATCTCTTGGCTACACTCATTTTTTATTTGGAAACAGGGTCTCTTAAGCCAGCACAGGCTTTGAACCTGTGCGATCCTCCTGTCTCTGCTTCCCAAGCACGGGGATTACAAGCGTGCGCCACCACGCCCAGCTATGCTGGATAATTTTTAAATTGGAAAGTAATGTGACGACTCAGGGACAAACTCAAAGAAAGTCCTATTACTTTTTCTTTCTTTTTTTTTTTTTTTTTCTTCAGTACTAGAGATGGAACCCAGGGACATTCTACCTCCCAGCTATACTGCCCTATTTTTTATTCTTTATTTTGAAGCAGGTTCTCACTAAGTTGCAAAGGGCTTCACTAAGTAGCTGAAGCTGTCCACGAACCATGATCTTCTGACTCAGCCTCCCAAATGCTGGGATTACAAGCACGTGCCACCACTCCTGGCTTTATTCTTTATTTTGAAACAGGATCTCACTAAATTGCAAAAGGCCTAAGTAGCTGAGGCTGGCCTGTGAACCATGATTCTCCCAATTCTTCTGCCTCAGCCTCTCAAGTACTGGGATTACAAGTGTGCACCCCCAAGCCCAGATTTTAAAGTCCTATTTCTCTGTTAACACTTTTTCCTAAGTTAAAAAGTATTGACCCATCTGGTTGTGGCGATGCACTTGTATTTCTAATACTTGGGAGGCTCTGACAGGAGGATGGCAGATTCAATAGCAGACTCAGCAACTTAGCAAGACATTTAGCAACTAGCAAGATCCTGTTTCAAAACAACAAAAAATTAATTAATTAATTAAAGGGCTGGGAGTGTAGATCATTGGAGGCACAATGCCCTTGCCTTCATCCCCGGTCCCTACCCCCCCCACCACCACACACACACACCAAACATTGACCCTTAAGAACTCTTAGCTGTTTAGTGATTGATTTCTAAAGTTAACATAAAAATTATGTAGAATTGCTTTTTAAGTATATTAACTTAGTATCCCAAACAGAGGAAATGCTAAATATTGATGAAAATTCAAGTTTAGGAAGATGAAGCTTAAAAGGACTTATACTAGGTATTAAACTATTAGAGTCTAATTTACTGGATTACTCTTTTTTTAGGAGGGGTCTGGGGATGGAACCCAGGGTCATTCGACCTCAGAGCTACACCCCCTTCCCTATTTTTTATTCTTTATTTTTGAAACAGGGTCTCACTAAGTTGCAGAGGGCCTCGCTAAGTAGCTGAGGCTGTTTGAGAACTGCGATCCTCCAGTCTCAGCCTCCAGAATGCTGGGATTACAAGCGTGCACCACCACGCCCGGCTCTGTATTACTCTTTATAAACATAAATAAAAAGAAAAAGTGACCATTGAAACAAAAATGAAATTAGGCAAGAAGAAAGTGGGACTAGCGTAGGAGAAAAAAAGTGCAGGATTTTTTTTCTCTTCTATAAATGGCACTGAAAAACAATTCCTTGCTGTTTGTTTGTTTTTTTTTTTGTTTTTTTTTTTTTTTTTTTTTAGAGTTAGAAATATTTAAGGATTGTGCCGGGCATGGTGGTGCATGCTTGTAATCCCCTTATTTGGGAGGCGGAGACAGGAGGATCGCACAGGTTCAAAGTCAGCCGTGCGCGCTGGCTTAGGAGACCCTGTTTCTAAATTAAAATATAAAATAGGTCTGGGAGTGTAGCCTGGAGGTAGAAGGGCTTCCAGGAACCCCTGTACCAACAAAAAAAAAGAAAAAAGAAAAAAAAAAGAAAAAAAGAAAGAAAGAAGGAAAGAAAGAAAGAAATATTTAAGGATTGTTTGGTGGCACACACCTGTAATTCTGTACTTGGAAGCTGAGACAGGAGGATCACAGGTTCCAGGCTAGTCTCAGCAACTTAGTGAGACTTTGTTTCAAAATAAAAAATAAAATAGGACTGGAGGTATAGCTCAGAGTTAGAATGCACCTGGAAGAAGAAGAAAAAGGAGATTTAGCTGAGCACAATGGCTAACACCTTGACAGGCTGAGAAAGGCGGATTGTAGGTTCTAGACAGCCCACAGTAACTTAGTGAGACTCTGTTTCAAAATAAAAGGATTGAGGGTGCAGGTCAGGGGTAGAATGTCCCTGTGTTCAATCCTCACTATCACACACAATAAGGATAACAATTCAGGTGCTTTAACAGTTCTTTGTAGAAATTTAAAATGGACTATATATATTCTCAAAAGCACAAACCAAATACCCAGTGTGTGGTAAAGTGATGTGTGTGTGTGTGTGTGTGTGTGTGTGTGTGTGTGTGTGTGTGTGTGTGTGATAAGAGGTAATAAAATTGAAGAGGAAAAAAAAGGCAAAAGTAGCATTACGGAGATTTAGTAGAATTAGTATGGCAAATTCAAGAAGTTAAATGCACCTCTTTTATAAGAAAAAGGTTTTCAGCAATAATCTCATTCATCAGATTGTGCTAACTAGATATATAATAGAAGTGACCTGTTTTAATAATATTTAATAAAATAAGTAAGCATGGTGAGTGGTGAAGTAGAGGGCATAATGTAGCACATCTCAGTACAATCCACTGGCTGTCCAGGCATAAGAAGATAAATAGTCTTTTGTTTTAATCACTTTTTATTTATTTTTAATTTTTTTTAATTTATTGGTGCATTGTAGCCATATATCTTAGTGGGGTACAAGATGGTAGAGGCTTACATGCACACATCTCTCATTTAGCTCTTTCTGAATTTCCACCCTATTCTTTTCCCCCCTCCCTCCTTCTCATGTTTGGCTTAGTGATTGACTTTGATATGTTTGTTAATATACATCATGTACATTAAGGAATAATAGTCTTTCTAAGGAAACAAGTTTGAAGGCTCTGGGATTGGAGAAGGTGGGGATTCCAGTATCAAACTCAGTAGGGCTGAAAAGGGAGTGCTTTTTGTTAGGGGTGTGTGTGTGTGTGTATGTGTGCGTGTGCGTGCGTGTGTGTGTGTGTGTGTGTGTGTGTGTGTTCCCGTGTTAGTGCATGCACCCCTGTGCATGAGTGATCATTTTTTTATTATTATTTTTTGAGACTGATCTCACTAAGTTGTCCAGGCTGGTCTCCACTCCTTGGCTCAAGTGGTCCTCCTGCATCAGCCTTCTGAGACGACAGGCTCATGCCCATGCGCTAAATGTCTGAATAATCCTGTTTAATGGAAGTTAAGAATGAACTTAATTGAGCAAATGAATAAGTAGAACAACATCAGGAAAGCTCTTTTAATCTCTAAATTGCCCAAATTGACTAAAGGAAGAAATTGAAACACTTATTAGGTAATTACCTCCACAAAAGGCCTAGAAATAGGATGGCTATTAATACAGGAATTATTTTGAACATTGCAGATACTGATAGTTCCCATAATACGTAAATTGGGATAAATAGTGAAAACAAATACTTAGCAACAAGTATTTTAAAAAGTCATTTTAATCAAGCTAGTATACATCAGAAAACCTTAAAAAATATAAAACAAAAACAAATCAACATGTATAAGACACTCATGCAATATAGAATTATAGAGATAACACTAAAACCAGTAAGTCCTAGTTCCTAATCCCTTCCCTCCTTTACCAAGAGAATACTCAAAAAGTGATATTCATGGACCTATTTGTATTTTAAATATGAGTGTTAGAATCCTAATAAAGTGCCAATAGCTAGAAATCAATAATGAAAAACCATATCTCCTAAGGTTAACCAAGGACTATGAAGATGGTTTAGTATTAGGATATTGGTTTTACTGCATAAAATATAAACTAAAATCCATGATATCTTGATTTAATTCTACAAAATCCATTTCTCCAAAGAAATCCTTATACATAAAATATGGGAAAGAATTCTTCATGTACCATAGAGGATAGCACTCTAATACCAACACTCAAAAACATCATAATGATGGCACACCAGAGATATTTCTATTAAAACAAGGACCAAGACTGTGTGTGGTGGTGCATGACTATAATCTCAGATACTTAGGAGGCTGATGCTGGAGGATCACAAGTTTAGAGCCAACCTGGCCAACTTTGGGAAACCTTGTCTCAAAATAAAATTTTTAAAGCTCTAGAGAGGAGGCATGTACAAGACCCTGGGTTCAATCCCCAATACTATAAAAAAAATAAAGTCAGATACAAAACATCAGAGAGCTTGATAATATTTTTATTATCTTAAATGATTCCTTGAGTCTTAATCAATCAAATATACATAAAA
This sequence comes from Muscardinus avellanarius, assembly GCF_963383645.1. NCBI lineage: Eukaryota > Metazoa > Chordata > Mammalia > Rodentia > Gliridae > Muscardinus > Muscardinus avellanarius. The sequence goes on along the minus strand of NC_137787.1, from coordinate 96,577,555 downwards.
TAAAATAATCAATATAAATGTAAAAAAAGGTCTGTATTTGAAAGTAATATATAATTGTCTTCTAAGAGAAAACAAAATTTAGAATTTGATGCTAGTTTTGTAAAATGGCTAGGAAAATCTAAAGACAATCTATAAGAATCATGCACTGTCAAAAACACATTTATGGGAAGTAATACTCTGATCATAGAGGCAGAAAATAAAATAGAAAAGGCCTAGGAATGCTCTTGAGATGTATGGATTCTACAAGAGGGGAAATCTGCTACCAAAGTTTACTGAGAGAAAAAATGAATAGTATATAAATTAAGGGGAAAAAAACAATATCAACCGTACTACTATGTACCAATATTTAATAAAAACATGCTTGAAGTAACTATAGGAAAAAATAATCGTATTTGTCTTTAGATTATACACTGGAGATCATTGTTTCAGTATATTACATTTTCCAATAAACACTTGTGTGTTACATTATTAAAAAGGAAAAAAAATTTTAAATTTGCACCCTGGGAAAATAAATAAATTGTTTTAAAAGGTATCCAGAAGTTGGGCGTGGTGGCGCATGCTTATAATCCCAGCACTCAGGAGGCTGAGACCAGAGAATCGTGGTTCGCGGACAGCCTCAGCTACTTAGTGAGGTCCTCTGCAACTCAGTGAGAACCGGTTTCAAAATAAAGAATTAAAAAAAGGGCAGGGGTGTAGCTCAGAGGTTGAATGCCCCTGGGTTCCATCCCCAGACCCGCAAAAAAAAAAAAAAAAAAAAAAAAAAAAAAAAAATTATGAAAAAAGTGTTCAGCTTCCTTAGTAATCAAGGGAAATATAAATCAAAACTACACTGAGATTTTACCTCACTCCAGTTAGAATGGTAATCATAAAGAATACAAACAAGCCAGGCACAGTGGTGCACTCATAATCCCAGTATTTGGGAGGCTGAGACAGGAAGGTTGCAAGTTCAAAGACATCTTCAACTACTTAGCAAGATCCTGTTTCCAAATAAAAAATAAAACTGGACTTAGAGTATAGCTCAGAGGTAGAATTTTCCTGGGTTCAGTCCCCAGGAACAAACATACACACCGCACACGCACGCATGCACACACACACACACACACACACACACACACACACACACCCACCACCACCAAAAAAAAAAAAAATAGTAAATGCAGCAAAGAAGGGGAAAGGAATATTGTTGGTGGGGTTGTAAATTAGTAAATCACTACGGAGATCACTATTAAGGTTCTTCAAAGGACTAGGAATAAGAATGGAACCTCCATATGGCCCAGTTATAACACCTCTGGTATATTTCCAAAAGAATTAAAGTCAGAATACCATAGTGGTATTTATAGCATGTTTATAGTAGCACAAGAGTCAAGTTATAGAACCAACTTAGGTGTCTTTCAACTGATGAATGGATGAAGAAAAAAAAAATATATATATATATATATACACACAATAGAATTTTACTTAGCCATAAAGAACAAAATCATGCCATTTTCAGAAAAATGGATAGTACTGGATAGCATCATATTAAGTGAGAAAATCCAGACTCAGAAAATCAAGAGTCATGTTTTCTATCATATGTTAAAGCTAGATAAAATTAGAAAAAAAATGAACCTCATGAAAATTAGGAGACCAATGGAGCAGTGAAGTAGGATCAGGGGAGGGAGGAAGAAAGGGAAAGAGGAGATATAGTGAAGAAAACAGACCAAACAGTGTTACATGATATACATATGGATAGATCATTATGAATCTCAACATCATGTACAATTTAACGACCAGTAAGGGCTGAGGATATACCATGTACCTCAGTGGTACAGCACTTGACTAGTATGCACAAGGCACAGAATTCCATCCCCAGCAACACACACACACACACACACACACACACACACACACACACACACAGCATCAATAACATTTTCTAATATAACTGTACCTGATTTTTTTGTGTGTGTGGTACTGGGGTTCCTGGAAACCCTTCTATCTCCGGGCTATACTCCCAGACCCATTTTATTTTATTTTTATTTGGAAACACAGTCTCTTAAGCCAGCGCGCCTGGCTTCGAACCAGCGCGATCCTCCTGTCTCCGCCTCCCAAGCGCAGGAATTACAAGCCTGCACCACCACGCCCAGCAACTGTACCTGATTTTTAAATCTTACATTTGCATGGTAAACATTTCCCATTTCAATGTATTAGTGTTTTGTATCTAAAGTGAGTCTTTCATAGATAGCACATATGTAGATCTTACTTTTTTATTGCTGTGTGTACACTGTAAATATTTTACATATGTTATTACATTATATAATTACTGATGTACTTGAATTTGAATATATGATCTCAATTTTTTTCTGTATTCTTTTCTGTTTTTCATTCTTCTTTTCTTCTTTCCTGATATTATGTTTTTTTGTTTGTTTGTCTGTGTTTCTACCTCCAAGGTATACCCTCAGCTCATTGTATTTTTATTTTGAAACAGGGTCTTACTAAGTTGCCAAGAGTCTTTCTATGTTGCTAAAGCTGTGCTTGAACCTGCAATCTTCCTGTCTCAGCCTCCCAAGTACTGAAAATACAGGTGTGTTCCACTATGTCCAGCTCTTTTTGTATTTTTGTAAAAACATCTTTCATATTCTATTTTTCTGTTTACTTTTTAGCTATATCTTTTTCATTTTTAATAGTTTTCCTAGACACTGCAATGTGTCCTCAACAAAAAAGATCACAACCCATTTTTAATTAATGTTGCATCATATTTGATATAAACTGTTTTAACTTCACTTGTCTTCCCCCTTCCTTTTTGCCAGTGTCGTCAGTTTATTTTTACTCACATCATAAGCCATACGTCACATTACAGTTGTTTTAAATGTCCATATCCTTTTTATAAATTAAAAGAAAAATGGAAAATGTTTCAATTTACCCACATACTAACTATTTCAATGGTCTTTCCTTACTCCTATAAATCTGAGTTACCATCCAATGCTCTTGTAGTTTGGCAGAGAGTTTGTGGATGAGTTAATGATTGATAACCAGAAAACTAAGCAATATACAAACAAACACATTTACTAACTCCAGGGAATCAAAAACCTTAGAGAAGTAACCACAATCAGAGTATGTTATGTAGCTCAGCTGAGAATAATGTTTATATGTTCCCATATCAATATAAGTACTGAATATTGTGGTAATGAAAAGTTGTGATTTCATACTCTTAACCTTTCTTAGTGTGACTTCAATAAAGTATATCTGAAGTTGAAAAATGAAAAAGTTGCCGGGTGTGGTGGCGCACCCTTGTAATCCCTGTGCTTGGGAGGCGGAGACAGGAGGATCGCACAGGTTCGAAGCCAGCTGTGCTGGCTTAAGAGAAGGATAAAAATATGTCTGGGAGTGTAGCCCGGAGGTAGAAGGGTTTCCAGGAACCCCAGTACCACCAAAAAAAAAAAAAAAAAAAAAAGTTAAATTAAAAAAATCAAGAAGTAGCCACATCAGTATCTGGAGTCTTCAGTGAGAGAGTTAAGCTCCAGGGGGAAGAATTGAAAGTTGGCAGGGTTTATCTGTGGGAAACAGGAAGTGACAGCAATGTAGGCAGTCCACTCTTTCTCAAAAGAAAGTTAACTTTACTGTTTTGACTTTGACTTTTTCTATTATGTACGCATACTACTCTGATAAGACATCAACAAATGAAAATTAATGTACTGGGACTATGCTAGTGGGCAGGAAAGCATGAGTATACAAAAGACAGGCCAATGAGTTGCATAAGAGTTCTGAATCCACGCAGTCAGACAGACGGCATTCAATAAAGTAAACTATCACTTTAAATAGAAAATGAATAGTTACTCGAGTTTATTTTAACAGGAGCACAGGAGTAGGACCAGAGTATAGGATGGCAGTTTTTAATGTTTGGTGGCTAGAAGCCGAGGGTGGTCTGGCTCTGTTTTCTGTGTGCAAGAGTCAGTGTGAGTATGTAAAGGAAGCAAAGAATCCAGTACTTTCACCTGAGGCTGAGCAATGGTGAGGATAGGAGGACTTCTTTATTCCTTTAAAAATTCCCATGAATGTTATTTCAGTTATTTTTGTTGTGTTCCTCCTTCTGAAATGTTTCTACCTTAAAGTGCCAGTTAGATGTCTTTCGGGCCCTGCAGAAGAAATTAGTAAAACTAGGAATAGTGTCTGGAAAGAGCTGCCTGGGCAGTGAAGGGCCCTCAGCCTAAACCACACCATTAGGACTTGGATCACCAACCAGCTGTATTTTCCTGCCACCGGCACACCCAGATTTAATTGCAGCTATTGGAAGCCAGTGTCGCTGAACTGAATCCTCCTCTGCTGACTAGCCTATGATTCTTGGGCAAATTATTTGTACTCTAAGTTTATTGCCTTGTCTTTAAAAATGTTGATAACTTTACTACCTTATCAGGATGCCCTGAGGGTTGGATGAGAAAGTGGGTGTGAAGGCAGCTATCAATCACTACTGGCATACCTGTGGGAAAACACTAGCTAAAGCAGAAAAGAGCTCTCCGTCACCCACCACCATGCTGGTTGATCAAACCAAGGCTCAGGAAAACACCGGGACTTCAGGAACTCCCTCTTAGTCAAGATGTTCACCTTTCATCGAGACCACTAGTAATCATATTTAAGGTTCTGAAACCCAAAGTGTGTAAAGAAAATTTAAAAAATGAACTAATATTTAAGTTAAGGAAAAAGGAGAAATTGTTGGAGGCAGGAAGATGAGAGTACTCATAGAAAACAATGCTGAGGTCATAACTTGAATTAACAGCCATGACCCTGGAGGTGTGGGTATACCCAACATTTCTAAACTATGCTCATATGGTGAAGAGGTAAAGGTGGATTTACCAGAAAACTAATAAAACTTCAGCTTTAAGGCCCATCAGTGCATAGATGAGCTCCTTCAAAAGCTGTGAGAGAATCTAGAGATGCAATTGCATATTCATATGTTCTCATGAAATATGCAAAATAAAATATTTTGACTGCAATTGATTAAGACTACTGCCTTGTCTGACTGCACCTTTCTGTTATTCTTCCCCTAGTGTTGGAGGGTGATGAAGTTTTGAGGCTCTCAGGAAACTGAGTTGAACATACATTTATGTTTTGTGGAATCTATGTATGTGAGACACAGAAATACTCCTGTATAGTTATAGCCAACTGTTCTCTGGTGTTAGCATGGCTTTCAGGAACAATCCTGCCCACCAGTTCATCTTCCCAGAACCATGTAAAAAAGTAGAGGGCTAGATGTTCTATCTTGATATAAACATGTCTGACTGTACCTGGATAATGATGGAGTAAAAATATTTGAAATGTATGGAGACAAATGGCCTATGGCAAAGCATTTCAACCCTCAGATATATAAAATCTCAAAAGGTAAATTTGTTTCTAATTAATACCAAGACCAACTAGAATATGTGTTCTGTAAGTATAAATGCAATAATATACCATATGTGTATTTTATATATACTATATGTTCATTTTTATAGAATTTATGCAAAATTTGATATGATTTTATATATGGTGAAATATATACATTTATATATTTACATTATATATTTACACTAATATATTTATATATATTTATAATATAAAACACTTATAAATTTATGTATTTATCCATTTGATGTTTTATATGTACCATATAACCAATTTTTATGGAATTTATATAAAATTTGTTAAAAATTTATTTGTGAGACACAGAACCTGTAGAAGTACTAACAACAAGCAGTACGACTTGGTGTATTTTTTTGTACTTTATGGATCCTTAAATAGCTCCTCTTTTTACAAAATTTTGAAGCTGAGATTTTTTTTAAACAGTACTGCAATTTTATTTGATTCAGACTAAATTTTGTTTCAAACATCTCTTTAGAGATATATTGCAAAATTTTCAAGATAAAGAAGAGTTCAAAGATCATTCAGCCAAAAGGAATTGTAGGAAGAAAAGTATGATATGGGTCAGACAATTAATAAAGACATTATATTGTAGCTGGGTATGGTGGCATGTGTTTGTAATGCCAGTACTTGGGAGGCTGAGACAGGAGGATATCACATTCAAGGCTAGTCTCAGCAACTTAGCAAGACAGACCTTCAGAGACTTAGAGAAATCTCATTTCAAACTAAAATAAAATAAAATAAAATAGGGTTGAGGATCTAGATCAGAGATAAAATGCCCCTGGTTACCAAAAAGAAAATGATGTTGTTTCCACTGATTATATTATGTGATATGTGATACTGTGGTATTTATTTTGCCTACTTTAAAAGTTTTTACAGTGGATTGTAATTTCTCATTTGGAACATATTCTCTTTTGTATATATGCCTTCATTGGTGCATTATAGTCTCACATCATAATGTAAATCATGTTGACAGTAACATACATGCACATAGCACTTGGTGCCTACCCTCCCCTGCTGCCTCCCCATTTCCCCCTTCACCATACAGAGTACTGAGATTGACAATGATATTTTCACATGAATTTTTCTAAGAAATTTTACATTAATAATTGTGTTCATTTTTATGTAAAGAGGCCCACTCAAATTGTATTGACTTCAAACATCATAAAACCTGCCACAGATAATGCAGGATAAAACCATTTTTCTGAAAAGGGACATTGGTTCACCCCTAACTCTGCAGAGTCTATCCAGTTAATCACTAAACCGGAACAAGTCATTCCACAGGCAAGACAACTCTCAGAAACTGACTGCTTTGCTTTTACTACCCAGGTATGTACTCTTAACTTACTGTAATGGATCAGCTGCACCCTAGAGCAGATGTTGACCAAAGCCTTTGGGTGTCCTTGTGCTTACTTTCTCTTTCAAATGAGCCTGAGAATTCTCAAGCCTTCCTGTTTTCTCCAAACAATTTGGAACAGTCAGGACATGGGACATTGAGATATCAAGAGAAAAGTTTATCCGCCTCCCAAGCTTGGGGATTACAAGCGTGCGCCACCACGCCCAACCATCTTTTTTTTTTTTTTTTTTTTTTGATGGAAGGTAATCCTAGGAAATCCCACTTATGCTTTCCTTATGCTTTCCATAGCACACTTGTAATCCCCGCGCTTGGGAGGCGGAGACAGAAGGATCGATCACACAGGTTCGAAGCCACCCTCAGCTATTTAGTGAGACTCTCAGCAACTTAGTGAGACCCTGTTTCCAAATAAAGTATAAAATAGGTCTGGGAGTATAGCCCAGAGGTATAAAAGCCCCTGGGTTCCACCCCCAGTAACACACACACACACACACACACACACACACACACACATAAATTGAGCTTGAATTGTTTATGAGATAAACACCAGATATACTTAGCTGCAGTTGACTATCCATGAAATAGTAACATTGTGAATACGCAAAGGTAATATTTAATTAAATTAATTAATTAATTTATTTATTTATTTGGTAGTACTGGGGTTCCTGGAAGCCCTTCTACCTCCAGGCTACACTCCCAGACCTATTTTTACATTATTTTAAAATTTGGAAACAGGGTCTCCTAAGCCAGCGGGCGCAGCTGGCTTTGAACCTGTGCGATCCTCCTGTCTCTGCCTCCCAAGCGGGGGGATTACAAGTGTGCGCCACCACGCCCGGCTTCAAAGGTAATATTTTAAATGCATATGCCTAAGAACTTGTTCAACTAATTTTGTGTTACTAGCCTTTGAAAGTCTCTATAAGCTTCGCTAGGTCTTATCATTAATTACACATTGAAAATTAGAAGCAAGAAGTCAACTAGGTTTTTATGATGGTATTTTTCCTTGTGAAATGTTAAAGAGTAAGCCAACCCAATAGACTGATTTGCAACAGGATGAGTTTTTGTTTAAGAAATGGTTGTCATCTGACATTCAGTAGTTTCTTATGATCTTTATTCCTAGTTTTAAAGTTATCAATCTTTTTCTTCCAAAGGGCAAATACTTTGATGTTTCACTGGGAGAAAAATTACTTTCAACACATAGATAACAAACAAAAATATGGGTGAGATCAAATTGATTTAAGGACCATCTAGTTATTTTAAATTTGGCTTGCATTTCTCTTAGCACAGCTGAAATAATCTGTCCCTTTAATATGTCTTATGTTCTGTTTCTCAGATCTCTGAAAATCATGTCAAACCAACTTTTCAGACTAGAAGCCACAGGAATGAAAAGCCACTGGAGCAGACAAAGTTGTAGCATCTTGTTAATCTGTGAGTTAAGTATTCTATTCACCTTCTGCCTGGATCAGACATCTGCTGATTTTAGAAAGATTCATTTCTTCCCTTCCTCTCAAAAATGTTTATTTTTTTATTTTTAGAAAGGTTTTTAAGTGATGGCTACATTTGTTTCTTTTGTTGCATTTGGCTTAAAATTTCTATCTTATGAGATATCTCTATCTCATTTACATTTAAATTTAGTGATTTTTCTGTCATCTTGGTCATTATTTATACCTCGTAGGGTTAAAAGTCTTCTTTGAATAGGATCAAGAGACTGTCTTCCCCAAATTGTTTCAGGTTAATGACTTTGTATGTAGTATTCACACCTGTTATTTTTTTTAGATGGTTCTCCCTTACTTCTTTTTGTGGCCCTCTTCTTTATTTCATCGTCATTCAAGAAAGTCTAGAAGAGTAAAATATCACCCACTAGTTCTCATCTTCTCTGATGGGACCCAAAAGAATCCCAGTCCATTTTGAAAAGATGACTGTGCTAGAGTTAAGATTTAAAATGTCCCCTAGACCTCACACATTAATCGAAGCAGCTATATTGGAAGGCCATAATGCTCTGAGGACCTATAGTTGTGGCTCCTGCATGGAAGCCAGCCTAACATGGACTGAAATCTGTGGAACCATGAACAAATAAACTTCTTACACTAAGTTTTGTGTGTCAGATATCTGGGTCATGGCAGTGAGAATGCAGACAGCTGCTGAAGCCATTAGGCAAAAGAACAGCTTCTGCCTAGAGACCACTGGGATGTGATCTGGGTTGGAGTCAATGGTTGAATGAGAACAGCACACTTACTAAGAAAAGGAGGCTTGGTGAGCCACTTGCTTAAGACTGATAGAAGTGATTGATCTCATGACCTTAGGGAAAGAAAGGAGTCATTGGAGTCAGCTGGATGGGACTTATCTCTGCGCCTGGGAGAAGTACCTGCAGCTCCAATCCTGCTCAAGATGTCATTTTTGAAAATATTCACTCAGAGTGCAGAAAAAAGTCTTCCATAAGACTTTGGAAGAGCTCACACATCACTCCTATACTCTGAGCTTGAGATCCAACCTACATTTTTATTTCTGTATAATCTACATTCCTCACGTAGTCTTCCAAATATTTTGTAATGATTTGTCTCTAAAGTCTCCCTGCCCTTTACTCAGCCACCAGGGAAATATCTTCAGAGACCCATGTGGTAGCATTTTGTGTGTAACTTATCTCTGCTTCTAGTATACTCAGTGTACATCTGTACCTGCATTTTATTCTATTTTTACTAGGGATAAAACCCAGGACTTTACATAAGCTAAGCAAGCACTCTGCCACTGATATATACCCCAGCTCTTTTTTGTTGTTATTTAATGAGTATAAGATTTTATTTTTATGGAAGTGAACATATATGTTTATCCATCTTTTTTTCAATGGCTTTTGGACTCTGAGTCATGGATAGAAAGTTCTTAATCAAAGGTCATAAATATATATTTTGCTTAGGTTTTACTTCTAATGCCTTTATATATTTTTTAAAATATTCAATTATAGCCAGGCATGGTGGCACATGCTTGTAATCCCAGCATTTGGGAGGCTGAGACAGGAGAATCGCGGTTCGAGGACAGCCTCGGATACTTAGTGAGCCTTTTGCAACTCAGTGACACTCTGTTTTCAAATAAAGAATAAAAAAGTAGGGTTGAGGGTTTAGCTTGATGTAGAATGCTCCAGGATTCCATGCTCAGTATTGCAAAAAAAAAAAAATCAGTTATTTGACATGTATGAAACTTTTCTTATGATAATGATATAGTTTGGGATGTACTCTGGGTCCTTTTCTCAGCTCAGTATAGAATAAAAAGCCAGAAAACCTGATTGTGCTGCTAAAGTAGGATGTCTTAGAGTGACAGGAGAGCACCTCATACACAGAGAAGAATGAGGTGGATAGTGTGCGCAGAAGCAAGGCACTGCCACCCCTTGGCTCCCAGTCTTATATTTAGTCGGGCTTCCTTATCTTCACAAAAACAGGACAATCTGGTCTGACATCACCAAACAGATTATCATAAATAGGATATAGCTTAGTCAGCTGAGGGGATACATGATGTTTCCAAATTCCCCTTTAAATCCTCATGCCTGTGACTTTCTAGATCTCAGTGTGTCCATCTATCTTATTTTTGTTGCTATGCCAGTAGCCTGCCTATCCTGCAGTAGCAAGCACAGGAATCATCTACCTTCTCAATAGGATGTGAGGTTTGGTTCATCATTGTTTCTTTAGGTGGACATCGGGCTTTTCCTGCATCACTTCCTGAACCTTCAGCTTATCAGCCCGGTCAGGTGCTATTTCAGGTGCCACTTTTATACAGGTCTCTCTTTGTTGTTGTTGTTTTTGTTTTTATATTGGCCATTCTCCCTACTTTTGCACCCATACCACACTGTTTATTATGGAGAACTTATCACCAGTTTTATTTTATTTTTTTTTAGTGGTACTGGGGATGGAACCCTTCTACCTCTGGGCTACACTCCCAGACCTATTTTATATTTTATTTGGAAACAGGGTCTCTTAAGCCAGCACGGCTGGCTTTGAACCTTGCGATTCTCCGTCTCTGCCTCCCAAGCTCGGGGATTACAAGCGTGGGCCACCACGCCTGGCTTCACCTGTTTTATTTATTTATTTATTTATTTGCGGGTTTGGGGATGGGACCCAGGGACATTCGACCTCTGAGCTATACCCCCTGCCCTATTTTTTATTCTTTATTTTGAAACCAGGTCTCACTGAGTTGCAGAGGGCCTCACTAAGTAGCTGAGGCTGTCCGAGAACCGCGATCCTCCAGTCTCAGCCTCCCGTGAATGCTGGGATTACAAGCGTGCGCCACCATGCCCAGCTTCACCTGTTTTAATATCTGGCCCAAGACCTTTTTCTCCTCCACTTCCAAAACAATTTTGCATCTTATTGGTGCACTGTAATTACACCTCATAGTGAGAGTCAAAGTGTTAACATATGTACGTGACCTCACTTGCTGTGTTTCCCTCCCTGCCCCACCACTGCCCTCTGTCCTTCCTCCCTGTACATGCTAGTGAAAGTGTTACTGAAACCTCCATGATACCTTTCTCAATGAATGTTTCTAATTTTTAGTTTGCCAAGCTCCTTCTCATGTTATTTTTTCCATGTATGTGCTCATGTACTGGGGCCCATGACAACTGTCCCCCGCTAGGCCTCATTTCTTAAAGGCTCCATCACCCCAATACTGCCATACTGGGGAACAAGCTTCCAGCAAAGAAAGCTCTGGGGAACAAATAACATCGAAACCATAACATTGATTTTTTAAAAAGAATACCTGGGCCAAGCATGGTGGCGCACGCTTGCAATCCCCACTCTTGGGAGGCAGAGACAGGAGGATCGCACAGGTTCAAAGCCAGCTGTGCTGGCTTAAGAGACCCTGTTTCCAAATAAAAAAAAAAAAATTATAAAATAGGTCTGGGAGTGTAGCCCGGAAGTAGAAGGGTTTCCAGGAACCCCAGTAGAGAGAGCGAACACCTAGTTGGTATTTGGAAGATTATCTTACTAAATTAATTTAAGGAAAACTGATATCTTCGTGACACTGAATTTTCCACTCAAGAATATCTTCTTATTTGCCAGGCGTGTTGACGCATGCTTTTAATCCCCGTGCTTGGGAGGTGGAGACAGGAGGATCCCGCAGGTTCGAAACCAGCCGCACAGGCTTAAGAGACCCTGTTTCCAAATAAAAAATATAAAAAATAGGTCTGGGAGTGTAGCCCGGAGGTAGAAGGGTTTCCAGGAACCCCAGTACCACCAAAAAAAAAAAAAAAAAGAATATCTTATTTGATAGCTTCTCTTGTGTCATAAAATGTTTGTTTCATATAAGAATTACACAATTATTATCCCCGACAATTATACCTTTTTTACTGCAATTATAAGTACCTTTTGCTTTTTCTCATTACGTTTCCTGACTTGTTTCTGGTATACAATAAATTTATTTATTTCTGTACATTAATTTTCTACTCTGTTACCTTTTTGAATTCTTTTACTACTTGTAGTGGATTTCTAGTTGCTTTTTTATTTTTTAAGAATAACATATCTGTAAATAGTGACAATTTTAGCTCCTTTCTGTGTTATATAAGCAATATATGATGTACGATTATTATATAAAAAGGCTATATAATGCAGAATTATTTTGAATCGCAAACAGCAATCTTTCCTAATTTCTCAATCAAATATATTTTCCAAATGTAACTCTATTTATCTAAAGCTTTCTCTGCATATTTCCATAGGGATGTATATAAAACAATACATAGTTTTCTATTTTCATATTTGTGATATACTTTACATACTATTTTTATATAACCATCTTTTCAGATATATTTTGAAATAACCACAAACCTACAGAGAAGCTGCAAGTACAAAACAAAGAACTTACTTTCCTGAACCTTTCAAGATTATATTACTAATCTGACACTAGAAAACCTTGAACACTTTAGTGTAGATTTTCTACAGGCGAAGATATTATTCAATAGAATAATCCAAATTAGGCAATCTCAATCTACATCATTAAAGCCATCTATATTATTGAAGTCAGAGAAACAAGATTAATAGAATAAATGCATATATACAGAGATTTATTATAAAGTACTGGCTACTTTATCATACACCACACCAATGTGGAAGCTGAGACCCATGATCTGTGAAGCCAGTGATGTCCTTAGATGTAGTTTGAGGACCTGAGAGCCAAGAGCTGCTGGTGTGGATTCCAGCCTGAGTCTGAAGGCTTGAGAACCAGGACCACCCAGGGCAAAAGATCAAGGTCCCAGTTCAAGCAGATGCTGCGCAGTGAATTTAACTCCTTTCTGTCTCTGATTCCATATAGGGCCTCAACAGATTGATGAGGCCCACTTACCTGGGAAAGAGCCATCTGCTTTGCTCTATTTGTGAATTCAAATGCATATCTTTCAGGACCATGCTCACAAACACATGTGTATTAGCCAGTTTTTCATTATTATAACAAAACACTGAGGCATGTAGCCACAGCACCCAGACAAGAGGGGTTAATTTAGCTCACAGTTTTGGAGGTTGGAGGGCAGGGCATGGCGCTTCTTTTGGCTAAGTTCTGCAAAGGGCCCTCTGGACTATGTATGTCTCATCATGGCAGATGGCCACAGTTAGAGTACTTATGGGAGCTAGTGATCAGATGACCACATAGAAAACAAGAGTGGGTATGGCCAGGATCAGGCTTATTTGACAATCATCTTATGAGAACTAACCAGGGACCAGGAGACATACCTGAATCCCTTTTGCAGGCATGCCGCCAATTGACCTCAGCACTTCCACTAGGCCATTTTAGTCTTAAAGTTTCCATCCCTTCCCAGTACTGACACTCTGGTACCTAAGCCCCCACCACAAGAAACTCTGTAGGGAAAAACAAAATCCAAACCACACCAAGAAATAGTGTGTAATATATCTGGTCAACCCATGGCCCTGTCAAGTTTATACATAAAATTGACCATGACGTCATCTAACTTGAGACCCTGTTCACATTTCAACAATATCTCAATATTCTTTATGGCAAAAGGGTCCAGTTCAGTATCACCTGTTGCATTTAGTTATAATCTCTTTAGTGTCCCTTGACTTTTTCATGACCTTGGCACTTTAGAAGATTACTGGCAACTGGGTGTGGTGGTACACTTCTGTAACCCCAGTACTTGGAAGGCTGAGTCAGGAGGATCACAGATTTAAAACCACCTCAGCAATTTAGCAAGGCCCTATTTCAAAATAAAAAAATAAAATCAGACTGCGAGTATAGCTCAGAGGTAGAATGGGGGAAAAAAAGGACTACTGGCCAATTATTTTGTAGAATGTTTCTTAATGTGGGTTGTAGTTTTTTTTTTTTTTTTTTTTTTTTGTGTGTGTGTGTGTGTGGTACTGGGGATGGAACCCTTCTACCTCCAGGCTACACTCCCACATCTATTTTATATTTTATTTGGAAAGAGGGTCTCTTAAGTCAGCGTGGCTGGCTTCGAACTTTCACAATCCTCCTGTCTCTGCCTCCCAAGCACGGGATTACAAGCGTGTGCCAGCATGCCTGGTGGGTTGTAGTTTTTTTTACCTCATGACTAAATTCAAGATACACAAAGAACGAGCTCACAGGCAGGAATATCACACACAGGCAGGTCTGTGTTCTTAGTGCATCTTCTCTGGTGGCACATATCTGCCATTTGTCCCATCACTAATATACTTTTGACTGTTTTATTAAGGTTATAGTGTTCTAAGCTGAGTGTAGTGTTCAGTGGACAAACATGTCAAACTGGTCTAGTGCTTAGAAATTTAATATATATATAATGTATATATATTATATGCCTATAATATATATAAATATATATTCTGTCTTATTTTTATGCTTGTACACTTAATTGTTTAATACCTGATATAGTTTATTTGACATACTACCTTTTTCATATCAGTGATTACTTTTGAATTTTGTTATTTCTTGTAAGTCAGTTATATTACGTATTGGGAAACTGTCCCCAGGGATCTTTGTTAGACCCCTGGAAATAATTTACCGAAAACTCCCCAAAGAAACAAAAAAAACCCAGAAAAACAGAAGAACACAGAAAAACAGAAAAAGAGGAAAAGATAAAAATACAGAAAATAGAAATACAGAAAATAGTTACATCCCCATGCCAGAATGGCATGGGGGAGAGGGTGGTCCGGGCCAATTCACCACCCCCAAGATACGGCATGTGAACTGGACTTTTAATACCCATGACCTCCATCTTGTTTATGTAATTCTGACGTAGTGAACTTCCCTGTAAGGTACCTCCCCCAGCAAGGTGTGGAAAGGTGTCTCCTTTCAGGAAGGTCAAGCCCTCCTCCTGTCCTTCCTAGCTAGCTTATCTAATCCTGTAGATCTGTCTTTAGATAGAGAAAGGCCTAGTTCTCCTCTCCTATTGACTTGCTAATTACATGTAGCTAAGTCAATCTAAGTTTCAGTAGCTGTTTGCTTCCGGACCAAAGCCAAGCCTTTCTCTCTCCAGGTCTGCCGGTATTTTAACACAATTATTTTTGAAATATATTAATGATCAGAGCTTTCTCAAATCTTCCTAGGCCATTCCCAATCCTGGTACAGGTTACATAATTACCTAATATAAGAACTGATATAAACAGTCATTCCCAACAATAATTTACTCGAAAGGTATTTTATACTATTATACTTCCTCTTTGTTTCCCTACAATCCTAGTGAGGAGATAGAAAGGAAATAGGCAGATAGGGAAAAGGCCTCCGGTAGAAAAAAAACATTAATTTCCTGAGGGACAACGAATACTAATTAACTTCTTAGGCTCCTAAAAGAGATCAGCTCTTCCAAGGTTCAGAGATAAGAAGGACCAAAGCTTCACAAAACCATCTGTTTACTAATCAACAAACCCAGGAGACATCACTGGAGCAAGTCTGATACTCCTACTGAAAGGAGACTCTTCAAAGGACATGAAAATACCCTATGCATATTCTGAGAGCTGCTTCCCAGAAACCCCAGAATCCCAAACTCCAACCAACAGAGGACATGCTGACATATATAAACCCCTAGTGCAGCCACCAAGACGGTTTTAACCACTCTGGGAACCCCTCCCCTTTGGGGAGCTTTTCTCTCTCTCTCGCAGGGTCGCATTAGCTTTGAGAGAAGGTGGAGTGCAACTGAAAACACGTGGCCTGGGCTACACTTGGGTAGTGACCTGAAGGCCTCTGCTGGACATCAAGACCGACCAGGGCCCCTAGGGGTGACCCGCACTTCCTTTCTGGCAGATCGTGTGGACTCTGGGAGAAAGCAGCTTGCAACTGAAGGCATTTGGCTTGGGCTACCCTCAAGTATTGTCCTGAAGGCAGCTGCTGGACTTTAGAGTTTCGACAGCCCCTTTGGGGTGTTTGGCCACTTTTCCCTATTCCCTGCTGTTTCCAATAAACCTTTTACTCCCCTTCCTGCGGTCTGCGGGTGTCATTCTTTGCTCACTGTAGACAAGAATCCGGTAAGGAAACACTGAGTTTCTTCTCAAGAAACCCCCTGTTTCACTAGCTTATTTAAATGCACACCCACATATGTATATATTCTACTTTATATATATTCTAATTATAAAATGTTTAGAGATGTTGAGGACAATGCTCATATCTTTCCACAGTAACATGACTATGTAATAAATTATTTGGAGATGTGTCAGGAATGGTATATTTTTAGAAAAACCACAATATACTCAATAACTGTTCAACCTACAACAAGTACTTTGAATTGACTTGAACTACTGACATTTTTTCATAACTTCTGAAAATAATACTGTTCTGAGAGCTAAATCTTTCTGTGATGAAACAGTTAATGACATTGCTAATGTGCTTTCTGGGAAGAACTTGCTCTTTTGAACTCAGTACACCCCTTTGAGGTGGCAGTGAGTAGAAAGCTCTGTTCCCATGAGGAGGTGGCATGAGTAGTTGGTATCCATTGTTCAGGAAAGACATGGGCATGTGGTGGTGGCTGAAAAGTACTTTCTCTGGCCTTTAACTCTTTTCCTGAGCCACCTTGGGTAGAATTAGAATGCTTAGATCATCATCTCTCTTAAGATGTTGATTGCACCTTAGTATATACTATTATTCAAAGATAAAATCTCTACTTTGTCTACTAAAACTTCCTCTTGGGGACAGAAACCATCTTTGTTTTTGTAGATGCCAGTGTGCCTGGTCCTCTGAGTTAGCACTTGGGAGGTATCCTGACAAGGCCTTCAGAAGACAGGGAGAGAGAAAATGCTAGAGATGAGGACCCATGTGATTCTCCACTTCTGGAGAAAGGTATGGCTTTTTTTTTTTTTTTTTCTGTTATGGGTATTGAACTCAGGAGTGTTCTACCTCCAAGCTATAACCCTACCATTATTTTATTATTTATTTATTTTTGTAGGTCTGGGGGTGGAACCCAGGGGCATTCTACCTTCCAGCTATACCCCCTGCCCTATTTTTTTTATTCCTTATTTTGAAACCAGATCTCACTGAATTGCAGAGGGCCTCACTAAGTAGCTGAAGCTGTCCGCGAACCACGATCCTCCGGTCTCAGCCTACTGAATGCTGGGATTACAAGCATGCGCCACCATGCCCAGCTTTTAATTTTATAGGACCTCACTAAGTTGCTAAGGCTGGGTGTGAACCCAGGACCTTCCTGTCTCAGCCTCCTGAGTACTGGAATTACTAGCATGTGCCATCACACCCAGCTGTGTGTGGCCTGTTGGATGATGCATTTGGCTCCAGAGAATGCCCAGTCTGAATCTTTTTTTTTTTTTTTTTTTTTGCAGGTCTGGGGATGGAACCCAGAGGCATTTGACCTCCGAGCTACAAGCCCTGCCCTATTTTTTATTCTTTATTTTGAAACAGGGTCTCACTGAGTTGTGGAGGGCCTCATTAAGTAGATGAGGCTTCCTACGAACCGTGATCCTCCGGTCTCAGCCTCCCGAATGCTGGGATTACAAGCATGCACCACCACGCCCGGCTTCTGAATCCTTTTAAACAAACAGTGTGGTTGTCAAAGGAAGTTCTTGTGGGCTGGCAATGGAAGTGCCACGTTCAAAAAGCAGTCGAGAGGCAAGTATTCCAATTCTCTCTGCTCAGGAGCCCCAACCTGGCCAGGGGGTGTCAGGAGTAGCTCTGTGCCACCTGTGAGTCAAATCTGGGGGGAGAAGCTCTCCAAGACTGGCTCCATCTGCTTCACTCCAGATTGCTGCCTGGCTTCCTTTAAATTCAGGCTCCTCAGCTAAATAAATGATGAATTCCAGGTTTATGCATATGGTCTTTCCCCACTAAGCTCTAATCTCCATGAAATGCCTGAAGAAAAATTTAAAGCACTGAATTAGAGGGAGGAAAAAGAATGACGTGTCCCAAATGGATCTTCATAAAAACCAGTTGGATGCCCAGGCAGATTATATATTTTCTCCACCCATCCTACTGAATGAATTTAATTTGTAAATTAGGGGGAATAGGTGAACCAAATAGCAATTTTTTATTTAGCATGCAGGTGGCAGGTGAAATATATGCTCAAAAAAATCTTCAGTTCTAAGAACCAGATGATCAACCCACAAGGCAAGTTTCGTCTGTGAATGAAGTATCCATGTGTGTCCAAAGCTGTGTGCAAACAGCAGAACACACCCATCTGTGGCTGTGATGGTGCTGTATTTTTAGCTATTAAGACTTTTCATGATGGCATTAATAAACACATTTCTGGGTAGGCAACTTAAGCTATTAAGCACTTTGTTTTTCTATTCTACCCAAAGATTCCTTCCTTCCTTCCTTCCTTCCTTCCTTCCTTCCTTCCTTCCTTCCTTCCTTCCTTCCTTCCTTCCTTCTTTCCTCCTTCTTTCTGTCTCCCTCTCCCTCCCTCCCTTCCTCCTTCCCTTTCACCATTTCTTCCTTCTGTATAGCCCAGTGCAGATCTATGGGAAGACTATGAGGAGAAAAACACAAGAGTTCCTACTCCTGAGGACACATTTCAGCCTGGGAAAGTTCAGTTTCTAAGGACATACATAGCCAAATCCAATAAAAATTTATCAGATTCTTTTCATATCTAAACATTCTATGGCTTCATAGAGGAAATGAAATTTATGAAAATTTATAAACTGAATTTTATGAAAAATTAAAAGCATTACACCAGCAACTTTATTATCACCATTCCTAAACCTGAAAGAACTGAAAATCAAGTTGAATTTGGAAATGATTCATGGTCCTGGTCTTTAGAAAGAAAAAGTTACAGTGTGTTACAGTATAGATTTTTAGAGAGGCACTTCTCACTTATGAAAAATTACTTATTGCTCATTATCTATATATACCTGGATTCCTTAAGTAGATTTGTATACATTTTTGGTACCATTTGGATATAGTTAGTGGTGATTTGGCTATGGCCTTCCCAAAATGCTCCCTTGAATAAAACTATGACAGAAAAAGTCATGAATGCCGGACTTGGTGGCACACCCTTGTAATCCTAGTACTTGGGAGGCTGAGGCTGAAGCAGGAAGACTATGTTCAAGGACATCTTCAGGAAGCAGTGAGACTCTCATCAACCTAGCAAGACCCTGTTTTCAAATAAGAAATAAAATCAGTCTGGCCGGGCGTGGTGGTGCACACTTGTAATCCCCGTGCTTGTGAGGCTGAGACAGGAGGATCGCTCAGGTTTGAAGCCAGCTGTGCTGGCTTAAGAGACCCTGTTTCCAAAAATAAAAATGTATAAAATAGATCTGGGAGTGTAATCTGGAGGTAGAAGGGCTTCCAGGAACCCCAATACCACACACAAAAAAATCAGTCTGAATGTGTATCTTGGAGGTAGAATGCTTCTTTTTTAAAAAATTTTTTATTGGCGCATTATATTCATACATCATATTGGGATAAAAAAACTTGTGTGGACATACATGTCCACATCACCCATTTATCTCCTACCCAATTCCCACCCCATTCCCTCCCCATCCCTCCTTCCCTTGCTTGACTTAGTGGTTGACTTCGATATGTTCAAGTACATTGTGTGTTTTAGAGAATTTCCTTCTTCCTCTCTTCCATCCCCTCATTTAAGTTGTCTTGTTTGCTCCTCTATAGGATTTCCTTTTTCATCTAGAGTCCCTCCTATGACCCATTTCTCCTTAGCTTTCAAATATTAGGGAAAGCATCCGATTTCTTATTTTTTGTGATTGACTAATCTCACTTAGCATAATGTCCTCCAGTTCCATTTATTTCCCTAAAAAATGATGTAATTGAGGTTTTTTTTTTTAATAGCTGTGTACATATCCCACAGTTTTGAGATCCATTTATCTGTTGATGGACATCTTGGCTGGTTCCATAGTTTGGCTATGGTGAATTGTACAGCATTAGTTTGGTAGTTTGGCATGAAAAAATGCTCAACATCACTGGCAATCAGAGAGATGCAAATCAAAACTACCCTGAGATTTCACCTAACTCCAACTAGAATGACAATCATTCAAAACAGAAGCAACAACAAATGCTGGCAAGGGTGCGGAGAAGTGGGAACTCTAAAACATTGTTGGTGGAATTGCAAATTAGTACAACCACTTTAGAAAACAGTATGGCGAATCCTCAGAAGAATGGGAAGAAATCTACCATTTGATTCAGCAATACCACTTCTGAGTATCTACCTAAAAGAAGGTAGAATGCTTCTTGGTTCAATTCCCAGTATCACAAAAAAAAAAAAAAAGAAAAGAAAAGAAAAGAAAAAGTCACAAATGATTTTGATATAAATATAAACTAATAAGTCTGGAAGGCAGTTTGGCAATTGCCATTAAGATATTAAAAAGTGATTTTGTTTGTAACCTACCAATTCAAATACTTTTTATCAGTTCTTTATAATCAATGTACACACCAAGATAAATTTATAAGGTTATTTCATCTAGCATTTTATACTAGCAACAAATATAAATGAGCTAAATTCCAGTGAGTAGGGGAATAGATAAAATGCTGGATCCTTGAAAATTCTAAGGCAGATCTAGAATTTTAGATGTAAAAATATCTCAAGACACATTGCTTAGTTTTTTTTTTTTAAAAAAAAAAAAAAAAAAAAAGCAAGGTAAGGCCAGGCATGGTGGCGCATGCTTGTAATACCAGCGCTTGGGAGGTGGAGACAGGAGGATCACGCAGGTTAGAAGCCAGCCTCCCTGGCTTAAGAGACCCTGTTTCCAAATAAAAAATATATTTAAAAAAATAGGTCTGGGAGTGTAGCCTAG
Source organism: Muscardinus avellanarius (assembly GCF_963383645.1). NCBI lineage: Eukaryota > Metazoa > Chordata > Mammalia > Rodentia > Gliridae > Muscardinus > Muscardinus avellanarius. The sequence goes on along the minus strand of NC_137787.1, from coordinate 96,556,675 downwards.
AGGTAGAAGGGTTTCCAGGAACCCCAGTACCACACACATACACACACACACACACACACACACACACACACACACACACACAAAAGCAAGTTAAAGAATAATACATAATCTTAACTTAGTTTATAGGAAGGAAAAATACACATTTTTATGTCCATGAAGCTCCATCTAGCACTTCCCTGGGAAAGAAATAAGGTCCTGGTGGAAGGCAAAAAAGATCTTAGCTTTTTGTTTATATAGTTTTGTGTGTCTTGTTTTCTTTTATTACTCTTGTCTCTATTTCTATTTTAAGAACTAAATTATAGGAAATGGAATAATAATTGCTGTTATCTTGCTCCATTAAATTAAATGCCAGGCAACACAATGGTTAAGAACATGAACTTTCCTGTCAGAGCAGTCTGTGATCTGGATCTAATTCTAACATTTGCCAGCGTTGTGATTTTGTATAGAGTAACTTCCCTGAGTCTTCACTTTTGCATCTGTATAATGAGTATAATAGCATCTAAGAGATAACATGAATAAGGTGTGTGGCACAATGTTTAGTGCATGGGATTCTTGAACAAGTAATAGCTGACTTTCTTCCTTTATATTTTTATTTACATTGCCATCATCGATTTTATAAAATGATTTAAATTGAGGTATATGCATAGACTTTTAAAAAAAATCACAGTCTGCTATGTATATTTTTTGTGTATGTACATGCATTGTTTAGAGGTTTTAGTTTATGTGTATCATCAAAATGGTCACTTCTGTCTAGCAAATTCCTACGATGCAGATCCTGTGATCCAGTCAGCTATACTGAAGAGAGTCCCAGGGTGTTTGACTATTTGCAGTATCCTCCTAAGCTGTGGTCAAGATGGACTTTTGCTCTGTGCTCTGTACGATAGAGGGTCCTCATACTAAGTCCCCAAGATGGCAACTTCATACCCTCTATCCTTGTTGTAATAGTTGACTATGAGGATTTGGGGGTTGAATCCATGCCAGCCTTGAAATCAGGCACTAATTTGGAGTTGGAGGAGGATTTGGATAGCAATAGTACTTAGAAAAGAGAAAGAATAAATTAACTAATTTATCCAATCTTTTGTCTCTGATATGAATATACTAGATTATTGCCTAACAAAGTATCTTTTTGTAGTAGCAACTATTTTCTTATTTCTCCTTTGTTCCAAGTTGTGATTCAGGAATGACCTATGAATTAGTGCTACATTCACTACAGTGCACATGGTGACCAAGGAATATTCTGTAATATAAAATAATCCAAATAAATATATATGTGTATTTGTAAACACACACCCACACATATGCACACACACATGCACATATGGGTCATGTCAAAAACTTGACATGGTGACACACACCTGTAATCCCAGTACTTGGGAGGCTGAGACAGGAGAATGGCTGGTTCAAGGATGGCCACAGTAATGTAGCAAGATTCTAGGCAACCCAGTGAGATCTTATTTCAAAGTAAAAAGTAAAAAGAGCTGGGAGTGTAGCTCCAAGGTAGGATGCTCAATCCACATACATATAAACAAAAAGAAATTGATGTCTTCTTTACATTGGCAACCATAAAGACATTGAAAACTAGAATTGTTAAGTTTTAATTCTATGAAACATCTAAAATTAATAAAGTAAAAATTAAAATAGCTTTTTGAAATAAAGATTTTCAGCAATAAACCAATGACAGCAATGTTAAAAAGATATGCAATGAAAAGGGTATGCAAGCCAGAGTTTGTCCCAAATCCATCCTTTTTACCTGCCATGCTTTTGTGAAATTCTTTTGTACCTGATATTAGGAGGCGTGGCCCTCAGCCCTTAGCAATGACATTTTTAGGTACAATACATAGGTTATATATAATATTTTTGGTTTTGTCAAAATATGAAGCATTCGGTGAAATCTCCTAGCCACTCTTAGATACATAAAAGAATATGAGATGCACTAGGAGAATTAAACAAAAGACCTCAAAAAGATCATTGTATTCATCACAGAAAGCCAAACTAATTTATAGTTTGTCAGTTATTTGGTGTAAGCTGATAAATGCTATTAATAATGCCATCAAAAATTAAAAGTTGAGAAAAAAGAAGCAATAATAAATAGAAATAATCCTGAAACCCATTTTCTGGCTAGTTTAGATTAAGATATTTTTCTGATTAAAGAAAAATTTAAAATATTTTACAGCATTGCTATTTTCAGTTTTCTTTATAGTCATCCCAATATTGACATATTTGAAATAAAAACTTAATAATGACTCTAGATGCTACTTTAAAAAATGGGAAAGCCTGGCATGGTGTAACACACCTGTAATCTCAGTACTTGGGAGAGTGAGACAGTAGCATTCCAAGTTCTATACTAGCCTCAGCTATAGTAAGACTCTCAGCAATCTATCAAGACCCTGTTCCAAAATAAAATTAAAAACAGGCTGGTAGTGTAGTTTGTATGTAGAAAGTCCCTGGGTTCAATCCCCAGTATAAAAAAAAAAGAAAAAGAAAGAACTATGATATGTGACAATAATTTTTATGATGAAATAAAATATAACTTTTTCTGTGCCAGTGATAATTGGTATAAACAAATTATAATGTTTGAACATGATATACAATATTAATGGTTTATATCTGAATCTAGGTATTGCTTAATTACCAATTATTCTTCCCACTGCAAAAAAAGTTTTTCAGGATTAAAATTCATAAAAACTACCTACCAACAATAATCACTCAAGAAGTTTGGTCTAATTCAGCAATATTGTTAATAAAACATAAATTATGTAAAGAGCTTGATAACAACATAATTACTACATTTTAAAAAATTAAGTCAAGAAAACTAAGTACTATAGAAAAATATATGATAATTTATGAATTATGTATGTCCCATTTTACTGCTCATCCTAACATCACCACTCCTCCAACAAAACACCCAGGCAGATCACCTTAAATGTTTTTTGCCAACTTTTAGTAAAATCAAAACCATAGCTTTTCAATTTAAAATTTTTTTGTGGTAATGAAGTGAACTTGTCAAAACAGAATAAGAGAGCTGGGTGTGGTGGCATTTGGGAGGCTGAGACAGGAGGATCATGGTCCATGGCCAGCCTCAGCTACTTAGTGAGGCCCTTTGCAACTCAGTGAGACCCTGTTTCAAAATAAAGAATAAAAAAATAGGGCTGGGAGTGTAGCCCAGAGGTAGAATACCCCTGAGTTCCATCCCCAGTATTATAGAGAGGGGGGGAGGAGAAGGGGGAGGGAGAGGGGGAGGGGGAGAGGGAGAGGGAGAGGGAGAAAGAGAGTACACATATTTTACTTAACATCTTGTAGCATTAAATAAAACCTTGGAGCCAGGTGTGGTGGCACATGTTTGTAGTTCTGCGCTTGAGAGGCAGAGACAGGAGGATCGCACAGGTTCGATGCCAGCCTCATATACTTAGCAAGGCTCTTAGCAACTTAGTGAGACCCTGTTTCCAAATAAAACATAAAATAGGTCTGGGAGTACAGCCTGGAGGTAGAAAGCCTCTGGGTTCCACCCACAGTAACACACACACACACACACACACACACACACACACACACACATACACACAATTAAATAAATAAAATGAAAAAAATAAAACCTTGGAATAATTAGGCAAATGCTATGTGCATCTCCATTTGTCTTATCCTGAGCCCTGTAAATACGAGGCTGGTGTGTTGTGATGATGTTGGTGACCTCCTGTGCACGTACACTTACCAGATGACTCCAAGTGTCATAAGTTTTTATGACAGTTGAATTAAGGTACCCTACAGAGGAAGTGAGAAGGTTGAGAATACAGACAGTATTTCAAGTCTTTGGTCTTGACTCATGACAGTCTAAGAATTAAAAAAACAAACAAACACCCTTTTCTTTATATTCACTTGTATGTTTCCTACTTGTTTCTTTCTTTCTTTTTTATTTGGTGGTACTAGGGGTAGAACCCAGAGGCTTTCTACCTCCGGGCTATACTCCCAGACCCATTTTATATTTTATTTGGAAACAGGGTCTCACTAAGTTGCTGAGAGCCTCACTCAGTACCTACTTAGTACCTCCCAGGTAGATGATGTTGCTACTATTCCTGGCCTTGCACTTCGGAAGAATCATGCACAGGATTAGAGCCGCAGCGACACTTCCTGACATGTTCCTGGTACCGCCCTGTCTTAATTAATTAGACTGGAGTGGACATGGTTGACTCCTGGTTCCTTCCAACTCCACCCTTGTGCAAGACAGCAGCGACCTTGGGCAGCAGCTGCTCTTGGTCGCAGAAAGACGGCTACCTTGGCACTCAGTCATCACTGGAGAGAACAGGCTGTTGGCCCAGTGTCTATTTTCACCAGATGCAATGGTTTGGCTTCTCTGTGAACTCCGGAGTCTGAAATCTCGATGGCTATCTACCTGGCATTTATGTTGGGAGCTTCATTTATAAAAGGATTCTGATGTCAGCAGCTGCTCGTGTGAGTAACACTAGGTGTAATCATCCACTTATGCTCTCAGATTAAGAGTTGATTAGGCCAATTGTATCCAGATCATTTTCCTCCTATGAACAATGGCAGCTGCAGAGCATGTTTTTCAAAAATTTAGTCTAAATACTAGAAGAAGCTACTGTTTTCTTTTTCTTGGAAATAGGAATAAAGATTTGGGATCAGCTCCTGAATTATAATTTCTCTCTGAGATGCAAGCCTAATGTAGCAGTGTGCAGAGAAAATATTAACCTGAAGGGAAAGAGTTTGTCCTCATAACAAATTGACATTTGCTCCTTTGTAAAACACTTGAGCTTGGATATGCAAATGTGATCTCCTAGTAGGAATTATCATTAGTCATTCTTTCACAAAGAAATAATTGATGAACATTGTGGTATATGACAGACAGCATTAAGATTCATCAAGTTCCAATTCTTTGGCTTTCTCAGCTTACCCAAAAACAGATGTCTGATTTTGTGGCCCTGCTGGTAAATGTTGGACTCTTTCTCTCAGTGCACAGTTTAGTCACCTCCTATAATTTACTTTGAAATCAACAAAATCTGACATGGTATAGCTTCTTTTTAGAGGGTAATATTGCAAACAAGATGAAAAGAAATGATAAAACGGTGGTTTTTGCAAATTAAACTTGGCAAGATACTACTACAAGCAGCTAATATACTTACTAGATACATTATGGGACTGATTTTAAATTTAGGAATGGCAAAGTTTTCTTTGCAAACCTTAGTAAATGGATGAGAGTTTGTCATTGAAAGAGTTGCAATTACAAAGATTCTAGGACAAATTCCAAGAAGATGGTGCTATTCACTGTTAGATGCACAATGGAACAAGATCATTATTTAGCATAGCTTTTACTGTTAACTGATCTTTGGGATGAAGTTACCAAGAGTTAGGAAATCTACAAATTTAAAAAGTTTTATTGTATATTGTTGTTATAGTCCATCTGGGGTTCTATAACAAAAAACACAATGGATTGGGTGTCTTTAGAAACAAATATTTATTTTTTCACTGTTTTAAAGTCTGGGAAGTCCAAGATCCAGATATCCAAGATCAGAAAGGAGCCATTTCCTGATTCCTAGATGACTGTCCTTTCACTGTGTCCTCAAAATGGTGGGACGGGCAAGCAAACTCTCTGGGCTTCTTTTATTTATTCTCCACCTCCCAAGGGCTGGGATTACAAGCTTGCGCCACCACGCCTGGCTCTGGGCTTCTTTTATAAGAACACTGATTCCATGCACAAGTATTCCACCATCATGACCTAGTCACTTTCAAAAAGGCTCACCTCCAAATACCCTTATGTTGAATATTGAGTTTAAATGTGGGGGTACCAAAAACATTCTGTGTATAGCAACCACTAATATCAACACTAGCAGCTATCATTTATTGAATAGTAACTATATGGCAGTGATTATATTTGGGACTTTCCATTTAATTTTCATTGTGATATAAGGAGATGAATAATTTTATTTTCAGTTTTGAGGAAATAATGTGAGAAGTGTGTGTGTGTGTGTGTGTGTGTGTGTGTGTGTGTGTGTGTGTGATACTGAGGATTGAACCCAGGGGCATTCTACCTTTGAGCTATATTTCCAGCCCCCCTTTTTTATTTTTTATTTTTGTTTAGAAACAGGGTCTCACAGGTTGCTGAGAGTCTTAGTAAGAACTGAGGCTAGTCTTGCACCTGTAATCCTCTTGTTTTAGCCTCCTAAGTACTGGGATTACAGGTGTGCGCCACAACACCTAGCTATGTGAGGGTTCTACATATTAACTGGCCCAAGATCAACAGAAAAGAACAGAGTCTGAATTCAACATCCACGTGACTCTGGAGTTTGCACTTTTAATCACCTACCAAGATATCTTAGTGCCCAAAGAAGCGTTTTGTGTTGGGAACTTCATTTACAAAGCACATAGAGGCCGAGCACATAGGGGCTGGCATGGTGTCAACACTTGTAATCCCAGTGCTTGAGAGGCTGAGGCAGGAGGATCACAGTTCGCAGACAGCCTCAGCTACTTAAGTGAGGCTCTCCTCAACTTAGTGAGACCTTGATTCAGAATAAAAAGCAGGGCTGGGAGAGTAACTCAGAGGTAGAATGCCCCTGGGTTCCATCTTCTGTATGATCCCCCCCCCAAAAAAAAAAAGCACATAGGTGCCACTAGATTCCCTTGGACCAGCAACTTTGATGAAAGAAAGCCACAGCCCCTGGGGAGAGCCACAGAGCACACTTGGCTCTCCTCTCTGGTTTCTGTTTTCTCTAAGCAAATATAAGTTTGGTGCCTCCGGGAGCACTGTGTCTAAAGAAGGTGTATTGTTTCATGTGATTTTAAGCTGAAGCTTTCTATTGGCAGATAAACTCAGTGACACTCCCCAAAATATTCCCAACTTTCCTCTTCTTCCCACCTCCTGACCTTCACATACTGAGACTTTCCAGGCTTCCTTGAGCTTAGTGTGGCCCTGTGATGCACTATGTGAGAAGTACAAGTTTGTAGGAGTGTGATCTGAGAAAGGTTTTGCTATAAATCAGGCATGGTGGTGCAGGCTTGTAATCCCAGTATTTGGGAGGCTGAGACAGGAGGGTCACAGTTCATGGACAGCCTCAGCTACTTAGTGTGGCCCTTTGCAACTCAGTGAGACCCTGTATCAAAATAAGGAATAAAAAGTATGGCTGGGGGTATAGATTGGTGGTAGTATACTCCTGGGTTCCAGCCCCATTATGAAAAAGAAAGAAAGAAAGAAAGAACTATGTTCTGCTTTTATTGAAAAGAAAGGTCTTGATCTCCTCATGAAGGGGAAAGAGAAACTGTTGATTCACTGATCCAAATCCACTTTAAGTGTGCTCTGTGAGGAAAATGAACCCAATTCCTAGTTACTGCAAGTTGATTAGTTGCTTCTATTTCTTTTATTATTTATTTATTTTATGGTACTGGGGATGGAACCCAGGGGCATTCTACTTTTGAGCTACACCCCCAGCCCTATATTTTTAGTCTGTTTTTAATTTTTTTTGAAACAGGATCTCACTGAGTTGCAGAGGGCCTTGCTTAAGTAGCTGAGGTTGTCTGTGAACCGAAATCCTCCCATCTCTGCCTTCCAAATGCGGGGATTACAAGTGTGCACCACCGTGCCCAGACACCCAAGCACATTTCTAACAGCTACAGCTTTGAATACTTAACTATACCTAAACATTATCTTATTTAACTTAATGAGGTCAGCAGTCAAATGCAGGGAGTGGAAGTAATGCATGTAAGAGAGAATTCTTCAAACGTAAAGAGGAATGGAGGAATGTGAATATAATTTTCTATTATGTTATCTAATAAGCTAAGAAATTAGCACAAGGAAAAGGGAACAAGAACTTCCTAAAGGTTACTATATTCTGCTTTTGAGCTGGGCTTGGTGGCGCACACTTGTATTTCCAGCATTTGGGAGGCTGAGACAGGAGGATCTCAGTTCATGGACAGCCTCAGCTACTTAAGCAAGGCCCTTTGCAACTCAGTGAGAGCCTGTTTAAAAAAAAAAAAAAAAGAATAGAATATAAAGCCAGTACTGGGATCCATCCCCAGTACTAAAAAACAAAAACAAAACAAAACAAAAAAAACTTTATTCTGCTTTTATTGAATTTAAGAGTTTTTTTTTGGGGGGGGTTACTGGGGATTGAATCCAGTGAAGTTCTGCTTCTGAGCTATATCTCTAGCATATTTTACTTTTTATTTTGAAGTAGGGTCTTTCTGAGTTGCTCAAGGTCTTGCTAAGTTGCTGAGGGTATCATTCATCCAACCCTAGATTCTCCTGTCTCAGCCTCCCAAGTACTGGAATTACAGGTGTGCATTACCATACTTGGCTGTAAAGAGAGCTTTAATTAAGGAATAAAACCTGGGGAATGCAGAGAGAGAGAGAGAGAGAGAGAGAGAGAGAGAGAGAGAGAGAGAGAAGAAGAAGAAGAAGAAGAAGAAGAAGAAGAAGAAGAAGAAGAAGAAGAGAAGAGAAGAGAAGAGAAGAGAAGAGAAGAGAAGAGAAGAGAAGAGAAGAGAAGAGAAGAGAAAGGAAGGTAAGATAAGAGATAGCTTTAAGCTGGAGCAACTGTGTGAATTCTTTACTTGGAGTGTCCTAGCAGGAGGTCAGAGGAGTTTCTGTCTCTAAGAAGGGGAGAAAGGCCCTCAACTCTAGATGCAAGAATTTAAAGATGCATCGATTAGAGCCACAGACAGATATTTATTTAGGAAAGCAGAGACATTCCAGGGAGAATATAGGCTATGTTGAAAGTGAGAAAATTTGGAGGGGGAGGTCAGGCTCTTCTTCCAAAGGCAACTTGGTGAGAGTGAGCATGGGAAGGTATACAGGGATGAGGCAAGTCTGGTAATCCTAGGATGATTTATAGTGGTCAGGCAGTTCTCAGGAGCCTTAGGCTGACTTGGCCTCCTTTATCTGATCTGAAGTTAACAACAGAAAGTAGACTATATTATAGGTTGTTTATCTCCCTTTGCTCAATCTATTCTAAAAAGACACATATTGCTGTGCCAATTAGTAGTGCATAGAGAAATTCTCGTAAGTGGGTAAGTTTCCAGTAACTTTAAGATTGTAAGTAAAAACTTCCCAGAAATTTGAGAGTGACCTGACAAGGAGAGAATACTGGCTCAGTGAGTGAAGGTCTGAGGAAGCTGAGCACAAAACTTTTAGACTGAAGTTACATTCTCCTTGTCCTTCCATTTGTGCCCATCCTACCTATTTCTTAAATTTATTTTCTCTGTTTCCTCAGAAGGCATCATGAATCAACATTCATCACATAAGTATTCACCTTTTCTTTCTTTTAGTAAAAAACTAAACAGAGCCTTCAGAAGGACTCTGTTTCCAGTCCTCCTGCTGGCCTTTGGAGAAAGGTGAGCGACTGACCTTGGTGATTGCAAGCAGTCACCTGTGTGATGCAAATGGGCTTCCTTTGGTAAGGACATCAATCAACTCTAGATAACCTGATATTCTGGCTGACTCTGGTCCAAGGCATTGAAGGCTCTATTTAAAAAGCAAATGGCAGAGCCTACTCAGTGGTGCACACCTATAATCCCAGTATTTGGGAGGATAAGACTGGAGGATAACAGGTTCATGACCACCCTCAGCTACATCGTGAGGCCCTCTGCAACTGAGGGTATAGATTGTGTTAGGTTGAAAAGAGAGTTAGGGGGATTAGGAGAGAGGCAAAAACACCAACCGGGTTATCAGAGACTGCTGTTTTATTAGGCCCCAGCCCTAGTACCCTCAGAGAGTCAGACGGCCCAGGGGGAAAGGGACCGATGGGCCATGCGTTTGGAGTTGCGCATAGTCCTGATTGGCCAGCCGAGTCACGTGGCAGATTGGAGGCACCGCTGTTTTATAGGCATGCCAATTCTCGAGACATCTGTAGCATCGTGATGTTTGGAACCTCGAGGCACCTGGAGTCTCACGATACCTCCACTTCTAGCTTCTGCTTCCTGTTTTTTTGTGAGATCACGTGGAGGAGGGACCCAACTTATCAGATTGGAGGCAGAATAACCCTGGGTTAAATCCCCAGTAACACACACACACACACACACACACACACACACACACTACCACACACACAAAATAATAATAAAGTAAAATAGGAAATAGGACTGGAGTAGCCAGGTGTGGTAGCGAACGCTTGTAATCCCCAAGCTTGGGAGGCGGAGACAGGAGGATGGTGCAGGTTCGAAGCCAGCAGTGCTGGCTTATGAGACCCTGTTTCCAAATAAAAAATATAAAATACGTCTGGGAGTGTAGCCCGGAGGAGGTAGAAGGGCTTCCAGGAACCCCAGTACAACCAAAAAAAAAAACCCACAAAAAACCCCCACAAAAAACCCCCCAAAAACAACAACAAAAAATACAACAAAACAAAACAAAAAAATAGGACTGGAGGTATAGCTCAGAGTCAGAATGCCCTTGGGTTCAATTTCTTGGCACAAAAAGGAAGGAGGCTGGATCTGTGCATGCTTGTAGTCTTAGTTATTTGGGAGGCCAAAGCCAGAGGATCATGAATTTGAGGCCAACTTGGGCAACATAGCAAGACCCCATTTCAAAACAAAAACAAAAATACAACAAACAAAACAAACCCAAACAATAGGAGGGGATTGGTGGGCATGGTGATCCATGCTTCTGTTTGTATGCAAATTTAGCTAGAAATGAGAGACTCAACAGTCCAAGGGAATGTGCCAATTGAAGCTTTTATTAGGGGCCAGTGGCGATACCCTCAGCCTAGAAATCTGACTGGAAGGGTGAGATGAAACCAGGCAATAGTAACCTTTTATAATAACAGAGAACCAATCAGATTATCCCAATCACCACACAAGCTATTGCAAACAAGCCAAGTACAGAAGCCAATTAGCCGTTAATAGGAGGCTAGGGCAGGAACACACAGCTGTGAGCCATATATGGTGATTACTGAGGCCGACTAGAATGTTGCTGTTAGCTAGATAACAAGAACCATGTGTCCCAATCCTCGCACAATCAACTCCACAGCTACAAAATGGCAGAGAAAACACAATTGAGTTACTCAGGTTTTACACTTCTAATCCCAGTACTTATGAAGCTGAAACTGAAGGAACACAGGTTCAAGGCCAGTCAGTATGCTGTGATTTAGCAAAACCTTGTTTAAAAAAAAAAAAAAATGGGCGTGATGGCACACACTTGTAATCCCAGCATTTGGGAGGCTGAGAGAGGAGGATTGCCGTTCTTGGCCGGCCTCAGCTACTTAGTGAGGCCCTCGGCAACTCTGTGAGACCCTGTTTCAAAATAAAGAATAAAATATAGGGCTGGGGGAGTAGCTCAGAAGTAGAATGCCCATGGGTTCCATACTCAGTACTGAAAAAAAAATTTAAAAAGAAGAGGTCTGGAGTTCTGGGTATAGCTTAGTGGTAGAACTCTCCTGGGTTTAATTCCCAGTACCACAAAAAATGGAGGTTGGGTGGGGGTAAAAAATGAAGGGTTTGAGTGTGAAGGCAGTGATATAAGTTTGAAGCTTGAGAAGGGTAAGATTAACAAGCTTGGTTAGTGCCATGATGAGACAGGGCAGGGGGGAGTAAAGTTATTTAAGTGAGATGCAGATTCTACATGACAGAGGAATGATCAAAGAAAATTTAGTCCAGCCTTAGCTGAGTGAGTGGATGCCTCCAAGCATTCTAAAATGAATGTAATCCCTGAGAGGCATCCTCTGTACCCTGGCTAGAGTGCCATCTCCATGGTAACAATTCACAAATGTCTGGCCCTTCCAGCTATAGTCCTTTGTTTCCGCTGCCTAACAAACAATTCCAAAAGTGCAGTGCTTTACAATACTCAGAGGTCTGTGGATCAGCAAGGTGGTGCTCAGCTAAGCCAGGCTAGACCCAGGCTTGTGTTCATGTCCGCACCACACGCCTTCATTCTCAAGCCTTGGTAGGAGGCCAGTGGCCATCTCACATGCTCTTCTCATGGAAGATCCCGAGAGCGCGAGACAATCACGGAAGTGTGAGCAAAGTCTGATGGCATCTTGTCTACCAAGATTCTAATAAACAAAGCAAGTTGTATGGCTGAGTCCAAGACCAATGGGGTGGATAAGTTATATGGCCAAGTCCAAGACCAATGTTTCTACTCCTAATAAGATGATAAGAAGCATCAAAAAGTTCCATGGTAAGGGATATGAGTATAAAACCCTATCACAGACAAATGACAAATTGGGAATAATAATACAACTTGCCACAGAGCCACAGCCCCATCTTTCTAGGTGCCTACTAGGGAGAAATGTGTTTGGACACCTCCAATTCACTATAAATTCAATATGGGCAAAACCATCCTTATGATTCATCTCCTCCTGCCTGCCACACATGCACACAGACCCATTCCTCCTCCAGTGTTTTCTGTCCTAATGCATGGCACCACCATCCATCCACCCACCTGTGAAAGCCAATCCCAGAAGTCATCTCTGAAACTCCCTTCTTCATCATTTCTCCCAACTAATCAATTGCCAAGTCCTTGATTTATCTCTTGAATCCATCCACTTTTCTCCATTTTTAATGCGGCTATTCTTTGCTCAAATTACACCTCTTTTTGGCTCTGTTATTGCAGTACAACTGAGTAGTCTATTTAAATTCATTCTTTATTACACTCTTTGCACTATGAGTGATCATTTAAAAATGTATGTGTCATTATTACTTTTTTATTTTTAAAAATATCCTCAGTTGCTTTCTGCTATCCTCATGATGGCTACTGTTGTCTTAAACATGGCCTATAGGGCTTGTCTGACCCAGTGTGTTCCAGCTGCCTCAGTCCACAACACAGTCTCTCTTTGCCTCAAACATTCTGGTAACAATACCCTTATTTCAATTTCTTGACAAATCTGAGCTCCTTTGATTTGGGGCCTTTGTCCACATGTTCTTTCTTCTAAAAGCCCCACATCATTTGGGGGAGGATACTGGGGATTGTATCCAGAGGCATTCTACCTCGGAAATACACGCTAAGATCTATTTATTTATTTATTTATTTTTGAAGCAGGATCTTGCTATGTTTCTGAGAGTCTTGCTACTTTGCTGAGGCTATCCTTGTTCCTGCAATCCTCTTGTCTTAGCCTTCCAAGTACTTGGATTATGGACCTGTGCCACCATGCCCAGCTCTAGAAACCTTTGTAAGCACATTCTGTGCCTCTTTAACTTTGATTCATCCTTCCTAGCTGAGCACTAATGTCCTTCCTCAGAGAAGCTGCTATTGACCATAAAGACTATGCCAGAGGCCTCATTATGCTCTCTCAACATAATATACTCTTCTTTCTTTTTGGTCCTTATTACAGTTTTTATGATTATTCAGTTTCCAAAATAAAAAATAAAAAAAACCTGTATCAGAGGGAACTTAGTAATAATAATTGGGCCAGTAGAAGACAACTGTTGAAAGCTTCGCCACCACTGGGATGAAAGGATGAAGAAGTGAGATAGAGTTACCACGGGCCAAGGGCTAGGGAATGCCTGGTGGGCACTGGCAACTTGAGGAAGAGGCCACAAAGTGGGACCTGGGGTCACGGCTGGGGCTGCCCAGAGAGGTAGTGATGGGGAAATGTCTCATGGCTTTTCTTCTCCTCCCATCTTTCAATCTCTTGCCAGCACCTTCTGCTAATGAAAACTGTCAGAAGTCAGAGGGAGATGCAACAGAGTAGAGAAAGCAAGAAAGAGCTTAGTGAACAGCCAGGCAGAGACCCATGACCAGCAAGTTTTACATTTGTTTACGTGTTATTTGTTTACCCTTTTGCTCCCATACTAGACTGAGTCACTTAAACAAGGATCATGTTAGTTTACTGAATGTTGATTCCTAGGTGTTATTTATAGAAAGTAACACTGGCCCTTAATATTTGTTAAGTGAATGAATGAATGAAGGAATGAATGAGAGACAACCAAGAATGCCTAAAAATGGGGAAAATTGATCTTTTAAATTTTTGGCAAATACAATTTCAAGAATTAACATACTTTCTCCCTTCCCCCTTTCCCTTCCCCCAATCTTTTTTTTCCAGAGTTTTCCAAGTGGGGCTCACCTCCCATACTTTTGTCATTGGAGAAATTAATAGACATAAAGATTAGGATGGTAATTGTCCACACTCTCAAACACACACACACACACACACACACACACACACACACACACACATTTCCTTCTCTCTCCTCAGCCATAAAAACAGGGCCCTGAGGAGAGTCTTCTGTGGTTTGCAGAACTTGTTCCTGCCGTACCTGTCACAGCATAATCTATGGACACTGGGCACTGATGCTAAGCTCTTGTTCTTCAAGGTGAATGTTAAGTAATGGCTATCCACTCCTTCTCTGAATCTGAGCAATATGGGAACAAAACAAAAGTCAAAGTGTTCACTGTTATAGCCATGTTACCAAATGATTGAACCAATGATTGGAAAGTGCATTTTTGGTTCTGTTTCCAGAAGTTTCCCTTAAAGGCTTGCCCACTGCTTTGTGGGAACATTCATATTTTGGGGAAACAGTCTGTATCGTTTGGATTCAGAATTTCCCCCAGACCTCATGTGATAGACAAGGCGGCCATGTTGGCGGTGGGACGTGGTTGCTCGGGAAGGGTCCTTGGGGCTGTGGACTTGAGGACTCTATCTATGGCTCCCTTCCCTCCCCCATGGTCTCTTGCCTCTCCACCATCATGTCCCGAGATCATATTAGTCCGGCTCCTGCTTGGCAGCTGGCCTAAGTAGACTAAGGCTAATCTTAACCCTCTCTTCCACTAAACTGTGTGTGTGTGTCAGATACTGGATCACAGCAGTGAGAATTCTGACTGAAACCCAGCCTTTTGGAAACTACAACTTCAAGGGGAAATTATTTTAACCAAATCCAGACAGAATCTGGGGAGAGTGAAAAAGCTTCCAGTGCCCTTTCCAATTAATTCTCCCCACTCTGCACACTTGTAGAAAAACTTATACAACGTTGCATAAGATTCTTCCAGAATCTCCTCCCTTGTTATTGGTAGAATATGGCAAGCCAAGACCCGGCTGTGGGCCCATGCACGGCCTCTTGCTTTCTGTGTTCTTTCCTTGCTGGGTCACACATGGGAGAATGTTGCTCCAGAGGGTTATTTGGACTCATAGCAAACAGTATGAGCAAGAAAGAAGCCTCTATTGTGTGTGGATACTGAGATTTTGAGATACTTATGACTGCAACATAAGCTAACCTATTCTGACCAATAATGTATGGATACAATAAAAAGAGGAAGACATCTAAAACTTATATCTGGTTGTATTGCTTTGCCTTTTCTTCTCTCTTTTTCCTTTGATAATGCAAGGAAAGCATATTGGGTTGAAAAATAACAGAGTTTAAAAATTGAGTTAATTTGGCCGGGCGTGGTGGCGCACGCTTGTAATCCCCACGCTTGGGAGGCAGAGACAGGAGGATCGTGCAGGTTCGAAGCCAGCCGCGCGCGCTGGTTTAGGAGACCCTGTTTCCAAAATGAAAATGTAAAAAATAGGTCTGGGAGTGTAGCCCGGAGGTAGAAGGGCTTCCAGGAACCCCAGTACCACCAAAAAAAAAAAAAAATTGAGTTAATTTGGAATTTAATTGTGATGGGTTTTACTCCAAGTATATTGAATTCAAGTTTAATAATAAAAGAAAGAACTCCAAGCCAGGCACGGCAATATTCCTGTAATCCTAGTACTTGAGAGGCTGAGACAGAAGAATTGCAGGTTGGAGGCCAGCCTCAGCAACTTGGCAAGCTTCTCAACAACCTAGCCAGACCCTACTTCAAAATAAAAAATAAAATAGCTCAGAGGTAGAATGTTCCTGGGTTCTATTCCTTAGTACAACAACAACAATAAAAACAATAGCAACAAAAAAAGAAAAGCAAGCAAGCAAGCAAGCAATCAAACTCTGGTTAAATGCACAAGCTGAATTCCTCTTTCAAAGTCATTGAACTTTTATATAGACCTCCATCTATGGATCTTTCTTGGTTTGAGTTTCCAGCCATCATGTGCTGTGCAAACGGGTGTTGAAAGGAAGCTTCTAATACCTCAAATGACATCCCGTCATTCCTCAAGAAAATATATCTGCTGGACTGAAACTTTGTGTCCTATCAACGTTTAATATTTGAATGAGCACTAAAGAAGACACTGAGAAATCTGAGGTAAGAGAACTCTTCAGTGCTCCTGGGGCACCATTTAAGGCCTGGCGGCCTCACCTTCCTCTGCAGCTTGGGCAAGCGGCACTAAATAGGCCCAGCAGCTACTGCAGCAATTCAGTCTGCATTCATACCTGTGCTAATTGATAGTACTCAGCCTAACCTGAGTTTTCCTGTTGGAAGAGTTGGGACTGGCTTAGACTATTCAGGAAGATAGCATAGAGTATAGGGGATTTAACACAAACCTAAGAGCAAAACTTTACCCAGCGAGAAATGGAAACAGAGAAGTATCTTTTCTTCCTATATTCCCCAGAGAGTGGACCCAACAGAGTGCTGGTCATTCGTCAGGCCTCTGAGAAGAGTGCTTTCTGAGGTCCAGCAAGTGGCGTCCGGCTTGGTGGCTGTGCCTTCCCCGCCTCACTCCTGCTTTCTTGAGACTCTTCTTCAACAAAGATTAGCACATATGTTTGGCCTTGGGCTTTACCTCCCAGGAACCCAGCATAAGACACTATCTAAACATTTTCTCCCAGAAATCATGATAAACATCAAAAGAAAAATATGACTTGAAAGTTAAATATTTATTGTGCACATTTTTATGTTTGCAGTAAATAATATAAAGAAAGGTCAACACCTTTCATGACTCTGTGAAGGTTCAGTCGAAATGAAGTCCAAATTGCTGCCACTGGACGTGTTTGCACCGATTGTAGTAAATAGATGAAGAGACCAGTGTGCTTGGTGAGCAAGTGCTCTCCAGTGTCATTATATTTTCTACTTTTGTAATCATAGAACTTTTACCAAAAAAAAAAAAAAAAAAGGACATTAAAAGTGCAAGGTTTAAGCTGGGCATCATGGCACATGCTTGTAATTTCAGTACTTGGGAGGCTGAGACAGGAGGATCTGGGTTCGTGGCCAGCCTCAGCTACTTAGTGAGGCCTTCTGCAAGTTAGTTAGACCTTGTTTCAAAATAAATAATAAAAAAAATAGGGCTAGGTGCATAGCTTGAAGGTAGAATGCCCCTGGGTTCAATGCCTAGTAACACACACACACACACACACACACACACACACACACACACACAGAGTGAGAGGTTTAACTGCATGTTCAAAATCAAACAATAAGAAGGCATCCCTATGTGATAGAAAGCAGCTCAGGTGTCCAATTTCAGCCAGAGTTTCTTCCATTATGCTTCCTTATTTGCTTCTCCAGATCTAACTCCATCTAAAAAGCACGCAGACAGGTGTGCATGACGACTCGTAAGCACATTGGCTACCATGGGTAAAAAACTTCAAATGATTTTTGATTTAATAATTTTTTTTGGTGGTACTGGGGATGGAACCCTTTTCTGGGCTATACTCCCAGACCTATTTTTTATTTTTTTTTTTAATTTGGAAACAGGGTCTCTTAAGCCAGGGAGGCTGTCTTCGAACCAGCGCGATCCTCCTGTCTCGGCCTCCCAAGCGTGGGGATTACAAGCGTGCACCACCACGCCTGGCATTGATTTAATAATTTTAAGTTAGTTAAACCTCAAATTTCAAATATGATGCTGTTACCTCGAAGATAACTTAAATGTTCCATTTGAGCTGCTTCTCTTCTGGATACTTTGTCCAATGACACTATCTTAACATCCTGGCTGGAAATGTATGCGTATAACAAAATGATCTAGGTACTAAATTAGCATACCTGAAGTATAAGAACCAAGGAAAAGAAAAAAATACGGTGCCAATTTAAATGAAAATACAATACTATAACTAGTAAAGAAAGCCCAAATTATTCATCTAAAATGTTCAAAAGATGACATTTCCAGGTATACCCCGTTCTGTGACTGTTTGGCTGTCTTTCACTCTGAAAGGGAGGGAGTGCTTTTGGAATCACTGGATTAGTAATGGATGGGCTGGGCTGGAGGAGACCTCCTGAGGAACCAAATATATGAGCCTCAAGTCCTTTTGCATCCTAAGATAGAAAGGACAGATTGGGCCAGGTGTGTGTACATGGCTAATATCCCAGTACTTAGGAGGCTGAAACAAGATGACTGTAGGTTTGAAGCCAGTCTCAGAAAATCAGTGAAACCCTGTTTCAGGATAAAAATAAAATGGGGCTGGAGGTGTAGCTTAGTGATAGAATGTCACGGGTAAAATCCCCACCACAAAAACAAACAAAAAAACAAAAAAAAAAGAAAGAAGGACAAGGTGGATGCGGCATAAAGATTTATTTATTGTTTTCCTGATATGAAACAGAAGGGTCACAGTGGCTTTCATGGGGCAAAAATAGGGAAAGACATTTCCTCCAGTAATGGTCCACACTACTGTGAGCCTTTGTTTAAAATTATAAAGAGGTACAATCCTTTCCCATGGGCCTCTGTTGCTCCTACCCTTCTGCAATGGCTTCTCTAAAGGACATAGCTCTTCTAAGTCAAAGACCATTGCTGAAATCCCCCTAGTCTAGGAAAATAGACAATACTCTTGGTACCTGTCCCAGCGTAACTGAGACACACAAGTATCTGACGTCTAAATAGACCTGCTTATAAATATGAGGAGAACAGAAATATAACAGAGACCGAAACTTCCAAATGCTACTTGAAGTTCTACTTGGCTTATAAAAATCTAGTCTAATTGCAGTGTTCTTTGAGAGGGTCCTTATCAGCTAGGTCTTAATTTGCAGCCATGTAGCAGAGACCACTCAAAGTTCCCCCACCGCAAGGCTGTGCCCCAACCACTTTGCTGCTTTGAAAATACAATCTAAGGGAGAGAAAGGACTCCTCTCACCTAGCTCATGCCAAGGAATTAGCAACTGAAAGGATGCATCTTCATGGGTTGGTCTAGTCCTCTTAGCGTAGGTAGAGGTCTCACATGATTCTCAGAATGGAATCTTTCTATTCCTTTTCCAGTTTTGTTAATTCAGCTGTGCAGGGGCACACACGCAGACCAGGAATCTGCCCTAGTATTAGGGTGCGAGTACAGCTCTGTCATCTCCACTGTCTTTCCTTCAGCATCATAGAGCAGGTCCTTCATCCCCCAAGAGAGCAGGTGCTCATCCTGTATGAATAATTGTTAAGCTGAAAATTCACTTTTATCTTTCAATAGCATACCACAGTTTTCAAGCACAGGACATCCTAATCCTCTTTTAGGGTGAAACATTTATAACACTTCAGGGAGACACATTGCTAATACATCCAATATACATTACTATGTAGTTTCCTTGATATATTAGTCTTAAGTATTTATATTAGCTATATTGAAGGCTTTCCTAATAGCAATATTTGGGTCCTTTCTTTATATTTGCCGGACTGAGAAAAAAAAAAAAACAATCTTTTTCAGAGCAAAGAGAAGAGAGATAACAATGACAAGTTAAGGTTTCTGGAGCAGAATGCCAAACACTGCACAAAATTGCAACATAGCACATTTCCAATTTAATAAAAAATGAACCCTTGGTCTTCTTTAGTGCAACTCACATTTGTCTGAATGAGGGTACTGGAGAGAGCCGCCATCAGGGGATTATTGCCTTTCTGTCCTGTCCAGCCCTCATTTTAGCTCTGTATTTGATGATTGTTTTTGGGGTTCACCCGGGTCAATATTTCACACTTTGATGCATTCAAATATTTACTTCCTTGTAGCAGGGCTGATATTCTACACACAATAAATTTCTAATTCTGACACTGAATTCAGTGTATGGGTTAGTTCTTTATGTCTCCCTATTTATTTCTGCTTCTCTGAGCTATAATAAAGATCCATGCAATTATGGAACATAAAGAGGTTAACTTTTCCCTAATATATACTCTGCAAAATGTCTAATTCAGCTGCCTGATACTGAATGATTTTTGACAAGAAGAGAGTAATTTTTACACTGAGCATCATTTGAATGTCCCCACCCACCCAAGACCTGGCACCAGGTGATTCCCTGATTGATACAGCTGGACACCTCCCTCTGGCTGTAGCACTCTAGAATTGGCTCAGTGACCATTTTAAGCTTATCTCTACATGGGATGCAATCTCTGCTACTTCATAACAACCAAAAGGATACAAATCCCTGGTTTTGTATATCTTTATTCCTCTTTCTTTTCCTGAGTTCTAAACTAGTTTTCCAAAATTTATATGGGTGCTTATTTTATTATTTATTTATTAATGTATGTATGTATGTATGTATGTATGTATGTATGTATTTTACAGTACTGGGGATAGAACCCAGGGGCATTCTACTTCTGAGCTACACCCCCAGTCCTGTTTTCTATTTTTTATTTTGAAACAGGGTCTCACTGAGTTGCAAAGGAACTCGCTAAGTAGCTGAGGCTGGTTGTTAACTAAGATCCTCCTGTCTCAGCCTCCTGAATGCTGGGATTACAGGTATGCACCACCATGCCTGGTTTATATGGTGCTTTAAGATATACCAACCCCAAATGTTCAAAGCCATGCTAACCATCTTCTTTCATAAACAGGCAGTCTCTGAATCACTTATGTTAGCTAAAGTTTATTTAAACTAGTCATTCATTTGCCAAGTTCCCTAACTCATAATGGATGCCTCTTTTTCTCTCATTGCTCATACTGACTCTATAATCAAGACCCGGTATTGCTCCTTGCTAACTACCTCTTGACACGCTTTCTCCAGATTCCATCCCTCTGTTCTTCATTATGCTCCTGAAGACGTTTTTGGCTGCTTTAACACAAATTTCAGCTCACGAAGCTTGGGAGTCATAGTGCCTGTGTTCTGATTTGGTCTGCCATGTTCTCTCTGGCCTCGATCAAGTCATTTTATCTTTCTATAAACTAAAGATAATATTAGCATGAAGATTAAATGGGAAAATGCACATCAAGATGTTTATAATTGTGTATATCAAATAATAAGCATTAGCTTAAAAGCTCCATGAAGCCAACACCTAGTCTGTCTCATCCATCTCTCTCTCTCTGGTTCGGGGCATAACAGAATGAATGGACTATAACAAGTGCTCAGGTCCATGGAATGAATGAGACTTCATCATGATTGCGATCTCTCCAGTTTGTTCTCCACAAGACTTTCAGAATGGGGCAAATTGCATTATTATTCAAGAATGTTCCTTCCATCCCTTTGGAGGGATTATTCTTCTGTTCCATGGTGTCAGGCTTGAGTACGTGAGTTACTTTTATCCATGATATGGGAAGGGGAAATATCCTGAGATATATCTACATAAAAGATAAAAGGGCCTGCAGGGGGCTTTCTAACTTTTCTTTTCCCTTTGTTGCAAAAGCAGTGATATTCCTGGTAGAGGTTGCTTTATCAATGGATCCTAGGGTAAAGTCAATTAGAACTAAGCCACTGTCTAATACTATCAGATATATAAAATAATTGAGAAATAAACCTTGGCTGTTGTAAGCCCCTAAGCCTCTGGGTTTGGTCGTCTTCTAGCTTTTGTTGGCTGATTGTTCACACATACGCATATGCTGCTCTCTATTAGCTACAAACTGAGGGAGTGATATTCTTGGCCTTACATGAGATCCTTTATAATTTGCCTACAAATAATCTCTACCTAATTCCCTGCAAGTCACCACCATCACCACTACTATTACTTTTCCTCTCCTCCTCCTCTTCTCCTTCATTTTTTTTTATATTGGTTCACTGTATTCATACATTATAGTGGGATACAAGCTTTTGTAGACATACATGCACACATCGCCCCGTCAGCCCCCACCCGATCCCCACCCCATTCTCTCCCCATCCTTCCCTCCCATGCTTGGCTTAGTGGTTGACATCTAGTATTATAGCAATTTATCCAAAATTAAAAATGATAATCTCACATAACAGTTTCATTTGTCTGATACCAAGCTTTTGATGACTTAAACATAACATTTCAATATTTCTTTTTGCTTTCTTTCTTACCAGAGAATATTTTTTTTTCCTATTTTTTTAGGTGAAACTATCATATATTTATATATTTATTTTTCAGAAAAAAATCTATCCTAATATGGAATATGGATTCTAGATACCCAAAACGATCTTGAAAAAGAACAAAGCTAGAAGATATATATTTTCTGATTTCAAACCATATAAAGCTACAATAATTGAAACAGTGTAGTACTGTTCTAAAGGCAGATATATAAACCATTGGAGTTAAATACAAGCCTAGAGCTAAATTCTTCCCTATATTGTCAAGTTATTTTTGACAAGGTTTCCACGAACATTTGGTGGTGGAAATAATAATCTTTTAACTAAATATTGTTGAAAAATAATAATTACATGGCATTTGTCTGATACCACTTTTGATGACTTAAAGATAACATTTCAGTATTTCTTTTTGCTTTCTTTCTTACCAGAGAATATTTTTTTCTATTTTTTTTAGGTGAAACTATCATATATTTATATATTTATTTTGCAGAAAAAAAAATCTATCCTAATATGGAATCTGGACTCTAGATACCCAAAACGATCTTGAAAAAGAACAAAGCTAGAAGATATATATTTTCTGATTTCAAACCATATAAAGCTACAATAATTGAAACAGTGTAGTACTGTTCTAAAAGCAGATATATAAACCATTGGAGTTAAATAAAAGCCTAGAGCTAAATTCTTCCTTATATTGTCAAGTTATTTTTGACAAGGTTTCCACGAACATTTGGTGGTGGAAATAATAATCTTTAACTAAATATTGTTGAAAAATAATAATTACATGGAAAAGAATAAAATTGGACCCTTACCTAATCCCATATACAAATATTAACTCAAAATAGATAAAAGACCTAAATATAAATCTTAAGACTATAAACTTTTAGAAGAAAATCTGGGTCATAAAACCTCACAACATTGAAATTGGCAGTGATTTCTTGGATATGATTTCAATGGCACAGGCAACAGAAGAGTATACAAACTCCCTAAAAAATTAAAAAAAAATTGTATATCCAAAGACAATGTAAACAGAGTTAAAAGTTACTAATAGAATTGGATAAAATATTTCCAAATGCTATATCTGAAAGTATATTAATATTCCAACTAGACATCCTAAAAATTAACAACAATAAAGGCAAACAATACAATTTAGAGATAGGTAAAAGACTAACATAAATAATGAATCTCCACAGATAACCAATCTTAGTTGTCTGTTGGATGGAAAATCTTGTTTCTCTGGTTCTGGAGTGTGTTACCTATTTCTTCTTTGTAGTTAATCTCTTTGAGTATTTTCTCTAGCGCTGGTTTTGAAGACATAAATTCCTTCAGTTTCTGTTTGTCATGGAAGCTTCTTATTTTTCCATCTAATTTGATAGAAAGTTTTGCTGGGTAGGAAATTTTTGGCTGGAAGTTGTTTTCTTTCAGAGTTTGGAATATGTTACTCCAAGCCCTTCTGGCTCTCATGACTTGGTTTGGGAAGTCTGGAGTGATTCTAATTGGTTTGCCTCTGAATGTCACTTGGTCCTTTGTTTTTGTTGCCTTTAAGATTCTCTGCTTGGCTTCCACATTGGTCATTTTGACAATTATGTGGCGTGGGGATCCTCTTCTCCGATCCTGTCTAAAGGGAGTTCTATAAGTTTCCTGGACCTGTGTATCAACCTCTTGCTCTATGTTTAGAAAATTTTCGGCTATTACTTCCTTGAAGAGATTGTTGATCCCTTTGGTTTCACTTTCTTTTCCCTCCTCTATTCCAATTTGGGGATTGAGCCTAGGGGCATTCTACCTCTGAGCTACACTCCCAACTCTATATTTTATTTTTTTGAAACAGGGTATCACTAAATTGTGGAGGCCTCACTAAGTAGCTGAGGTTGGCTGAAAATTTGTGATCATCCTCTTTCAGCCTCCCAAGTTCTAGGATTACAAATATGTGCTACCACGCCCAGCACCTGCCAGTCAGTTCTGTGACACTGTATTTTATCTACAAAGAATCCTTCTTAAGCATTAGTTCAAAGATCTGTTTCCAACTCTGTCTGAGATGTCTCTCCTTTATGCCTACACTTAAGAAAAATATAGAAATATCTTTCTACTCCAATTAATTGAAAGCAAACTTTATAGTAGAAGATTAGTTTACAGAATAATTTGGAGGACCAAAGGAAAAGTAGAGATTGGGCTTCTAAGAATGGTTTCAGAGCCACTCCAGAAGCAGGCTGACAAGGAAGCTGCTACTTTATCACCGACCCTACCTGCCTTTTGGGTTTCAGGGCTGCCTTCCAGCTGTCAGCTGCCGAATGGGGCCACTTCTGTTATAGTCCATGCCAGAAAAATCAGGACTCTTCACCTAGTACCACGCTATACTCGAATCTTTTATAAATGCATATGGTTGCCAAAGTCCAAATCATACCCACACCACCTGTTGCAAGGCTGTTCAAGAAAAGTTGTTTTTAACTGGGGTGGGAATTGAAGAAAGGCTAAGTGAGTGATGTGTGCGTGTAAGCCCTACCATCTTGTACCCCATTAAATGTTTGACAACAATGCACCAATTAAAAAAAAAAAACAAATGCAAACTCTAGCTCCATGGTACATAAAAGCAGATGCTCTGGTTTGTGTGTGACTTCTCACCTCCAAAACACATGCTAAATTAAAAAAAATTATAGCGAGGCTCATAGTGATAGAATCACACCTGTGCCCAGCACTTGGTGTGTGTTTCTCTCCAAGACCCACCTTGCTCTTTCTCCTTTCCCATACATAAAACTAACACAGTTATAGGTAACTTCAGATATGAACAAAGGATTATTTGAATTGTTTCCATTATAAGACATCCCCTTTCACTGCCCCCCTCTCTCCCCAAATCCTCTTTTGCTATACTACTAGCATCTCTCTTCATTTTTGTGAAGTCCTTTTCCTTTCCCCCTTTCTCTCTGGCTTTCCCATATGAGTGAAAACAATGTTCCTTCAATTCCTGTTGCCTGGCTAATCTCCCTTAGCATAAGATTCTCAAGTTCCATCCATTACACCTGCTGAAATTGAATGGCCATTTTGAGACATTTAGAAGCAGAACCAGAGCTGGTTGTGGTGGCATACCTGTAATCTCAGCACTTGGGAAGCTGAGACAGGAGGATCAAAGTTTAGAGGTCAGCCTTGGCAATTTAGTGAGACTCTCAGAAACTTAGTGAGACCCTGTATTAGAATCAAAAAGTTTTAAAAAGACTGGGTCTCTAGCTTGGCGATGGAATGTCCCAGGATTCAACCCCTAGTATAAATGAATAAATAAAAATAAAGGCACCAGTTGGGACCTTTAAAAGACAATAAGTGTTCTGCCCTCAAACATAGGTTACTCTATTCACTCAATTAATGGATTAGTGAAATACTGGGCTAATGGGTTGTCTCCAGAGTGGTTCTCCTCTAAAAAGCCAGTTTGGGAGGTCTTGCTCATGTCCCGCCTCTTGCCATGTGAAGCCCTGTACCACCTCAGGACTCTGACAGCAAGAAGTCCATCAGCAGAGGCTGCCCCAGCTTAGACCGGAACTGGGAGCCAAATAAACAATTTTCTTGATAGCGTATCCAGCATGTGGTATTATGTTTTTTTTTGCAAAAGGACAAACTAGACAGCATCCAAGAAAGAGGTTGAAATAAATGCTGAGCAGATATTTCTGGACTCTCCAACCCATAATTTACTCATTTTTTATGGTGGTCCATTAAGAACCTTTATGAACAAGGATCCTTCTTCCCATCTCAATATGAAAATCTGAGACTTTGGAAGTTATATACTGAAACCAAGACTGGAACTTGGTGTTCCTAAATCTTAGTGTGGTGACATTTCCATTATGCTTAGGAATCTATATTTTTGAAGCAGTATCTCCTAGACTGATGAGATTCTCTCTACTTACTGAGGCTGTCTTTGAACCCGCAATTCTTCTGTGTCAGCCTCCCCAAGTATTGGGAGTCAAATTAAAAATAAAATAGGGGCTATGGATGTAGCTCAGAGGTAGAATTCCCCTGAGTTGTATCCCCAGTCACACACACACAAAGACACACACACACACACACACACACACACACACACACACACACACACCACAATCTATATGTTTGTTGTTGCTATTGTTTCTGGGCATTGAACTCAGTGGCGTTCTACCCGAGCCGCACCTCTAACTCTTTTTTATTTTGAAACAGGGTCTTACTAAGTTTCCCCTTGCTGACTTCAAACCTGTGATCCTCTTGTCTCAGCCTTCCATATACTAAGATTACAGGTGTGTGCGGGCCATCATGCCTTGTATGAATATAAATTTTATTAGTCCTTGGCTTTGAGTATTTGAAAATTTAGTGATAACCTCTTCTGCTGTTTTAAAGCATAAGAGGACATTATCATCCATGAGGGAGAGCTCCCTGGAGGAAAAGCCTACACTCCAAAAGGGTGGGGAACAGCCACTCCAGGGAAAATAATTAATTCTGCAGTCCTCTGATTCCTATTAGGATAGTGTCTTTCTCATTTGTTATCTTTAAATGAAGTGAAGTGGGCGCTATCAGAAAAGTGGTGCTTCCTCCTCCACTTGTGATGAAGTTGGTGGGAGGGGCAAAACTATTTTCCACATTTTGATTTTCAATAGAAATCTCTGCCAGAAGATATAAGTCTTTGTGGGTCATTCAGATGCTCCTAACTGGTCTTTGCTGTTGTAAAAAATCTGAGTAGAAAAGAGAAGTATTGATTTCCTTGGGAAATAATAAAATCATTAATGCATGTATGCCCACATACATGAATACTCATGGTAGGGTATTATTGTCTAAGTTATACATTTCTAGCAAGTGATTCAGTTCCAGATAAAAGAAGAAATAAATTTTAAAAATCAAGGGTCTAAGCCGGGTGTGGTAGTGCATGCTTGCAGTCCCAGCATTCGGAAGGCTGAGACTGGAGGATCATGGTTCGTGGACAGCCTCAGCTACTACTTAGTGAGGCCCTCTGCAACTTAGTGAGACCCTGTTTCAAAATAAAGAATAAAAAATAGGGCAGGGGTGTAGCTCGGAGGTCGAAGGTCCCTGGGTTCCATCCCCAGACCCACAAACAAAACAAAACAAAACAACAAAAAAACAAAAACAAAAATCAAGGGTCTAAATATTAATCTCATATCTTCTAAATTGAGAAATTAAGCCCTAAATTTTTTGAGCTGGAAGAAATTTCAGAAGTGATCATTCTAATAGACTTGAGCCAAATATAGAGGAAGAAAACCTTTGTTTCAAACACATGTTATTTATATAACATGTGCACTGGGCGTGGTGGCGCATGCTTGTAATCCCAGCACTTAGGAACCCGAGACAGGAGGATTGCACGGGTTCGAAGCCGGCCTCAGCTACTTAGTGAGATTCTCAGCAAATTGGAGACCCTGTTTCCAAATAAAGTATAAAAAAAGCTCTGGGAATATAGCCTGGAGGTAGAAAGCCTCTGGGTTCCACCTCAAGTACCACACACGCACACACACGCGCGCACACACACACACACACACACACACACACACAAAACCCCCACAAAAAACCCATGTTATAAACTGGGTGTGATGGTGTACACTTGTAATCCCTGTACTTGGGAGGCTGAGAAAGGAGGATCACAGGTTCAAAGCCAGCCTCAGCAACTTGGTGAGACTCTCAGATACCTAGTGAGAATCTGTTTCCAAATAAGACATAATAAAATCAGGCTGTGGGTATAGCTTGGAGGTAGAATACCTCTGGGTTCATCCCAAGTGCCACAAACAAGCAAAAGAAACACATGTGATAGAGAAACTGCAACCTGAAGGGATAGGGAACGTTCTGAATGACGATGGACAAGAGGGGCCAGCTGGGTGCATGAGGCCACTCTCTCTCACTGCTCCCAACCTTCCTCACCACACAATCGCACTTTCAAAAGCCACAGTGCAAAAGCCAAATGGTAGTTGAAACAAAGGCCTCTTTTGAAGTTCTCCTTTACCTCATCACATGTGAGCTTCAGGGTCACCGGGGGTTGTTCTGTTCCCGTGGATCTTGTCTCAGGCCCAGCCACCTTGCCAGGCATTTGGGATGCACTGATGACATCCCTGACCTTAAGGGGAGCTGAGTGTCCTGGGTTATCACGTGGGGAAAAATCAAGACAGCCAGAGAAATAGAAATGGAAGAATCAACTTAGCGAGACCTTCAGCAACTATAAAAGGGGTGCGGTTATAGCTTGGAAGCAGAATGCCTCTGGGTTCAATCTAGTATGAGAGAGAGGAGAAAGAGAGGGGGTGGCTATGAGGGAGGATGGAGAGAGAGAGAGAGAGAGAGAGAGAGACAGACAGACGACAGACAGACAGACAGACAGACAGACAGACAGACAGACAGACATGGATTTTAAAGCAAATTCTGAAATTCTAATTAATCTCGAGTAACTTCTGTGCTGTGCCTTCTTGCTGTTTTTCAGGGCTAGACCTTTAAAGGGATGGAGCCAGGATGAGCTGTCCTTTGTCTTCTGTACTCAGGCATTGCTTGCAATCTTTTGAAGGAATGGTTTCAAACTAGGTTTTAGGTTAAATTGTGATAGTGGCATGCATTTGCATAAAATTAATTCAAAGTATTTTGCAAAATCAAACTTGATCTCCTGTAATAGTTTTTAACCTTTGGTATCTATTACTGCTTGTCTATCACTGAGAGCTAACAGATGGAGAGATTAATGAACATAGTAGTAGAGTATTTATTCAGAACTTAGAAGCAATTGATCCTACTCAGTGTATTCGCTTATCTCTTTGTGGATTCATGGACTCACAGCTTCTGCCACACCCAGACAGTATAAAATGCCATGTATTTGGTGTAGCTAATCATTAATAATTCACTTGCTAATGACTTTTATGTTTTTATATGCTTAGACTGTCTCTGCATCATTGACAAGAGACTGGTAATAATGTTAGTGTCTGGAAAGGGGCAATGTCTTGGGGTAAGGGTAGAAGGGAGACTCACTTTTCATTGTAGCGACTTGTTTTTATGTTGAAACTTTACCATGTGGCTGGGCCTGGTAGCACACACCTGTAATCTCAGTACTTGGGGGGACTGAGACAGGAGGATTGCAGGTTTGGGGATAGCCTCCTTGGCAATGTAGCAAGACTCTCAGCAACCTAGGTAGACTCTGTTTCAAGAAAGTCTGGGATAGAGCTTGGATGTAGAATGCCCCTGGTTCAATCCCCAGTAGCACAAAATAAAATTATATGCTTCAAATATACTGATCCTGGGATCTTACCATACAGACTCTGATTTAATTTATCTGGGACTATGAGGTAAATATCAGAGTTCTGAAAGAACTTTTTGGAGAATTATAATGTGTAGCCAAGTTTGAGAAGTGTTGCTCTAAGCTATTATCAGAAACTCTCTCACTAGTGTTGATTGATAATTGTATAGGACTTAATGCAAGAATTCCTAGCTTTTTTGAATGGGGCAGGGCATCTTCAATTTAAAAAACTTTCAGTTCTTCACACCATACATGACATATTTTAGTGTGTGCATATTGAAAAAATATAAAATGTCAGAAATTACTATGAATTGACCTGAAAAACATGCATTTGAAGAAAAGTATGTATAAAATATGCATTGGTAGCAATATCAATGCTTTATACAGAAAATTATACTTTACTTGTATATACCTTTTATATAGGATTTGTAAATCTATAAGTATAAAAGCCTTTTGGGAATCCCTGATTCCATAGGAGCCCACCACCTACAAAGGGAGACATTGTGTATGTGTGTGTGTGTGTGGGGGGGGGATTCTTGGGCTTTCTACCTATGAGCTACACGTCAGCCCTTTTTAATTATATATACTTGTATAAATATTTCAAATATTTAAAACAGGGTCTTGCTAAGTTATCCCACCTGGTCTGAAACCTGGCTCCTTCTGTTTTAGCTTCCCAAGTGCTTGGATTACAGATGTGCAACATTGTATGTACCCTTATGTAGGGAGATTAAAAAACAGCAAGCCCGGTGTGGTGGCCCACGCTCGTAATCGTGGTGGCCCACGCTTGTAATCCCCGCGATCGGGAGGTGGAGACAAGAGGATTGTACAGGTTCGAAGCCAGCCACTCTGGCCTAAGAGACCCTGTTTCCAAGTAAAAAAGTATAAAAATAGATCTGGGAGTGTAGTCCGGAGGTATAAGGGTTTCCAGGAACCCCAGAACCACCAAAACAAAACAAAACAAAAACAAAAAACCCCAGCAAATCTTCACAGTCCCGACTTGAGTTCCAGGTTATGTTGTTGTTGTAATTGCTTTGTTTAAATTTCCACTTATGTCTCAATATTCTCCAGAACACAAGACCTTCCACTTGCCAACCTTATTACAACCATTGCCTAAGTGTGCACCTGCCTTTTCTCTCTGGATGACTTCGCTGGAGTCTTTGGATAGAATGAGAAGATGAGCCCCTTTTTCTGTACTGTGCCTCCTGTATCATGGCGGTGTCCCTGCTCACTATGTTCTCTGTCAGTGAACATCTTCTTTGCGCCTTTTGTTAACACTGTGAGGCAACTCGCCCTTTAGCTATTTGAGTCTAGTCTGATTTTTCTCTTTCAAGATGAAGATCAAGAAGAGTTCTCTTGAATCTCTGTGTTGGAGGCCCAAAAAAGTTGGAGAGAGACTGTGAGCATCTTTCAGGGTTACTGGTCACTGCAGGGAGCCCTTTAATCTCTTCTGTCCACTGGCTGTATGAATATGGGTCTTTGTCAGAAGCTCATTCAATTGCCAATTCTGAATGCTCTGTACTATGCTCCCCCCTTTAATTGTGGTCATATATTGCACTTATTCATCTTCACCTTTAATCAATGAGCAAGTTTTCTTCAACAAAAATTAATATATTCTAGTTTAAGGAGAATTACCCAATATACTGGATTTTCTTAGATATATTACCATAACATGGTACTTGGCATGATTGCTACAAAGCCTTACACATTTTTTTTTTGTCAGTTCTGAAAACTATAGATTTTTTCCCCCTGTGAGTAACCAACTCTAAAGTTAAAAATCATTAAGAAAACAGAAAAGCATTTCACCCTTGGTTGTTAAGAAATACATAGTTCAGGTTTTACACATTTTGCAAGTAAGGAAGATCTCAACCATCAACCAACCTGGAGTAATTTTTATTTAATTGTAATTTTAAAGCCTATGAGGTGAAAGCAGTAGCTGAAAAAATGCCTGTCTCACCTATATAGCCACATCTTAGCTCACTAATAATGTCAAAAGATTTGCCAGAATTTGCTTCTAAGTCTTTAAGAAGAATGACTTCTTGTATGGATTTCCTTTTTGACCATTCCTCAGTCATCCTTGTGAAATTCTCTTTATTTTAACAAGATTTTCATGCTTTATTATTTTTATTTTTATATGATAATAAAAAAGTAATATATGTTTATTATAAACATTTTTGGAAGAAAAATGTATATTTTAAGAATTCTCAACACTGTCTATACTTATACGAATGTTTTATTAGGAATCTATCATATCAAATTAAAATGCACCAATTTAGTAAAAAAAACACTAATTATAGATCACCACTTTTAATACTTGATTGAATATTCTTTTCCCTTCTCTTTGTAAATGGGTATGCTTATACATATATAAACAAATTTATAAGCAAAATGGGAACCTACTGAGGACATATGCATTCTGAGTTCTGTTTATCTTTTTTATGGTACTGGGGATGGAACCCAGGGGCATTCTACCTCCGGGCTATACCCCCAGCCCTATTTTTCATTCTTTATTTTTTATTTTTTTATTTTTTATTTTTTTGCGGGTCTGGAGATGGAACCCAGGGGCATTCAACCTCCGAGCTACACCCCCTGCCCTATTTTTTATTATTTATTTTGAAACAGGGTCTCACTGAGTTGCACAGGGCCTCACTAAGTAGCTGAGGCTGTCTGTGAACCGCGATCCTCCTGTCTCAGCCTCCCAAATGCTGGGATTACAAGTGTGCACCACCACGCCTGGCCTGGTGTTTTCCCCCTAAAGTCTGTTACTAGCATTAGTTTTTTTCCTGCCCACACCCTGTCTTTACTCTCTCACATTCACTGCCCAGTTCCAGCTCTTACTTCCTCTCTTCTGGTTTATTATAGTAGCCACCCTACTGTAGTGCTCACCTCACCTGTCTACTCCCTAATCTAGCCCCCATGCTGCCATCAGTAGCATTTCTTTTATGTTACAGATTGGGAGAATATGGTTTGAGAAAACTGTTCCCCGGGAACCCCTGCTAGGGTCCCGGACACACTTTCCTGAACCCATAACAAAACCAAAAACGACCAAAAACAGAAAAAGACCGTGGATTCTTGTCCTCAGCTAAGAATAAATATGCATAGCTTGGACAGTTGCTGAAGATTTAAAGACATTTATTAAAAGATAGAAATACAGAGATAGTTACAGCCCTGTGCCGGAAAGCGGCCCAGGGGGGCATTTTGAATGAAAATACCATCGAACTCCAGTTTACTAAGTGTTTTTATCCCGCCCAAGTCCACGGCAGGTCCTTTGATCTGTAGCTATGCTAGCCCTATCTCTAGCCCAGTCTCTGCTGTCTCCAGGCGGATTTGCCCCAGAAGTGTGGGGGGGGGGGCGGCTGTCCTGCCTCCAAACACAGCCCTCTACACCTCTTGTTCCATCCCCCAAGATGTGTGAAATTGTTTCTCTGGGATCTGGGATTTCTTCAGATTTCCCTTAGGCCATTTGTTTCTCTTTTAGAAATGTAAAGAAACCTCTTTCCTGGCTCAGGCTTTCCTTCCCTTTAGAAATGTAACTCACAAGTCCCTCCTTTCTGCTAGCCCTGGCTTTCTAGTACAAACGATATATTTTTAAAATTGGAAATCTTTCCCGATACTGATACATTAATAGATTTCAAAACCTCTTTCCAATACTTGCACATTTTATGCCTTGATAATAATTACATCACACATAACTTCGACACATTGCCCCTGCCCACAGAGTAAGTCCAAGTTTCCTCAAGTTTCCATGTGAGCTTCGCCTCCTTGTTTAGGCCTTTCAGTAACATCCATGTGTCCTCTCTCTTTCTCCTTCTCTCTACATATTCTATGCTATTATTGCATTTCCCAAAGTGTGGGCCACAGACTACCTGTTTCAGAATCACAGGGGAATTACTTTTGAACAATGCAAAGCCAAATTGTAGGAATCCTGAATCAAAAATTTTATGTGCGGGCCCTAGGAATGTGTGTGTGTGTATGTGTGTGTGTGTGTGTGTGTGTGTGTGTGTGTGTGTGTGTTTGTGTGGTACTGGGGATTGAACTCAGGGGCATTCTACCTCTGAGCTACATTCCCAGCTCCATTTTTTATTCTTTATTTTTTATTTATTTATTTTTTGTGATTTTGGGGATGGAACCCAGGGGCATTCGACCTCCGAGCTACACCCCCTGCCCTATTTTTTATTCTTTATTTTGAAGCTGGGTCTCAATGCGTTGCAGAGGGCCTCACTAAGTAGCTGAGGCTGTCCGTGAACTGCGATCCTCTGGTCTCAGCCTCCCGAATGCTGGGATTACAAGCGTGTACCACCATGCCCGGCTTATTCTTTATTTTGAAAAAAGGTCTCACTAAGTTGCTGAGGGCCTCCATAAGTTGCTGATGCTAGCTGTGAAGCTGTAATTCTCCCTTCTCTTGTAATCCCAAATACTGGGATTACAAGCAAGCACCACCATGTCCAGAAGGACTCCATATTTTAATAAGCCTTCCAAGTCATTTTTAAATACTCAAAAACTTGCAATAGTAAAAATTAAAATAAACTTGTTTAAGGGCATTCTCTGTCAATTATATACCTCATTAGGACCCTCACTGCAGGGCACTGAAGTCAGTTTTTTTTATTCCACTCTTTATACAAATGAGGAAACATATCTATGGTCAAAAGATATAAAGAGACCCACAAAATTATCTGGAGATAAGATGAAGTTTACTCTTCACAAATTCAAATTCCACGAGCTTACTCTAAAATCCCAGCTTTCCACTTCTCTCAGTAAAGAGAGTATTAGGTACCCTTGATAAATGTCTGATCATTCTTTAAGGTAGAGACGGTAGGTGCTACTACCCGACACTCATTTGTTCAGTGCATATGATCAGTTAGCACCTAACTGTAAATGCCCAAGAGTGCTCTAGAGCTCTTTTATCATTGTAATTGTTAGATACCCTGGAAAGATATGATTAGCTCTCCTTAGGTTCTATTTCTAGCCCTTCAACCAACATCTGTCAAGGACATGAAATACCATGATTTGCTAGTCTATAATTTAGGAAAGATGCCATGATTGACAGTCTTGCTAGAACCCCATGGGGTGCAGATGTAATAGTTTTTTTAAAACTGAAAAAAATTCATATGCCCGCTATATGAAACCTTCCAGGTTACTTTCCTCATCTGTCTTCCCATATAATTTTATACATTTTTAATTTTTATGAACATTACTGTGTATTATATTTAGTTGTTTATTCATTTCCCTGCATTGATAGGCCTTAAGTTCCTCAAGGGTAAGACTTGATAGAATGTGCAAAGTGTACTAAATATGATAAAGCTGGCAAGGTGTTTAGCTGAACACTTGATATGTAATACATTTGGAATAAGATGGCCATCATTATTATTTTTTTCTTCTTCATTTCTTGGGCATTATCTGTTGAATACATACATTATTGTAATACAATATGTTTTTAATCTGTGAAAGTATAAGTCCTAAGCCTAAAATACTTTTTTAAAATAAGAAGGTGCTCCTTGTTCATGTCTGGCTCAACAGAACCAGCCATACTCCTCCAGTGAAAAGATCTCTGTAATGGTTGGATTCTACTTTGAGCTTGGCTACTCTCGAATGTAGTTAGTAGCTCAGTCCTCTGTTGATAGGGCTGCTATATCCTACCTGTAAGATTCTTGCTCTTAAAGTTTCTTCCAGGAGTCTTCAGGCATGCTCAATATAAGTGAATTAGTAAACATGGAGCTAGGATCCTTTGCTATCAGGTTGGGGGTTGAACGTCTTCCTATAGAGCTGGTAATCTCAATAAAACAATTTCAGCCCAAGTGTGCTCCTCCTGAGTTGTAGACTTCTCTATATGAAGGCCAGGATTACTACCTGGTCATGCCACACCTCTAGACTGAACTATCCATTTCCTTCTTTCCTTTTGAATGCTCTGCATTTACCACGGGACTCCTCAGAATACTCAGTCTTAGACAAATTAACAAAGATAATGACTAATACAGTTTCATTAAGTTCATTTTCTTAATAGAATTAGGCTTGACTTTTCCATGGGGTTTCTTCCTACATAAGCAAGGCCACAAGGAAGACACGGCCTTTTGGGGCACAGAGAGTAGACTGAGGCGCTCCAAGCAAGTCTTGCTAAACAAAGAAGATATCTTCTTTCTCAAAGAAGATAATTTCTGGCATTGGTCATTCTAAATAACTATCTTTAGTTGTCTTAGATATTCAGCAAGGTATTTCTGTATATAGCAACCAAAAATCAGGACTTGAATTTAAAAACATGATACAGTAACATGGGAAAATGTAAAATTTTTAGAAATAACTTCAACAGCCAATATGTGAGAGCAGTGTATTGACATCTAAACATGGCTGTGAGAAAATAAAGATGACCTAAATTTATGAAGTGGATGAATTTAGAAATCAGAAGACTCTTGTTGATAGTCTATTCTCCCCAAATTGGTCTATAGATTCACCATGATTTCTTTCAAAGTACCAGCAGAAGAAATTAAAAATTTGTAAAAATCAAAAAGCAGATTCTAGAGTTCACAATGAAATACAAAATGCCTAGAATGGCCAAAGGGATTTTGATGAAAAAGAACAAAATTAAACATCTTAAACTTTGTGACTGTAATTGTTATTATAAAGACACAATATTCATGAAAGTGTATGGTATTGGCATTGCTAATTAATTAGAACAAAATACAGTAATAAAAAAATCCATTCGTATATGGCCAACTGAGTTTCAATAAATGTCAAAGATAATTCAATGACAAAAGGTATCCTATTCAGCAAATGATACTGAACAATTAGATATCTATGTGAAAATAACAAAATATGAGACTATGCATGCCTCAGCTTATATAAAATAAGTAAAACTGATCACTGGACAAAATGTAGAACTTAAAGCTTTGAAATTTCTAGAACAAATATTGTAGGTGATAATCCTTGAGACCTTAAGTAAAAAAAGATTTCTTAGATATATCACTAAAAGAGCAATCCATGAAGTAAAACAAAAGATGGTAAGTTGGACTTAATGGAATAGAAAGCTTAAAAGAAGCCGGGCTTGGTGGTGCATACTTATAATTCCAGCATTCAGGAGGCTGAGACTGGAGGATCACGGTTCGCGGACAGCCTCAGCTACTTTGTGAGGCCCTCTGCCACTCAGTGAGAGCTGGTTTCAAAATAAAGAATAAAAAATAGGGCAGGGGGTGTAGCTTGGAGGGCGAATGCCCCTGGGTTCCATCCCCAGACCTGCAAAAATAAATAAATAAATAAATAAATAAATAAAAAAGAAAAGAAAAAAAAAAGAAAGCTTAAAAGAAAACAACAAATTTTACAGCCAACAATTTATTGCCAGCTTGTCTTTGACAAAGGTGCTAAGAATACACATTGGGGAAAAGACAGTCTCTTTAATAAATGATGCTGGGAAAATTGGATATCCACATGTCACAGAATGAAACACCACACACACACACACACACACACACACACACACACCTAAAAAGCTGCCACATAGCAAACAATCAACAAAATAAAGAGATAACTTGTGCAATGAAAAAAAATTTTTGCAAACTATGTATCTGGAAGGATTAATAACCGCAATATATAAGAAATTCAAGCAATTTAACAACCAAAAACAAACAATGGAATTATAAAATAGACAATAGATCTAATCTGATGTTTCTCAAAAGAAGGCATATTAATGTGACAATACAGTGTACCAATGGGAGTGTATGTGTGTGCGGATGTATATGTACAGATAGATAACTAGATAGATGGATACATAACCAGAAGGATAGATAGAAGCCAACAGGCATATGAAAAAATTCTCAATATCCATAGTCTTCAGGGAAAAGCAAATCAAAACCACAGTAAGATGTCATCTCACCCCAGTTAGAATGGTAAGAATTAAAAAAGACAAAAGATAAGGGCAGAAAAAGCTGGGAAGTAAAGGGAAAACTTATATATCATTGGTGAGAATGTAAATGAATACAGCCGGTATGGAGGTTTCTAAAAAATTGAAAATAGGGCGCGGGGCACGCCAGCCGGGGCCCGGGTCGTGGGACTCTGGGTCCTGGGCCGGACCACGCATAGCACGCCAGACCCCTGGAGAAACCGGGCCCAGTAAGACCCTGGGTCCCGGGCAGGGGTTGGGCAGGACACGCCGGACCCCAGAACAGCCGGGGCCCTGGTCACAGGACTCTGGGCCCCAGGCGGAGTAGTGCGGACCATGCCGACCCATGGGGAAACCGGGCTGGGTCACAGTGCTACTGAGTGCCAGATCCCACTACCTCCTCAAACCACACAAACTGTCTTCTCTTATTGTAAAAAAAAAAAAAAAAAAAAAAGGAAAAGAAAAAAGAAAAATATCGGAGCGGGGTTAAGAAGGCTGTGGTGGATGCCAGGATACTGGAGATGCAGACAAAACTTATCCAAATGAACTGCAACTTATGAAAAAATTCCCCATGAAGGAGGACTTCTGTTTCTCTATATTGTTTAGAGTCTTGGACATCACCTGTAAGGAGAGAGTTTAGCGGAGACCAAGGAGAAAGGCAGTGTTGAAAGCGGTCTCCACGATGGTGGTGGAGAATTGTATTCAGGAGAAACAGAAATCTGATCCTACCAACCTTATTGTTTTGGAGAAATTACACGAAATGTTGGATGCTACTATCACGCATGCTTAGGAACACTGGACAACATTCAGAGTGGAAAAAGAGCTTGGGAAAGATTTGAAATGGTGGAGGCAGTGGCAGTGGCAGTGGCCAGTACTCAGGGGAGGCAGAGATCTGATGCATTACACCTGGAACCTTTGAAATAATAACCCCAGAGGCAGAATGCTACCACCACGCACCCTTGAAAACATGGGACAATTGGTTGGGCGAAGAGAGTGCTCAGATTGGAGCCTGCCAAGGGGTGAGGCCAGCAACAGACACAGCAAAAATGGGACTAAAGCCTGCCGTGAAGCAAGGACAGTGCTGGAGTCTCCGAGGCTGGGATCGGAACATGCCAATGGGTTAGGCTGGTGCTGGGGCTAATGGCCAACATTAGAGCCTGACGTGAGGCAAGGCCACTACTGGGGCCTCCAAGGCCGAGATCGGAGCCTGCCGAGGGGTTAGGCCAGTGCTGGGTCCAGCGAGGCTGAGATCGGAGCCTGCCATGAGGCAAGGCCGGTGCTGGGCCTTCGAGGCCAGGATCAGAGCCTGCGGAGGGGTTAGGCCAGTGCTGGGGCCAGCAAGGCCGGGATCGGAGTCTGTCGTGAGGCAAGGCCGGTGCTGGGGCCTTCGAGGCAGTGAACGGAGCCTGCCGAGGGGTTAGGCCGGTGCCGGGGCCAATGGCTGACATCAGAGCCTGCCGTGAGGCAAGGCCGATGTTGTGGCCTTCAAGGCCGGGATAAGAGCCTGCCAAGGGATTAGGCTGATGCCGGGGCCAGCGGCCAGCATCGAAGCCTGCCGTGAGGCAAGGCCGGTGCTGGGTCCTCTGAGGCCAGGATAAGAGCCTGCCAAGGGGTTAGGCTGGTGCTGGGGCCAGTGGCCAGTATCGGAGCCTGCCATGAGGCAAGGCCGGTGCTGGGGCCTCTGAGGCCAGGATAAGAGCCTGCTGAGGGGTTAGGCCAGGGCCGGGGCCAATGGCTGGCATCAGAGCCTTCTGTGAGGCAAGGCCGCTACTGAGGCCTTTGAGGTCGGGATCATAGCCTGTCGAGGGGTTAAACTGGTGCTGGGGCCAGCAAGGCTGGCATCAGAGTCTGTCTTGAGGCAAGGCCGGTGCTGGGGCCTCCGAGGCCAGGATCGGAGCCTGCCGAGGGGTTAGACCGATGGTAGGGCCAGTGAGGCCAGGATCGGAGACTGCCGTGAGGTAAGGCTGGTGCTGGGGACTTCAAGGCCGGGATTGGAGCCTGCCGAGAGGTTAGGCTGGTGCTGGGGCCAGTGAGGCTGGGATTAGAGCCTGCCATGAGGCAAGGCCAGTGCTGGGGCCTCCGAGGCTGGGATCAGAGCCTGCGAAGGGGTTAGGCCGGTGCCGGGGCCAGCAGCTGGCATCGGAGCCTTTCGTGAGGGAAGGCCGCTACTGAGGCCTCTGAGGCCGGATTGGAGCCTGCCAAGGGGTTAGACTGGTGCTGGGGCCAGCGAGGCCATCATTGGAGCCTGCCATGAGACAAGGCTGGTGCTGGGGCCTCCGAGGCCAGGATCGGAGCCTGCCAAGTGGTTAGGCTGATGCCAGGGCCTGTGTGGCCAGGATCGGTGACTGCTGTGAGGCAAGGCCAGTGCTGGGGCCTCCAAGGCTGGGATCGGAGCCTGCCGTGAGACTAGGCTGGTGCTGAGGCCTCCGAGGCCAGGATCGGAGCCTGCTGAGGTGTTAGGCTGGTGCTGGGGCCAATGGCTGGCATCGGAGCCTGCCCTGAGTCAAGGCCGCTATTGGGGCCTCTGGGGCCGGGATCGGAGCCAGCTGAGGGGTTAGGCTGGTGTCGGGGTCAGCGAGACCAGAATCGGGGCCTCCCATGAGGTAAGGCCGCTGCTTGAGCCAGCGAGGTCTGGATCAGTCCACTGGGTAGCCAGGCCACTACTGGGGCCATCAAGAGTGGAATCGGTACTTGCAATGTGGCATGCACAGAGAAATATCGCAGAAAATAAAAATCAGATGCTTCCCCTAATCAGCAAAAAATAGGAGGAAAGGGGCAACAGGAAGAGGTCGAGCTATAGAAAGGGCCCTATAGTGAAGCAACTAAGGTGACCAATCAGAGGGTATGGAATAGGGGAGGATGGAGCCTCTTTAAAATGCAGGAGGTATATAAACAAATGTATCAAAGTTAATCACCATACAAGCATGGGATCAAGGGAGGGGGATGAAATGGGATGGGGGCTGGATGAGGGCTAATTGGATGATGTGTGCTTGTATATCCTCTCAAGTCTTGTATTCCAAAGTCATATGTGATTACAATGCATCAATAAAAAAATAAAAAATAAGAAATAAAAAATAAAAAAATAAAAAATAAAAAATTGAAAATAGAATTACCATTTGATTTAGTAATCCTACTACAGGGTATACATCTAAAGAAAGTTAAGTCAGTGTGTCAAAGAGACGTCTGCACTTCCATGTTCACTGTGGCACTATTCACAACAGCCATGAAATGGAAACAACATGAATGTCCATCAACTGATGAACGGATAAAGACAGTGCTGTATGCATATAAGCTAGTATACTATTCAGCCAATTTAAAGTCTATAATTTGAGGCATCATAGAGATAAATGGAGATCATTATGTTAAGTGAAGTAAGCCAGGCCCAGAAAGACAAATACCACATAATCTCATTTGCGTGTAGAATATAAAAAGTTGATCTTAGCTGTCATGCTTGTAATCCCAGCTTTTGGGAGGCTGGGACAGGAGGATTGCAGTTCATGGACAGCCTAAGATACTACTTAATTAGGCCCTCTGTAACTCAATGAGACCCTATTTCAAAATTAAGAATAAAAAACAAGGCTGGGGGTGTAGCTCAGAGGTAGAATGCCCCTGGGTTCCATCCCCAGTACCGCAATTAAAAAAAAATTATATATATATATACAGCCAGACGTGGTGATGCATGCTTGTAATCCCAGCATATGGGAGGCTGAGACAGGATGATCTGGTTCATGGGCAGCCTCAGTTACCTAGTGAGGCCCTGTGCAGCTCAGTGAGACCCTGTTTCACAATAAAGAATAAAAAATAGGGCTGGAGGTGTAGCTAGAGGTAGAATGCCCCTGATTTCCATCCCTAGTACTGCAAACAAACAAACAAACAAACAAAAAAGATAAAGGTTTAAAGATGCAGTTACATTTGCCCTGATTTGAACCTTACAGGTTGGATACATGTATCAGAGCATCACATGAGCCAGGGGAGGTGGTGCTCGCTTGTAATCCCTACACTTGGGAGTCAGAGACAGGAAGATCGTACAGGTTCGAAGCCAGAAGTGCTGGCTTAAGAGATCCTGTTCCCAAATTAAAAAGTATAAATAAAATAGGTCTGGGAGTATAGCCTGGAGGTAGAAGGGTTTCCAGGAACTCCAGTATCACCAAAAAATAAATAAATAAAAATAAGAGCCCAAAGAAAACAAAAATCAAAAGCATCACATGATACCCTTATGTTTTTTATGTATCAGTTAAAAAATA
This sequence comes from Muscardinus avellanarius, assembly GCF_963383645.1. Taxonomy (NCBI): domain Eukaryota; kingdom Metazoa; phylum Chordata; class Mammalia; order Rodentia; family Gliridae; genus Muscardinus; species Muscardinus avellanarius. The sequence goes on along the minus strand of NC_137787.1, from coordinate 96,515,414 downwards.
ATAATAAAAAAAAAGACAAGGACTATCTCACAGCAGGGATGTACCACCTTTGCAACCCTAGTGTCTACACACTGCCTGGTATAAATAAATATGCTTGCAGCTGCCTCCTCAAGGCTCAGTGTGCCTGGCTTTGCTCACCCTCCAGTCGACTTTCAAAGTCCCCACTTCTGAGAGCCCTTCAAGGAACACTCTAGTGAAATAGCCCATGATTCTTCATTGCTTTCTGTTACTGGGTTTATTTTCCTCACATTTCTCATCATCACTACCTTAAATTACCTTTCCCTTTCTTGTTTACTTATTTATGAATTTTTCCTTTCCCACCAGACTAGAAGGATCATGAACTCAGGAAACTTGTCTGTGTTTTTCTTTGCTGTATCATCAAATCAGTGCCCAGAAAAGCACAGGAACTTGTTAGTTTCTCTTCATTTTTAGATTGTATTTTAAGAAAATATTAGCTTGATCTCAGTGCTTGGGCAGTGGAGACAGAGGATTGCAGTTCCAAGGTCAGTGTGTAGTAATTTACAAGATCCTGTTAAAAAAAAATAGGAGGGCTGAAGGTGTAGCTCAGAGGTAGAATCCTCCTGGGCTCAATCCCAATAAAACTATATATATATATATATATATATATATATATATATATATATATATATATAATTACATATATAATTTAAATATACATAAAGTTTTATATATATATATATAATTTTTCACTTTTCACTAATTGTAAGTAAAAAAAGTAAATCACAAAATTAGTCATTCAACACAGAGCGAGAGATGTTCTTTATGGGGCTGCTTTTGTTGTTGTTGTTGTTGTTGATACTGAAGATAGAAACCAGCGTCATTCTACCTCTGAGTTAGATCCTTACCTCTATATTTCATTTTCTATTTTGGAACAGGATCTTGCTTAGTTGCTGAGTGTCTCACCAAGTTGCTGAAGCTGTCCCAGAACCTGCATTTCTCCTGTCTCAGTATTCCAAGTACAGAGATAACCAGCGTGCTCCACCACACCCAATTCTATGGGGCTTCTTTACCATTTCCACAAGAGAATAAACTGAGCAACAGGTAAATTCAGTGACCTGCCTGAAGGCTGACAATTGTTTTTTAATCATATGGTCCATATAGGTCTGTAGATTCCTAGTCCTTTTCCTCCTGCAGCTAAATTTCTTGCTTTTAGCAGGATCATACTTTGTGTTTCTTAGACTGCATAGGTGTGTGAGTGTTAAACTCTGATCTCAGCTGGTCAGCAATGTGCCTCTTATTCTGAATTCTTCTGATACAAGTGTAATAGCTGACATTCCACAAATTTGTGCTGAGACAGTGGCTGTTTTATTCCTGACTCTCTTGAGTAAGGCCAGGATTTTCATTAGTACTGGATTTTGCCTTGCTAAGTAAATGTGCTTATTTGGTTTTAATATATTAGGCTTCGCCATTCTGAAGTAGATTAAATTGTCAATCATTTCCCCCCATATTTCATATTGTTTCCTCTGGGCAGGGGCATGTGTGATGTTACACATGTCTTGCCAATAAAACAGCCCTCTGGATTGAAAGCTGTTCAGGATGTATAGCAAGATGTCAAATTAATTGTACCGAAATAATGAGTTAGCACCAAATGCTAATTAAATATTGATGAAAGTCATACTTTCAATTATCTTCATTATGGTACCATGTTTTATGTTGGCATTAAATGCTTGCAGTACGGGTGCGTCTGGTAATTAGTTGTGCACTATGGAAAAATAAAGTTATTTCCCTCTATATTAAAAGTGCTTAGAAACCCCTTGGAAAATGGAAACTCTGAAAAGAAGCAGCGTTTCAATTTTTTTGGGGGGAGGAGAAATGTTTGAAATTCTAAGAATTTAGTATTTTCTGTTTGTAGCGTCTATTTTTTTTTCTTTTTAAGTAAGTGGATAAGAAGTTAGAAAGCTACTGACGCTCATGGCGAGCTCTGTAATCCACGTCTTTCCCTGCTCAGGTTAACTTTTGACATCTTCTTAAACACTTGCACTGTTTTTTACCCTTTTCCTGCCCATAGGCCCAATGCCTGCCCCTGGCACTTATGCTCTTCACTACTATCATAGAGTTATGACTGAGATGAATCTGAGCACAGCCCCTGTACCACGAGCATTAGGGTCACCTGTGTTACTTAACCTGCAGATTTCGTGGTCCCTCATCAGGTGAGCCAGAGAGAGAGAAGAAGAAGAAGAAGAAGAAGAAGAAGAAGAAGAAGAAGAGGAGGAGGAGGAGGAGGAGGAGGAGGAGGAGGAGGAGGAGGAGGAGGAGGAGGAGGAGGAGGAGGAGGAGGAGGAGAGAGGGGAGGGGAGGGGAGGGGAGGAGAGGAGAGGCGAGGAGAGGAGAGGAGAGGAGAGGAGAGAAGGAATATTTTTAATCCTGGTTGCAAGTTACAATTGACCTGTTTTTTTTTTTTAAAGAAAAATAAGCTGATGTAATTAATCTTAAGTGGAGTCAGAGCACAAATGTGTACAGACATATTGTGTGCACGTATATTATACACTCATAGATGACTTTAACCTGCAGCTGGGGTGGGGAATTACAACATTAATAGGTCTTTTAACAGTATGTGCAGAAATAGTATTCAGTCCTGTTATCGTTTGAATACAGGGTGCTCCCTCCCCTGAGAAAAGCCCACCTGACCATGCTATCTAAAATTACTGCACCCTCTACCCAACTCTGGTGGGTTCTGTCTCTCCTAGGCTTTACATTTATTCATAACAATTATGACCAGCTTAACTCTGTCTAAAATAGTTCATTACATAATAAGGACTCAATTGCCAATATTGTTGGCAATGCAACAATATTCAGAGGTGAAATAATTTAATCAGGTCTCTAATCTCATCAGCATATAGATCCATTAATACTTTAATAATTTGAATAGATTTACTGGGTAGTAACTGTAGGCAAACTGTAGGGTGTGGGTGAAAGAGATAGATCACTGAGGACTTGGGCTGGGGACTCTATCTTTCCCTGGATCCCTCGCAACTCTCTGCTTACGACCACCGTGCATTGAGGAACTTGCCTCCACTATGCCCTGCCCTGTTGTTATGATGTTTCTGCCTTGGAGTCAGCACACCATGGACTCAACTCCTGAAACCATGAACCCAAACAAATATTTCCTCTTCTAAATTGTTCTCATCAGCTGTTTTGGTCACAGTGAAGAAAAAGTAATAGGAGCCTAAAAAAGCATGGGAATTTGACATATCCTGCAACACAGATGAAAATCGAGAACATTATGCTAAGTAAAATATGCCAGTCACAAAAAAGAAATACCGAATGATTCCACTTATATCCCAGTTTTCGAGGCAGAAAGTAGAATGGTGTTTGCCAGGCACTAGTGGGCCTGGGAGGGAGTAAGGAGATAATTGTTTAAAGTTTATAAAATTTTAGTTTTACAAATAAAAGAGTTATGGATATGACAGTGGTGGTGATTGTGCAATATTATGAACATAGTTAATACTAGTACACTTTGCAATTAAGGATGATTAAGATGGTAATTTTTATGTATATTGTACCAAAATAAAGAATTGAGGGAAAACAAAAGCAGTATATGCACTCTGCTATTTTTTTCTGCTTGGCAGGTTCTTTCCTTCAGAGAGCCACATGACCTACCCCCCCGCCCCCAACACTTCAGATCTTGACTTGATTGTCGCCTTCTTAGTCATCTTCCTGTAGGTTGTTCATCAAGTTTGCTTTGTGGCTGAAAGCAGGGAATGAACTAGATATTTCTCAAGAAAGTGTTGAGTCCTCTGAGGAGCCAGGACTCCATCCACTGAGCTTGCATGTAAACTCAAATGAACTTCTGGCTGTGAGTCGATTCCCTTGCACGCTGAAGGAATAACTCTTGCTTTTCTGTTCTAAGTTTCCCTGATTCCTGGAAAGTTGTGTCAAGGTGCACCACAAATGAATTTGGATGCAGAAAACTAGCTTATTAAGGATTTTTCCAAATTAGCCTCCCAGAGAAGGACTGTGACCATTACTTCTGCTGCAGAAAAGGTTGTTTCAGGTCAATTCAAAGTCCAGGGGTAGGGCCAGGCTTTCTTCAGAAAAAGCAGGCCTGTAGCCAAGAAGTTTTTGCAATTCAGGTTTTAGAAATTTTCTTCCACTCACATGATTCAAGGCCAGATATTTTACTGGGTATTTATTCTTTTAGGGTAAGTATTGCTCTCAAAATCTGTTTTTTTTTTTTAAATAAGATTTTCAAAATCTTATTTATTTGTGTTTTTTCACTTTGCAATTTCAACATTTATTTCTGAATACCAAAACTTGACAGCACACAAGGAAAAAAAAGCCATAGACAGAAAACAGCAAATAAATTTATCTTGCATGCCACTTTTAATCAACAGGATATGGCTCTCTAGATAGCTGTGTTTAGAAGGAATCCGAGGCTTCGGCCTCACTCAGGGAAAGACTTGCAGCTGATGAGCAGTATCGGACATCTCACTTGACCCAGAAGAAACCAATGGCACCTAAGTTGGCGGTGAAGTTGGCACTGCCTGTACCACCAGGGCCAATGATGGGGCCAGTGAAGGTCTGAGGAAATCGGGAGCGAGCGTTCTGGTGGTATCTGGCCCAGAAGGTAAACGGGATTCTGGACCATGGATCTCCGAAATCTCCTTCCTCATCCCAGGTCAGCAGCTCAAACTCGATGTCATCCCAACTCCAGGGACCAGATACGGCCTCATCTCCGATCCCCATGCGGTTCTTGCTTCAGCTCGGGCCTCAGCCTCAGCAGCAGCAGCAGCAGCATCCAAAGCATCCAATGTCTCATCTGCAGCCTCCGTGAACTGGGCAGTCCAGTCACGAGGGGCTCTCTTCTGAATCTCGGCAATGAATCTCAACACTTTCATCTTGCTAGTCTCATAGTAGGGATGGAGGCCCCAGAGAAACTCGTACTCAGGAGGGTTGCTGTTGGGCACTCGTCTGTAGTCCAGGTATTTCTGCTTAACAAATTCATAAGAAGTTTTCTCAGATCTCCAAGGAGGGGATGTCTCACCCCAGAACGCAGTCCCATCTTGCATAGTGCCTCCCAGAGGACAGCCTCGCTGGTGCGGTTGCCGTTCATGAAGATGATGCCCAGAATCACCAAGAGGAGACCCAGCTTGGGTGTGTCTTTGGCTGTTCTCAGTATGCCAGCCAGGGACTCGGGAGTGCTGATGAGGATGTACAGATGTTCTTCTTTGTCAATTTCTTTCAGTTGAATCCCAAATTTCTTTTCCAGGACAAAGCAAGCACGTTCAAAGATTTCTGGGTAAACATCAGTGTATTCTTGGATGATATCTCTTAGCATTTCTGAACGCTTGATGGGCACCTTTGTGTAGTCTTTCAGCATCAGGTACTTGACCAACTTATTTGCTCTTTCCTGAAGAAGGGCCACATCTCGGGGCTGAGGGGCACCCTGGTTCTGTGAGGCACGCGAGTTGGAGGAGGATTGCAGATTAGGCGAAGGGTACAGGTTCTGCCAGTTGGGTGGAACTGGCCAGTCGGCTGGGATCCAGTCGGGTAGAATTGGCCAGTCGGTGGGAAAGGACCAGTCAGGTGGCAGTGGCCAGTTGGGTGGTAGAGGCCAATCGGGAGGACCTTGCCAGTCTGGAGGGCCGTGCCAACCAGGTGGGGACTGCCATCCAGGTGAATTCTGCCAGTCCATTGGGTTTGGCCTACAACAGGACCAGGCCAAACAATGGGGTTGGGCCAGATCACTGGGTTCTGCCAGGCGACTGGATTCTGCCAGGCTGGTGGGGTCTGCCTAGCTGGGGGGCTCTGCCGCATTGGTGGAGTCTGCCTGGCTGTCTGGTTCTGCCAGCCAGATGGGTTTTGCCATGCCAATGGGGTTTGCCAGAGCACATTAGGGGGTGCGCCAGGTGGGTTCTGAGTGGTCACTGGAACTGGTGCAGATCTCCAGGTCTCTGTAGCTGGTGAGGCCCGTCTCTGATCCCCACTGCTGTTCTCTTCGACATTCAAGTTATTGATCTTGCAGGTCCTCTTGCCCCGAATTATAGTCCGAGACTCCAGATTCTGAGCCTGGGAACCATCTGCTGGTGTGTGCCCAGCTGCACTGTCAGGTTCAGAGACACCTGAATTAGTCTCTAAGTCAGGCTGGGAGGCGGCCATTTTGGCCTGGTTTATATTCTGGGGCTTTTTACCAGCTGTAGAAGCCTTAGTGGTATTATTCCAGGCCTTGAAGTCTGTTTTAGGCCAGTTGCTGGCCATTTCCTTGACATTTGAAGACAGGGAGAAATTGTAGGGGGTACTTGCGCCCACCTTAGCAGTGGCATTCTGGGCCTTAAAGGCCATTTCAGACTTGTTAGTAGCTAATTTGCCTGTGCTTGCTGCCTAAGAAAAATCATAGGTGGCTCTTGGACCTTTCTGGGTAGCATTATGGGACTTAAAGGCTGCTTTAGGCTTGACACTGGGGATCTCCTTAGCATTATGTGCCTGAGAGAAACCATAGACACCATTTGGGGTCCTTTGTGGTGGCATTCTGGGCTTTAGAGGCTGTCTTAGGCCTAGCTGCAGCTGCTGAGACCTGAATGTCAGCCATCTCATTGGCAGTTGGGGGCTGTGAACTCTGGGGACTCACATTCACTCACTCGCTGGCAGCTGCTGTGGCCTGGCTGGTAGGTGGAGCCTCTGAGATCTGGATTGCCTCCATCAAGGTCTGCATAAGCAAGGTGCTGTCTTCAACAGAGGCATCCGCCTGGAAGCCGGGGAGGCCCGCGCCGCAGTCCGCTTTCTGAGCCATGGCTCCGGTCTCTCTGGCAAGAACAAAGCCTTGCCTCAGGCCCAAACCCCAACTCAGAGGATCAGGATGGCAGTGCTCGGCTCTCCGCAGCCGCACTCTCTCCTTGTCCAGAAGAAAATGCCAGCTTGGCAGCCAAAATTATTTATTATTTGGAAACAGGGTCTCCCTAGGTTGCTGAGAGCCTCAGTAAGTTGCTGAGGCTGGCTTTGAAACTGTGATCCTCCAGTCTCAACCTCTGAAGTACTAAGATTACAAGCATGTGCCACCACATACCTTATAACAGTTTTAGAAGGGTTAAAATAGTCAGTATTCATAGCTTTAAGATTGAGGAGTAGCTGGGCAAGGTGGTACATGCGTGTAATCCCAGTACTTGGTAGGCTAAAACAGGAGGATCACAGCTTCACAGGTTTGGGGCCAGCCTCAGCAAATTACCAAGACCCTGTCTCAAAATAAAGAATAAAATAGGGCCAGGCATGTAGCTCAGAGGTAGACTGCCCCTGAGTTCAATACTCAGTACCAAAAAGAAAAAAGAAAAAAAAGAAAAAGAAAAAAAAAAAAGAAGAGATTGAGAGCCGGGCATGGTGGCCTATGCTTGTAATCCCAGTACTTGGGAGGCTGAGACAGAAGGATCCAGGTTCTCAGCCAGCCTCAGCTACTTAGTGTATGTTTTGGCCCTCTGCAACATAGTAAGACTCTGTTTAAAAATAAAGAATAAAAAAAACCGTGCTGGGCGTGTAGCTTGGAGCTAGAATGCCCCTGGGTTCAGCACTAAACACACACACACACACACACACACACACACACACACACACACACAGAGAGAGAGAGAGAGAGAGAGAGAGAGAGAGAGAGAGAGAGAGAGAGATTGAAGAGTAGGGATTATAAAGGACACTGAGATGGTTTCTAAGGAGAGGAGATCCTAACAGAACAAAGGATGTTACCAGGGAAAGTAGGGTGGGGAAGGGAGCTCAGAGTAAATGGTACAGTCTGTCTATAATGATTTGTCTTACCCCTAACCCCTATGCTAAGCTATAATTGTCAAATAATTAAATGATACAAATTCAGAATTATGTGAGGCTGAGACCTAGACCAACAAAACTATGCAGCTATCTATTTACTGGGAGAAATAATATGGGGCAATGAAAACTTGAGTTAGAATAACTGAGTGACCTTTAGAAAGTTATTTAGATTTTATTTTATTTTTGGAGAGGGATTTGGCTTATTCATTTGCAAAAATAAAGCAAAACATAGTAATATATACCATGTTTTAACTTTGTGAAATTTAAAGATAATATATAAATGTTAAAAAAAGATAATATATAAAAAGTGACTAAAGCATCAGACACATCGTTACACACTGGGCAGTGGCTGTTTCTCTCATTGTTATCCCAAGGGAAGCCAAGAGGACTTGTAATTAGAAAGATCAGACAGAGAATGGTAATGCACACCTGTAATCCCAATCCTTGGGAGACTGAGATAGAAGAATTGCAGGATCAAGACCAGCCTCAACAATTTAGCAAGCCTGTCAGCACCTAGTGAGATCCTATTTTAAAAACAAAACAACAACAAAATCAAGCAAGAACAACAGCAATGAAAGTGCAGCAGGGGCTGCAGTTGGAGGTAGAATGCCCCTGGTTCCAACCCCACTACCACAAAGAGGAAAGGAAAAAGATAAAGTTTCATGCAGGGGAACATACATTTATGGAAATTTAAGCAACATATACAGGTGAACGGCTGCTGCCTGGAACATTTGACCAGTTAGAGGTATTCATGCCATTCTAAAATGCAATGCTCAGCGAGCCTAGCACACAGGCGGTGACCTGTGGCATGTGATAGATTCTGCCAGAAGAGCCTCTGTCCTCCCAGGCCCGCCCTCCATTCATTGTTAATTGTTAATGCTGCACTTTCCTCCCTCTGAGGGATGGTTGACATGCATCCTCTCTGAAGTGTGTGCACGCTAATGTGCTGGTCATATTTGCCTGTTTGCTTTCAGACCCATTTCTTTCAGTGTATAAGAAGCTGAGTGGAAGAAGCAGGTGTGTCTGGGTCATAGTGGCTTGGATACCTGGAAGCGACATGGGCTTGGACAGAGTCTGGAAGCCCTAGTTATAGCTGGTGAATCCTGACTCTCCCACTTCCTGGCTGTGTGGTTTTGGCCCAAGTTAACTTCTCTGAGCCCCTATTTCCTCATCTGTAAGATGGGCATGATGGACTCTCCATTTTGGTTATCTTGAGCACTACACAAAACACAGTACCAACATGCAAATGCGTAGTCAAATCTCTAACAAAGGTTCAATGTAAGGAGGCTGAAATCAGAACCACTTGTAACATTTCGAACCTGCCAGAGACTCAAGAAATCTTCCATATATTGCATTTAAGATTATTTTGATTCTATAGATGTCTCATATCTATTCACTGAGTTGAAGGCTTAAGTAAAAACAAAGAGCATTAGAGAAATTCAGTTCTGTTGATGAAAGCTTGTGGCCTCAAGCATAGTCTAAACCCATTGCCACTTGTCACCCACAATTTCTATTGCCCCTCATCCAATCCCCTGGTGATGTGCATCTCACCCAGATTAAAATCCAAAGTCTACACATTGGCTTACAAGCCTACCATGATCCAGCCCTGGCCATTTCTTATATCCTACCACATTCTCTTCGCGTAGTAGTTGAGCCATAGTGGCCTTTGTGCTGGTCCTAAGCAAACTAAGCAAATACACTGCAGGATCTTTACACTTCCAGTGTCCGTTATCTGACCCACTCCTCATATCCATTCACTTTGCTCAGATCTATACTTAAATACCACCTCCACAGATAGGCCTTCCTTGGCCACATCATAAGACAGCACACCATCTCTGCATTGCTGTCTCTTTCACTACTCTATCTTCCTAGCGTGTAGCTAGACTATATGCATGCTTAACTTGTAATCTATCTACCCATGTTTGAAAGTAAACTCCGTGAAAGCAGGGACTTTGTAGGCTCACTCACATATATAGAAACCCTTGGCACATAGGAGAGAAGTTACAAATATGTGTTGAATGCATTAATGGATGAAGACAGTGGGTGAGTAGGGAAAGGGCATTGACATTGTTGACCACGTGCTCTTTGCTGGGCGATGCACCAGGCTTCATCAGGATACTCATGTTCTTACTGTCACTCACAAGGATTTTGGAATCCTAGGAAACAAGTATGTGCCATGGCCAAATCAAAAGGTCCAAGATCACACTCAGGATCTCTCCTTAAACCTACCTTCCTTCTCGTGCAGATTAGCTCAGTGAACTGCTGCAGGATCTACCCAGTTGCACAGTTTGGAAGCCTGGACATCTTCCTGTGTCTTCTTCAATCTTTGCCTATATTCAATGCCTCATGAAGTTGTACTGATTTTGCCTCCTGAATATCTCTGGTCCATCTGCTTCTCTCCATATTCACTGTCAACACTCTAGTCCAAGGAATAATGATTTTTTTTTTCACTTAGATCTTGTAATGGCTTCCTAATCGACTCTCTTTTTCTGTGATTGCCCCTCTAATAATTCATTCTTTTCACAAAAACCTGAGTAATCACTGGAAAATGCAGAGCTGATTATGCCCTGCCTCCCCTCCTTGCTTAAATACTTCAGTGATTTCCCATTGTTCTTTGCATAGCACGAGGGTCCTAAATTTGCCCACCAGCTTTGCATTTTGCCCTTGTTTTCTTTTGCCCATTTTCTTTATGTTCACCGTGTATTAGCCATGCTGGCTTTTTGCCATGTCTTTATGAGCTCCAGGATCCCCCCAGTTCAGCCTGCACACTGATGGCTCCCTCCTGCCTCATTACCCTCTCCTTAGTTTCTCATCCTTTAGATTTCAGCCCAATTATGTTTTGAAAACGGTTCCTGATCCCACTGACCGAATTGAGGTGAACCACCACGGAGTAAGTGGTGTTTCCTTCGGGGAATTTATCATAATTATGACCAAGGGGTGAAGTTACCCCTGCCCTGTCATCCCCATTAAAATACCAGTTCTTGTCAGGTGTGATAGCACACACCTGTAATTTCAGTACTTGGAAGGCTGAGACAAGATTGCAGATTCAAGGCCAGCCAAGACTCCAGACACCTTAGTGAGACTCCGTTAAAAAAAAAATAAAAGCTGGGAGTGGTAGTTCACACCTATGTTTCTGGTACTTAGGAGGCTGAAACTAAAGCGTCGCAGGTTCAAAGCTAGCCTCAGCAACTTAGTGAGCCTCTATTTCAAAATAAAAGGGCTGGGAGTGTAGCTTGGAGGTAGGATGCCTTTGTATTTAATCCCTAGAACCAGAAAAAACAATTAAACAAATAGGGCTGATGGTATAGTTGGAGGTAGAATGCCTCTGGATTCAATACCATATATATATATATATATATATATATATATATATATATACACACACACACACACACACACACACAAACACACATACATATATATATACATATGTATATATATACACATATATATACTGTATACACACACACACACACATATATATATATATATATTTTTAAGTAGCATCTTCTATCTCTAGCTTATGACTATATTTTTTAATGCTTAGTATAGGATTGCACATAGAAAACACACTCAGCAAATAGTGCTGAAACAATGAATATGACATCATTTGAGTAGTAGATCCATGGAGTTAGACCCTGGGTTTGAACCTGAGGCTGACTAATCCTGACTACACCAAGGTTCTTTCTAAAGGTGCCCAGGCCAGACAAAGGGCCAGAGAGAAGTTGAGAACTGCAAGTTTTGGCAGCTTGCCAGGTCCTGCCTGGATGCAGGGGCTGAAAAAGACCTCCCTGTGGGGCAAGCTGGGTGCTGTCTGTGAAGGTCCTGTGTCCTCCGTACTAGCCAGCTGGCTCTTAGTGGTTATTTTATCATCGTCCAGTCTCACTTTTGATTTTTCTCTTAAAATTTGAAGCCAAAACAGAGCATCGCCTTGCAGGAAGAACTCTGCCTTGTTCTGTTGAAAAGAAGGAAGTGCAAGCTTACTAGGTGGAGAGGGAGGAGACAGGTGCTGGGCATCTGAAAATGAGGCCTGTGTGAGGAGGAAACTATATGGTGGTGACAGGAGCAGCTGAATAGAGCCTGACTGATGAAGAGTCCATCCATCCATCCATCCATCCATCCATCCATCCATCCATCCATCCATCCATGTGTTGATTTGTCTGAGAAACCAGGTAAATGGTCGCGTCATTTATTGAGGTGAGGAAAGCCTATTGAACAGCCCAGTGACGATATCAATGGGGAAGTAGAGATGGAAACTCCTGGTGGGGGAAAGAGGAACTCAGACTGCAGGTATAAGATGTGTACTTATCAGTGTGTTGGTAATATAGAAACTGAGACTACATGAGATCACCCATTGTCAGTCAAGAAGAGAACTTTGGGGACCAATACTGGGAGTATTCTAGTGTTTAAGGCTTCAAATAATTTAAGACTCATGGGTGAAGAAATAAAAAGCCTCTGAAGGTTTTTATGCCCAACCTTTTAAGTTTTCAGTAGAAAAGAGGTAGGATAGAAGAAATAATTAATAATAATAATAATAATAATAATAATAATAATAATAGATAGAAGACATAAAGGAAGAATCAGGAAAAATAGAACTTTGATGGAGAAGCCTGTTTAAAATTCCCCAATTCGGACTCTGGGTCCCGGCCGAACTGCGCGTAGCACGCCAGACCCCTGGAGAAACCAGGCCCAGTAAGACGCTGGGATCTGGGCGGGGGTCGCGGGCTGGGCACGCCAGATGGGGCCCGGGTCGCGGGACTCTGGGCCCCAGGCCGAACTGCGAGTAGCACGCCAGACCCCTGGAGAAACCAGGCCCAGTAAGACGCTGGGTTCTGGGCGGGGGCCCGAGCACAGGGCACGCCAGCAGGGGCCCGGGTCGCGGGACTCTGGGTCCCGGCCGAACTGCGCGTAGCACGCCAGACCCCTGGAGAAACCGGACCCAGTAAGACACTGGGATCTGGGCGGGGGTCGCGGGCTGGGCACGCCAGCAGGGGCCCGGGTCGCGGGACTCTGGGCCCCAGGCCGAACTGCGAGTAGCATGCCAGACCCCTGGAGAAACCAGGCCCAGTAAGACGCTGGGTTCTGGGCGGGGGCCCGAGCACAGGGCACGCCAGCAGGGGCCCGGGTCGCGGGACTCTGGGTCCCGGCCGAATTGCGCGTAGCACGCCAGACCCCTGGAGAAACCAGGCCCAGTAAGACGCTGGGATCTGGGCGGGGGTCGCGGGCTGGGCACCCCAGATGGGGCCCGGGTCGCGGGACTCTGGGCCCCAGGCCGAACTGCGAGTAGCACGCCAGACCCCTGGAGAAACCAGGCCCAGTAAGATGCTGGGTTCTGGGCAGGGGTCGCGCGTGGGGCACGCCAGCTGGGGCCCGGGTCGCGGGACTCTGTGCCCCGGGCCGAACTGCGAGTAGCACGCCAGACCCCTGGAGAAACCGGACCCAGAACAGAAAAAGATAAAGAAAAATGTCGGAGAGGTGGTAAGAAAGCCGTTATGGATGCCAGGACACTGGAGATGCAGACAAAACTTATCTAAATGCACTGGAACTTATGGAAAAATTCGCCGTGAAAGAGGACTGCTATTTCTCTATATTGGTAAGAATCTCAGACATCACATATAAGGAGAGAGTTTAGCGGAGACCAAGGAGAAATGCGGTGTTGAAAGAGTTCTCTGCGATGGTGGTGGAGACTTGTATTCAGGAGAAGCAGAAACCGGATCTTACCAACTTTATTTTTTTGGAGAAATTACACCAAATGTCGAATGCTACTATCACGCATGCTTAGGAACACTGGACAACATTCAGAGTGGAAAAAGAGCCTGGGAAGGATTTGAAACGGTGGAGGCAGTGGCAATGCCAGTGGTCAATATTCGGGGGAGGCAGAGATCTGATACATTACAACTGGAACCTTTGAAATAATAACCACAGAGACAGTGATCGGAACCTGCTGAGGGGTCAGGCGGGCGCCGGGGCCAGTGGCCGACATCGGAGCTTGCTGTGAGGCAAGGCCACTATTGAGGCCTCCGTGGCCAGGATTGGAACCTGCAGAGGGGTTAGACCGATGCTGGGGCCAGCGAGGCCGGCATTGGAGCCTGCCATGATACAAGGCTTGTGCTAGGGCCTCCGAGGTCGGGTCCGGAACTTGCTGAGGGGTTAGGCCGGTGCTGGGGTCAGCGAGGCTGGCATCGGAGCCTGCCATGAGGCAAGGCCAGTGTTGGGGCCCCCGAGGACGGGACTGGAGCCTGCTGAGGGGTTAGGCCGGTGCTGGGGCCAGCGAGGCCGGTATCAGAGCCTGCCATGAGGCAAGGCCGGTACTTGGGCCTCCGAGGCCAGGATAAGAGCCTGCCGAGGGGTTAGGCCGGTGCTGGGGCTGGTGAGGCCGGCATCGGAGCCTGCCTTGAGTCATGACCAGTGCTGGGGCCTCCGAGGCCGGGATCGGAGCCTGCCGAGGGCTTAGGCTAGTGCTGGGGCCAGTGAGGCCGGCATCAGAGCCTGCCGTGAGGCAAGGCCGGTACTGGGGCCTCCGAGGCCAGGATAAGAGCCTGCCGAGGGGTTAGGCCAGTGCTGGGGCCAGCGAGGCCGGCATCGGAGCCTGCCTTGAGGCATGACCAGTGCTGGGGCCTCGGAGGCCGGGATTGGAGCCTGCCGAGGGGTTAGGCCTGTGCTGGGGCGAGTGAGGCCGGCATCGGAGCCTGCCGTGAGGCAAGGCCGGTACTGGGGCCTCCGAGGCCAGAATAAGAGCCTGCCGAGGGGTTAGGCCGGTGCTGGGGCCAACGAGGCCGGCATCGGAGCCTGCCTTGAGGCATCACCAGTGCTGGGGCCTCCGAGTCCGGGATTGGAGCCTGCCGAGGGGTTAGGCCGGTGCTGGGGCCAGCGAGGCCGGCATCGGAGCCTGCCGTGAGGCAAGGCCGGTACTGGGGCCTCCGAGGCCAGGACAAGAGCCTGCCGAGGGGTTAGGCCGGTGCTGGGGCCAGCGAGGCCTGCATCGGAGCCTGCCTTGAGGCAAGGCCGGTACTGGGGCCTCGAGGCCAGGATAAGAGCCTGCCGAGGGGTTAGGCCGGTGCTGGGGCCAGCAAGGCCGGCATCGGAGCCTGCCTTGAGGCATGACCAGTGCTGCGGCCTCCGAGGCCAGGATCGGAGCCTGCCGAGGGGTTAGGCCGGTGCTGGGGCCAGCGAGGCCGGCATCGGAGCCTGCCATGAGGCAAGGCCGGAACTGGGGCCTCCGAGGCCAGGACAAGAGCCTGCCGAGGGGTTAGGCCGGTGCTGGGGCCAGCGAGGCCGGCATCGGAGCCTGCCGTGAGGCAAGGCCGGTACTGGGGCCTCCGAGGCCAGGATAAGAGCCTGCCGAGGGGTTAGGCCGGGGCTGGGGCCAGCGAGGCCGGCATCGGAGCCTGCCATGAGGCAAGGCCGGTACTGGGGCCTCGAGGCCAGGATAAGAGCCTGCCGAGGGGTTAGGCCGGGGCTGGGGCCAGCGAGGCCGGCATCGGAGCCTGCCGTGAGGCAAGGCCGGTACTGGGGCCTCCGAGGCCAGGATAAGAGCCTGCCGAGGGGTTAGGCCGGTGCTGGGGCCAGCGAGGCCGGCATCGGAGCCTGCCGTGAGGCAAGGCCGGTACTGGGGCCTCCGAGGCCAGGATAAGAGCCTGCCGAGGGGTTAGGCCGGTGCTGGGGCCAACGAGGCCGGCATCGGAGCCTGCCTTGAGGCATGACCAGTGCTGGGGCCTCCGAGGTCGGGATCGGAGCATGCCGAGGGGTTAGGCCGGTGCTGGGGCCAGCGAGGCCGGCATCGGAGCCTGCCGTGAGGCAAGGCCGGTACTGGGGCCTCCGAGGCCAGGACAAGAGCCTGCCGAGGGGTTAGGCCGGTGCTGGGGCCAGCGAGGCCGGCATTGGAGCCTGCCGTGAGGCAAGGCCGGTACTGGGGCCTCCGAGGCCAGGATAAGAGCCTGCTGAGGGGTTAGGCCGGTGCTGGGGCCAGCGAGGCCTGCATTGGAGCCTGCCGTGAGGCAAGGCCGGTACTGGGGCCTCGAGGCCAGGATAAGAGCCTGCCGAGGGGTTAGGCCGGTGCTGGGGCCAGCAAGGCTGGCATCGGAGCCTGCCGTGAGACATGACCAGTGCTGCGGCCTCCGAGGCCAGGATCGGAGCCTGCCGAGGGCTTAGGCCGGTGCTGGGGCCAGCGAGGCCGGCATCGGAGCCTGCCATGAGGCAAGGCCGGTACTGGGGCCTCCGAGGCCAGGACAAGAGCCTGCTGAGGGGTTAGGCCGGTGCTGGGGCCAGCGAGGCCGGCATCGGAGCCTGCCTTGATGCATGACCAGTGCTGGGGCCTCCAAATCCGGGATCGGAGCCTATCAAGGGGTTAGGCCGGTGCTGGGGCCAGTGAGGCCGGCATCGGAGCCTGCCTTGAGGCAAGGCTGGTACTGGGGCCTCCGAGGCCAGGATAAGAGCCTGCCGAGGGGTTAGGCCGGTGCTGGGGCCAACGAGGCCGGCATCGGAGCCTGCCTTGAGGCATCACCAGTGCTGGGGCCTCCGAGTCCGGGATTGGAGCCTGCCGAGGGGTTAGGCCGGTGCTGGGGCCAGCGAGGCCGGCATCGGAGCCTGCCGTGAGGCAAGGCCGGTACTGGGGCCTCCGAGGCCAGGACAAGAGCCTGCCGAGGGGTTAGGCCGGTGCTGGGGCCAGCGAGGCCTGCATCGGAGCCTGCCTTGAGGCAAGGCCGGTACTGGGGCCTCGAGGCCAGGATAAGAGCCTGCCGAGGGGTTAGGCCGGTGCTGGGGCCAGCAAGGCCGGCATCGGAGCCTGCCTTGAGGCATGACCAGTGCTGCGGCCTCCGAGGCCAGGATCGGAGCCTGCCGAGGGGTTAGGCCGGTGCTGGGGCCAGCGAGGCCGGCATCGGAGCCTGCCATGAGGCAAGGCCGGAACTGGGGCCTCCGAGGCCAGGACAAGAGCCTGCCGAGGGGTTAGGCCGGTGCTGGGGCCAGCGAGGCCGGCATCGGAGCCTGCCGTGAGGCAAGGCCGGTACTGGGGCCTCCGAGGCCAGGATAAGAGCCTGCCGAGGGGTTAGGCCGGGGCTGGGGCCAGCGAGGCCGGCATCGGAGCCTGCCATGAGGCAAGGCCGGTACTGGGGCCTCGAGGCCAGGATAAGAGCCTGCCGAGGGGTTAGGCCGGGGCTGGGGCCAGCGAGGCCGGCATCGGAGCCTGCCGTGAGGCAAGGCCGGTACTGGGGCCTCCGAGGCCAGGATAAGAGCCTGCCGAGGGGTTAGGCCGGTGCTGGGGCCAGCGAGGCCGGCATCGGAGCCTGCCGTGAGGCAAGGCCGGTACTGGGGCCTCCGAGGCCAGGATAAGAGCCTGCCGAGGGGTTAGGCCGGTGCTGGGGCCAACGAGGCCGGCATCGGAGCCTGCCTTGAGGCATGACCAGTGCTGGGGCCTCCGAGGTCGGGATCGGAGCATGCCGAGGGGTTAGGCCGGTGCTGGGGCCAGCGAGGCCGGCATCGGAGCCTGCCGTGAGGCAAGGCCGGTACTGGGGCCTCCGAGGCCAGGACAAGAGCCTGCCGAGGGGTTAGGCCGGTGCTGGGGCCAGCGAGGCCGGCATTGGAGCCTGCCGTGAGGCAAGGCCGGTACTGGGGCCTCCGAGGCCAGGATAAGAGCCTGCTGAGGGGTTAGGCCGGTGCTGGGGCCAGCGAGGCCTGCATTGGAGCCTGCCGTGAGGCAAGGCCGGTACTGGGGCCTCGAGGCCAGGATAAGAGCCTGCCGAGGGGTTAGGCCGGTGCTGGGGCCAGCAAGGCTGGCATCGGAGCCTGCCGTGAGACATGACCAGTGCTGCGGCCTCCGAGGCCAGGATCGGAGCCTGCCGAGGGCTTAGGCCGGTGCTGGGGCCAGCGAGGCCGGCATCGGAGCCTGCCATGAGGCAAGGCCGGTACTGGGGCCTCCGAGGCCAGGACAAGAGCCTGCTGAGGGGTTAGGCCGGTGCTGGGGCCAGCGAGGCCGGCATCGGAGCCTGCCTTGATGCATGACCAGTGCTGGGGCCTCCAAATCCGGGATCGGAGCCTATCAAGGGGTTAGGCCGGTGCTGGGGCCAGTGAGGCCGGCATCGGAGCCTGCCTTGAGGCAAGGCTGGTACTGGGGCCTCTGAGGCCGGGATCGGAGCCTGCTGAGGGGTTAGGCCGCTGCTGGGGCCAGCGAGGCCTGCATCGGAGCCTGCCTTGAGGCAAGGCCGGTACTGGGGCCTCGAGGCCAGGATAAGAGCCTGCCGAGGGGTTAGGCCGGGGCTGGGGCCAGCGAGGCCGGCATCGGAGCCTGCCATGAGGCAAGGCCTGTACTGGGGCCTCGATGCCAGGATAAGAGCCTGCCGAGGGGTTAGGCCGGTGCTGGGGCCAGCGAGGCCGGCATCGGAGCCTGCCATGAGGCAAGGCCGGTACTGGGGCCTCCGAGGCCAGGATAAGAGCCTGCCGAGGGGTTAGGCCGGTGCTGGGGCCAACGAGGCCGGCATCGGAGCCTGCCTTGAGGCATGACCAGTGCTGGGGCCTCCGAGGCCGGGATCGGAGCATGCCGAGGGGTTAGGCTGGTGCTGGGGCCAGCGAGGCCGGCATCGGAGCCTGCCGTGAGGCAAGGCCGGTACTGGGGCCTCCGAGGCCAGGATAAGAGCCTGCCGAGGGGTTAGGCCGGTGCTGGGGCCAGCGAGGCCAGCATCAGAGCCTGCCTTGAGGCATGACCAGTGCTGGGGCCTCCGTGGCCGGGATCGGAGCCTGCCGAGGAGTTAGGCTGGTGCTGGGGCCAGTGAGGCCAGCATCGGAGCCTGCCTTGAGGCAAGGCCGGTACTGGGGCCTCCAAATCCGTGATCGGAGCCTGCCAAGGAGTTAGGCCGGTGCTGGGGCCAGCGAGGCCGGCATCGGAGCCTGTCATGAGGCAAGGCCGGTACTGGGGCTCCGAGGCCAGGATAAGAGCCTGCCGAGGGGTTAGGCCGGTGCTGGGGCCAGCGAGGCCGGCATCGGAGCCTGCCTTGAGGCATGACCAGTGCTGGGGCCTCCGAGGCCGGGATCGGAGCCTGCCGAGGGGTTAGGCTGGTGCTGGGGCCAACGAGGCCGGCATTGGAGCCTGCCATGAGGCTAGGCCGGTGCTGGGGCCTCCGAGGCCGGGATTGGAATCCTGCCAAGGGGTTAGACCGGTGCAGGGGCCAATGGCCAGCATCGGAGTCTGGCGTGAGGCAAGTTCACTCCTGCGGCCTCCAAGGTCGGGACCAAAGCCAGCTTAGGGGTTAGACCGGTTCAGGGGCCAGCGAGACCAGAACTGGGGCCTCCCATGAGGCAAGGCCGCTGCTTGAGCCAGCGAGATCTGGATCAGTCCACTGAGTAGCCAGGCCACTACTGGGACCATCAAGAGTGGGATTGGTACTTGCAACGCAGCATGCACAGAGAAATATCGCAGAAAATATAAATCAGACTCTTCTCTTAATCAGCAATAACTAGGAGGAAAAGGGCAACAGGAAGAGGTTGAGCTATAGAAAGGGCCCTATAGTGAAGCAACTAATGTGACCAATCAGAGGGTATGTAATACTGGAGGACGGAGCCTCTTTAAAACGCAGGAGGTACATAAACAAATGTATCAAAGTAAATCACCAAAGAAGTGTGGGATGGAGGGAGGGGGAGGGAATGGGATGGGGGCTGGAGGAGGGCTAATTGGATGATGTGTGCTTGTATATCCTCTCAAGTCTTGTACTCCAATGTGATTGATATATGACTACAATGCACCAATTTAAAAAATAAATTAATTAAAAAAAATAAAATTCCCCAATTCAGGTCAGTCATTTCCTAAGCCAGGCCTATTAGTCCCAGATTTCTGGGGAATTTGCAAATTAACTACTCACTTGTATTAATTACACTGAGTACTGTTAGGTCCCACAAAAAAAGATCTGAAAAGATACCATCAAAACAGAAAACCCATTTAGTTATGGTAATTTCCCTCGGCACTGTTAGCCATCCCACCTGTGAATAGTTTAAGCAAAAGGGATGCCTACTGGTTAGACAAGGGGCCTGGGAGAGGATCAAAATAACCTAAACCGGTTTGTGATTAATGGACTGATATCATTCTCATGTACCTTCCCCCTCACGCACCCTTTGCCAAGCTCCCCTTAAAAAACACCCATGAACTCCCAAGGTGTCTCTCACTCTGAAGTTGGTCAGAACTCTCCCTTGAATGCGTATTTTTTGCTTTCCTAAACAAATCTCTGTCTATGCCTCTGACTGGCTCATGCTGAAATTCTTTTTCATTGAGTAAGGCAAGGGTCCCATCAGTCTAGAGTTTAGCTCCCCTCTGTTCCCCAATGGGAACTCCTCCTGACCTGTCACAAAGGGTCTCATTTCACATGACAAAGAAACTAAAGTTCAAGTGACCTTGGACAAGGTCACATAACTTAGGCTGGTAGAATTAGGTAGCAATCCAGATCTTTGGGCTACTTACCTAGAGCTCCTTCATTTATCTTAGAGTCAAAATAATAACTCCTCAGGTAGAGGATATGAGGGAATGAAAGAAAATGAGAGGAAAACAATCCATTCTGGATAGCCCACTTCCCTTCCCATATCAGCCTTTCATCCTCTCGTAGGTGCAGAGCACATGCCATGGGCAGCAGGGCATTAGATGGCGTGGACTGCTTCCACTAGGAGTGGACAGAGGCAGCACTCTTCCAGTATTGTGGGAATATTATCTGGAACACACTTCATATTAAATGGAGGAAATAGATATGCTGAAAGGAAATAAGGTAAAACTACATTCACTGTTCTCATATCCTGGAGCAGCAGGTGGTCTGCTTTTGCTGGGGTCTGAGTGCTCTGAATTTGGGGTGGGCTAGGGTGAGGGAAGGTGAGGCAGGGTGGAGATGTGAGGGCAGGAAGGAGGTTTGTGGAGGAAAGTCGAATAGCCCTGACGTGCAGGTTTCACTTAACCAGGCTGGGAGGACATCAAACACAGGCATTGATAAATGAGCATAGATAGTGATAAAATAGATGGCATGCCAAGAAAATATTCAGAATGATAAATAAAGTGCATGAAGTGAAAAGAAAGATGAACCTTATCAGGGAAGAGAGGGAGAATATTCTCACCTGCTTTCTGTATTTAGCACCATGGTTGGACCAGGTACTGTTAGATTTTTTAACCCCATCATTCCTTCTGGATTTGTTAATTGGTCATCTATTGTGGAGTGGAGCTATCCCTTTCACTCCCCATTTATTTCCTTATATATGTTGACATGTACTTATGGATTACTATAATAATACTCAAGGGGTTATAATATGTTATAATCATGATCTATTTTTATACTCAAATTATCATGGATTTCACCAGTGGGAGCCTCTACTTTGTGCTCTGACAAAGTCCCCATCTTTTGTGTGCATTCATTATTTTCTGGTACAAAAAAGTTTCATGATAAAATTTTTCTTGCCCTATCCCCGAAGAAAACCAATTCTCCAAGGAGTTTGAGTCTTTTTAATAGATTGTTAAGAAACCAAGATCTGACCTCCAGACTGCTGCTGCTTCCAGAGTCTCCTGTAAGAGCAGTAGTAGAAAATCTACATATATAAGCACACATCTGTCTGTCTACTGTCTGTCTCTCTGTCTATCTATCATCTATCTATCTATCTATCTATCTATCATCGATCTCAAGCTAATTCAATTCAGCACTATAAGGTTTATTAGCATTCATTTCCTTAATTTTCTCACAATGAAAAACCTGGTTCCCATTACTTTTAATGTATTTATTCATTTGCTCAGTCTCCTGACCACATCAAAAAGGGTCCTGCACACGCTGACCACTCCTGCCAAACCTATAGGCACACTGAGTGCACTAGACAAAAGCTTGGACCTGATGATGGGGTGTGGGGAAGATCCCTATTATTTTGGGTGGTGTTACTGACAGGGTTTCTGACATGTGCATCTCTACACCATCCTTTCTGGCTTCTCTTTTCTTGAAAGCTCCCACTGCTTGCCAGTCCACTCGCTGAGGCTACAGGGTCAGAACAGCCCCAGGAAGAACACAGCTTTCCCTGAGGAGCTGCTGTAGCTCAGTGGCTGCTCACAGTCTGCATAAAGAGCCTCACTCTCACTTCTCTGCCTCTTCCCATCACTGGTGCCCAAGGCCATCAGCCTGAGCTCAGGCCCACAGGGTCCCATCGGCTTCTGGCTTTCTTTGCACTGACATCTCCCCAGTGCTGTCTTTCCATAGCAAGCACATCAACAAAAACAGTTGCATCTGTTTTTGGAGCTTACATGGCCAGTCATGAAGATTCAAACCTTGTCTACTGGCTGAATGGTGGATGATATCATCTTGTGGATAGTCTTTTACTTCACTCCCTGAAACCCCAGGACTCTTTTAGTTAACCCCCATTCTACTCTAAATAGTGTTCAAACTTTTCTCCTTCTCTGATTAACAAAACACATGCCAGGCATACCGATGGCTGTAAACAGAGTCTGCAAGAAAGAGGGTACAATGACATCTAGTTTTGAACTGAACTTAGCCAACTCCAGGTACCCATCTCCCTGATCTGATGTCTCTTGCTATTTATTTATTTATTTATTTATTTATTTATTTATTTATTTATTTATTTATTTATTTATCTGGGATTGAGCCCTGGAGCTTTCTACTGAGGTAGTTCTTTTCTTTCTTTCTTTTCCTTCCTTCATTCCTTTCTTCTTTTCTTCTCTCTCTCTCTCCCTCTCTCTGTCTCCAATTTTGAAATAAGTTCTCCCTAAATTGCTAAGGCTGGCCTTGAACCTGACATCCTCCTGTCTCAGCCTCCCTACTACTGGGATTACAGGTATGTTCCACTGTGCCTGGCTTCTTGCTGCCTTTAGTAAAACTTAAACTTAAAGATAGATTGGTTCATCTCCCATAACCAGAAAAGCCCCTGTTGCTACCAAGGGTAAAGCTTTGGTTTGTCTCTTCATCAGCCCTGAGACTCACACAGAAGCAAACCGAAGAGAGCCATTGGATTACACTTTAAGAGTGGTCAGCTTCCATGTCTCTTTGAATTTACAACACAGTTCTGAGTATTTCCCGCGTTTCAGACACATAAAGTAGTGAGGTTAAAGGTTTGGATATTAATAAAAAGAGAAATAGACCCACTGGTCACATAATTCATTGCCTAGTTTAAAAGTCAGAAAAATGAACAAATGATTATGATGTATTGCATTTGGTGAGATGCTAGAGGAATGGTGGAGACACAGAACAGTGAGCAGCTGGCAGGGACAGCAAGAAAATGTTTTCAAAACAGTAGAGTAGAGGAAGGGCACCCAGAGGAGGAGGAGAGATGAGAACCAATGTGCTGGCCAAATCACGCTTTGTGCATGTTTGAATATATCACAATCCATCTAACTACATGTATACTTAGAATGCACCAAAAAAATTAAGAAAAAAAAACAAAAACTCCTGAGCACTGGGAGGAAGTAGGAATTTAGCCAGGCTGAGAACAAAGGCAGGAAAGCAACAGTGAGCCTCATACCTAAAGGGAGGCTTTTCTCAACCAGCAAGAATGTCAAGAAACCAGCCCAGTGTAGTCACACACTGACACAAGGGGTGATACAAGGACAGTACAAGCTGGGACAGTCTTCCCGGAGGACAATTTGTGTTTCAGTAGTCTTGGCTTTTGACCTGTAAATTCTACCTTTATAAATTTATGCTAAGGCAATAGTAGAAAATATATATATATATAAAGAATGTTTATGGCAGTATTATTTATATTAGCAAAACATTGGAAATAACTACTTTGTCTAACTAATAAAATTGGAGTGGCATATTCAGAGGGTGGAATACTACACCACAGTGAATGTGAGACTAATCTATTATCACATAATTAAATAGGATGGGGGAATAAGCACATTTTATTATTATAGTACACAGTTGGTTGCATCTCCAACGTCTAAGTCTCTGCTCCTTAGTCAAAGTGGCTTCAACTTCCAGTTTAGAAACTCAGTTCTCCTCTTTCTGAAGCAGCCATGGCCTCTGGAAAGAAGAGCTTCCACCTCCTTATTTCCTAGTCCCTGGCTCGCAATTGCTCTCTGGTGGGCGCATCCCACCTGCTCACCCACGTTCTCCCTCTCAAGGGGCGCCTCACCTAATTGGGACCACAATAATTACTTGAACTGCTTCTATTTAATAATTTAGAGACAAGTCACTGTTTGACCCCCTTCTGGATGGAGTAGCACACAGGTATGAAATCTAAAACTGAAAGGGCTAATTTTGTAGCTACCAATAATGGAGCATGCCTGGGGATAAAGAAAGCCCGTGTGAAGTGCAGAGGGGTCAGAACTGCAGGAAAAGGCAGCTGGGGCCATGAAAAGCCCTGTCTTGGAATTTTTTACTCTAGGAATTAAAAAAAAATTAAGACTTCTCTATTATAAGAATTTGCTAGTTAAAGCCAGTCTGACTGAGAATTTTTGTGCTTACATGTGAAATATCTTACTTGATGCAGGTAGACTTAGCAGCGAGTGAAATTATAAATAGTGCACAGCTAATTTCTTAGCTTTGTAAACAGAAAAATTTGAAATGTTGACATTTTAAACATTGAAGTAAAGTGTTTAAATAAGGCTATGCACACATATGAAGTTATCAATACTATTATTTTCCTTTTTGTGATAATAGGAATTGTACTCATGGACATTTTATCTCTGAGCTACACCCCAGTTCTATTTTATTATTTTTTTGGAAACAAGGTCTTACTCAGTTGCTGAGAGCCTTCCTAAATTGCTGAGGCTGGTCTTCAATCTGTGATCCTATTGTCTCAACCTCCCAAGTACTGGGATTATAGGCATGTGCCACACCGTGCCCTGCGTCAGAATGTAATTTTTACTGCCTTTTTTTTTTTTCAAAAATTTTATTGGTGCATTGTAGTCACACATCTTAATGGAGCACAAGATGGTGGAGGCATACATGTACATATCACCCAATTAGCCCTTACCCAATTCCCTCCCCATTCCCTCCCCCCCTCTTTCTCATGTTTGGCTTACTGATTGACTTTGATATGTTTGTGAATGTACATCATACACATTAAGGAATTCCTCTCTTCCCCTTCCCATCCCCCTCAGTTAGGTCACCTTATTTGCTCCTCTATAGTTTCTCCTTCTTCTTTGAGAGTTCATCCTATGAGTTCATCCTATGACCCATTTTCTCTCTAGCTTCTGCATGTTAGGGAGAGCATCCGATTTCTTATTTTTTGTGATTGACTAATAATCTCTCTTAGCACAATGTTCTCCAGTTCCATCCATTTCCCTGTAAATGACATAATTTGTTCTTCTTTATGGCTGAGTACAATTCCATTGTGTACACATCCCATAATTTGTAATCCACTCATCTGTTGATGGACATCTTGGCTGCTTTCAGAGTTTGGCAATGGTGAATTATGCAGCTATGACAGTTTTTTAAAAGTCTAAGAAAAGGAGGAGGTAGCACTAGGAAGGAAATGGGAAAATTTAATATGAGTTAATGAAGGAAAGTAAAGCTGAAAGGTGATGGGGCACAAAAGAAGACCTCTTCTGAGAAGCAGCTGGGCTAGTTGGAGGAATCTCAGCATAACCAGGGACAGAATGGCCTGAGGGAGGGAGGGGGCCAAGTCCTCTGCAAGAGGTGGGAGGGTCAGACTGGGCAGCCCTAGTCTGTTCGTTTTATGTTCAGGAATCTTTTAAGGAGTCTGCTCTCTAAGAGCCATGGTAAGTCAGTAAAGATTTTGTTTGCAATAGTATACAAATTTTATATTTTATATTTATATTTTATATTAAAGATCATGTCTTAAATCATCATAAAATGAAAAAAAAAACATAAAAGAGCCCAGTGAGATGGCACTCACTTGTAATACCAGCACTTGGGAGGCTGAGACAGGAGGATAGCAAGTTTGAGGCCAGTATCAGCAACTTAGCAAGACCCTGTTTAAAAATTAAAAATTGGCCAGGCGGGGTGGCACACACTTGTAATCCCAGCATTTGGGAGGCTGAGACAGGAGGATCTGGGTTTGCGACAGCCTCAGCTACTACTTAGTGAGGTCCTTTGCAACTCAGTGAGACCCTGTTTCAAAATAAAGAATAAAAAAATACGGCTGGGGGTATAGCTCAGAGGTAGAAAGCTTCTGAGTTCCATCCCCAATACTGCAAAAAAACATTAAAATTAAAAACTGGGGGTGCAGCTCGCAGGTAGACTGCCCCTGAGTTCAATCCAGGTGCAAAAAAAAAAAAAAAAGCATAAAAGGCAAAGTCTCAACATAAAAAATGTAGAAACAGCTGGGTGTGGTGGCGCACGCTTGTAATCCCAGCATTCGGGAGACTGAGACTGGAGGATTGCGATTTGCAGACAGCCTCAGCTACGTAGTGAGGCCCTCTGCAACTCAGTAAGATCCGGTTTCAAAATAAAGAATAAAAAATAGGGCAGGGGGTGTAGCTCAGAGGTAGAATGCCCCTGGGTTCTCCCAAGAAATTAAAAAAAAATATATATATATATATATATATATATATATATATATATATATACAAATTTTTTGGTGGTATTGCGGGTGGAACCCAGGTGCTTTTCTACCTCTGGGCTATCCTCTAAGACCTATTTTCATACTTTATTTGGAAACAGGGTCTCACTAAGTTGCTGAGAACCTCACTAAGTAGCTGAGGCTGGCTTAGAACCTATGCGATCCTCCTGTCTCAGCCTCCCAAGTGCTGGGATTACAAGCGTACACCACCACACCCAGCTAGAAACATATTTTTATCTTATCAAATTTAAAATTTATTGGCCCTTGGCATAATTATTTCTACTTAAATGGTGATTCAAAGAGCTTTTAAATGTCTCAGGAGGCATAAAGGTACATAGGATTTAGAAAACAGGGGAGTTAGCAAAAATTGTAGATGGCCAAAGAGTTTCTTAAATAGGGAGTATGTGACCAAACGCTAATGGAGTATGGAGAGAGGATCTGACTTACCTCTTGGGAGAGAAAGAATGCCCTTACTACAGAGTGAAGGATAAACACAGGGGCAAGCCAGGAGGTACAGGGGCAGGAAATGGCTGGACCACATATGCTTCTTGGAGGGAGATAGGCGTAGATGAAAGGAAAGTCAGTGAGGAGGTGACAAGGGCTCCTCGGCCTGAGGTCCAGAAAACCTACAACTCACTATCAGTTATCAGGGAGAAGAAGTCGTATGCTGTGGTGCCGTGTCATGCGCCTGTGATCCCAGCAGTTGAGAGGATGAGCCAGGAAGATCGCAGGTTCAACATCAACTTTAGCAGCTTAGCAAGAACCTGGTTCAAGATTTTAAAAAATGATAAAATAGAGCTTGGAATTTAGCTAAGAATGCCTCTGGGTTAAATCACCATTACTAAAAAAAAAAAAAAAAAAAAAAAAAAAAAGCGGAGGAGACTATATGATAGAATATGTGGGCAAAAGTCATATGCTCTTTAGGTTACGTTTTCTCTAATATGCCCAAACTAGGGACTATTAGAAATACCAGAGGGACTCCAGATAATGGAGGGGAAACCTCAGCAATGCTAAAATGGAAGAGTAGAAGACGAAGAAAGCTGAGATTGGTGAATAGAGGAGTTACATCACAATATGTGTAAAAGTATGAATGTAGCATGGTTAACCTGGACACTCATTGTTGGGAAGGAAGGAGAAGGAGAAGTGGGGAGTGGGAAAGGGCACCAAGCACAGTCTGAATGTATGTCATTTTCAATATGATTCACATAAAAAATAAAATAAAATAATTGGTTTTATACAGCATTAAAATAAAAGTCGTACGCTCACCACAAACTACCTTAAAGCTGGAGTGAGGTGGGGGTGTGAGGGTCATTGGCTACAATGACTAAAGGATATTTTAGGGGAAGTGAGCCTTTGAGGAAAAAAAAAAAATATATATATATATATATATATATATATATATATATATTTGGTGGTACTGGGGATTGATCAGAGGGCATTCCATTCTACCTTAAAGCTATACCCCCATCCCATTTTATATTTTGTTTTGAAAAAGGGTCTTGCTAGATTGTTGAGAAGCTCACCAAGTTGCTGAGGCTGACCTCAAACCTTTGATCCTCCTGTCTGAACCTTTCAAGTACTGGGATTACAGGTATGAGTCACCATGTCCATTTTGTAGTAGCTTTGTGTTATCTTAAAGTAAGTAGACACAACTTTTTTTTTTTTTTTTAAATCCAAGAGTGACTGGAAAAGAACAAGATTTCAGCTAAGGAAGAACAAAGGAAAAACATGGCTCATAGTTCGTAGGGAAGGATTCAGGAGTGGTGAGAGAAAGAATCAGCTTTCCTCACAGTCAGTCTAACATATTAAGAAAAAATAAATGTATATCTTTTGGTCAGGAATTTTGGGAATTTATACCCCAGGTTTTGCAACAAGCCTTTTGGGATTTCATTTAGAGGACGAGTTGGAAAACCAAAGTTTAAGGGCCCAGTGTAATCCACAGCCTGCTTTTGTAAAAGAACTTTATTGGGTCACAGTCACATGTATTGTCTAGTATTATCTGCAGCTACTCTAGGGCTATGACTGGACAGCTGAGTAGTTATGCTGTAGACCTGGTAGTCTGCAAAGCTACAAATATTGACTATCATGCCTTTTTTTTTAGATATTGGGAATTGAACCCAGGGGCATCCTACCTCTGAGTTACATCCCCATCCCTAACTCTAACTTTTCATTTTGAAACTCAGTCTCACTGTGTTGCTGAGGCTGGTCTGGAACCTTTGATCCTCCAATCTCAGCCTCCCAAGCCCTAGGATTATAGGCATGAAATATCATGCCCAGTTTATTTAGCCTTTAAAGAAAAAAAATACTGATGTTTGATCTAAAGAAACTAAGAGCTGAGAAATTCCAATAGGACACAATTTTAATGAGACATACTAATTTAAATGAAAATTCTAAAAAACTATTTATTAAATAGCATTGAAGAGTGCCAGGCATGGTGGTGCACGCTTGTAATCCCCATGCTTGGGAGGCGGAGACAGGAGGATCACTCAGGTTCAAAGCCAGCCCCTCTGGTTTAAGAGACCCTGTTTCCAAATAAAATATAAAATAGGTCTGGGAGTGTAGCCTGGAGATAGAAGGGTTCCACTCCCAGTTCCACCAAAATAAATAAATAAATAAAATAAAATAGGGCCAAGAACCAGCCTCACTCAATAAGAGAACACCGAGGCCAAGGCAGGAGGGAGGTAGGGGAAAGAGCTGTGGGTCTCTGGGCAGAGAGGATAGGAGGGCAAACTGCACAGGCCGAGGCTGTGGAGCTCCAGGACAAGCCAAGGCACTTGGAGCAATAGTAGAGCTGGAGGACACGAAATCTGAGAAGTAGGAGGGATCCAAAGATGGGGAGCAGGTTGGCTTTTTCCCCAAATTAGAAAGCAAGTCTTGGAAAACTGTGGGCAAAAGAGGCCAGGATCTGAGTTATGGTTTAAAGCACCACTCTGTTGCTACTGGAATGCATATGTTGAGAGGCCTGGAGAGGTGGTGGTGAGCTGGGTAGGAGGCAGCAATCCAGGGCAGAGGTGATGTGCTTTGGAACACGGGATGCAGAGGAAGTGGCAGCTTTAGGACTTGTATTGGGTTTGGATATGAGGTGTGAGGAGAGGAGCAGGTAGCTTGACTCCCAGGTTCCGGGGGCTGAGCGACTGGAGAGATCATGGAAGTCTATCAGTGAATTTTGGATGGAGGATTAGGAGTCTACATTTGGACCTGTTAAGATTGAGATGCCTTTTGAGAATCCACGTGGAGACAGTGAGTAGACAGGATCATATATGATTTTGGAGTTATGGGGAGAGCTTGCCTTTTTTTTAGCCCTGGACATACATGTTGTGGAAATATGGGGAAAACACAAGAGGCCCAAGAAAGTTAAGATAATGAGGAATATGGTGGCCTCAAAGGCTTTCAGACCTAAGGACTTGTCTTAGCATTCTCACTACTATAATCCAGAGACATGACCACATAACTTAGAAGAAGAAAGATTTATCTGCTGAGTTTCCTTGGAGATTTGGGGGTTCAGTCCATGGGAGGCTGGGGACCATGGATCTCAGGGAATGATGCTGGGAAGCAGAGAGGGGAAGAGTGTAAGTTTTCGCTCTCACATCTGGGAGGCTGGAAACAAGACAGAGTTTGAACCAGCAAGGGGAATCAAAGGCACAAGCACAGTCCCTAAGGCTACACCTCCAGGGACCCACCTTCTCTAGTCACACCCCATCCACCTAGGTTTCCACCCAGTAAATCCATTACAATAGAATTATCCTCCGATGATATAATTCATGGCTTAACTTTATTAACCCTGAGCTTAATACTTGAGCTGTTTATGGGGCTTTCTATATCTAACCATGATAGGACTCTTAATATTTCCTTGGGAACGTACAGGAAAAAGCTTATTTTTTCTTAATGGGATAGAATATTGAAAATAAACTGGTTTGACCTTTATAAAAGTGTCTCTACAAATATGGTCTTAATATCATTTTGCTTGATACTCTGAGGAAGACTTTGTAGTTTCCAAGTTAAAACAAAAACAAACTCAACATTAACAAATTATAGTTTACAGAAAGTATTCATAGCAAGTTTTAAAAATTAAAGCATAGTATTAACATCTCTAAAAAAATTTAAGAGTAACACCACATGGATTACTTGAGTTTGGCAGTTCTGTTTGTTTTTAAGTGAGGGAAGAGTAAGACAGTTAGCAGAGACATGGTCATGGTGAGTGATGTTTAAGAATTTTATCCCAGTTGATGTCTAATAGGAACCTTCTTTCTGCATCTACAGGTCTAGGTATTGTCTTCTTTCTCCCTGACTAGAGTCCAGTAATGGCCAGTTCACGCCCTTACACTCTGAATATATTGCCTGAAGGGAGACTATTTTCTCCTTTTGCTGGCTAATCTCTATTTATTGTTATCTCCCCCAAACCAATCCTGTATCCACTCTTCTTTGCCCTGTTTTGGGTTGTTAGGATTTGTTCTTGTGAGTTGCACCTTGTGTTCTTCACACTCTTTGGCTTGTGGTTGAGTTGACCAGACCAAGGCATCACCAGGGATTGGAAAATGGGAGGAAGAAAGCTTGGGCTACTTTCTCTACTTCCTCTATGCTCCATGCTAAGGTTTTGGTGGTGTAGATGCTGGAAAGCTGACTAATGTAAGCTTTTAAAAAACTTAAAAAAATTTTTGACAGGTGAACATTTCTTAATTCTGTAACTATGGCCATGAATACACCCAGAATGTAGTGTCTCTGTTTCTCAACTGAATTAAACATATTATTGAGTGTACTAGGGTCAGGGACTTTGCTAAGTATAGGGAAAGACAATACTAAGAGATAAACAATATAAGAGATATCCCTTAGCTTATAAAATTATATACCCATTACTTATCATTAGGTTACATTATACCTTGGCTAGACATAACTAAGATTGTATGTCAAGGCAACATATATTATGTAGCACAAGGGTTTTAAACCCAAGATATTCTGTGATGCTTTATTCATTAACATAAGAAAAATAAGATAATATTTGATTATTTGCGGATTTATTGACCTGTCCTTGGACTGAGGTGCTAAATACTCAGCATGGAACCCTTAATAGTGATGCTTAGGTAGGATCTGTATGAGAGTCAGTTTGTGAAGGTTGGGGGATGAAACAGTTAAAAGTTTCAGTTGAATAACATCAGGATGTATTTTGAAATGTTTTCTCCTTTGCTTGTTTCTTACATACTTCTCTTATTTGTGAGTGAATTAATTGCATCTCACCTGACCTTCCTCCTCATGCCACTGCTGTGAACAGGAAGATAATCATTCTCTTATGTTCAGCAGATAGGGTTTTATTATATTGAGTTAGAAAAGACCTGAACAAACAACTCCTTCTTGATTCTTGCCAGAAAGGAAAGCTACAGTTTATTTCTTAACTAAAGTTATTTTTGGTAAGTGTCTTCAATGAATAAGAATGACTTACTGTAAAATAACCTTATTTATCTTCCTTGGGGCATGCATTTTGAAAATAGTTTGTTTTGTAAAGTACATCAGAAAATTGTCTTGCTAAAACCTAGGCAATCAATAGATACTTTATTGAGAGTTTCTTTGGGGGAAGATTGTTGTTTGGTTTTCTCTGCTCAGAGTGATTTTTAGATTTAAGCTATTGCAGCTGTGCTTTGTGCAATACAGCACCGAGGACCCAAGATATTAATGAGGCTGAGTCAGGAGGTTCACAAATTAGAGATCAGTCTCTGCAACTTAGAGAGAACCTGTCTCAAGATAAAATTTAGAAAGAGAACAGGCAGGGTGGCTTATATATATAAACCAAGTACCTGGAGGCTAAAACAGGAGGATTAGAAGTTCAAGGCATGCTTGACAACTTATTGAGGTCTTGTTTAAAATAAAATAAAATAAAATAAAGTGGGCTAGGGGTGTATCTCAGTATCTCAGTGGTAGAGCACTTCTGGGTTCAATCCTCATTACACACAAATGAAAGAAAAGAGAGAGGGGGGATAATGAAGACAGAGGTAGAGATAGACAGACAGATAGACAGACAGACACACACACACACACACACACACACACACACACACACACACGAGATGTAGCTTAGTGGTTGAGTCTTGGTTAGCATGTGTGAGGCCCTGGGTTCACCCCCTCATAACACACATACATACAACACACACACACACACACACACACACACACACACACACACACATTAAATATCTGAAAGCTCACTATATTATATTTAGAATGAATTAAAAGTAGCCTTTGCTAGGTGCCACTCACTTGACCTTGATAGACATATCCCAACAGGATTTTCTTTTCCAATGTCATGATTGCACAAGTTTCTGTTGCATAATTCATATTCAATACTGATACTGAAGTCCTAGTGAATGCCTTTGTTGCTTAATTTTTGCATTCATCAATTACCAGCTCTTTCTCTCTTTTTGGTACTGGGTTTGATCCCAGGGACATTCTACCTCCAAGCAGCACCACCAGTACTATTTGTTTGTTTGCTTATACAGAAGATTGCTAAATTTCTGAGGCCAGTCTTGAACTTGCAATCCTCCTGTCTCAGCCTCCCAAGTACTGGTATTACAGGAATGTGCCACCCTGCCCACTTTATTAACAGCTCTTCATAGAGCAACAGATTAAGGCAAGAATAAGCAAAACCCAGAAGGCTTTTGAAAATATTACCAAATGGTCTTTGAGAAAGGCAGGCTGCGAGCAAGTCCTTTCTTGTGCTGCTGTGGTTTAGATATGATTTGAGTTGAATGTGTCTCCAAAGGACTCATGGGACTGAAATTTATCCTCTTTGTGAGGTGTTAAGAAGGTGGAAACTTACTTTGACTATGATGTTTAGAATTAGGGAAGTGATTAGAATTAAACTAGATAAAGTCATTATAGTGGAACCCCAGTGAGTGAATCCTGATGTCTTTATAAGAAAAGAAACAAAGAAGACACACACATGATCCCTGTCCCTCACCATATGACACCAGGCACCACCCTGGAACTAACCACCAGACGTGGTGCCCAATGTTTGGCCTCCAAAACTATGTGCCCACATAGGTCTTTTTCTTGCCCATTCTGTGGTATTACATTATTGGCAACAGAAAATGAACTAACACCTACGTACCTTTCAGTTTGTTTAGATGTTTTAAAATTTTTTAATTTATTAGGTAAAAAACAGTATCTTGATTTGTATGAATTTGATGAATGTAAAAAGTTAAAAATATTTTTCATATTTATTAGTCATTTATCTTCTTAATCACCTTCCTTATTTCCTTCCTTCCTTCCTTCCTTTCCTCCTTCCTTCCTTCCTTTGGCTCATATTTGTGGCAAACACTGTAACTTGCTTCTCCAATATTCACTTTTCTTTCTTCTTTTCCAGTGAAGAAATCTTTGACTTCGTTTAGGACAGTCATCTTCTAAATTAAAAGAGAGTGATATCATTGATATTTTCCAGCTTATTTTGAAGCTGCGGTTAGCTATATGTCAAAATCCTGGCTAATGAGATGTAAGTAAAAGTTGCTAGAAAGAACTTTGGGTTTTTTAAAATTGGGTAAACATGCCAGCTTGTTTCAGTTTTGCTTTTGTTCTGTGTCTCTCTTCTTTTTTCTGCCTGGCATAAAACTCACAGCTACAGGACTTGCTACCATCAGGTGATGTGGGGCGAAAGCCACCTGCTCAGTATGGCACAGCTGGTACAGCCTGCTCCCTACTGACATCATTACCCTTGATGCTTCCAGGACAGTCACAGAGAGTTTACCTATTTATTTGTTTTACATAAAATGAGTAAATATTTATTTGTTAAAGTTGAGTTTGCTATTGACCTAGAAGGGATTTTTAAAAATTATAAACACTTTACTTAGTGAGTATTGCCAAATATTGTCTACTGTCTCATTTTTTTTTTTTGTAGTACTGGGGATGAAAACCAGGGACATTCTACCTCTGAGCTACACCACTAGCTCTATTTTTATTATTTTGAAACAAGGTCTCACTAAGTTGCAGAGGTCCTCACTAAGTAGGTGAGGCTATTCTCGAACCTGATCCTTTTGTCTCAGCCTCCCAAGTACTGGGATTACAAGTGTCCACCATCATGCCTGATTTACTGTCTCATTTTAAAAAAATTTTTATTGGTGCATTATATTCATACGTCATATTGTGGTAAAAAAAAAAAAACTTGTGTGTCCAAACATGTACACATCACCGATTTATCCCCTACCCAATTCCCACCCCATTCCCTCCCCGTCCCTCCTTCCCTTGCTCCACTTAGTGGTTGACTTCGATATGTTTAAGTACATTGTGTGTTTTAGAGATTTTCCTCTTCCCCCCTCCTTTCTCTTCCTTTAGGTTGCCTTGTTTGCTCCTCTATAGGATTTCCTTTTTCATCTAGAGTTCCTCCTATGACCCGTTTCTCCCTAACTCTCACATATTAGGGAAAGCATCTGATTTCTTATTTTTTTTGACTGTCTAATCTCACTTAGCATAATGTCCTCCAGTTCCATCCATTTCCCTGAAAATGATGTAATTGAGTTTTTATTAATGGCTGAGTAAAACTCCATTATCTCTTTGAGTTCTGTTTTGATTTTTTTTTTTTTTTTTTTTTGTGGGTCTAGGGATGGAACCCAGGGGCATTTGACCTCCGAGCTACACCCCCTGCCCTATTTTTTATTCTTTATTTTGAAACTGGTCTCACTGAGTTGCAAAGAGCCTCATAAGTAGCTGAGACTGTCCACAAACTGTGATCCTCTCATCTCAACCTCCTGAATGCTGGGATTAAAAGCGTGTGCCACCACATCCGGCTTGATTTTTTTAAATTTTACTTTTGGTACTAGGGATTAAGCCCAGGGTCATTCCATCTCTAAGCTACCACCATATATATATATATATATATATATATATATATATATATATATATATATATATAATTTGCTTTGATACAAAATCTAGCTAGGATTCTGAGAGTCTCACTAAATTGCTGAGGCTGGTCTTGACTCTGCAGTTCTCTTGTCTCAGCCTCCCAAGCACTGGGATTACTGGCATGGGTCACCATGCCTGGCTGTTTTGATACTTTTAAAATTAAGTTATCAAATTTATCAATCCATTTTGTGGAATCTGTCTTCATGTCCTATTTGGGAAGACCTTTTATAGTACATTATTATTCACTTATATTTTTTAAATACTTTTTTCACTTTTTACATTGACAAAGTAGAATGCATATTCAACATTTTCCCCTTCTATACTCATGGAAGACATTGATAATCAATTGACACAACCATTCTTAGTGAGTGCCCACATGGTCTAAAAGATCCATTTTTACAAAATATCTTAAATATTTTCTTAGACAAAATGAATTACAAATAGAGTAAGATGGATGGATCTATTACCTTTAATAATATTGGTGATGCACCACTGAAAACAACCTGCTATTAATATTTCATAGTTTAGAAAAGAAGCTAACAGGGAACTTAAAACAACAATAACAACAACAACAACAGCAACAACAGTGTAGCTTCTGGTCTAAAGAGAAAGTAAGTCCAAATATGATACTATTCCTTAAATGACAACATCAGTGATCAATATAAATGAACTGACAATTATTTACAGACACATATACTTTTATTTGGTCTCTGAGAACCACAATACAAGCTGGTATGTGGGTACTCCAGGATTTCATGGAGTATAGGTGTCTGGGTGTTCAGAACCATGGAAACTTAATGGGAAAAGGCTTAATGATGAGATGAGTTTCTCTGTACAATCACTCAGAAATCAGAAGTAGTAATTTATGAATTAGAAACAATACATACATATCTTTGGGGGAGTAAAAGTCCTTTAGTAGTATTTGGGAAGCTGAACATAAATAATGGACCTTAGAACTAAATTATCAAGAGCAGGGCATATGGGAGCGATGTAGCTTTTTCTTTGATTTTTGACTTGGTCCATTTCTTCACCCTCTCTCTTGCAAGCTGCTGACCTCCTGTAGAACATACAACAGGCTGATACCTAACAGGACTTTCCTTCTGGTTCTCTGCTTATCATGGCAAACTAAGGTGCATGATGGTATAGCTGCACATCAAATTTAAGGAAAATGATTTTTAAAAGTGCACCTTGCAGAGATGCTCTCAAGGTTTAATTTATATTACTGGGTCCTGAAAGGAAATGCCTCGACAACTTCTAAAAGCTTCCCCCTTGCCAGTGTCTGCCACTCCGCTCTGACTGAAGACGAGTGGCTGGCTGCTTTGAAGTTATCGATGGTGATACCGCAGCATAAAGTACGAAGAAATAAATGGGCCTGAGCCTCATTGGTTTAACCTCTAGAAGAATCATGGAGCTATGAAGAGAGGCTGTGGGAGGGGATCAATAGTTGACAAATGAAAAGAGTCTCAGTCAGTTGGAAGGGGCATTTATTTTCCTGTGACGTAGCAGAATAAATCACTTGTAGAACCCAACAACTCAGGGTTGTCCTTTGCAAAAGAACACTCTGTCTTTCTTTACTCAAGATTTTTAGGAAGTACAGTACAAAGTTTTTTCTACATTATATAATTGGTAAAGTAGAAATGCAACTATCTAAATTGATGCAGAAAGAAGCAAATTTATCATCACCATCATTATTCCAATCAAATACTTAATGTAACATATAAAATATGTGAGAGAATGAGAGATAACACCACTTTCTTTAGTAGTGATTTCTATTTTCCCCTAGCAAAGCAGCTTTTGGTCCACTAGTAATAATTGGTCTCTATGTTGTTTTTTTATTGAGATATTTTTTTTCAAATCATTATATCTTCTCTAATAATTCTTTATGTAAGTCAAATTTACCCTTCAGTTTAAGGACTTACGGTTGGTTCCTATACTAATTTGAACCATTTTGGGGTTTTTTCAACATTTGCCCTTCTCCTACTCTCTGTCTATTCTCTGGTATTTGGGCTAGTGGCCAGCAGCATAAAATAACAGCTATTTTGTCATGAACTATGGGAGTTATGGGTTTGTTGTGGCTCAACCTCTAAATATCCTCTCATTCTACATCCCATACTAAAGGATATGATGTTATCATGAACAGGGGAGCCACTCAAGAGATAAAGCAACCCAAACTCCATAATTACACAAAAAGCCTCTATGGATAAGGCAAATGTCCTGTCTGCTCACATCCAAGTAGCCATAACAAACAACGTAGCCAAACCTAACATCAAACATGTGAGAACATACACTTCTCCCAGTAGGATTCTCAGACCCTCTTGGGAGACCTTTGTTTCCTATGGGGATTCTGACTAACAGTTATCTATAGGAAAAATATTTCAAGAAAAGGAAGTTTTATTACAATGATACATGCAGCTTCCTTGCTGAACCCCAAGGCAAGATAGCAGCAGGCAGCCCTTCTAAACTATCTAGAACAAGACGCCCGCGTCCTTTCAGGACCTGACTTTTCTCACCTGTTCTTTCAGAGTGTTTGCTTCCTTCTTTCTTGTTTCACTTATTTCTCTTATCTATATGTTGGAAAACATCATGACCAACAATCCCTAATTGTAATGTTCTCAGATGAATAGTCTGTTTGTTCTAACATAATATCCCTCGAGAAGATTTTTGGCTGGCCAGCTGTGGGTGAGATGCTCATCCTTAATGGGCAAGCTCACACTGTTTGAAGAAACTGCTGGGATCCAGCAACGTAACAGTATTGATCATGTTGAGGTAAAATTAACAAGAAAGGGCAAGACTATCCACTAAGTGCCCACCACACCAATATGTTGTTTTTGGCTATTGGTTTTTCTTTAGTGATAATTATTTTATCAAGTAGCATTTATTAGCAAAGTAAAATCAGTTTACTTAAGTTTTACTTTTTATTTAGTGCAATATTTATTTTCTAAGTAAAATAAATCTGGGCTTTATATTATGAAGGTTTTTTTAATCTTTGGCTTTCTCTTTGCAAACTGCTATGTTTAATTTTTTTCTCCCAAATACAGATAGAAATAAAAACATCTTAAGTAGATATGATTATGAAGATATCTGGGAAATGTAACTACTTGCCTACCTGTATAAATGGCTTTGAGCCTAGTCAGAAATATATTTTCACTGACTGATAATGTCAGATAATTTTGGAGAGAGAATTTTTCTTTTTTTTTTTTTGCAGTACTGGGGATGGAACCCAGGGGCATTCTACCTCCTGGTGACATCCCCCTAGCCCTATTTTTTTTTTTTTTGGTATTCTTTATTTTGAGACAAGGTGTCACTGAGTCACTGAGTTGCAAAGTGCTTAAGTAGCTGGAGAGAGAAATTTTTAATAAAAATAAAATTCATTCATACTAGCCTTGGTATATCTACACTGTTAAAAATAATGATAATAAGAAATTAATAAAAAGAACATTATACTTTATTTATTTATTTATTTATTTTTCACCAAATAATACTAGGGTTCCTGGAAGCCCTTCTACCTCCGGGCTACACTCCCAGACCTATTTTTATATTTTTTTAATTTGGAAACAGGGTCTCTTAAGCCAGCAAGACTGGCCTTGAACCTGCGCGATCCTCCTGTCTCTGCCTCCCAAGCGTGGGGATTACAAGCGTGCGCCACCACGCCCGGCTGAACATTATACTTTAAAGTTCTTGCCATTGTTTACCTCTCATAGCCTCTGTGACAGCTACTTTCACTTCAACAACACTCTTGAGGTAGGAATTATAACTTCATTTGGCAGATGGGAACTGAAGCTCAGAGACGTTGGGTAGCAGGCTTCAGATCACATTGCTATGGGGTGGCAGATTCAAGACATAAATCAAAGGTTGGACTAACTCTGAAGTCTGAGATTATTTGTAGACTATCCAGAGTATTGGTAGAACAAAGAAGGCATCCATAAACATTAGCTTTCACATCTGTAACGCTATGTTGGCATGGTTCTTTCATAAAGTGGAGTGGGATTATGATTCCTGCAGGCTGTCTTTGCTGCAGTGGATGCCATGGGGGTGCCAAGGATGATTTGGCTCTCCAGATTCGGTTGGGACTGGGATTTGAACCTAATCCTCTTATACAGGATTTGCAACATCTGCTTTGATCG
Source organism: Muscardinus avellanarius (assembly GCF_963383645.1). Lineage (NCBI taxonomy): Eukaryota > Metazoa > Chordata > Mammalia > Rodentia > Gliridae > Muscardinus > Muscardinus avellanarius. The sequence goes on along the minus strand of NC_137787.1, from coordinate 96,476,157 downwards.
ACCAAGTTCTGTGAAATTATTTTAAGTTTCAGGGACTAGGATAATTCTGTTGGACCTATATTCTTTCACAGAGTGCAGGACAAGAAAGAGGACTGGTAAAGGGCATTCCATTGCACACATAAAGATGAGAGTGTTCCATTCACAACCTCACATGAATCCACGCACTAGTTCCTACATTGTTTGCTTAGGAAATATCTTTAATGTCTTTCCATTTTGTCAAAATTATATATATTAGATATAATGGTGTATTTATTACATTATCACACTATAAATTATTGTAACTTCATAAAACTAACATACATACATACATACATACAAGACTTGCACATTTCCATATGAAATGAGCAGGAGAAGGAAAACCTAGAATATACTTAATTTATTAGCAATGAAATTATGGGTAGTAACTTTAAATTAAACATTTCTTCTTACAACATATATAAGGATTCATTACATTAAAAAAGGAAACAAAAATCGGTGTTTCACAATGTTTTAGCCAACCTACATATACACAAAATGAAAAATCCTGGAAAATTAAAAAAGTTTTATTAATCTTTAAAAATACTTCAAAAACATACTAATTGATACCTTCCAGGATATACAAGAAATTGTACTTGATTTTCCTCTGGAGAAGTCAATGGTAACCTTACAAAGAAGTAGAAGGGAAGTATCCAGACATATCCCATATTGATACATTTTAAAATGTTTTGGTTTTAATTGACACACAATTATTCACATTGAATTTGTTCATCTCTCATACAGTAGTCCAGGGTGGGTTTGGAGATAGTTGAATAGCTCTGTCCACAATCAGTAAAGCATTCACACAGCACTTGCTTTGCCTCTTTCAGGGGGTCCCTCAGGATATCCATCCAAGGGTAAGATGGGAAAGGAGCAGAGTGTGTGAGCATACTCGCTTGCGGTTCACTCCTGAAAGCATGCACATCCTTCCTTGCATGCTCCATTTGCTGCCACTCAGCAAGAGAGCCACACTTTGCTTTGTGAGAGGCAGGGCATTTAATCTAGTTGGTCAGCCACATACTCGACCTTTCCATTGCAATGGGAGAAGTAGAACATATTTTGGTGGGCAGCTGGGAGTCCATCACAACTAGAAAACATCCATGGTTTAGAAGAAGAGAAAGAACCCAGGCAGGAAGAACAGCGTCATTAATCTTCACCAAGTTTCTGTTTCTACAGCTAATTAGCAAAAATTATTCTGCATGAATTCTAGAATTGTTGTTACTTTTAGAATTTCTGATTCTGGGAGCTATTACTCAGTGGGTTTATTTATTTTTTTAAAAAACAAAATTTTTATTGAACATAAATGGTATACATTTAAACTATATTTGGTGCCCTCTCCCTCCCGCCTCCGTTTTCCCTTCCCCCCTCCCACCAATGGTTGTCCAGTATAACCATGTAATATTCATAATTTTACACATATTCGGATGTAGACCCTCATTAATCAAGATCAGCCTTCCTCCTCTCCTATCTTTCCATTCAAACTTTGCTGATATTTCCTCTCCATTATCTGGAGTCCCACTTGTATCCTCTGTGTTCCCTAGTTTGGGCATATTAGAGGAAACATATGTACTTTCCCCTTCTGTGCTTGGCTGATCTCACTTAACATAATGTTCTCCAGGACTTTCCATCTTCTTGCAAATGATATAATTTTGTTCTTTTTTATGGCTGAATAGAATTCCATTGTGTGTATTTCCCACAGTTTTGCTATCCATTCATCTGTTGATGGAGATCTGGGTTGGTTCCATATTTTGGCTATTACGAATTGTGCTGCTATGAACATAGGTATGCATATGTTGCTGTAGTTCTCTGAATTCAACCCCTTTGGAAAGATACCCAGGAGTGGTATAGCTGGATCATATGGTGGATCTATTCCTAACTTTCTTAGGAATCTCCATACAGATCTCCATAGTGGCTGAACTAGTTTGCACTCCCACCAACAGTGTAAAAGAGTTCTTCTTTCCCAACATTCTCGCCAGCATTTGTTGTTGTTTGATTTCTTAATGCTTGCCACTCTGACTGGGGTTAGATGGAATCTCAGTGTGGTTTTCATTTGCATCTTCCTGATGGCCAGTGATGTAGAACATCTTTTCATGTATCTTTAGTGGGTTTAATGTGTATACTTTGCTTTATGAGAGGCAGGGCACTTAATCTAGTTGGTCAGCCACATACTCGACCTTTCCATTGCAATGGGAGAAGTAGAACATATTTTGGTGGGCAGCTGGGAGTCCATCACAACTAGAAAACATCCATGGTTTAGAAGAAGAGAAAGAACCCAGGCAGGAAGAAGAGCGTCATTAATCTTCACCAAGTTTCTGTTTCTACAGCTAATTAACAAAATTTATTCTGCATGAATTCTAGAATTGTTGTTACTTTTAGAATTTCTGATTCTGGGAACTATTACTCAGTGGGTTTATTTATTTTTTTAAAACAAAAATTTTATTGAACATAAATGGTATACATTTAAACTATATTTGGTGCCCTCTCCCCCCCACCCCTGTTTTCCCTTGCCCCTCTCACCAATGGTTGTCCAGTATAACCATGTAATATTCATAATTTTACACATATTCGGATGTAGACCCTCATTAATCAAGATCAGCCTTCCTCCTCTCCTATCTTTCCATTCAAACTTTGCTGATATTTCCTCTCCATTATCTGGAGTCCCACTGGTATCCTCTGTGTTCCCTAGTTTGGGCATATTAGAGGAAACATATGTACTTTCCCCTTCTGTGCTTGGCTGATCTCACTTAACATAATGTTCTCCAGGACTTTCCATCTTCTTGCAAATGATATAATTTTGTTCTTTTTTATGGCTGAATAGAATTCCATTGTGTGTATTTCCCACAGTTTTGCTATCCATTCATCTGTTGATGGAGATCTGGGTTGGTTCCATATTTTGGCTATTACGAATTGTGCTGCTATGAACATAGGTATGCATATGTTGTTGTAGTTCTCTGAATTCAACCCCTTTGGAAAGATACCCAGGAGTGGTAGGGCTGGATCATATGGTGGATCTATTCCCACCTTTCTTAGGAATCTCCACACAGATCTCCATAGTGGCTGAACTAGTTTGCATTCCCACCAACAGTGTAAAAGAGTTCTTCTTTCCCAACATCCTCACCAGCATTTGTTGTTGTTTGATTTCTTTATGCTTGCCACTCTGACTGGGGTTAGATGGAATCTCAGTGTAGTTTTCATTTGCATCTCCCTGATGGCCAGTGATGTAGAACATCTTTTCATGTATCTTCAGTGGGTTTAATGTGTACACTTCGCTTTGTGAGAGGCAGGGCACTTAATCTAGTTGATCAGCCACATACTCGACCTTTCCATTGCAATGGCAGAAGTAGAACATATTTTGGTGGGCAGCTGGGAGTCCATCACAACTAGAAAACATCCATGGTTTAGAAGAAGAGAAAGAACCCAGGCAGGAAGAACAGCGTCATTAATCTTCACCAAGTTTCTGTTTCTACAGCTAATTAGCAAAAATTATTCTGCATGAATTCTAGAATTGTTTCTACTTTTAGAATTTCTGATTCTGGGCGCTATTCCTCAGTGGGTTTAACGTGTAGCTAGATAAGTGTGTTTATATGGGAAACTGTGCAAGAGAATGCTCACTTTACCTAAGAAGAATGGGTCTTGAATAATCATTGTGTTGCAATGGAGACTGAAGAAAAGTCAAGTGACCGACAGTGATCAGTTGCTATTTGTGATGGTTAGTCTTATCTGCAAGTTGACTATGTCAGAGGATACTCAGATAGCTGGCGAAACATTTCTGAGCACACCTATGAGGGTATTTCAGAAAAAGATTAGCCTTGGGATCAGCAGACTGGGAAACTATCCACCCTCACCAATGTGGGTGGGCACTATCCAACCCATGACCTGGATAGGACACAAAAGGAGAGAAAAGGTAAATTCACTCTCTTGCTCTCTTTTTGAGCTGAGACATCCAGCCCATGGGTAGCAGTGGCTTTGGGCTGAAATTTTACTGCCTGCTCTTCTGCTTCTCCAGCTTGCAGATGGTATATCATGTGACTTCTTGGCTTCTATAATTGGGTAAGGCATTCACATAATAAGCTTCATATATCCATATCCATATCTTATTGGTTCAGTTTCTCTAGAGAATCGTGACATCATTACAGACCAAATACTTTTCCAGGTGCTGTGGAAGACACAAGAAGTTAATTGACTATTTTAGAGAAGAGATTACATACTATTTGTGAGAAAGCTGAGTTGAATTTGAAAATTGAAAAGGGGAAGATTAAAATGAAGCAGAATGGGACATGTTCCCAGAGTTCCAGGCCTCAATATGAAGTAGGAGACTGGGGCGAATATGAAATAATCCTTGAATATCTTGCACAAGACTTTTCTGAAGAAAACAATGCTCTACTAGAATATTTTTCCTCTGCAGTTTGTCCCTTGCAATGGTCATACTAAATTGTCTTTAATTGAAATTTCTGATCACTTAACTTTGAGTTAACTATACTTTTATTGCAAGTAAAAACACATGACTATATTTTAAAGGCTTTGTAACTTATTAATATTCTTTTGGAGGTAAAAGTAAAAACTTTAGGCAATCAATGTGTTCCACAAAATTTACCAATTTACATGAAATTATATTCTCAGGTGCTATTTCCACCTGAAAATTCTGCCAAATGTAGTATTCTATAGCTATTAATCTTTAGGCAGGTCTATCTCTAATGTATCCTAGGACTCTTATTTTGGATATAATGGCTATATCTTGAATTTCTTTTCTATGGATTTTTTTCCTTTTTAATATTTTATTCATAGGGAAATTACAATCTTGAAGATTTTAGAAGAACAATTCAAAACTTTTGTGTGTGTGTGTGTGTATGCTACTTGGAACCATGTAACCAAGATTTCCCCATGGAACCAAGAGGAATTCTACCTTCAACCTATACTACAAGCCCTAGTTTATTTTTAGTTTCTGAAACAGGGTCTTGCTAAGTTTCTGAGGCTGTCCTTGTACCTGAAGTCCTCCTGTCTCAGCCCCCACAAGCGCTGGGATTACAGGCATGTACTACGATGCCTCGCCATTTCAAATCATTTTCATGTTTAGTTTTCCTTTCTAGTTCCCATCTTGTTATCATTAAGTCATTGTATTTATTTTTGTGGTCTTGAATACCTGCCTCAACTTACCTTTCTTATGCAGCACAAGACCTAGGACTAGGAGTCAGGAGAAAGGATGCTCCCAGCTGGTGTTTCCATTCACTAGGGGGCACATCCTTTATACTCCTGGGGAGTTGGGTATAACTTACTTCCAAATGAGCAGATTGAGGTACAGTGTAGATTACATTCTTTGAAATAATACTTTTTTAAAAATTAATATGGAGCTAGCTATGTTTCTGTAGTTATCAATCTATCTTTAATTTAAATTGTTTTGTGTCTTAATTTTTGAATAATTTGTGATTAGGTACAAAACAAGCTTACACAAATGTCCTGTTTCTCATCTGCAGTACTAAAAGGCAAAAAATGGCTTTGTGAAAATGTATGCCTTTGCAGGTTTAAATAGGGTCTGATTTATATTGTGCCAAATACCATCACTGACAATTATGTAGGCTTTGAAATAAAATTATGACTTAGGAATACATGTGGCATATGTTCTACTCCAATTTAAAAATGTGCCTGTGGGAAACTTAAAAAAATTCTATGAGCTCTTCTAAATCTAAGAATTGTATAAATCAATTTACAGTTTTTATTTGCATGGAAATAAATGGTTATATCCCTCAAATTTTGAGTAGCAGATAGTTTTAAATTTCATTTCATATTGCAGTAATAATAATCATAATGGCAGCTTAAATTTATAGTTTCTTACTAGGTGTCAAACTCTGTACCACCTGTTTTATGTGAATTATTCTTTTACTCTATAATGGTCACAGCCAAGATGCTCTATTTAAGGAAAACTTTAATGCTCAATTAATATTATACATACACACATACTCTCATACACATAGACACATGAGAGAGAGAGAGAGAGAGAGAGAGAGAGAGAGAGAGAGAGAGAGAGTAAATTTTAGTGAAATATAGAAACCAAATAAAGAATGTTTAAAAAATACCCACTCTGAGGTCATGTGACAGATCTAGCAAATTCTTTTTATTTACACCCATAGTATGTGTACACATACCTTCTCTGTACACAGAAAAGGCTAAGTATATATACATATATGGTTCCCACATATTTTACAATAAATGGTACTTTACTCTTGTTTCTAGATGAAAATAAAAAGATGCCTCAAAATTTTACTCACCAACCACAAAATTACAAAAGCATCCGATGAACTCAGAGCAAAAGCTTCAAGCCTGTACTACCACACACTAAGCCTAGTACAATTTGTACAAGAGACAAAATCGAACACAGTGCAGTTATCACCAGTAGAAGGAAAAGAACAGAGACGTAAAACTGAGAACAGAGCTGTTGACTCTCAACAATATGGTAAAAGCATTTTTTTTTGTCAGGGCTAGGGCTGGCTTTCTTTTGTCCTTAATTGAATGCTTTAGTTGATATTTTATAGATAAGAAAGGGGAAAGAAGTTAACATCTACTGAAAAAACACAACTATTCCACAAGTTCTAGAAGTTTTTTTCCTGGCCAACCAGACCCTCTTCCTGTGCTAACCCAGTGATCACCCAGTTCTTGCAAGACTCACCTCAGAGATGGGAAGGGTATGGATCGTGAAGTGACATTAATTTGGAAGTAATTTCAAAAGCCTAATGAATTTGGTATCTTGGTTTTCAACACTTCATGCTTAGAAATGTTCAGATTTAACAATTGAACCCATTTCTTTTCTAGATAGAGTTCATTCCTTCAGTGTGATAACTAATTACATACAAGAAGAACTTAATCTGGGAGGCTAGAAGTTACAAATCCATAATCCTAGAATATCTTCTGTCTACTTTCAAGTTTTCTTTTTGTTTCACCTTCTAGCCTGGAAATCAATCGCTTGCTCTCAATTTCAGAGATACATTACATATGGATCTAATAATTGTACTATTGAATGACTAGGATGAGGTCCTAAGCTCTAGGGTGAATACACATTCTTTGTCACTTTTTATAATCTCACAGCATTGAACATGATAAAAGACTCTAAAAATATCCTGGTCTTCGTTTGGGTTGAACTGACTTTCAGATTTGCTCTCTGAATTCACCAGTGTTCCTACCCAGATGAGAATCATGGGGGGGGGTACTCAAGGTGAAGGCTTAACTCACACCCCACTTAAATGCAGCTCAGCTGAAAATGGATTTGGTTCCACTGTGGCATTGTAACTTCATACATGAGTTTTGCAAAAATTTTACCTTTTTATCTCTTTCATCAATACTGGCACAGACGTGGGAAAAGAGATAGCAATTATAGAAAAGGATTCGATGGCAGAAAACAATTCATCTACCAAATACAATCTTTTCCGTTACTTTACTGGATTTTGACTGAATTTCAGGTAACCTTCCAAGACATATTCCGAAGGCAGACTCCTTCAAAGAGCAGTGTTTATCTCATGCATAATTCGATTCCTGCTCGTCACATGTAGCTACCACTGAAGCTTCCGTTAGAGAAACAACATTTCTAGAACTTAGCCATCTTACATGGAAGTGATAGTTTCATAAACAGTTTGACTCTTTAGATAAAGGTACTTATGATTGAAACATATATATTTCACATTTGAGTATGTTTCTTTTTCTATTAATTTGAAAACCTGATGAGGAATAATGGTTTACTGCCAGAAACAAAAGGGATCCTTTATCACAGAAGCTGGGCTTATTTCTTGATCATTCTAATTTGATATACACGTGCCCTCATTTCCATCACTCTGACAAGATTCAGCCAGAAGATAAGTATGGAGTCTCGCTATGGTAATTGTAGTCAGGACAGACCTTCTGCACAAGTTTGTAGTCAACACTGTAAAAGGCAATGTAAATGCAAATGACCTTGAAGGGCTTGGAGCATAGCCAGGACACATGGCTCTGAGTCTGCTCCTGGTAGCAGATCTTGGATGGGTCAAAGTTGCACAGGGCCGTCTTCTTTGCCCGATCTGTTTTTTCATACTCAATACGACAATTGAAAGATTTGGATTCCTTGGTCTCCAAGGTAGACTGGGGAGAAACTTCAAATTCCACCACCTTGGAAGGAGGTACCAAGCTCACCGAAACATTGCCCAGGCCTGTTGAATTATGTCGGAAATAAACACTGAAGGTTCCATTTCCGTGGTCGACAATTTTCCCCGTGATGAGGAGGTTGAGTTTGACAGTTTTAATGTTGGAATGAAAGTCACCCCAGCCAAACATTTTTTTAAACTTTCCTGTTTTTACTATTGGCCGCCGTTTAGTTCTTGCCAATGGCTCTTGAACCTCTGTGATGTTGGCCAGCCAGTCCCAGAAGTTTTCCATGCTGTCTGCATAGGCCATGGGACCCGGCTTTGGAACTGGAGACTGTTTAACAAACAGTCGCAGAGGACTGATGATCCTTGAGTGCACCATGTTTCCAACCAGTGTCCCCGGAGCATCCTTGTCTTCCCAATCCAGACCCTCTGTGGCATGCACCGCCTCCTTACTGTCACAAAATAGCTGTGGGAGAAGAAGAAAGAGAAGTAAACTCCAGGGTAGGCTTTGAGCATGCAAATTGACAGATTGACGCCAAAGCACAGGGAAAACTTTCAATAGTATTTAGATTCTTGCTAAAAAAGAGTTACACACAGCTGGGCTCGACAGTGACTAGATGTGGGCATTTATTAAGCAACGTAAAACTCTTAGTACAGAAATTGAAATGGAGAGGAGCTGAGAATGTAGCTTAGTGGTAGATTACTTGCCTAGGGTGTGCCAAGTCCTGGGTTCAAGCTCTGATAATGCAAAAATGAATGAATAAAGATGATGAGAATATGAAGGTGATGTTTCATTTTAATGGGTTGATGTTTTCTTTCTTTCTTTCTTTCTTTCTTTCTTTCTTTCTTTCTTTCTTTCTTCTTTCTAGCTTTTTGTTGCTTTGCTTTTGGTACTGGGGATTGAATCTTGGGACATTCTATCTGCAAGCCACACCCCCAGCCCTATTTTATTTTTTATTTTGAAACAGGATCTCTCTAAATTGCTGAGAATCTCCCTAAGTTGCAGAAACTGGCCTCCAATCTGTGATCCTCCTGTCTCAGCCTCCCAAGTACTAGGATTTTAGGCATGAGGAACAACACCTGGCTGGGTTGATGTGGTTTTACTCTTTGTTTCTTAATTTTCAAAATTTATTTTTTCTGATTGACCAAAGTATCATATTTTGGGGCCTCCTTTGATAAGATTGTTTATTTGCAAGGTCTTTTCTTTCAGGTGGAAGACAATTCTGGCTGCCTAAAGCTTCTACTAAGGAGCTATAGACCATCTGAATATAAGATATTGATAAATCTCTTAAATATATTTGTAAATACTAGGGCTATGTTATTATATTCAAAGGCTATTTTAAAGTTTTGGATATAATTCCATCTCAATCTTTATAACAACATAAAAGATCTGTGATTAGTATTAGAAAATTCCATAGAAATTTTAGCTGAAAAACAAAATTATACATTAGTTGCCTTCATGGGAAGAGAAATTAATGTTAAGAATAAGCTAATTAATAAACTGTATATCATTAGACACTTTTTATTATAGCAATATTCTACCCAAAGGATAGAATTGCTAAGAAAGTATATGCCTGTGTCTTACAGGTTCCACAATATTTTGGTTCCAATCAAAGCTACTGAAATATAAGCACTCTTTATTTATTTATTCTTTTTTGTACAAAGGTACTTACTGTTTTAAAAAGTCATTTAGTTAAGCCAATATGGCTTTTGGGGAGCAGAATAATTATATATGAAATTGTTGTCTGGAGTGAATATTTATGGATGAGTTATAAAGTCTGGAAAATGGAGGTTTCTAATAGAAACACAGATAATCTTATCTCTAATGGCACAAACCCGTCTTGTAATGATTCTACAGAAAACTGTCAGCGTGATGGAAGGAAGAGGGAAGAAGTAGGGCTGTTTGTGTCCTCTCTCTCCAATCGCTGCAAAGTCTGCAAAGCATTTGGTGAAAATGGTCTCAGATCATACCAGAAATTATTGTTCTCTATCTAATTCTGAAAAAAAAAAAAAGGAATAGACACAGCCTGGATTATAATTCTTGTAATCAACTACGTGTTATAGTTGGATATGTGTGGTTTTCTTTTGTATGTCCATACTGTTTTATTGTTGTTGTTGTTGTTGTTGTTTTTTTTTTGGTGGTACTGGGGTTCCTAGAAGCCCTTCTACCTCCAGGCTACACTCCCAGACCTATTTTATATTTTTGAAACAGGGTCTCTTACGCCAGCACAGCTGGCTTCGAACCTGTGCGATCCTCCTGTCTCCGCCTCCCAAGCGCGGGGATTACAAGCGTGAGCCACCATGCCCGGCTGCATGTTCTTACTTTTGGAGAACCCAAACTCACAGGGCCTCTTCTTAGGACCTGACCCATACTAAATTGATATCTGCCCCCCACTTCCGGCATTGTGTTGTAAAGATGGCAAATTCACCAGAGAAAGAGGGATCATTTCTCTGATTTTGTGGCTCAAAATAGATCTAATTCTATTAACTGTACCTCTATGACTTTGAACCCTCTTAATGATAATGCACACCTATCAATTGATAACAGTCCAAGGACTTCAGTGCTGTGTCTCCTATCCTGACCTGAGTTTCTTGAGAAGTGCTAAGGCTGGTCCAAACTATACATCCTGCCCTGGCTCAAGAGAGCTCCGAGGTCTCCTGTGTGGGTATGTAGCCCCTGCAAATTAAGGTCCAATTTCTCTTCCCTCTGATCATGATCCTTTTTGCCCAGAGTCTGTTTCCTATTTTTTTCACTCATTTCAACATTTCACTAAAATGTCCCTTGTTTGGGAAGTGCTGACGGATCCACCCGGTGCCGAGCATCTCTGCAGGGCAAGGAATGCTCCTCTGCTTCCTCGTCTCTACTCCTTGACTCGGTGCCACTTCCAAATTTTCCCCTGCACTCCTGCATTCCTTCCTTTCTTTCATAGGGTACAGCCCTGTGATATTTTCCTTTTTTAACATATTTGGGGAAAACCCTTTTTATCTTTATACACAATTGCACTGGTTAATACTTTATTAGCAGAGCTTAAACACATTTTTGCATTGAAAAATATTTTTTCAACCACAAGTATGAAAACATTTTTTTTGCACCAGAAGCAGTATGCTCCTCTTTTTTTTTTTTTCACTAGAAATGTTTGTTGTATGTTATATATTTCCCCCAAACTTTTCTGCTTGGATGATTTCTCTTAATTCAGTGCTTTGCTCGATTTTCTCCTCACTTTTCAGTTATTGAAAAACCTATAAATATTGAGCCTATTGTCCAAGGACAAGTATGTTCTGCAACTGTGTAGAATCTTAGCTGATTGTGACACATTTTAGAACACTGGATATACCCAACATCTAATGAGATCCTTCTTTTACATCTGAGATTTCCATTGTGATGGTTCTGAGGTTATTCAATAAGAGTTGTAAAAAGCCATTTACTGAAACTTTTTTTTTTTTTTGTATTGGGAATAAACCACAGGCATTCTATCTATATGTTACACCTCTAGCCCTTTCTATATTTTTTATTTTGAAACAAGGTTTGCTAAATTGCTCAGGGTCTTATAAATTGCTGAGGCTGGCCTTGTATCTGTGGTCCTTCTGTTTTAGCCTCCTAAGCACTGCGATTATAGGCATTTGTCACCACCATGCCCAGTCCATTTACTGAAAGTTTTTTAAAGATCTGAAGATTTTCTTGGGAGTAATTTATGTTGTAACCAAACTTCACACAAACATGTGTGACTCACTTAAGAAATATGAGCACGACAACACACAAAACGAAAACCAATTAAGCCTATCAAACAGAAAAATCTGAGGTGATTATTTTCACAAAGGCTTTTTAACTCCCCAGAAAAGATTTTCCATATGAAAGCTTGAAGTGGAGCTTGATTTCTAAAAAAATCATTCTAGTATACAACTCTGCAAGCCTGAACCTGCTCAAGAAATACTGATGTAAATGTTAGGCTTTATAACAAATAATAATATTTCACTAATAGCACAGATTAACGTTTTTCTCTTTTAGTAAAAATACTCACTGGCAGTCTCTTAGATAAAAAATAACATTACATATATATGCACATAAGCTTATGCATATACATATACATACACAAACACACACATAATTGTTTTAATTGTTTTGCTTTCCCTTAGACTGTCCTATTTCTTAGTTGCTTTGACAACATTCATTAGCCAAAATTGAAAAAAGCTGTGTACAACTTTATTAATTTCAAATAGTCAGTTCTCACTACTGCTGACTTCCAAGCCTCAAAAAGCTATCACGTAATGATATCTCCATAGAAGAATATAACTAGAAGAGTAAATATAGGTCAGAGTGTCTTTCAAAAGCTACCTCCTAGCTGGGCGTGGTGGCGCACGCTTGTAATCCCAGCATTTGGGAGGCTGAGACTGGAGGATCATGGTTTGCGGACAGCCTCGGGTACTTAGTGAGGCCCTCCGCAACTTAGAGAGACCCTGTTTCAAAATAAAGAATTAAAAACAGGGCAGGGGGTGTAGCTCAGAGGTCAAATGCCCCTGGGTTCCATCCCCCAGACCCACAAAAAAAAAAAAGCTACCTTTTTCTTCCAACTTCCTCCTCTCTTTGGTGTATCTTGTTATAAAGTATCCCTTTCTAGCATCAAAGTGGAGAAGACCTTCTCCTATGCCAGGCCTTCACAAGTGGTTGCATGACCTAAATCCTCAAAGCTTAGGCTTAACCTCAGAAGACCTAATCAGGGGAGATGGGGTCTGATGAGCCACAACCCTGCCCTTCTTTATCCATGCACTCCCAACTAGGAAGCAGCACAGTATGGTAGAAATAACATGCAATTTGACGTTTGATGACATCATCATCCCTTCCCTAAATGCATTATTCAAATTCCAGTTTTCTCACTATATCTCTATTGTTAGTATTTTGTAAGGACTAAATAAAGACCAGATGGGTGTGTGTTGGAAGTGGTGGTGCACACTTGTAAACATAGTACTTGGGAGGCTGAGACAGGAGGATCACAGGTTCTCGGCCAACCTCAGCAACTTAGTGAGGCCCTCTGAAACATAGTGAGATCCTTTTTTTAAAAAAAAAAAAATAGGGCTGTGGGTGTAGTTCAAAGGCAGAATGCCTCTGGGTTTAATTCCCAGGACCATAGAAAGAAAGAAGAAAGAAAGGAAGGAAAGAAGGAAGGAAGCAAAGAAGGAAGAAAGGGAGCCTAATTCTTAGCAAAAGGCATTCAATAACTGATGGCTCTCCCATGGTCCAAAAGATGGTCCTGTGCCTCCTTTGTAAGATTTATCCCTGAAAGGTTATGTGAATTCTCAAGCCTTTAGCATACTGATTAATACTTAACTGAGCAACTTGTTCTTTGCCATCTGCTAAATTAGTGAGTAAGTAGAAATCAACTTTCTCAACTCCAGAACATCAGCAGAATGTCTTCTCCTGTTTCCTATCTTGATGGCCTTAGAGTCACACTCAGAGCACCAGCTCAGGTGAGCTCTCTTTGCCAACAAATCACGATTTTGGATCTTTGATTCCAACCTATCAAATGAGTCAGCAAAGCAGATGAAGCTACATAGCATCTGGAAGGTGTCCTCATTCCTGAACAGACAATTTCTGTGATACAACGTGCTGGGGGAGAATGGAATTTTCTTAAAATAACGGGACAAAATTATTTATTATTATTATTTTGTGGTATTGAGGATTGAACCCAAGGGTGTTCCTCCAAGGTAACCCTCCCCCACCAAGGCCTATTTTAATTAATTAATTTTTTTTTACTTAGAAACAAGTTCTCACTAGGTGTGGAGGGCCTCCCTAAGTTGCTAAGGCTGGCCAGGAACCTGCAATCTTCCCTTCTCTACCTCTCAAGTACTAGGGTTACATTGTGTAGGCTATCATGCCTGGATCTAGGTGGTTTTGAACATGCTCCCAAAGGCAATATAGTTAGATGTTATCTGCAAACATGTTTGGTGGCCCTGGTTACTTTTGTACTTCCCAGGGCTCTACACGCTAATTTAAATATCATTGCTGTCTTTTGTCCCATCATATTACAATAATAATGCAAAAGCATTTAACTGCAAGCACAAAATGGAGTTTGAAAAAGGGGAAGAAAGAGGAATTGGTGTGCTTTATCTATTTGAGCATGCCCTGATTTGAACACATTTGTCAAAGCTTAAGTAATTTATGTCTTGGCAGGGTGTATCAATTTCACAAAGCACACACATTAGCGAGATACAATGATATCATATTAGCTTTTTCTGCATCTTACAGAAGAGCTCAAAAAGATTAATAAAAGCTCAAGCCTTCATCAATTAAATGAAGCAGGTGGAAGGAAGGGGTAGAGGAATAAGATTGTATTTCATTTCAGTTCTTTTGTTTTTAGGGGGGAAAGCTGACAGGTTCAAATCATTCATCATAACAAGCTGAAGTTGAATTTCACTGATAATTAAATGCATTTTTCCCCAAGAGGCAGAGAGGCTGCAATGAATTTTATAGTAGCAGATGTGAGAACTGTCACGAATTATGGAAATAATTTATAAACTAAAAGGCATCTTTCTCTGCAAACATTATATCAGAAGAGTCTTTTTCTAACTCTATCTGCTGTGTATTTTTTAGTGGGCATTTTGTTTTGAAATAAATTTAGTTTACAAGAAAGTTGCATAGATCTCCTATATAACCTGCTTCCAGCTTCCTTCAGTGTAAACATCTAATCCTACAGTATACCTGACACCACGAGTAGACTGATGTTGTTATATTATTATTTACTAACTCCTATACTGTTTTTTTGTTGTCATTAGTTGTCCCCTAGTGTTCCTTATTTGTTCCAGGATCCCAGGTTACACAGATCACTGTGAATCCCTGTGCTTGTCTTGGCCACGACAGTTTCTCAGGCTTTCCTTGTTTTGACTTGAGTGTGTTGAGGTTACTGGTCAGATATTTTGTAGCATGCCCATGCTTGTGGATTTGTCTGATTCTTTTCTCATGACTGTATGGGCTTTGGATTTGGAAGAGGAAGACCCTAGTGCTGTTGATGTTAATCTTGATATCCCGGCTCAGGTACAGATGATTCTTTGGAAAAAAAGCTTTGTTTTTAGAATATTCAAAAGGCTTGGAGACTTTTGTTATCATATACTTAGTTTAATTACATTTAATTCAATACTATTTGGTTTAGTATAAATATATGTGTGTGTGTGTATGTATAAGTATGTGTGTGTGTGTATAACATTTACATCTATCATCTATCTATCTATCTATCTATCATCTATGTCATTCAAATCAATTGATTAAGCCCCGTGGCATTCTACCTCCAAGCTACACCCTCAACCCTTTTTATTTTTTGTTTTGAAACAGGGTCTCTCTCTAGGTTGCTGAGAGTCTTACTACTTTGCTGTAGCTGTCCTTGAACCTGTGATCCTCTGGTCTCAGTCTTCCAAGCACTGGGATTACAGGTGTTCATCACCATGGCATGCTAGAATTTTTTTTTTTTTTTTTTACTGTAAGAAACTCTCAAATATTTCAATGTAGAATTATAACATTACTGAATTATCTAAAATAACCTCAGAGGTGTTTAGGGACTCCTAGACTATTTCTAAATTTTTCTGGCAATTTTACATGCTATAAATGCGTCTTTCAATATCATTAGTATTGTTATTTTATTTTTATATAATATCATTTACTTAAAATTTTGTCCATTTTGATAATCAATACCTCCATATAAAAGAGCGTATTCTTCCAGGCGTGGTGGCACATGCTTGTAATCCCCGTGCTTGGGAGGCTGAGACAGGAGGATCCTGCAGGTTTGAAGCCAGCCTCAGCTGGTTTAAGAGACCCTGTCTCCAAATAAAATATAAAATAGGTCTGGGATTATAGCCCGGAGGTAGAAGGCCCCTGGGTTCCATTCTCAGTACCACAAAAATAAATAAATAAATAAATAAATAAATAAATAAAATAAAAGAGTGTATTCTACAAACATCTTTTCTAAACTTGGAATGACTTGCTGGCTAGATTGGAATTAAATGTCTCTTCCCTGTTTAGGAATCAGCACATTTGCACTATTCAGTAATGCCTTCTACACATTAGATGTGAAAATACAAAGCTTTCAACAGGGCTTACCAGTTCTCCTAAAAGGATGATGCTGATCAAAGAAATCCCCCTTACAATGGACTCTTCTGCATTCACAGTGCCCTGAGTGGTACAGCACTATGATGTTACTCAATTTCTTTTGGGTTTTACATCAGTCAAATCTTTGCCACAATAACAGCGTAACCCTTTTTGACATGGCTATTATTGTGACAGGATACCTTTGCTTCTTCTCTGTAGCTACATGTTGGGCTTGGTCTTAATGAGCAGGGGCAAAGCCGGGTATGTTAGCACATCCTGTAATCCCAGTACTTGGGAGGCTGAGACAGGAGGACTGAGAGGCTATCAGAATCAAGGCCTGTCTCAGCAATTCAGCCATGTGGTCCTCCGCAACATAGTGAGACTTTGTTGTTTCAAACTAAAAAATAAAATAGGGTTGGGGGTGTATCTCAGACGTAGATTGCCCTTGGTTTCAATCCCCAGCACCAAAAAAAAGGGGGGTAAGCTTTTTTTATCACCTAGTAAATAATGACAGGGAAATTTACATCTTTGAGTTTCTGGGGCTCAGAATTATAAATGCAATACCTGACATGCCATCCTCAGTACAGGTAGGTCTATCCTTCAGCATTCTAGCAGATGGTGGTTTTCTTACTTGAAGAAGCCCCAAGGGAAAGGAGATTGGCACTAGCTTCGCTATTGTAGGCCAGGGTTTAACAATTGCAGTGGACACATTTATTTAGCACTCATTGACTCTTCACTTACATTGCAACAGGGAAAGGAGGGGCCTGGATTTCCTACATAATTCCAGCTGAGCCCTTTAAGCCCACAGTTTCTATATATGCTCCTCCTGACTTAGCAGGAAAAGGCAGTAGATGATATTAACATACGCTGTTTAAGAAAATGGGTAATCTATAGCAGTTTAGAAATAGTTCCGCAAAAAATATAATTTTATTTTTGCAGAATCAAGTTTAACTGTCTAACTCCCTTTGGTCTCTACCTAAAATCACTGGCACGCTTCTGTACTCCCACATGACACCTTCAAGTCACCGAACTGGGAGGAAAAATGCCCTGTCCTGGTTCAGCCTGTCTACTATAGGAGAGAGTCTCTTACCCCATTCTCCCATTCGTTACACCCTTTACACCCTAATTTAACTCAGAAAGAGACACTCTGCACCAAGAATGAGGAGATGAATACAGAAACAGAGTGGGGAGCCCGGTCAGGACAGCCGAAACCATCGCAGAAGCAGCCAGTGAAATGGAGCTTTGATTTTTTTTCTTTTTTGTTTTTGCGGTAGGGTACTGGAGGTTGAACCCAGAGGCATTCTACCACTGAGTTACATCCCTAGTTCTATTTTTTTTTGGTGGTACTGGGGGTGGAACCCAGAGGCTTTCTACCTCTGGGCTATACTCCCAGACCTTTTGTTTATTTAATTTGGAAACAGGGTCTCACTAAGTTGCTGAGAGCCTCACTAAGTAGTTGAGGCTGGCTTCGAACCTGTGCAATCCTCCTGTCTCAGCCTCCCAAGCGTGGGGATTACAAGTGTGCCCCACCACACCCCCATCCCTAGTCCTATTCTTATTCTTTATTTTGAAACAGCGTCTCACTAGTTGTGGAGAGTCTCACCAAGTAGCTGAGAGCCTCACTAAGTAGCTGAGGCTGTCTTCGAACCTGTGAGATCCTCCTGTCTCAGCCTCCCAAGCGTGGGGATTACAAATGTGCACCACCACGCCCCGCATCCCTAGTCCTATTCTTATTCTTTATTTTGAAACAGCGTCTCACTAGTTGTGGAGTGTCTCACCAAGTAGCTGGAGCTGGCTGCAAACCTGCGATCCTCCTGTCTCAGTCTCCCAAGTATAGGGATTACAAGTGTGCACCACCATGCATGGCTTAGAGCTGTGATTTTTGTATTTTACTGTGCTTACATTTATTAGCAGGTCTTGGAATCACGGATGTAGACATGGACACTTGGTACGGTCACTTAGCCTTCCAGAACCCCAGGTAGGCCATGTCCCTTCTCTGAGCCTGGTGTTCTTAACTATGAAATGTTAAAAAACAAAACAAAAAAACAGCACACAAAAGGGTTGCACCTTAAAAGGAGGAAGGAGCCTGCAAGAAAGCAACTTTGATAAATTCAGAGCAGGAACCGTGTCATGAGAGGAGGGCTGCTGTGCGGAGGAAAAGAGCGACCCTCAGGCATGCTCACAAATGCAAGCATTCGTTTTTCACCACTATGTAGCACGAGGTTTTCAAGTGGAGTGTGGGCTCTTGCACTTGTGCTCTTGGCGCTGGGATTGCACTGCTGAGTAGGACAGAGCTCCTGCCTTTGTGCAGATTGCACAAGAGCGGTGAGAAGAAACACTAAAGAAATAATTACAGGAAAATAATTTGCAGTTGTCAGGAGTGATGACTCCGGAAAAAAATTTTTTTTTTTTTTTTTTGTAGTACTGGGGATTGAATCAAGGGTTGCCTTACCACTGAGTTTTATTCCCAGCCCTTTTTATTTTAGGAAGGTTCTTGCTAAGTTGCCCAAGCTGGCCTAGAACTTGTGATCCCCCTGCCAGAGTCTCCTGAGTTGCTGGGATTCTGGTATCACTGAACCCAGAGGGAATGTTAATTCTAATCAAGGGAACAAGCTAAGCATCAGGCTAGAACAGAATCAAGCAATTGATATCTTTATTCAGATGAGAGAGATTTACCAATTGATAGCTGATAAAGAATGAATTAATGTCAAGAAAATAAATCAATCTTGGTATTTATATTCCTTTATCACTTGCTCTAAATTGTATATTGATTTGTTTATAATTACTAATGAGAGTGTGATAACATTGTAAGACTATAGCTACATTTTTCTAGTGAAAGTATAACTTGGTGGCTTTTTTCACAACCAGGAGCAGGCTCTAATATTCAGTCTGCTAAACTCCTGACTTTGAGATACAGTGCTGACCTGAGAATCTCAGCCTCAGCAGGCTGCAGCTGTCTTTCACTCTTAAACCTCAAAAGAGGTATGCAAAGGTCAAACACATGTTCTGGGGTCCTGGAACAGTCAGACCTTTGCCATAATTATGGTATAATTCTCTTCTACAATTCTATGTAATTAATAAGAAATATATATATATTTCTTATTAATTACATATTATATATATATATTAATTACATATTATTATATATATATGTATATATATATAATGCTACTTGATAATGTACTAAGTATGTGCTGGATAAATAAATAAGAATAGTCTGAAATAATAGAAGTTTGTATTTATGCTGATAGGTGTCTTAGAACTCTGCTAATAGAAAAAAAAACCTAGCTAATGTCCATGGTTATCACAAGGATGGATGAATGTTCTAAATGAAAGAGAAAACAAAATAATCAAATTTTCCTGTGTATTACCAAAGCCATATATGCTTCAAGAGGGTTTGTGGTTTTCTGTTTGCAATGAATATAAAATATTATAGTTTCTACTGGCTTACTGTGAACATTTGCTGTAACATATAATACACAATAAATAGCTTGCATAGATCATCTACTATTAAAAGGAAGGCTATAACTTAAAAAATATGCACTCTTCTACCCATCACAGTAGGGAATTCTTCAACAATGAGCTGTATGTTCAACCTGTGGATTTGTAACAATCTGGGAAAGTTGGCTTTTCCTTGCTAAGAGGACTGGCATATGCTACAAGAGATAAAATGATACAAATCTGCACAAATATTGTAAAGGCACCTGGTTTGCCCCTCTTGGGTGCCCTAGAAGCATTTACAAACGTTCTTTTAGAGTAACAACCATTGCTAAGTGCCATTTGGAAAGAATAACTGGTTTGCTTGATGAATTTGTTTATTGTGTTGTTAATGATAAAATCTATATAGCTGACCATTAATGATTTCACTGGGAATATTAGTTTAAGCCAAGATCCCTAAAGTGACTACCGTTATACAACCTAAAGAGGCCTAGCTGATCTCATTAAAGCTGAAGAACTATAAAACAATAATGAAAGGCGGTCTAAAGCCTTGTTTTGTTGCTTACATTTAGCCTTCATAATTAGGTCACTTTAACAATTTTGTCCAATATCTTGCAGTTAAAACTAAATAGTTTGCTCAGCAGAAAAAGGCAAAAAAAACCCCACAATAATCATATAAAAAAAACCCTTGTCATAATTTAACTCAGAATCCCATTAAATATTTTGCTTGTAACTAAATCTTGGAAAGTATTTTCTCTGGTGGAAATTTTATGGTATACCATCCCTGCTAACAAAACATGAGCGTGTATCTGCTGGACAGCATACAATGAGATATTGATGATTAGGAGCACGGCTCGCTCGAAAGCCATATTTCTGTTGCTCCATTACAGAACTGTCACAGCAGATTAAAAGAAGAACAACAAAAAAAAAGAAATGAAGAATGACAGAATCAAACATCTTTCAATGTATTAATTGTACCTATTAATATTTCATGGCATTATGTGGCAGTTTTTCACAATTTATTTCACAAGTTGGAAAACAAATTATTGCTTAAGAGAAGAAAGCCAAACAATGGGCATCTTTTCTCCTGAGAGGGGCAACTTCATTGTACCTTCCAGATATCTTTTAATAGCTACCCTTTACATTTTTCTAAATTGATACAGGAACTCACAGGAAACAAAAATGTGAAGACAGAACTCTTAGCAGTAAGAGCCAAAAGCTGGATTGCAATGCTTGGCAGTAGTTTTATTGCTAAGGTTAAATATGGCAATTCTTATTTTATCTTCATGACAGTAATCCGGAAAATAAGTGACATAGTGTCTGCAAGAAAGGTAGGCACACACACCAGTGAGCACTCACACAGACACACTATGACACGGAAATATCACGCACATACACCTGTGTGTGCATGCACACACCGCAGCTCCCTACAAGCATTTTAGGGGATTGTGTGGAAGAAAACAGAGAATTCATATTGTATTAGAAAGCTGCATAAAAATGACTCTTTAACAAATTATTAGCAGGTTGGAAGCAAATGTTAAAGATGCCTTGTGGTAAGAAGCTGCTAAATATGATGTGGTGATATTTCCCAAGTAAAACAGGGTGAGGAGTCAGACTCATTTAACACAGGTTATGCATAGTCAAACAAGGTATTTTTCTATAATCTAACAGATGGAAGAGTCCCTTTGTTAGGTAGTAAGTGCTTCCGCTTGTTAAGTGGTCCTGTCTGCTTTCACCCATGTGTCCTTTAATCCCCATCCAAGTCCACTGGGAGACAGCTTCACATGATAGGAACACACAAACACTACTGAAATATCCTGGGGCTGCCAGAGACAACATGAATCTGTGTCCTGACCGCTACGAGTTGGTATTTAAAAAGGAAAGTTGTAACTGAGAGATGAGCAGTCAAATGAGGCGTGGAAATGCCAGATTATTCTATTTCTATGTCAGTTTAGGCAGAATGTCAATGAGGAATGAGAAAATACGGGGAAGGAAGAGGAGGCAGGAGGCCAGGGTGAAAAGTGTGTGTGTTTATGGTTTGTATTTTGCCACCAAATCCACTTGATATTTCAATCTTTAGGTAATTCAGCATTTAGCCCACATTAGATGGAATGGTTAGCTTCATGAATAGGCTACAGTACCCAGTTATTCAAACTCCGATCTAGGCTTTGCTGTGGAAGCATTTTGTAGATGTAATTAACATTTATAATTAGTTGGCTTTTTTGATGCCGTTTATAATGTTGGTTACATTCTTTCAACAACTGTAAAATTTCTTAATTTAAATAATTTTTTAAACTGAAGTGGATACATACTTCATTTAAATGCAACCTTCAGCCAGATGCTGGAATCCCAGTACTTGGGAGGCTGAGACAAGAGGACTGCAGTTTCTAGGATCAGCCCCAGCAACTTAGCAAGACCCTCAGGGCTGGGGTATAATTTGGAGGTAGAATGCCCTGAGATTAATCCTTAGACCCCCCCAACCCTAACCTGACCTACCACCACCAAAGTAACTTCATAATCTATTGGGGATTTGCCAAGGATCAAACTTGTATAAATTTGTGACAATTTACAAACTATAAATACCTACTTAAAAATATAAATACATACTATTTAGGTGTAGGAAACTGATGTTATTAACATTGCTTTTATAATAATTGTTCCTGATATTTATAGTGAGAGTTACAGAGTCTTCATAAATAATCTCATTTGAGTCTTGCATCTACTTTAACGAGGTATACAGGACAAGAAGTTGCTTTGGAGAGCAAATGACTTGTCATGTTTTAAAGATCAAGATGTGGCGGCACATCTAGAAACTGGGTCTTTGTATAAGGTTGAGCCATTTCCACAGTAATGGTTCAATGAACCTGACACCAAAGACCCAAACAAAACATCTTGATTAATGTACCGCAATAGAATATAATGTATTTATCTAATAAACTTAAAACCTTTTCTCCTAAACTGAAGAGGCTTATTCTAAAACAATAAACTTGAGAAACATTAAAGTCTGATAACACTATTAATGTTTAAATATATAATTCATATTTTCTCTATATATAATATAAATAGTACATATCTATTTTTAAAAAGACAATATTGCATTTTGGTTGTATAGTAGCTTAAGCACTCTGGAAAAAAATCATGCTGTTATCAAAAATAAAATCTAAATCCAAATCTGTGTCCGTTTTCTTTAGATATCCTTTCTAAATTTTGAATGGTCCTTTGTCACCCAAATACAAACTAAAGAATTGAAGTATCGCCAAAATGTAATGGTTCTGGTAGACTTTGGCTAATAAATTGGCAAAGAAGTCAACAACGATTATTTTCTTCCAAGAACACCATCAACTGCATAAATAAAACTTGAGTTTGGAGTGTGCATAAATCTTACTTTAATACATATATTATGATTAAATATTTCAGTCTGAGCTGGCAACATTGATAAGAGTTTAAGATTTTCAAAATCTTGCCAATCTTCTGTGCCATTCACAGGGGCTCAAGCCATCAAGGAGAGGGAAGGTGTTCCACACCTCAAGTCCTGGGTCCTACAGACCTAGTGTGTTAGACGGATGTGTCGTGTACTTAGTGTCTTTACAACAGCCACCCAGATGTACCTTAACTGTTTTCTCCAGTACTGTTAGATATAGAGAAGTTCATTCTTGATAATATAGATTATCAAGAATAAGATTTCCCTGAAGAAGAGGAAATTCTGCCTCAAGAATGCTGCATCGCCTGCTGCTCAAGATTGTCCAGCTTGCTGGCCTGGCTTGGTGTTTGGGGACTTGTCCATTCAAAGAATCCCATGGACCAACTCCTTGAAATACAGATCTTAAGGTGTCCATCTTTGGACAACTTTTCTGATTTTCATGATTGTGTCCCTGTGTGAATATCTCATTTTCATGACTTATTTATGCTTCTTGATTTCTATGTTCCCCCATAGAACCTAGTATAGTATTAAGTATACCTGATGGCAATTTAGTCACAGGTTTAGAGTTATATGTTTCTTTATGTTGCTCCCAAAGTAAAAGTGTAGGTCATGGTATGCCCTTTGTCTTTCCCTCCCCTCTTCTCCTTTCACCTTCTCCCTCCCTCCCTCCCTCCCTCCCTCCCTCCCTCCCTTCCTCCCTCCCTTCCTTCCTTCCCCCCAACCCCAGGGACATTTTACCTCTGGGAGCTCAACCCTAGCTCTTTTTATTTATTTTTATTATGAAACAGAATCTCCTTAAGTTGATGAGGGTCTTGCTAAGTCTCTGCAGCTGGCCTAAAACCTGTGATCCTCTAGTCTCAGCTTCCCAAGCACTGGGATTTCAGGTGTGTGTCACCAGGACTGGCTCACATTCATTTATTATTATAATTTTGTCTTTTATACTTCCAATTTTAAATTTCTTGATCATAACTACTTATTTTACAAAAAGTTATTTTGTGTTGTTAGGGATTATAACCAGGGCCTTACAGATGCTAGGTAAGCACTGTATCCTTGAGCCCCCAAATTTTCTGTTTCCCTGTTGTCTCCAGGTCCTTTCGCAGTGCCTGATTCACAATGTTCCAAGTAAAAAATAAAAAAAATAAATAAATCTGGCTGGCAGTGTGCAACTTTCAAGACCTTTCACAATTTTTTACTTTCTTAGATTTTGCTCTTAGGCCATTTTGGGAAATGTTTTAAATCCTAATTAAAATTTAGTCAATAAAGCAGTCAAGCAGGAAAAATAATGGAGATGGGAGGTGAGAATTTAAACCTTAGGTGAATGGACTGGAATAATAAGTAATGATAGTTTGATAGAAGAATAATGAAACCTAAATCAAAACATTTAAAATAACATGAGAAAAGGTTGGTAGTAATTATTAAAAGGATTAGTTTACAGACTGCTGTAAATAATGAATTTTATTACTTTTCAGGGATAATTATCCAGCACCTATAATCTGGGGTTAGCATACAGATTTCTACCTTAAGCTAAGATCTATACATCTTTCTTTCTTTCTTTCTTTCTTTCTTTCTTTCTTTCTTTCTTTCTTTCTTTCCTTCTTTCTTTTCCTACTCTCCTCTCTTACCATCCTTCCTTCTTTTTTGAAACAGAGCCTCCCTACGTTGCTGAAGGTCTCACTAAGTTGCTAAGGCCTTGAACCTGTGATCCTCTTTTGTCAGCCCCCCAGTAAAAGGATATTTCAGCAATCATAAACCTAAAATCAGAGGTTACAGATGACCATTAAAGTCATATCAGCCTCAAATAGCTCATGGCAGCATCTCTTTCATAGTGTTTCTTGTCAGCTGATGGATTTGGTCCCTCCCCACCTCTTGGGTACCCACCATTGTACTCCTATATTATTTACATGGTTTGTAACCCATCACTAGACTAAACTATTTGAAAATAGGGACATTTTCTTATTCTTTGCTGTATTTACAAGACTTAGTACAATGCCTAAAATAAAGTACACATGGTAAGTCAACATATGTTACTGAAAAATATAACCCCCCACCGTGAAGCTGCAATAATATTTTAGTATTGATTGATGTGATTAAATCTTCCCCTGAGATTTCCCTTGAGATTCTATGTATTGCCCAATTAGTCTTGCCTTGTACCCAAATGACTGCATAATATTTTAAAATTACTGGGGATCAAATCTATGAGGTTTAATAAATGTGTCTTTTGTAGGAAACCTGGACAAAAAAGCATGCTTGAGAAAAAACAAAATGAGATACTACGAGCAAATTATTTTATTTTATTTTATTTTATTTTTGTGGTACTGGAGATTGAACTCTGGAACCTCTGAGCTACGCCCCCAGCCTTATTTTATTTCATTATTTTGAAACTGGGTCTTGCTAGGTTACCATGCACTGGCCTTGAACCTCTTGGCAGTTGTGGTCTTGGCAGTTGTCACCCTTGGAGACTCAAAAATTGCTCAGCTTTTGGGTTCCAAAAAAGTTGTTGAGTTTGGTTGAGAGTCATGGTCAAATTCAGTAAGGATCCTCTGGTCTCGGCCTCCGGAATGCTGGGATTACAAGTATGCTCCACCACACCAGGCGACAATGTATTTTCTACGCATGTTTTGGGCTTGTTGTTGTGTTCTAAGCATTGGGGTTCAATTGTGTAGTTCTTAGTTTACAAAGGCAATTTCTGGCAGAGGAGACCAACAGATAATTTTTAAACAAATGCAGTCATAAAATAAATAGAAACTGTGGGGATACAGAGAATAAATCCAATAAGAAAGCACCAAAGAATAGGGTTACTTTAGTGTGGGTGGACAGGGAGACTGTCCTGAGGAGGTGACACTTAACTTCCCACAAGGAGAATTAGCTGAGCTTGTCACTGAAATGGTGAAGAAGGAGTGTTGTGGGCAGAGGATCAGCATACAAAAGATCCCATAGCCAGACAAATCTTGGCAAACTTCAAGAGTTGGATGAAGATGTTCTGAAGGATAGGATATTTTCTTGCATTTTCATCAGGTGAATGTACTTCATTGGCAAAAGTATACAGATAATGATACGCAGGCTCTTAAAACTAAGAGAAGAGTCTAGAACTGAGGTCTCCATATTCACTGTTAAGTGCCATTTCTGGCATCAGCATGAACTGTTAGGTACAAATGGAGACATGGAAGCTGGAAGCCAGTTTGAGATTTAATGACACTGCATTTGAAGGTGACCATTGCAGATGCTGTCATGCATAGAGAGTGTACCCGATGCATATGACCTGACAGTCTTTTCTCTGAATGGGTTTTCTGGAGTCTGTCTTCATCCGGAAAGAAAATACTGGTTTGTGTCCAAGTGCTCCTTTGGTCAAATCACCCTTTATGTTTTTATACATCAGAAAAGTGATCCTTCAGTATTAGGACCAAGTTACAGATCTCTAGTAATATGCTTCTGAAACCCAAGCAGCCAGACACAAAGTCTAGTTACTCTGAAGGAAAGACCATCTATAGAGGTTGTGAGATTAGGTGGAAACAGAAAGGTTCCCAGCTGAATTCAAACTTTATCCATCCCTTACCAGGCCCCGGGTAAGTGAGAAAAGCCATCCTGAGCCTTGAAGACCAATCAGTTCAACTGCCAGCTGGGTGGCACTGATGAATCCAAACAGAGCAGAAGACTCACTCACTGACGCCCTGTCCTAGACCATCATAAAATGAAATAAAATGGCTATTGTTTAAGTTTGGGGGGTAGTTTTTTATGCAGACAGCTGAAATATAAGCACCATAAGTATGAAGTTTTAGGTAGTAGCTGCAACACACAGGCATAAAGAGGTGACCACAACTTTACTCTTATCAGTGATGTTGTCAGAATGTGGAGTGACCTACAGAAAATTTCCTAGAGAGCTCAGCTCTCCATCATGTTGAATTACACAGCTCACACAAACCTGTGGTATCTGTCTAAATTTTGTGTCCAAGATGTTATAGTTCTCATTGAGGCAGGTTCTTGAAAAGTCCAGATCTAATTTTTTTTATTTTCCTGAACACTATCAACTTAGTCAAGATTGCTGATATGACTTCTGCAAGAGACCAACATTGTGTTTATACCAAAGAGACACGAGAGCAGAGTCCTCAGAAGCCACTGGAGAGCTTTGGCCAATGTCCTTCTATTATTTCAGTGATAGTCAATATATGTCTAAGAGAAATTTGGGTCAGTATCCTTACATAAGTAACTATCTCTGACTTATTTTGCTTAAGAAAACCTATTTGTTTTTGGGTCTTCATCAGGCACCTTATTGCTATAAAGAAAATTCTTAAGGATTAATTTTGAACAGACACCTAAGGAGAGAAAATGGTAGAGCAAACACTACTAATTAGGCCAATTGAAAGCAGATGAAATTTAATTTTTAATTTTTATTTATTTAGTAGGCTCACAACAGACACCATTTTTATACATAGCATTGTTGACCATTAGGCATATTCTACTTCTCATCTGGCTATAGCCTCATTTTAAACAGTGTGTACCTCATAGTGCTCAGAGATTTTTAATATTCATAAAGGAATCACACAAATGGCAGAAGCCAGAAGAAGAGAAGGCTGTTAAAGGAGGCCTGGTTTCTTAAGTCAGTGGTTAGAACTTCAAGAAAGCCACTTCTCAAATATAATATTTTTTCATTCTTTTACATTGCGTGCATGCCGCATTTCCATTTTACACACATCCTCTTTTAAAAAAATATTCCAAATGAGGCATAAATGAGTTCCTAACATGTAGCACCATGCTTGCCTCTTTCCCAGATTTTCTCTTTATTGTCTTTGCTTGACTCATTTTCATGGTTTGCCCAGGAATGTGCCAGTTCCTCACGCTTTGTCATTCAACATAACTGAAACACGTTGGAGCGGCCATCTGTTCTGGCCACTGTGGTCAATTACCAAAGGGCAGAAAAATGTAAATGCTGATCACTCATTTCCTCGTCAGCTGCTCACCTGTAGGACAGAACTTGCTGTTAGAAAAAGTGTGGAGTCACTCTGTACCCAGCCCTTGGCCAAGCTAAGAACAAAGATTGGCCGTGTCTGGGAGGAGGTTGGATCTGTATGACAAAGAACACTCAGAGTCATCAGCATTGGGGATAACTTCTGAGACAATGGCTAGGAACTAGGAACAGCATCTTCAGGACTCACAAGCCCTACAGCCTAGCTTTAATGTGTATGTTTCCAAGTATTCATCATCAAATAGTGTGTGAAGTTGCCATATGACTGATGCATTCCTGATTATGGCTGTTTCTTATGATTTTCATCAAAAATGAGTGCTGACTTATTACATCTCCAGGGATGTCCAAGTAGCCACATGAGGTTAGTTGTTGTTTGTCCTAGACCTATGTATGGAGATCTTAGGTGGGCAGACTGTGGCATCATAGGACAAAGAGAATTCTCATCATGTGGATTGTCGGTCAATAGATCAGCCTGCCTCTGTGATGGTGTCATGACTTGAACTGTGTTTCCACAAAAACACGTCGAAGTCTGTTAAAGCAAAATACAGATAGAGACCAGGCCTGAAAAATTCCTGAGCAAACAAAACCAACTAGACCTTAAAAATAGCCTTAACCTTGCTTAAACTGCAAACATAAGGGAAACTTAACTTGGGTCGTTTCTGGTAAATGCTTGTGTTAAAGAAAAGAAAAACTTAAACTTAGCCATCAAAAACAGTCAACTAGCATATAATTATATGACTGGAGACTTCCAAATAAGGTAAACTGAAAATAGCATTTTATAACTGTAACAAATCAAATAATTGCCTTGTTTTTGCTTCTGCTCTCACCCAATAAATATCTGCCTCTTCTAACACTTTATCAGCAGGAAACTAACCCCCTTTTGATTTGATGCTCCTCAATTCATGAATTGTTGACTCGAACTCTTAACACTTTTATTTTCCCTCAGAATTTTTGTTTAGCCAGTCTTGTATACCTATGAAAGTGACCTTATGTGCTAACAGTGACTTTGCAGATGTAACCAAGTCAGATGAAGTCATTAGGGTGGCCCTAATCCAATACAACTGCTGTCTTCATGGGAAGGGCTAAGCACACAGCTAGAAGGCCATGTGCAGGCAGAGACACACAGTTTTAGAAGATGGGCAGAATGAAGTTGGCTGCCACATCCAAGGTATGCCTGAAGCTATCAGAAGCTAGAAGAGGCAAGAAAGTGTTGCCCCCTAGAGGCTACAGAGGGTACCAACATCTGGATTTCTACCAATAACACCTGGCCTTATGGCCAGAAAACTGCGAGAATAAATTCCTGTTGTTTTAAGCACCGGTTTGCAGTGTTATAGCCCCCACTTTTCTGCAGTTTTACTTTCTATGGTTTGGGTACCTAAGACCAATCATGGTCTGAAAATATACTTGTCTTGACCCTTTCAAGAGAGACCACAGTTACATAGCTTTTGTACTAGCACATTGTAATAATTGTTCTCTTATTAAATTCTTGTTGTTAATCTCTTACTGTGCCTAATTTATAAACTTTATCATGAGTATGTATGTCTAGGACAAAATATAGTATATGGAGGGCTTAGCACTGCCCGTTGTATCAGGCATACACTGAAGTCTTAAAATGTACACCCTTTGGATAAGTGGGGATGGTATTATTCTTTTAAATGTACACCTTGTGGATAAGAGGGGAGGATAGTACTTTGGGACAACCCTAGGAAACTGATATAGGGAGTGAACTTTCCTTCCTCATTTCTCAAGATGTTAAAGCACAGTATCTGAACTTAAAAGAGAAATTCAGAAACCCATTAAGAGTTAATATAGACAACCTCTATATTTCTTCTAGTCTCAAGTAACTTTAATTAAAAATATGGTTTTGTATGGTCTATAAATTATATTTTAAAGGCCATGTGTCTACTATTACTTTAACTTTTTGAAACTGCAGCAGAATTTCTGGCCAATTTAATAAAGCATTAATATGCTATTCATGGTCACAACATATATATATATATATATATATATATATATATATATATATATATATATATATATATATATATCTTCTACCTCCGGCCTACACTCCAGACTTATATTTTTATATTTTTATTTGGAAACAGGGTCTCTTAAGCCAGCGTGGCTGGCTTCGAACCTGCACGATCCTCCTGTCTCAGCCTCCCAAGCACCGGGATTACGAGCGTTCTCCACCACGCCCTGCACAGCATAAAGATTTTATTTATTTATTTATTTATTTATTTATTTATTTATTTATTTATTTATTTGGTGGTACTGGGGTTTCTGGAAGCCCTCTACCTCCGGGCTACACTCCCAGACCTATATTTTATATTTTTATTTGGAAATACGGTGTATTAAGCCAGCGCGGCTGGCTTTGAACCTGTGCGATCCTCCTGTCTCTGCCTCCCAAGCGCAGGGATTACAAGCATGCGCCACCACGCCCGGCTTAGCATAAAGATTTTAACATACATAGGAATACTTTTAACATGAAGTATTTACTTCTCTAAGTAAATTTATAGAACTCTACTAATAGAAAAAAGAGTCCATGTTAAATGGAGACATATACCATGTTGTGCTTGACTTAAAAAAATGGGTAGTGTGAACATATCATTTCCACCTTAAAAATGTAAATAAACAAATATACATATATGTCATCATGTAACTAGATTAAAAATTTGAACAAAATTTTTGGAGATGATTAAAATAATATTAAAGTTCATTCTGAAATAAAAGAATACATTTTAATGGCTCTTGATATCAGGAATATGATATCAAAGTATAAATAACAAACTGAAACTGTTATAGATATGTATACACATGGTAGAAAGTAGCTTCATATCTTTATTATAAAATTTTTATATACTAAGAAAAAAAGTTCAAAGTTGAAACACATAAACATGATTAAAAACACACAGTTCACCAGAAAAGACATACAAATAGCCAACAAATATTGTAATATGTAGATAAATATCTTTTTTAAAACAATGAAATATTTTCTAAAAATTAAGTTGACAAGTTTTTTTTTTTTGGTGATACAATCAATGTCGAAGATCGGGAAAGTGCCTGAGGCTATCAAAAGTATCGACAACTGTGATCTTTAATAGAAATATAAATCAATAACCTTTAAAAATGTGATACTCTTTGAACTAAATATTTCATGTGTAGGAAATTCCCATAGGCAAAATTAATAGCTCAATATATGGGCCTGTGTAAAAACAGATCAATGGAACTGAATAGACCTTATAGATATAAACCCACATATTATACAGATCTTTACCAAATCGCCAAAGTCATTGAAAGAGGAAATAGTAGTGTTTCAAAAAGTGGCATTGAAACCAAGTGGATATCCACATGGGGAAACAAACCTATTATACCATACACAGTAATGAACTTTAAGTGAAGCACAGACCTAAGCATAAAAATTAAAAGCAGAAGACTACTAAAAGAAACAAATAGGAAATAATTATTAGGACCTGGGAATAAGCAAAGGCTGATTAGAATATAAAACAGAAATCAATAGTAAAAATAAACAATACAATTGTGTGTAATCAGAATTAACAGTATATGCTCTTTGAAAAACACTTTTAAGAAAAAGAAAGACAAACCTCTGCGGTAACATACAGGGAAAATGTTCCCAATATATTCATCTGATAAAGGATTTGCATTTAGAAAATAGTAAAGAACTCCTCCAATTCAAATAATAAGATAACAAACATCCAATATTTAAAATTGAAAAAGACAGTTGGGCAAAAGAAAATACATTTCACTAAAGACACAATGTCCAATATGCTCATCACAAAATGTTATGCCTCCTTAATTGGCAGAAAAATGCATTTTAAAACTTCACAAATATTACTATAAACCCACTAGAATAGCTAATGTTAACAAAACTGACAGAATCAAATAGTGATGAAACTCCCCTATGTTGATGGTGGAAAAGAAAAATATAAAAAGTACCTTTGGAAAAAATTCCAAAAAATTCTGGAAGTTCTGAATAAAGTTGAAGATGTATCTTCACTGAGACCTACCAACTGTATTATAAGCTACCTTTCCAAGAGAAAGAGATATTTATAGCAGCCTTATTTGTAAAAGTCCTAAAATATAAATAACCCAAATATCCAAATAAAGGACCACCAGATATGGAAAATTAAGTAATGAATATTCAAATAGAAAAGAATAAATAATTAAGTTGAAAATAAACTCAATAAAACAGATAACAGAGTAATCATTGAGAGAATAAAAATAGATGATCATACAATAGGATTGTGTTCAGCATTAAAATAACAAAAACTCCTCTAACTATGCACCGACATGAATGAATCTCATGAAGATTTCAGAAAGTGGAAGCGTATAGCTGTATGATTCCACTTCCATAAAATTCTAGCATAGGCAAGAGTTTCTAGGTTAGTGAGTGCCTTTGATCATAGGGTTGCAGGAATTGATAACAAAAAGGCTTGAGAGAACTATTTGAGGGCACAGAAGCTTTCCCATCTTGACTCAGGTAGTATTTACATGAGTGTGTACATTTGTCTAAGTTCTGGGAACTATAGTTTATGTATAAATTATAATAAAATACAGTTGATTGATATAAAATATAAAATATAAAATAAATGATGCTTACAATTTATGTATAATGATGCTAATTATAGCATTATTCATAATGGCAAAGACATACTGTGCATACAGTTAATGAAACATTAAAACAATGTATATAAAAATAAAATACTGCTAGTGGAAAAATGACAAGCTTTTGTAAAAAATAGTTTATATGTGCATTAAAAATTATTATTAAGCCAGATGTGGTGCTACATGCCTGTAATCTCAGGATTTGGAGATTGAGATAGGAGTATTGCAGGTTCAAGACCAGCCTCAGCAATTAGTGAGACCCTGTTTCAAAAGGAAACAATAAAACAAGACTTGGAGTATATATAGATCAGAGGTAGAATGTCGCTGGGTTCAATTCCCAATCCTAGTACCACAAAAAAAGGAGGAGGAAGGGAATGAGGAGGGGGAGGAAAGGAAAAAATATCGACAGGATATATACCAATTTTTCTCATCTTTTACAGACTTCTGTTATTCACTTTATTATAGTGAAAATAACACCATAGTGAATATCACTGTGCATACATCAGTCACAGTTGGTGTAGAAAAAAAATCTTAAAGATAAAAGCTTAGAAGTGGAATCTTCAGATCACAAGAAATGTAGAATTTTAGGACTTTTTGTGCAAAACATAACTTGCTTTCCAGAAATGTTCTATTAATTTATGTTGCTATAACAAATCATGGAAAATATCTAGTAGATCTTCTTTCATTCAAAAAAACATTTGTTGTTTTCATACATTTCATATATGCTAATTTGTTAGTCATAAAAGCATCTGTTGTTTAATTTGTACTTATCTGATTAGTAGTGAGGTTGGATTTTTATTGGATGTCAATATTATCCATTTATATTTCCTCTACATGGTTGATGTTCATGCCGGGTGTGTTGTCACATGCTTGTAATCCTAGTATTTGGGAGGCTGAGACAGGAAGATTGCATGTTCACAGCCAGCCTCAACTATTTAGTGAGGCCCTCTGCAACTTAGTGAGACCGTCTTTCAAAATAAAGAATATAAAATAGAGCTGGGGGTGTAGCTCAGAGGTAGAATGTCCCTGTGCTCAATCTCCACTAACACACACACACACACACACACACACACACACACACACACAATAAAAGTTCACTAAAATGAACAGAAATAAACCAGGTGTGGTGGTGCCTGCTGGTAATCCTAGTACTTGGAAGACTGAGACAGGAGGATTGCAGGTTTAAGGTCAACCTCTCCAACTTAGTGAGACCCTGTTTACAAATGATAAAATGGTATGGGAGTGTAGCTCAGAGGTGGAATGCTCCTGGGTTCATTTACAGAAGCGTGTGTGTGTGTGCGCGCGCGCGCGCACACACACACACACACACACACAGATCAGAAATAAAAAATATCAAAATCATATATATAAGGCAGTCTTCCAAGTTAATCAACAATCATATAACAAAGTTTTAACTATAAGTAAATTAGAAGAAATGCAGACCTGTTCTACAGTTGTCATTAAGATACAGGTCTTTATCTTTTGTGGGCAGAAGTAAAAAAAATATATATATATTAAAAATGCTGTTACAGCCTTAGGAGAAAAGAAGAATGGAGATTTTTTTTTCTCTTCCTTTCCCCCAACCCCATCATGTTCACTCTGGGCTGACCCAGGATGGAGCTCTAAAACTAGAGAAAGTAAAAAAGTAGTACAACCGGGATTAACAGTTGATACCTCGAGAATAATTTATTAAAAAGAATCACCCTTAATGGTGCCCAAGAGAAGAGAGGAAGACATTTCCCTTTATGCATTATCTAGCTATTACTCTCCTTAGAGCCACATCTGGCAGCCCTGCCATGGCAGCAATGCCTAAGGCCACAGGAGAACACACAGAGGATTAAAGAGGGTCACCCAAGGTAAGTGTGGAGCCAGGGCAGGTCTGGCCTGCAGCCCCCAAGGAGGGAAGAAGCAGGCACACAGGACATTTCCTGCAGATTAGACTGCATTAGAGATTAGAGCTAGCAACTCTCCTACCTGATCCCAATCAGTCTCCTGCAGGAGGGCAAAGAATCATGGTCATCTGCATTTTCTGGTCCATACCTACTTTTAATGAAAAGTTCTGCAGGAAACCAAAAATCTGCTAAGGTAGAAACTGAGGCTGGTGAGCTTATATATGGCAGGCCTTCTTCAGTGTGCTTTCTAGGCAGCAGTAGTCCCGCCTTCTCCCCTTCCTGTTCAGTGTGTCTTGCGCTGACTATGCGCTTTGAGGGCATAGTTTCCCCTTCTGTCAGTAAGCTGTGTGAGGTAAGTGGTAACAGCCTCATTTTGCAGATGAGAGATCAGGGCGCAGAGTTTAAGCAACTAACCCAAGTTCCCTAAACAACTGAGGCCCGAAAAATGAGCAGAGCCAAACTCCCTTTGTTTCCGCTAGGGGATGTGCCCAACACTCCATTTTCACCCATCATTCAAACCATGTATAGCACTAGGTGTGGTTTTTCCTTTAATTGAATAGGCTGTATAACGACCAGACCCTTAGTAAAACGCACATTTAGCTCTATAAACATTTTAAAAATAATCTTTAACAATTCAACAATCTTCTCACCTACCAATACCTGATTTATAAAATTTCTATTTTGCTGAAACGATTTATGATATTGCTAACGATTACTGCTGGGTATCAGCCACATACATATTTAATAACGCTATTAATTTCTGAAACAGAAAAAGAGAACCTTGACATTAGGTTTAAATGGATAAAGAATTTATTTCCCCATATTTTGCACTGATATTTAATTTGAGCTTCTTGGATTGAAGGCTCGTGTTTATGATTGATTAGAATTTGACAAGGCTCTTTCGGCATTTCTGTTCACCTTTAAATATGGGCTTCCTTCCCCTTTTGTGCAGCACATGAAAATTAGAAATGTTCAAGTCTATCAGGCCAGCACCTGCTGACCATCCGTCTGTTGGTCTTCTTACTTAATGTCCTCCCTCCTGCTTGTTTCTTGAATGCCTGGGAGATTTCACTTTACATTTGCTAAGACTGGTTCATTAAAATACTAATTTTAAACTGTAATTATCTGTTGGTTCATATCAGTGGTTGAACCACAGTGGCGCTGATATCTTCTAACTGCAGGAGAATTTCACATCTGTTCTCATCCCCTGGCGCCTCAAGCAAGAGTTACTGTGGTGCAGTTTGAAAGAGATGTAGAGAACTGTGTTTCAAGAAAAGCAACAAAGGCAGGCAGGAAGAATTGTAAATATGGTAAATAGACTCAATTGTAAAACTATTCATGTTAATACCTTCTGGGGAAAATAAGCAAAAGCAATCAAAAAGGAGGCATACCAGGTAATAGTCCTGTTGGCAGCTTGGGAAGATTTTTAACTTGTGCAATAGTTAATCTACTTCCAGAAGAATTTGCAATCTGCTGGCCCAAGTGGGTGGGAGGTGGGCTGGGTGTTTCCTTGTTTTATGATAAAGGTCAATGATATCTTTAGGCTAGGCTAGGGTGGCACCAACCAGCAGAGGGAATGCCCATTAGCTGGCAGAACTGAGCAGAGTTCTCAGATTTAAGACATAAGAATGCGAGAAAGGGAAAAAAAAATCATGAAGGGAAAAAAAAAAAGGGTCATAAAAAGGGACCAGGAATAAAAACAATTTGGGGGCAGCGCTCTCTCTCTGTCTGTCTGTCTGTCTGTCTGTCTGTCTGTCTGTCTGTCTATATGTGTTTGTGTGTGTTTTACACACCAAACCTTATGGAGGGATATTAAAAAGAAGGGACATTTACACTCTCATGACCTGAGATAAGGTCTACCTCCCTTTTGAGGAAGTCCTCGAGGCACCATCCCAGTGACACATCTACTCTAAGGAACAAACCACAGAAGATTCAGAAGTTTTTGCGAAGCCAGGTGTGTTGGTGCACGCTTGTAATTCCAGTACTTAAGAGGTGGAGACAGGAGGATCCGGGTTCGCAGCCAGCCTCAGCTACTTAGTGAGGACCTGCTCAACTTAGTGAGACCTTGTTTCAAAATAAAGAATAAAAATTAGGGCTGGGGGTGTAGCTTGGAGGTAGAATGCCCCTGGGTTCCATCTCCAGTACTGCAACAAACAAACAAACAAACAAACAAACACCCAGAAGTTTCATGAGTTATCTTCTTACCCTTTCTTCACACCCACAGTAACCTAAATAAGTTAACCTGACAGAAAAAAAAATAGCTATGAAGCACAGCAATAGGTGAGACCAGAGGGCAAACTATTTTTTAGCATAATTTTCAGTGCTTAGTATATAGTATAATATGCTATTGCCTTTGTCTATACCTAAGTAAATTATGAGATACTAACAAAAAAAAAGGTGAAAAATCTTTCAACTCTGAGCAAACAAGTAGGAGAGTTGAAAAAATGATAATGGAAAAGTAAAAGGAAGATAGAAAGCTTTAGGGAAGGGCAAAGGACAGAACATCGCCTCTATCATGAGTGTGGAAAGAGGTAAAAACAAATGAGGGCAAAACCAAGCTTAACAAGAGAGAAATCGGGGGATTCATTATTGGCAGATTAATTTGGAAATCATTTAGGAGAAATTGTGCTTCAGCTCTTATTTGTATCTGCTGGACAGAATGAGTCAAGTTCTCTCCCCTGTGTTAAGTAACAAGAATTTAACCCAAGAAGTTAAAGTCCATTTTTCTTTTGTATCTCCAGGACTGTGGGACTGAATTGTTAATAACTTAGATAATTGAGTAAAACCTAATGCTTGGAGTCTTAAAGCAGGAGAATAAAAATTCAAGATTTTCTGTAGATATGGGATGCATAATATTTAATGCTTCAGAGATCATTAGTAAAAGAAAATATTACAGCCATACACACCCTCTGAGAGCCTAACTAATGAACGCCTCCCAGCTGCTGTTGAAAAACCAGCAGCAGCATCAGTACCAGTTTCAAGACAAAGTACAGCTGACAGATGTTTGAAGGGATAAATCAGGCCATACAAGGATTAAAATAATAAGTCCCTGGTGCCTTTTAAAGGTAGAGGTGCCACAGGTGCCTGGAGTACAACTGAGAGATAGATCTTGGGGGTCATTATCCGGAAACCCAGTAGGCATCTGAGTGCTGTATAACTAAGGTCTAGCACCAGTTCTAGCCACACCAACTTTTAAGTAATAGCAGAGCTTATTGATATCTTTCTGTTTTAAAGAGAGTCTCAGGATTTCTACTTTGATTATGATGTTTGGGATGTGATATGAATAAATGTGAACTGGGCCAATATAATGAAAAACAATGACAGTGAATCTTTTATGTCTATTTTAAAGGATAGTTAGTGTGGCTATATCGCTTTTATTTAAAAATCATGGCAAACAACCTCCAATTGAGAAACATGCATTTATTGAGAGCATATCATATGTCTACTTTTATTTGTTCTTTAACAAGGTGGGTTAGGTGGATGTTTTCTAAAAATACAAATGGCATCCTGGTGCAGTGGTACATGCGGTGCAGTGGTACATGCCTGTAAACCCATAGGAGGCCAAGTAAAGGAAGATTGCAGGCTCAAGGATAGCCTCAGCAACTTAGTGAGGCCCTTAGTGATACAGTGAGACTTTGTTTCAAAGAAAAAAATAAAATAGGGCAGGAGTTTAACTTGGAAGTAGAATGCTCCTGAGTTCAATTCCAAGTAACACACACACACACACACACACACACACACACACACAATTGGCAAGGCCTCATTCCAAACTTATGGAGTCCTTGGGTATTACAGGTTTTCCTACCCACCTCTCTGGATGTGATATGCTTGCATTATATACTAAGTCGTAATGCTTGGAATGCATGCTGGTTATATCCTCTTTCCCCATATCTGAATGTGAGCTTATTGAAGACAAAATCTGGATTGGATTCATGTTAGCATCTCAAGAGTCTGAGATGATGCCCAGATGCAGCGTATTTAATAAAGCTCTGGCATTTTCTTATATGTACTAAGTACACACCTAGTGTGAGCCAGTGGTCCTGACTACAATGTATACTGGAATTAAAGCATAAAATATGAGAATATGGGAGAAGCCTCTTGGAAGGCAATTATCAATAGAAAGTCTAGGCTCTCTAAGCCCATGGTGTCCCTCCAGCTTCATGTAGAATAAGTGCTCCTTAAAGCAGGAGCCACAAACAGCAACCAGTAAAAGAAAAATATTTCTGTATTTATAAATTTTCATAGAAGTTTGACATTACAGTGGCATCCAATGATATGATTTTTGCTATTTACAAAACAATAAGATCGGAACTTAAAATAAGTAACAGCAACCAGGTGTGGAGGAGCATGCCTGTAATTATTTATATTTAATATTTATGTCAATATTTAGGAGGCTGAGACAGACAAGAAGACCTCAGTTTCAAAATCTGCCTCAGCAACTTAGTAAAACTATTAGCAACCTAGTGAGATCCTGTTTCAAAATAAAAAAGAATAAAAGGGCTGGGGTGTATAGCTCAGGGTTAGACTGCCCCCGGCTTCGTTGCCCAGCACCACGCTAAAAAAGAAAAGAAAAGGAACAACAACAGTTCATTTACACAAATGGTTTAGGAGATGTTCATCCTATAAAGTTTCTGCTACCGCAAACCAATGAAATAAGAAGGCAGAAGATGCCTGCACATCTCCAGAGTAGTTAGCTCCTCAGGAGATCCTAACTTGGTATTAAATCTATTGAAGCACTTGTTCATGTCCTAGCTAATTGGATGGAAGCTGGAGAGCAGCCACCAATCAAAATGGAGCAAGACAGTCAGTACAGATCACCTGTACCAGCTCCAGGCCAGCCTTTTAGGTCAATGTTCAAATGGTATAAACCACTAAAGAAATCTGAGCTGATCACATGGGAAAGAAAGGTGTTTTCCCTTTTTACGCAGATGTACTTGAAAGGAATTCTAAATTGGAAATAGATGGTATTCAATGATCATGAAGTACAGTAAAACTCCATCATGGAATGGATTAGAGAAATACTGGGTGGTACTGGGAAGTGAGCCTGGCCATTCTACCTCTGAGCTACACTCACAGCCCTATTTTATTCTTTGAAACAGGATCTTGCTAGGTTGATGAACATCTCACTTGCTGAAGCTGTCCTCAAACCTGGGATCCTCTTTTCTCAGCCTCCCAAGTATTAGGATTACAAGTGTGGGCCACTATGCCCTCAAAATATGATAGCTATTTAGAGTGGAACTACCCTGACATAACTTTTGTGTCTTGTTTCTTAAAACAAAAATAAAGGGATGTCAAAACTATTTAATTTCTATACTCTGAGAGCTGCAACTATAGCAAGTGAATTCTATTCAACAAGCCAAAACCTGTCTACATATTTTCAGTATTTTTCAGAGTAAATGCTACAAAACATTATCAATCTTACATACTTATTTTCAGATTTTTAAGTCTCTGAAATTCATGTAACAAATCCTTACGTAGTAGAGATCTTAAATGTCCTATTTCAGAAAACAATATTATTAATAATAGTATTAATAAGATCTTTGTTTCTTTACCCTTGATTTGAAATATGGATTTTTCATAAGTACTTATGTATATCTAAGTCATCTTAAGACAATAAATAATAATTCTTTTAAAGAAAAAATATGTTTTTTAAAGTTAAAATGAAGTAATGACATTAGGACTGTCTTTACTTTGCCAGTCAAAAGCTCAGTTCCTGTCTTCAGTCTGTGCACTCCCACACTATCTTGAATTTGTTCTATATCACTACTGCAAGTTGGTCATCTTGGCCTGTCTGAACACATCTAGTGACAAACCTAACTACCTCCTAAGGGATTCATTTTTAAATACTCTGATAAAATTCACAGTTTTACTGAGCTGAAATTTGTCTGCCTAAAACCTTATTTGGTAGTCCTTGTCTTCTCCTTATATTTCTATAGTCTGACAAAGGAAGTACAATTATTCTTCCATATAATAAACCTTTATATATCTGTGGATGTTCAGAGCACCAAATCAGCCCTTCTTCTGACCAAATGCCTCCACTTTCAACAAAAATCATTCTTTAATTCCAGTAACTATCCTGGTGACTTCACTCTTATTGTTGATCCTATTTCTTCATATTCTCTACTAAAGTAATGCAATTAGTTAATTCCAGAAACATGCTTAAAATTTGGGAGGAATGCAGACTTGAAAAAAAAATAGAATTCCTGCTTTAAAGGGGTTTATAAACTTATATATCAGAGTGAGGGAAATATTTAAAGGGAAAACAGTCTATTTCTTGTTTAACCGTTATAAAAGAGATTGTGTCTACTAGTAAAATGATAACGAGCATTTACTAAGAGTTATCTGTGCTGTGGACCTTGTTATCTGATTTGGACCTCATAATAACCTAATGAAGAAGGTATTATTATTCTATTATTATTTTACAGATTAGGACATGGATGCCTAAGAGGCTAAGTTGGCAGCTTTAGCAAGGAAGTACAGAGCTTCTATAGTCTCTTTAAGATGATACACTGTGGTAAAGTTACCCACCTGAACAGATAAACAATGCTCTCCACTGGTTTGGCTGATGCCACAGCACACGACCTTTCACAGCTGATGGGCTCTTCTCCAGTATCTATCCTCTTTTTCTGAGCTTTATTTGAGCTAGTCCCTATCCTGTTTATGCTAGTTATATTTGTCACTTCAATTATATAATAACTTATTATATAAGCTGATAAAACCTGAGTGAGGAAAAGTTATCATTTGAATGAAAATTATACTGAATGCTAAGAGAAAAAATGTTGTGGGCCAGTCTCTTTAAAAACTACTACTGAAGCAGGGCATGGTGGCACATGCTTGTAATCCCAGCATTTGAGAGGCTGAGACCAGAGGATCGTAGTTCACGGACAGCCTCAGCTACTTAGTGAGGCCCTCTGCAACTTAGTGAGATCCAGTTTCAAAAATAAAGAATAAAAAATAGGGTGGGAAGTGAGGCTTGGAGGTTGAATGCCCCTGGGTTCCATCCCCAGACCCCCCCTACACACACAAAAAAAAATTACTACTGAAATAAGTGAGAGGAAGAAAACTATAAAAGGAAAAAATGTAAAAATTTTAGATAGATCTATACTGATGAAAACTGTCTTCAGGTACTAGTTCCAACAAAGGAAGAGGAAAAAAGGAGGAAGAGGAAGGGGAGGAGGAAGAAGAAGAAGAAAGAAGGAGAAGAAGAAGAAGAAGAAGAAGAAGAAGAAGAAGAAGAAGAAGAAGAAGAAGAAGAAGAAGAAGAGGAGGAGGAGGAGGAGGAGGAGGAGGAGGAGGAGGAGGAGGAGGAGGAGGAGAAGGAGGAGGAGGAAGAGGAGGAGGAGGAGGAGGAGAAGGAGGAGAAGGAGGAGAAGTAGAAGAAGGAGAAGGAGGAGAAGAAGGAGGAGAAGCCGCTGCCCCATCTTAGATGATTCCTTAAGGATGATGGTTTTTCATATAATAAAGTTAAAAACTCCAGGTAGGCGACCCATCCATAGTCAGAAAGAAGGTATTCCAAAAATGAAATAACCCATCAGAAAATACACCAAATGAGAAAGAGGCCAGCCACAAATCACAGATACTGAGTCAAGGGAAAGGACCTTGGGACGAAAAGGGTTAAAAGAACCTTTTTGTATAAAGAACAAAAACATGGTTAACAATGACCCGGCAAGGAC
The DNA here is from genome assembly GCF_963383645.1 of Muscardinus avellanarius. Classification (NCBI taxonomy): domain Eukaryota; kingdom Metazoa; phylum Chordata; class Mammalia; order Rodentia; family Gliridae; genus Muscardinus; species Muscardinus avellanarius. Next base: position 96,433,956 of record NC_137787.1, on the reverse strand, counting down.
TATGGAAATCAGAACAAAACTTCATCCCCTTCTGTGAGATGCATTCTGACAGCACTTGTGTAAACAAGAATGGGGGGAGGTGAGCAGATGAGGGGTAGGAGACTAGAGCCTACCAGCCCATGTAACAATGATTCAAATTAAGGATTAAAACTGGTCAAAAGACATTGACACCCCCCCAAGACTCAATTCTGATCAATCACAAAAAAAGAGATGGGGACTACAAGAAGGTATAAAAGCTCATCTCCCAAGAACTTTAGTGGTAATTCCCTTTTGGGAACCCCTCTCTCCTGGGTGTGGGGAGCTGTTTTTGTCTTCTATCTTTCCTTAAATGTTCATATTTCTATATACCCTTCATTAGACCTTGGACTTTATGCATCATAGTCTACTGGACAAGAACCCAGTAAGAGAAGACAACGGTATCACTTTGGCATGCCAAGTGGGACTATGAGGGAGGGGAACCAGATAGGAAAGAATTTGGTTACAATAGGACCATGGTGATGTGCACTGCTGCAGGCTCTACTATCCAAGGAAAAGGCTTGATCCTGCATCAAACAATCTGTGAAAAAATAAGAGTTGGTCTAAGGTTAAAAAGTTCAATGTACATTGGTTATTTTTCTGAATTGCTTGTGATTCTACTCTAATGGGAGGAAAGTCTCCACTCTACTCCCAGTTGGAATTAGGAGGGTCTGAAGCATGGTTGACCTCAGAGAGCATTTACTTGACATCTCTGTACACGGCCCCCACACACTTTATGCTGTCACTTTCCTCTTACTAAATACCATAGTCTATTAATACAGCTTGGGGTTGCATAAGCATTCTGGAAGGCTTATGCACATTTGGAAAGCTTTCGCCATATTGATGATTCACAACTTTATTTTCAACTAAAACTTCTCCCTCCTTGCTAACCATATCTCCTTTATCCTCTGATGGGAGTGTTCTTTCTGTATCCAAGTGCCAGACCTTGGAATTACCCCTTTTAACTTCCTTCTTTCTGGATTTGGCCCGTCATTCCAGCCTACTGAGATCCTTTTGAATCATGTCAGCCTTCTCTCTCTGAGCCTCATGTCATCAGCTAATTTAATAAGTAAGACTTGTGTCTGCCCTTTTAAAATGTGACCTTGTCAAAAGGCTCCCTGGGCATCAAGCTGATTACTATAGATACTTCTTCCCTCTCTTTCTTTCTGGAATAATTTATGATGGCAGTCACAAATCTGACTGTCCCAAGATGCCAGGGCTGTCGTCTCTTGCAAAGCCTCATGTGTAGTTTCTGTGTCTATCTTCTCTGAAAATGTGTTTAACCTAACCCACATGGCATTTAATACATTCATTTAAATCAGGGAGATTCATTCTTTTCCTGGCATGGGGTAACAAGGAAGGCCAATCTGGAAAATAACTACAACAAAAACTGCCCCTACTTTCTCCAGCTGCCATACAGACTAACCACTTTAGGATTAACATCAAGACCAGGAGCCCAAACTTGAGAGTAGAATAAGCACAGAAGAATTAAGAAATTTTAACTTGCCACACAGTTGCACCAGCATTATCTCTTACATCAAGATCTGGATATTGTAAAAGACTGTACTGATTGCTTAAATCTAAAATTAATTTCAAAATGGAAGCAGATGTAATGTGATTAAATATGCACATCAATGCTGTATTCAATGAAAAAGAAAAACACATTAAACCAGCCCATTGAGCAATTTGACTAAAAGTTGCTAATAAATTTTTGAGCAATTTCTTTTTTTATTCACAATCTTACTGAAAGCCACTGAGATACAATAAATATCTTTCAGTTCTGAATATTCGACATAGAAGTCTAGAAATAGGCCCACATTACTGTGAGGTATAGTGCTTATTATTCTTTGAATGTTGTTCTAAATTAGGGAGACAAGTTGCCGAAAAGTTAACCACTGTGAACTGGAAAGCCTCCAATTAAGTAGTTGGATTCCAGCCTCTTCTTGACGCAAAGGCTCCAGGACACTTATCAAAGCTTAGGGAAATGAAGACTGAACACAGGGCTGCTGTAGACAACAAAGTAGTCTGATTCATTCTCTCCCTGTTGACAAAACATACTCCGTGCCCACAAACCTAGGCTGTGTCCACGCATACACAGACCAGTTTGAAGTAAAAACAAGGGAGCATTTAAATTTAGACCAATTTTGTCAGCAAAAGCTGTGTTGTCTGGCATGCTACCAAAAGAGGAGCTCCAGAAAGTGGCACTTCAAATATACCCCTGGTCCACATGTGTATTCTAGCAGCCGAGACCGGCAGTGGAGTTAATTCCAATCAGCCAGCAAGTTATTTAGGTCCTGCAGGACTGATTCTGAGCACCTCCCAGGGGATGCTGGGTGCAGTTCCAGCTGTGGTGAGCAGCCCCTTCCTCTTTCTCAGGGCAATAGGGCAGCTGCCCTGAACAAAAGAGGAGAGCCCTTCCCTTGGCCATCCATAGGCCCAGCCTGCATTCCCTCTCTCCCTCTTAGAATCCTACAGCAGCTTTTGTGACTAGCTTCTCTTTCTAAATATTCTTTTGCTTGTAGTAAAATATATATGAAAAAATCTGTCATTTTAACAATTTTTTTTAACATTGTGCTATTTTGGAGTAGTTTTAAGTTCACAGCAAAATCGAGAGAAAAGTACAGAATTCCCATATGCTGCCCGTTCTCCAACATGCATAACCTGCCCCATTATCAACACCCCCCAACAGCATGGAACACCTGCAGTGTGTTCCCAATCCCAAGCCTGTAGTTTACATTAAAGCTCACTCCTAATGCTGTACATTCCATGGGGTTGGGACAATGAACCACATTATGATATGCGACTAAAATGCACCAATAAAAGTATAAAACTACCAATATCATTCTTTACAGATCTACATAAATCAGTCCTAAACAATTGTATAATGACATATATTCACCCTTATAGTATTCTATAGCACAGTTTCACTGCCCTAAAACTCTTATGCTCCACCTATTCAACCCTCCTCCCCCTAGCTCCTGGCAATCACCGATCCTTTCAGTCCTGTAGTTTTGCTTCTTCCAGGATGTTACAGTTGGAATATTATAGCAGGTATCCTTTTCAGATGAACTTCTTTCTCTTTGTATGCACAGAAGATTCCTCCATGTCTCTCCATAACTTGTTAGGGCATTTATTTTTGGTCCTGAATTAGATTTTCTGGATGTGCAACAGTTTATCTCCCCCAGTACTTACTGAAGGACATCCTGGTTGCTTCCAAATTGTTACCACTTTTATGTGTGTAATTAAGGAATATTCACTGAATTCACAAAGTTGGGCAACCATCGCCACTTATCTCTTTTCCAAACTTTTTTTTTTCATTGCTCCAAGTAGAAAATTTAAACCATTAAAAATAACTCACTATTACCCCAGTGGCTACTAACCTGTCTCTATGAATTTGTTTTTTACTTATATTTCATATAAGTGGAATCACACAATATATGTCCTTTTGTGTCTGGCTTATATAACTTAGCATAATTCTCTCAAGGCTTAGGCACATTATGGATGTATCAGGACTTCATTCCTTTTTATAGCTGAATAAGATTCATTTGTATGCATTTGTCATGTTTTGTTTATCCATTAATCTGTTGATGGACGCAGTTGGGTTGATTACACTTTTGATGATTGCGAATAATGCCGCAGTGAAGATCGGTGCCCAGGTATCCGCCTGTGTCCCTGTTTTCAGTTCTCTCTGGTATCTATCCAGGAGAGGAACTGTTGAGTCATATGGTAATTCTATGTTTAGCTCTTTAGGGAACTGCCAAACTTTTCTACAGAAACTGCGCCATTTACATCCCCATCAACAATACACAAGGACTCTAATTTGCAGCTTTTCTTGAGACCCAAGCTGAGTGATTAGTTCAATTGAGGGTCAACTTGAACTTACCCTGCTGATTAACTAGCATCCTTGTTCTGCCGTACACTGCATAAGGAAAATTTTTCTGTGAGCTACTATTGTTTACTTACAGTTCTCCACTGGAGTTTCACAAAGACTTCTGTTTCTATGCGTGTGGCCTTGTGACTCTCCTAATGTAACCCCAGGTCACTCGTCCTCTGGTTCTCATCCTACAGTAGTTGAAGCCACCTCTAAGTTCCTAACTCACCAGAACCACACAGGCTTGACACTAGTCCAAGGGGGCATCATCCCTACCCATTTGCCTAGCCTTTGCCTGACCTTCCTTGGGTCATTCAGCATTTCTTTTTTTTTAACGTCTTTATTGGTGCATTGCAGTTATACATCTTAATGGAGTACAAGATGGTAGAGACATACATGCACACATCCCTCCTTTAGCCCTTCTCCAACTCCCACCCCATCCCCTCTCCCTTTGCTTTTTAAACCTCCTTCTTCTGTACTGTGATTAAATCCAGAGGTATCCTACCTCTGAGCTACACCCTCAGCCCTATTTTGTAATTATTATTATTAGTAGTAATAATAATAATAATAATTATTATTATATTTTGAAATAGTTTCTCACTAAGTTGTGGAAGGCCTTACCAAGTTGCTGAGGCTGGCCTTGAACCTACCATTCTTCTGGCTCAGCCTCCTGAATACTGGGGTTACAGGCGTGGGCCACCATGCTCAGTTCTATTTAACATTCTCCCTAGTGCCTTCTTCCAAGGACTAGCTTTTCCCTTATGAAAACAAGGAGAGATGCTCCTTTTGACTCTATTTTTCACTGCTATATGGCACTGGTATAATTCTTCTTAAAAAATCACAAAGAAGGATTGCCTAACTAATGTTCACTTTAAAAGAAATGTCCTCCTTTTTCTTCATTTCTAATTTCCATTCATTCATGTACTTGCTTAGTCCCACTGGAGGCCCCAGCTTTCTGGTGACAATGGTTCCAAACTTCTGTCTTTGTTGCTACCTTTTACTTTAGTTGAATCCATCTTGCCACCTGCATAGTATGTCTTTACAGTGCACATACCTTTACTCAAATTTCTTAGTTTTTATCAGTTCTTTAAATTTTTACTTTGAAATACGGTTTTGCTAAGTTGCTAAGGGTCTCACTAAGTTGCTGAGGCTGGCCTTGAACCTGCCATTCTCACCGTCTCAGCCTCCCAAGTACTGGGATTACAGGTGTGCACCACCACACCCACCTCTTAGTTGTTCTTAAATCCTCATTCAATATGATTCAGAAGTGTGATTCTAGCAGTTCTGGACAGTGGTCTATTAACCGTTCCTGTAACATCTCCCACTACTTCCTTGAGCTCACAAGACTGATGTGCGTTGGTGTTCACTGCAGGATGCCATTAATAGCTAGTTAATTTACGATGGTAGCTGCAATCTTATATAAACAGAAGCCTATATATCACAAGAGTAGAAGAGCTTATCCTCAGTGGATAGCCTTACACTAGGAGCCAACCTATGATCAGAATGTCTAGTGAGTGTGGAATTCAGAGAAACTGCTGGCTTGATGAGCGGGGATTGAAAGCGGAATTCCCCTGTCTTCTGTCATACAGGCAGTCTGACTCCTACCCTTAGGCTGATGGTCAGGTCCCATTTCTAGACTCTGGAGTTCCCCTTATCTCAGCTTGACCATATTCTATCAACATAGAGCTTTATGGATTTATTATCTCTCCTCCTCCTCCCCCTCCCTTTTTTTTCTATGAACTACCCTTGCCCTTTTATTAAGTAGCTAAGGCTACCCGCAAACCGCGATCCTCCTGTCTCAGCCTTCCAAAAACAGCCACCATGTCCAGCACCCTTTTCCTTTTTTTCTTCTGAAACAGTCTCACTAAGTTGCTGAGTATCTCCCTAAATTGCTGAGGCTGCCTTCCAACCTGCAATCTTCCTTTCTTAGCCTTCCCCCCAGGTACTGGTATTACAAATGTGCACCACCACGCCCTGGTACAATTTTACTTTCAGCAGTGAGCAGTACGGTTTATCATGCTATCCTCCTCTTTAAGACATGAAGGTGACTGTGGTGCAGTCTTGCTTTTCTTGAATTTTGCAGTAGCACACTATTTTGGTTTATACCCAGAGCAAGTTCAACCATCATAAACATGCCTAAGCGTGCCTTCTAAGTTTAATTCTCCAGAGAAAAAAAAGCCTCTCCCCCCCCACCAACTTTTTCTGTGTTCTTGGGAGTTAATTGCTCCATCATGTAACCACAAAAAGAGAGGCTGTACTAATAAATATTCCGTGATAAACTCTCTCTAGACTTTTCTTTTCTCAGCTATGTCTACCATCAGTGATTGTTTTGAGACAATCTTAAATGTTGGTTGTTCATGAAAATGTTCTATGAATGTATATAAAATTGCCAGTTCCAATCTCAAAGATTTGCTGAGTACGGTGAGGAAGTGGGGAGGACCAAGTAGGGAGGACTCTAAAATTGTGTGCATATAGTTTTCTGACACTCTGTACCTCAATATGACGTGAAAATACAATGCATTCAAGAAAAAAATAAATTAATAATACAATGCTTACAGGGCTCAAATAGTTCTAAAGTGGCAGTCCCTGCTAAGTCCAGTGGGGCCACTTGCTGGGAGGAAACTTGACCTGGAGGACTCTGGGGATCTGTTCCACCTGCCAGGTGGCTCTGCTTACTTGGAGCTAAGGCTGGGCTCTTGATTTCTGCCGTCTGACTTGGGTCTTACCTCCCTGGACTCAAACAGCAAGCCTCAAAACTGACAGGTCAGCACGCTGAATTTCCTTAGATGTGTTGTTGATCCAAGTGGTCTAAAAACAGACCCTTATTCATGGGTGGGACAACAGATTATTTATTCCCCAGGCTGTTTTTAGAAACTTCTAAAGGAAAGAAAACAAAATAAAATCCAAGTGAGTGAGCAGGGCTCACAGCTTTGCTACGTAGTGCTGGGTCGTCCAGTGTGCTCAGTACTCATCTCTTGACTTTTAGTGCGGGGAGTGGACTGAGTCAAAGAAAAGAAATATAAAATCCTTTGTCAGGACTGGCTTGAATAGCACCTAGAGTTGAGTGTAGAAGTCTTTTAAAAAGTTACACAATTGGCTGGGTGTGGTGGCGCACACTTGTTATCTCAGCATTCAGGAGGCTGAGAATGGAAGATCGCGGTTCACAGACAGCCTCTACTTAGTAAGGCCTTTTGCAACTCAGTGAAATCCTGTTTCAAAATAAAGAATAAAATATAGGGGTGGGGGTGTAGCTCGGAGGTATTGTATTATTCCCTGGGTTCCATCCCCAGACCACAGGGGAAAAAAAAAAGATACACAGTTGGAACAAAGATCCAACAATCTCCACTGGCCAGGATCCCAAGAGCTTTTCATCTCTAGGCGTGCTCTGTGAGGAGGCCCTGGGTCCAGACAGCAGGACGAGACTTACAGCTTTTTGTTTTGCACTGAGTCATGAGGTACCTGTCAGGGGAATCCAATGTGTTTCTGATCAAATCTTTCTGTTTTCAGTGTGAATTACTGAGCAATTCTCTAGATACTGATATATTTAATCTTCTCACAAGATAAATTTTAGCTTCTATCAGCACATTCCTATTCAGGCTCTTCTCTCTCTCTCTCTCTCTCTCTCTCTCTCTCTCTCTCTCTCTCTCTCCCTCTCTCTCTCGCTCCCTCTCTCTCTCTCTGTCTCTCTCTCTCTGTATGTCTCTGTCTCTGTCTCTCTCCACTTAAAGAAGCAGCTACAGCATATCGTTTTCTAGAACAAAACAAGCCAGAAAAGTCAGGCAGAATTGGTAAGGGCTAATTGGGTGATGTGTGCATGTATGCCTCCACCATCTTGTACCCCATTAAGATGTATGCACCAATATACAATGCACCAATAAAAATTAAAATAAGTAAACAATAAAGTCAGACTGAACTAAAAAAAGAAGAGCTTTTTTCTTTTCATTATAAAAGTATATATATATATAAGAGCACTCATTTGGCCTTAAGATTTATTCTGGAATAAATTAAATTACTTTTCTACAACACTCCCCTTCCCATGTGTGTGCCAGGGCAGAAGGCATGCTTAAGTAAGAAAGCTAATAAAATCTCAGCTTCAGCTCACTTCCAGTATGGTATTTTTATATTACTGGCTTCCTATTTTAAAGTAATTCATTTGCTTATTTTTAATTTATCCAACAAATATTTATTATATGCCTGTCATGTATCCCATCTAATGCTGGAAATATCCTCCTTTATCAGACCTTCAAATCCTGATTATCTTTGAATTCCTAGAAATGGAGTAAGTCTTTTCCTACAGATATAAGACTTCTCTATTTCCAGCCCCTTAGAAGATTCTTGAAGTCTTTTTGAAGAAGATATATAAGAGGAGGCTGTTGGATTATTTTAATGAAGAAAGGGAGGATGCAGGCTGAATTCACCTCCCCCCCCCCCAAACTGGAAATAACACACTTTTCTGTTGCTGTTCTGATTAAAAAAAAAAAAAAAAAAAAAGAAGAAGGGTGAGATACTGAAATACCAAGTTCACGTTCTAGAATAATAGTGTTGATTTAATTAAATTGCTTGCTTCAGTTGTGCCATTCTACCAAGTTTTCTATTTGCTTTTAACAGATTTGCACATATAATAGAAGAACAAAAGTCCAGTATCTAAAAGCAATTAGGCAAGCTGGGTGTGGTCGTGCATCCTAGTAATCCCAGTACTTGGGAAGCAAAGACAGGAAGATTGCAGGTTCATGGCCAGCCGCAGCAACTTCACAAGTCCCTCTACAACTTAGTGAGACCTTTTTTCAAAATAAAGAACAAAATAGGGCTGGGAGTATATGTAGCTAGGAGTTATAATGCCCCTGGGTTCAATCTCCAGTACCACAAAAATAAAATAAAATAAAAGATGAAAGTAATTACACAACATACTAAAACAAACTAACTTCATGACAAATATTATAACATCTAAAGGCAAGGCATATATATATGTTTATATATATACTTCATATTGTTTTCATTAGCATCAGTTCTTTGATTTCTTTATCTAGAGAAACAGAAATTTGGAGAAAACATTGCATGTATGCAACAGAACCAGTACACTTACTTGTAAAGTTAGTTAAAAGGCTCATTAGCACATTTTCCTCACACTTTTTAATGAAAATCTGTAAAACATCACAGCCAAATTAACTGAGAACTTAATCTCAGATGTCAGAAAAGGGATGGAGTAATACCAAAGAGACCCGAAAGGGTTATTTTCACTGTATTAAAATGATAGCTGGATGCTTTCAGTTTATCCGAATTTATCAAATAAATTATTTCATTCTATGCTCATTTCCTTTTGATATAATCACTCATGACTTCCCAGCACATTGCTAAAAATGTTTCATAAAGATAGCTGCTTCCAGCAATATGCCGGACCAGGTGTTGTTCTGTGGGACTCATCTGCTGTGGAAAAGATCCTAGTTAAAGTATGCTTCTTGATAATCATAAAAACCCAAACCATGTGCTGTCCAGAACTAGAACTAGCTGGCAAATGACAGAGGAAAGGGGCAGTGTTGTTCTGAGGTCCTGTGCCTAGAGTGGCATAGAAAATTAGATGTTGAGGCATGATCCAAACACAAGATAGACAACTGATCTTGAGATTCCCAAAGGGGCAAAATGATCCCAGGTTGATGAAGACCCTGGGTTCACAGCAGAAATAGATGTAAATACTTCCTTGAGGAAAGCATCCATTCAGATCTCCAAAAAAGAACAAACATGTAGTACGCAAAGGTCACCAAGTGCCAGAGGAGGTGATATTCAAAAGTTAGAGTGAGAGGAAATAGGGAAGAGCTTATTTGTCTTTCAAGGACTGCAGGGACTAGAACCACCAGATGCAGAATATCCTAGTTATGGGTAAACAGCATAAATAAATAAGAATGAAAAGGACAAGCAATAAACAAGAAATTATTAGGAATGACCATGTAGACTCATAAAAAAACCAAACAGAAACTGTAAAACTGAAAAAACATATTTGGAATGAAAAAGGCAAGGGTGCCAGTTGGGTATAGATAGAATTAGTAACAAAAGAGATCCGAAGAAAATACCATCAGCATGGAAGGACAAGAAGATGGAATTTAGGAAAGAAAAGTTTAAAAATATGAAGAGAATGTAAGGTTCTAGCATATGTCTGGTGAGAATCTCAGAAATAGAGAAGCTAGAGGGTGGAACAAAAATATTTGAAGGAGTAATGCTGGAGAATAGCCCGGAACTGATGAAGATGATATGAATGTACAATTAATGACCCAACAAAAATGAGTAAAATAATTCCATGTGCTGTCACACTGTCATGAAATTCTTGAACATCAATGGCAGAGGGATGTTGAATCTGGAAGGGAAACTGAAAGCACAACAGGAGTTATTTATTCATCAGTGATGGTGATACTGATGTTCTGTCAACTGTAGGGAAGCTCTGCCAAACCTGTGGAGAAGGTTTGTGGTGCATCCACTACAGGTACTTTGTGTTTTCAGCGGAAGGCCTGTGTATTGACTATAATTGACTCCAAGGTAACAGCAATGTTGGCACATAAGCTATTTTCTGTTAAGAGGACTTAGAATTTGATTTTTTACTTGACTCAATTTTAAGAAGAGAAGAGAATATTTTACATTAGAAATATAAAATTATTTAGCACCGTTGTTTAGAGCTGGTTCTCTGAACCCTGGCTCCAACCTAAGATTACTTCGGTAGGGAAGTTTTATAAAATAGTGGTCCTTACATTCTTCCTCTAGAGAGTAAACTGGTCATTAGGTGAGCCCCGACATCATTACTTAAAAAACATTTTAAATAAAATATAAAAAACATGATATAGCAATAGAATGGTGAATTATAATCAAGAGCGCACACCTGTAGCATGGTTATGCACTAGCCCCTTTCTCCCCTGACCTGGAGGGCAGAATGCACCTGTCAGGGTCAGGTGTGCTGACAGGTAGATTCTCAGTGGTACAGAGAGGAGACTAGGACTCTCCACTACATTCAAAGAGGTCAAAGGTTTCCTATCAGCATCACTGAATGCTTTTTTCTCTTGGGTCCAGTTCACTTACTAGAACTTCTCCCTGGTCTCATCAGCCACTGGTGCAGGAGAGAATGCGTTGTGAATATACAGCAAAGGCAGAAACTGTCCAGTCATCTCTGTCCATGGGGGTGGGTGAGGGCCAGAGAGTAGCTGGACATTTTTTTTTTTTTTTGCAGGTCTGGGGATGGAACCCAGGGGCATTCGACCTCCGAACCCCCCGCCCCCAGCCCTATATTTTATTCTTAATTTGAACACGGGTCTCACTGAGTTGCAGAGGGCCTCACTAAGTAGCTGAGGCTGTCCGTGAACCACGATCCTCCGGTCTCAGCATCCCGAATGCTGGGATTACAAGCATGCGCCACCACACCCGGCAAATAGCTGGGCATTCTAAAGTCACTTCTTAACTTAAATGTCCTGGTGTTGGCCTGTTGTCCTCTTTGTTGGCTTCTGTTCTCTCTAATTTGTGTGTGGAGTGTCTCTGGAAGCCTATCTTGAGAACTGCTTTTTTCTCTGGTGTTTCTGGCTTTAGTTTTTCCTATACTGCTTTCTCTCTCCAGATTTCTTTACACTTTTTGGCCAACTGCTAGCTCCACTTTTTTAAAATAACACTATTACTTTGCACTGTCTTTATATGGCTATATATTTTTTATTATCTCACCAAGGAATGGGCGTAGAAATATACATATATGTCTTTGTAAAATCCATTATGTTCAAACTCTGACCCCTAATCGGATGGTACTAGAAGATGAGGCCTTTGGGAGAGAATTAAGTTTAGATGAGATGAATCAGGAGTGCAGAGTCCCTGTGATGAAATTGGTGTCCTTGTAAGCTCTCTCTTTCATCTCAGGATTCGTGAAGAAGGCGTCTGTATGCACAGCAGGAAGAACACTTTCACCAGACACTGGGTCTGCCTGAGCCTCAGCTCTGGTCTTCCAAGCCCCCTGAACTGTGAGCTAAGCATCTGTCCCTTAGGCCACTCTGTATGTGGTATGAGCACAGCAGCCCAAGATGACTAAGACAGCAGGTATTCATTCTTTCTCCAGACAGGATTCAAGTTTTCTTCAATAGGCCCCAGGATTCTGTGGAAACGCAGCGATTTGCTAAGTTGCACCACGGTGACCAAGGTATCTGTAGTCACTGCCTGAGAGCCAGGGGAAAGCAGAACGATGCATTGGAAGAAACTCCGGACCAATGTGACTTGATGGTTCTGGTCCATACTCTGGAATAAATGTTTTCTGTAACTACGATCAAGTCAGCTTGTCTTTCCAGGGATGTTTCCTCTTGTTTGAAGGGCAAAGGACTGACATTTGCTCAAATTAAAAATACACTTAGCTTTTGAGACTGCATTCCTTCCTTAAAAATATATTATGTCAAAAGCACACTGATGGTGCACACTTGTAATCCCAGTATCTGGGAGGCTGAGACAGAAGGATTGCAGGTTTGTGGCCAGCTTCAACTACTTAGAGAGGCCCTATTTTAAAATAAAGAATAAAAAGAGGCTGGGAGTGTAGCTCAGAGGCAGAATTGCCCCTGGGTTCAATCCCCAGCACCACACAAAACATTTATCTTGAATATACAAGTGTCCACATATGTAATGGGATATGAATGTAAGTATTCATTGCAGCAAAAATTTCCTTGCCTTAGTATTTGAAACTACTCAAGTGTACAGATACACAGGGACATAGTTAAAAATACGGCATATCTATGAAATGAGATAATATGAAGTTGTAAAAATTAGAGTCTTAATATTACTGATAAGGAGGAATCTATAGGAGCGATTATTAGATAGCAAAAGACAAAGTAAAAGATAATACCTGTAACCACACACCTTCCCAACACCAGAGTGGTGGCACTCCCAGGTCTTTTCCTCACATGAGAATAATCACCTGAAGAGAGAGAGAGAGAGAGAGAGAGAGAGAGAGAGAGAGAGAGAGAGTGTGTGTGTGTGTGTGTGCGTGATATTTGTTGGGAACTGAACCCATGGGGATTCTACCTCCAAGCTACACCTCAGCCCTTTCTATTTTTTATTTTGAAACAGTGTCTTGCTAAGTTGCTGAATGTCTGGCTCAACTGCTGAAGGGCTTGCTAAGTTGCTGAGGCTGGCCTTGAACCTGCAATCCTCCTGTTACAGCATCCCAAGGATAGAGATTGCAGGCATGGGCCATCAAGTCTGGCTTACCTGAAGAGATTTTAACTATACTTAGGTTATCTTAAAGCAACCCCTATGATTCTCAAATATAAACATAAGAAAATTTATACAAATGTGAGGGAACAAATGGGTCAAGAACAATTCTAGAAGTTCTAAACATCATTCTTAGGAAAATTGGAGGCTATCGTAACTATGAAATGAGTCAGAAAGTTTTTTGGGGGAAAATAAAATACAACTGCTGAGCCGGGCGTGGTGGCGCACGCTTGTAATCCCCGCGCTTGGGAGGCAGAGACAGGAGGATGGCGCAGGTTCGAAGCCAGCCATGCTGGCTTAAGAGACCCTGTTTCCAAATATATATAGTCTGGGAGTGTAGCCCAGAGGTAGAAGGGCTTCCAGGAACCCCAGTACCACCACCACCAAAAAAAAAAAAAAAAAAAATACATCTGCTGAAATAGAAATTCAAAGAAATTTTCAGACATCCAAAGGAAAAACAAACAAAAAAGACATCAAAACTAAAAAAAAAGTTTAGAAATATCCAGAATGGGCCCAGGACAGGCCCAAGAGACTCAATATTTGACTCAAATGAAATTCTAAGAGACGAGAACAAATATGAAAGAAAGAGTAGCTTGGCATGATGGCATATGCTTGTAATTTCAGTATTTGGGAGGTTGAGACAGGATGATGATAGGTTCAAGGCCAGCCTCAGCAACTTAGCAAGACTTTCTAAATAAAAAGAAAACCCTGAAGGCTGGAAGTGTAGCTCTGAGGTAGAACGCCGTTGGGTTCCATTTTTAATAAAAGGAGGAGAGGAAGAAGGAGAAGGAAGAGGAGGAGAAGGAGGAGGAGAAGAGAAAAAATTTGGGGAAAAGTAAGATAACAAAAAAGATAAAATATTCTACATTGAAGAAAAATAAGATCATTCATACTGATGTTCTCATCAGGAATAAGCGAGGTAGATGAAAAATAGACTTATACTTAAGCATGTTCTGTTGAAATTTCTGAGAAGACAATATTTAAAAATTTTAAAGAAAGGGATAAAAAATGAGGTTGTCTAAAAAGGGAAACAAACCTAACAGAGGATTTCCTATCAGCATCACCGAACACCAAAAACCAAAGGGGCAATGACAAGAAACTCACTGAAGTAGTAACTAGAGGTTTAAAATGTCTTAACTATTATTTCATGTAACACATTCAGTCACAAAAGTTTTCGGAAATTTTGTCACCTTCATATGTTCTTCAAAAATACTACTCAGAAAGGCTCTCCAAGCCAGAAGTGGTGGAGCACATTTGTAATCCCAGTACTTGGGAGGCTGAGATAGGAGGAGCTCAGATTTGAGGACAGCTTCAGCAAAGTAGTGAGACTGTTTCAAAATAAAAAAAATAAAATAGGGCTGAGATGTATCTCAGGGGTAGAACACCCCTTAATTCATTCTCCAGTACCAAAAGAAAAGAAAGCCCACAAACCCCCCCAAAAAACCTCACTACCACCAACAACAAAAAACAAAGGCTCTCCAACAGAACAAAAAGAATATAAACCATATGTGGTAGTGCACACCTGTACTCCCAGTACTTGGGAGGCTGAGATGAGAGGAACACAGGTTTGAGGCTAAGCATATGATAACTTAGTGAAGCCAGGTAAGGTGGCTGGTGTGTACTTGTAATCCCAGTATTTGGGAGGCTGAGACAGGAGGATCAGGGTTCGAGGACAGCCTCAGCTACTTAGTGAGGCCCTTTGCAATTCAGTGAGACCCTGTTTCAAAATAAAGAATAAAATATAGGGCTGGGGGTGTAGCTTGAGTTCCATCCCCAGTACTGCAAAAAAAAAAAAAAAAAAAAAGTGAGACCTCATTTTAGATAGGACTGGGGATATTGTAGGTAGAATGCCTCTAAATTCAATTACCAGTACCGTGGACAAAAACCATACATGTTTGTGTGTGTGTGTGTGTGTGTGTGTGTGTGTGTGTGTGTGTGTGTGTATGTATATATACAGTATTATATAATATGTATTACATATATATTAAATATTATATAATATGTATTACATATGTGAATGATATATATCATTGTAACCATCAGAGTAGGAATTAAATATGATTTAAGAGAAGAATACTCAAAAGAAATTAAAAGAGAAACCATGTAGACCTTTGTGCTTATGGAATTGTCATTTGAGTGGCTAGAAATTAGTATCTTAACATTATATTTCTTTCTCTATAAATTCAACAGCATAACTTGGTTCTCTAGTAAATATCAATAAGAGCATAATTCTATTAATGCCCCACGTTTTTAGTACTGGGGATTGAACCCAGGGGCATTCTGCCTCTGGGCTACACTTCCAGTCCTTTTTATTTATTTTATTTTGAAACAGGACTTTGTTAAGTTGCTAAGTTGGCCTTGAACCAGCAATTCTCCTGTCTCTCTCATTTACTGGGATTGCAGGCATGTGCCACCTGGATATTAATGCCTTTTAAGTTTGGTTTAAAAGCTTTGAACTAACCTATGGACTAAGCATAGAATACATAATCACAGCTATAGAACAAAACAACAGATGGAGGGAAGTAGAAGAGACGCAGTCTACACTTGTTAGATTGCATAGTTCCTAAATCAGCAAGTCAATAGCTATTTTCTAAAGTTGAGAAAAAAAAGAGAGGGAAATGTGATTTAAGCTATTAATGGTAATTCCAAAAGAACTTCAACACAGAAACTTTTAGGTTTTTCTTTCCAGTGGAGAGAATTGGAGATAGAGAAGATAGCTTGACTTTTGATTTTTTTGGGGGGTGATGGGGGTGGAACATCGGATCATTCTACCTCTAAGGTACACCCCCATCCCTATTTTTTTCATTCTTTATTTTGAAACAGGGTCTCACTGAGTTCCAAAGGGCCTCACTAAGTAGCTGAGGTTGGCCGATCCCGGATCCTCCTCCCAAATGCTGGGATTACAAGCATGCACCACCACTTGGCTCTTGACTTTTGAAATTTGACCCTTCTATATGATCTGACTTTAAAAATATAAAGAATTTCACTACAAATAAAGGATCCCTCAAATAAGTTGAAGAAAAATTACATAATGAAATACTGCGGCTCTTTTGGAAAGGAGATATGCCTATATATGTACATCTGTATCTTTGTGAAATAAAGATGTGTAATTATGTATCTTGGTGAAAGATTGTCCACAATTATATGTTAAATGTAAACAATAAAATTTGCAGGATAGAATACTATCATTATCCTCAAGGTGAAAAAATTCTTTCTATGTCTGTGTGGATGTATATATGTTAATGTACGTTAAAATAGCAGGAAAGAGAAAATGAGAATATTGGGGAGAATGGAGTCTTTCAATATTTATTTTTAAAACGTCTGAATTATTTTAATTTTTGATCTGTAATATGCAAATACTACTTTACAAATAAGCTCCATACTTTTAAAATTATAATGGTAAGATGTGTTAGAACAAGTCAGAAAAATCCCCTAAGTATATAGATGTATAATTGTACTTTCTTATTTTCTTAATTTAAAACTTCTAGTGACTAAGCACATTATTAAAATTTGAGCTTTCTGTTTGGGTAGCCAAATAGTACCAATATTACTTATTAAGTGAACTCTTTCCCATGGAGTAGAAATGTTCTCATTATCATATAGTAACATCCCACATGTACTTCTATATGTTTCTTGAGTTGATTCTATTCCACTCTTCTGTTTGCTTTATCTTGCACAAATACCTTTTTTTTTTATTACCTTAGCTTTAAAGTAAATTCCAATATCTGGTAACACCTCATTATTCTCTCTCCCTCATATTTTCTTGGGAGTTCTTATATTTATTTTTCTATATGAACTTTCAAATCATTCAGTCCAGCACAAAGAATAAATCTTTTGAAATTTTCTTGGAGAACATGAAGTGTGCATTATATTGTAATAAAAATTACGAACAATTTCAAGGTCTGCATGGTTAGATCAACAGAGGTTAATTGCCTCCACTGGAAGGACAACTCAAAATTGGTCTCCTATTGATGGTACAAAAAATAGAAGCCATGAGGCTTAGAATCCCATCCCGGTGCATGAAATAAGATCCTCAGTGATAGAAAATAAGCATGTTCATAAACCGGCTCATAAATTGTAGACACGGGTGTTCATGGATGGCGGTGTGCACTGACAGGGGATCATAGTAAACTGACCCAACAAACTCCAGTGAGGTTCAGGCATTGCTTAGACAGTGCTGAAGGGCACAGCCAAGTGGTCAAGAGTAAAGGCTGCCCCAAGCTGGTTAGTATGAAAACATAATTTCTAGCCCTGCTATTTTACAAAGGCAATAAACCACTCAATAAGCAGTTCAGTGATGGCCCAGGTCACGAAGGCAGGCAGCTACAAAGAAAGAGACCAGGCTCTGCCCGTGAGGAGCCCGTGGGTCTCAGGAGGAGGTGGATCCATAATGGCAGACTACGTGCCACGAAAATGCAGCTCAGGCCTCTGCTCTCCCAATTTCAAGTTATGGAATCTTGCCCTCTCTGAGCTTCAATTCCTTTATCTGTGAAAAATAGACAAAAATGCCTGCGAGCAGGGCTGTGTGCGAGCACTAAATAATGTATAAAACACCATGCACCATGCTTGACGGATCATAGGCTCTGCAGCGGTGCTAGGTATTAATGATGATCAAAAATGTACAACTGACAGAAACAGGGCAGAGAAAGTAGTATTTAGAGTATCCGGATTCCTTTGTTTTTTAATGTTTAAATGTTTAACTGAAAGTTTCCAGAGGGAGAAAGGCTGAGTGGAGGTGGAGTTAGACAAGAATTCAATTAGAAAGGATGTTTGTATACTAGTTCAAGGAATCATGATTTTTATACTATACTGGTATTTTTTAAAGGGGTAAATAAAATAAGATTCATGTTTTTTAAGACCCTCCTGAGAACAGAAGAGAAGATATACCAGAGGTGTTTGGAGGTTGGGCTATGTATTTAATACTGCAGATAGAAAGACTATTTTATTTCAAAAGAAGCATTAGACCATTTTTTTAAAGTCACACTGGGAGAGAGATGATGTGTTCAGAAAAAAAAAACTAATAAAAAAGAGAATGTTTAATACCTCCAGAGGTGACACAAACTATAGGCACCGAGAGTTGAGGAATCCCTTGCTAGTCTTAATCTGGCTTGCTTTCCTTCCTTCTCTCTCCTGGACAACCTGAGACATAAAGGCTTAAACTTCCGCAGGCTGAGTAACCTTGTCAGCAGGTGGATAATGCTTGTAAGTTTGCAGGATTTAGATGCAGCAAGTAGATATATATGAAAGCACAGTGTGCTCTGAGTATTTTGCCTTTATTGAATTTGCAGACCTATGATAGCAATGGCTGAAGCACGGCTATTTTTGCTTCAAAGTCAGCTGCTTGATTCAGCAGAAAGAGCAGAGGCTGCAGAGACAGCCAGACTGAGGGATGAATTTTAGCTGCTTCATTTAGACTATAGGTAAGTAAATTAATTTCTTCTGGAAAGCCAGTCTTGTTACTGTCCTTCTCCTGAAATCCAAGTACTAGTGGAAGAAGACTAAACCAATAAATGTGAAAGAACAATGTATGTAGGGAAGAAGAACAAAGTGAGGAAGGGGTGCAGGGGCACCGAGAATGGTGTGAGGTGGTCGAGAAAGCCATCCTCGATTAGGTCATGTTTGAGCACACACTTGCAGAAAGTGAGAAAATGCATTTTTGTCAATTTTTTTGATATTTTATTTTATTTTTTTTCTTTTAACAAGTTTTTATTGAACATAAATAGTATACATTTAAACTATATTTGGTGCCCTTCCCCCCCCGTCCCCCCCCTACCAATGGTTGTCCAGGTTAACCATGTCTTATTCATGCATTTTTTAATAAACTTGGAGAAAAGAGAATTCTAGGCCTAGAAAGTAGCAATTGCAAAGGTCTGGAGGCAGAAGAAAGCTGGGCTTGGGAAAGGAAGGAACATCAAGGAGTCGTGTGTGGTTGGAGTCACAGCAGTGAGGGAGAAGTGGGAGAGAAGAGCCCATTGAAAGCCCCGTGCCAGACCATGGTGAGCTGTGTAGCTATCCTGCAGACTCACCCAGCACGTGTGCTCGCCATTCAGGAAAGAATAACCTTGAACTAACCAGGCAGAGAGGCAGCTGTCCTGAGCACAGTCACCATTTGACTTGTGTAGGGATCACTAGGACTTCAGTGTTGACTGCAGACTTGAGGGTCTCCAAGAGAAGAGATCACCTTCCAACCCTTAGAAGACACTCCAATGGCCCAGTAGAATAGAGTGAAGGACTAGCCTGGTGTGTTGGCATACATCTGTAATCCTAGTGATTGGAAGGCATTTCCAGCCTCAACAGCTTAGCAAGACACTCAGTAACTTAGCAAGATCCTGTTTCAAAATAAAAGATAAAAAGGACTGAGGGTATAACTTGGAGGTACAATACTCCTGGGTTCAATGCCGAATACTGAAAACCAAAGAAAACAACAAAGACAGTGAAGACTTAGTGTAGGCTGGCAGGTAGATGGGGTTTTTTTCCTTTCTTTCTTTTTTTTTTTTTTTTTTTTTTTTTGGTGGTACTTGGGATGGAACCCAGGGGCATTCTATCTCCAAGCTACACCCCTAATCCAATTTTTTTTTGTTCTTTATTTTGAAATAAATATTTTGTTCTTTATTTTGTTCTTTACTTTGGGGGTCTCACTAAGTTGTGGAGGGTCTCACTAAGTAGCTGAGGCTGGCAACAAACTGCGATCCTCCTGTCTCAGCCTCCTAAGTACTGGGATTACAAGCATGCACCACCACACCCTGATTAGATTGAAGTATTTTGATGAGGTATCTTCTGGGTATATTTACAAGGTAATACTAACAGGATCTAATGAGGGGTGGCCAAGGTGTGATCTTTGGCTTAAGGAATTTTGGGCTACTTTTACAAGAATCAAATCAAGATAAAGTGCCTATAATTGCTCATCAACACTGGTTCCTCTTCACCCTCCCTGGAGGTCGTTTAGCTTGGGCAGTGCCAGGTCCCCTCAGCTGCTCCACCTCTGCAGAGCACAGTCGAGGGAGGCACCAGGTGCTCCTCTTCCATTTGTATCTGCCACTACTAGTTTTGCAGGTGATCCAAAGCCAGGAGGTTGAGCACCACATCATTTTGTATCTATCACCAATGCAGGTACAGGCAAGAACTTCCCAAGACATTTTCTCTTCCAAAGTACGACTCGGGAGATTCATTGTAGGGTTTCACATGCGAGCAGAACAAGCCACATGAGCAAGCAAGCAAGCAAACTGTGTTTCTCAAAGCTCAAAGCTTTATCCAAGGAGCTTTAATGAAGCCTTAAAAAGCAACAGCCAACAGCGGCAAAGGATTTCATTCCAGAAGGGAGCAATAAAAAAAGAAATCCATTGAAGATGATAAATACTGGAAAATGAGTGGAAAAATCATGGTTAAGTGTACTTAGCAGATGACTTGGCATTTGATGGGGGAAAAAAATCAACCCATTTGGCTCAAACCTGTCCCTGAAATCTAGTTTTCACTGGGGAGGCTTACACATTGAGCCAATCTTTAGGGGGAACAAATGGCCTTGGATTTTGTCAGAATCCTGCTTTTTCAAACTGTATTTCCAGGCAAAATATTTGACCTTGGTCTTTCCTAGGGTCAGGCATCCAAAAGGCCCTCAGGCTTTCCATCATAATGGGAAATTAACACTTATCAAGGCTTCACCTCCAGTCATCCTGGGTACTCTGTTTATTTCTCACAGTACCACTCTAGGTTAAGTACTATTATTTCTACTGGACACCAAGAGAAGCTGGGTCCCTTGCCTAAACCCCACGGCTCTTGAATCATGAGCTGGGCTAGGGCTCAGCTGAGGCAGAAGGTGCGGCTTCACCTCCGGCCTCAGCTGCACTCCCTGTCAGTACCTCCTCTATCATTGGCTGGGCTTTGCACTCTCTGAGCCACTGCTATTTCACCACTACACCGAAACCATTTCGTGGTTCATTAACACCTTTATTAGGAACACTTTTAGGCAACCATTGTATTTTATCACTTCAGGGAGCATTGCATCCACTCAGCCTATTTTCCACCAACCATTGCCATGTCTTCGGTTTGCTTTATGTGACAAGAATACAGCAAGTAATGAACTCAGTTCACATCTACGCACCACCCTGCTGCCGTTGAACCGAGTGATTCTGGAGTGATTGTGAACATGCTTATAAACACCACGTATGGCCCAGATCCCTCTGCGGGACAAGGCTCAGCAGATCACGGTTCACTGTTGGTTACCTGTCCCTTTCATTCTAATCATTTCCCCCCTTGAATTATTCATCGCTGTTTCTATCTTTAAGGAAGTTAGAGGCTCGTGGGGTGGTGGGGACGTTGAATAACTCCAGATACATTTAGCACGGCTCCAGCATTAAAATGATTCAGTGAAATGGCTAAATGCTACTACTCATAATTGTGTGTGTGTTTCTGTGTGTGTTTTCTTGCTCAAATTAGTCTTTTAGTTTCTCAAGAAGAGGAATGTTATAAATTAATTAGTTAATTAAACAAGTAGCAATGGAGTGCTTATTATGCAGCCAGCATTATGTTGCATGTTCTTTAAAAAAGCAGGCACTTACACACTAAAAAGCATTATACATAGCTGGAAATCAGTCTGGGAATCTGAGAATCATTGGCCGACGAGAGCAGTTGCTGTGTGCCGTGACTGTTTTCCATTGCAGGGTGGGCTCTATCTTCTTCTGGTTCTCTGTGTTTACGGAATGACATTTTCTGATTAACAAATGGGAACAGTGAGAAAGACGAGCTACATCCTGGTATAGTCGAAATACAATCATTATTTGCTTGAAAAGGTAGTCTGAAATATAAGTATGGATTATATCTACTCCATGTCAAATTAGTGAAGAGGCCAGTGCTTTGGTAGGGCATTTTCTCCTATGATTTTCAACCTCTGCAAGTTTCTAATGTGCAGTTACTGAGGTGATGCACTACAAGTATTTACTAAGTGGTTGATGTTTAAGTTTTTTATCTGACACTTTGTGTTGTATGGACACTGAGCCAGGATCCACAAATCAGTAAGACAACGTCATATATGTACTAGTCCTCTGAATCCAGAGACTACTTTATTTGATGTTTTCCTCACCTTTACCCCAATCTAAGTGTGATGGAAGCCCCTTAGGGTAGGATGGAAAAAGTCAGAAAATTCACAAAATTATGATTTCTTATGTGATATGGGTTTCCAATTCTGGAATGATTATTGAGATGAAGGCAAATAATTTGTTAATAGGTACTAAACTCTTGACTGTTTTAGGTAAAGTTCATGAACAGAAACTTTTTCACAGATAGCTTTAATTCAAGACTGGGCAAAAGGATGCCGTAGGGTTGTGTTATATAATACTCAGCATTGTAGATACCTTGTTTTTACTCTTCAGTTTACCTCATACTTGTCCCACCATGGATGTGTATGTTTGTGTCTATAGATGTTTTTCATATTCCAAAATAATTTTCTAAAAATGAATTGTATTTTCCAGCTTGCTCTGGCAACTGCTGTATGCTTTTATGTACCTCTGCATAAAACACCTATTCAATGTATGTAAAAAGTTTTCGAATGTGCATTGATTGTTATTCACATTATCTTTATATTCCTGATTTATGTTATATGTAAATATGTCTCATCTCTGCTGCAATTTCCTGACAATATCTTGATATTCTAGGCATTTGCATGTTGACTTTTATCTCTTCAGCAGCATTCATAACACTAAAATATGGCTGACTTAAAGTTTAATTAACATAATGTTGAATTATTTCTCCTGAGATTATTAGCCAGGATGTAAAAATTTTATTATTAAATTGGCCTGTTATAATACTGATCTAATTTCTTTCTTTTAGAGATTAAAAATATTTAAACTATACTGAGGTAGATTGATTAATTTGTATCTTTAAGAAAACAAACAAAAAGAAAACACACATATATTCCTCTAATATAGCACCAAAGACCAAATTTTATTGGTTGAGTCACAAGTATGTGTATTTTAGTAGACCTTTTAGAGCGCAGTTTTAATTTCACAGCAAAAATTAAGCAGCAAGCACAGAGGTTTCTTGTATATGCTCTGCCTCTATGCATAACTTCTCCTATTAGCAACATTCTCCATCAGGGTGGTGCGTTTCTTACAGTTAATAAATATGCACTGACATATCACCACCCCAAGCCCATAGTTTACACTGGGATTTGTTCTTGGAATTGTACATTCTATAGGCTTTGACAAATGTCTAGCAGCATAGATTCACTATTACAGTCTCATATAGACTAGTTTCACTGCCCTAAAACCTCTGTGCTCTGCCTGCTCATCCCTTGCTCCTTTTCAACTCCTGCCAAAACTGGACCTTTCACTTGCCTCTTCCAGAACATCATAGAGTTATTCTCACAAAGCAGCCAGCCTTTTCACATGAGCTTTCCCTTAGTAATGTGCATTTCGGGCTCCTCTACTTCTTTTCATAGCTTGATAGATCATTCATTTTTTAGCACTGAATAATACTCCATTGTCTGGATGTACCATAGTTTATCTCTCAATTCATCGACTGAAGGAAATCTTTGTTTCTTCTAAGTTTTGGTGGTTATGGATGAAGTTCTGTATGCACGCATGTACAGGCTTTTGTGTGCACATAAATTTTGAACTCTTTTGGAGAAATACCAAGAAATGCATTACCCAGACTGTCTTCCCAGCAGTCATGCCATTTGTATCCCCACCAGTGATGAGTTGAGCTCCTGCTGCTCTTTATCCCACTGGCTCCAGTGCTGTAGGTGCTGGATTCTGGACATTCTGAAGGATGTGTAGAAGTGCCTCATTGCTGCAATAATTTGCACCTTAATGACATGATGTGAAGCATCTTTTTATGTGACTATTTGACATATGTAAAAATTATTTGGTGAAGTGTCTGTTCAAGACTTTTCCCCATTTTTAAAATCAGGCTGTTTGTTTACTTATTGTTAGATTTTATAAAATTTTGCATAATTTTAGGGGTACTTGGGATTGAACTCAGGAGCATTCTACCTCTTAGTTATACCCCGAGGCCTTTTAATTTTTTTTTTTTTATTTTGAAACAGGGTCTTTCTAGGTTCCTAAAAGTCTTGCAAAATTTGCTGAGGATGTTTTCAAACTGGTGATCCTTATGTCTCAATCTCCCAAGTACTGGGATTAAAGGTGTGTGCCACCACTCCTGGCTCATGACTTTTTTGTAATAATACTTTATCACATGTGTCTTTTGTAAATATTTTCTGCTAATTTGTCACTGGTCTTCTCATCATCTTTGCAAAACATAAATTTTAATTTTTAGCAAAATATCTTAATGAATGGTGTTTTCATATTCTTTAACACAGATAAATATCTTCTTGCCTTTATTTTTTCAGTACCTTGCTACAGTTTCTGGAAAGAAGAGGCAGCTATTTTTATTTTTAATTTTGAAACAGTGTCTGGCTAAGTTGCTGAGGCTGGCCTCAAACCTGTGATCCTGTTGTCTCAGCCTCCCTGGTACAGAGATTATGACCAGTGTACCGAGCTCCACATTTCCTATCAATATCTTGGCTATGGACTGTATTGTGTTCCTCCAAAGTTTGTACATTGAAGTCTTTATCTCTAATATGACTATGCTTGGAGATATGGCCTTTGAGAAGTGAGTAAGGTAAAATGAGCTCATAAGGTTTGAGGATGTGGCACAATAGGACTGGGGTTCTTAAAAGCAGAGGAAGCTGGTGAGCCCTTCTGGAGTTCAAAAACCAAAGACTGTGTGAAGATGAAGGAGAAGACAATAATTTGCAAGCCAGGGAGAGGGCCCTCACCAGAAACCAATGCTGTTTCACCTTGATCTTGGTCTCCAGTACTCAGAACTGTGGGGAAATAAGCTGGTGCTGTCCAAGCCATTGAGTCTGTGGCATTTTATTACAGAAGCCCTAGAGACTAAGACAATCTCTAAGACTGACTAGTCTTATCTTGTGGGTATAAACATCACAGTTATTTCATAAGGACAACTGGGATTGAAAATAATGGCATCTAAATGATTTAGCATAGTATCTGAATTAGAAATCTCAACAAATATTAACTACTTTTTTTTAAAGAAAAGAGTGATTAATGGCAGTCAAAACAAGAGCTTTTAATAGAAATATAACTGTCTTTAGTATATGAGTAATGCTTATAAAAACTATAAATACATTTTCTATATGAAAATACTGCCAGAAAAACAATATAGATGCACTTATTTTCTGATAAAATTGTCTATCATTATCTAGACATCAAGCTATAAAAAACCAGAAATTAAGCCGGGCGTGGTGGCGCACGCTTGTAATCCCCGCGCTTGGGAGGCGGAGACAGGAGGATCGCGCAGGTTCGAAGCCAGCCGTGCTGGCGTAAGAGACCCTGTTTCAAAAATATAAAATAGGTCTGGGAGTGTAGCCCGGAGGAAGGAGGGCTTCCAGGAACCCCAGTACCACCAAAAAAAAAAAAAAAAGCAGAAATTATAAATTAAAATAGGAAAAATCAGTTTTAAAAAATCCAAATGCAGTTTTATAAAACATCTTAATTATTGTTGTTTTCATATTTTTAGTCTAAAGGTTGGGAATCATGAAGGAAGATTCCAAGTTTTGCTAGGGCTTATTACTATCTTCCTGATATCCTACTTCCTTGTGTCTTGATGAAGAAGCTTATATACATCTAATTAATTTTGGGGTTAAGTAAATACAGACATTGCTTCTATTTCTTTTCATACGTACTAGTCCAATTGTTAGACAAGATTATCTGATGGAGAAAGCTAGTATCCATGTCTCCATTCTTCTTCCAAGATAGTCATTTCTCTCCTATGTTTTGATAGTTGTTTCATCAGAAAACAAATTTCACTTGTTATTCTTAAAAGCAAAGTGTATTTTAAAGAAATTATTGATATTGAATTTTGATTATTTTTCATCTCTGAGAACTTTACCTTTGGATTATAATTTAGTGGATATTTGCTATTTTTGCTAGATATGAGTGAGTTATAACATATTTCCAATTATTTTCTCAAACAAATTAGATTTACTTTTTTTTAAAAGAGATTTTTTACAAAATAAAATTGATAGTTGAACAGGTTTATTCTTTTTCCTTTTAATTGAAAGAACAGTTTTTTTTAAACTATAAACTTGCATAATATATTCCACCTTCAAATGAGGAGAGTAAGTAGAGGGGTAAGAAGAGTTAGATGTAGCCAGAAATGATGGCACAGTGCTGTAATTTCAGTGTTTGGGAGGTTGAGACAAGAGGACTGCAAGTTCAAGTCCAGCTTCAGCAAATTAGATCCTCAGAAACATAGAAAGATTCTGTTTCAATATCAAATATAAAATAGCTCAGAGGTAGAGTGCCCCTGGCTGCAATCCTTAGTAACACACACACACACACACACACACACACACACACACACACACACACACACACCAGTTGGGTGTCTTTGATAGTTGCAGGCAATTTATTACTATTCTTGTGTTAATTGGGCAAAATGTGAATGATAGGGCACTTTACCTCTGAATTATTGTTTTAGTGGATATTTGCTAAATTCCATTTGAGAAAAGTTGAAAGGATATTTTATGTATACAAAATAAAGCTTTTTTGCCATCCTCGTCCGGTCCCAATGAATTTTTCCTCAAAGTTTTCCACCCCAGTAAATAACACCACAAGTTTTCAAACTAGAAACCTGGAAGTGATCTTTCAAACTTCAGTTCCCTCCATACCTACTTTCAGTTCTTCATTAAGTCTTGTGAATTTCACCTTATAACCCTGTGCCTTATCACCCCCACCCCTAACCCTCATGGCCCCCTGCCTCCACTGCCATTAACCTCATCCCAGCCAACAGTATTTTCCCCCTAAACTGCTCAGTTGGTCTCATAATCAGTTACCTCACTTCCTGCTGTTTCATTCTCCACAACAGTTTTAGAGTCCTTTGAAAACATCAACAAAAATGTCCCTCTTCCCCTTTCACTATCTACAAGCTTCGGCTATACTCAGAATAAAATCCAATTCTTTTATTATTTATTTATTTATTTATTTATTATTTGATAATGCCTAAAATGTTCTCAAAGGGTTGAGCCTGCCTACTTTTTACATCATATACATTATTACATCATTTACATGATTTCTGTCCATGTGATCCCTTGCATACCATGCCACACTAGTCTAGTCATTTTGTTCCTCAAACTGCCAAGCTCTTTCCAAAATGCTGTAGTTCTAGAACATGCCTGTCCTCTGCCACTCCTCTCATAAAGAGACCCATGGATCTCCCCTTTGAATCTGGGTGGGGTTGTTATTATTTTGAACAATAGAATATACCAGAAGCAATAGCATGTGATATATCAGCCTGCTTGGGCCGCTGTAACAAATGCCACAGTCACGGTGGCATAAACTACAGTAATTTTATAATTGTATTAGAGTTCTGGAGGCTAAACATCACATATCAAGGTGTTGGCAGGGTTGGTTCCTGGAGAGTCTTCTCTCCTTGACTTGTAAGTGGTTGTCCTCACACGGCTGTGCCTTGGTCTATTTGTCTGTGTCCTAATTCCCTCTTCTTACAAAGACTCCAGTCATAGTGTATTGGACCCTCCCATATGATTTCTTCTTACCTAAATTACCCCTTTTAAGGCTTCTCCAGAGTAACATTGTGAGGCACTCAAAATTAAGACTTCAACACCCAAATTGGGGACATAGTTCAGCCCAGAATGCTTCTCACACAGGGTATAAAAGGCTAGGCATCTTGTATTGTTCACTCTTGAAACCTTGAGCTGCCTTAAAAAAATTTGATTCCCCAGAGGCACCATCTTGCAAGGAAGCACAAGCCATTGGAGAGACTATATAAAGATGCTGGGATTAACGTTCCCAGTTGAGCCGTGCTTTCCAGCCACACATGTACAAGAGCCAGACAAGTGAATGAAGTCATAATAACTCCAGATGACTCCATTCTCTGCCTTGTTAAGGGACCTTGCTTGCTAAGGGACCCAGATGTCATGAGTCTTAGCTGCTGTTCTGTATAATTTGGAGCATAGAAACGCCATTCTTGCTGCATCCTGTCAATTCTGACCCACAGAGCCTATGAGCACAAGTAGGTTGCTGTCTTATGCCATTAGGTTCGGGGTTGGGAGCTGCTGTGCAGCAAGAGACAGTTCTAACACCCTCTCCCACATCTACCTTCAGAGCTCCCACAAGCATTTATAAGCATTTATTTATTTTTATTTAGATTCTGTCCCCTTCATAGTACTACTGGCTTTTATTTTTATTTTTATTTTTATTTTTATTTTTTTGGTGGTACTGGGGTTCCTGGAAGCCCTTCTATCTCCGGGCTACACTCCCAGACCTATTTTTACATTTTTTATTTGGAAACAGGGTCTCCTAAGCCAGCGCGCGCGGCTAGCTTCGAACCTGCCCGATCCTCCTGTCTCCGCCTCCCAAGCGCGGGGATTACAAGCGTGCGCCACCATGCCCGGCTACTACTGGCTTTTAAAGAGTAGGAACTACTTTTCTTTTTTCTTGTTGATTGTTAATGCTTTTTAATTATTTTTAAAATATACTTTTATTGGTGCATTGCAATTGTACATCACAGTGTTTCAATGCAGTACAAATATATGTGCGCAAAACATTTGGTGTGATTCCCTATGGATTCCCCCCTTCCTCCATCCTGTCCCCTCACCCCATATATATTAGTGGGATTGATAGTGATGTCTTCATATACGAATGCAGCATTGTCTGAACTGTTTCCTTCATCAAGGCTCCTTTTTCCCCACCCAACTCTCTGCCTCAATCCTTTTCCACTATCTACTGCTCTCTACTCATTTATCTGAAATCCTTTTTGTTTCCTACTTTTTCTCTAGCTTCCACATATGAGAGAAAACAAATGATTCTTGACCTTCTGAAACTAGCTGATCTCACATACCACACTATTCTCTAGTTCCATTTATTTTCCTGCAAATGACATACTTTTGTTCTTCATGGTTGAGTACAATTTTGATGTGTGTGTCTACTACCTTTTCTTTGTCCATTCATCTGTTGATGGACTCCTAGGCTGATGAGTCAAACTACTTGTCTTGTTCACCCTTTGTAGGTCCTACTTTAGGTGCTCATAATAGGAGACTGTGGAATACTCGTTGAACAAAGTCAATGACTGTGGTTTCAGTATAGCTTTGTTTTAGTTGAAAAATAAATCAAGTAAATTGATCAGACTGGGGAAGAGGCTCAGTCAAATGTAAGCGGTGCCCTTGCACTGAGCACCTGTTCTTGCCAGCTCTACTCTAGGAGCTGACAGTGCAGTGGCAGACAATGAAACCTGGATATGTAACTAGGTCTTCTAGAGAAGGCCATGTGGCATCTCACAACAAATCTACTGTTGGGCACATAGTGTCCCCAAGGCTTCTACAACTCAAATAAGAGTCACAACTGATAAAAGTACTGGGTAACTGGGTAATGATGCTCATCACTGTCTTCACTTGGTGAGTGGTGTTAGGTTTTCAAGTTCTTTGTTAAAATACCAGACCCAGCCTTAAAGCTACAGGCACTGAACATTGTAGGTTGTATTACATTTGTAGATAGACCTGTGCCAAAGACAAGTCTTCCCACAGAAAGGACAGGAGAACCCCAAGTCAAGACTGGAGATCCAGGACTCAACATTAGGATCTTTGTATATAACAAATAATGCCTTTAGGCAAACAAAAGGAGATATGACTGCATGAAGTAGCATGGCCATAATTCAGTCCCACTTTACAATTCCTGATAGTCACTTCCTTTTTAAATTATATTCTTTTATTTGCTCCAAATTATATTCTTTTATTTGCTCCAAATTTTTATCAGCATTACTAATTTCCTCATTATCACAAGTTATATATTTCTTCAACCTGTGGTCCACATGTATGCACTTCTGCCCAAATCTGAAAATGATCTTCTATGAATGGGCAGGTGAGAGAGGATAGAATAATTAAGAAGAAACAGCAAAAAGAAAACTGTGATCAATGTAGGAATGGAGGTTACAGAACTGGATGACTGCTCCAGAACCTCTCAGTTTAAATCAGAGCATATCCAATGGAAACAAGAAACTTTGGACAGCACTGCTCTACAAGTTTGCCATTCTGCTATATACTGTGTCAGAAGGAGAGTATGTGATTAGGGAGGTAATCAGCACAGGCAATCAAACATGCTTTTAGAATCCTGTAGAGAAATCAGCCCGTAAGAAGTCATAGAGAGGAGCAGGACACTGGGAAGCTCCTCTGGTGACCTGTCAAACATCCAACACTGGAAGGAGCACTGTAGAATACCTCTACTTTTAAAAGGTATCTGTCTGCCAGGCGTGGTGGCGCACACTTGTAATCCCCGTGCTTGGTAGGCTGAGACAGGAGGATCACACAGGTTCGAAGCCAGCCTCAGCTACTTAGTGAGGCTCTCAGCAACTTAGTGACACCCTGTTGCCGAATAAAATAGAAAAAAGGTCTTGGAGTGTATCCCGAAGGTAGAAAGCCCCTGGGTTCCACCCCCAGTACCACCAAAAAAATAAAAATTAAAAAATAAATAAAAGGTGCCTGTCTGGTTAGGTAAGGAGGAAAAGTAGGATATGTTAACTCATGAAAGGGAGGATTTTTCTTAGGAGCTGAACTCTGAAATTCTGCCAGTGTCAGATTGGAAGCTATGAACTTCTCTAAATGGGGTGAGCTCCCAGGCCCTCAGGTTTGTTGTTCCAGTCTTCTCATGAGTGTGCTTCAAAGCTTCTCTATTCTGGCCCTCTTCTTTCAATTTTCCGCCTTGGCTTTATGAACCCATACTGCATCCCTTAGATGTTTCTTTGTGAACCCAGAGTCTTTATAAATGAATGCTTCACTCACTTGTACTCTGATTATAGTCTGTTTTTAGGTATTAGGAGAGGAGAGTTGACTTTAAACAGGGGTTGAATGAAAATCTAGGTATTTTATTTAAATATAAAGTTAGATGAAAATTGAATCTTCATATGACTTAAAAGTAGGAGTGATAGTTACTATGTCCAGTTCTACAACCAAGAATCAAAAAGCTCAGCCGGGCATGGTGGCACACGCTTGTAATCCCAGCATTCAGGAGGCTGAGACAGGAGGATCGTGGTTTGTGGACAGTGTCAGCTACTTAGTGAGGCCCTCTGAAGCTCAGTGAGATCCTGTTGCAAAATAAAGAATAAAAATAGGGCAAGGGGTATAGCTTGGAGGTCAAATGCCCCTGGATTCCATCCCCAGACCCGCATAAAAGAAGTCAAAAAGCTATTGAAAAGCAAGAAGAAAAATTGAAACCAATAGAGAAATGTAAAGTCCTGAACTTAAGCTTTGAAAAAAATTTCAGCAGAACTTGTTGCTTTATTTAAAAACAAAAATCTGGATGATTAATTGCCCTCTAGTTATTATTGGCAATAGAATATGAAGAAAGCTCTTACATCATTTGGCTACATTATGAATACAGATCGTACAAGGCCATCAAAAGAGCTTCCTGAATCCTTTCAGCTTCGATCACATCTCCATATTTCACACTTGATTCTTGAGGAATAAGTTGCCTATGGAGGACAATGGCCAGAATCCCGAGGTGTTCTGAAAACAAGGTCAAGAACAGTGCAGGGATGTGCAGGTATATGTCAAGAAAAGAGAGCCAGGCATGGTGGCACATGCTTGAGATCCTAGCATATGGGAGATTGAGACAGGAGGATCACAAGGACAGCCTCAGCTCCTACATAGTGAGGCCCTCTGCAACTCAGTGAGACCCTGTTTCAAAATAAAAAAATACAAAAGAAGGGCTGGGGGGGTAGCTTGGAGGTAGAATACCCCTGGGTTCCATCCCAAGTACTTGGGGAAATGTGAATGTGTTATGTGCTTGCAAATATTTAAAGAAATATTAAGTGAAAGAAGAATGAGACATTTCAGGTGGATGTAAATGGCAAGTATAGAAGTTACTTGAGCAGCAAAATTCATTTTGGTATTAAATTCAATAAAAGTCTGACTACCAACCATATTTGGAAATACAAAGCAAAATAGGGCTGAATCGCTATTGCCCAGTTTATAATGTAGAGAAAGAAAATGAGATGGAGTTAACTATTCAAGATGATAAATGGTAGAAAGAAATGGCCAAACCACAGAACACTTCAAATAGGAACAGCTGCTTGAGTAGAATCTTTAAAACATGAATACTTAGCTAGGCATGGTGGCACACATCTGTAATCTCAGTACTTGGGGAACTGAGACAGGAGGATCACAGGTTCAAGGATAGCCTCAACAACCTAGCAAGACTCGCAGCAACCTAGCAAGACCCTATTTTGAAACCAAAAAAAAAAGGCTGGGAGGTATAGCTCAGAGGTAGAATCCCTTGGGTACAATTCTCATTAACACACACACACACACACACACACACACACACATGCACACGCACACGCACACACACACACACACACACGCACACACACACAAATATCTATTTATAGAAGGATGACATCTAGAGTAGGGTAGGTGAGTCTAGAGATGGAAATGTGAGTTACAAAGGTAACAGCAACAAGCCAGAAGATGACAGTAATGGTGAGAGAGTTGAGAGGTAGAATAAATAAGACTTGGTGGCTGATGGGATGTGTGATAAGTTAGATGAAAGAGAAATTAACCTAGGATGAACCCTAAGACTCATGCTTGAGTACTTGAGTAACAAAATGAGGCGTTATGGTGCTCAGAGATGTGTTAGTCAGCTTTTCATTGCTGTGACAAAATACCTAAGAAAAACAACTTAGAGGAGGAAAGGTTTATTTTGGCTCACAGTTGCAGAGGTTTCAGTCTGTGGTCAGCTGGCTTCGTTGTTCTGAGTCTGAGGTGAGGCAGCACATCATGGTGGGAGGGCACAGTGGAGGAGAGCTGCTCCAGACAGAAAGGGCAAGGAAGGGGCCATGGGAAGGCAGCCCTTCCAGGCGTACCCCAGTGAGCCACTTCCTTTTAGTAGGCTCCACCTCCAGGGGTTTTCATCACCTCCAGTAATGACATCAATTTATGAAACCATCAGTGTATTAGGCCATTGATGAGGTCAAAGCTGTCACGGTCCAATCAGCTTCCCCCAAACTCCCCATCTCTGAACACTGAGGCATCGTGGCCCAAGTCCTCAACACATGAGTGTTCGGAGGACATTTCATATTCAAACCATAATAAGGAGAAGAAGAGACGATGGGGAATCCAGAGACGATGGAGAATCCAGCGGTGGGTAAACAGCTTGTAGTAGCTCAATGGCAACTTGACAACGATGTAGAATGAGGAGGTGGAAATTGGGAAAATGGTCAAGGCCAGAGATGTAGATTTAGGGGTCATTAATGCATAAGTGGCAAAGTCTTAATATGGGTTGTAGTAGAGAAGATATTATCAGATGAGAAGACGGAAGGGATGGAATAAAATTATAATAAAGTCAATAGTTTGAGGTCAGGCAGAAAGTGAGTTATGTCAGGTCCTAAGCATAGACATGGTGCTATTCTGGAAAATCAATGATAATAAATGTCTGAACTTGGCAGTGTTAGTTTTTATGACCTCTGAGGTCATTAATGTCCTATGTTTCTGTGACTTTGAAGGAGCTGAAGGTTGAGATCGATTCTCGTAGAGTTTTATTGTCTGGATTGTTCTGCAGTCTTCTTGCTTCTCACTTTCTTGTATCTACAATCTCCACATATTTAGCTTTGTGTGGAAGGTCTACGCCTCTGTGGGATATCCTCCCCCGGTCAAGAGCAGTGTGTCTGGATTAGTTTGAACTGGATGAACCCTCTTACTCTTTAAATTGCTGGTATTCTCATCAGTGGTATTTATAAAATACATGATTTTCAGGCAACTAAAAAGTAGCAAGCTTCTCTGAATGGTTATGCAGTGTAGCATCATCTGAAAGACAATGCAAGTCCAATTTGTGCTAATAATTCAGTAATTAACATAGAAGACTGGTACTATTCCAGTAGTAGAAAGAAAGCAGAGTTTAAATTAGGATTTGGACTCCAAATATCACTTTATTACATTCTAAAACTCAATTTGTAAAGTGATAATGTTATGCAGCTCATGGGCTATCCTGATAGTTAAATAAAATGATAAGGAAAAAATACTTGGAATCACATATTACACTTAAAGACTCACCTCCAAATGGTAATTAATATTTTTTGAAAACATATTTTCATCTCTACTCATTGTCTACAAAAATCTTTATCTAGGCTTTAGAGATATACCTATTACATCAGTCCACAAGGATAAAAGACTTTAAAGCAAAAAGAAAACATTGTGGTTTTTCAAAGGATTTTCATGGCACTGATAAATGGGTCTTTTGTCCAATATAGATTTCCTTGATCACTTCAATGCTCATTATAGAAGCACCTCTGTTCTATTCCCTTTTGCAGTTTTGTTCCTACAACAAAGAAAATCAAAGCACCTAAGTTCAATGCAATGCAGTACAACTCTGATCTAACTACACTGAAACAAAGAGCCGGAATCAAGGAGACTGTCTGCACTCGCTCCCCTCACTCTGCCCTGCCCGGTGAGTGCTGTTATCGCTCAGGCCACGTGTGTTGCAGCATCAAAGGGTGCAGAATCCAGTGATTTGGGAACTTTGCCTCTCATCAGCTTCTTTGCAACTTACAGACCCATGGCGCCACCCTCAGAGACCTTGTCTTGTTTTTACCCAGACTCAATAAACAGTACAATGGAAATCAGAAAGCCTTGAAAGATATGTCAGCTCCAATAACTCATAAACTCCTGGGAAAATAGGATCTATTTTTATTATTGTCTTAAGAGGGGAAACTTTGTGAAACAACGAGTTAAATTCTGCACTGGATATAGGATAGTAATTAAGTTTGTATGTTATTGTTTCCATGGGCAAAGTTGTATTTCCTGGAGGGCGGAGACTAAAAAGCACTGTATTGATAATAAAAATAAAATAATAGCCACCACCACTACCACAATAATAATACTAGTGTGCTTTTATCCAACCAACAGGCAATCACCAAACTGCACATGAGATTACTGTATGAGGCAGGGCTGGGAAAGAAAGAATGAAATTTAAAAAGTGTAAATACATATATACAAGGAAGCACACCAAAATTATACACACATGCATACACAAACAGAAGAGGGGGAAATAATTACTGGCCGGGATGACCAGGGAAGCTGCAGTGGGAAGCAGCAGTGGAATACAGTGAGAAGCTGTTTTGGAAATAGAGTATGGGATGAGCTAGGATATAGAGGGCACCAAGAAAAGAAAGGGAAGGGCTGAGGGAGAAAATGATAAGCAGCCAAGCTTCATGTGTCCACCACCCTGGCTTCCCACACTGAGATGGCAGGATACAAGGCCAAAAGAACATGGTGGGAGCTTCCAGAGGGACGCACGAGAATGCCAGGTTCAGGACTTGTGGCTTTTCTCTATGATACAGATGTAGAATCAATGGGAATCTATGTGCTCTCAAATAGGAATTAACATAGGATTAAAAGGATGGTGCAAGATGAACACAGAGATAGAAAGCTTTCTTTTTTTTTTGGAAAGAGGATCTGTGTGTATGTATAAAGAAACACAAAACAGTCATGAGAAACAGAAAAATCATGGCATTGTACAGAATGGATTAGAATGAAATGAGGGAAGAAACTGAAGCAGGGACAACAGATGGGAAGCAGGTGGGAAGATGGAGTTTTGGGTGCAGAATTATTTGGATATATAGACTTTTGAGTTGTTTCTATGATATTCGTGGCTGTGTTGCCCTGATCCATCTATCTCTCCTCAGTGTAATCCAATGGCACACATTTTCACAGTGGCACTCTGTAATCTCAGGAAAAAGCAAGCTGAGTGGCTATCTGGGGTAGAGTTCAGGCTGAGGTCTTCACATCAGATTCCAAGTGCTCTAGTGATCCAGCCCGCAGGAGATCAGGTCTAAAAGGATGGAGTAAGCCGGGTGTGGTGGCGCATGCTTGTAATACCCGCGCTTGGGAGGCGGAGACAGGAGGATTATGCAGGTTTGAAGCCAGCTGTGCTGGCTTAAGAGACCCTGTTTCCAAAATTAAAAAGTATAACATAGGTCTGGGAGTGTAGCCCGGAGATATAAGGGCTTCCAGGAACCTCAGTACCATCAAAAATAAATAAATAAATGAATAAATAAATAAATGGAGTAAAAAAGAGTGAGGCTGAAGACTTTAGTAATGGGTCTTAGTTAATTTAGGAAGAAAAGATTCTAGGGCTTCATCTGTCTTTTAAAATATCTCCCCTTTAAACTGGGCATAGTGGTGGTTGCACACCTGTTATTTCAGTACTTGGGAGGCTGAGTACTTAAGAGGACTGCAGGTCTGAAACAGCCTCTGCAATTTAGGGAGGCCCTCAGTAACTTAGGAAGACTGTGTTTCAAAAAATAAAGAAATAAAAAGGGTTAGTGGTGTAACCTGGAGGTAGAATGACCCTGGGTCCAATCCCTAGTACCAAAACAATGATAACAACAAATTCATAAATCTGCCCTTTACAAAAAGAGTTAATGACATGAGATATAAGTATGTTCTGGAATGGTGCTGTTTTCTGTCTCATCTCTTAATTGATATGCACACAGGTGTTCAACGGTTCCTGAACTTTGCTTGTTGACTTGCACACCTTCTCAGAAGATTATCAAAGCACGGTGAGGGGTTCTAGGCACCTGGAAATGAATCAGCTAATTAAATTAACTTTATCTTGGTATGTTGCTTAGTCCAATTAAGTTACTAAGGCAATCACATCAGAATAAATCAAGCATATTGTTACATAATTCTTTTTAATAAACAGAGTTATAATTATGTGAAGGCAATTCTGAGGATACCATATGCCACAAAGCAGGGAACCTAATTTATTTCATTGATTTGGAGAGACAAACTCACTCATGTGTAATAACTTTTATCATCCAAAATTTTAATTCTTATTGCATTATAAAGTTTACAGTCTCTTGCTTGCTTTATAGATCACAGAACGAATTAGTTTGCAATGGGGCTTGAGGGAGAAAGGGAGAGTATGTTTTAATCTGAAACAATATGCATGAAGCCATGCTGTAAATTTTACTAAAGCAATATTGGATTGCTCTGTGCTTTCTAGAGCCAATATAGCTAGAGATGTGAGTGGGGGTTGGATGGGGAAAAAAACTGTGCCTTGAAATAAATCGTTAAAGGAAGAGCCATGTTGGGACGATCCCCATACTTCCCACCTCCTCCTCCACATTTTCCTGGCATATAATAGGTGTTATGCCAACATTTGGTGGAAATGATACATTTTAAAATAGAGTTGGGCAGAAATTCCACTTAACAAATCTGACAATGGGAATAAATATACCTTTGTTTTAGGATTTGACTTGATTCTCTATGGATACTGTTGACTTTTCAGTACTGCTGTGCATGGACTGAATAAGGCCAGCTGGATGTACCAGTCTATGGTAGAATTATGCTCAGAGGCAGTTATCATCTCTGGCCAAAACTGTGCTGCAGTGCCATGGACATTGCTGGACCAATGGATGGAAAGCTTGTGCAACCTCACAAGCTTTCCATTCCTTCAGCGACTCCGTCAAGGAGGGATGAATTTGGAAATGATGGTGGAGGAATGTTAGGCCAAAGTCCTTGAGAGATGTGTTGGCTTACTTTCTCTTTGAAGTGATTTTAGAGGATGCTAGAAAAACAAGAATTCACTCGTCACGGTTTTTCCCTTCATATTTCTCACTAAGAAAGCACTGAAGCTTTTTGATCCAAAAATCTCAGCGTGAAGAAATACACAAACAAACTGATTTTTAAATTAGGGATAGCACCTTCCTGTTTTACTAATTTCCCCGTCTGCAGAAGTCATGCCACTCATAGCCCTAATGTAAAATAATCTATAGACAAATGTTCAAATTTAACTAGGAAAATAACTAAAGCAGAAAAAGTAGGAAAGACTTCCGGGAAGATGGCGACCGAGAAAAGCGAGGCTTAAGAGCCCCGCTAACAACAAATCTCCATTACCACAAAATCAGCGCCTTTCATAGCCAGAAAACACCATCACCAGAGGAAAAAAAAAATCACCAGGCTCCAGAAGGAAAGTGGACTGAGAACAGAGCCACAGAGGAGATCCTCAAGCCCGAGGACGCGGCCTCACGACCGAGGACGCGGCAGCAGCGCTATACTGCCGGCGGCACCGGCAAATTCACGGGACGGCTACAGCAAGCCGAGGTGAGCCACTGCGGAACAGCCAGGCGGGATTTCTCGGCGCAGAGATCACCTAAAGCTCCCAGTGGCCGAGCTCAGTACACGCTGCAGGGATTCGGAGTGGAAATCAAAACCAAGAAGAAAAACTCCAGCCCCACAGCTGAGGGCGTAGCAGCGGCACCATATTGCCACTGGCGGCAGCAGCACCGAATTCACTGAATTCAGTACAGCTACATCTGTGTACTCAAGAACAGTGAGTCAAATTGTGGGCCACAGAGGAGAAATCCCAGTACTGTACTCCCTGGGACTTGACCCAGTGGGAGAGGGGCGGGAGCAGAGATATCACACCATAGGAGAATGTGCAACCTGGCACCCCCCACAGTCTAAAGCAGCCTCTATCGACTCTCTGGGTCGGAGACTCTGTGATAAAACCCAGTAAAGGATAGTGGGGTCTGAGATACTACTGACTCGAGATCCAGAATACCTTAAGTGAAGTCATAGTGACCCAAAGGAAGAACCCAGAGAAGGCACAAACTTCCGAAATCATGGGAAAGAGGAATAATACTGGAGCAATGAATGCACACAACCCCACAACATCAGAACCCGATAAAACAGAAAATCAAAGATTTCTAGAAGATCAAATCAGGAAAATAACTGTAGAAATAATAGAGGTGCTTCGAAAAGAACTCAGAGAGAGCCAAAAAGAGATAAAGGATGCAATTAATGAAGTAAAGGCCTCAATTCAAAGCACAAACAACCGATTAGAACACATGGAGAACAGAATCTCGCTCTTAGAAGATGAGCAATCCAAAAATGAACACATAGTTTCTAATCTAGAAAAAAATATCCGACAGCAGGAATCTGATATTGAAGAAATATGGGCCCATTTTAAGAGAGCTAACCTAAGAATAATTGGAATAGAGGAGGGAAAAGAAAGTGAAACCAAAGGGATCAACAATCTCTTCAAGGAAGTAATAGCAGAAAATTTTCCAGACATAGAGCAAGAGGTCGATACGCAGGTCCAGGAAACTTATAGAACTCCCTTTAGACAGGATCGGAGAAGAGGATCCCCACGCCACATAATTGTCAAAATGACCAATGTGGAAGCCAAGCAGAGAATCTTAAAGGCAACAAAAGCAAAGGGCCAAGTGACATTCAGAGGCAAACCAATTAGAATCACTCCAGACTTCCCAAACCAAGTTATGAGAGCCAGAAGGGCTTGGAGTAACATATTCCCAATTCTGAAAGAAAACAACTTCCAGCCAAAAATTTCCTACCCAGCAAAACTTTCTATCAAATTAGATGGAGAAATAAGAAGCTTCCATGACAAACACAAACTGAAGGAATTTATGTCTTCAAAACCAGCACTAGAGAAAATACTCAAAGAGATTAACTACAAAGAAGAAATAGGTAACACACATCAGAACTAGAGAAACAAGATTTTCCATCCAACAGACAACCAAGATTGGTTATCTGTGGAGATTCATTATTTATGTTAGTCTGTTACCTATCTCTAAATGGTATTGTTTGCCTTTATTGTTGTTAATTTTTAGGATTTCTAGTTGGAATATTAATATACCTTCAGATATAGCATTTGGAAATATTTTATCCCATTCTATTAGCAACTGTTAACTCTGTTTACATTGTCTTTGGATATACAATATTTTTTTTTATTTTTTAGGGAGTTTGTATACTCTTCTGTTGCCTGTGCCATTGAAATCATAAACAAGAAATCACTACCAATTTCAATGTTGTGAGGTTTTATGACCCAGATTTTCTCCTAAAAGTTTATAGTCTTAAGATTTATATTTAGGTCTTTTATCTATTTTGAGTTAATATTTGTATATGGGATTAGGTAAGGGTCCAATTTTATTCTTTTCCATGTAATTATTATTTTTCAACAACATTTAGTTAAAAGATTATTATTTCCACCACCAAATGTTCGTGGAAACCTTGTCAAAAATTACTTGACAATATAGGGAAGAATTTAGCTCTATTTAACTCCAATGATTTATATATCTACCTTTAGAACAGTACTACACTGTTTCAATTATTGTAGCTTTATATGGTTTGAAATCAGAAAATATATATCTTCTAGCTTTGTTCTTTTTCAAGATCGTTTTGGGTACCTAGAGTCCATATTCCATATTAGGATAGATTTTTTTCTGAAAAATAAATATATAAATATATGATAGTTTCACCTAAAAAAATAGAAAAAAATATTCTCTGGTAAGAAAGAAAGCAAAAAGAAATATTGAAATGTTATCTTTAAGTCATCAAAAGCTTGGTATCAGACAAATGAAACTGTTATGTGAGAATATCATTTTTAATTTTGGATAAATTGCTATAATACTAGATGTGAACCACTAAGCCAAGCATGGGAGGGAGGGATAGGGAGAGAATGGGGTGGGTATTGGGTGGGGGCTGACTGGGCATTGTGTGCATGTATGTCTACAAAAGTATGTATCCCATTATGATGTATGAATACAGTGCACCAATAAAAAAAAATTAAAAAAATAATAAAATAAAATATAAAATAGGTCTGGGATTATAGCCCGGAGGTAGAAGGCCCCTGGGTTCCATTCCCAGTACCACCAAAAAATAAAATAAAATAAAATAAATAAAAAAAGTTTAAATTCTAGAAAAGATATAAAACAAAATAAAAATTAAGGTTGAACCTTGAAAAAAAAAAAAGAAAATGTAGGAAAAATTAGTAGGTTGGGTACTTTCCATAGTGGTTACATCTAATCCTATCCTGGATTGTTGCTAGAAATAACTGGTATCACCTACATTTTCTTACAAATTGTTCTTGTCCTTACATAATTAAGTAAAGTCAGAACAGAGAGAAATAGAGAATACCCAAAGCAAAGAAAGAGCCACATTGCATTTGGTTTGAGTATTAATGGGGAGACTGTTACCATGATAAAGTGAACTCTTGCTAATTCATGGTAACAGCTTCCACAAGATCAAGTACACTGTCCCTTATTGCAAAGTCCATCCCGTGCTGTCATCAGCACACAACTGCAGCCGACTGTAAGCATTCCGAATGACAGAGCTCAGCACAAAATTGGTCTCAAACAGAATGAATTCATTACCAAGATATAAATCCTAGGAATAATGAGTCTTGGGTTGAGGATCCAGATAGTCTTATTGGTCATTAATAGCTCCAGATCTGGGTGTCCGACAATCTCACAGGTATGAGATGCCTCTGAATGAGCACTTGATTCTCTCTCCAAAGCACTTGGCTGGAACCACGAAGGGGGTGAGGGATTTGGAATCTATGTGAATTCATGTGGAACCTACAAGAATTCAAATATGAGGAGTCCCGGAATGAAGTGAGGGATTTGCAATAGAGCATACTGGAAAACAAAAACAAAAACAGAGTGCTTTCAAATAAAGAAGACATGCATTTGGTGTCTTACGGGAAGATGAGCAGAATTATATTTCTTTTATTTCTTTTTTTTTTTTTTTGCAGGTCTGGGATGGAACCCAGGGATATTCAACCTCCAAGCTACACCCCCCTGCCCTATTTTTTATTATTTATTTTGAAACTGGGTCTCACTGAGTTGCAAAGGGCCTCCCTAAGTAGCTGAAGCTGTCCGCGAACTGCGATCCTCCAGTCTCAGCCTCCCAAATGCTGGGATTACAAGCGTGCGCCACCATGCCCGGTTTCAGAATTGTATTTCTGATAGAAATTTTCTCACTAACATTTCTGTTGAATATTCATTTAAAAAACCCTGCTATGACTATAGTGTCAGAGAAGATGAGATTAAGGCTTTCTTTCTAAGGTTCATAGATATACCATCAGTGTTCAGTGATACAAGTGGATTCCATGAGTATGACTGTGATATCATCAAGACAAACAGATCAGCAATGGCTAAATCTGCACCCGCTCCTAGGGAGCAGACATCTGCCTGTGCTGTTGGGTCCAGCACATGTTGACTTTACTTGATGAACTCAATACACACAATGCAGGTCTACTCAGCCTTAAAGAACAAAATTATATCATTTGAAAATGGATGGAACTGGAGAACATTATGCTACATGAGATCAGCCACACTCAGAATGAATACATCACTTTGTTTTACGTGTGTGTGTGTGTGTGTAGTCTCACATATAGTATAGTTCAGAGTGATAGTGAAACACATGCCACAGCGTGCTGAGCTTCCCATTCCCTGCCCTTCCTCATACAGGATATTGAGATAAGCTGCTATTCTCAGGTATGGACATCAGTGGACGTGCCTCCTTCATTCATTTTCTTTTCTTTCACTATCACCCATCCGGGGACCACCTCCCTCACTCTACTGAGGTTTCTCCTCCTTTATCTAAAACCCTTCTCTTATTCTGATGACTCCTTAGCTTCTGCATATGAAAGAAAACATATGACCCTTCATTTTCTGTGATATAAAGTTCTTCAGGTCCATCCATTTTCCTGCAAATGACATAATTTGGTTTTTCTTTATAGCTGAGTAGAATTACATTGAGTGTATATATCTCATAATTTTGTAATCCGTGCATCTATTAATTGATACACCTATCGGTTGTTTCCATAATTTGGCTATTGCAAATTGTGTCGCTATAAACATGAATATGTATGTATCACTATAAATTCTGTGAATGTATCACATTTAATTTCACTGTGATGAATAATTACCAATAAAATTCTCACTAATAAAAAAATCCCCAAAGGAATAGTCAATTGGAATCCCGCCTCAAGTGTAGAAAGCCCAACAAAATGTTTCTTTTTTGTTGTTGCTGTTTTTAGTTTTTTGTTTTGTTTGTGGTTTTGAGGATTGAATCCAAGGGCATTACCTCTAAGATACACCCCCAGCCTAATTTTTTATTATTTATTTTGAAACAGGGTCTCATTAAGTTGAGGAGGGCCTCACTAAGTACCTGAGCCTGGCCTCAAACCTGGATCCTCCTGTCTCAGCCTCCTGAGTACTAAGATTACAAGCGTGTACCACCATGCCTGGCTTTAACAAAATGTTTTTGAAGTTTCAGGTTCAGCAGTATCCCAGAGACCCAAAGACTGACGTTGAAAACAATGAATTACACCACAATAGAAATATGGTTGTGATTAAAAATAACAAATTTTGTTGATCATGGATATGGCAACCACAAATGGTAATATGTTTTTATCATGCCTTTTCACTTCTCTACCCATGTGTACCGGCATAATTTAATGAGAAAATTTCTTATGTGTGGGCACGTTCTCTCTGGTAAGCATCTGCAACTCACATTTAAAAAAAAAATATCTCAAGCAGGGCGTGGTGGCGCATGCTTGTAATCCCTGTGCTTGGGAGGCGGAGACAGGAGGATCACATTGGTTCAAAACCAGCTTCGCTGCTTTAAGAGACCTTGTTTCCAAATAAAAATATAAAATAGGTCTGGGAGTGTAGCCCGGAGGTAGAAGGGTTTCCAGGAACCCCAGTACCACCAAAATATAAATTAATGAATTAAAATAAAACCCCAAAGGAAGAAATCTGAAATGTTTCTATTTTTTATTTACTTTTTTGGTATTGAGAATTGAACTCAGGGGAATTCTACTTCTGAGCTGCACTCCCAGTTTTTTTAATTTTTAATTTTGAAACAGATTATCATTAAGTTGCTGAGGGCCTGGGGCTGGCCTTGAACTTGTAATTCTCTTGTTTCAGCTTCCCAAGTACTGGTATTAAAGGTTTCTGCTACCACCAAAATATATTTCTATGAGCTGGGTGTGGTGGTGCACTTGTAATGCCAGTATTTGGGAGGCTGAGACAGGAAGATTATGGTTCAAGGACAACCTCAGCTACTTAGTGAGGTCCTTTGCAACTCAGTGAGACCCTGTTTCAAAATAAAGAATAAAAATATAGAGCTGGGAGTGTAGCTCAAAGATAGAATGCCTCCGGGTTCCATCCCCAGTACCGCAAAAAAAAAAAAATATATATATATATATTATGATAAGTCTAAGTAGTTATAGAGTTGTTTTGATTGGTTTGGGAAAAAGACAGATAATATAAGAAATGAACTTACATATGTAACAAGGTATCTCCTTAAAGTCACAGTCATCTGGGGAGTCAAAAAGGCTGAAGCTAATGTCCATGAACTGGTGAATGAATAAACACAATGTGGTATATCCATGCAACAAAATGCTACACAATGATAAAAAGGAATGGAGTAGGGACGTACATTACAACATGGATGAACCTTGGAAATATGGTATTTAAAAGAAACAAGTCAATAACAACCCATATTGCATGATTCTATTTATTTCTTTAGTACTACTGGGGACTGAACTCAGAGGTATTCCTTCACTGAACTATACCTCCAGCCTTTATTATTTTTTCATTTGGAAACAGGATCTCACTAAGTTTCTAAGACTGGCTTTGAACTTGTGATCCTCCCGTCTTGGCCTTCCAAGTGTTGGGAGTACATGCTTGTGCCACATGGGAGGCCACATTCAAAATAGGCAAATCAGTAGCGATATAGTTTAGGGGTTGTCTAGGGCTGAAGAGAAGATGAGAAGGAGACATAGAGTGATTATAATTCTACTCAGTAGGAATGG
The DNA here is from genome assembly GCF_963383645.1 of Muscardinus avellanarius. Taxonomy (NCBI): domain Eukaryota; kingdom Metazoa; phylum Chordata; class Mammalia; order Rodentia; family Gliridae; genus Muscardinus; species Muscardinus avellanarius. Next base: position 96,389,208 of record NC_137787.1, on the reverse strand, counting down.
CATTTTGGGGGCGGGGGTTGATGAAAACATTTTAAATCCTGGTACTTGGGGGGCTGAGATAAGAGGACTGCAATTTTAAGGAGAGCCTCTGCAATGCATCCACACCTTGTTTCAAAATAAAATTAGAAAAAAAAAAAAAGGTCTGGGGTTATAGCTTAGAGATAGAATGCCGCTGTGTTAAGTCATTAGTAAAACACCTCCCCCCCCACACACACACAGTTAAATAGCAATGGCTGCACAGTTCTTTAAATATCTGTGAATTATGTATCAATGAAACTGTTATAAAACTCACTGAGGCTATCCTGTTATTTATTTATTTTTTACCATGTCTTTAAATGTCCTATACTCTTTAGAAAGATTACTAGTAGAGAAGCGAATTGATCATAGTAAATATATATATATGTTTTAGTTAGTGTAAGGTTATAAGTTTATTTCTACTACAATATGCTTTTCTAAGAATTTTGGCTCCATAAATAAACTGAGTGACAGGACTTTTCTTCTAACCAGTACAGACAAATAGTCTGTAAATTGATGATTGATTTCATAATGGATCTCTTTTCTGTCAAAAAAAATAAAAACAAGAAAGAAAAGGACCAGAAAAGTCCTTCTCAGAGAAAAGGAAGTAGAGAGAAGAGTAATTTATTATTCCCTCAGGTATTGGTTCTACTATTCCACATTATCTGTTAGCAGTTAGTACAAACTGGCTGTCCCACCAGCACCCAAAGCCACCTCTCAGACTAATATTTTCTTTGATTCCCCAGTGGATTGGCACTGTGGTGCTATCCCTTTGGTCCTTAATGTGCTGCTGCTTGTTTTATCTTCCACAGGCCTCCCTCCTTCGGGTGCCCCAGCCCATCTTCCTCCTCTTGAGCCTCCGTTGCTTTACACACCTTCTTAAATGTGCTTCCCACTCACTCTGTGGGGCTCTGGTCCTGTATGGTCTGGTTTCCGCTACCATATGAGGGATTTTGCTTTTCTGGGCTCCAACCATGGAAAGACGAATGAGACGGACTCACTTCTTCCCTGGTTGGGTGCTGGGTTTCAGAGTGCAACCTGCTGCTTCCGGAGGACACTTCCCATGTCCACGTCCATGCACAGTGCAACGGTTGTGTGTACATGGAGAACCAGGTCTCGTAGCAATGAAGCTTTGAAGTGCGAGTGCAGAAAAGTGTGTCCCATGTCAGCTTTGCATGTGTGGACGGCACAGCTAAGGAAGCAGTCATGGCTGCTGCAGTAAGGAAACCACAAGCCCGGTTCCCACCACACCTCTACTTCTGCTGCCCCAAAGATGCACAGAACCCTCTCAGAAACCCCTAATCTTGCTTTGGCTGAAGCTGTAGCTGGACATGCCAGGCACTCAGTTAACTCGGAAAAATGAATGAATAATGATTCTAGTTTTATGCTAGAATGGAAAAAGGGAAAAACTATTTCCTGGAGCAGAACCAAGTAGGTCATAGGGTTTGCACTGGATACTGACAAATTGCTTTACAATGCTGTTGTGCCAATTTACAATCTTACCAGCCGGAAATAACAATGTCCACTTGTCTAACTTCTCTCCAGCACATACACAGGTAAGAATAGGGTAGTTTTGCTAGGAACTCAGTGAAGCCAAGCATGCCTTCAGGTATGTACTGGCCCCAAAGTGTCCACTTCTCTGCCTTGTCTGTAAATGTCTTTGGCATTTTTTTAAAAATAGGGTCATTTGACTTTGTCCTCATGGATTAGAAACCTCATACAAAAAGTTAATTGTATAATCTATTCTAATAATACAAAATATATAAAAAAACTCAAATGTACAAGAAGAAAATGAATAATTGTGGTACATATATACCACAATCATATATATATATATATATATATATATATATATATATATATATATATATATATGTGTGTGTGTGTGTGTGTGTTTTCAGTACTGAGGATGAAACACAGGGCATTCTACCTTTGAGCTATACTCCTAGCCCTTTATAAGTTCTCACTAAGTTGCAGAGGACCTCACTAGTGAGGCTGTCCAAGAACCTCAATCCTCCTGTCTCAGCCTCCTAAGTACTGGGATTACAAGCATGTGTCACCATGCCTGAAAATTTGTGATGTATTTTATTTTATTTGGTACTGGAGGTTGAACCCAGAAACATTCTACCGCTGAAATACACTTCATCCTTATTTCATTTTTTCTTTGAAGTAAGGTCTCCCTAGGTTGCTAAGGGTCTCACTAAACTGCTGAGGCTGGCTTCCAACTTGTGATCCTCGTGTCTTTTCCTCCCAAGTATTGGGATTACAGGCCTGAACCACCATACCCAGATAATTGTGGCAATAAATATGAAAGACATTTTATGTTTCAAAATGGAAAAGCCTTGGAAGCATAATGTCGGGTTAAACAGTAGCAAATATTTGTTCATAGCCTGATGTGAAATTAAATATCACTTGAAACAATTCTAAAAGTTGTAACAATTTTTCTATGTATTAAGATATGTGAAATGCCAACTACTCAACAATTTCAAGACAACTATTAATTTAGGGGCAAGAAAGGGAGAGACTGAATTATAGGGGGGGGATGAGAGACAACAGCAAGTAAACACTTTCATTACAACCATAATTTGTTATTTATTGAATTTTATATGTTTCATAATTACAAAATGATTAAAGGGTCATAAACCCATTTGGTGACAGATGGGCCTTCTAGTCCCATGGAGCATGGCTGACTAGTCCACCAGGAGTCAGTCAAACTCACCATCGACAGATCCCAACATTCTGTAGTAATTTTTACAGTCCTGGAATGGACTCAAGAAAGATTCTCAAAAAAGAACAACTTTTAGGCAGAAAATCCCAAGGGGCTTCAAGAAAGAACAACATTTAGTCAGAAGAGCCGCTTGTGCACTGTGAAGGGGTATTTTGCTGACTGCAGGTACCTGGGCACACAACTTTTGCAACTGAGGCCCTCGCTTGGGGAGAAACTGACCAAGAATTTAGGTAATCCCTCACTATATTTAATTCCAGCCATACAGCAAACTAAAACACTGTGTCTGATTTTTTTTTTTTTTTTTTTTTTTTGCAGTACTGGGGATTGAACCCAGGTTTGACCTACCACTGAGCTATATCCCCAGCCCTTTGCATTTTTATTTTGAGATAGACTTACTAAGTTGCTGAGGCTGGCCTCAAACTGTGGCCTTTCTACCTTAGCCTTCTGAGCAGCCAGAATTGCAGCCTGAGGCCTAAGGCCCTCCTTGCTCTCATCTCAGCTTCACTCTGGGTTTATTTCTCTAGAATAATTTTAATTTCACCACTTTGACATAAGTTATGAGTTGAGGTGAGTGGGTTTGCAGAAAGATACTTCTTTTTTTTTTTTTTTGTGGTACTAGGGGTGGAACCCAGAGGTTTTCTACCTCCTGGCTATACTCCCAGACCTTTTTTTAATATTTTATTTGGAAACAGGGTCTCACCAAGTTGCTGAGAGCCTCACTAAACAGCTGAGGCTGGCTTTGAACCCATGCGATCCTCCTGTTTCAGCCTCCCAAGCGCGGGGATTACAAGCGTGTGCCACCACACCGGCTCAGAAAGATACTTTGGATTGTTTTCTATTGGCTTTGTCATTTACCAGGGTAAACCATTTTTGTCATGTGTTCACTGATCCAACTTTTAACAGATGGTTCTACATGTTAGCATAGTGCTAGGTGCTAGTGACACCATCGGGTGTCAGGAAGGAAAAGGGATGGTGAGGCCTAACCTCTCTGGACTCAGTATCCTCGTTTGTAACACAGGAATAAAATGGCTATGTTTCTCTCAGAGAACTCGTGGGGACTGCTGTGAAGCTCTTATTGCCGTGTTTGAGAGCGAGAGCTCATTAAAGCTAACCGGGTACCATCATCTGTGTCCTCCATGGGTCAGCCCTGTAATGAGGCGTCCTGGTGCCCAGTGAGGCCACTTTCTGGACTGAGTCCCCATCATGGTCCACTCTTTGAATAAGAATGACAGTACAAACAACAAAAGGGCACAGAGAAAGATGGTACCAACTGGACAGATTTATCACCAAAATGAATAGAAATGGGCTAGAAATAGAAAATGCCTGTGTCTGAGACTTACACAGAGACAGAATAATATACTATAGAAAATGCATTTATCATCATTAGAAAAAATTGTAGTACATCAAAAACAGAAGTAGAAACTTCTACCGACTGATTATTGGACTTTTAGAAATCAATGATGGCATGTTACTGCAAACCTAAGAGAAAGAGAACTTAACATACAAAGCAAAGCACTTGAAATTAGATTAAGAATGGCATTTTTAAAAAGAGAAAATTACGTACTATGATCAGCATGATTAAGGACTACTCTGTGATTATATAATAAAACAATTAAAAAGTCATCTTGAATTTTTGCTTCTTTACTATTTCTCTTAACAAAAGGCTGCAATTTCTTACAAAGTAATTCATCTAGTCCCAAATCATTATGTTTCATTAATAAATTTACTAAGAGTGATAATAAATTGTATATTCCCTTGTGTTTCTCAAATTACCTTAATGTACCTTCTCTTATATTAGCAATATGTTTGTAAATTTTCCAATAATGGATCCTGAATATTCAGAGGATAAATTATTTATTTTAAATAAAAAAATTAATACAAGCTCAAGAATTAGAGATTTCCCTAAACTTTAATTTTTATTGTCTCTGCATCCTTAGTAGAATTATTAGTTTAAAAACAGAAAGGCAGGGCTAGAGATGAAGTTCAGAGGGTTGTACAGCATGCATGAGGACCTGGATGGCAAAAATATTCAAGGTTTCAGGATAATTGCTTCAAAAAGTGATCATTTTAAATCATAAATAATAAAGAGTATAATTTCAAATGTCAGAATAATATAATAAATTTCACTGACATTAAATACTTGGCGTTATAGAAACACCAGTTTAAGTTTTATCCTATATAAGGGAAAAATATAAATGAACAAACTTTCCTGTATATATTTAAGACTGCTGCAAGTTTTCCCTAGTACCTAAGTCAAACCCGTATCAGGGAATGTGTTGCTTATAGAAAGGGCTTGTCTTTACTTTTCTTTCTTTTTCATTTCACAGGATGTTTAGAAGTCAGGTTGAAGTCAGGAACATAGGGCCCCAGGTGTCCATTACCCGTGAACTCAGAGAAGACAGGGAATCTCATTCCGTTGGGTAGAAAACATTTGAATCTGAACACTTTTCTCTATATCTTAGTCTCAGACAGAAAATACACGGTGATGCACATGCACTGACATGCAGGGTGATGTGAGGCTCCTGCAGGATAAAATAACAATGCAAACTTCTGTTGCTTTCAAAATGCAGATCTTCTCATTTCATTCTCTTCCACTGTAAAGACTAAAGTGAAGGGTTTTTATTTTTATTTTTTTAACAGTCAACAACTTCGATGTTCAAAGACAGCATCCTGTAAAAGTGAAAGTTGTATTCTACTTTAGTATCTCTCTTAGAGTTACAAAATAACTTGGAAAATATGCAAGTAATTTAATTCAGAATATGAACATATAGTCCAAATACACTTGGTGCCATAAGCAAAGGCAGATATAACAATAAGCCGTTTTACAATATCGAAATAAAGAAGCTTCTGAAATAAAAATGGAATCCAATCTAGTAAATAGTCAATTTGTTAGAAATGTTATGGATCTAGACCAGCAAATGGAGCTATCAATGTGGACCAGCAGAGTGAAATCTCCGTCTTCTCTCTGTTCACGCACACATTTACTTAATTATTCAGCACTTACCAAGTGCAAGTACAGGCCAGGATCTATGCTTACGTTTGAGAGACACAAAGGTGAATGAGACACCTTTGTGTCCTTACCTAAGGGACCCTCATAGATAAATGCATGATGGCAAATCAATTGGACAATAATATTACTTTACAAATTAAACTCAAAGGCAAAAGGAGGCGTGTGCACAGCCCTGGAAACTTCAAGGCAATGACAAGAGTAAAGCTGTCAATATTCCAGGCTGTAGAACAAGCAGAAATATTGAGTCCCTCATTGAAAATTATAATAGCGGTGGGTTCTATTGCCGTAGATTAGTTTGCGTCTTCCCACGTAGGACATAAGACATAAGCACAGAACAGATCTTTTCGGCTAAAGGAGGTGGCAAACTTGATTGAGAACATTTTTGTGTCCAGGCAAATACACTTCGTTTAGCACAACAAAATTAATTAAAAGAAAAAAAATTCAGATTGTTTAAAAAGCATGCAAAAAAATCTAACCAAGGCTTAACTGTGCTAAGTTAATTTTGTTAAATATTTCCTAACATACTTTGTTACTTTAAAAGTATAAAATAAGTTCCTGTGGTAGACATTAGGCTTAGCTTTTATAACTGTGACAAGTTTGGAAACACATTTGCTTGGGGAGTGGTGTGAAATATGATAGAGTAATGACATAAAGCTTTCTAGTTCTAGAAAATGTGCTGAAATGCTAGTGGCTCTTGCTAGGTAAAGGAAAATGACCTCCTTAAACACTTCTTTTTTGTTCATATAAAACACTATTACTGGTCATTCACAAATAAGTTTTCTCATTTCAACTCTTTGTTCCAGATGTGGTTAGTTAAAAAGGTAAATTGAAATAATAATTAAGGTTATCATATATTTTACTTTTTTAAATGGTAGGACAAATCATTTTTCAAGTTGTACCACATTTCATTTCAGCATCATTCCTAGCTGTTCAAATTTTTATTTTTAATAAAAACAGAAAGTTTGTCTCTCAATCCAGGTTTTTTTTTCTTTAGAAACAAATCTATTCTTGTTATGCTCTTTCCCATTTTATGAAAAAAATATTCCAAGAAAAATATGCCTGTTTACATCTTTCAGGGATATGGTCTCCTGTTTTAATAAGCTTTTTCAAAAGATACATTATAAAAATACTAATAATATCAGATGAGGCCAAGAAGGCTTGTTGCTAAACCAGATAATAGTAAATGGTGGAATACCCAGATGATCCTTAGCCTCCTTCCTTTAAAATTATACATTACTGCCGGGCGTGGTGGCGCACGCTGGTTCGGAGCCAGCCTCGCTGGCTTAAGAGACCCTGTTTCCAAATAAAAAAAATATAAAATAGGTATGGGAGTGTAACCCGGATTTAGAAGGGCTTCCAGAACCCCAGTACCACCAAAACAACAACAACAACAACAACAACAACAACAACCCAAAAATACAACAAACAAACAAAACAAAACAAAAAATAATAAAATTACACATTACTAGGTGGGCATGGTGGCTCACGCTTGTAATTCCAGTACTTGGGAGGCTGAGACAGGAGAATCACAGGTTTAGACAGCCTCAGCAACTTAGGGAGCTCCCCAGACTTAGTGAGACTCTGCTTCAAAAGTTAAAAAAAAATATATACATGGCTAGGGGTATAGCTCAGAGGTAGAATGCCCCTGGGTTCAATCACCCAGTGCCCCCCCCACAAATTATATATTACTATTTCAACATTACTCTTATTCAACCTATTAACATTCTAACTAGGAAATAAATGGGCATCACTTCATTTTCTGTTCCCTTTCCCTGGGGACAGATTCTCTTTCCTCAGATACTCCCATGTCAGGCTTCTTTCTCTTACCTGGTCTTAGTTCAAGTGTCACATTACATAGAACTTGTTTTCCACTTATATAAGTCTGGACCTACCCTCCCCACCCAACCTCTGTTCTCTCTTCTTAATTGCCCTTGACATTTTTCCTAAAAACATCTTTTACTGCCCATGTCTCCTAATGATCTATTAGCATGCTATTTTCTGTCTCTCCCCACTACATTATATGTTCATGAGAGCACGCATCTTGTTGTCAGATGAACTAGGAATCAATGGCTCTTGGGACATAGATGGAACTCAGAAAAAAATATTTGTGCAAAGAATTAATGAGAAAGTCAGATTACATATGAGAATACACCATAATCTTTCTGCCTATGAGCTCCCCTCAGAAACCCCGATAAAAAATAGTATTTAGAGGAGATAACTTTAGGAACAAGTTATTTTATTTTTTACAGCTATCCTAAAGTTATCTATATTCTTTTCTTGGTTATCATTGTCTAAAATTTCTTCAAAATAACTTAAAATTTGAAGCGAGCATACTTTAATATATATATATGAACTACATTACAATATAATTCAAATAACATGGATTGAATTGCCTTTTATTATTATGGCTTCAGTCTGTTAGTCAGATTTTAAAGAAACAATCATATAAATTTTATTTCAGATTGGTTATGAAACTAATTTTTTTCTTATCTTCTTAAATCCCATAAATAATAAATTATTTTTTAATACGGAGCAAGGGTAAGTTTTGTCTCCCTGAGAAATTGGACTGTTCTTTCTTCAAAGGAGATGCCTGATTTAATTATATTTCTTTTTTTTTTCTTTTTCTTAGCTACTAGATAAAAATAGTGATAGCTTTCATGATAAACTATAACAACTACATTAACTTTTTGTGTTTAAAGTACTTGTTTACTCCCTCATAATTCCATTTTGATTTTTAAAAATTAATTATACTCTAGCTTTAGTTCCAGGATATCTTTAGTTCTTATTCAAAAGTTTGTAAGGAATACTGAATTTAAATTGTAATGCCAAGTCTTAAATTTAATGCTCAATTCTTTTTATTCTTTTCTTTTTTATGGTGGTACTGGGGTTCCTGGAAGCCCTTCTACCTCCGGGCTACACTCCCAGACCTATTTTTTACATTTTTATTTGGAAACAGGGTCTCCTAAGCCAGCGCGAGAGGCTGGCTTCGAACCTGTGCGATCCTCCTGTCTCTGCCTCCCAAGCGCGGGGATTACAAGCGCGCCACCACGCCCGGTTTAATGCTCAATTCTAAATCAGCTACCAAATATTACTGAGATTATGGGGAGATAACTCAAATAATATTTGAGATACCTAAATTACTTTGGTCTCAAAGATAGAACAATGAAATGGAGATTAAAGGGGTCAAAATAAAGGGATAAAATTAATTTAAGATAAATTTTGAGCCGGGCATGGTGGCACACGCTTGTAATTCCAGCATTCGGGAGGGCGGAGGGCAGAGACCAGAGGATCGTTGTTCCAGGACAGCTTCAGCTACTTAGAGAGGCCCTCTGCAACTCACTGAGACCCTATTTCAAAAAGAAAAAGACTAAAAATAGGGCTGGGGGTGTAGCTCCTAGGTACAATATCCCTGGGTACCATCCCCAGTACAGCAAAAAAAAAAATTTTTTTTAATAATAATAATAAAGCTGGGCGTGGTGGCGCGCTTGTAATCCCCGGGCTTGGGAGGCAGAGACAGGAGGATCACGCAGGTTTGAAGCCAGCAGCGCGCTGGCTTAGGAGACCCTGTTTCCAAATAAAAATGTAAAAATACGTCTGGGAGTGTAGCCCGGAGGTAGAAGGGCTTCCAGGAACCCCGGTACCACCAAATAAATAAATAAATAAATAAATAAATAAATAAATAAATACTCTCTTAAGCCAGGCGTGGTGGCACACGCTTGTAATCCCTGCGCTTGGGAGGCAGAGACAGGAGGATCGCGCAGGTTCGAAGCCAGCCGCGTGCGCTGGCTTAGGAGACCCTGTTTCCAAATAAAAATATAAAATAGGTCTGGGAGTGTAGCCCAGAGGTTGAAGGGCTTCCAGGAACCTCAGTACCACACACAAAAAATAATAATTAATAATAATAATAATAATAAAGAATACTACAGCATGATTTTGTTTTATAAAACACATGGTTTCAAGGGCCTACTATATCTAATACTGTTATAAGGAAATGTAATTTTATTTTTCACTCAAATCTTATTTATTAGAGAAAGAATTCTCACAAATTGCCTAGAGTTCCTGCCATCAAACATTTTAAAATAAACTTTTAATTTTAGACAGTTATAAATTTACAGAAAATCCCAAAGATAGTACAGAGTCCCCATATACCCCAGACTTATTTCCATATTATTAGCATTTTATATCAGCATGGTATATTTATTATCACTGGTGATCCAATACTGATACATTATTATCAACTAAAGCTAATCCACTTTTCATAGTTCCTCATTTCCCCCTAACATCCTTTTTCTGTGCCAGGATCCCCTCCAGGATGCATGTCACACTTATTTGCCAGGTCTGATAAGCAACTTTTGGCTGTTTCTCATTATTTGTTTCTTAGTATTTGAGGGCATTATCAGGGTGAATACAGGTCAGGTATTTAAAAAAAATGTTCAAGTGAGATTTGTATGAGGTTTTCTTCATAATAGCCTGGAGTTATGTGTTTTGGGGAGGAACGCTACAGAAATGGACTGTCATTTTCATCCCATTATATCAAAGATAGACGCCATCAGCAAGACCTCATGTGAAATTTAACCTTGACCACCCAGCTGACCCATGTCTGTCAGGCGTCTCTTCTATAAATTTAGTTTTTCCCCTTTCCATGTAGTACTCTGGGGCAAAGGCATTCTGGCATCCTCCATCTAAGAAATGAGGTGTTATGCTTCCCTCTTGATGGGGGAGTGTCTATAAAATCAGTGAAGGACATCTTGTGTGCTTTTAGTTTTAGGTGATTTTGTTGCTGTGAGCATTTATATGCAGGTCATGATGTAGAAATAAGTTTTCAAATCTGTTGAATAAGTAACTAGGAGTTCCATCACTGGATTATACAAAACTATCTTCAGCTTTGTAAAGAGCTGCTAAACTGAATTCCAAGGTGGCTGTACCAGTTTGCATTCCCATCAACAATGAATGGGAGTCTTTATTGATTGGTATCCTCTACAACAGTTTGTACTGTCAGTGTTTGGGATTTTCACCATTCTAATCAGTGTATAATAGTATCTCATAATTGTTTTATTTGCAGTTCTCTAAAGACAAATGTAATGAAGCATCTTTTCATATTCTTATTTCCCATATGTATATTTTCTGTGAATAGGGTTTTGTTCAGAAATTTTTACCATTTTGATTCTTTTTATTGTTGAGTTTTGACAAGTTTTTGTTCAGGCCAGGCATTGTGGCACTGGTCTGTAGTCCCAGCACTTTGGAAGGTCCAGAGGGAGGATCACTTATGGCCAAGAGTTCAAGATTAGCCTGGGCAACAGACGGAGTCCTTTGCTCAAAACAAAACAAACAGACAAAACGCCCCCACACAAGTGCTTTTTTTTTTAACATACAAGTACTTTATCAGAAATTTCATCAAAACATGTTTTCACCCAGTCCATGTTTTTTCATTCTTTTATGCTTTTACTCAGCTTTTTACTTTCATTAAAATCCAAGCTACTAATTTTCTCTTTGGTGAATTTTGCTTTTAGTTTTGTATCTAAAATTTCATCAATAGATCTAAGGTCACTCCAGTTTTCTCTTATTTTCTTTTAGAAGTTTTATAGCTTTGTATTATACATCTATGCCCATAATTCATTTAGAAAGATTTATGTGAAAGCATAAGGTCAGTATTTAGGTACATGTGTTGCATATGGATATTCAACTCTGCCAGCATTATTTGTTCAAAATTTTTTTCTTTGCCCATTGGGTTGTCTTTGCTCATCTGTCAAAGATTAGCTGACTATCTCTGTCAAGTCTATTTCTGGGATTCATATTTTGCTGCACTGCTTTATACATCTATTCTTTGCCAAAACCATGATATTTTGAATACTGAAACATACTAGTAAATCTTAAAATCAGGTCGTCTGAGTCCTCCAATTTTATTCTTCTTCAGTATTTTGTTGGTTATTCTATGTCTCTGCCTTTTCATGTAAACTTTTGAACCAATTTATCTATCTACAAAGGAGCTTGCAGGAATTTTATTTGGTATTATATTGAAAGGCAGATCTAGATAAGAAGTGACATTTTAACAATATTGAGTCTTCCAACCCATGTGCATATATGACTTTCGACTCATTTAGATCTTTTTTTGTTTTCTTTCATTGATTTTTCACATACAAGTCCTTGCATATCTTGTTAGTGTTAAATTTAAGTACTTCCTTATTTTTTATGCAACTGTAAATTATATATTTTTTTAAATTTCAAATTCCAATGTTTCTTTTGTATTCAGGAAAGAAGCTTTTGTATATTAGTTCTGTATTCCTAGACTATTTATTTATTTATTTATCTATCTATCTTGTGTGTGTTCTGAGGACAAGCCACTGGAGATTGAGCCCAGAGGCATTCTGCCTTCTAGTTACACCTCTAGCCCTTTTCATTTGTTATTTTGAAACAGGGTCTCACTAGGTTGTGGAGGATACAAGAATTGAGGATACAAGGATGCCCCACCACACCTGCATCTTAAACCTTTCTATAATTACTCATTTAGTTCTCAGAATTTTCACAGCTACTGTTGATTCTTGGGATTTTTCAGTTATATAATAATGCAATCTATGAATTCAGTCATTTTAATTTTTCCTTTCTGAGTATCATTCCTTTTCTTGTTTTGCTATATTAGGTAGAATAGAAATGTTTCTTATTGTGAACAAAACATAAACATATCAACCCTTCCCTGTCAGATGAGACCTTCTCTCTGAGAATAGGCCCACTGACGGAAGTTATATGTAATTTTCCTTAAAAAAAAAAAACTTTCAGATTTTTAGTGCCAGTTCCTTTAAGTACCCCCTAAATGAACATATTTGCAAAGCAATCTGGAGGCAGAACTTGCCTAAAATTTTTGGAAATCTTCTTGCCTTTTTTTTCAGTCACTCTGCCTATACTTAAATTTTCAGCTACTTAGCTAGGCTGGCAAACCAGTTAGGCAGATTAAGAGGCAAATGATTGTACTAAGTTAGACTCTTAGTTTTGGACCAATAAACAAATGAAATGATATCAGCAGCTATGGGACTCGCTCATTTTAATAACCAACTCTCACACTAAACGAAGTGATTGATATAAAACAGTATTCTTTATTATTTTGTAGAAGCGTGACATTATATACAATCTGAAGCAGTATGATTTTCATAGAAATAACTCAATGTTGTATTAAGTCTACCATAATACAAAGCTTCTTGGGAAAGGCTATAGCAGTCCACAAGAATTACGCTGAGCACTTTACAGGGATTTTAATAAGTAAGGTATAAAGTCATACGGGGGCAAGAGATATACCTTATTACTTCATATTCCACACTGTGATGGCTTTGTAATGGGACATGTTGGCTAGGCTGAACTACATTTATCAGATTTTCTTTTTCACATGTTAGGATAGGAGTGCCATAAGGGAGACTTTTGTGATCTTTGGAAGGCAGAAGAAGGAAACTGCTATGTATGACGGGCTGCTACATGTCTCTGATATGCTGCACTGACATGAAACAGCATCTGGGTGGGTGAGCATCCACTTCCCCCCAGGTCTTCCTCCACTTGCACTGACTTCTGGGCCAGAGTCCAGCATTCAACTCTTTAGCAGAAGTTCTCAGATGAAGAAAAGAGTAAAAATAATGCTATGTACACTTGTGAAATTCCCAATACCAATCTCAAGAAAATGTACAGGGAAAGGGTGGTTAGTGGGGTGCGATCTAAGTGCTATGTGCAGGCATGTTTCCACCACTCTGGGCCTCATTATGAGATATAATTAAAATGCACCAATAAAAGTATTATTCATAAAGGTCTTAGCCTCTTTATTCTGTTACCAAGGTGTTAGTTAATGAGAGCTGACATAGAGTTCAGTCCATCCTTGTAGGGTTCCAGCTCATTTTAGTCAGTTCTAGTCTATTAGTGGTCTCCTCTTTCTCATATCCTTCCCTGGATTTCAAACTCCAGCAGCAGAAACAGAGAAAATTGCCTTACGGAGTGATTAACCAGTCCCCCTAGCCAAATGCCTATAATATATACTATAATGTACACACACACACAAATCTTTCTCTCATATAACTGCATGTATAAATGTGTATGTATATATAATCATTCTTCGGTATCTGGTGAGTGATGGGCTCCTGGATGCCTCTGATACCAAAATTTGTGGCTTCCCAAATCCGTAATATAACATCATCGAGGTTTTGCACATAACCAACCCATGCACCTATTCATATATACTTGAAATCATCTCTAGACTACATATAATGCCTAATACAATGTAAATGCTATATAAATAAACTGTATTGTTTAGGGGATAATGACCAAAAAGCCTGACATGTTGAGTACACACGCAACTCATACAGTAATGCTTTGCAGGTGAACAGTACTCACACGGTGCTGCAGAGGGACCGCAGCTCTGTGAAATGCAGGAGGCTACAAGCAGGGTGTGCCTATTCATCACTCTGTTCACATGATTTAACATGATCCTCAGTGCATAGCAAATTCAAATTTCGCTCTTTGGAACTTTTTGAAACTTTAAAATGTTTCCTTCTATAGTTGCTTAATTTTGTAGATGAAAAAACCAGCAGATATCTAAGCCCAAGCATATTATGTAAGTTGGTGGGTGTATGTGCATCTATACCTACATATCTATGGTCTCCCACTGGTTCTGCTTGTCTGGCTGATCCCTGACTGATACACACACCAATGAACTCTCTCTCAGAGCCATATTAGTGACAGTATTTGTGACCCAAGGATACCATTGTCAATATGTGTCTTTCAGCAGCTGTCTGAATTAAAAGCAGAAAGGCACAAAAATGAGTCAGAGACAAATCTGGTAAGATTCTCAAGTTTTGAGGAGATTTCTATTTTCTCCTAAATACACAAATTTGTAAAATAGGCTCAAATCCTTTTAATATGGAGAACTCCAGAAAAATGAAAAACCATCACTCTATGAGACTGAACCTCTTTGAAAAGTGCTGGTCACTCATTTTAAATATTATTTCCAGAGCTCTATTTGTAATAGTATTAAATAGTATTATCAAGGAACTATCCAGGGTCCTAGGAGGCCTCTGCTTGAATTTTCCTCTGGTGGCAAGGGTCGTATTTCTTTATCCTTGTAAATTAATATAAAATAACAGAACTTTAGGTCTGAGCACACCTGAAACTGAGGATTTTTGATACTATGACCTGCTTAGCTAATCAACAGGAAGATTCAAGACTGAACCCAGAGTCTCTACACAAAACTCTTTGTCTCTTATCTCTATTTGATTGAGTTGTGAGTGCCTGAGATAAGCCTTTTGGTTGAAACAAGTTCTGTCTCACTGTAATATGTTCTGAATTTGTCAAGTCATATGTTACAGATGCAAATTTCCAGCTCTGGAAACATAAGGGCTCAGAGAGAACTTTACGTTTCCAGAACTGCTCCCCTGCCCAATTTGCCAAGTCTGGAGAGCTCTGAAGGCATCTGATGTGCTGGCACCAACCGTGCAGCACCAGCATCAAAGTTCCCTCTGGTTCCTAGCGGTCCATTCTCAGACTCCTAAGGAAACAAGAGCTGGTCCAATCTCTATATCATAGCTACCTATATCATGAAAGTGATTCCTCTAAACTCACCATCACAACCTCAGGTCCATGACATTTGTAACCATCTACCTCAAGTGATAAAGCAACTTATGGCTATGTGTGCTGGGCTGGGGGATATATTGATATTTGAGTACTCCTTCCAAATCATTTTGAACCCCAGGAGACCACAGTGTATGCTTTGTAAGGACGTTTCCTTTGGTTTTCCTTTCTTCCTCTTTTCAAACCTACATGTCCCTTTCACAAGGATTCACAACTGCATTGACTGTGGGTGTTTTTTTTTAAGGCGACACATTCCACAAAATGTTTAGTATTTCACCTGTATCAGGACAATATGTGGTTCCAAATAATGAAACCTTACCAACGTGTTTTAAATTGATTCAAGAAACAAGAAGTCTTGGGGCAGGCAGGCTTGGAATGGTATGCAGGTCTGACAATACCATAAGAGACTCAGGCTTTACCCATCATTCCTCTCTCCATTCATAGGATGTAGCTCTCTCTCCACAATTGCGGCCTCACATTCATAGCATGGCTGCTGCATCCCCTAGCCACAAGGTGGAACGGTGGGAAAGGGATAAAATGTCAAAAGATAAAAGATATATAGCCAGATATTTATTCTTATTTTATTTGATACTTTTATTGGTACAGTGTAATTATACATCATAGTGAGATTCAAAGTGATACATATACACATCACTTGGTGTATTTTGCAGAAGGTTTCCTGGAAGTAGCACTTAATAAAGTTGTACTTGAATGTCACTGAGCATATCTGTATCTCACATCCTCCCTGGGAATTTTACAAAGATCTAAGAGGTTATGGAATGGAGATTGAGACAAGCAGCCAATAGTATCTGCTGAGTACTCCTCTGCCAATATTCTTCTGTAAAGTATTTAAATTAATAATAGTTCAAAATAAGGTTTCAAATTCAAACCTTACTTCCAGAACCATTTTGCCAAATCAAAAAGTTAAAGCTCATTAAATTTGTTCAATCCCAAAGAAGTGGGAAATTAACAATCTTGACTACATTCAACAAATACCCATACATCTACGGT
Organism: Muscardinus avellanarius; assembly: GCF_963383645.1. NCBI lineage: Eukaryota > Metazoa > Chordata > Mammalia > Rodentia > Gliridae > Muscardinus > Muscardinus avellanarius. Next base: position 96,372,847 of record NC_137787.1, on the reverse strand, counting down.
GGCACAGCAACAAGATATATTGGCTTCCCAATCGCTAATGAGCAATAGTAAACCCATCCATAAATCATTCTCCTTTGTTCCTGCTGCATATTCCATCTGAGTCTGTCTCTGTCCTCAATGGCTGCTCAAGTTTTAAGAACACTCACTCTGATCTTTTAAAATAAAACAAAATATATGTTAGAAAAATGCTCACTAATGGCGAAATCCTGGAAGTTACATATGGAATCTGTCCAGGAATCCATGCCTTATCCTTTGTTTAGGAGGGGAAATATTGAACGATCCTTAGATACAAACCATAATATATCTAGAGCCTTCCTCCCTTCCTTCCTTCCTTTGTACTGGGAATGGAATCCAGGGGTGTTCTAATTTTATGCTACACCTCTAGCCCTATTTTACATTTTATTTTGAAACAGGATCACACTAAGTTGCTTGGGAGTCTTGCTAAATTGCTGAGGCTGAACTCAAATTTGTGATCCTGCTTTCTCAGCCTCCCAAGTACTGGGATTATAGGCATGTGCCACTGCTCCTGGTAAGAGGAATACTTTAGTAGCTGAGGCTAGTTTCAAACCTGTGTGATCCTCCTGTCTCAGCCTCCCAAATGCTGGGATTACAAATTTGTGCCACCACGCCCAGCTTAAGAAGAATACTTTAAAGCACTAAAGGGGAACCAGGTTCCTTTAGGCTAAGTGCTTCTCAGAGTATCATTTCTAAAACCTACTCCAGAAATCCTTTACACCCTACTGAAGATTCAGATTCCTGGTCCCTACCTTAAACTCATAGAAAAATCTAACAACCTTAAGCACCTTGATTTTAAGCAATTCTTCCGGGCCATTTCATACTAAAACTTGAAAACTACTTTCTTAGATTAATATACCAGCTCTATGGACCAGGTGGACAGGCTGGCAGAGCTTCCAGGCAGACCAGATATGAACCTTCTTTCTGAAGCCAAATACTAGTGGAAGGACAATAAATTCAATTTTTCTTAAGACTGAAACTCAGGACAAAGTCTTGAGCTCCATTAGTCAATCAAGAATCCAGGACAAAAAGAGCACATGACTAAACCCAAGCTCCACACACAAAATATCACTGCCAGGTAAAATGCCTATCCTAAATGGGTTTACACAATGGAGGAGCCAGATACCTGAAGCTCAGCATACATAAAGGTCCACATTTTTGTTCACACCTATTCCCACCACCTGGCCCAAACTCCATCTCAACATGAGCATACCCAGCCTCCTCCAGGCTTCCCTACCCGGGCTCTGCCTGTCTTCAACTAATTCTTTCAATTACATAGTCTCTAAAATGTTCTCTGGCTGCCTTTGCTAAATCCCTCTGCCAAACGTTTTCTCTGATCTGTGTTGCCTGATTTTACCAATCACCTGTGGCTGTCAATTGCTGTGGCAAGACAGGAGACTTGACACCCAGTTCCCCGTCCAGGTCCCCACTAATCAGGGGCCACAGTACACTTCCAGTTATATTTCTGCATCAGAGCTTTTCCATGTTATCTGGCTGCATTTCCCTATGGTGTAAAGTTTCTTTGATTTACTAATACATCTGCTGTGCCTCCTGTTGGATTTAAGCATGCTCTGTGGCACAGAAATGAGTGCTATTCTGAGAGTATGTTGGAAATCTGAAGGGGGTTTCCTGTGCCATTTGAAGCTGAGAAAGGAGGATCCTGTCTTGGGTTTTAGTACCAAAGTACATCTTCTTCCACTCCCAAAGTTCACTAAAATAAAGTTGGGAAAGTGATCTTCCGGCCTTTTGCAGATAGAAGAATATTTAACTTTCAAAAAGATTCTGATTGAAATATATTTAAAGCAAAATACCTTTCATCTTATGCATTCAAATGTATGTATTATATCAAGATAAAAAGGAAGGTTGGCAGATTCAGCTAAAGAGAAACCTAGAGGTTCTGAGATTTAGAAAATGAAAAGGTACGGGTAGGAAGTTAGCCATAAAAAGTACAGGATTCAGAGAGGATTCTAAAGGTGGCAGAGGTTCAGAGAGGATGTCGTAAGAGTAATGCTATAAAAATGTCATCACAGTTCAGAGCAGAGGGTGACAAAGGCAAGAACCCTAGATTATTAGGCTGGTTAAAATCCCCTTATGGTTCCAGCTCAAGTGTGACTTAGGGGATTTGGGTTACACATTAGAGAATTACAGGAGAGTAAATGACAAAACCAGAACCGGGAAGCAGCAAGGGCACTTTGGGTCCTCAAAGGACAAGCTTAGCAGGGCTTCTGTTTGAAGCCATATTAAGAAGATTCAGAACTGAGTGTACGTGAGTAGGGAGGAAAAAGCAGATGTGAGAATAAGTCATACCTTTTGCTTCTCTTATGATACACCTTCTATCTTATCCCAGACATATCTGAAGATGAGAGCCTGGAACTGCACTCTATTATATAATAATCAATAGCCAACTTGACATCACAGGAAACCACAGCTATTACATTAGTTGCATCACTAAAGAAAGCAGATTCCACACTGATAACGACACTACGATTCACATTACCCAGGAGCCTTAGGCATCCCCAAATTCTTAATAAGAATCTCTCATTAATAACATTCAAAGAGTGTAGCCTTTGCCCACTGCATACACTAATAAAATACTGTTTTTCCACTGTGGGCATTTCATTTAATAACTCAGAGTTGCTTGGGTTTCGCATCGCCTCAGTATAAATCCAAAGACAAACAAGTCAAAGCCAAATAGTACGGAGGGAATTTGTTTAATTACTTGGTTACATGCCTTCGCCATTTCAATTCTGGTCTACTAATACAAATGTGATATGATATCTAGAAAGGCTTTATTATACCCTAGTATTTTTCTTAATTAGAAACCAGAGATAAAGTGGTTCCTGGATGAAATTTTAAGTCCCTTTTCTGACAGCCTAAGGTAGGATGCTGTGGAGAAAGAGAGAATGTCTCCATCAGGAGGAGCTGTGCACGGTGTTGCATTCGAAGTGTAACAGGTGATACTCCTGAGTGGAAAGTGGGTCTGCCCACTGGAAGCATGCCTGTCCAGCACAATGAGAAGAGGCAGAATTACCTATACATGGTTTCTCATCTCAAGGCAAGTCACAGCAACTTACAAGTGTCATTAAATTACACTGAATTTACTTGATAAATAGTGGGAGAGTTTGAGATATCCCATTGTTATAAGACAATTAAAATATATAGGTAGATAAAGAGGTGACTGTCAACATCCTCTGGCTTTCAAAATTTTTCAGTTTCATTAATGAAATTATCTTCTTTGTTAACAGTGAATAAAAATGTGATACGTGGTAACTGGAATTTGAAATGGCAGTATATTTCAAAGTAAGTGAAAGTGTCCTTAATACACAAATATCAGCAAATTAAACCTACTCCTTACCAAGAAATATGGAAATAAACAAAGAAATTAATGCATACAAATACTAAAATATCAAGCACCAGATCAAAACTTTCTCTTGTAATAGGGATTGAATTAACTAATTTCAAAACAGGGTTTGAGAAGTTTCTGAGGCTGGCCTTGAAACTGTGATCTTTCTCTCCCAGCCTCCCAAATAATAGGACCAGATCAAAAATCTTGATTACAAATTTAAAATTGTTGAATGCCTCAGCTCTTATTTTCATGGTATTTTTCTATCAATTGAATCTAAACTTCAAAAATATTATCTTTTTCCAGCCAGGCATGATGGCACATGCTTGTAATACCAGTACTTGGGAGGCTGAGACAGGAGAATCACAGGTTTGAATCCAGCTTCAGCTATTTAGTGAGGCCCTCTGAAACTCAGTGAGAACTTGTTTCAAAATAAAGAATAAAAAATAGGGCTGGGGGAGTAGCTTGGAGGTAGAATGTTCCTGGGTTCCATTCCCAGTACCACAAAAATAAATCTATTTCTTATATTATTTATTTATATTATTATTTTCTCTACTAATCAATATATTAAATAAGGTAACTGAATGCCATATTGTACTAACAATGTGACTCAACAATTATAAAGTGGATACTGGTGAATGGACACCAAATTTTACTTTGTTTCTACCTGTATTTACTTCCAAAAGAGAATAAACCCGTTCTCTGTCTATTCAGAATCCTTTCTGAGTCCCAGTAAAATCAGTTATCCTTGAGAAAATCTGGAGAAGAAACAACAATAAACTTTAATACAATATTTTAACCTAGGTGTAGAAGTCTTCTTACCTAAAATCCTAATGGTTATATTTTTAAAAACAAGATATGTTTTCTATAAGATTAGAGCTCCAACACAGGGGATTTAGGCACATTTTGAAGATGAATGTCACTGAGCCAGGAAAATACAAGACTAACTTTAACATGCTGCCCCAACTTTTTCTGTCATCTGTCACAGGGGACAGGAGAGTTATAGAGTGATTTCGTTCAACAGTTCATTCACTCATTCAATAATTTACCTGATGCCCAAGTTCTGTTGGCACAGGACATTTCTGCTTGTCCTTCCAACCCTGCGCCCACCTTCCTCCCCCATCAGCTGCCATTTTATGACTCTGCTGAGATACAGGCACTATTTTCTGACCAACGACCGAACACCATTACTCCAGTTATCACAAACCACCACACTCCAGTTTGGATTGTCCTATGTGACCTCACTATTTTCCCACCCATTCTCAGTTCCCTATTTCCCTCCAACACCAGTGCAGACTTAAACCAATTATCTCTAGCCTCCCAGCCCTGGGCCTGCTTGTCTCTACTAATTCCCCATATACCCCCATTCTCCTCTCTAAGGAAGTTAAGGAATTGGAAGGACCACAATTGAATCTACCTGCCCTATCTTATTTTTAACTCTTCCCATTAATGACACCTACTTACAGTTTGGCTGAACAAGAACACCTGACCAAACTCGGGGCATCCTACATAGAGGATGGATGGCTTATGATCTGCCCGAGGCTCAGGCCAAAGTGGTCTTTAACCTAATATACCTGACCAAACTCGGAGCATCCTACATAATTCCCTACACATTGGGCCTCCTATTCTCCCCTCCTGAAAAAGCTGTTTTTCCTACACAGCAAATGACACCTCTTTGGCCAGGCTCTAGCACAACCACTAATTTCTCTGTTATTGATCTTAAGGATCCCTCAGTTTGGATTCCCTAATTCATTAGTATGATACTGACTTTCATTTCTAAGGTTACCCAACAGGTAACATAGGCCCTTGGGATTTCTTGGAAACCTTTTCCTGGAGCTGCAGGTATAGTGGCCTGAGCTCCTACCACGGTTCTGGCCCATATAGGGGCCAGCTTTCGAAGCTCCACCTTCATGAGCCCCTTTGAATTGCTGTATGGATTGCTGTATGGTCACCCTTTTTTGCTTAATCACTCTCTCCCTTCATATCCTCTTCCCTTGGCTTCTTATCTCCCTTACTTGTCTTTTCTCAAGCATCTCCTTCGGGAAGCTGACTGATATCTTCCCCAGCCTGGGACTGAAGAAGCGGCTTCACATCCTGCAGCCAAGGCCCTTAAGCCAGGTGACTAAGTCCTTCTCAAGTCGCTTCAACCAAAACATCTCCAACCACAGTGGACTGGGCCCTTCACAGTGATCCTCGCCGCACCTACTGCAGCCAAACTTCTGGGTGACCCCAACTGGGATCACCTTACTCGGCTCTGTTACAACAGTCTCATGAAAAATTCTCCTGTATAGTGTTGGGGCCCACTAAGCTCCATTTTTCCTGGCATAACTAACCTTCAGTTAACTCCCACTGCAGTCATATTCCCACCTGCCCAATTCCAAATGACCCAACCTCTCCTGACTGAGGGGCCCCTATGATGTCCCTTTTGCCTGTAGAAAGTAGTCATTGACTCAGTCATTAGCCAATATTACCAAAAGGCTGGGATGATAGGTAGGGTCCCTTCCCCTCCCCTCATGGGACCCTGCAGCTAGGATAGGAAGTGGAGCCCCAGAAGCCAGAAGTGGAGGTGGGACAGACTCCAGATATCCCAAGAGAACCAGCTTTCTTCCACCTCGCTAGCCTCACCCCAAGACCCCAGCTACATAAATACCTTCCCTTCCTCTCTCAGGTGCAATTCTGCTGATGATCGGCCCCTTGTCAGATGATATCAGTCAGCAGACCTTGCCCAGGGGCACAATTTAATTAAAAAGTGCCTTGGTCTCACACTCCTTTGCTGGATTTTGCCTCCCTTGAGACCCCCCTCCCCCAACTTGATTTCAACATTACATTTGGGTTAGGTGAAGATCCTGTAGCTGAGCTATTAACTAATGCTGTTCTTAATAGGATATTTTTTTTTTTTTTTGGTGGTACTGGGGTTCCTGGAAGCCCTTCTACCTCCGAGCTACACTCCCAGACCTATTTTTACATTTTTATTTGGAAACAGGGTCTCCTAAGCCAGCGCGCGCGGCTGGCTTCGAACCTGCGCGATCCTACTGTCTCTGCCTTCCAGGCGCGGGGATTACAAGCGTGCGCCACCACGCCCGGCCTTAATAGGATAATTTTAAGAAAGAAATACAGAAGAGGCAGTGGTTGCAGAGCTGGAGAGACCACAGAGGATCGGCGCTGGCTGCCCCTGGAGGCCAAGCATGAGGTCACCAACCAGTTTCTTAAACAATTAGGTCTGCATCCTAATTGGCAATTTGTTGATGTATATGGAATGAATCCTGAATTCTTTAGCATGGTACTAAGACCAGTCTGTGCAGTATTACTTCTATTTCAGAAAAGTATGAAGTATTTAAAACCAAAAGAGAGAAAAATAAAATCTCAGAGTCAGGAAGTTACAACATCAGTATGTTTCATGAAGCAAACCATCAGCAATGAATGCAGAACAACTGGCCTGATCCAAATAATAAATTGGCTGATTTAAAATAATTAGTCAGCCAGGCATGGTGGCACATGCTTGTAATCCCTGTGCTTGGGAGGTGGAGACAGGAGGATCACGCAGATTCAAAGCCAGCCTGGCTAGTTTAAGAGACCCTGTTTCCACCTGGGCGTGGTGTCGCACACTTGTAATCCCCGTGCTTGGGAGGCAGAGACAGGAGGATCACGCAGGTTCGAAGCCAGCTGCATGTGCTGGTTTAGGAGACCCTGTTTCCAAATAAAAATGTAAAAATAGGTCTGGTAGTATAGCCCGGAGGTAGAAGGGCTTCCAGGAACCCCAGTACCACCACACACACAAAAAAAGACCCTGTTTCCAAATAAATATATAAAATAGGTCTGGGATTGTAGCCTGGAGGTAGAAGGGTTTCCAGGAACCCCAGTACTACCAATAAATAAATGAATAAATAAATAAATAAAATAATTAGCCAATTATTTTAAATATAAAGATCAGATAGACTTTAAATTTGAATTAACATTGAAAAAGTTCCTCTATGAGCCCCAAAGAACAAACCAGATATGTGAAGAACTATGATGCTATTCAAGTTGCTCATGAGACCAGTACCCACGAAGGTCAAACTGAGAGATAAAGTACAGGTGGAAACTACTTTGGTAAACAGAATGGAGAATCCTCAGAAGAATGGGAATGAACTTATATAATTCCAGAAATACCACTTCTAGGTATCTACCCAAAAGAATGAAAATTAAAAAAAAAAGTAATGCATGCATATCTATGTTCATAGCTGCACAATTCACCATTACCAAACTATGGAACCAGCCAAGAAGTCCAATAACAGATGAATGGATTACAAAACTATGGGATATGTACACAATGGAATTTTACTCAGCTATAAAGAAAAACACAGTTACATCATTTACAGGGAAATGGATGGAACTGGAGAACATTATGCTAAGTGAGATTAGTCACAAAAAATAAGAAATCATATTCTCTCCTTAATATGCAGAAGCTAGGGAGAAAATGGGTCAGAGGAGGAACTCTAGATGAAGAAGTAGATACTATGGATTAGCAAATAAGGTGACCTAACTGAGGGATGGGAAAGGGAAGAAGGAAATTCTCTAATGCACATGATGTACATTAACAAACTTATCAAAGTCAATCACTAAGCCAAACATGAGAAGGACGAAGGAGGAGGGAATAGGGCGGAATTGGGTAAGGGCTAATTGGGTGATGAGTGCGTGTATGCCTCCACCATCTTGTACTACATTAGGATTTATGACTATAATGCACCAATGAAAAATTTAAAAAATAAATGAAAATGCAAGAAAAGAAAAAGTAGATTTTTTTCATTAGTACACATAGACTGACATCTTTATGTGTTAGATGGGCAGTAACTCTTTCCAATTATTCATGGGAAGACCAGTGATGAAACTTCATTACAGGATGCCATAGAAGTCTGAAAGAAGTTTGTGGAACATGACCTGGATGGATTAATATTTAACATAATTGCTCTTTCTGAAGCATAGCTCGTCAATAATGAAAAAACCAAATAGTGTATTATTTGCAAAAAAGTTAAACTTTGTCTGCCATACACTAACTCACAAATTTTGATATTTTCATTAACTTGACTGATTAAACTTCATGTGAATTAAAAGAAAAAAGAAACACAGAAAGCCATGCATGGTGGTAGTGCACACTTGTAATCCCAGCATTCCAGAGGCAGAGACTAGAGGATCACGGTTCGAGGACAGACTCATCTACTTAATGAGGCCCTTCGCAACTCAGTGAGACCCTGTTTGAAAACTAAGAAAACTAAAAGAATATGACTATGGGTGTAGCTCGTAGATAGAATGCCCCTGGGTACCATCCCCAGTACCACCAAAAAACAAAAACAAAAACAAAAAAGAGTGGAAACTCTCAGTCTTTATATAAGGATACTTAATTGACAAAACATGTTTTTGTCCTTTGGAATCTATTCTAAAGAAAAGCTCACCATAGTGTTATGCCTATGACAGCCATTTAAACTACTAAATGAACATGAAAATATGCACATATATCACCAAAAATGCTTTTCAATGGCTAATCCCTAAATAAATCTTTGGTAGAAGCTAAGAGTACTTAAGTAACTTAGTAGGAGGGTATCATCTGTGTGTATGCAGGGATGTGTGTTTATATAAAGGCAGGTGGAGGGATATGTTGGTCCCCCACACTCCCTCAGGGATAGAGGAGTCTGTGTAAAGGGTTGAGTTGCAGCCCACTGCAGTTCTTAGACTTTATGCCAATAAATAAGGTCATTATGTATGCATAGCTTAATTTCATAAAAATATATTTCAAATTTAACACCAGCAGCGATTATGCTTACATTTCCATTACCATGTTTCCTCCAGGGGATAAGATGTAACTCTCATAGGACACATTCAGAGAAACATTTTCTTAAAAAGTGAGAATTGCCTTAAAGGAAAAATTAATTAAAATGCATCCAATGTAGAAAAAAGTGTTTCATGCCATTTATAAAAGTAAAGTAACTTATACTTTATATTTCAGTAAACTTGAAAATATTCAATTTTTCAATGGAATAGAAGTGTCATCTAGCTCCTAAGAGGTGAGTTTAATAATATTAATCAGTTTTTAAAAATTTCAACAACACTGAATCAAATTTTATAGTCAAAACTATTACAATTTTGTTATTCAAAATATAACCTGAGTTGGTGATAAACTTTTCAAAGAATGTAAGATTACTATATTTTTATCATAACAAATCTGCATACCAGGTGTAATTTATTTCATCTTTATATTATCCAACTAATATTTATGATTGCTATATTCAGTTTTATTTGCTGTCTTCTACAAAGTAATTTTCTCTCATTACTAGATTTTACAATGTGGACATTAAAAGGTTTTACTAAGACTTTCTGAGCCAGTCCTATCAACTGGTAAGATCTGTACCTGAAACAAAATGAAATGTGTGACAGTTTCTAGTAGGGAAAGGAAGCTTGTCCAGGCAAGGATTATCAGGGGAATCATTCATCATGTATTTCCCTTTAAAAGGAAAATCTGTCAAATAGAGCTGTGTGCATTGGGCACGGAGCCGGACAGCACTGGCACTCAAAATTTTTGGTTGACTTGAACCAACTGAAGGAAATTTTCCTGAACTAGAGAAACAAGTGTTTTCTGTAAACAAAAGGTCTATGCAAAGTGGTGACTTTATTCCAGAAAAGGTCACTTGGCTCAGCTTCTCACAGAGCTGGGAAGCATCTACAGAAGAGAATCTAATCTGGGGCACTTCTACACCCTAGGGGACATGTGGACCTCATGGTCATCCCGATGGGAATGGGTACCACTGGCATCCATAGGGTAGAGACTTGGGATGTTATTAAACATCCTAAAAGCCATAGGAAAGTTCCACACAAAGGATTATCCAGCCCTAAGTGACAACAATGCTGGGATATGGTAAACTCTGCTCCATAGCATGGGCCCACAGATGTCCTCTGCCTTCGTGACCTCATGAAAAGGTCTTACTTCTGCTGGACAATTTCCCCAATACAAACACTGACTTTATTTTGAAACCTATGGAGTAATAAATATTTATCAAAAGCACTACGGAAAAAGAAGCATATTTTAAGGACAAATATAAAACAAGGTCAAATATAAAACATGAAATCATATTTTAGGACCCAAATGCCTTTCTCTAGATGTTAGTTTCAAATATATTTTCTAACCTATTTAAGCTGCTGGAAGAAATGAACACGCATGTTAAATAAATTTTCATACTGAGATTTTGTGGGTTATGTTATTTTTAATTATTCTAGTATTTGGTAACTTTTAAGTATTATGCCTGTTCTTAATATATTAACAGCAAAGAACTTCTAGTAACTTCTTCCTATATAAGGTAAGGAACACTGCATACTCATTTAATTTTACCTCATATTACGTTTACCTCAACATGAAAAAAAAGTTTATTAGTAATTGTAATTGTACATGATAGTGAGATTCATGGTGATAATTCATACATACACCTAAGATTATTTGATCTGTTTGCTTCCCTTCTCCTTCCTCTCTTCCTAATCTCTTTTCACTAATATACAGGTCTCTCCCCTGATTTTCATGAGGTCTCTTTTCTTTTCCTTTTTTCTCTCTAGCTTTCACATGAGAGAAAAGATGTGACTTTTGATTTTCTGAGTCTGTCTGATTTCACCTGGCAGAAGTTTTCCAGTTCCATCCATCTTTCCGCTCATGACATACACTTGTTCTTCTTTATGGCTGAATAAAACTCCACTGTGTGTATATATACCACATTTGATTTATCTATCTGTTGACAGACACCTAAGTTGGTATAATTTGGCTATTGTGAATTGTGACACTAAAAACATACTGCATCACCATTACATTCTCACTTAGATTCTTTTGGAATGATACTGAGATGTGGCATAGCTGAGTCCTGGTCCCATGACTAGTTTTTCAATTACCTCCATTTTTATAATTTATAAGTATTTATTATATCAACTCTGTTCTAAAATATATATGTATATAAATCAGAATTTGTATAAGTTTCCAGTATGAACACAGGAAACTAACAAATAGCACTAAAAATGGAGAGTGATTAATTCCAATGGAATACCCCGTGGAGCCACAGTGTGACTTCAAGACAGAAGCAAAGAGGCCCCATGCCTTCCAGGGTTAGAGGCTGAAACACTCAAAAGAGTTGGCTGCGTCGGTGTCCCATGGCACCCCTTTGCTCTCTCCTTTCTTGCTTCAAACATCTTTTGAAGATCATTCTACATGGAGAGAGCAGACTCCTCTGAGATCCTTGCCAGCCCCACATGTCATCTCTGCCTTCTCTGATTTCCCATTCTTTGTCCTCTTCTTTTCTCCCTTCATATTTGAGTGATAATTTAATTGTCAGTTCCATATCCCTCCACTCTCAAAACTTTGATGGCTTTATTTCGTTGCTTCTAACACTAGTGTGGTTAATGAGACATGTTTATTTTGTTAGTAATCTATATTGCTTTTCTGAAAGCTCTCAGGATTTTCAATATCCCTGGAGTACAGAAATTTCACCACAATTTTTTTTTTAAGTCAGCCACTCAACACATTTTATGTGACTAGGTCCTTCCCCTCATTGCCCCTGTCATCTTTGTGTGGGCACTATATTGGACTTTCTGGATTTATCCTCTATATCTCTTTTCTCTCATATTTTCCATGTTTGTCTTTTTTCCCCATGTCATGTGAAATTTCCAGTACTTTGCAGCATGCCACTTTGCTTTCTCCCTATTCTCTTCAGTCTTCTTTACTTTTTATATTAGATAATTACAAATTTCATTTTTAGGAATTATTTCTTATTCCCCAGTTGATCTTCCTTCATAGAACCTGCTTATATTCAATACATAATACCTTCTAGACTCTGAGAATACTACTTGAGAATTTTTTAAATTATAATCCATTTCTTGTGTTACTAGTTTTCTCCAGGGCAAGCCCCCCCCTCCCTCCTCTCTCTCTCTCTCTCTCTCTCTCTCTCTCTCTCTCTCTCCTCTCCTCTCCTCTCCTCTCCTCTCCTCTCCTCTCCTCTCCTCTCCTCTCCTCTCCTCTTCTCTTCTCTTCTCTTCTCTCTCTCTCTCTCTCTCTCTCTCTCTCTCTCTCTCTCTCTCTCTGAAGTGGTGGTTATCTCTGGGTTGGGGTTGTTTAGAAGCCCATGTTGACGCATATGAAAAGCTGACATGGACCTTCTCTGTAGTTTCTTGAGTCTCTTTCTCTAACTGAGGTCCTTCTGTAGTGGGAGGTCTGATCAAAGTTCTCTAGTAGAAACACACAATGTTATTCCTTAGGAAGTATGCAGATGTTCAGCAGAGTTCCCAGCCAAAGTAATGACCAGTGACCAAATCCTCTCATCCAGGACATGGCCTCTTAAATAAAACAAAACAAAGAGTGGAGGAAAAATGGCCGGCATTTATTCATCGTATTGGCCAGGTGATAACTTCTGGATACTCAGAAGTTACCCTAGATTCTGTTCAAGACATCCCTGATTCTCCAACCTTTCCAGTGAGCTGGAAACATATTCCATGAGAGTTAGTCAGTTTTTGTTGCTTGCTCACAAAGAACTTAGCTGATACAGGTGGAAGGGAAGACAGACATTTATTAAATTAATGCTATAGCAGGCATTTTATACTTTTGTAGGTAACCATACTTTGCAGACTATAATCAGCATTGTTTTGTGAGGAATAAAACTGAGATTAATAGATTTATTAGCTTGACCAAGAAGTCAGAGAAAGTGCCAAAATTCTAGCAAGCCCGACACCAAAGCCTATGCCTTCCCTTCTGCTCTGAAGTATCCATGGAGCACTAAGGGTACAGGCCTAGCTGAACTTAGTGTGTGGTGAATATTGGATAAAAGATTCATGGCTAGGGAAGTCTGGAAGAAGAATGTAGAGTGAGTGTGTGTGTGTGTGTGTGTGTGTGTGTGTGTGTGTGTGTAAGAGAGGGAGAGAGACAGAGAGAAAATGAAGATCTCATTGTAAGCCGGAGTGGTGGCGCACGCTTGTAATCCCCACACTTGGGAGGCTGACACAGGAAGATCACACAGGTTCGAAGCCAGTCTCAGCTACTTAGTGAGGCTCTCAGCAATTTAGTGAAACCCTGTTTCCAAATAAAATATATTAAAAAAAATAGGTCTGGGAGTATAGCCCGGAGATAGAAAGCCTCTGGGTTCCACTCTCAGTACCACAAAAAATAATAATAATAAATAAAAAATAAAAAAAGATCTCGTTGTAGAGTGGAGTGTGGCATGGTAAATCAAAAGAGAACTTAAGACAGATGGCGCTATGGTATGTGGAATGAATGAGTTTAGAAGGCTCATACTGGAATAAGGTAGACAGCTAAGCAGTGGTGGGAGAAGTGAACTGGTAAAGGATGGAGGGAGACAGTTTACAGAAGCATTTGGAAGTTTCACAGGATTTTGTGACTGAATGGATATTATAGAGAATAAGGAAAGATGAGGCAAAAATGACGCCAAGGCTCCCAGTTGCAAAGAGGAAAGCTGAACAAATGCTTTCCCTTTGCTTCTCTCAACAAATCCCAAAGAAATGAACTAGGACTATAAAAGCAAGAATAAATGCTAAGAGGAAAAGAGGATACTAAAAGTAAGTCCACAAAATGTGAGTCTCTCTGGGAAACAGAAAGAAAAGTGAATCTGGATGGGGGGAAAGCCAAACATGCTGAGCAGCCTGTTACCCAACAGAGGCAAAGAGGGCAGCACTTCAGCAGGAAATTGAGTAAATCCTCACAGCATGTCCCCTCCCACCACCAGGTTTATTGCAGAAAGTTGGGAGTGAAGCAGGGATCCAGGTAGATCTCTGAGACTGCAAAGTCCTCCACTAAGCAGAAAGCAGGTGAGGTTCAAGATGATGCACAGCCCTTATCCAAAGCTTGATTCAGCCTGGACCACTTAGTAACTTATCTATGAGATTTGCCACAAAGGTCTTTTATTTAAGGTGCTAGAGCTAGAGGCAGAATGAAGGCAGTCCTTTAGCTACTATTGTTCCAAAACAATTAATACAAACTTGGAGAAAATATTGTGCATAATTTCACAATTATAAAATGTTTTCAAAAATTAAGGTAATAGTTTATGTAATTTTATGCTAAATGAATTTGAAGATATATAAAGTTAACAAAAGGGGACTCAATAAAGTTGAAGAAAAAATGAATGGATAAATAGCTATAAAAGAAATAAAAGGTTATAAAAAAATCTTCTCCCTCCAAATATAAAGGCTCAATGAATTAAAATGATTCCCAAAGAAACTTCCAAGGAGAAAACAATTCTCAAATATTTTAACTTCTCCCAAAACTGAGTAGGGGAAAAAACTGAAATCTTTCTATTTATGATCCTAGAATAATCTTAATACAATAACTTAGCATGTTTCACTTTTGCTATATTTTACTTATGAATATAATCAACATTCCTAAGTGAAATACTAATAATGTAAAAACAGTTATTGGTATATTAAAATACAGGCAATTCCAAGTTTATGAAAACAGCTAAAGATTAGGAAATCTATTCATAAGTAAAATACATAAACAGGTTTACATTTAAAAACTGTATAATCATGAGAATAATATAAGGGTATCTGAAATCACCCTCTGTTCTTGACATAAATTTATTTTAATACAGATGTGATTAAGTTGATAGTTATCAGAAACAAAAAGCAAATTTCATATTTAGTAAAATTTTTATTAAAGTCGGAAACATGAAAAACATGCCTAATTTCACTTTATTCAACAACATTTTGAAGGTTCTATTAGGAGGATAAACATAATATGAGATATAATATTCAGTAGAAAAGGCCAAATATTTGGTTGTTTGCAGATGATATAATTGTCTGGACAGAAAATTTAGGAGAATCAAGTAATATTATTAGAATTAATAGTCCAGTTTAGAAATGGAACAGATATCAATATAAATATGTGAAAATAAAAGTGTTTATTTCAGGAAAAACCAACTTTAAAGTATTAAGCATAAAAAATCCATAAAAACACTACAATGTATAAAACATCTAGGAATAATAAAATAAACAGCAACAACAATACTAAAAAGAAACTGTAAACATTAAAAACTGTTTTAAAAGGCAATTGAAAAATGTGGGATTATTTAAAAAGTCAATTCACAAAATAAACACAAAAGACTATTCAATATAAAAACACACTTTACAATGCCAATAAATATACAACACATTTTAAAATAATGAAGTGTTTTCCTGTAATAAATTGGCCTACTTAGAAAATATAGCAATTTTCAGGTAAACACAAAGGCTTTCACATACATTGTAAGTTGTACTGTATCTTGCTATAATCATTTAGGTAAAATGTATATTTATGAAAATTCATATTGCACATACTCAGTGCCAAGCCAGCAACTTCAATTCTAGGAATCTGTTGTTTTGATATACTTACAAATGTATTATAGAATTAAAAGCAATCAAAAATTAAATGACAGACTGATTAAATATATTATGACTAATTCATGCCATGAAAGACTATGAGTGTGGAAAAACACAAATTGCTCTATATAATATAAAAGGCCAATAAATATTTCTGCATTAAAACTATGTTAGCGAACATTATGCTTTATGATATCATTATGATAAAAGCAAACATGTCTATAATATTTTGAAAGATATGTATTATACCATTAATCATGGTTATCCCTGAGTGTGAAGTGGAAGAAAAAGAATCGAGGTAACAATGGCTACTTTAAAATGTTTAAATACTGAAAGGAATGTAAACAGAAACCCCAAGTTGGGTTCCCCAGAAGCAGAAGCTGAGCCAAGTATCTGAGTGCAAGTGAGTTATAACCAAAGCGCTTCCAGAAAGATCTGAAAAGGGAGCAGGGGAGCTGGTAAGAGAATGGGAGAAAGCCATGGAAGTGTGCAAACTGAGACAAAGTCCTGCAGATGGCAGCTTTGGCTGCTCCAATTAGGTTCACTCCACGGTATCTGTTAGACCTGAGAGCTGTCCAGATCCTGGGCAAAGAGTGTAGCTTTCTACATTGCCACCCAGCACCGGCTATTTATTTATTTGTTTGTTTGTTTGTTTATTGGTGGTACTGGGGTTCCTGGAAGCCCTTCTACCTCCAGGCTACACTCCCAGACCTATTTTTACATTTTTATTTGGAAACAGAGTCTCCTAAGTCAGCGCGCGCGCGGCTGGCTTCGAACCTGTGCGATCCTCCTGTCTCTGCCTTCCAGGCGCGGAGATTACAAGCGTGCGCCACCATGTCCGGCGCACCTGCTATTTATTAGTGGAGAGCTTTCCAGGGAAAACAAAAGGCACCTGTGGTTTTGAGTACATTTTGGTATATTATTTGATAACAATAATATGCATCTCGGTAAAAGCCAACAACATTTACTTTAACATATTACTTTTAGAAGAACATGCATACTTCCATTAAATGTAAGAAAGAGAAAAGGACCAATAGTAGTATGCTATTAGCAAAGCAAAATTATGTGTTACTGTTCTCTAATTCTGTACACGTGTGGGCAGCCAACTGATAGCCCCCACAGCCCACGAGCTGCTTCTTATTTTGCCACTTGTTCATTAGAAAATCAGGCTTAAAGCTGGGCATGGCAGCATGGGCTTGTAATCATTTCAGCGCTTGGGAGGCTAAGACAGAAGAACACAGGTTCGTGGCTAGCCTCAGCTACTTAGTGAGGCCCTCTACAACTTAGGGATACCTTATTTCAAAATAAAGAATAAAAAATAGAAATCTGGGTGTGGTGGCACACACTTGTCATCCCAGTGCTCAGGAGGCTGAGACAGGAGGATTGTAATTGTTTGAAGCCAATCTGAGCTATTTAGTGAGGCTCTCAGCAACTTAGTGAGACCGTGTTTCCAAATAAAGTATGAAATAGGTCTGGGAGCATAGTCCAGAGGTAGAAAAGCCCCCTGGATTCCACCCCCAGTACCACCAAATAAAAATAAAATAAATAAATAAACAAATAAATACAAAATAGAACTAGGGTGTAGGTAGAAAGTAGAATTCCCTTGGGTTAATCCTCAGTAACACACACACACACACACACACACACACACACGTAAGAAAAAATCAGGACCAAGTGACCTTTGGGTCTCCATGTTCCCTGGTTACCGTTCATCTTTTTTTCTTTTTCTTTTTTTTTTTTTTTTAATCTGGAGTGGTATAGAAGAGATGGAAAGTAGTTTGAAGAACTCTGAAATCCTTGGCTGAATCTGTGTGGAGCCATCAACTAACGTGAAAGCTGGGGCAGGTGGCAAGCAGACTCTGTGAGGTTAGATGCAAAACAGATTAAGGAAGATGCTCCAAGAATCTGTTTATTCTGTTTCACTTATTGGACCTTACATGTCCCTTAGATGAATGAGTTGAGGTTTCTACCTCAGTGTGGTTGCTGAGCAGAACAGGGCATTTCAGAAAAATGTCCCATTATTCTGAGCATCAATGATGCAAATCTAAAAAGATGACACCTATCATGGATCCTATCTTCTTCTCCAGATGGAGGCTGCCATAAACCAGGGGCTGAAATGTGTGGACAACTCAGTGTTGACCATTTGCCCAACTATAGTTTTATCTCTGAAATTTGGTGATGCTTTTGTTTCTTCACCTGTAAAATGGACAAAGCAACTATTGCTG
Organism: Muscardinus avellanarius; assembly: GCF_963383645.1. Lineage (NCBI taxonomy): Eukaryota > Metazoa > Chordata > Mammalia > Rodentia > Gliridae > Muscardinus > Muscardinus avellanarius. Next base: position 96,354,901 of record NC_137787.1, on the reverse strand, counting down.
TTTCCCTTTCAGGGCTGGCTCACACGAAGATGTCCATGGAATCAAAAACATGGGAAGATTTTATACAATATGTAGTGCTTCACACCAACTCACTTCTCCATGCACAAAGACTCCAGCTATAAAGAGCGGGGAAGGGTTGACTTAAAGATCTGAATCCATGAATGTTGGAAAAGACGTTTCTTTGGACATGTTGAAGATGAAGATTAGCAGTAAAATATCCAAGTCAAAATGAATAATAAATTAAGAAAATATGGGCTTGGAACCTGACCACTGGGGAAGAAACTGAGGTATAATTTGAGAGTCCTAAATACAGGAGCAACAGGTGAATTTGTGAGTAGGGAAGCCATGCCTTTGAGAACTTCACCTCTCTTTCCATATGATAGCCATAATCCTTCAATTGCTCCTTATCATCTTGATTATTGATGATTCAAATGCAAAACATCAATAAGAAATGCATATTGTTGTTATCATTATGAGAACATGTCCAATGATTCTTTTCAGTCCTTACTCACTTATTGTATACAGTAACCACTCAAAATATGCAGACTCTTAGACTCATGAACCACTTTTACCAGTTCAGTCTGTACACACAAATGAGGAATAGGATTCTGGAATGGAAGCCACATGCATTATTATTATCTGTACAAATTACACTTGGGGTCATTTCCTTTAAAAAATCTGTACTTTTTTATATTTTTTTTGAGCAAATAAATAGATGCTATCTAACTTGAATCGATGAGATTTACAAATTGTTATATGTTATAATGTTAAACGTCATAATCTATCATAAGAAGATTTTTCTTTTTTTTTTCTTTTAACAGTACTGGGGATGGAACCTAGGGGCATTCTCCGAGTTACAACCCCAGCGCTATTTTTTATTCTTTATTTTTGAAACAGGGTCTCACTGAGTTGCAAAGGGACTTTTACTTTTTAAGTACCTGAAACTTATTTCAGGTACTTAGTAAGTATTAAGTTCCTGAGGCTGCCCATGAAACTTGGCTCCTTCATAAGGAGATTTCTGAAAGTGTTTTCATGGCCTTTGAATATTTCTGTTTGACCCCCTCAAACAGCAATATTACAAGATCAAGTTATCATTTTGAAAGATATTTATGGTAAACCCAGGACTAGTCTTTTTGTTTTACTTGTGATTTTCTTCACACCATAGGCCTGACATGTTAGTTTTTCTTGTTGTTGCTGTTTTTATTAGTAAAAGTTGTACCATTTTACATTTTAACCCCTAAAACTTTTGGCATTGAAAGAATTTCTTATTTCAGTAGGGTATATTCTATTGAGCCATACAAAAGCCACTTGCTAGTTTTCTGGTTGAAAAAAACTGTAATATTACTTATTAGTCAGAATCTAACAGTAAGTCAATTTACTTTTTATTCAAATTGAAGCAATGACTAGATGTTAGTTTACAATTTTAAAAAGGCAAAGGGGGGGAAGCTTGAATGCACCATTTTAATTTAGATTTTATTGATTTTGCTGATTATATGTGTCAAGTAAATGCTCATCAATTCCCTTTGCTTAGTTACACTAAATTTTTCTTTTCCATAAGCACAGATAACAGTAATCAGTCTCACTGTGTTTTATATCTACTTCTAAGTATATGTATAATTTGTGATGTGGTTAATAGCATAAATCCCATATAAAGTCTTTATTTTCATCGATTATGTTTGTGTATAAGAAATATTGCAAGTTGTACATAATTAAAGATATAATTCATAAAAGGAAAACTGTAGAATCACTATGATACTTTTAAAAAGGGATGTTAGAAATGATTTTTCATCTACTTTATCCTTAATGAAGTCGTTTCATAGATGAGGGATCTGAGGCTGTTACATGACTTGCCTGAGCCATATACATACCCATGGATATCTCTCTCTCTCTCTCTCTCTCTCTCTCTCTCTCTCTCTCTCTCTCTCTCTCTCTCTCTCTCTCTCTCTCTCACACACACACACACACACACACACACACACACACACACCACATTCACACAATTGGGTCCGTTCTGTTTTATTTACTGCTGTGTACACTCTGCTCGCTACTCTCTTGGTGCAAATATTAGGTCAACACAGCTAGAAAATAGAAAATATTTGTTGAATGTTCAAATTATTGAGAAATAGAACTCCTGTATTTTAATACCATAGGTATTATTCTTTACAATATAAGAATGGAAACATTTAAAGTGCCCTTCTCTATCGTTTAGTCTTACTAAGAGAAGTGGATGTGGTAAATTGTATGAAAGAAACCTGAAAGTAAGATATACACATTTATTTATTTTGTATAGGAGAGGAGGAAGGTTGAACCCAGGGGCATTCTACCTAGGAGCTATATCCCCTGTCCTTTTTTAAAAAAAACTTGAAACAGGTCCTCTCTAAATTGCTGAGGGTCTCACTAAAAATATATATATTTAATGCAGCATCATTATCATTGTGATTTTAGTTTACCAAATATCTTTATTTGGTATATACAATACAATGAATAGGTTAATTGGAAAAAGATTACCTAAAATAATTGTAAAATTTTACAAAGTAAATTATAATCGTGTATAAGTCAAAACTATAGGATTTTGCCCATTATTTTACTCATCAAGTCAATAATATAGAAATTAGTTTGCTAAATCACCGTCCTGCATACTATAATGATACCTAGAGAGTAACCTCACATGGGTGACTGCTCAGAATCATTTGGATCAAGCTTTTTTTTTTTTAAGCAGCTTTAAAATAATTGACTCTCAAATCAAGATATTAAATGCCAGCTTCTAACCACCAATGATGCTTGTGGCTAAGTTAGAAATGAGATTCTTTACAGAAATGCTGACACAGCCTTAACAGCAGCCACTTGAGTGGGTGGCTATAATTCTTTTTTCAAATCTTACCCAGCAAAGCTTCAGGTAAAGCAGTCTGCTGAATATGTAAACAGAGAATCATGGAACTTTCATAAAATCACAACTCTGTGACACATTTATATTCACCTTTTATTGCTACCGCTAAATGGCTAAATCATGTAAGACGTGTATTGATTAGCTCTTTAATAGATAAAAGGCAGGCAACACATTTTAAAAGTATACTTGAAAACATCATGTTGTACATGAAGAAAATCAACATCTAATTCATTCTATCTGTAAGAACCACACATTTTAAGCTGACAATGTAAACTTCTAAAAGGTTTCTTAAGAAAGCCTTCGGTCTCAGCATTTTGACCACTAATCAAAAACAACAACAACAAAAGAAAATTTAGAAAAAATATAGAACAAAGATTAGGAAGGCTTTTCTTGTTCATTCAGAAATCTATAAGCAATAAAATAAATTCTAAAAGGGAGTCAGATGTTGAAGGCATTTATATGTTAAAGGTATTTAAACTGAATCAGGTAGCATAATCTCAGAATAGGCCAATAGTAATTCAAGTTTTACTGAGAGGTGGTAGCTGGAACCAAGGGTTTCATTGTCAATTTATAATTTTCATTTCTTAAAATCCTAAGACAATGAGGGCCACAACGAGGAGCTAACTCTAAGTCATAACCATGATGTGGCAGTGATTTTCCTTCTTCACACTGTCATCTAGCTAAGAGTCCACTATTGATCCTACACTGGGAAATGCTGTTTTGATGTTTATTGATCAAGATTCTCTATGAGGTAAATCATGATATTTGAATGGAAGATTATTATGAGTTATCACTTCTGGCAAATATAGAATAGGGGATAAATATAAATATCACACTAAATAAGTATTGAAAATTTTATTTTAAGATAAGCAAAGATACCCTTAATAAGTTATTGTAAAATAATACTATATAACAAGGATAAACTTAAAATTGTACCATCTTCCATCACAGATTCTCACTTTATAGGATTCTAAAAATGTGCATATTTATATCACTTTAACTTTTATGAAGTCATCATTGTACCTCAAAAAAACAAGTTAAAATATATGAAAATTTGTTTTTAAGTCACCATGAAATTTTACCTTAAATTAAAGCAAATTCTCCATTTAAATCAAATTTAATCTTTATACAGTACACATTTTACTTAAAAGTAAAATCACCCTTATTACGAGTTACACATTATCAAGCAATTTTATAAGAAATGGATGGACATCTGGTGAAGTCTATACCTTGTACCATGTCATAAAACAATACTCATTTTGCTATATTATTAACTCCCTTTTCTTCATTAGGTGGCAGAAAAGAAATAATGTACTATTAATATTCTTATAAAGAATGTTGCTGAATAAGGATGTCAAGAAAATAATACATCCAAGATGAGCATTTAAATTTTGCAAGTGCCTAGCAATCCTCTTAAATAGGTGTAGCAACCTATTTGTCAGAAAGACTGGGCACCAGCCAGAAAAACTGAGCAGGGACAGGTAGCATATACACTGCATGCACTGGCTACCTGCTACATTCATCAGTTCAGCTTATTGTTTTCTCAAATGTTTCAACTATCACAAAAACAAGTAAAAATCACTCTAGTTATTCACTCTACCTGCTTTTAAATGAACCAGTCAATTTCCGTATAATTAAATTTCCAACATGCCCAAATGAATCTGCTATTCATTTAAAATATTTATCCTTTTTTAAGAATATATTCTTTAGGCTTTCAATGCAGATGGAAAATCTAATTTCAACAATAATGCAGGCTCATCCCTCCACCTCCAACAAATATATATATATATATATATATATATATCATACATATATATTATATTCTCGAAGTATCAGCAGATGGTTGGAATACGTATATTTCCTGAAAAATTAAAAGACTAGGTTTCAAATCTAAGAAAAAATATTTTATCCACTTGCTGTTAGGATTTAACAAAGAAGTTCAGTGTCAGCTAAAAAAGGTAGAAAAAAACTATGAAGCGTCCTAAGGAACAAATTATGATCTTTTTTTGATGCCTGCTGGTGGTGGTGGCATGGTGGGCTAGTGAGATTGGGGAATGTTTCAATTTGATCTATCCTGCTTAGCCACTCTGTTTTCCTTTCACATCCTATCCCCCTTGTGTTACAAGGCTGGAAACAGCTCTAAGAATGTGGAGAATGTAAACAGCCTTTTATTGTCCAAGAGGATGGCAGTGTAAGGCCTGTGTGCTTATCACTGGGCTGCAGCTCCCCACCTCACTTACCATGATAAAGTGCTCCAGGGCGGTGGAAAAATCAACATTACAACCCCAGAACAATCCAAAAGTGGATTGGAATTTGACATAAGCTTCCTTAAAAACCCAATCAATCCATCCATGCTGTAATATTAGAGTCTGGCTCTTAAGGAGAGGCGTAATCCTTTCAAGATGCATTTCCTATTCCTTGTTGGGTGTTGGGGGGAAAATCTAAGGTTTCCAATATAGTTACTGATAGGAGACCTTTTCCCCAATGAATTTTCTCATCTTTAAGAATCTAACACAGTGCTTATGGATGAGATACACAGTTCATGATCACTGGATGCAAAATTAATGCCCTAAGATTCACAAAGACATTGCAAAGACCCTACAAAAATATCTGATTTTCCCTAGGCTTTTCCTTACACTTTACCTTACACTTGCCATAAAAACGCTGCTTTGTTGGCTCACCATTTATTGAGGTTTAGAGTAAGAAATTTATAAAGCAAGTAATACTAAAGACCAAGGTGGCATATATTCTAGAAGCACTGAGAATTGAACGTAAACTTTATTTTAACATGCTGTATTATATATAACCTCTATGTGCTGGCTCATTCGAAGACAGTAGGGAATATCACTGCATTTTCTTATTGAAGAATTTCTGAGTTAACACTGTGAAGGTAAAGTTAATCTCAGCTATAACAAGGAAAGACAAAGGGGTGGCATCTTCGCCCTTTTGTGCCGTCCATGCCTGAGAAGAGTTTCTCCCTCTCCAATAGAGTACATTTCATTGAGAAACTTTTCAAAGTTATTTGATTTTCCCTCTAAAAGGAAAAAAAGGCGAGACTGTCGCTCTGTATGCGCTTGGGTCCTTTAACCTGGTTTTAGCAGCCCAGAAGGAATTGGGCAAGAATCTTAAGGACCAGGACCAAAGACACCTTGGCATCTGGAGAAGCCCGTGCGGAAGCACCTTGTCAAGACAGGTGCCAGATGACCAGAAGGCAAGGCAGCCCCTTCCACAGCGTTATTCGAAAGTTTCTTCTTGACGGTCTTACCCTGGATCTGCCCTAAATCGGCTAGGAAAACAGACGCATACAGTCAAATACTGATAACATTTGAAGGAGTTCCTCTCGGGTGGGGGAGAATGGAAGCGTCATAACGCGATGAGCGACCGGAGCGTCGCCGGTGATCCCCGACCACCTTTTAATGACCTTCATATTACCCCGCACCCCCTAACCCGTTGTCCAGATCGGGTGAAAGAGGTCTCTCCAAGAAAAGACTGCCTAGACAGGGGGCTCCTGAGCAGAGCTGGGCGTGAAAGTTACACCCCGCCTTCCCAGGTGGCAGAAAACCCTATCTCAGTCCTCAGCACCAGATGGAAAATTAAGAGAAATTCAAGCTGCCCCTACACACGGTCTTTTTCCTCAGTTTCCCAACCCCATCGAGCCGCTACTGACCCAGCCCTGCGCACTGGGGCGCGCGGCGCTCTGCTTAGACGTGTCTGTAGGCATTAGGGTAAAACATCACGTAAAAACGATAACCGCCCTCAGCTCCCGGCGGGAGAAAGGTCTTCCAGCTCACCCTCACCTGACCCATCGCTCACACCCCTTCGCCAACCGCTTCCCAATAAGTCATTTTCTTCTGGGCACCTCCTTCCTAGCCACTTTCTGATTACTTTATCCCAGCCCTAAGTCCCCATCCTTGCTGAGCCCTCACTTGCTTTAAGGTCCCCTCTAATCCAGTCCCCACTTCGTCCTCTCCCACCCTTAAGGCAATCCAAAACTCCCTTGGCTCCGTGCGCCCCCAGCCCCTTTTCTCAAGCCACCCCAGGCTCCCCGTCCGCGTCGGTCACCGGCGCGATTTTCCCGCCGAAACGCGTCCCGGGCGCGGATCGGGGCTGCGCGGCGGGCTGGGCACTCACCAGCTGCAGGAGGCCGGGGACCACGACGAGGGGCAGCGGCCGCAGGCGCATGGTGCCGGTGGCGCGGCGACTCAGGAGCTGCGCGCCCTCGCCTGCCTCTCGCGCATCTCCACTTCTGCGGGCGGGACTGAGGGCGCGGGGCACCGAGCGCGGCGCTCCGCTCCCGGAATCCGAGCGCGGCGCGGGCCCGGTGGGCGGGCGAGTAAAGGGGAGGGCCGGCGGGCGGGAGGCGCCCCTCCTCGCCGAGAGATGGAGGAGAGGGTGCCCGGCCGCGGGAGCTGGTGCGCGCTGCGCGGGGTGTCAGCCGCGTCCGCCACTCGCGCAGGGCTGGGGTCTGGGCGAGCGAGCGCAGGGGGCGCCCGCGGGCTGGAGGCAGGTGCGCCGGAGCTCCAGTGTGGGGTTCACGTGCAAGTCTCGGGCTCAAGCTGGGCAAGGCGACTGCGGGTCGACCTGATGCGCAGGGCGAGTCCTAGCTCCTGAGCCCCGCGAGGCTGGTGCCTCCTTTCGCCCCCGCCCAGCAGAGGACGGGTCTCCGCGGCTCCGCTGGACCAGGCGCCCTGCCCACTGGTCCTCGCTTCGGCTGCGGAGGCTTGCAGGGCGGGTCGTGTTCTCCCTGAGTAGATGCAGGAAGGAGAGCTCCAGGAAAGCACCCAGGGAGTTTGTGGGAGAAGGCGAGGGCAGGGTCCTGGGGCGTGGCGTGGGGCTGCCACTGGAAAGGCTGGGACGGATGGGGAGGTGGGGCTGAGCCCCGTGCGCGGCAGGATGTACTCGAGCCGGCTGCAACGCCCAGCTCGCCCCTCTGAGGGGCAAGGGGTACAAGGCGTTGCTGGTGCGACTGAAAGGATTTCTGGGGCTGGAAAGTAGTGGGGACCCCGAGGAATGGTAGTGAGAAAGAGGTGTAGAGGTACCTCCTTACTTTGTTTTGGGAATAATATAAGGCTACCCGATGTCCAGAAGACTGAAGGAACTGCGCTGGGTACCTTCTCCCTGGCCGCAAGAGGAGGAGGAGGAGGAGGAGGAGGAGGAGGAGGAGGAGGAGGAGGAGGAGGAGGAGGAGGAGGAGGAGGAGGAGGAGAATAGAAAAAGGAGAAGTCCACAGCAGCCTCCCACCGGAAAAATCACAGGGAAGGGTATATTCGAAGCCAGCAAGGCTGCAAACCTTGACCCGGAGCCTTGACCTCTGTGTTAACAATGCTCTATCGGAGAGATCCTTGACCTTTAACTATCTTTGTGCTGGACCCTCAAGTGGAAAAGTCAAAGGCAAGGGGCTCAGCGACTGCTGCAACGTCTACGATGGATGAGAAGTCAGATCCCATCCATCAACTCCGTTATTGAACAGATGGAAAACCCAAGATCCCGGAGGTAAATTTGCTTCTCCAGGGATGAGAGTCTAGGCAGCTGCTTCAACAGAAGAAGCAAAGCAAGTCCGTGCAGCTAGAGAGGCAAGGCTCTTACAGAAGGAAAACATGTTGAGGCAGAGGCAGGGAAATAGAGCTGCAATTGATTTCCAAGCTTTAAAAATCCAACACAACAAAAAAGAGGAGTTTGGGTTGTACTCTGACGATTCAAAAATAAAAATAAAAATAAACCTTCTCTACCTCTTACCACCCCTAACTCCAAGACAGAAAAGATCATACTTGAAGCAGAGTACCATTGGTGGCTAGTAGGTCCCAAAGACAGGAGGATCAATTGAAGCAGGGCAAAGCCTCACAAATCCTCTCATGGAGTGCAGCAACATTGTGCAAAGAGGGAGGCTATTCCGGATGTGATTTTTGAAAAATGTGTTGTCCTTGGGGCTGTAGATGGGGTGTCTTTCCAAAACAACTTTATTCTCTGAATGGGAGAGGGGGCAAACTACGGCCATGTATTCTTCCTAACCCCATTCAAAGTCTGGCTTGACTGTTATAGGGCCCTATGGCAAAGAATGCACACGCTTTATTGCAGTTCTCCTTGGCTTTACACTCTTCCTTGACACAGATCCCAAACTAAATAAAATCACTATTTACATATCTGAATCTATACCTCACTTCCTTCCCCCCTCACCCCCTCATGAATTCTCTTTATGAAGGCTTAGAACCCAGTTCTATCTATTCTAGAAAACCATTTGTCCTAGAAGAATATCCAAGATGATTTCAAAAACTGGAAGTGGTCTCTGTTGGTTGATCTTCTTGCTCAACTCTGGATAGGGCTTCATTTTATTTACAGACATGTTTAGAAAACAAAAAGGACTTTAAAAAAAAAGGTTTGACAAAAAATAAAAGAATAGAGGAGCCCCCTTTCGAAGAGGTATAGCTAAAAAGAGGAGGAGGACAAACAGCGCTGTAAGATGCAGCTCCTCATGGAGACTTAGTACCCCTGCCTGAGCATCAGCTGATTAATCTGCAAATCCAGAAGAAGATTTGCAGATTAATCCCTGTGCAATTTAGTAGCCAGTAATTTTGTTATCACTAGCTCTCTACATGAGGATTCCGTACCTTAAAACACATCAAAATAAGCAATTAAGTGGTTTGATAACAGTAGAATACTTCACTCTTTTCTTTCAATATTATCACATTTCTTGGCTCATTTCTGTACTTTTAGGAAAACGTATGCATAAAATATAAAAGTGAAACCTAAACTTGGATATGTGTTTTTGTAACACTAAGTGTTCTCACAAAGGAACATACTGAGGGGGGATGAATTGCAAACTAAATTCTAAGGGACTTAGATTGTGTGTCCCAGTGGTCAGGCTGTGTAGAAGAGAAGCACCGAATATCTCACTGGCTTAAGTCTGTATTGTTGAACTTATTTGTAAAGTGGCTGCTGATTAGCCCATAATTTTACTGTACAAATTAGAGGAAACGGAAAGAAAGGTAAAGGGAAGGAGAAAGGATGAAGAAAAGAGGAAAGAAGGGAGGGGCAGAAAGTCAGGTAGAAGCATTTAATACATCATCTCTGTCCTCCAGAAGCAAGCAGTCTAACCAAGAAACTTGCAATAAACAAGACACAATAGACAATACAGGAAGCTCAAGTGCTGCTTAGTACAGCTGGCAGAAGGAAAGATCATCACAGGCCAGCCTGAGTGCTTCATGGTAGGGATGAAATGCTCAGTGGCTTCACTTCCAGAAATTGCCAGGATAGTCATTGTTATAACTAAGGGGGAAGAAATTCCATACAGGAGAGCAGCGTGAACAGAAACAAGAGTGGAGGTACTTCAGAAGGCCTGGTTAAGGGAAGGACAAGAGGCAGACTGGAGTGGGTAGAGGAGATGTGTAGAGGAAAAGTGATAGGCAAGGTAGGTTATGGGCGAGACCGTGAAGATGGAGGAATGGCAATCCAATAGTTTAGACTCAGTGTGCAGGAAATCAGGAATCTTAGAACATTTTTTTATTAGACAAGCCATACCTCAAGAGGCATGGAGATATATGCAGTGGTAAAACGCAGGATGTCTTGAGGAGAAGGTGGTAGGAGGAGAAGGTCATGGTGGTTGGAAGGAACCGAGTGGAGAAGCGTGGGTGCAAGAGATTTTTGAAGAAACAGTGAGCTGAACTTGGAGTGTGAATATTTTAAAACTCTCCTGGAGGATTAGAGAAATTTACAAAACCACTTTCTCTTTATTAGAGTCAATTTAACAACTAGAGAATCAGAACATTGTTTTCTCATCTTGCAAGGGTGATGTTCACATTGTGAATGGAATAAGAATGGTCTTTTCATTAAAACCAGTAGCAAATAGTTGAATCTACCAAATGTTACTGCCACAAAATCCCACAGTAGTGTGTGAGTGTGTGTGTGTGTGTGTGTGTGTGTGTGTATGTGTGTGTCACTGACTGAACACAGAACAGTCTATTTCTGAGCTAGACCCCAGCCCTATTTTGCTTTTTATTTTAAAACAGGGTATCACTAAGTAGCTGAAGCTGGCCTGGAACCTATTATCCTCCGATCTTAGCCTCCCAAGTACTGGGATTACAAGTATACACCACTGTATCTGCCCCACAGTCACTTTTTGGGGGGGAAAGTATTAGGGACTGAACCCAGGGGCATTCTACCTCCCAGCTATACCACTCACCCTATTTTTTATTCTTTATTTTGAAATAGGGTCTCACTAAATTGCAGAGGGCCTCACTTAGTAGCTGAGGCTGTCCTTGAACCTGCCATCCTCCTGTCTCAGCCTCCTAAGTGCTGGGATTACAAGCATGCACCACCATGCCTGGCCCACAGTCTTCTTTTGAAAGCACAACTTGAGGCCGGGCGTGGTGGTACACACTTGTAATCCCCACACTTGGGAGGCGGAGACAAGAGGATCGCACAGGTTCGAAGCCCGCCGCGCTGGCTTAAGAGACCCTGTTTCCAAAAATAAAATAGGTCTGGGAGTGTAGCCCGGAGGTAGAAGGGCTCCTAGGAACCCCAGTACCACCAAAAAAATAAAAAATAAAAGCACAACTTGTCAGGATATGTCCAATGCTTTGAAAGCAGAATTGTCAACTTGGGTCTTATCTGAACCACTAGCTTTTTTCTTCATATTTATCCCTTTCTTTCTCACCATTTACCTTTCATTAACATCATCTCTAGAATGTGGACAGGAAAAGAGTATGCAGTGTGGTATTTCACAATTGCAGTGGATACAAAATATTACCCAACTTTCTCATTCTACACGTAAGGAAACAGAGGCTGGGGAGGTTATGCGAATTGCTCCGGGTCACCAAAGGCATGGTAAATCCTCACCTCTCTTCAAGGCCTTGAGACTCTCTGTGTACCACTATTTTCAGTTCATCACTGCACCTCTGGTATTTTTCAACTCACCAGCCATTATTAAAGTTTTGATGTAGTGAATGAATGAATCACTAGCTAGTAAGAAATGTGAGACTGATCTATGAATGCTAAAAGGCACAGAATCTATATTATTACCAGGAAAGGACATTCAGCTATATTGAGCCTAAAACATTGATCTGACAATAATTTTAGAAAGGTGAGCAAAAAGGGGAATGGCATGTGATAGGGCTGCTGTGCAGCCTCAGAGAAGTGGGATTTGGGATTTGAGAACAGGCTAGTACTTACCCCAAGAACAGAGGGAATTTTCAGGGAATCTTCCAAGACTTATGCGACGTGAAGCTGGTGGGTTTTGGTAGTAATTCTTAACAACTAAAAACCCTTTTGAGTCCCACTCTTCCTGAGGAATTGGATATTCTTGAGTCACCACTTGATAAAATGTGATGTTCCATTGCACTGCAACCCTGATTGCGCAACAGAGTCACTGGGGATGTGAGCACCTCTGCGGGTGAGCTTGACTACTGATGTTTGTCACCCAGGAGATTTCAAAATACGGATATGGTTGAACACTACCGCACTACCTAGGATTTTTTTCTATTACTTTCCATCTTTCCTCCTCCTCCTTCTTTCCTTTCTATACATAATTGGGAAGAACAGTTGGAATATATGGAGGCTTTAATGGAATATGAACAGGACCCATTTACATTTTTTGGTTATATAGAACCTTCTTAGGAGAAAACTGGACATTTTCTCAGGACCCATTTACATTTTTTGGTTATATAGAACCTTCTTAGGAGAAAACTGGACATTTTCTCTGTGGATATTCAGGCATACTAGAAGATTTTTAAAATTTCATGAACCAGACTCATCATTTATTCCGGGTTCAAACACAAATTGAAGTATTCATCTGTAGTGGAAAGTAGTTCTCTCTCTACTTTGGTGGCTAGCATCACCTCTTCTCTCTGCTCCTGGATATTTTTTGAAGAAGGGCATTGGTGGCTGACACCATGTCAGTGCTGAGGAGAGGCTGCAGGATCCCGCCGGCCCTGTGGAGGGAGGTCAGCTGGGTCAAGAGAACTTCACTCAGGACTGACAGGGCAGTGGAGCGCTTCTTCCTGAGTGCTAATATTACATCTCTACCAAATCAAAGAGATTTTTATAAACTTCTCATTATTTCCCATGTATGTTCTTGTGCATTGTCCATGTATACATGATTATTTAACTGAAAGTCACCTTTTTTTTTTTTTTACCTGTACATCAAATATGATGGATGCTATTACTTGGAAAATTGCTTAACCTGGTTTGGATATTGCTTCATATACACACAGAGAAGAGGGATACAGATAAAATTGGAATGCCTTGTTTAGTTTATACAGGAAGAAATTAAGGTTGAGAGAAAGAAAGGGATGTTCCAAAGGTCACATGACCAGGTCACAGCAGATCAAAAGTAAACCCCAGAATCAGTGGCTCTTTTCTACTATGGCTGGCTTAATCTAGGATGGCATAGGGCTGTGGAATGCCTACTCTCTGTGCCACATGATTAGAAAAGGGGAAAGCCATTTTTAAACTTGATTATAGCTAATCAAATGGAAATTTCCAAATCTGAGCTATATAGGATTTCTAGGAGAGAAAAGACTGTAATCTGACTTTCTACCATGTAAGAAGAAGATACTTCTGGTTATAAGTACCCAAACACAACTCAAACAGCTATATCAGAAAGAAATTTAATAGCTCATGTGAATAGAAGTTCAAAAGCTCAAGGTAGTTTTAGGCAATTTGAAGGGAAATTAAAAAGTTCCTGGGCAAGCCGGGCGTGGTGGCGCACGCTTGTAATCCCCGCGCTTGGGAGGCAGAGACAGGAGGATCGCACAGGTTTGAAGCCAGCTGCGCTGGCGTAAGAGACCCTGTTTCAAAAATATAAAATAGGTCTGGGAGTGTAGCCCAGAGGTAGAAGGGCTTTCAGGAATCCCAGTACCACCAAAAAAAAAAAAAAAAAAAAGTTCCTGGGCAGGACTCTGGGTCAGCCATCCAGAGTGTGTATAATTCCACTACAGCAGGCCTGGGAGGAAGCTACAGAAAGCTGAACATTGGGCCTGCAGAGGGGGATTGAAAATCTACCTCCTAATTTTTATTAGAGCCTGTTTCTCCATTAGCATGACACTGATTTTCTACAGGAGGAATTTGAATCTATTTCTTTAGTTATATCATGAATTTCAAAGCTGTTTTCCCTTTACAGGGTCTTTCCTTACTCAGGTACCTTTCTTCAGTTCTTCTTTGATATGTCTTCAAATGACTCTTACCCTCTGACTTTTCACACCTAAGTTTCTTTCTCTGCATGGACAGCATCTTAATACCCATCACCTTTGAAACACAGACCCATATTGAATGAACCAAATAACTGATTTTTCAGTACATGATGTTGGTTCAAAATCATATGATCAGATCTCCTTACTCCTTCTTATCTTGAAAGGAAAATACAGATGTTTTTCATGCACAAAGGAAGCTATCATTGTCAAAATTTAGTGTGAGCTGTACCTAACCATACCGAGCACTCTCTTCCTGGTTTAGGTAATTATTACCTTTTTTTTTTCTTCCAGCCAATCTTTTAACTAGTGAAACATCACATTCTGGTATTCATGTGACCTTTTATATTTTTTTCAGTATTGGGAATGGAACCCAGGGGCATTCTACCTCCAAGCTACACCACCAGCCCTATTCTTTATTACTTTGAAACAGGGTCTCACTGAGCTGCAAAGAACCTCACTAAGTAGCCAAGGTTGTTCCACCTGTCTCAGCCCCCCCAAATGCTGGGATTACAAGTATGTGCCACGATGCCTGGCATTGCCTGTGACTTTTAAGATATGCCTTTTAGAAGCACTAGTGAGTACCGTGGTTGCATTTTGAATCTTCTTTTTGCTTTTTGAGATGCAGCTTCCCGGTTTCCACCCTTTGGTCTCTCTGGACCTCAGCATTACCATTCAAGTGCTGCTTTTATGTTATTTCAATCTGAGTAAAATGTGTGGTGTCTTCATACCTTTATACAAGAATTATGTTAGGAAATAAGTGGGCTAGTCTTTCTAACATTATAAAGTACAGTTTTATGTTAAGAGACCATTGGGATTTTTAAAAATAATCCCATTTTCTAGGTAACTGGGGCTTCAATTTTCCTTCTCTGCCAATCTAAGAAAAATTTTTCTGTTTCCCAGTCAGAGTAATAATCACACCCAATGCCTTCTCTCCACTCTTTGGAATATCTTTAGTGCTATCTACTGGCCAAATGAGGAACTGCCTCACAAAGGGAGAATTTCTAGCAAATCCTCAAAAGACTCCTAAGGATAACGTTAAGCAGAGATGAATCGATGTTATGTGTTTTAGTACATCCAGAACTTTCCTTCGTGGATGATATAACTTCTAGAGATTGCTTATTGTCTTCTAGTTGTGACAATACTTGTTACATAAATCAAACAAGTTGTAATATAAGTGAAATGTGACAGGTGAACAGGTGCTCATTTGTCCTTCCTTGAAATGGTTTGCTGTGAATAGCTTAAATCTGATTTGTACTTTGCTAAGTAATGTGAACAGATAAATTAATATAAAACAAGCCTAGCTATATTAAGTCTATCAACAATCCTACCCCTTCATGTGTAAAGCAAGGAAGAACAGAAAAGCTAGAAAGTTCATTTTCAATTAATTTGTACTCAGTGCTAGGTAGAAAGTACCTATACTACTATGGGGCCTATGTCCAAGGCCATGAGTATTGATTAGAATACTTACACAAATAATTTTAAATTGCAAGTTAAAATTCACCCAATCCTTATTTGTTCCTTAAGAACTTTCTTTTCAAAGCATCTTGTAAATTATCAAGAGAACCATATTATGCTTTAGTCAAATTTTCAGGAAATAGCACATCAGGAAGGAGTTCAGAGAGTGAGCACTTGAGAGTCAGTGTCAAGAGACGTGAGTGACAAGCAGCAGCAGGATCTCATGGCAGCAAAATGAATGGGTGTTGCATTTAGGACACAGTCAGGAAGGAAAAGCCAAGGGCAGAAGGTGCCATTGATCACTGGGAAACAATAAAGGGAAGGTGCCAATGTGTTGAAATTAATTTAGGCAAAAACTCAGATTTTGAAGCTGTAGGTAGAAGGAGCTTCATGCAGACATATACATTTATCAATATACAGGGAGAAATCTGGGCATAGTGGCGCATCCTTGTAATTCCAGCATTTGGGAGGCTGAGAGGAGGATCCCGGCTTAAGGACAGCCTTTGCTACTTAGCGAGGCCCTTTGCAACTCAGCGAGAACCAATTTCAAAACAAAGAATAAATTATAGGGTTGGGGGAGTACCTTGGAGGTAGAATGCCCCTGGGTTTTGTCCCCAGTACCACAAATACACACACACACACACACACACACACACACACACACACAACACACACACACAAACAGAAATACACACACACACACACATGGAGAGAGGACCTCATATCTACATTTTTATATTCTTAAAGTGCAATTTATCCCTTTAAACTCAGTGATTTAAAATACTTTCTTCAGTCATTTGGAGTCATTTATGCCAGTTCATACTTCAAATTATCCTCTATTTCACATTATGGTGTTGAAAATTGAATATCGTGGTTTGGGAGTTCTATGATATGTCTGATTTTTTCAGTTATCTGTATGTTATTAAGTAAAGGTAGATATAAACATTTTGATAAATATGAAAGAAATGGAACAAAATTGAAAAACATAACTATAACTTTATAGCATTCTGTCTTGAAAATGGGATATATTTTAAAATTATTCTTGTAAGTACATGTAAAAATCTCTAATACCTATTTCCCATTGTTTCTATATTAGGCTTTTTTTTGTGGTACTGGGGATTGAACCCAGGGGCATCTTACCACTAAGCTACACCCCCAGTTCTATTTTTAAAAACTGGGGCTCACTAAGTTGCAGAAGTCCTGGCTTAAGTTGCTGAGGCAGGCTGCAAACCCACAAACCCCTGTCCTAGCCTCCCAAGTTCCAGGTCAAAGATCAAAAGCAGCCACCACCACTTCTGGCTTCGTGAACTATTTTTTAAACCTCGGGTGTTGTGCATGTCCTTTTACATATAATTATTACAACCATTTTATATGGAAGATATTATCTGAAATTTGCCATGATGAAGCTTAGGAATAGAAAACTTGAGTATTGCACCCAAGGCCACTTAGTTCCCATGTGATAGGACCCGACCCAGCATTTGGTTGGGTCTATTTACTTTTGTCTCATGACATTCGTCCAAATTCACAATCATCACTTTGGCTGTAACCAGTAGAAATGGGAACAAGTAATGCCTGGTGTGATGCTGATAAAGGATGTGATAGGAATCCCTCCAAAGCATGTTAAATGTGAATCATCTGAATGCTACTTTCAACCAGGAAGCAGGTATGTTTATTCCAGTTAATACCCGTGGTGGTAATCTATCAAGCTCAGGGTAACCTCTTTTCCCACTTACAGTTGCGCGTTAGAGCCAGGCAAAGAGGAACTTGCACGAGGCCCTTGAGGGGGCTGGGGCAGTAGCGACACAAATGCACCATTTGCTACTGATCACGCCTTGGCCCTCTTCCTGACCCCACCCAGTTTCCTCCAGTACCCTGGCAGTCCCAAGTTTTCATCTGCCCAGTGCTTCAGCAAGACCAGTTGGTGACTTCTCTGATGTTTCAACTCCCGCTTCTGAATCCTCACTTCTTCAGTCATTCTGACAGTTGTACAAAGTCTAATTTCTACTAGAAAATACCCAGTAGTTCCACTTCCCCAAATGAACCTTGACTGACATCATCTTCAAATGTTATCCTCTCTTTTATTTAAAGTTTAACATTGGTCATAATGATCATAATTGATCAGTAATACTGAGCCCTTCAGTATACTTAATGTAAACTTCCTGATAATTTGTGGCAAAGATCTTTTCCTCTAGGAGGAACATGCCCCTTTCAAGTTTGTTATTGAATAAATATATGATTGTTTTCAGATGTTCTCTATCTGATAAAGAAGATTTTGCCTGGACCTGTTTTTCCCTTTCCCCCTTTTTCTCCCAAGGAAAGTCCTACCTTGTCAGAAGTCTTGGATTTTAGTGGTTATGCTCAAGGGGAAATGGAACCCAAAAGATGTGAGGTAGCCAGGTGCAGTGGTACATACCTGTAATCCCAGTACTTAGTAGGCTGAGACAGGAAGATTCCAAGTTCCAGGCCAGTATCAGCAATTTGTTTCATAATGAAAAAAATTTAAAAATAACAAAATATGACTATGAGAGTAGCTCAGAGGTAGAATAATTCTGGGTTCAATCCCCAGTACAAAAAAAAAAAAGAATTCATTGTGGTGTATTCATAAATGTCCCCATTACTCTGAACTTTCTTATGCGTGTGATTACAATGCACCAATAAAAGTGTACAAAAAACAAAGAAGAGGAAGAGAAGAAAGAGGAGGAGGAGGAGGAGGAGGAGGAGGAGGAGGAGGAGGAGGAGGAGGAGGAGGAGGAGGAGGAGGATAGAAAGATAGAAGAGATGGAGATAGTTTCAGAATAAACACAGTGGAAAGGAAAAAAAGTATTCTAACAACATATTATAGAGACAATAATGCCTCTTCTGGTGTTCCAATATTTAAAGGCTTTAGTTATTTTTAAGTTTTGGGTTCTTCAAATTCTGGTGCATCTCTGAGACTGAACCATGTAGACAGTACATTTATAATGGTTCCATATGTATAAACAGGCTTCATGGATAGCACAAAGTCTCTGAGTATTCAGTAAAAATAACTAAAACCTCTCCAAGTCCGTAAGATATCAACACTTTTTCTGACTCCAATTCAGTTTTCTAAGTGTTATCTGAAGTGCAAAAGTGTATTCTAACATCCTTGCTTCTCAAAATGTATATTTTATGAAGTAAGCCCTAAAGAAAATGAAAATATTTACATAAAGAAAAATTCTGAGTTCAACACAAGTTTGGGAAACACTAGACAATACAAAGTTAAAGAGATTGATTTATTCACTATTTAAATTCCTTAATTATTTTTTCTTGGAAGTTTTTGAAAGCCTCTTGCGCTACTAGTGTGCTAGGTAAAAGTATACTTTGTGGGAGTGCAAAGAAAACCATGCATAAGCCATGTCTTCCTGCACAGAAGAGAAATTAAGTGGAGTCATATATAAAATAAAAAGCATCTATTTTTTTTGTCTCTCAATGATAGAGGTAGAGATAAAAAGAAGCAACATTTGTATGTTGACTTGGATTTATATATTTTATCTGGTAAGA
Organism: Muscardinus avellanarius; assembly: GCF_963383645.1. NCBI lineage: Eukaryota > Metazoa > Chordata > Mammalia > Rodentia > Gliridae > Muscardinus > Muscardinus avellanarius. The sequence goes on along the minus strand of NC_137787.1, from coordinate 96,335,857 downwards.
AATACACTAGAATTTGCAAGGATCTACTTTATACCTTAATTATAGTTAGCATAATTCTGTTTTGAAGAAATTAAAGTCATTATGGAGTAAAATTTTTTATACAGTAAAATTTACTCTTTGTTATGTAATGCCACAGATTTTTGGCAAATGCAAACAGTCATGTATCATACAGAACAGTTTTAATTCCCTCAGTTTTATACTGTCCCTTTGTAGTCAGCTCATCTCTACAACCCCCAAAACCCTGGTAATCACTAATTTATTTTCCATCCCAATAGTGTTCTTCTTTCCTGAATTAAAAAAAAAAAACAACAATTGCCTTTGGGATCTGGCTTCTTTCACTTAGTCAGATGCTAGCCCCATGCACATTGTTGCATGAATTAATAGACAGTTCCAGTATTATATTTTGTAGATGTCTGGTGTTTGTTCATCCAGTGTCCTGCCCTTGGAGACCTGGAAGTGCTTTCTAGTTTTTGACAGTTACCAAAAGAATGACACGAGCATGTGTTTGTCATTTCAGCTGCTCATGTGGGGTTGCATGGTCATATACTAAATGCATGCCCATCTTCCAAGAAAGCCAAAGAACAATTCTTCTAAATGTCTGTACTGTTTTAAATTCTTTTCAACAGTGTATGGGAGTTGTAGCTGCTCTACATCCCTATCCATGCTTGCTAGTTTAGATTTCAAAACTTTTCAGTTGGGCTGGGGTACAGTGCGGTAGATCTCAGAAGTAGAGTGCTTACTTAGCACTTGTGAAACCCTGGGTTCAATCCCCAACACCACACACACACACACACACACACAAATAATAATAAGTTATTGCTCTGAGAATGGATTTTAAATGTTCTTATAACAAAATGGTAAATATGTAGAATAATACATATATTAGTTAGAACATCATGTTGTATACAATAAATGTGCATACTTTTTATATTGCAACTTAAAAAATAAAGGAATAGTGTGTGTGTGTGTGTGTGTGTGTGTGTGTGTGTGTGTGTGTGTGTTCTGGGAACTAAACTGAGGGGTGCTCTACCTGTGATCTACATCCCCAGCCTTATTTTATTTATTCTGAAACAGTGTCTTACTAAGGTACCACACACTGGCCTCGAACCTGCAGTCTTCCTCTTTTAGCCTCCCAAATTCTGAGATTTCAGATGTCTGTGACTGTACTAGGTTCTAAAAATACAATAGAATTTTAAACCACTTTAATGTGTGTGTAAGTGGCATCTCATTGTGTTTTCAATTTGCATTTCTTCCAAGACTAATGATGTAGAGCAAATTTATTTGCCATCCACCTGTCTTCTTTGATAGTGTCTGTTTAAATGATTTGATTATTTTTTATTGTGGGTTTTTTTTTTGGTACTGGGGTTCCTGGAAGCCCTTCTACCTCCGGGCTACACTCCCAGACCTATTTTTTTTAATATTTTTTATTTGGAAACAGGGTCTTTTAAGCCAGCGAGGCTGGCTCTGAACCAGTGCGATCCTCCTGTCTCTGCCTCCCAAGAGCTGGGATTACAAGCGTGCACCACCACACCCAGCTGTGGTGTTTGTTTCTTAATAATTAGTTTTCATAAAAATCATACACTTTGGTACAACTCTTTTATCAGCTATGTGATTTAAAAATATAGTTTGCAGCCGGGCGTGGTGGTGCACACTTGTAATCTCTGTGCTTGGGAGGCTGAGACAGGAGGATCGTGCAGGTTCAAAGCCAGACTCAGCTACTTAGTGAGGCTCTCAGCAACTTAGTGAGACCCTGTTTCCAAATAAAGTATAAAATAGGTCTGGGACTATAGCCTGGAGGTAGAAAAGCCCCTGGTTCCATCCCCAGTACCACACACACACAAAAAAAAAATTGAGGGTCCAATTAACTAACATTTTTTTTAATAGATGTGGTTTAGGTGTAATATCTAAAAACTCCTTGAAAAACCTAGTGCAACACACAAGTGATCTTTTTCAGGTTGGTAATCTCTTTAGATTTTAATTTTATTTCTAAAAACATGGTGTGAGGCCAAGCATTATCATGCACACCTGTAATCCTTGTATTTCGGAGGCCAAGATAGGAAGATCACAGGTTCAAGGCTGGCCTTAGCAACTTAGTGAGACCCTGTTTCAAAAAAAAAAAAAAAATAGGGCTGGGAGTATAGCTCAGAGGTAAAATGCCCCTGGGTTCAATCACCAGAACCATGCAACACGCACACACACACACACACACACACACACACACACACGATATAATACAGATCAAAGTCCATTTTTCCCTATATGGATGTACAATTATTCTAGCTCCAGAGCCATTTGTTAGATATTTTATTGGGTTCAGGTACTAGGGATTGAGTCCAGAGTTTTTTTTACCTCTGAGCTATACCCTGGCTATTATTGTTGTTGTTATTATTTGTTATAATTATTGAAATAGAGCCTTGCTAAGTTGCTGAGGCTGGCCTTGAACTGGGATCTTCCTGTTTCAGGTTCCCAAGTATGGAGATTATAGGCATGTACCATTGTGCTGGCTTTTAGCACCATTTGTTTAAAAGGTGATCTCCATTGACTTTAATTTTCATGCAGATCGAATTCTGGGTTCTCTCTTCTGCATGACTGATCTGTGTGTCTCTCTCCTTTTGACAACACACATTGATGATAGCACCTTTGGAGTAAGCCTAATAATTGGGTAATGTGAGGCATCTGTATTTCTTTTTATCTTTTTCTGGAGTTTCAGAACTGTTTTTCTAGTTTATGTTTCCATGTGAAATTTAGGATCTGCATGCCAGTATCTACTAAAAATCTTTCTGGGATTTATATTTGGATTGCACTTTGAACCTATAAATCAAACTGGACTTTAATCATGGGGAATAAAACTTGAATCATTATTTCTTGGTTAGAACAAGAAATAAGCAGGTAAAACTCAAGCCTAGTGGCCCTTCCCTATAGAAGGTTAAGTTCAAACTTGCTACCTTGGCATTCAAAGTTTTCTATTATCAGCAACAAGCTGTTTTGTCAGCTTTATCTATAGAATGTCTCAATCCTGATGCTCATCCTTAGCTAAAGCAAAACAGTTTTTCTCTGACACACCTTGGCATTCTCATGGGTTTGAATTCACTCCTTCACCTCCTCCAAAATCCTGCCGCTATCTTTATTTTTATTAAAATCCATTTTGTTTCTTTTTATATTATATATTTATTTTGTTGGACTAGAGATTGAATCCAGGGACAGTCTCCTTCTGAACTACATCCTCAATCCTTTTTATTTTTTTTTCAAAATTTGAAACTGAGTCTTACAAGTTTGGGGTTTTTTTTTGTTGTTGTTTTTGTTTTTTAATGTGTCTGTGTGTGGTACTGGGAAAAACACACCCAGGGGCTTTCTACCTCTGAGCTACACTTCCAGACCTAGTTTTATATTTTATTTGGGAACAGGGTCTCACTAAGTTGCTGAGAGTCTCACTAAGTAGCTGAGGCTGGCTTCGAACTTGTGCGATCCTCCTGTCTCAGCCTCCCAAGTACTGGGATTATAATAAGTGTGCACCACCACACCTGGCTACAAGTTGTTGAGTGTCTCACTAATTTTCTGAAGCTGGCCGCAAACCTAAAATCTTCTTGTCTCAGCCGCCCAATTACTGGGATTATAGCTACACATCATCACATCCACTGTTTCTATTTATTTAAAAATATTTAGTTGAGTAATGAAAATTGTATATGTTTGGAGTATTCAACATGAAGATGTGAGATATATATATATATATATATGAGATATATATATATATATATTTATATATATATATATATATATATATATATAGTAATGATCACCACAGTAAACTTAATAAAAATATCCATTATCATCCATGCTATACATTAGATCCCCAGAACTTGTTCATATATAAATGAAAAATCTCACTCTTTGAACACGTTTTCCCATTTTTCAAAATTCCACCTCCAGCCCTTGCCAACCATTATTCTACTCTTGATTTCTATGAGTTTGAATCAAATTCATTTCCACATTTTCAAATTTAACGCAAATGAAACTTTCTTTGACTTATGGAACTGACAGTTGTATTCTGTTTTTGCAGTTTCTTCCTTAAATATGTGAGCACCCATTAAACATTGTAGAATACTGTTAGTGTCTTCCTTGTCTGTGAATGTCCTATTGTTGAAGCATCACCCGCTGAACTCCTTGAAGGAAGAGGCTATATTTATTCTCTTTTCTCTCTATAGGATGTGAGTATTCAATGTAAATGACTGATAGTTAAGCATTAGTTCAAATGAACTTTCTATGTTTGAAACACTAATTATAAAATATTAAGTCTTTGGAAAGGTTGGTGGCATATACCTTTAATCCAAGTTCTTGAGTGGCTAAGGCAGGGGGATTTCAGGTTTGAGGCCAGTGTTGGGAATGTATCAAGACCCACAGGAACTTACTGAGACCCTGTTTAAAAAATAGGGCTGGGGAGGTGGTTTGGAGGTAAAATGGCCTTGGGTTCAGTTTCTAGTACCATGAAACAGAAAAACAAACAAACAAATAAATATAAAAATTAAGAATTGTAATATGACTACAAACGTAAATATTTAGCCTGAGAAGTATTTGTATTTGATAGGACCCTTTATTTTAGTTAATTTTATGGTTCTAAATGGTCTTTTATTTTCTTCTATTTGCCCTTCATCCCTACTCTTTTACTATATGGGTGGGTGCACCTCATTCTTGGGGGCCCCCTGTGTTAGATCCTCTTTGTAGGGCAAAATTACAAAGACCCTCTTTGTGGGGCGTTGCTTGCTTCATTCTTCTGACTGAACATTTCCTCTGTACCATGTCCTGAAAGTACTTTTCCCTTCTAAGTGATGTATGGAGGTCAGAAAGAAAGGATTTTGATCTGACGTGTTAATCTTTGATGATTAACAGAGTTTAGGTTAGGACTTTTTAGTAAAACTCACACTATTTGAAGTCAGATAGGTCTATATTCAAATCCAAACTCTACTAGTTATCATATCTGTGACCTTGGGTAAGGTGTAAAGTTTTAATAAGAACACAAGTGGCATTTCTAGACCATGCTAGCCTGGGAAGGTACAGCGGGTGCCATAGTACACATTGGTGCCTTTGACCTGCTTTTCCTATAATATCTTTCTAAGAATACAGTAGTAGCCGTTCTTTATTTGATTTTATTTGGCCGACATAATGTTAAATCATTTACACACATTTACTCACAATTCCTAAATCTACATTTTTGGTATTTTTATATCATTTTCCCCAAGAACAAGCAAAGATTGAGTTTAAGAACATTTTTAGGGACTTCCGGGAAGATGGCGACTGAGAAAAGCGGGGCTTAAGAGCCCTGCTAACAACCAATCTCCATTACCACAAAATCAGTGCCTTTCATAGCCAGAAAACACCATCACCAGTGAAACAAAAAAATCACCAGGCTCCAGAGAGAAAGCAGACTGAGAACAGAGCCACAGAGGAGATAACCGGCCTCACGCCCGAGGACACGGCAGACGCGGCAGCAGCGCCATACTGCTGGCGGCACCGGCGAATTCACGGGACGGCTACAGCAAGCCGAGGTGAGCCACTGCGGAACATCCAGGAGGGATTTCTCCGCGCAGAGAGCATCTAAAGCTCCCAGTGGCCGAGCTCAGCACACGCTGCAGGGATTCAGCATGGAAATCAAAACCAAGAAGAAAAACACCAGCCCCACGGCCGAGGACATAGCAGCGGCGCCATATTGCCACCGGCGGCAGCAGCACCGAATTCAGCGAGGCCAGTACAGCTACATCTGTGTACTTAAGAACATTGAGTCAAATTGCGGGCCACAGAGGAGAAATCCCAGTACTGTACTCTCTGGGACTTGACCCAGTGGGGGAGGGGAGGTGGCAGAGATATTACACCATAGGAGAACGTGCAACCTGGCACCCCCCCACAGTCTAAAGCAGCCTCTATCGACTCTCTGGGTCAGAGACTCTGTGATAAAACCCAGTAAAGAAGTAGTGGGGTCTGAGATACTACTGACTCGAGATCCAGAACACCTTAAGTGAAGTCATAGTGACCCAAGGGAAGAACCCAGAGAAGGCACAAACATCCGAAATCATGGGAAAGAGGAATAATACTGGAGCAATAAATGCCCACAACCCCACAACATCAGAACCCGATAAAACTTAAAATCAGAGATTTCTAGAAGATCAAATCAGGAAAATAACTGTAGAAATAATAGAGGTGCTTCGAAAAGAACTCAGAGAGAGCCAAAAAGAGATAAAGGATGCAATTAATGAAGTAAAGGCCTCAATTCAAAGCACAAACAACCGATTAGAACACATGGAGAACAGAATCTCGCTCTTAGAAGATGAGCAATCCAAAAATGAACACATAGTTTCTAATCTAGAAAAAAATATCCGACAGCAGGAATCTGATATTGAAGAAATATGGGCCCATTTTAAGAGAGCTAACCTAAGAATAATTGGAATAGAGGAGGGAAAAGAAAGTGAAACCAAAGGGATCAACAATCTCTTCAAGGAAGTAATAGCAGAAAATTTTCCAAACATAGAGCAAGAGGTCGATACGCAGGTCCAGGAAACTTATAGAACTCCCTTTAGACAGGATCGGAGAAGAGGATCCCCACGCCACATAATTGTCAAAATGACCAATGTGGAAGCCAAGCAGAGAATCTTAAAGGCAACAAAAGCAAAGGGCCAAGTGACATTCAGAGGCAAACCAATTAGAATCACTCCAGACTTCCCAAACCAAGTTATGAGAGCCAGAAGGGCTTGGAGTAACATATTCCAAACTCTGAAAGAAAACAACTTCCAGCCCAAAATTTCCTACCCAGCAAAACTTTCTATCAAATTAGATGGAGAAATAAGAAGCTTCCATGACAAACAGAAACTGAAGGAATTTATGTCTTCAAAACCAGCACTAGAGAAAATACTCAAAGAGATTAACTACAAAGAAGAAATAGGTAACACACTCCAGAACTAGAGAAATAAGATTTTCCATCCAACAGACAACTAAGATTGGTTATCTGTGGAGATTCATTATTTATATTAGTCTTTTACCTATCTCTAAAGGGTATTGTTTGCCTTTATTGTTGTTAATTTTTAGGATTTCTAGTTGGAATATTAATATACCTTCAGATATAGCAATTGGAAATATTTTATCCCATTCTATTAGTAACTGTTAACTCTGTTTACATTGTCTTTGGATATACAATTTTTTTTTTATTTTTTAGGGAGTTTGTATACTCTTCTGTTGCCTGTGCCATTGAAATCATAACCAAGAAATCACTGCCAATTTCAATGTTGTAAGGTTTAATGACCCAGATTTTCTCCTAAAAGTTTATAGTCCTAAGATTTATATTTAGGTCTATTATCTATTTTGAGTTAATATTTGTATATGGGATTAGGTAAGGGTCCAATTTTATTCTTTTCCATGTAATTATTATTTTTCAACAATATTTAGTTAAAAGATTAATATTTCCACCACCAAATGTTCGTGGAAACCTTGTCAAAAATAACTTGACAATATAGGGAAGAATTTAGCTCTAGGCTTTTATTTAACTCCAATGGTTTATATATCTGCCTTTAGAATAGTACTACACTGTTTCAATTATTGTAGCTTTATACGGTTTGAAATCAGAAAATATATATCTTCTAGCTTTGTTCTTTTTCAAGATCGTTTTGGGTACCTAGAGTCCATATTTCATATTAGGATAGATTTTTTTCTGAAAAATAAATATATAAATATATGATAGTTTCACCTAAAAAATAGAAAAAAATATTCTCTGGTAAGAAAGAAAGCAAAAAGAAATATTGAAATGTTATCTTTAAGTCATCAAAAGCTTGGTATCAGACAAATGAAACTGTTGTTATGTGAGATTATCATTTTTAATTTTAGATAAATTGCCATAATACTAGATGTCAACTACTAAGCCAAGCATGGGAGGGAGGGACAGGGAGAGAATGGGGTGGAGTTTGGGTGGGGGCTGACTGGGATAAGTGTGCATGTATGTCTACAAAAGTATGTATCCTACTATGATGTATGAATACAGTGCACCAATAAAAAAAAAGAACATTTTTAAGCTTATAAAATATGAAAGTGGTGAAGCTGGCATTTGAACCATAGTCTTATTATTTCTGAGACCTTGGATCTTTGCTATTCCACCATATATGTCTTGCTAGGGATAAGCATGTTCTCCTTAGAAATTTCATGGTGTGAAGTCAAGAATGGGGGAAATTCAACATTGGAAAACTTATGGGAAAGATTTCGTAAGTTTCATGGAATCTTTTTGGCATGGTCCTTGGTTCATACTATAAGAAGCAGATCCTTCTGTAAATATATCTGCAATTTATTAAATATGTTTTAGGCATGACAAATATGTTTGTATATTCATTATTATCATTAGACTCTCTCTGCCCTGACTCTTTATAACAAATCAGTCAAGAATCTCTGTGAATGTGATATCATTTGTAACACTGTCAGTAGTGTTATTTCCATGGACACTTTAAATCTGGCCAGCTAGATTAACTGGAAACCCACCCTTCTTCTTAGGTCCTCAGTCTTTCTCTGCGGAACTCTCTGGTTGGGGTGGAGTCGGAGGTTGAGAGAAAAGGCTGGGCTGCTCTCTCTGAGCTCTTACCTGCTTCTAGTTGCCTTTTTAGGTGTCTTGTTGCTTTCGGTGACAATTGCCAGTCTGTGTTCCCCCCAGCTGCAGGTGACCAGGCTCGGGTGCAGGAATCACCTGTGGGGCTGCTTCCCCTGGACAGCAAGGAAATGAGGTTGCTTCCCATGACCAACTTTCACTAGAGACTTTCAGACAAAGTTCAAGTCCCTACGACACGACTTTCTCCTTCTCCTATTCCTTCTTTTCAATTTAGTTCTAATTTCTTCAGTAATGTAAAGAAAAGTCAAATAAAGTTAATTATGTAAAACAGTAGTTCTGTGCTTACATCTGAATCCCCATGATTGAGCACTACAATCTACATGGTCTGACTTCCTTGATATAAGTTCTTTTATTTAAAAATTCTATTTTTAATATTTTTCTTTTCTGTTTTCTATTAATCTTTTTCTATTTCCAGTTTTGCTATTTTTGTGCATATAATGATTATCCTGCTATTCTTAAAGTTTTCCGTTGACTTCTTACCATGGAAAACAAAGCAGTAACTTTCAATATTTTCCATATTTTTTTGAAACTTTTACTATGGATATATCCAAGCCTTGGTTAAGTATTCAACTTTAGCATTGCCATGAACATTTGAAATAATTTTTAGGGTTGTGTAAATAACTGATTACTTTTTCTTTCATGTGCTTTTTGTTTTTCCCTGGATCAATACTTTTCTCACACTTTTATTTAATTTTCTATGTACTATCTGACACAAAGCTTTCCCCAACTGTTTAAGTCTTCTCTCTGTACAAAGACAGTCAATCAACTCTATCTTTCCGGGGTCTCTCTTGCGGTCTCTGACCTGCTCCCACGTGCTCCAGTTCTATTCATTCCACCTGTGGCAGAGTGGCTCCTGTAGCCTGCCCCACCTCTCTCTTGTTTAGTTCCCTTCCTGAATGCAGTGGCTTCTTTCTTCCTTGGTTTCTTCTCTTTGCACAAAAGAAGCTGTGTGTGTGTGTGTGTGTGTGTGTGTGTGTGTGTGTGTGTGTGTGTGTGTGTGTGTGTGTGTGTTACTGAGGATTGAACCCAGGGCGTTCCAGCTCTTTTTGAATTTTGAAACAGGGCTCAGTAGCTTTCTAAATAATGTGCATGAGAGGTAAAATATTAGCAATATGGTGCATTTGTATTTTGAGTGGAGGCATCTCAAGCTGTACACCATTTCCCATCAGCTTCTGGAAGGCATTGCTTTACTGTCTTGTTCCGTGGTTGGGAATTTTCAAGTCAATATGGGCTTTTTTTTTTTTTTTTGTAAGTTCTTATTTTGGTTTGCATTCTCTGGATGCTTCATGTATTTCTATTTGTCTCCAGCATTTCATGATTCTGTGCCTTAAATGTGGGTTTATTTTTATTCACCATGCTGGGTACCAAATAGACTCTTTTAGGCTAGAAACAAGCCATTCAGGATTTTCTTTTTCTTGAATTCTCTTCTTTCCCTTCCCTTTCCTTTCTTCTCTTCCTTTGTTTTCTTTTCTTTCTGAAAGTCATTTTAGACTGATCTTATTATTTTATCTTTCCAATTCTACATTCCACCTCACTGTAGTTCTGTTCTTTTCTTTTCTCTTCTTTTCTTTTTGTGGAAACCCTTCTACCTCCAGGCTACACTCCCAGACCTATTTTTTATATTTTTATTTGGAAACAGGGTCTCTTAAGCCAGAGAGGCTGGCGTCAAACCTGCGCGATCCTCCTGTCTCCGCCTCCCAAGTGCGGGGATTACAAGCGTGCGCCACCACACCGGCTTTTCTTTATCCTTTCTGAGGGTCTCTCAATCTTGTCTTCCAAAACTTTTATTGAAGTTTTACTTCTTATACCACTTTGTTACAAGGGCGTACATCCTGTTTTAGTTTGTGGATGAAATATCTTCCATTGTCTTTCTGAGAATAAGGTTTTATTTTTTAAATGTTTTTCTCCCTGTAAAATCGCTGCTAAGTAATTTGCCTATAGCTATCCACTTAATTAATGTCCAAACCAATATTCTCAATTATATTTATCCTATTAACGACTGTTCTATACTAGCTTATTAACTTACACAGTCTTTTACAACAAAAAGTCATATAAATGGTATTTATAAATTATTATAAAAATCCATCTAAATATTTTAATTTTGCTTATATCCAAGTTTCAAGTTTATTATAGTATCATCCAGCATTTTCTCAGAAATAGTCAACTTAATTAGGAAGCAATGCTATATTCTACAGATAATCTCTAAGCACCTACTATGTGTCAGACTATGTGAGAAGTATTAGGCAATCATTAAAAAAATGAATTTTAGGGTAAGAAAGTCTTGATGTGTCCTTTTTGGGGTTTACCTGTTGTTCCATCTCTACCATCTTTATTTTCTTAAATGCAAAGAGCTTAGCATGATTCTTACTACTTTAGTTTCTTTGACTGTGACATTGGAGGGAAATTAGTTTCTCTCTCTCCCCAGTCTTGAAGCCCGAGATAGGCACTGTACTATCAGTCACAGTTCTAAATTACTACCTAGGTATGGCTTAGAAAATTAAACAGATATCTTAAATGAACAAGTTTCTGGCTAATTCCCAGCTGTAAGGGGACTTGTTCCAAACCATTCTCTGTAGGTACCAGTGAAAAGTCAATAATCAGTTCACCAGGATAGGTAATGGGGGCAAATGGAAAAGAAACAATATAAAATAACACCCATATTTACTACAAGAAGACCAAACTCTTGCAATACTATTTGCATTCTTCAATTTATTTATTGTCTTGATAGCTAATGTATTACATTTCCCTAAAAAACTGGAATAGTAATATACTTCTGCATTCAGTAAGTTCTGGCGAAAGACAGTAGGAAGCAGGCATGGCTGTGTGGCTGCCTTTATTGTTTCACCACCCCAGGGCACAGATCCTCCTCCAAGAGAAATGTGCTCTCTCCCCTACTCCTGGTGAGAAAGCAACATAGAAATGGATAGTCTTTAATACGTTTTGTTCTACCGAACAATGGTGTCACAGTTCTATTTTGCTCAAACATTCACATCTGGGGAAGTTGGCTATGAAACTGTAACTTGTAAACCTGGCTGCATTTCAGAATCTTCTAAGGAGTTTGAAAACTTCAGGTGCCTGGGTGCTGAGACTGGACATTCTGAAAAACATGATATGTACATGATTCAGCTGGACAGGAAGAACCTGAGGAGGCCTGGGCAGAACCTGACTGAAGGGAGCCAGCTGGGTTGCTTTTAGGTCCCTGAAAGTTTGGTGGAGGGTGAACTGTATACAATGCCCAAGCTCAGAGAACAAAAAGTGGGGGTATTGGCCCATGGTGAGAAAGTAGAGAAAGGATGCAAATGCCTTTGCATGTGGGGCGTGGTGGCACACACTTGTAATCCCCGAGCTTGGGAGGTGGAGACAGGAGGATCTCACAGGTTTGAAGTCACCCTTGCTGGCTTAAGAGACCCTGTTTCCAAATGAAAATATAAAAAATAGGTGTCTGGGAGTGTAGCCCAGAGGTAGAAGGGTTTTGGGGAACCCCAGTCCCACCAAAAAAAAAATGCCTTTGCAAGGACTCAAAGTATTTACCTATTTGTTTTTATTAGTGCAGTATAATTATATGAAATAGTGTGATTCATTGTGATATATTCATACATACACATAATATTAATTTGATCAATTTTATTGCTTCATACCTACTCTTTTATTATATCATAGGAAAGAAGGAAGGAAGAAAGAAAGAAAAGAAAGAAGGAAAGGAAGAGGAAGAAAGAAAGAAAGAAAGAAAGAAAGAAAGAAAGAAAGAAAGAAAGAAAGAAAGAAAGAATTTGAGGCCAGGGATGTCTAGTAAAATACAAGTCATATAAGCAATTTAAAATTTTCTTTATTGCTGAGTAAAATTACATTGTGTGTATATTCCATAATTTTGTAATTCATTCATCCATTGATGGGCATCTAGATTGGTTCTATAATTTGGCTATTGTGAATTGTGCTACAATAAACATGGATATGCATATATTACTATAATATTCTAATTTTAGTCCTTTTGGAAAGATATCTAGGAGTGGTATAGCTGCATTATATGGTAGATCCAATCCCAATTTCCTGAGAGATCTCCACACTGACATCTATAGTGGCTGTACTAATTTGCAATCCTACTTACTGTAGTTGTAGAAGAGTTTTTATTTCCCTACATTCTTGCCAGCATTTATTGTTGTTTGATTTCTTGATGATTACCATTCTGATTGGGGTTAGATGGAATTGCAGTGTAGTTTCAATTTGCATCTCCTGGATTGTTAATATTGTTGAACATTTTTTTCATGTACCTTTTGACAATTTGTATCTCTTCTTTTATGATGTGTCTATTTAGTTCAAGTAATTGGGCTTTTTAAATGTTATATCTTCTAAGTTCTTTGTATATTCTAGATATTATTTTTCTATTAGATAGAGGAATAGCTGACAAAGATCTCCTCCCATTTGTGGACTCTATTTAGACTCTTAATGATTTCTTTTGATGAACAGAAACTTTTTAGTTTGATGTCATCCTATTTATTAATGGGTAGACCTGGAGAATATTATGTTAAGTGAGATCAACCAATCACACAAAGTGAAGGGTCATATGTTTTGTCTTATATGCAGAAGCTAGAGAATAATCAGGATTTCAGAGGGACTCTAGATAATAAAGGAGAAACTCCAGTGGAGCCAAAGAGATGGTCTAGGGGAAAAAGGGAGAGGAGAGGGAGGATCAATGAAGGAATCACTTCCATTGACATTATGTATATATGTGAAATTACCAATGTCAGTCTTAGTATCCTGTATGGAAAACCGGGAAATTGAGCAGGTAGCCGGGGGAAAGCTTACAAAATACTGTGTGCATGCATGTATGCCACTACCCCTAGGAACTGCATTATGATGTGAGACTATAATGCATCAACAAACATGTTTAAACTTTTAAACCTTTATTTTATGTAGAACACTTTTAAATATTAAAAGTGTTCTACATAAAATAAAATTTAAATTTAAAATTTAAACATGTTCTCCATAAAATAAAATAAAAATTTTATTAGATATATTGAAAAACTGAGGCACAAGCTGGGTGTGGCATTGCACAACTATAACCCCAGTACTTGGGAGGCTTAAACAGGAGTATTCTAGATTTGAGAGCAGCCTCAGCATCTTAGTGAGGTCTTTCAGCAACTTAGTGAAACCCTGTTTCAAAAATTTTAAAAGTGTATATATATTAGGGCTGGAAGTGTAGCCTGGAGATAGGTGACAGAAAGGGCTTCATTAGCCAGGCGTGGTGACGCACGCTTGTAATCCCAGCATTCAGGAGGCTGAGACTGGAGGACCACGGTTTGTGGACAGCCTTAGCTACTTAGTAAGGCTCTCTGCAACTCAGTGGGACTCTGTTTCAAAATAAGGAAAAAAAAATAAGGTAGGGGATATAGCTCAGAGGTCAAATGTCTCTGGGTTCCATCCCCAGACCCACAAAAAAAAAAAAAAAAAAGGAAAGGCTTTATTATCCTCATTTGTGAAATAGGGATAGTAGTAGTACTAAACTCAATACCACCACATTGCAAGATGCTAGAGGATGCTCATTATTCACACCATGACTGACCACACCCTGTGGACTCAACCCTTCGCAATACTTGGGGGTCCTGCAAGTATTAAATACGAAAATATATTAAGTAAGATTGCTTTGGGTTTAACTTCCAGAACCAAAACAAACAAATTAAAAAAAAAACTGAGGCATGGGTAGAACTAATTTTGATAATATATTTAATTTAGCATAATATATCACAGGTATCACTTTAGGATTTAATATGTCAAAATATTTTTACTTAAAATATTTACTGGTGCACTGTAATTGTACCTGAGAGAGATTGATAATGTTACATCCATAGGCAGCATATATACGCTGTGAGCATACATAGCATTACTGGCTTGTTCCCTTCCTCCCTCCCACTCCCTCTCCAATCTCCTTTCACTACTCTGCTGGTCTCTCCTAGTTTTCATGAGATCCCTTATTGTCTCCAGCTTTTACACTTGAGAGAAAACATGTGATCCTTGATTGTTTGAGTCAGAAAATCATCATCATCATCATTGTTATTATTGTTGTAGTACTAGGCATTGAACCCAGAGGTATTGCACCTCTGAGCTATACCCCCCGCCCTATTTTATTTTGAAACAGCGTCTCATTAAGTTGTGCAGGGCCTAAGTTGCTGAGGCTAGACATGAAGCTGCAATCCTTCTGTCTCTGTCTCCCAAATACTGGGATTAAATTATGCACCACTGTACCTGGATGAGTTAAAAATGTTAGACATTTTACATCCTTTTACACCTCTCTGTTTGGACTTGCCTCATTTGCAGTGCTCCATGGTTGAATGTGATGAGTGGCTTCCACATTGGGCTGTTTTGGTCTAGGTGGATACGTTTTCTAAATGAACTGATAAATTATTGGCAGGACCCCACAAGAGAAAATAGACAGCAAGAGCTAGGAATTAGAGGTTTCTGTGGAAAGATTTTTGTGATCTAGATCTTAAAGACAGTGTTTTTGGAGAAGAGATCTAGGTCTTTGGAAGATGGAATTGCTGAAAACAAACAAACAAACAAACAAACAGACAAACAAAAGAAAACTGGTGGGTGAAATAGGAAACCAGTCATGAAAGCAGTTAGCGGAGAACAATTGGAGAAAATTTACAACCTTAAAAATTTAGAGAAGAAAACAATAAAAAGTTGTTGAGATTTTATTATATTCCAGGAACTTTTCTACACCTCCTGCGTTTGCTTATTTAATACTTTCAGGACCCCCAGAGGAAAGGACCCCCAGAGGGAAGTCCACAGGGTGTGGCCAGTCATGATGTGAATGAGGTGCATCCTCTAGTGTGTTGCAGTGTGGGGGGACTGAGTTTGTACTGCTACTTCCCCCATCTTACAGTGAGATAAAGAAGGCCTTTCCTGTGGCTTTCCTCACTTTGGTCTTTGCTGCTTTTCTCAGTTATAAGGCTACCTCCCTTTCTCATAACTTCTCTCTGATTTAATTTTTCCCCCCAGTTATAAGAAAGAGGAGAGAGTAGAATACCAGTTTCACACTATTCACACTTCCTACAGACTTATATCTGGTATCTTGCTGTCCCCAAGATGGGACTCATTACTAAAAACACTGAGTTGCTGGCACATTTCAATCCCTAACCTCAAACAAGCAAACAAGAAAAAATTCAAACGAAACCAAGTATCTTTCTTTTGAAAGAAGGGTGATTAGATTATCTTCTCAATTTGTTAAGCCTGAAGCATTACAGGGTCTTCTGGATCCGCTCTCCCCCTTTAGCCTTGCAGGTGGTTAATACCAGATGAAACTACAACATAAAGGAAAAGAGAAATGTCTTACTTTGAGATAGGATTGGGGGATGTGTTAATAGAAAGTTATTTTGATGCCAGTACACTCTGTTCTGCTAATTCCTAAGCAGTCTTTAGACGCTATGAAAGATAAAAGTATAGAATCTCTTGACACAAACTTGTACCAGCAGGTGACATGCCCTGCGGGTTTGAAGGGAATGTCACGGCCATCTCCACCAAACGATCTAGCGGATCAAAGGGCTCTCTTCAAATGCACTGTATGTTCCTCAGTTACCCCATGCAGTCAGGGGACTTTAGAACCATCTTCGAAAATACACTGAGAAGGAATTAAAATATGCATTTGTAGGTTAAAGAATGGAGAACTTGAATAAATGCAAAACTTCAGCTTCTAAGAATGGGGAAAAGAGAAACAAGAATTTTCTCTGTGCATTGTTTATAGCTATTAATAAAGATTTTTAAATGATATATAGCTTTTATTTTCGCTGGTCTGATAGTACACTTATGAGTTGCCAAACCACTCTTTGTGGTTTCAGCCACCTCCGGTCAATTGTTCATTGACGTAAAAGTGCTTAGGGAGGGCATGATCCTGAGCTAGCTCCATTAACAACGTAAGACCCTTGGCCAGCCATTGATTCTCGTTGGATTCAGATTCCCAAAATGCAAAGGATGTCAATAATATGTCAGAATTACAAGATTGTAGCAAGGATTAGAAATAACATGTGCTCTATATCACATATGTGGAGTGGTACCTCACTGTAGCTGGAACACAGCAGGAGTCAACGAGAGGCCATTATTTCTTTTTACACAAAACTTTAAAATCTAGTTAGAGAGAGTAGAAACTTTACACAAAAATAAAAACGCAACCCAAACTAAGTAAAAATAAAAAAGAGGTATAATAAGAACTAGGACCTCAGAGGGGAGAGAAAAATGACAATTTGATTTGGTTGAGGCATCACTCACCCCTTCACTGTGATCCTGCTCTCTCTTTGCTCACTAGTGCCTTCCAAGCTCCCAGCACAGAGCTTGGATCATGGTGGATGTTCAGGAATACATTTAAACAAGCTAGGAACAGCAACACACACCTATAATCCCAATATTTGGGAGGCTGAGACAGGAGGATTGCAGGTTCAAGGCCAGCGCTTGGTAACTTAGAGCCTGTTTCAAAATAAAAAATATATAATAGGGCTGTAGGTGTAGCTAAGAAGGGTTCAACCACCAGTATCACACATACAAAAAGAAATACACTTAAACAGCTAGGGGCCAACTGGGTGGTGTGTACATGTATGTCTACACAAAGTAAACCATTATGATGTATGAATACAATACACCAATTGTATGAATTATATGAATTCAAATTCATAGAGGGAGCAACCCTTGATGAATGGATGGAATTTAAAGAGCCAGGGTATGGAGCTGAAGGACATTTCATGCATGAACAGAATCCACCTGTGTGGAAGTGAAACTCAATAAGCCAATTTGACCAGAAGGGGTTTGTGTTAATATTTATGAAGAGAGAAGATAGATGGGCATTTGGGTTACATTTCAGGGAGCCACGAGTGGCAGGCCAAGTGCAGTGGCTAACCAAAAACCTCCTTGAAGCTGCTCTCATCAACAGGCCACTCAAGCTCCGGGGACCACTAGACACACATACTAGAAACCTCCCCCACAGATCCCCCTGTCCTCGTTTATATTGTGAAACAATTGCTGAGGTTTGTAAGCAGAGATGAGGCCTGCTTTGCATGGCCTGAGGCCAGGAAATCTCTGCCCAGCTGGGGAGCCCTAGTCAGAACAGATCGCTTTTAAATGCACAATCAAAGCCAGGTCAAATGTGTTCCAGAGTAGACTGAGAAATATGAAGCCAGAGATGATAAATCGCGGCGAGTAGTTGGCTGTGGAAGAAATTGGCTCTCCGTGTTTCCTCACACATTGTTCTGGGAGTCATTTGCTTGTTGATCGTTGGGTGCATTTTAGAAGCAAAACGGTGGCTCATCTGACAAATAGGGCCAATAACTCCTCCCTGTGTGCCGGTTATTTCTATGCTGTAACGAGATGCCAATTAACGAAAGCATTTGGTACTATCTGGATTGGTCACAATTAGGTGCAATCCAATTTCTGTGATATTAGCTGGAAATAACTCAATTACCCCCTCACCTCCTCTAATTCACTTTTTCAATTTCCTTTTTATTTCTATGCTGTGATTTGAAGTCCTAAGTTTTCCCCCAGACACTACATGGTTCCAAATTCTCTCCAGTTTATATCGTTTCTTTTTGTTGTTGTTGTTGTTATTTTTAAAATCCTAAGTTTATTCATAGGCATAAGTGCCTAGAGTGGCTATTGATGTGAGAGCTGTGGAATGGGATTTTAATGTAGAATATTCTGACTTTGTCTATATAAGAGAAAGTAAATCTAAAGATAAGAAACATACTGTATTCAAAATGTAAAATGCTCTAACTCCAGTGACACATTTCAGAGTACATCCTAGAGAAGGGTGGTTTATCAAGTAAAAATTTGATACTAAGAATAAGTTAATTTGGGGTAGATGAATTAATAAACCTGGCATCTCTCTTTCATAACAGCTGGACGGCTCTGGCAGGTCTACTCTTGGATCATTAGAAGTATTTAAATGCACGACGATGCCAGATCTTGGTTGTGCTTCCCTTTCCCAGGCTAATACATTGGTATTTTGTACAGCTGCTACTATTTTGAGAGTAGGATTGAGAAATTATACAACATTTTAAACGCGGAGAGAAAAAACTGATTATATAATGTCAATACTAAAAGGAAAGAAAGCTTAAAACACACAGAAACAAATATTGAAGATGAGAAAAGAGAGTGCATAGATCTCAAGAAATATTTTGGAAAGTTTAGTGGTTCTGAAAATATGAATATAATATTATTTATAATGTTACTTTATATATGTGGTTGTTTTCAGGAGTAACTTTTATTCTTGCTTAACATATATTTTTAGATTTTTTTTCACTTTTTCTACAGGGGCTTATATTTAAAATCAAATGAATACAACATCAGGTAAGTCATTTGGTCTATGAAAATTGTTATGTTCAGCAGTGTTACATTAGCACTGTTGCTATCATGATGTTGGAAGCTGTGTATCAACCTATGACTAGTCATGTTCTGATGGCCTGAGGAGAATCATTTAAACTCCTTGAACGAGAGTCATCAACGAGAACCATTCAGAGCTGTGCTTCCAATATGGTGGAGGATGGTCTCATGTGGCCACCAAATATATCCACCGAGGCCTGCCTGAACTGAGAAGTGTTGTAGGTGTAAAATGTACATTGGATTTTAAAGATACTGATAAAAACATGGAAAGTATTTTATTAATACTTATTTTTATATCGCTTATATGTTGAAATGATAATATTTTGGATATAATGGGTTAAGTAAATATATTTAAAATTACTTTTATCAGTTTCTTTTATACTCTATTACAACTACAAGATGATTCTAATGTACCTGTGTGATTTACATTTTATTTCTATTAGACAACACTAATGTAAAGGATGCAGGTTTTTAACTAAAGATCTTTAATTTTTTTCATTTGATTTTCTATACATCGAGAAAAGCATATATGCAACATGTCAGGACAGCTGTCCTACAAGATAGGATGAAGATAGAGCAAATCATCCCGGGGCAAGTGTGTTGGAAATTCTAGAGTTAAGTTTTGTTGAACAGCAATAGCGCAACTTGGCATCAGCGTGTAAAATCATTTGACGAGGATTAAAAAAACAACCTAGGAAAATGAGGGGAAAAAGGCATGAAAATATAAATAGTCTTGGAGGACATTATGTTAAGTAAAACAAAGCAGGGACAGAAAAATAAATGTTACGTTATCTCACTTATATGTGGATTCTCGAAAAATTGAACTCAGAGACAGAGAGTAGGGGGACAGAGGCAAGGAGGGAGGAAGGAAGAGAGGCTGGCTAAAGGGTACAGCTTATCAGATGAGAGGAATAAGTTTGGAGATTTGTACAGCATGGTGACTTATAATTAGTTATAATGTATTGTGTCCCTGAAAATTGCTTGAAGGGTAGAAAGGGTAGATCTTGAATGTTTTCATCACAAAAAATGACACAGATGTGAGATGATGAATACATTAATTAGGATGATTTAATTATTACATGATGTATAAGTATGTAAAAACAGCATTCTGTGCTCTATATACATCCATCAGTTAGACCTTAATAAAAACAAAATTTTAAAATTAAAACAATTAAAAATGAATATTGGCATATATAATATAGCAGATACACTCTTATCTAACTTAACTAATTTGCTTGAATAATTGAAAAATTTCCACTTTTTTCACAAGACATTACATTGGTTGAGGCCCACAAATACACTATTTTGTATAAGGCTAATCGGGTGCCCAACCAACTATGCACCCACCAAAGGAGACATATACTTATTAGGATTATTTGTGTTAATTCCCAAACCTGTTAATGCCAGCTGTACTTGATGTGATTGTACCACCTAACAAAATACCAAGTGATTAATGAAATATGTGTAAAAGGTAGTTATTATTCCTATGAAAAACTAATTTAATGCTTTTGGAATCACTGAAGCCAAGATATTGTCAAATTATATCATATAGCCAGGCATAGTGTCACACATCTGTAATCCTAGTACTTAAGAGGCCAAGACAGAAGGATTTCAGGTTGAAAGCCAGCCTCAGTAACTTAGTGAGATCCTGTTTCAGAATTAAAAAAATAAAATAGAGCTGGAGTGTAACTCGGAGGTAGAATATTCTTGGTTTCAATCCCTAGTGCCAGCCGCCCCAAAATTACATCATGTTTTTGGGTCCTGCAAAAATTTATTAGTACAAAAATTTATTTATACTCTGTTTACTTCCCAGTGATATTTAGATCTGTATAAAAAAACTGTAGAAACAGATGATCCAATATGAAATTATTTATGCAAGGAAGACAATAAATTATAGTCACTTTGTCCCTACTTCAAAAGATAGTTTGCAAATGTTTAATGAATATATGTATCCCTTGCTATAACTACTTAAAAAATGTAGCTAAGTATTGTGTGTAACAAATGTCAAAAGAGCATATGAAATTGGATAACATTATTCTAATGAGATTAGTCAGTCACAAAACGTAAAAAAATCAGATGCTTTCCCTAATATGTGATAGCTAGGGACAAAAAGGGTCATAGGAGGAACTCTGGACAAAGAAGGAGAAACCATAGATGAATAAATAAGGTGATGTAACTGAGGGGGATGGCAGGAGGGAAGAGGGAAGTTCCTTAATGTACATTCACAAACGTCAAAGTCAATCACTAAGCCAAACATGAGAAGGAAGGAGGGGGGAGAGAATGGGGTGGAAATGAGAAAGGTCTAAGTGATGTGTGTATGTATGCCTCTACCAGCTTGTACTCCATTAAAATGTGCGACTACCATGCACCAATAAAAAATAAAACGAACATATGTGTCACATTTTATAATTCCCTGGTGCTACCTCTTTTAAAATGCAACTAAGGCTGGGCGAGTGGCACACCCTTGTAATCCCCTCCCTTGGGAGGCAGAGACAGGAGGATTGCACAGGACACGTTCGAAGCCAGCTGCGGTGGCTAAGGAGACCCTGTTTCCAAAAATAAAACAGTATAAAATAGATCTGGGAGTGTAGCCCAGAGGTAGAAGGGCTTCCAGGAACCCCAGTACCACCAAAATATAAATAAATAAATAAAATGCAACTAAGTATTATTTCTAACCATGTTGAATAAGATATCTTCTAAATTAACACTGAATGCACCCATTCCCCTCAACTTTCTGTTAATTAATTAATTAATTTATTTATTTATTTTTGTTAGGAGAAATTTTTTATTTTTATTTTTATTTTTTTAATTTTTTATT
This sequence comes from Muscardinus avellanarius, assembly GCF_963383645.1. NCBI lineage: Eukaryota > Metazoa > Chordata > Mammalia > Rodentia > Gliridae > Muscardinus > Muscardinus avellanarius. The sequence goes on along the minus strand of NC_137787.1, from coordinate 96,314,051 downwards.
GAATGCAAATGGTATACATTTAAACTATACTTGATGCTCTCGCTCTCCTGTTTTCCCTTCCTCCTTCCCACCAATGATTGTCCAGGGTAACCATGCCATATTCATAATTTTACACATATTCGATGTAGACCCTCATTAATCAAGTTCAGTCTTCCTCCTCCCCTATCTTTCCATTCAAGCTTTGCTGGTATTTCCCCTCCATTACCTGGAGTACCACTGGTATCCTCTACACTCCCTAGTTTGGGCATATTAGAGGGAACATATGTACCTTCTCCTTCTGTGCTTGGCTGATCTCACTTAACATAATGCTCTCCAGGACTTTCCATCTTCTTGCAAATGATATTATTTTGTTCTTCTTTATGGCTGAGTAGAATTCCATTGTGTGTATTTCCCAGAGTTTTGCATTCCATTCATCTGTTGATGGAGACCTGGGTTGGTTCCATATTTTGACTATTACAAATTGTGCTGCTATGAACATAGGTATGCATATGTTGCTGTAGTTCTCTGAATTCAACCCCTTTGGAAAGATACCCAGGAGTGGTATAGATGGATCATATGGTGGATCTATTCCTAACTTTCTTAGGAATCTCCATACAGATCTCCATAGTGGCTGAACTAGTTTGCACTCCCACCAACAGTGTAAAAGAATTCCTCTTTCCCCACATCCTCACCAGCACTTGTTGTTATTTGATTTCTTTATGCTTGCCACTCCGACTGGGGTTAGATGGAATCTCAGGGTAGTTTTGATTTGCATCTCCCTGATGGCCAGTGATGTAGAACATCTTTTCATGTATCCATTGGCCCTTTGTGTCTCTTCTTTTGTGAAGTGTCTATTTAGTTCATTTGCCCATTTCTTGATTGGGTTGTTTGTTTTGCTAGTGTAGAGTCTTTTGAGCTCTTTATATATTCTGGATATTAGCTCCCTATCAGAGTGGTGGCTTGGTAAAGATCTTTTCCCATTCTGTAGGCTTTCTCTTTAGGTTATTGATAGTATCCTTTGATGAGAAGAAACTTTTTAGTTTGGTGTTATCCCACTTGTTTATTCTTGCTTTAATTTCCTGAGATTTGGAGGTTTTGTTGAGAAAGTTACTGCCTGTGCCAATATGTTGTAGTGTTGAACCTATGCTCTCCTCTACTAACTTCACAGTCTCGGGTCTAATTTCTAAGTCTTTGATCTATCTTGAGTTGATTCCTGTGCTTGGTGAGATATAGGAGTTTAGATTCATCTTTTTACAAATGGTTAGCCAGTTCTCCCAGCACCATTTGTTGAAAAGACTGTCTTTTCTCCAGCATATGAGTTTGGCCCCTTTGTCAAAGATTAATTGACTATAAAGATGTGTGGGTTTGTTTCTGTATCTTCTATTCTAATCCACTGGTCAGTATATCTGTTGTTGTGCCAGTACCATGCTGCTTTTACTACTATTGCTCTATCGTATAATTTGAAGTCTGGGATTGTGATGCCTCCTGCATGTTTCTTATTGTTGAGAATTGCTTTGGCTATTCTGGGTCTTTTCTTTCTCCATATAAAGTTCATAATTGATTTTTCTAAGTCTCTGGAGAATGTCGCTGGTATATTAATGGGAATTCCATTGAATCTATAGATCAGTTTTGGCAGAATGGCCATTTTGATGATATTTATTCTGCCTATCCATGAGCACGGGAGATCTTTCCTTCTTCCAAGGCCTTCTTCAATTTCTTTCTTTAATGTTTTATAGTTTTTGTTGTAGAGGTCTTTTACATCTTGGGTTAGGTTTATTCCTAGGTATTTTATTGGTTTTGAAGTTATAGTGAATGTAATTGTTTTCTTTGTTTCTTTCATTGTGGATTCATTGTTGGTGTAAAGAAAAGCCACTAATTTCTTTAGGTTGATTTTGTATCCTGCGACTTTGCTGAATTTGTCAATCAGCTCCAGAAGTCTTTTGGTTGAGTTCTTTGGGTCTTCCAGATAAAGGATCATGTCATCTGCGAATAAGGATAATTTTAATTCCACTTTTCCTATGTGAATTCCTTTGATTTTCTTCTCTTGTCTTATTGCTGCGGCAAGAGTCTCAAGGACCATATTGAAAAGGAGTGGTGATAGTGGGCATCCTTGTCTTGTTCCTGACTTTAGAGGACATTCTTGCAGTTTTTACCCATTCAATGTAATGTTGGCTTTGGGTTTACAGTATATTGCCTTAATGATGTTGAAGTACTTTCCTTCTATCCCAATTTTCTGCAGTGTTTTTGACATAAATGGGTGTTGGATTTTGTCGAATGCTTTTTCAGCATCTATTGCTATGATGATGTGGTTTTTGTTCTTGGTTCTATTTATGTGCTGAATAACATGTATTGATTTATGTATGTTTAACCAGCTTTGTTTTTCTGGGATGAAACCTACTTGGCCATGATTTATTATTCTCTTGATATAGTTTTGAATGTGTTTTTATATATTACAACTATTCAATCCAAGTCTCTTTACTCTAAACTTGTGATGTTTTCCATGATACAGAAATGTTATAAATGAAATTAGTAATTCTTGGGACTGGCCTGTGTCCCACCCACCATCCAGATTTAGGCTGACTGCACAGGATTTTTGTTACTTTCCTTTTCAGCTTCTCTGTACACCAGGGAGGTTAAATTAATCACTATTGACATATGTAGTCTTTAGTTTCTTTTTTTGTGATTTTATTTTATTTTATTTTTATTTTTATTTTTGGTGGTACTGGAGTTCCTGGAAACCCTACCTCTGGGCTACACTCCCAGGCCTATTTTTATATTTTTATTTGGAAGCAGGGTCTCTTAAGTCAGCGAGGCTAGCTTTGAACCTGAGATCCTCCTGTCTCCACCTCCCAAGCTAGGGGATTACAAGCATATGCCACCACGCCAGGCATACTTTGTGATTTTAAAAAACATATCTAAAGTTGGGTGTGGTGGTGTAGGCTTGTAATCCCAGCATTTGGGAGGCTGAGACCAGAGAATCGCGGTTTGCGGACAGCCTCAGCTACTTATTGAGGCCCTCCGCAACTTAGAGAAACCCTGTTTCAAAATAAAGAATAAAAAACAGGGCAGGGGGTGTAGCTCAGAGGTCAAATGCCCCTGGGTTCCATCTCTAGACCTTATTTAGCCGGGCATGGTGGGGCAGGCTTGTAATCCCCGTGCTTGGGAGGCAGAGACAGGAGGATTGTGCAGGTTCGAAGCCAGCCTCGCTGGTGGCTTAAGAGCCCCTGTTTCCAAATAAAAAATATAAAACAGGTGTCCGGGAGTATAGCCCGGAGGTAGAAGGGTTTCTAGAAACCCCAGTACCACAAAAACAAAACCACAAACAAAAACCAAAAACAACAACAACAACAACCAAACCCCAAAAAACATATCTATCTTGCCTGGTAGGACTGTTATGGAAGAGAATGAGTTAATTTGTCTGAGATGCCCAGCACAGTAACAGGTACATAGCTGTGCCCAACAGTTAGCTCCTCCCTCTCCCTCTTCCATGGAGGTTTCCCATTGGAGTACATTCTAATCCTCTTATTCCTTAAAAATTTATCTGTGTTTATTTCATGGATTTTATATTGTGGATTAATTTTGTTAATTTGCTACCTGTATCTTAACATGGCAGAGATTGCTAGTTTCTTACCCCACCTTTTATTCTCCCTTCTTCTTTTATAGAAACAGAACCCCACAGTGGTCAGGAAGTAGTGCTTCTGGCTAGGAGAGATAGCTCAAAGTTCCTCTTTGGTCATTTGTCTAAGATCTAGGATACAGAAGCAGAAGCACTTTGTGATGCATTTGGGGGTCTCCATCAAGGCTCAGAGACAAGTGGCTCTTTGTTGGTCATTTTTGCTATCTGGAATGTAGGTAACAGCTGAAATATACCATTCTTTTTTGGGCCAGGACACAGACTTGAGGTTTATTTTGGTGAAAACACAATTGTTTTGATTGTGTGCATATGCAAACTAACTTTGTTTTAATTGAAAGATTTATAAGACTTTAAGAAAAATTATTGGCCCAACTCACTTTTCTATATTTAAGAGAATAAATTTTGTAATTGTCTATGGTAAAATACTAGTTTTTGCCTTTATTTATTACAGGTGGGCCCTTATGTAAAATAAACTAGCAAATAAGTCATGTAAAATAGAAGTATTAGGTGCCAGGTGTGGTTGTGCATGCTTGTAACCCCCAATCTTGGGAGGTGGAGACAGGAGGATCGCAGGTCTGAAGCCAGCCTCACTGGGATAAGAGACCCTGTTTCCAAATACAAATATAAAAATAGGTCTTGGAGTGTAACCCAGAGATAGAAGGGTTTCCAGGAACCCCAGTACCACTAATATATATTAGTATTAGTATAATTAGAAAAAAGAGAAAAACTAAAACTATACACATCATTATTAGAAGTGCATGTATAAGATGGTTAATATAGAAAATTACTATATACTATCATTTTGTGATTTTTAATATACTTAAAAGATCACAAGTAAGACAATGATTCCATATGTTAAGCTTCTATTAACTCTAAATAAGCACTGTATATATAAGTATCTCAAGCTTTTAATATGATTAGTAATCTTATTTTTTACTTTCCTTAATCTAGGTTGGAGTGACCACATTGTTGCTTTCAGGGGACAATGTGCAAAAGAGTATTGATGGGAACAAAGAAGGGATTTTAAAGTATTTAATCTCTTTCCACCACCCCCCCCCCTTTCTACTTTACTAATAGGGAAGAGAATCTTTGCCGATGCCTGCTCCTTGCTGTAGCTAAGAACCTGGGCTCTGGAATCAGTGTTTCTGAGTTCTCATCTTTCAACATTTACCAAATATCATACACTGGACAAATTATTTGAATGATGTCTTTTTTTCTTTGTGAGTAATATGGGTTTGATAACTGAGGTTGCAAGCATTAATACATAGAATGATTTTTATAAGCACTCTCAAATTGTTAGTGTACCCATCAGCATTCTTACAGCCATAGTCTGAATATCTGACGACATTATTGAGAGGAAAGATTTATTTTCTTATGGTTTCAAGCTCAGTTCAGGTGACACTGGGGACCAGGGATGGATCTCAAAGCATGGCGGAGGTGGAGGGAGAGCACATGGACTGTACTCACATCAGAGAGGCCAGAAGCAAGGCAGAGCGAGCAGGGGGAGGTGGAGCCATATATAATCGCCAAGGCGGCGCCTCCAGGGACCACCTCCCTTAGCCACACAGGGCACCAGGCAGGTAAATTCATTAGGATGGATTTATCCACTTCTGGGATTACAACCCTCATGACTCAATTACACCAGCCCCAAACATTAATAAGTGAGCTCTTTGGGGAACACTTTATATCTAACTATAAAAGTTAGCAAAGGTGCAGCAGCATTTACCAAGTGTCAGAGCAAATGGTGGGCAGGAGCAAGGAGCTGTCTAGTAAACAAGCCCCCCAGTGTGAGGTCTCCACTGCATACAAATGGAGCTCGCTTCTTTCACCATACTGGGCCCACATCGACCTGTGGAAGGACCCTGCTGAAGTTTAGTGTCCCCCAGAAAAGGGCAGTGCTGGAGCCAGGAGTGTCCGCAGATCTCAGGCCACCTTCAAAAACCATTCCAGCTTCCATCACAACACATGTCAAAAAGCCTCTGGATTCACCGTCTTCCATCTCAGACTTCTTAAAATATTATTTACTCTTGGCTGAGCCTTTATCAGGACTTTTTAGTCTTCTGTTTAGAGCATCACTGCATTCTCAGACAGTTGGTACTGAGAGACTAATTTTGGGGCCCTGATCTCTCATTTTCTTCTCATTTTAAATGGTTTTTCAACTTAAATATATAATATACATTTATAGTTCAAATTCAAATTTTTATTTTAGCAATGAGGAGGCGAGGAAGCTGAGATTTGGAGATGTTATGTGACCTACCTGAGTTTATACTGACAGTTACTGGAAAGTCTGGGGCAAAATCTATTTTATTTATTTTGTTTTTTCTTTTTTTTTTGCTTTTTGTTGGTGGTACTAGGGATTTAATTTAGGATAGTTCTACATCTGAGCTATACCCTCCAGCCATATTTATTATTATTATTAATTATTATTATATTTTGAAAAAGGGTCTCACTAAGTTGTTGAGACTGGCCAGGAACCTAGAAACCTACTATTCTCCTGCCTCAGCATCCCAAATACTGAGATTACAGGCACATGCCATCATATTCAGGTGCATTTCTTCATAACAGAAGCTAAATATGATGGCCAGGGGAAACAGACTAAAGGTATCTTCATCTTGTAAGATAGTTCTTATCATTAGAACTAGTGGACACAATCCAAGCTCTGAGAACTTGAGTAAATTTTCCCAAGACGATTGGTTACTGGTGTGCAGTGGGATCCAAACCCTCATTGGCAGCTGCAGAACTAATTTTCCTGTCATCAGACTTTTCTGTCTCAGTCTGATACCAGGTGTGGGCTCTCGTCTTCTTCCCTACCCCACCACAGTCCTATCAAGGAAGCAGAGAAGTGTTATTATTGCTATTTATTATTATTATTATTATTATTTATTTTTATTGAAAGTAAATGTTATACATTTAATCTGTATTTGGTGCCCTCTCCCCCTCCTCGTTTCTCTTCCCCCATCCCGATACTTAATACCCAGGCTAACCTTGCTATATTCATACTTTTACACCCATTTCCATTTCCATAGCCTCCCATCAATCAAGTTCAGCCTCCTTCCTCTCTTAGTTTTCCATTCAAACTTAGCTGAGATTTCCCTTCCATTATCTGGAGTCCCTCTGGTATCCCCAATGCTCACTCATTTGGGCATATTAGAGGAAACATTTGTCCCTTCTCTTTCTGTGTTTGGCTGATCTCACTTAACATAATGCTTTCCAGCACTTTCCATCTTCTTACGAATGACGTGATTTTGTTCTTCTTTATAGCTGAATAGAATTCTATTTTGTGTATTTCCCATAACTTTGCAAACCATTCATCTGTTGATGGGGGCCTAGGTTGAGAATGGGAGAATATCTTTACCAGTCACCACTCCGATCGGGGGCTAATATCCAGAATATTATTGCTATTTTACAAGTGAGGAAATTGAGCTCAAGAAGAGTCAGAGCAGGGCGTGGGTGTTATTCCCAGATCTCCTGGCAATGGGGCTCCAGGGCTCTGGCTATTCCAGAGAAGAGGGATGAGGTTCAGCTTCCAAGTGTGGTGGAGATGAAGCTCTGTATCTCGTGCTTGCTGATCAGAAAACTTTCTGATGGTAGGGGGTCCTATGTTCTACCCACAGTTAACTTTAATATCACTCCTGATAAAAAAAATAACAGTCTGTGGGAAACACTTAGACTATTAGTTTCTTTTCCCTAACTGGCCAATGAGGAGCATTCAGTTCATAAATGTTTCTTTTACTGCTTTCCAAATGATGCCAGTGTACCAGCTAGTGTATAAGAAGTATGTGTTTTCCTCTTATTTGCTATTTGCAATATTAGAATGCTCACTCTGAACACCCAGTGGCTGCTGCACAGGAACATTTGGAGATGTTATATTTGTCATTTAGGGTGAACTTGGCTCGCAGACTCGACTCAGATTCAGTGTCAGGGACTGGCTACTGTTAGGAGCACTAAGTGTTCAGCAGAGCCAGAGGGGCATCCCTCCATCCCTGCCAGAACAGTGGCTCTATGCTGCCATCTACTGGAATTCTGAAGATGATGCTTCACCTGTACATTTATCAGAAAATGTAAAATGGAATTTAACAGTCTTAGAAAAGCAGAAAAATCTTCAAACATAATAGATGTCTCTGCATTAGAGGAAGAAGGCAGAGAAGATTATTTCAAAACCACAATGACTATAAATAAAAGTAATGAAGTTGTGCTATGCTTTCATTTTCTTTTCAAAATTTACCACACTTGCTGTTAGAAATTCTGGAATGAAATCAAATACCTGCTAGAGCATCAAATCACACAGAAGTCGGGCATAATTTCCTAGAGATGTGCAATTTTTTTTTCGTGACTAAAACCAATTTAGGACTGAGAAAAGTAATAGGGAAAAGGTCTCCCAAGATTCAACAGATAAAAATCACAGTAAAAGGGAATTCCTGTGATAAAACGGAGTTTGTAATCCCTTGGAATGGCTTTGGAAGAATTGTGCCTGCTAAAAATAATGATTTCACTTGACTTCCTTCTTCTGAATCTATAGGTACTCAGAACAAGGGACTTTAATATTTTTGAAGTCCAAGACATGAACAATGTCAAATATTTGGGAGGTTCCTGTGTTTTGAAGTTCAAATCTCAAATTATTAAAAACCAAGATACTCAGAATTTTAGTTTTTACTGTCTTTATTTAAAACAGAATAAAATTAGAAACATTTAAAAATTCAAAGTTATGTGCCATAAAAATAATTTTAAGTGTATTTCTTCTGCTTAATTTCAGACTGTCACCCGCCTAAGTAAACCTTCTCCATGGCCAGCACAGGATGGGCCCTTGTTGTACTTGGCTTGTTGCTTTCTGCTTTTATAACATTGAGCTAGCTGTTTGTGATTAAACATTCACTTATACACCATTTTATGAAACCCGCCCCTCCCCACCCCTCAGGCATGTTTGTTTTTCATGCCTGGCAGGGAACTGCTACTTGATAATTATTTGTTTGATGAATGAATGGCCCTTGGCACATGTACTGGGGTCAGTATTACTAATCCCTCATATCATCATTGTCCCCAACTACTGGTAATTGGTGTCTGTGCCAAATCCCAGTCCTCTAATTTGTTCAGTATGTCATAAAATAATTGATAAGATAGGAAGTAGCCTCTTTTGAGATCAAAGAATTCCGATAATAAGAGCTTTCAGAGAATCCAAAGTTTAATGAAACAAAATATCCCATTCTCTAGGTATGTTGGTTTTCAAGGTTATTAAATGGATACTATCTCTTAGGATATATTATATATACAAACATACATACATGAATATATACATAAATATGTACGTATTTATTCAGCCTCACTTGACAAATCAGTGTTAGGTTGTCATCAGCTTCTAGCAAGAACTTTTTGTGTATGTACTTGTTCATGATGCCAAGTGAACCCTGAGCCATCCATCTGTCCTAAAGAATCTTTACTATTGCAGGAAGAGATGCCATTTGACATAGCCAAGGCCCTCTGAAAAAATCCACAGTGCACTGAAGAGACATAGTTCCATATGTTAAAACCAGTGCAATTCGCCATCTTCATTAGAGTCATTGTCATAAGCTACCAAGGCTTCTTTCCTCTACTGGAAGGCTTATGTCTTGTTAGAGCAACAAGCCACCCTGCTGGGAACATGAACCGGCCAATGTTAAAGGTTAATGACCAGGCCAAGTCTGTGGCCACCTCCATTGGAGAGCTGCAGACACATCAGCTGTTGCAGAACATTGTTTACTTCTACTTCTTAATAGCATGGTATGAGAGCTTGAAACCATTTCTATGATAGGACCAGTAACCCTCCCACTTTATTCAAAAGCCCATTTTAAATCCTTACCTCTCACCATGTACAGGAACTAACTCTAAATGGATCAAAGACTTGGAAATCAGACTGAAGACTCTGAAGCTATTAGAGGCGGGCACAGGCTCAACACTCCAACATCTAGGCACAGGTAGTAACTTCCTCAACAAGACCTCCAAAGTGCAGAAAATTAAAACAAGAATTAACAAGTAGGATAGCATCAAACTAAAACCATTCTGTTCATCAAAGGAAACCATCAAGAACCTAAAGAGGAAGCCTATAGAATGGGAGAAGATCTTTACCAGCCACCACTCTGATAGGGGGCTAATATCCAGAATACACAAAGAGCTCAAAAGACTCGACACTAGCAAAACAAATAGCCCAATCAAGAAATGGGTAACTGAACTGAATAGACACTTCACAAAAGAAGAGATACAGATGGCCAATAGATCCATGAAAAGATGTTCTACATCATTAGCCATCAGGGAGATGCAAATCAAAACTACATTGAGATTCCATCTAGCCCCAATCAGAGTGGCAAACATAAAGAAATCAAATAACAACAAATGCTGGCGAGGATGTGGGGAAAGAGGAACTCTTTTACATTGTTGGTGGGAGTGCAAACTAATTCAGCCACTATGGAGAGAGGTGTGGAGATTCCTTAGAAAACTGGGAATGGGTCCACCATATATGATCCAGCTCTACCACTCCTCGGTATTTTTCCAAAAGGGTTGAAATCAAAGAACTGTGGGGAGCCATTAAGGTCTTCCTCTTATCTTTACTAAAAAAGTACTTCTGACTGTCCTTCGCCCAGAGTCAAAAGGTTTGGGGTCATGGAGGTTTCAAAGTAATTAAGACTCTCTCAGAACTAATGATGCTATTGTTCTGCCTGAGCTAAGATTAGGTTTGTGTTGTTTGTGTTGTACCAGGGTATTGTTTGAGCCCCCACCCCCGTGATGTATGTACTTTGGACTTGTTTTTCCTGCATTCCTGTACAACCCAAAGCTAGAAACTGTATAAATAAGCACAGGAGAATAAACTTGTTGTCTGCCCAGTAGAGACTGGCGACCCTTCCATGCTTGAATTCTTTAATCCTTACTCCTCTCTTCAGAACTTTTGCCGGCTGGCTCTGGCAAAGAACTACAGTAACATATGCATACCTATGTTCATAGCAGCACAATTCGTAATAGCCAACATATGGAACCAACCCAAGTCTCCAACAGATGAATGGATTGCAAAATTATGGGAAATACACACAATGGAATTCTATTCAGCTATAGAAGACAAAATCCTGGCATCCACAAGAATATGGAAAGCTCTGGAGAACATTATGTTAAGTGAGATCAGCCAGGCACAGAAAGAGAAGGGACATATGTTTTCTCTAATATGCCCAAACTAAGGCAGGATACCAGAGGAACTCCAGATAATGGAGGAGAAATCTCAGCTAATGGAGGAGGTACATTTGAATATGTGTAAAAGTATGAATATAGCATATGCTCAAGCTAGGTAGTATTAGGGATACCAGAGGGACTCCAGATAATGGAGAGAAAACCGCAGCAAAGCCTGAAAGAAGGGGTAGGGGAGTCAGAAGGCTGAGGTTAACTAATAGAAAAGCTACATTCTAATATGTATATACATGTGACTATAACATTGTTAAGCTGGACACTCAGTATTGGGAGGGAGGGAAAAATGGGAAGTAGAGGAAGAGGGAAGGGCACCAGGTACTGTGTGAATATATACCATTGTCAACATGATTCATATTATGATGTAAGACTATAATGCACTAATGAAATAAACAAAAAAGCCTGAGCTACTAGCTACTAAAAAATAAATAAAATAAAAATTTTAAAAGCCCATTCTAATATCTGTCTGAGTTTCCGTTTTTGGATCTGGGGATGGAACCCAGGGGCATTCGACCTTCGAGCTATACTCCCTACCCTATTTTTTATTCTTTATTTTAAAACAGGGTCTCACTATGTTGCAGAGGGCCTCACTAAGTAGTAGCTGAGGCTGTCCACAAACCACAATCCTCCGGTCTCAGCCTCCCGACTGCTGGGATTACAAGCATGCGCCTCCACGCCCGGCTTAGGTTTCCTTTTGATTTGAAGGTATTTATTGAAGGGAGATGATTTAATTGTCATCTCGAGAAATTTAAAGTAGAGTTATTCCCTGAAAAGGCTTTACCACCATTTGACCACTCTTTGACCCTTGAAAGAACACACTTGATCCTATTGATGGGGTGCTAGTCTCTGAGTTCCCGGAGTTTAAAGTCCAAAGTCAAGAGGAAATTAGGCTATGACTGTATGACTTTGTGCTGAAAACATTGTCTCGGAGAAGAAGAGTCTGTAGAATTGAGGTAGGCAAAAATCATGTTTCATATTTGTATATTTTTTATATATTTATTCACTTTGGTTTTGTTTTGTTCTGCTTTTTTTTTTGTTGTTGTTGTTCATACTGGAGTTCCTGGAAACCCTTCTACCTCCGGGCTACACTCCCAGACCTATTTTATATTTTTATTTGGAAACAAGGTCTCTTAAGCCAGCGCGGCTGGCTTTGAACCTGCATGATCCTCCTGTCTCTGCCTCCCAAGCGTGGGGATTACAAGCGTGTGCCACCACGCTCGGCTTGCGCTGGCTTAAGAAACCCTGTTTCCAAATAAAAATATAAAATAGGTCTGGGAGTATAGCCCAGAGGTAGAAGGGTTTCCAGGAACCGCAGTACAACCAAAAAAAAAAAAAAAAAAAAGGTTATAAGGTTGTTCTTTACCAAGTCCCAGATCATTAGCTAGCTGCTTCTCCAATGCAGTTTAGAGGTTTAGTCTCTTATTGCTGTCTTCTCTTTCAATATCTTAGCAAAAGCTAGCACTGCCTTCTCAGGAGCCCTATTCTTTTTGTACCCCCATGCTGTTTCTAGTTTCTAGTCATGTGCTCTTTGGCTAGTAGATAACCAAAGGCGAACTACCAAGTAGAACCATAACACTCACCCCAGTACTGAACAACTGAAGTGTTATCAACATTATATGAAGTCTTTGATCTTGGAAATCTTGATATCTTGGTACTGGTAAATCCTGCTGTCACCAGGGGTTGATCTGCCCAAGATAAAAGTTTCCTGACAAAGAATACAGAGAGACTGACCTAGAACAAGAGAAATTAGATGAGAATCACTTAGGTCTAGAAGGAACAACTGGCTTTTTATGATAAAATTATAACACATGCTAGATAATGAAAGACCTAAGTTGGGCTGTAGTCAGAAATAGTGTAAGAGATCACTGGCAGGAAGCATCTTAATCACAATGCAAACCCAGTTCAGGTGAGTCAGGGTATTTATAACAATGTTCAAGGAAGAGGACACTCTGAATCTCAATCCCAGATTAAGTTAGACAGAGCTAGCCTTAGAACATTGTGGAATAGATAGAAGATTTTCCCTGAATTTCTTTTCAAGTAATGCTAGCTGATCTTATGCCATCTGAAACACAAAACACACTTTTAGCATTTCTTATAGTTAGTTGTGCTATGTGAACAAGTGTTGGTCAATGGAACAGGAGAAATGTGGAAAATGTCTGGGCCAACTATTAAAAAGTAAGGTGCCCACCCACCTGATACTTGCCTTTCTCCCCTCTCACCACCAACAGAAAAGGCAGTGTGGTCATGGGAATGAGAGAAAGACACAGGTGGGGGAGCATATCAAGGAGAGGACCTGCATTCCTGATGAGGGAGACCCTGTCAACCTAGACTACCAATTTTTAAGTGAAAAGATGAATGTCCTAATATTTAAATCAATCACTTGTTAATTTTTGATAGCATGAGGCAATTAGGCTTTAGAATTTTCTGCAAAGATGAGATTCAGGTCACAAAATAGGTGGTTTTTGAATGTTAGCTAATGATTTTGTGATTAACAATGAAACAAAAAATAGGGAAAGTAAGTAAAATCAATAACTTGTATGTGCCTTGCTTTGCACTGTCTTTTTTTTTTTTTTTTTTTTTTTTGGTGGTACTCAGGTTCCTGGAAACCCTTCTACCTCCGGGTTACACTCCCACCTATTTTTATACTTTTTTATTTGGAAACAGGGTCTCTTAAGCCAGTGTGGCTGGCTTCAAACCTGCGCCATCCTCCTGTGTCTGCCTCCCAAGCACGGGGATTACAAGCGTGCACCACCACTCCTGGCTGCATTGTCTTTTAAATGTGTTTTCTTCTACAATTTTGATTACAATTATGCAATGTCATCACTATCATGGACCTTTTATATTTTTTGCCCAATAACAAAATTATTAAAGATTAAGTGTTATAGTATTGACTTCCGGGAAGATGGCGACCGAGAAAAGCGGGGCTTAAGAGCCCCGCCAACAACCAATCTCCATTACCACAAAATCAGCGCCTTTTATAGCCAGAAAACACCATCACCAGAGAAACAAAAAAATCACCAGGCTCCCGAGAGAAAGTGGACTGAGAACAGAGCTCAGAGCCACAGAGGAGATACACCGGCCTCACGCCCAAGGATGCGGCAGCAGCGCCATACTGCCGGCGGCAGCGGCAAATTCACCGGACAGCTACAGCAAGCCGAGGTGAGCCGCTGCGGAACAGCCAGGTGGGATCTTTCGGCGCAGGGAGCACCTAAAGCTCCCAGTGGCTGAGCTCAGCACACGCTGCAGGGACTCAGAGTGGAACTCAAAACCAGAGAAGAAAAAATACACCAGTCTCACGGCCGAGGGCGTGGCTGCGGCGCCATACTGCCACCGGCGGCAGCAGCAGTGAATTCATCGAGTCCAGTACAGCTACATCTGCGTACTCAAGAACAGTGAGTCAAATTGCGGGCCACAGAGGAGAAATCCCAGTACTGTACTCCCTGGGACTTGACCCAGTGGGGGAGTGGCGGGAGCAGAGATATCGAACCATAGGAGAACGTGCAACCTGGCACCCCCCATAGTTTAAAGCAGCCTCTATCGACTCCCTGGGTCGGAGACTCTGTGATACAACCCAGTAAAGGAGTAGTGGGGTCAGAGATACTACAGACTCGAGATCCAGAGCACCTTAAGCGAAGTCATAGTGACCCAAGGGAAGAACCCAGAGAAGGCACAAACATCTGAAATCATGGGAAAGAGGAATAACACTGGAGCAATGAATGCCCACAACCCCACAACATCAAAACCCGATAAAACAGAAAATCAGAGATTTCTAGAAGATCAAATCAGGAAAATAACTGTAGAAATAATAGAGATGCTTCGAAAAGAACTCAGAGAGAGCCAAAAAGAGATAAAGGATGCAATTAATGAAGTAAAGGCCTCAATTCAAAGCACAAACAACCGATTAGAACACATGGAGAACAGAATCTCGCTCTTAGAAGATGATCATTCCAAAAATGAACGCATAGTTTCTAATCTAGAAAAAAATATCCAACAGCAGGAATCTGATATTGAAGAAATATGGGCCCATTTTAAGAGAGCTAACTTAAGAATAATTGGAATAGAGGAGGGAAAAGAAAGTGAAACCAAAGGGATCAACAATCTCTTCAAGGAAGTAATAGCAGAAAATTTTCCAAACATAGAGCAAGAGGTTGATACGCAGGTCCAGGAAACTTATAGAACTCCCTTTAGACAGGATCGGAGAAGAGGATCCCCACGCCACATAATTGTCAAAATGACCAATGTGGAAGCCAAGCAGAATATCTTAAAGGCAACAAAAGCAAAGGGCCAAGTGACATTCAGAGGCAAACCAATTAGAATCATTCCAGACTTCCCAAATCAAGTCATGAGAGCCAGAAGGGCTTGGAGTAACATATTCCAAACTCTGAAAGAAAACAACTTCCAGCCAAAAATTTCCTACCCAGCAAAACTTTCTATCAAATTAAATGGAAAAATAAGAAGTTTCCATGACAAACAGAAACTGAAGGAATTTATGTCTTTAAAACCAGCGCTAGAGAAAATGCTCAAAGAGATTAACCACAAAGAAGAAATAGGTAACACACACCAGAACCAGAGAAACAAGATTTTCCATCCAACAGACAACTAAGATTGGTAATCTGTGAAGATTCGTTATTTATGTTAGTCTTTTACCTATCTCTAAATTGTATTGTTTGCTTTGATTGTTGTTAATTTTTAGGATTTCTAGTTGGAATATTAATATACCTTCAGATATAGCATTTGGAAATATTTTATCCCATTCTATTAGTAACTTTTAACTCTGTTTACATTGTCTTTGGATACACAATTTTTTTTTTATTTTTTAGGGAGTTTGTATACTCTTCTGTTGCCTGTGCCATTGAAATCATATCCAAGAAATCACTGCCAATTTCAGTGTTGTGAGGTTTAATGACCCAGATTTTCTCCTAAAAGTTTATAGTCCTAAGATTTATATTTAGGTCTTTTATCTATTTTGAGTTAATATTTGTATATGGGATTAGGTAAGGGTCCAATTTTATTCTTTTCCATGTAAGTATTATTTTTCAACAATATTTAATTAAAAGATTATTATTTCCACCACCAAATGTTCGTGGAAACCTTGTCAAAAATAACTTGACAATATAGGAAAGAATTTAGCTCTAGGCTTTTATTTAACTCCAATGGTTTATATATCTGCCTTTAGAACAGTACTACACTGTTTTAATTATTGTAGCTTTATATGGTTTGAAATCAGAAAATATATATCTTCTAGCTTTGTTCTTTTTCAAGATCTTTTTGGGTATCTAGAGTCCATATTCCATATTAGGATAGATTTTTTTTTTCTGAAAAATAAATATATAAATATATGATAGTTTCACCTAAAAAAATAGAAAAAAATATTCTCTGGTAAGAAAGAAAGCAAAAAGAAATATTGAAATGTTTTCATGTAATTTTAATTTTTCAACATTATTTAGTTAAAGATTATTATTTCCTCCACCAAATGTTCGTGGAAACCTTGTCAAATATAACTTGACAATATATGGAAGAATTTAGCTCTAGGCTTTTATTTAGCTCCAATAGTTTATATATCTACCTTTAGAACAGTAATACAGTTTCAATGATTGTAGCTTTATATGGTTTGAAATCAGAAAATATACATCTCCTAACTTTGTTCTTTTTCGAGATCGTTTTGGGTATCTACAATCCATATTACATATTAGGATAGATTTTTTTCTGAAAAATAAATATATAAATATATGATAGTTTCACCAAAAAAAAAAAAAAAAGAAAGAAAAAATATTCTCTGGTAAGAAAGAAAGCAAAAAGAAATATTGAAATGTTATCTTTATGTTATCAAAAGCTTGGTATCAGAAAAATGAAACTGTTATGTGAGATTATCATTTTTAATTTTGGATAAATTGCTATAATACTAGATGTCAACCACTAAGCCAAGCATGGGAAGGAGGGATGGGGAGGGAATGGGGTGGGGATCGGGTGGGGGTTGACTGGCGATGTGTGCATGTATGTCTACAAAAGTTTTCTTTGTATCCCACTATGATGTATGAATACAGTGCACCAATAAAAAATTAAAAAAAAAAAAAGATTAAGTGTTAGCTGGGAGTAGTGGTGCATGCTTGTAATCCCAGCATTTGGGAGGCTGAGACAGAAGGGTTGAGATTTACAGCCAACCTCAGCTACCTAGTGAGGCCATTTGCAACTCAGTGAGACCCTGTTTCAAAATAAAGAATTAGATAAATCAGGACTGGGGGAGTCATTTGGAGGAAGAATGTCCTTGGCTTCCACCCCCTGTACCACAAACAGAACAAAACAAAACAAAAAGATTAGATGTGAAACTCAAATGCAGCTATTATTATTATATAACTCCAAAATCCATTTGTTTTCCTTATTTTACTCTGCCTCCTCGAACTCCAGTTTTGGAAAACAATCACTCAATATCCATGATTTCTGTTCAGCATATTTGGGTTAAATACTAATTTCCCAAATTTCTTAGAGATCTAGAAATTGATTTTAGGTGCATTATTTTATTTTTATTATAAAATATATACAGCATTTATTTAAAGAGTGAAAGTACTTTAACTTGGGATTCTAGCAAGATAAAGAAAATCTATTCTTTCTTCAAAACTAGTAGATGAGCTGGGTATGGTGGCGCATGCTTGTAATCCCAGCATTTGGCTGACTGAGATAGGAGGATCGTGGTTTCGTGGACAGCCTCAGCTACTTAGTGAGGTCCTTTGCAACTCAGAGAGACCCTGTTTCAAAATAAAGAATAAAAAATAGGGCTGGGGTGTAGCTCAGAGGTAAAATGCATATGGGTTCCATCCCCAGTAATACACACACACACACACACACACACACGTAGATAACAAATTAACTCTTTTTATGGATATCATAGTATATAGTTAATGAATCAGGTAGTGTTTTAAGTGTAAATCAAAACAAAAAGTGCTGGGCGTTGTGGCGCATGCTTGTAATCCCAGCATTTAGGAGGCTGAGACAGGAGGATTCGAGTTCCCAGACATCCTCAGCTACCACTTAGTGAGGCCCTTTGCAACTCAGTGAGACCCTGTTTCAAATAAATAAATAAATAAATAAATAAACAAACAAACAAACAAACAAACAAATAAATAAATAAATAATAAAAATAGGGCTGGGGGTGTAGCTTGGAGGTAGAATGCCTCTGAGTTCCATCACCAGTACTGCAAAAAACAAAAACAAAAACAAAACAAAACAAACAAACAAAAAGAAATTGACTGTTTCTAAAAAAGTTACTTCTAAACTTTGGGATAGATTTCTCCTCACTTGAAAAAGTGAATCTTTTTGAGACCCAGTATCACCAGATCTTCTAACTATAAATATTACTATTTAAATAGAATCCTTTCTATCTGTCTCTCTTCTTACTCTCAGTTTACACCTTCCCTCACCCCTTCCTTACTTTTTCCTTCAAATTAGTCATATTAAAGTACTTTACTTCACTTTAAGCATCTTGATTGGGACATTTGCTTCCATATTTCATCAAAAAGCAGAATTTGATCATGGTTTCTATAGAAGAATACTTATATTATTTATATTAGAAGCAAATAAGTCTGACATTTATACCACTGTGGCCTAAATTCTCCTAAATCTTGTCTTATATGTGAAGTGTGTATGATGTGTAGAGTTTTAGAAAGCTGTTAAGAAGGTTTTCACAGCTGAATGAGTCTCTTTGATCTTCTCAGGACTTCAAAGCTGCAAGTGAGGGATACATGAATATCTCTGAAGTTCTAAACATGATCACAGGTAATTCAAATTTAGTCTCAGGATTTTAGTATGTTTAATGAGTGATGTCTCTATCAAGTGGACACCATTTCAACATTAATGCAAAATGCCAAATCTATGTTAATCCTAAAAATATTTACTTAATGTACATAATTAAGACTTTCCGCCTAGTGTCAACATTGGAGAATACGATAATTGTAAATCTATGTTTAAACTACTCAGTGTCATATAAAATGCCTATTTTATTTTTCATGTAGTCATTTCAGTATATTTACATAATTTTATAAGATAGGTTTAATTCTATTTGATATATTTTATCCCTTTTGTTTAGAGAGTAAGAATTTACTCAGCACCAATTTGAGCAGAATCTTTTACAAGATGATATATATATATATATATATATATATATATATATATATATATATATATTTTTTTTTTTTTTGGGGGGGTATATATATTACATACATACACATTTTGGAGCATATACACTGGATAGGAAAGACTAAAAAGATTGAAAAATTAAACAAACAAAAGAGAATAATTTTCCACCTTGTCCTCTAAGTCTTTAGAAGAGGTGGAGAGAAAAGTCAAATAGAATGCAAAATGGTAGAGAAATGTTTCAAAGAATTATACAAGTGCACAAAATAAACTTAACTATTTCATAAAAATCAATGAATTCATATCCATATATAACTCAATTTTTCAAAAGTTAAATGAAGAGAGAAAGAGCAAAAGAGAGTGAAAAAGAAAAGAAGAGGGGAAGGAAGTAGGTAAGTAGACAGGTTAGGAGGGAGGAAGGAAAGAAAAACCATTCATATATTCCTTCATAACAAAGTCATAATAGTCTAGGGTTGATTGTGCTCCCCAAGAAAATATTTCAGAATGAGCTCCTTACCTAAATGTTAACCAAAGATGTGGGAAGCAGACAGCATTTGCCTTTAAATGTGCTTTCTTCTTTTTTTCTTCCTTCTTCTTCCATTTCTTTATCCCAAGAAAAGGATGAAGAATATTTATGCAGAAGTTTAAATCTATTAATTGTAAACATCTTTGTATCTTATATAACTACAGACTAAAAACATTCTTGATGTGCTGAATGATATTTGGGGAATCAGGTTAGTGCAGAATTTGAGCACAATTAAAACTAATTTAACAGGTTGGGTGTGGTGTTTCATGCCTGTGATTCCAGTACTTGGGAGGCCGAGACTGGAGGATTGCAAGCTCAAGACTGGACTTAAAAATTTAGAAAGATCTGATTTCAGAATAATTTTTTTTTTTTTTTTTTGGTGGCACTGGGGTTCCTGGAAGCCCTTCTACCTCCGGGCTACATTCCCAAACCTATTTTTACATTTTTTATTTGGAAACAGGGTCTCCTAAGGCAGAGCATGCGGCTGGCTTCGAACCTGCATGATCCTCCTGTCTCTGCCTCCCAAGCGCGGAGATTACAAGCGTGCGCCACCATGCCCGGCCTCAGAATAACTTTTTATTCTGAAGAAAGGGCTAGGGTCTAGCTCAAAGGTAGAATGTCTCTGGGTTTAATCCTCAATACCAAAAAAAAAAAAAAGTTAAACAAATGAACATACTTGTGATTCATTATTTGGGTAAATTTTATGTAGGAATTTATGTGATGACAGACACAGAATTCTCAAAGGACTTCTCAAGACTGATGTTTTTGTTCTTAAGTTTATTGAGAGAAGCAGGGCAAGAGCATTGTCTGTTTTCTGTATGTATGTTTGGGGACCAACACTGTGAGACGGCTGATGATCTTGGTCAGAAAGGAGAGGGCAGGGAAGTCCTAAGTTGATCACCAAGTGGCAGCTATCCCACTCACCTTTGAAAGCCTCGTTGTATTTTCCACCACATATAATTCCTCCTCTTTTGGAGCCACCATTTTAGATCTTTCTTGGTTCACAGGTCTCCTCTTATTTTGTGACTCTTAGCCAATCCAGTAACAGTATTTTTTTTAACACACTAGCAAGTGACAAGGGAGTGAAAGCTGGTGGAAAAGAGAATAAAAAGTGATTTTCTAGACTAAACTGACTCTTGAAACTAGCAAGACAAAGGAACTAGTGTTTATAAGTTATTTTTTCATATTCGCTATTCCTTCCATTTAAACAAATCAAAGGCAAAGCCTTAACTTCCAGACACTGGGAACCCCAACAGTGTTCTTTAGATCCTGCCCCATTAAATATCTCTACTGACTTTCACAACACTGGCATCTTGACATTCACATCTGGGCCTCAAGGGCTGGACATTGGGAAAAATAGCAGAAGAATTTGCTCAGCCTTTTTCAAAAAATCTTTTCTTAAATAAGTTCAAGTAAGTTTCAATTGTATATTAGACAGTCACTCTGAGCTCCCGTCCCCGCTGCATCAAAAACTTGAGAAAATACTAAGGGCAAGACTTGGTATGTAAGTCACAAACAGAGGAGAGGGTGATGGGGAGAGTTTTCAGGTGTTTTGTTTGTTTGTTTGTTTGTTTTGTTTTGTTGACCTGTACTCCTGAGAAGCACAAGTACTCTTCAGAGACATAAAGAGAGAATCATATAATAGAGCTGAAATTAGCTCAAAAGTCTATTGATCTGTTCAACCTAACCACTGCCTTCGCCAGCCATGGTCAGTCTAGCCAGTCATTTTATAGGTTTATCTAGAGAGTTTATGAAATAGGACAACTCTGAAAGAAATGAGGTAGTCGATTAAAAAATTTAAACATCTATCAACTGATTATTTCTACCTTTCATTTTTTGGTTGACTTATATATGATATATATATATATATATATATATATATATATATATATATATATATATATATATATATTGCCTTTGGAGAAACTTGGAGAATGTATTTCTGTAATTGAGTGTATAGAAAACATTAAGACTATTTTCCATAGCCAATGTTTCCAAAAGTTTATGGAAAAGCATTCTTTTCCTCATTAAAGCTTTATAATAAGTAATCTGCAGGTCTGTTTCTGGATTCTCACTTATAGCCCATAGATGTGTTAGTTCTTACATCAAGATGATACTTTCTTGATTACTACAGTTTTAAAGTTGAACTCCAAAGAAGGGAAGAAGGAAGAAGAGAGAAGAAAAGAGGGTTGAGAAGGGAGGTGGCAGCACCCTGATGGAAAAGAAGGAGCAGGAAGGAGATGGAGAGGGAAAAGCTCCTGAGTGGCATGGTGTTCCTGCCCCTCCAGGTGCTGCCCAGCCCCCGGTCAGCCAGGACTGTACCCTTGCAGGATAAGAAAGCTGCGTGGGTACCAACAATCAAAGCTACATCTATTACTCAGGACACTGTCTTGGACAGTTTCCATGCTGCAATTGCTACATGAACTCTGGTGATTCTGGCTGATGTGGACCATCATCATCGTCGCCATCATCATCATCATCATCATCATCATCATCATCATCATCATCATCATCATCATCATCATCATCATCATCATCATCATCCTGAGCTGCTGCTGCTTCTGCCACCACCTCTCTAGCCAAGCGCCACCTGTAGGCCCAGCAGCAGCAAAACAAGATCAACCTGGTCCTCTACCTGGAAGCCCAAGCACTCCCATTTTACTTCAGTATTTTTTATTTTTTATTTATTTTTTTGTTACTAGGAATGGAACCCAGGGGCATTCTACCTCCAAGTTACACCTCTGGCCCTATTTTTTATTCTTTATTTTGAAACAGGGTCTCACTGAATTGCAAAGGGCCTCACTAAGTAGCTGATGCTGTCTGAGAATCGCAATCCTCCTGTCTCAGCCTTCCAAATGCTGGGATTACAATCATGAGCCAATATGTCCAGTTTACTTCAGAGTTTTACCAAACTACTTACTACCTCCTTCTGAGAAAATGGTGAACTGACCTCCAACTCCTTCCCCACCATACAGTGTCTTCCAGCTAAAGCAGCAGCTGCTGCCTCTTCAGGGTGGCCTTGCAGGTGGCAGCCCCTTGGGTGCTGATGCCACCAGGGGTCCTCAGGGGGTACGGAACTGTCCCTTGTCTGGGTCCAGTAGAAGCAGTACAAGACCTCTGAGCATTGCTGACCCTGAGCCGAGCCCTCTGACCTGCCAGCCAACAGAACCTCCACCAAAGCTCTTGTAATGGAGTCCAGTGGCTCAGTGGCCAGCCTGAGGGAGCTGGACCTGGGGCCTTCCTGGGTAAGGATTCAGAATGTAAGGAGGAGCTGCTGAAAGTTTCCAGCTCCAAACATGGCAGCGCACTCCCCGACAGCAAGACAAGACCCCAAGCCATCATCACCACTTCACAGGGTACTCGGGCATCAAGGCGTGTGTGCTATCAGGACCACCACAATGATGAGGTCAAAGAGTTCAGCGCAATCATCGATGATGCTCTTGACGGGCTCCTGGAATTCTTTCTGTGACAGCTGCCATGTGCGGCCTCTGGTGACAAGGAGGAATGGCTCTGCCAGCCCACCTGGCTTGGCCACCCACACCTGCTCTCAACACCGTCAACAAGCAGGACTCACCAAACCCTCAGAGCAGTAGCTCCCCTGGCTAGAGCTGACCCTGCCTGCACCCGCAGACTCGGGGAAGCAGGAAGGATGGAGAGACCCCCAGAGAAGTGTTAAGTGACTTTCTGAGGAAGTGGTCCTGCCACTTTGGGTTGTTTTTTCTTTTTCTTTCTTTCTTTTTTTTTTTTATTCTCCTCTCCTGTGTTTTTCTACATCTCTAGACACAGTTTAGGGTGTAAGTGCCTCTCCCCCATAAAAGCACAGTGTTGTCCAGGGCTGAGAAATCAGTTCCATGACTCATTCCTCATACCCCCCACTGTGCCCCCTTTAAAGTCATATCCCACTTACCTGTTTTGTTTAGCCAAAGGGGTTTTATTTTTTTCTCCTGATATTTTATTTTATTTTTTTCTTTTAACAATTTTTTATTGAACATAAATAGTATACATTTAAACTATATTTGGTGCCCTCTCCCCCCGCCCTCGTTTTCCCTTCCCCCCTCCCACCAATGGTTGTCCAGGTTAACCATGTCTTATTCATAATTTTACACATGTTCAGATGTAGACCCTCATTAATCAAGATCAGCCTTCCTCCTCTCCTATCTTTCCATTCAAACTTTGCTGGTATTTCCCCTCCATTATCTGGAGTCCCACTGGTATCCTCTGTGTTTCCTAGTTTGGGCATATTAGAGGCAACACATGTACCTTCTCCTTCTGTGCTTGGCTGATCTCATTTAACATAATGTTCTCCAGGGCTTTCCATCTTCTTGCATATGATATAATTTTGTTCTTCTTTATGGCTGAATAGAATTCCATTGTGTGTATTTCCCACAGTTTTGCTATCCATTCATCTTTGATGGTGATCTGGGTTGGTTCCATATTTTGGCTATTACAAATTGTGCTGCTATGAACATAGGTATGCATATGTTGCTGTAGTTCTCTGAATTCAACCCCTTTTAGCCAAAAAGGGTTTTAAAAGCTCTAGGGGGCTGGGACTGCCCCAAGATGATTCTTGGTGATGAAGTGGATCTAAGCTCTGTGTCTAAGAGAACGCTGCGGGGTCTCAGCCCAGGAGAGGCAGCCCGTCTTGGCCCTGGGTGAAGAAAGAAATGCACAGAGACCTAGGGATTGTTCCCTGTGGCCGCCAGTGTCTGCAGAGCGGGGCTTGGGCTAATCCTGAAAGAGAAAGACTGATGGACAGGCCAGTAGAGGACTTGAGCTCTCCACTCCCAGGGAACAGATCAGGGCTCCCGTCCAGCCATATGGGGCTCCTTCCCCACAGCCTGGTTCAGGTGTAGAAGATGCTGCCGCCTTCTCTTTGGGATTTTTGTTTATTATTTGTTTTAAAACAACAAAAGCCAGCTGGAAACAATAACTTTACCAGCAGACTTACAAGAATTTTCTTCTGGACAAGGGAAGTTCATGGTTCTTTCCCAATTTAGCCTTCTGAGAGCCTGGTACAGTTAAGCCAGAAGAGGGTTTCTGGATGTATGCTTAGGGGAGTAGTTCTAAGCAGGAGGCCGTAAGCCTGGGGTAGGGGAGACGTGCCTCTGCTCTTTTTTCTGTGCCTATAGGTGACCAGTGTCCCCGTCCATTTCAAGCACACTGTCTACAGGACTTGGTATCTCCCTGTCGTCTATGAACAGATGACTGAGGAAGCTATGGGTTCTGAGTTCCATAGGTTGGTCCTCACACAGTATTTTCTCTTTGATTCTTTTGTTGTTGTTGTTGTCATCTGTTTTAAACTGATCACTTGGAAGAAAATCCTTGGTTATCTGTGGTTCTTGTGCCCTGTCCTGTCCCTAGTCCCCTGGGGTGGTGGGACTCACTTTTCTATATCCTATGTAAAGAGTCTCTGTCGCTTCCGTGGAAGGGTGAAGGCGGCCTCCAGAAGGGCCACAGGATCCTTATTACTGTCATTTTGTTTTGGATAACCAATTGTGCTTCCATAGGAAAACTCTGAACAGAGAAAGTAATCAGTAGAAACCAACATTCCCCATCCAGCTCTGTTCACATGAGGAGTTTGATTCTTCCCCTACTCTTTAATGATGATATTTAAACTAGACATTAACATTATGTTAAGAAAGAAAAAAACAATATAAACTATATATACTTATATATGCAAAAAGACAATTCCACAAAACCAAAATCTGCATCAAAGTGAATTGTGTACACAATGACTATATAGACAGTGTGTGTGTGTGTGTGCGTGCGTGTGTGCGTGTGTGTGTGTGCATGTGTGTGTGCATGTGTGTGTGAGCCCCGACATCTATGTTCCTGTGAATATACGTTGAATGGCAGCCATCCTGCTCACATTATCCACTCACTGGGAGCAAATATGGCCCTCTCAAGGTAATTTATTTTATATATTACCTGTTTACCGAACAAACATCTGACTGTACTTGGGTATATTCAGCAGTATTGCTGTGGGCAGTTGCCTGTGTTTGCCAGACAGGCTGCACTTGAGGGACAGGTTTCTTTCTGCTCATCGCTGCAATTTGCACATGGTGTTGTGCCCAGGCCGATGTCGCAGGAACAGAGAAAGAGAGCACCAACTGAACTTGGAAGATCAGTTTATTTAACCATGGAAAAAAAAAGACTAGCCAGGCTACGGACGCAGTCCAGCACTCAGTCCAGAACTGTGGCCAAGAGCTGAACTTACAAGGGGTTTTAAAAGGCAAAAGCCACACACAAGTGGCTGAAGGTAGGGGAAGGAACAGCTAATAAAGTCTGATAAAATTGTAACTTTGAGAGCTGAGCGTGATGGCACATGCCTGTAATCCCAGCATTCCGCTGGCTGAGACAGGAGGATCGGGGTTCATGGACAGCCTCAGCTACTTAGTGAGGCACTTCATAACTTAGTGAGACCCTGTTTCAAAATAATTTCAAAATAGGGCAGGGAGTGTAGCTCTGAGGTTGAATGCCTCCTGGGTTACATTCCCACAGTCATACACACACACACACCAAAATTGTAACTTTGATAATTTCTGGAGTGGGACTTGGTGTTCTCAGATGTAAGCAGGATATTGGTCTATGCTTGTTCCATCTAATACCCTCTATTGATGTTAGTGGGCTCAGTGTTCCAGGATGCTAACTATAGGGTAAGCAGGATGTTGGTCTTTGCTTGCTATGTTTACTATGGGGTGGGCAGGATGTTACTTTAACTTCCTGAAAAACTCAGGAGGAGCATTAAACAATTTTGGCTTGGCTCATGTTAGGGCCTATGTTCTGTTTCCTGTGAATGGAAATGTAACCTGAATCCATCTCCCTTCCACAGTTGCTTCTAGGCTGGCCTCTGAATCAGCTCCAGGTAGGTATCCACAACCACTCGGGACAGGAAGCCATAGTGGAATATCAGACCAAAGCTTGGTTAGCTCTTGAGTGACAAGCATGGATTCATGTGGCCCAGAGTCATCAGAGGCATTGGGAAGACACCACCATGCCCAACACTCTTCTGCCCCTGCGGAGGTCTGGCTGACAAAGGCGGGCTGGGGTGTGGCGGGGGTGGGGGGACAACACAGCAGCCATTGGTGACCTTTCCTTCCACCACCTTATATAAAATTAAAGCACATGATGTACTTAAACAAATATATCAAAGTCAATCACTAAATCAAGCATGGGGACGAGGGGGGGAGGAAATAGGATGGGAATTGGATAAGGGCTAACTGGGTGATGTGTGCTTGTATATCCTCACAAGTCTTGTATTCCATTGAGATACATTGCACCAATAAAGATATATTAAAAAAATAAAATCACAACCAATTCACTCAAGTGTCTCCAAGAACAAGTTTAACCAAAATGAATCCTTCTTGAGTTCACAGATGAGCTGAATAGATCCTGACTCTCTCGAGTTTCTTTCCCTAGTCAGTGTGGGGAGCTGGACTGAGCAGTAACTGTTGGCTTCACTGCAGCATCCTATCCTGAGGCCTGGGGAGAAGATGTGACAGCTGAGTCACCTCAGCCCCTGCTGCTGGGGCTGCCCGTTCCAGAGGCGGAAACGGGGAACTGAAGGAATGGCTGGGAGACTCCACTGCGTCTGGGTTAACAGAGAACAAGAAGGAAGTGGTCCATGGATGGTTTGGTGCTACAGTCAGAATGCTACCACATTCCTGTGTGAGCCAAATCACCATTTGTCAGTTATTGTGAATATGTGTATTTTAAGCAATAAGATTCAGTGTTGGACTTTTCTCAGTGACACATTTCCTGTGCTGTGATTGTTTAGAAGACAGAGTGGCTCTAACAACTATGATAAGCCCAAATAAAAGTCAATCCCCCAAACCTTACTGCACTTTTTCCTCGAAAAAATAAAGTAGGACTCAAAATTAAGAGTGTTAAGTTCAAATTTGTACTTTAAAAAATATTTGGCTGCCGGACTTAGTGGCGCACGCTTGTGTTCCCCGTGCTTGGGAGGTGGAGACAAGAGGATAGTACAGGTTCAAAACCAGCCACACTGGCTTAAGAGACCCTGTTTCCAAATTAAAAAGTATAAAAATAGGTCTGGGAGTGTAGCCCGGAGGTAGAAGGGTTTCCAGGAACCCCGGTACCACAAAAAAAAAAAAGTTTTGCCTATTATTTTATTCAGGATTTCTGAGAAAGACAGAACCAATAGGATATGTATAAAAACAGACAAGAAGGGGAGATGGCTCACACAAATATGGCACCTGAGGAGTCTCCCAACAACCACCCGCAAGCTGGAGAACTGGGATGCCAGTAGTATGGCTCAGTTCACATCTGACAGCCTCCTGGGCCTCCTGGCTGGGTAACTGATGTCTCTCACTCAGTCTGAGGCTGAAAGCCTGAGACACTGGGTAACTATTGGTGTACGTACTAGAATCCAAAGGTCTAGAGTACTGATGTCCATGGAATTAGGAAGAAAATCTTCCTCCAGAGACATTTTACCTCTGAGCTACACTCCCAGCCCTACTTTATATTCTTTATTTCGAAACA
The DNA here is from genome assembly GCF_963383645.1 of Muscardinus avellanarius. NCBI lineage: Eukaryota > Metazoa > Chordata > Mammalia > Rodentia > Gliridae > Muscardinus > Muscardinus avellanarius. The sequence goes on along the minus strand of NC_137787.1, from coordinate 96,286,083 downwards.
GGGTCTCTGAGTTGCAAAGGGCCTCACTAAATAGCTGAGGCTGTCTGCAAACCATGATCCTCCAGTCTCAGCCTCCCAAATGCATGGGATTATAAGTGTGTGCCACCACACCCAGTTTATCTTTTTCTTTTGAAACAAGATCTTGCCTAGTTTTTGAGGCTGGCCTCCCATCTCTGACCCTCTTGTCTTAGCCTACTGATACTGGAATTACAGCAACACATTACCATACCTGGATTGTATTTGTTCTTTGCAGGCCCCTAATCAATTAAATGGTGCCTACTCACATTAAGGATCTTCTTTCTCTGTCCATTTGGGATCTTCTCTGAAAGCATATACATAGACCCTCCCAAATAATGCTTTACCAGGTCTATGTGAATTCTTTAATCCAGTCAAATTGACAAAATTAACAATTCCAGCTATTTGAGGTCTTCTGTATTTCTAGTAAAATTTTGGAATTCGGTTATTGACATGTGCAAAAATATCTGTTGGGATTTTGATTGGGATTGCATTGACATCTTAGTAATAGTGACTCATCTAATATATGAAACAAACCCCTTTTCATTTTTTTAGTTCTTCTTTAGTATTTTTTTTTAACCATGGTTTGTGGTTTCAGTATTTTTCACTAGTATTTGTTAAATTAATTCTTTGGTTTATATTTTTGGATGCTAATTTAAATTGAATTATTAATTAGTTTTAATTTGAGGTTTCATTGCTAGTATATACACATACTATGGATTTTTTTTATTGAATTTATTTCCTGCAAGCTTGTTAAACTCACTCATTAGTTTGAATATAGTTTAATAGATTTTTTAGGATATTCAGTCATTATATACTACCATATCATTTGAGGACAATAGTTTAAACTTTCATTTCCAGTCTTTATACCTAACATTTTTTTATTACATTGACCAGAACCTCCAGTATAATACTGAATAGAAGAGAAATCCTTCTGTTTGTTTTGTTATTCTTGTTCTGGGGAGAAAATATTCAAGCTTTTAACACCAAATATGATATTTGATACAAGTTTTTCTCAGTTATCCTTGGAGAAATTTTTCTTCTATTTCTTTTGAGAGTTACTTATAATATTTGATTTTGCATGCCAATAAATTGCAGGGATATTTTTCGATAAAAATTTATACATATGTTATAAAAACTCAGTATTTTTAAAATGCAGGAAAAATAAATATATCAAGTAAATGAGGTATAGTACCAATTTAAGTGATTTAGTATTTCTGCATATTCAAAATGAGAGACAAAACAAATGGTTCTAAAACTGAACTCAGAAAAAAGGCCTTTTTAGTGGGCCAGGGGTCTCTGAAGCATCACACTAGATTTCCTTGTTTTAGCATTATCTTACTTTAATAATACCATTATCTTTGTTTCAGTCAGTATTATCACTACTGTGACACAATAAACCCAACAATACAACTCAGAGGAAGGAAGATTTATTTGCTCACAATTCTGTAGATTTCAGGGTCTCAGTCCATGCTGGTCCAGGTTACATCAACAGAGCTCAGTGCATGGCAGTGGGAAATAGAGACAATATAAAGTCTCTGCTCTCACATCATGGAGACTAGAAGCGAGAGGAAGTAAGGGAAGAGGGACCATATATAATCCCCAAGGCTATATCCCCAAGAACCTCTCCTCAGCAACCAAACCCTGCCTCCATTATGGCTGCCTTATTTCCATAGTCTAGGGGGACATTTTAAATCAAAACCATAATGACTATCATTATCACTCTTGCCATAACCTGGACCATGTTTCTATGCTGCTGGGCTGGGATCCATGATATGGTGCTTTGCCCTTGAAACTCTTAAAGTAAAGCACCCTTGACTTTGATTTTCCTTTGCAAAGTTGAGCACAGATGGGAATTTTAGGAAAACTTGAGAAATACTAAGAACTGTATCATCATTTTCCCATTATCAACACAATTCTGCCTCCAAGAAATCTTGATCTTTTAATCAGAAAGGGAAAAGTTCCTTCTCTGGTTTTCTCCTTTCCCAGGGCCAAAGTCAAACTGAAGGATGAGTCTCTTTGTCAGGAAGTGATGTTGTGAGTGACCTTCCTCTATGGTAGGATGTCCACAAAGAGTCTCATAGTAAGATTTGACTCAGATAGGTCCAAAACTTTTGCAATTTCCAGTATCTAGAGTTCTCAAATAATAGTTCGTATACACTGCAAACAAGAGAATTTGTTTAACTCGGTGTGTTATGAGTAACTCTAGAATGGACTATTTTTGAAAATCCTTTCTCTTGCACATAGGAAAATTAAAATTTGATTATTGACTTGCTGGCAGGTAGGATACATGATCTGGATAAGAATGACAATTTAGCAAGTGAAATTTTTCACTTAGTGAAGAATAAAGATAGGAAACAGAGGAGTGTCCTGGGAATCCAACAACGCAGACTTTTCTTCCCACTGGATCTTTGGTCTCATGGAGTGCAGCTTTATGGGAATCTAGATAACTCAGTTTTTTTAGAAATGGCAGAAATCAAGTCCACTTTCTGCTTATGCTATTTCTGTTTTTTGTTATGTAATTAGCACGTGGGTGCACAATAATTGGCAAATAGGCAGTCTAAATTTGAGGGAAAGAATTGGTGCCAACCAAAATATTAATACATTTATAAATTATTTTATTATATTTTCTATGTGTGTACAAATTCAACAAAAAAGCTATGAGGAATTGGGAACCCTGGTGCATGCCTATAATCCTAGTACTTGGGAGGATGAGGTAGAAGGATCATAAGTTCCATGGTAGCCTTGGCAACTTAGCAAGGCCCTCTTTCAAAATAAAACAAATTAAAAAATACAAAAGCTTGGAGTATAGCTTAGTAGTAGAAAGCCCCTGGCTTCAATCCCGAGTATCACAAGGAGCACAAACAAACAAACAAACAAACAAACAAACAAAAAAAAGAATTTACAAGAAAATGACTTGGGCTGACTTGGGCTTTGTAGGATCAATTTAAGGATGGCTACCACTTACTATTGGCTTCTGTTTGGTTAGGAATTGGATTTTTTTTGACTTAGCTTATCCTAATAGGCCCTCATAGAAATAGCTTGAATAATGTGCAAGTAAATACTTGAATACTCTGTGACCCAGTGAAGCTGATACATAGAATTTGACATCTCTAAAGGCAGAAGAATATGCTTATCCTTTGATAGTACCTAGAACACCAGGCAACATGCACAATGATCAAAACACCTGCGTTCATGCATTTTCTCAGAAGGAAAGCCTTCAGCCAGTGCTAACTGCTCTCTTCTTCCTGGACTCACAGGGTGGTGATTCTGCCTTCCCCCTTCTATGCTGGACAATAAATCAGACTCTGACTAGATGGTGCTCTGGTGTGGCACCATCTGTATTGCCCTGATTTGACACTGATCTCCTTTGTTCTTCTGGGTGTCTCTGTAGATGTAAGCAGAAACTTACTTTCAAATTCCCCTGACCAAGGCAGGGGTAGAGAATAGGAAGGGGGATGCATGGACTGCTGTTAGTACAGAGGGATTTACAGATGACTTAGCAAATAACTTTCCAGGGCCAAAATTTATCATGAGGAGATAAGTTGTAAGAGGCTGGATCTAGCTTCCTGAGACTCCTACTTTTAATTACATCTTTTTTTTCCCTTGCCCCTACTCAGGTAGCTTTGTACATTTTGCTGGAGGACAATTATATATACTCCCGTTACAAATGAAAGCAGAAGCAGTTGTTCTCCTGCCTCTTTGTTTCCAGTTCTAAATATTCTATGGATGTCATTCCATCCTGCACTCAATCCCATTCCTCTTGTGCAGTACATGGCTAAGTTTGAACACTGTAGTACAGTAGCAGGTCAGGTGATGGCCAGGCTACAGACATACCCCTTGTTCCTTACTCTTCAGTAACATATGTTATTCCTTTAAGGTACTGTCTCCAGATATGAAACTGGCAAATTGATTTTAAACAGTGTCAATTGGCCGGGCGTGGTGGCGCATGCTTGTAATCCCCGCGCTTGGGAGGCGGAGACAGGAGGATCGCGCAGGTTCGAAGCCAGACGCGTGCGCTGGCTTAAGAGACCCTGTTTCCAAATAAAAATGTAAAAATAGGTCTGGGAGTGTAGCCCGGAGGTAGAAGGGCTTCCAGGAACCCCAGTACCACCAAAAAAAAAAAAAAAAAAAAAAAAAACAGTGTCAATTTCATAGAACAGCTCTGCTGCCTTCTTACATGGTGTTCACATTTAACATCTGTCCTCAACCTGGCTTTGCCTCTTAGCACATATATATTTCTCTTATTTCAAATGTAGAAAGTATGTTTCATTTGTGCAGTGCATATGGATGTGTCTCTTCCTCCCCCTCCCCCTTCTCCTAAGCTTTTCAGCCATGGTTCTTAGCTTAGATCCCAGGAATGGAGAGGATTAGGGTTAGCTGTGATCTTTGATGCACTTGATATGCCCTAGTGAGTTCACCCAGAGTTCAGGCAACTGTTTCCAGAAAACAAAGATTGACTGAGGCATCTCTCTGAGTTCACATTTATGGAGCGACCAGGCCTGGGAGCCATTTTTTTTTTTTAGCCAGGGATACAGAGAGGCTGCAGGTGGGACCTCTTCTCTGGAGGCTGCAGTTCCTTGTTTTGGTGCTGTATTTAGTTTTCTCTTTATTGACATTGCATTACTCTGTGCTTTAAGATGCTATAATTGCTATTCTCAACACCATTCCTGGTCTGTTGTTTTAATATTATTAGTTTTATATATTGAAGTGGAGATTTTCTCATGTTTTGGTTATTTTCTCTAATTAAATCTTCTTATACTTTTGACTGTGTGAGAACATCTTTATATTTATCTGTGGATCAAAACCCATTCAGCAGAACAATTTAGTTTTGGATAAAATCTCTACCAGTTTCCCTTTTACATCCTTTGAGTGTTGACAACATTTCAGTGGGCTGTTAGAACTCAAAAGTAAAAACACAGAACCATGCATCAGAAGCTTTCTAAAAAAGCACAAAGGCAGCTATGTATGTACACATCTATAATCCAAATAAGCTTTTGTGCCAACAAAGAACAAAGGGAAAAAAATTAGCCTGAAGATTCTGTGACCATAAGTTACACTGGTAGTTTTGTCGAGGAGTCCAAACACTTGGAGTGGTAGTCCAAAACACTTGGGCTCCATGGGGAATACAGAAACATGCACAGCATCCCATGGGTATGGGGGCATAGTCAATCCCGGTTGCCAAGAACCTTGACAAATACTCGTTCAAGAATATAGTCAGCAAATTATCAAAGATAACCATGGACTCAAGAAAAAAAGGTGGCATAAATAAGAACCAGTGGAAAGGACAGACAGTCCAATAACCTGGTATACTATTCAAACATTGGAATTATCATATGCAGACTATTAATAACCCAGTTCACTATGTTAAAAAGAAAAGTGATGCTCTTTAGCATATTTTCAAGGTGAATCAATTGTTTTTTTTGGTGGTACTGGGGATCCTGGAAACCCTTCTACCTCCGGGTTACACTCCCAGACCTATTTTTATATTTTTATTTGGAAACAGGGTCTCTTAAGCCTGCACCATCCTCCTGTCTCCACCTCCCAAGCGCGGGGATTACAAGCGTGCGCCACCATGCCCGGCAAGGTGAATCAATTTTTTTTAAATGTAAAATACAACTTCTATAAACTAAAAATTATAATAACCAAAATTAAAAGCTGTCAGACAGGAGCTGGACGTGGTGCCACATGCTTGTAATTTTAGCATTTGGGAGGCTGAGACAGGAGGATCTGTTCCCAAATAGCCTCAGCTACTTAATGAGGTCCTTTGCAACTCAGTGAGACTCTGTTTTAAAATAAAGAATAAAAAATAGGACTGGGGGTGTAGCTCAGAAATAGAATTCCTTTGATATCAATTCAGCACCAGAGAAACAAAACAAAACAAACACAAAATGCTGTCAAACAGTACACTGGCCTTAGCAGAAAAGATTAGTAAAACTGAAACCAGATAAGGAGATATTTACATTTAGCATAAAACTCACGTATATCCTCATTTATTAAAAATGTACCTCCCACAACAAGGGACAAATCAGAAATAGTCATACTTCCTTCAAAAAATAATGTATACTCAATTTTAACATAAAAGGAGTTTCCAGTTGAGTGATTTCCACAGGTAGCTACATAACATTAGAGAGGTTCAGGTTAGTGGGTATAACTACCACTAACTATGAGGTTGAATACTATTAGAGATAGAGTAAAATAGTTTAGAGAGGAGAAAATTATTACTTTTGAATGATGTGACCCTTGACCTAAAAAGACAAGGGACTTTGCTGAACCACATTATAAATAACATGAAACTACAAGTAAAGTGACTGGTTGCAAGTAGACCATCTTAAAATATAATATTTTATATATCTAAAATAATGAAATAGGAAATATTAAGTAACACATATATTAACATGGTATTTATGAGAAATAATATATTTCATGTTTTGGTGAAGAGTAAGTAATATAAATATTAACATTTTATAAGTGAATCTATATCTTTATATATCCTTACATCTTAAAATTCAAATTTTATTTAAAATTAAATATATGTACCTAATAATATTTAATCCTTATTAAAATGTTTATTTATAGATAGGTATATAAATACATATGGAACATAGCTACAAAAACATATGGAACTTAATATATGATACAAGAAGTATTTCAAGTCAACAGAGAACATTTAGTTTGTCTTTAAATGATACTGACACAACTAACAAGCTATTTGGGGAAAAACTGTTTCCTTCTCTTGAACTTCTACATATATGAATCAAAATGTTTTAGAATTTCTGTAAAGTTTGTTTTCTTTTTTTTTTTTTTGGTGGTACTGCTGTTCCTGGAAGCCCTTCTACCTCCGGGCTATACTCCCAGACCTATTTTATATATTTTTTAAATTTGGAAACAGGTTCTCTTAAGCCAGTTCGTGGCTGGCTCCGAACCAGCGCAATCCTCCTGTCTCCACCTCCCAAGTGCGGGGATTACAAGCATGCACCACCACGCCTGGTTGTAAAGTTATTTTGTATTGTTATTTTCACAAATATTATATTAAATATGTTTAATACCATGAGGTGTGGCAAAACCTCATTCTCAACATGACACAAAAAATCAGAAAAATGAGAATATTTGTAAATGATATTATACAGTAATTTTATAAGTCAGAAACAAATGGTGAAAAAACCTGGCATTCATATAACAGATGAAAGATTACTAAAAGCTTTTCCTAACCAACAAGAGATATGCATGTCAATAGAAATGTTTTAAAAAGAAGAAATGGAAGTACATTGATGAGCATGAAAATCATATTCAACCACGAGTAATCAAATTAAAACACTTTATAAGCTGCCAAAGTAGAAAGGGTTGGGATGGTGTCAGTGTTGGGCTCGCCATTTTTACACATGTGGTGACTGTTAACAGTTTGATATGTCGATGTGGGTTCGTGTTCTTAGCTAGTTTAGAAAAGTTGCCAGAACTCTACTGCTGGAAGCTTAAGCAAATTTTATTATTACAAAGGTAGAAAGAAGGGACAGACCATCAAAACACTGCATCAGAGGGATGCATGGAGTGTCTTGAAAGACACGGGAGTTTTGAACAGTTGAACAGTTTTTATATAAGGACTCATTGTCTCATTTCTCCCATCCTTCTTGGCCAATAGTCTTTCCACTTCCCCTGACCTACTGCAGGCACAGGCCCATCCATTATCTCCATGGTGTCAGCCTTTCTTGTTAGATTTATGACCAAGATGTGTTACTTGTTTAACAAGGTTAGGGGTTACATGATATTTGTCCACTCTGGAGAAGGCCTGTACTATCCTCCCACATCCTTGGGAGTGTTTAGCCTTTTTCTATCTCTATCTGCTAGTAGTTATTTATTATGAAAACTTGTCTTTAAAATATGGAGGCTTTGGGCTATAACTCTTTTGTGTACTTGGTAATTCATATAGGTTCTCTTAACTTTAAACTAAACTATGGTGAGTGCTTGTTTTAACATTCCATGTTTATCTGGGCTTACAGCTAACTTTTAGCTGACTGAGGTCAGTATTGGCTGCAGCACTTGGCTGACAGCTTAGAGGCAGCTTATTGTTTTGCCTAAGTATGAAAGCTTATTCTTATTAGCCATTAATACAACTCTTATTAACAATCAGTACAGGCTCAGTCCCCATCAGGTGCTTTGAAGCAGCACATGGAGTTTACCTTTCCTATACCCAGGCTAGCTCACAGAGGAAAGGAGGTAAATAGAGGCACTGATTGCCTCTATATAGTTTTACAGCTAAGGCTTCAATTGATTCTCAGGCTTTTACTATAGGTTAATCATTAGGATGAAAGGCAAAGGCAGAGAGGAACTCTGCATTGTTACAGCTGCTGCCCCCTCTCTGATTGAGCGTCTGTGCAGTACCCAGGGTCTGACTACTTTTTACATTTTGGAAATTAATAACAAAGCAATTTTCCAATACTGGTACATTCCCCATCAGTGACAGAACCTGTTTGGGAGTCACTTTGGTGATAAGCAAACAAGTGGTGACTGTGTACACATTTTGCTCCAGAGATCCTACTTCTTGGAAGCCAAATTCTATAGAACTACCTGAAGGCACTTGCAAAAACTATGCACATATTTAGTCACTGCCAAGTTATAACACAAAAAATCAAAAACGAATTCACTATCAATACTTTAGGATCACTTGAATAAATTAGTGAAATATTTAAAAATATATTTTTTTAGCCAGATGTGGTGACATACGCTTGTAATACCAGTACTTGGGAGACTAAGACAGGAGGATCACAGGTTTGTGGCCAGCCTCAGATGCTTTTTGAAGTCCTCCACAACTTAGTGAGACCCTGTTTCAAACTAAATAATAAAAAGTAGGGCTGGGGTTGTAGCTCAGAGGTAGAATGCCTTTGAGTTCAATCTCTACTACCACACATACACACACACACACACACACACACACACACACACACACACACAGACACACACACAAAATTCTCTTTTAATGTTTAATATGAAAAGCAGGTTATCAAAGAATTTTTATTATTTAATAATATTTTAGAAAATATTAACACTGTGCATGTATATCCATGAATGTAAAGATGTCTGGAAGAAACATTAAAGGGTTATTAATACTCAGGCAATGAGATTTTATGTGTTTTTCTTCTTTTATAATTGATTATATTTTTCCAACAGTAAGCATGTCTTGCTTTTATATTGGGTAGAAAAAATTGAGTTAAATAATAAAGCAGGAAATTAGAATCAGGGCCTTAGGAAATAGGCTATAGTTATCTGGAAAATTCCTATACCAGAACTCTGTTCACTGGCAGTGGTTAAACGGATAGAGCGCAACTGTATCTGGGATATTACAGAACCACTTGCTGAAATGGAAAAAAATGTGCTTACAAGAATACTTTCTAGTAAATATCAGGCTTATGTCTCTCACAATATTTCTTACCTTTTCTCTTAGGAGAATTACTTCAATCAAAAACCTCCAGACAAGGTCCTGGGTTGGAGAGCTTGACCCTCAGAACCTTTTGCCTATTCTTCTCCTGTACTGTATGTAATTACCTAGGTAACATGTTAAGGTTTCTATCAAATTTTGTTGTGATTGTGTCTCTCTATCCCACTGAAATACCACCTCCTTGTCTAATAAATGAATAAGCAATGCAATCTATAAAATTTCCGCTGTGCTTTTTCTATATTAAAGGCATTATTTTTAAAGCTGAACTGTCCAGGAAAGTGAATCAGTCTCCTCACAGAACAAAGAAGTCTCTGTATTTCCTAGCAGAGTTTGTAAAGTTTTAAAATCCATACTTGGATAATAGTAAAAACAAAACAAAACAAAACAAAAACAAAAACCAATACTTTTGATTTGTAGATGGTTCATTGAAAGCTTGGGGGTTTTATGCTAAAAACCAAGTTAGAAGCAGTGGAACCTATAGATTTCTAGACATGTAGTGTAGCAGGGAAGTTAAGTAGAAAACTTTTCCTAGTCGGGCATGGTGGTGCACACTTGTAATCCCAACATTTGGGAGGCTGAGACAGGAGGATCGTGGTTCATGGACAGCCTCAGCTACTGGTGAGGCTCTTTGCAACTCAGTGAGCCTCTGATTAAAAAAAAAAAGAAGAATAAAAAATAGAGCTGGGAGTGTATCCTCAGTACTGCAAAAAACTTTTTCTTAATATTAAGTGTAAAATGCTAACTGTTAAATATTACATATATAGAATTATCCTGCTTAAGAGAACTAAAACCAGTTGGGTATGGTGGCATACACACCCCTATAATCCAGTACTTGAGGGGCAGAAACAGAACAATCCCAGGTTTGAGGCAAGCTTTAGCAACTTAATGAGGCTCTGTTTGAAATTTAAAAAGAGAGAGAGAGAGAGAGAGAGAGAGAGAGAGAGAGAGAGAGAGAGAGAGAGAGAGAGAGAGAGAGAGAGAGAGAGAGAGAGAGAGAGAGAGAGAGAGAGAGAGAGAGAGAGAGAGAGAGAGAGAGAGAGAGACTAAGGCCATTTCTGGGCTGAAGAGGAAAGGGAAATTGATGAGAGCCCAATGTCCTGGCTCCTCTCCTCTAAGGCCCTGTCATGAGGTGTTCTCTCTGCTTCGATGGGTCACGGTGAGCCAGAGTTCTGGTTTCCTGAGCCCGTGAGAGCCGGTTAGAGACCACAGTGTGTAGAAACCTCCCGGTTTTTGGCCTCTGACTATAAATAATCTCATTCATTTACCCAGTGTTATTATTTTCACTGAGTCACAAGGGCTCAGAAGGATTGGGAAATACTTTTTTATTGCATCAATAAAAAAATAAGCATGAACTAGGATAATTATATGTCTTATCTGAATCATATGAAGGAATTATACAAATTGGTAGGCTCCTATTTCTATTCAGGGATGAAAGGACTGAATTGAGCTAAGTATTCTTGTGTTTTAAAAAGAAAACAAAATCTCAGGTGAATGGATACCTTATCAAGCTCAACACTCTTGAATTCAACTTCCCAGACACAAATGTCCAGCCAATTTTACCTAAGAATGTGCTCATTTTTGTTTTTAATCTGAAAGAAGTCACAAAGATAATTAGAAGGGAATTTTTACAGAGTACTCGGGTGAACATTTTACTTAAAAGGGTTATGAAATGAAGACCTTCTTCCTTTTTTGTGCTACTGGTATTGGAACCCAGGAGCATTCTACCTCTGAGCTATACCCCCAGCCTTATTTTTTTATTTTTTTTATTTTGAAACAGGGTCCCACTAGTTGCAGAGGGCCTCACTAAGTAGCTGAGGCTGTCCACGAATCGTGATCCTCCTGTCTCAGCCTCCTGAATGCTGGGATTACAAGTGTGTACCACCACACCTGGCAAGACCCTCTTCTTTGTCCTGATTTTGTTCAGGAGAGGGTTAAGAGCTCTAATCCTTTGTTTTGCAGACAGAAGCCCTGGCTTGGGTGTCTCAGCCAGGGAGCTGCAGACTCCTTGGCGGCAGTGTGGACATTCACAATGACAGACGGGGTTCACAGGAAGTATAATGGCCACTGTGCTTGCCTTGCATAAGTTCATTGCCCTGCAAAAGTGTCATTCACCAGCACATCAAAAGCTCCTCTGAAATTTGTTTTCCTGCCACTCTGTGAGTGAATTCTTTAATGGCATGGAAGAGTACGCACCATGGATTTCTAATAGCAAGATTAAAAACTTATTTACCTTTACACAGTTGGCAGGATATAGGGATCGATAGCCAAGATATGGTTTGAAATTTTCTGAGGATAGATGCCCTTTCTTAAAATAACACTTAATCTAAAAATCCATAAAACACAAAATTTGACTCTTCCTCTGTTTTTTTTTTTCCCCCTAATTTGTTGAAGACTTAAGTCGAAACTTTTCCCATGGGTGCCATCTCTGACTAACTTAGCCCACACTGATTTCTCCTTGTTTCAGGTTGCATCTGTCTTATTGAGGCTGTACACTCCTCCTCTAGGGGCACTATTTACATCATACATGTTGTATATGATATTTGTATATTTATTATACATTAACCATAGCAGTAAGGTGTTCTATGGGAGGGCATGGGTTTCTGTACAGTGGTAGAGTATGAGGTAGCAGTGGGGCTGCTTTAGTCTACATTTTATAGTACTTTACAGTTTTAGAAAACATGATACCACTATGCATCATTTAATTAAACTCAATACATTTATATGTTTCTTTTTCCAATGTGTGAGCATCTCATATTAAACATTTATATTACACACCTATTCTTTCTTCCAGCACAAATACAAGATAGAGTTATAAAAGACTGGTAAACTGAGTCACAGACACACCAAAGAGAAAGGACAGAAGAGGCACTTTCAACATGTAGGTATGAGCCGGAGGATCTTCTAAGTGGATCAAGCAAAGTGAAAAATTACGAGGATAACATTTTACTTTCTTTTGACTTATACTTACAAAGTAATGGAAATTTAATTTTTAGACTTTCTTCCCCATATTTTTCACATTTTGGATAGTACACTGATTTATTAATTAGAAAGTGCCTCTGGTTCCATATACCAGATATTCCATATCATTAACTTAATAAAATAGAAGACCTTTTTTGTTGTGTCATAAGAATGAGGGGGTAGGCATTGTGTGGATGGTTAGTTGTTTAAGGGTATGGCTCCTTGCTTTCACAGTTACAATATGCCTGCTGTAGTAGAGTATCATTGCAATCCAACAGGAAAATAAGAAAGAAAAATAAAAAAAATGAGTTGGCTGTTTTTTTTTTTTAATATACTGGGTATTGAACCCAGGAACAACACCATCAGCCCTTTTTATTTTTTAATCTTGAAACAGGGTTTTGTTAAGGTGCCGAGGCTGACTTTGAATCTGTGACCCTTCTGTCTCAGCCTCACATATACTGGGATTACAAATATTATGCTCCTCCATGTCCTGCTTAAGGTGGTCCTTTTTGAAAGAGTGTTTCCAAAATTCCTTTCAAAATCTTTTGTTGTTGTTGTTGTTGTGTTGATTGTGTTTCTGGGCTTGAACCCAGAAACATTCTACCTCTGAGCTATATCCCAAGCACTTTTTATTTTTTATTTTGTAAAATGTCTTGCTAGGTTTCTAAAGCTTCACTAAGTTGATGAAGCTGGCTTCAAACCTGTGATCTTCCTTTCTCAGTCTCCCAAACACTGGGATTATAGGTGTGCATCACTATGCTCAGCTTTCCTCTTGTTGGTTTCTACTTTCATTCCATTATGGTCTGAAAAGATGAAAGGAATTATATTACAATTTTTGAATTTTGCTAGTACTTGCCTTTTTTTCTTTGCAGATAACACCTACTTACTTACTGTCAAAGAAAAATACCTTGAAGAAAAGAATAAACATCACAATTCTCAATCAGCTTCAAACTTAAAGTCCATGTAATTTAACCTTGCTATTGGATTTAACCTTATTCTGCATCATACTCAACAGATATTTACTTAACCAAACCAAAATTACTGTGATAGGATATCTGTCCCTCAACTTGGGCTTTGCTCACTCATTGGCATCACTAATATCAGAAAGTTCTGGTTTCATCTGTATGATTTTATTATGGTTACTACATATTTTTCAAAAATTAATTTAGCCCATACTTATATGTAATTAGTTCAGATTAAAAAAACAGGTGCCCTTGTCAAGTTAAAATTTTTTCTGTATTAGACTATTGATACATCATTTAATTTTATATAAACCAACCATAAAATATGACTCCTTATAAAAAACAAATAAGGACTCATCTAACTTGCTTTAATTCAAATCACTTGGAAGTAAACAACTCTCTGCTAATTTAGTTTTAAATTGGGTCACTCTCAAACTTTCCCTCTTGAGTACTCAGTTCTTTCCCTCTCTGACCTCTTGTTTTCTTGCACACTTAGTGCAAGGTTAATGTGATCATGATTTAGGCCTAAATTACCATAAGTCATCAATTTATAAGTTCAAAATTTATTCAACTTACCTATATATAATTATCTTAAAATGACACATACTTGTAATTTTTCCTCAGTTATAATTTGAGCCACTTTATGGTAACAGTCTGAAGCCTTCTTTTTAATCATGGAACATTTAAAAATTATACTTTATTTAAGGTAACTACTTTGTAGAAGGCTTCTGTTAATAAAAAGTCAAGGCAGGGCAGCTGTACTTGAAGAAGGAAGTGAGGACCTTATCCTTGTCCTTTTGGCTTCTCTGGACCTTCTCCCAGTACCATGAGTGACTCACTTAAAGCTCACTGGAAACCATATGGAAAATAAAGCCTTATGATGTTCTGGGTCCCATATGTCTTCAATATTCATGAAGGGCCTCAGGATTAAGTATGGGAATGAATGAATAGTGCAGTTAGAGGTGCTCATGACATGGGTCAGTCAGTGATAGACTCAAGGGTTCAAGCCTCTTTGTCTTGGGTTCATCTCTATCCCTTTCTTCTTCCTGAATATTTCCTTTACAGAAATAATAATAAAAACTCTCATAGTGGTATCTGTTTTATTTCTTGAGTTTTTGTGGTACTGAGGATTGAACTCAAGGGCATTCTACCTCTAAGTTACAACCCCAGTCCTATTTATTTTATATTTTTATTTATTTATTTATTTAGAAACAGAGTCTTGCTAAGTTGCTGAGGGTCTTGCCAAGCTGTGGAGGCTCTAATTTAGTTGCTGAGGTTAGCTTTGAACATGGAATCATCCTGTTTTAGCCTTCCAAGTACTAGCATCAAAGGCATATACCACCATTCCCAGCCTGATATTTAGTTTTTAGCCTCAGCTCTGCAGTTAATTATAAAATGTAAATTTGGGTTTGTAAATCTTCTGAGATATTTTATGTAAATTTAAAAATTAGCAGTGATTCAGAAATTCTTATTTAGTGAAATGTTTTGAACACGTGTTAATATATTCATCCTGTAATACTCCAGAGAATATCTCCGTACCTGGTTGTCACTGTGCATTGTGAGTTTCAAAATCCATCAGAAGTCTTTTGGACAGCAGACCCAAATTAAGTTAAGCAATCTTTCTAATTATGGCAGAATGCAGAGTACTTTATGTAATTAATGAATTCTTACTGAAAAAGGATAATTAAGTTTGGAGTTCATCATCTAAAATTGAACTGGTAAACTTGTATTCCCCACAATGTGAATTTAACATATTTTAGATTTAAGCCTTCTTTATTATTATGGCTACTCACCTTTATTTTTATTTTATGTTTTTCATTTGTCTATTGAATTCTTGTCTCTTTACCCAGAATATCAATTTCTAATAAGCTTCCCCTTTAGTTCAGAGGACTCCTTTTAGTTCCCTCTAGTAATAATATCTAGTTTAAACTCTTCAGCTCAACATTCAAGGTGGTGTCAAGCATACAGATCTTGGCTTCCCTGATCATGAATCTACCCTTCCATGTAGACTAATAGTGTTACCAAAATGACATTAAAGATATATCTTTATAGATATCATTATATCTATAATGGGTGTAGAATGGGTACTGACCAAGCAGATCATTCTCAGAGGCACCAAGATGCTGGGGTGGACAGAGCATGCGTAGTTCAGTATTTTAACAACTAGGGTGGTAGATGAAACTGTTAGCCTACTTGCGTATTACTTTAGTTGAAAAGAGTTTTGCCTTTTTGGAATGACCTATATTTTAATTACTGATAGACTCAGGAGTTTAAATGCCCAGTATTATTACTGTTCCTACATGGGACTATTTTTAGTGGGCATTCTAGTTCCAGAGATGCCATAGGGTTGGCTAAAACTTTCATTTGGCCTGAAGTGCTGCTCAGTCTCTCACTCTGCCCAATCCTACTTCCTTTCTGTTCCACGTGTGATCTCTAGGCCCAGCCTATAAATGACTTATCTGCTGAACCCTATCTGACTGCTCCTCAGAGAGTCCAGCCTCAGAAGAATGATTTCAAACCCACATAATGTTTGAAATGGATGTGATCCTGTGCATGTTTTATAAGGTAAAGAGTAGGATAGAAAAAACAAGTACTCTATGAACAATTTTTGTTTTGAACAGCAATTCAAATTTCTTGCAGTAAAGCATATTTTACAAGAGTGGCCTACTATTTGTTGTCTGCTGATCATGCAATCATCTCTGCTGATCTCTTTAACTTTGTGCTTAGAGTAGAGGAGCATTTAAGATAAAAGACTCTACTGACAAGATTTTATGTCCTTAATCATGACTATAAACAGGGGATGCTATTTGGTATAATCAAACATTTTATTCCTGAGAAGCCTCCTAGTCAATTTTTGGAAGAACCAGTAACTGTGGCATCTTAGCTTACTCATATTAAATTTAGTAAATCTTGTCATCTTCAGTAAATGTATATATTCTGAAAGACATCTTCATTGGCATTATCAAATGTTTAGATATAAAAAGGAGTACAATCTGGCTGGATTTTAAGGAACAGAGGTGATATTATCTACGTAGGGGTCTTCTCTGAAGGATTTAGTCTTTGGTGGCGTTAATAGAAGAGAATAAGTAGCATTGTTGAGCTATGGGAAGGAGCGTGAGAAGAGGAAGAAGGAAATAAGTCTTCTAGTTATGAATTCATTTAGGGCAAGATAGACAGTCTAAGTAAAGAACCCAAGAAATAAGAATATGTGATACATGCCAGCAAGAGTAGATATTATCAGATTCTTGAGAAGTAGAGCTCATATTCAGAAGGACTCTGTGATTGATTTATTACTTACCACAATGTTGAAATTCTTAAAAATTTCTAAAAAAGGAGTGCTCTATTTTCATTTTGAACTAGGCCCCATTAATTACATAAGTGTTTTTGGATATAATATCACAATGATGGTTTTGTTCTATGGGAATGAGACACTCTGTTTCTCAGAGACAATGTCCACCAAAGCCATAGTCATTCCTAGCATACTACTCAAAGACCTGAACTATCTCCATATTTTATTTTGAAACAGGTCTCCCCAGGTTTCTGAGAGCCTTAATAAGTTGCCAAGGCTGTTCTCAAACCTGTGATTCTTCTTCCTCAGACTCTCAAGTATTGGGATTACAGGTGTGTGCCATACCCAGTTTGTGTGTTATCATTTAACCCATAGTTTTTAATTAGTAAAATGAGATTACAAATTGCAGAAAGCCTAGCTTTTCTTCCTTTAAAACTGCCTAGGCATAGTTGGCAAAAATTTTCTCCCATTCTTTCTGTTCTCTGTTCCTCTGATAGAGGACTATTATCTAGAATATACAGAGAACTCAAGAAACTTAGCACTAAAAAATGAGCAAGTGAACTAAATAGATACTTCACAATAAAAATGAGCAAGTGAACTAAATAGATACTTCACAATAAAAATGAGCAAGTGAACTAAATAGATACTTCACAAAAGAAGAAATTCAGATGGCTAATAAATATATGAAAAAATGCTCAATATCATTAGTAATCAAAAAGATGCAAATTAGTCAGGCGTGGTGGTGCACTGCACGCTTGTAATCCCTGTTCTTGGGAGGCTGAGGCAGGAGCATCACGCTGGTTTAAAGCCAGCCATGCTGGCTTAAGAGACTGTTTCCAAATAAAAAAAAAATAAAATAGGTCTGGCAGTGTAGCCCAGAGGTAGGAGGGTTTCCAGGAACCCCAGTACCACCAAAAAAAAAAAAAAAAAAATGCAAATTAAAACTAACCTTAGATTTCACCTAACTCTAACTAAAATGGCAATCATTCAAAATACAAATAACACATGCTGGTGAGGATGTGGAGAAGTGGGAACTCTAATATATTGTGGGTGGAATTGCAAATTAGTGCAACTATTTTGGTAAACAGTATAGAGGATCTTCAGAAGAATGGGAATAAACTTTCCAGTGATCCAGCAATACCACTTCTGGGTATCTACCCAAAAGAATGGAAACCAAATTACTAAACTAATGCATGGGTATCTATGTTCATAGCTGCACAATTCACAATTGCCAAACTATGGAACCAGACAAGATGTCGGTCAGCAGATGAGTGGATTGCAAAACTATGGAATATGTACACAATAGACTTTTATTCAGCTATAAAGAAGAACAAAATTATGTAATTTACAGGGAAATGGATGGAACTAGAAAACATTATGTTAAGTGAGAATACTCAGTCACAAAATATAAGAAATCGGATGCTCTAATATGTGGAAGGTAGGGAGAAAATAGGCATTAGGAGGAACTCTAGATGAAGGAGGAGAAGCCATATATGGGCGAATAAGGAGGCCCAAGTGGAAGTGATGTGAGGGAGGAAGAATGAAATTCTCTAATGTACATGATGTACATTCACAAGCATATCAATGTCCATCACTAAGCCAAACATGAAAAGAAGGGGGGGGGGAGAAATGGGTTAGGAATTGGGAAAGGGCTAAATAAGTGATTTGTGTATGTATACCTCTACCATCTTGTACTCCATTAAGATGTATGACTTCAATGTACAAAAAAAAAATTGTGCCAAGAAAAAAATAAGTAAAGCTTTAATCTTTGTTGTCAAAATGTAGGACTTAACTTTTGCCTGTTTGCTTTCAGCAGAAAATAACAGCATCTTTTGGGATATGGCCAAATGCAATTGTTTTTCAGAACCAAAGGCACAACATGTTGAGCTTGCACTATTCATACTCTTTTCTCATATTCTAAATGCAGCCCTGTCTTCCTTTTGGCTGTACTGGGCTACAGGGACACTGTGCTCTCAGGGACAGTCCATGCTCCCTGGACAGTATGTCTTGCCCTGGTCATCATTCAGATATACCCACTGTGTGGGTTTGTAACACCTCATCTCTCTCTTGCACTTCAAGTTTACAAAATGCTTTCACGCTATCTAATAAATGTTTCCCGAACTGAATTGAAACATGTTCATAAGCATTTTAGAATCTGAACTTTCAGAAGAAATTCATCTGATTTCCACTCAAATTACAGCTAAGGTCTATAAAGCAGCACAATTTTCAGACTTCAAAATCATTTATGATTTGCTTTCTGCCTATGAAATAGTGTTTTGACGATTGAAAGCCCACCTATCTCCCATTCCTCAGGGCCTTTGAACTTTTAACACATGCCTGGAGTTTCTGCTCAGTGACTTTATACTTTAGTAGTAAAAAGCTACTTTTTAGTTTAGGAGAGAAAAACTTTACTCCTCCTTGTGTTAATATCCCTGACATCTTCATTCAAATTATTTTTCTAATGAAAAATGATTGGAGAAAATAATCCCTTCTCATCTGCCAAGGTAATGTCTTCCCAGAGGTTACTTGGTTAATGGATAATCAAGCCGGGTGTGGTGGCACATGCTTGTAATCCCAGCGCTTGGGAGGCTGAGACAGGAGGATCGCACAGGTTCGAAGCCAGCCTCAGCTACTTAGTGAGGCTCTCAGCAACTTAGTGAGACCCTGTTTCCAAATAAAGTATAAAATAGGTCTGGGAGTATAGTCTGGCAGTAGAAAAGACCCTGGGTTCCACCCTCAGTCTCCCCCCCCACACACACACACAAAAAGGATAATCAAGTTAAGATGTAAAAAGCTGCTCTGATTCTTTTTTTTTTTTTAAAGAACATGATGTTTGTCATCACAGATAATTAGAAATAAAGAGAGAAAAAGTGATTCATTCATAGTTTAGAGATCTAGCCATCTAAAGCTTGCTAATCACTGAAGAGTGATTGGTTAAATTGGTAGGCACATAACCCACGCAATCAGAAATTTTCCGTAAGTTAAAAATGAGCACAGAATGGAAAAGAACTCTTTTTTATTTTCTGCTTGAGTTGATAAATCCAGTTCACAAAAGCTGGAATTATCTGACTTGTCATCAGCTCTAGCTTCATCAAAAGAGCACGTTTCTTGGTCTGTGGGGATTTTTCAACTTCAGATTGATGTGGCATAGGTCTAATGTGGTATGATGGGCTGCTCCAGTGATGACATTTTAATTCAGTTTGCCTCCTCAGCTCTCCATTCTTCTTGTGTCTCTGGGTGTATGTGTGAATGTGTCTAGTTAATTAAATTAGTTTTAACATTTATCAAGGTTATGCATAAATGTAGTTTACTCTACACAACATTTTTTTGGCAGCAATCCTCCAAAACATCTCTAGAGTCTAACCCGTTAATCAAAGATAAATATCTAAATCAACTGTTTAATTTTTCTATGGTAGGTAGTACCTAGTGATTCCCCATTACTACAAAGAGAATTTAACACACTTTCTCACACTTCTGCTCAAACACCCCACTTAGCATTTGTGCATCTATCACGGTTCATACTGCTGTTGTGGCATTTGGTTGCAATGTTTCTCACATCATGCACAGGGGCGCTCGCAGAAACAGGGATCACATAGATTGTGAGATGAGACGCCTCAACAGAGTGGAGTGTGCAGACAGCCCAAACATGGTGTTCATTAGGCTTTCTCTCCTCCACAGATGAAGGCCACTATTGTATAAAAACAGCCAAGCATGTCTTTGAGGATGCCATGTTGCCTTGCATAACTGCACCCTGGCCAGCTGCCACTTTTTTCTGGTTTGATATATAAAAAGCCCAGTGAGCTAATAGGCGGACACGTGGAGGCAAGGGGATGTGTGCAGACATCCTATGCAGGAGTCTCCATGTGGCGCTTCCATGGACCGAGTTGGCTCCTCCCCTGGGGACTGGAGGCCTAAGCCTCCTACATTAGCCTACTGCTGCTGGAATGAAATTTTAAGAAATGTCACCTCCTCCCTTTTTCTTCTTTTTCAGATAGATCAAATCAAACCACCAATTTCCCAGCCTTGGTTGGTTACACAACAACCACCTGACACCTCCTCCCCCTTTCCCATCTTCCCTTGTCATTTATTAGCATGTGTTAGGCCCTGAGTTCATTCCCAGCAACAAAACAAAACAAAACAAAAAGAACAACAAGTAATACATCACTGCCACCACCAACAACCACCAGGCTAAAGATGCCAATCAATGTGTTTCAATAGAAAATTCATGATTAGCCAGGCATGGTGGCGCACGCTTGTAATCCCAGCATTTGGGAGGCTGAGACCGGAGGATCGCAGTTTGCAGCCAGCCTCAGCTACTTGGTGAGGCACTCTGCAACTCAGTGAGACCCGGGTTCAAAATAAAGAATAATAATAAAAAAATGGACAGGGGGGTGTAGCTTGGAGGCCAAATATTCCTGGGTTCCATCCCCAGACACGCACAAAAAATTAAAAGAAAGAAAATTCATGATTAAAAACATATACTTCAGGAAGATTAACATAGTAGATATAAGCAATATAAATGTGAAGAGAGGCCGCTAGATCACTATGGAGGCCCTTTCCCTAGTCAGAATTTGAGTGACAGTATTCTGGCAGGGCAATGGCAGAGGTTAGGAGAGTAGTGATGGGGGAGTTAAAACAAAGGAAAAAATGGCAGAATTTGGAGAATGTACTTTTGTGGTATGACATACCTCCCACTTCTGCCTCCTGGTGGACACAGGCATCATTCCACAGTTGCCACCTTTAAGTTACTCTGCTGGAAGGTGGGTAAATGCAAGCTAGAGGTTAGTTTATCCACCATTGGTCAAAGGCAGGTTACTGCAAATTAAATTTTATGCTAACCTGCTCCAAGCCAGAAACACATCATTACGCTTCAGGGTTATCTAGTTGATCACACTAAAAAATCTATTTCCACTGCTCCCCTGCCGACAGTTGTTGAAAATATTTTAATCACTGCATGAAATCATTTTGCGATATTTCACCAAGGCAATTATACACCCTCTGAAATGCAATACTGAAAGAGACACATGGGATGAAGTTATTAATTCTTGCTTAGAAAATGCCCCAATTTCTAGGTATGGCCTTGTCAGGGCTACTAAAACCAGCTTTCCTTTCTAAATCAGGTCCGTGCCACCTAAGAGGTAGAGAACTGAATCACTTGGTAGAAAATTAACATTCTCCTTCTCCTGCCACGTATAGCTACCTAGATCCCCATAAAATTCTGCATTAGTGCAGAATTTATTTCTCTGCTGCAATTTTCAAATTGCAGCAGAGAAATTGCAAGATAAATAAATAAATAGAAATTTATTTCTATTGATAGTAATGTGGGTTCAAATCATGACAAGAGAGACAGAGAAAAGAGCAAGTTTATCTGTGTGTGAGTGCTTGTGTTTACCTGTTGTGTGTGTGTGTGTGTGTGTCTGTGTGTGTGTGTGTGTGTGTGTGTGTGTGTTTACCAAGGCATAGCTGATGAATTCAATGGGTAAAGAAAAGCCTTGATATTTATCATGGATTTAGAAACTTACCAAGTGTTTGTGCTGATGTCCAGAATTCAGTGTTAAGACTCTGAAACTGAGAGGATGCAATGGGAAAGAGTGTGTGGTTTTCCTGGAGAGCTATGCTTTGTGATGATAAAGGCAAAGGATGGCTGTCTTGAAGATCAGATCACAGCTGCTAATGCAGAGGGAGGGAAAATAAAAATATGACTTACCCTGCAAAGTAGACATCCAGGTGGGGCTTTCATACCGTGCACTTCTGTTTCATGTGTTAACAAGAGGAGATGGCCAGCTCAAGCAGACAGGCAATCACGTGTGAACTAGTGAACAAATATAAAAATATCAAGGATGTTTGGCCTCTAAGTAAGCTTAAATAGCAGAGTCAGCATATCGAGAATTCTTCATTTTTATTCTCTTTTGGTAGACTTTTCATTATGTTAAATGGAATGCCATTCTTCTACTTGCTTTTATTCTTACATACTACATCCAATTCATAAGAAAATCCTGTGGCTTCATCCTTAAAAACACACATATAATATTACCCCTTTTCCCAATACTCTCATCCATCTCCTTAGATGATAGCATATGGAGGGAATAATGTCCTATGACATCTTCCTGTTTTCCCTTAAGTCTAATCAGCATATAACCTGTATAAAGGAGCAGCCTTAAACATACTCTACCTCATTATAATACTTTTTTATAGCACTTATAAGCCTTTAAATGTGTGTGTGTGTGTGTGTGTGTGTGTGTGTGTGTGTGTGTGTATAATCCATACATTCCATACTTTGTCTCTCCCACTAAAATATAAACTCACAACGGCAGACTTTGTTTTGCTTTCTGGCATGTCCCCAGTACCTCAAACAGTGTCTAAAACACTAAAAAATAGTGCTTGATTAAAAAAAAATGAGTGAACCTAGGGTCACGTCTGCACTCTCTGATACCTACTCTTTGTGTTCTCCCTATTCTATTTCGATGATGCAGGTACCAACTATTAAGAAGAATATCAAATACCTACTGGTGTCAGAGGCCATGAAAAACAAACTTGATGTTCTGGTCTTAGAAACATAAAGAAATAGAAGGAAAGGAACAAAAATACATAAATATCAAGGGAGTGAAAGAAAGACTAAATAATTAGTCTTGGTGGGGGGTGCTATTATTATGGAAGCAGTGCTGAAGAAGGTCAGATATGTGAAAGTTATTATAGGTTATAAAAATGCTAAGCAATATAATGACCTGTTCTAGTCCACCAGAGCAATGGTCCCTTGGTAGAAATAGAAATAGGTATAGAAAATTCCCAGGTTAAATACTGATTTTTCAAATTGCAAGAGAGAAACACTACTTATTCTTTATTATTTACAGTAAGTTTCCGAAAAACTCAGTTCAGCTGGCAATACTCAAATAGCTCTTTGTGTAGAGCATGAGATCTTTTTACTCCTGTTGGCTGACTTCTAACAAATGGGTATGGATCACATCTGTAATCCCAGTTGTGAGGCTGAGATAGGAGAATCACAGATTTAAGGAGAACCTCAATAATATAGTGAGACTCTCAGTACCTTAGCAAAGTTCTGTTTCAAAAAATATTAAAAGTGCTGTATGTATGGCATGGAGACTATATGTACATTAAAAAGATGCTCAGTGTCACTGATCATTGGGTAAAGCAACTCTAAACTGCAAAGAAATACACAAATACCACTTCCCACCTATTAAGATGACTATTATATATAAAAATAAAGTGACAGAAATTGGCAAAGATGACAAAAAAATTGAAGCTCTTATGCATTGTTGGTAGAAATATAAGATGGTACAACAATTATGGAAAAAATGTGGCAATTCTAAAAATTAAACAATAATTACTATATGATCTAGCAATTCCACTTCAGAGAACTGAAAAACATTAAAAGGTAGAAATAAAAATAACCAACACAGCTATTTGTGTATCATTGTTCAAAGAAGCATGACAGTAGTCAAAATGTGAAAACTTGCTGGGTGTGGTAGTACACACCCATGATCCCATAAGTCCAGTATTTGGGAGGCTGAGCCAAGAGAATTGCATGTTCAAGGCCTGCCTCAGTAACTTTGTAAGACCCTGTTTCAAAATAAAAATAAAGATAAAAATGGCTGGAGGTATAGCTTGTAGGTAGAATGCCCCTGGGTTCAAGTCCCAGTACCAATATAAAATAAATGGGGAGCAATCCATATTTGTACAACCCATATTTCATTCTGTATACTCATTAGACATGAGTGAATGTATAACCAAAATGTGGTATGCAAATTGCTGATATAAGATAACAACTCTTCTTCAAAGGAAATAAGAAAATACTTTATTTGAAACAAGTTATGAATGACCACTGCCTGGAAACACAGATTCAAGTTACCCTAAATTATGTGTTCCGCAGTGAAAGAGATAAGAAAACTTTCATGCCCAAAGAACAAAGACTATCATAAATTTGACATTTTACAAAGGCTTTGGTGGGGCTACAGGGAAGCACAGAAATCTTTCTGATAGGTATAAAGTGTTACAGAATTCTCAGTTTTAGGGTTGGGTAGAGCTGAAGGCCTGCAATATAAATGAACCTTGAAGACACTATAGAAAGTGAAGTAAGGCAGACACAAGAGGCCAAATATTGGATGACTTTACAAGATACTTTCATAGATTTAGAAAATAGAATTGTGAGTATAGGGGTAAAGGGGAGCATGAGGAGTTATTATTTAATGGTTCACAGAGTTTTGATTTGGAAAGATGAAGTGAGTTCTGGAGATGGAGGGTGGAGAAGGTTGCACACATGTGAATCTACTTAATACTACTGAACTGTACATTTAAAAATGGTTAAAATAATGGATGACTAAGTTCTGAAAACCTAACTTATTGCATGGTTACTATAATTTTAAAAATATATTATATAAGTGAGGTTTTCCAGGAGACTACATCTTAAGTGCTCTCATCTAGCCACAAAAATGTACTTCTGTGAGGTCATAGATATGTTACTTCGTTTTACTGTGGGAATCATTTCACATTGTCACATACATAAAAGCATCACACCAGGCATTTTGAATATATATAATTTCTGTTTGTCAATTATATTTCAATAATGCTGGAAGCTGATTAAAATGATAAATCTTATGTGTAGTTTACCATAATAAAATTATATGCTATCAACAATTATGTTTCTATTATCAGAATTTTATATTGCAGAGACCAGATGATACTATTTACATGTTGAAAAAAAATCGATGTTTACAATCAAACACAAAAGTATATCTTCCACAACAGATACGGAGGAAGAGTATGCATACTGTATCCAATGCCATTTTAGCTATTTCAGGTCCTGTCCCTACAATTCCATAACCAGCAGGTGGAGTTAACCTTCTTCTTCACTTGTGGTGAAGGGCAGAGCTGCAGATGCCACTGACAGTGTGTGGAGCAGAGACATTTGTGTTTCTTTCTTTCATAATTCATTCAATCTTATTCCTATTTCCTTATTTTTGAATCACAGTTCCAAAGAGTCAAAATGCAGTAGTTCTGTTTCCCCACTTAACAGACTGGACCTCTTGACAAGTGCAGCAGGCATTAATCTTCAGCCCATTCCCTTCTGGAAGAGCCTGAAATGGATGTTCAATAGGTACAAGTGGGCTTCACTCAGTCTTGTGCCTTTAATTTTTCATACAGTCAGAACTGAACAAAAAGACTGCTCCTGCCTCGCAGCACCATGCTTCAGAGAGGAGGAGGACTCTGAACGGAGCTCAGAACCTGACAGGAGGTACGCCAGCCTCACGACCGAGGATGCAGCAGCAGCACCTTACTGACAGAGGCAGCGGCTAGTTCACCAGATGGCTCCAGCAACAACCCACCAGGCTCCAGAGAGGAGGGGGACTCAGAACGCAGCTCAGAACCTGAGAGGAGGTACGCTGGCCTCATGGCTGAGGATGCAGCAGCAGCGTCTTACTGCCAGCGGCAGCAGCAAATTCACCGGACGGTTCCAGACCAACGCACTCAACAACCCACCAGGCTCCAGAGAGGAGGGGAGGACAGCGAGCTGAGCACATCCTGCAGAGACTCAGAGCGGAGCTCAAAACCAGAGAAGAAATACTCCAGCCTCACCGCCGAGGTCATGACAGCAGTGCCATATTGATAGCAGCAGCAGCAGCAGCAGCAGCGAATTCACCAAGTCCACTACAGCTCTATCAGCGCACTCAACAAACGTGAGTCAAATTGTGGGCTCTAGAGGAGAAATCCCAGTACTGCACTCCCAGGGACTTGTGCAGATAGTCTTCCTGGGTAGGAGATTTTTGCAGTCCAACCCAGTTGGGGAGTGGTGGTGGCAGAGGTATCACACCATAATCACAACTCCCTGCGGGAGAACGCCAAGCCTGGCACCCACCCCCATGGTCTCAAGCAGCCTCCCTTGACTCCCTGGGTCTGAGACTTTGCGATAAAACCCAGTAAAGGGGTAGTGGTGACTGAGATACCACAGACTCAAGATCCAGAGCACCCTAAGTGAAGTTGTAGTGACCCAGGGTAGAACTCAGAGAAGGCACAAACTTCCGAAACCATGGGAAAGAGGAATAATAATGGAGCAATGAATGCCCACAACACCACAACATCAAAACCTGATAACACAGAAATTCAGAGATCTCTAGAAGATCAAATAAGGAAAATAACTTTAGAAATAATAGAGGACTTTCGAAAAGAATTCAGAGAGAGTCAAAAAGAGATAAAGGATGCAATCATTGAAATAAAAGCCTCAATTCAAAGTATAAACAACAGATTAGACCACATGGAGAATAGAATCTCGCTCCTAGAAGATGATCACTTCAAAAATGAACGCATAATTTCTAAATTAGAAAAAAAAATTCGACAGCAGGAATCTGACATTGAAGAAATATGGGCCCATTTTAAGAGAGCTAACCTTAGAATAATTGGAATAGAGGAGGGAAAAGAAGGTGAAACCAAAGGGATCAATAACCTCTTCAAGGAAGTAATAGCAGAAAATTTTCCAAACATAGAGCAAGAGGTCGATACACAGGTCCAGAAAACTTATAGAACTCCCTTTAGACAGGATCGGAGAAGAGGATCCCCACGCCACATAATTGTCAAAATCACTAATGTGGAAGCCAAGCAGAGAATCTTAAAGGCAACAAAAACAAAGGGCCAAGTGACATTTAGAGGCAAACCAATCACTTCAGACTTCCCAAACCAAGTCATGAAAGCCAGAAGGTCATGGAGTAACATATTCCAAACTCTGAAAGAAAACAACTTCCAGCCAAAAATTACCTACCCAGCAAAACTATCTATCAAATTAGATGGGGAAATAAGAAGCTTCCATGACAAACAGAAAATGAAGGAATTTATGTCTTCAAAACCAGCACTAGAGAAAATACTCAAGGAGATTAACTGCAAAGAAGAAATAGGTAATACATGCCAGAACCAAAGAAACAAGATTTTCCATCCAGCAGACAACTAAGCAAAGAAGAATAAACAGTATCTCAAACAGAAATAAAATCTTAACATGTTGGGAATTAAAAATTATCTGTCTATAATCACACTGAATGTAAACGGCCTCAGCTCCCCAATAAAAAGGCATAAAGTAGCAAAATTGATTATAAACCAGAATCCATCCATCTGCTGCTTACAAGAAACACACCTTACAAGTAAAGATAGGAACAAACTCAAGGTAAAGGGCTGGAGCAAGGTAATCCATGCTAATGGAACTCGAAGACAAGCAGGAGTAGCAACTATGATACCAGACAAGTTAGACTTCAAACCCAAACTTATTAGAAGAAACAAAGAAGGTCATATTTTACTGGTAAAAAGAATAATCCAGCAAGAGAAAATAACAATAATCAATATCTATGCCCCAAACATAGCTGCAGCTACTTTCATAAATCAAACTCTTTGTGACATGAAGTCACATATAAATCCCAACACAATAATACTGGGAGACTTCAACACACCTCTCACAACACTAGACCGATCTTCCAGACAAAGGGTCAGTAAAGATGCCTCAGAACTAAAGAACACCATTAACCAAATGGACCTGTTGGACACATATAGAATATTTCACCCAAATACAGCACAATTTACATTTTTTTCAGCTGCTCACAGAACCTTCTCCAAAATAGATCACATCCTGGGACACAAAATGAGCACTAGCAAATTTAAAAAATGTTACATACTTCCCTGTGTCATTTCAGAACATTATGGAATGAAACTAGAAATCCACTATAAGAAGACCCAGAGAAACAACATAAACATGTGGAGACTGAACACCACACTTCTGAATGAAGAATGGATCATAGAAAATGTAAGAGGTGAAATCAAGAAATTTCTAGAAAAAAATGAAAATAAAGATACAACATATCAAAACCTCTGGGAAACTTTGAAGGCAGTATTAAGAGGAAAATTTATAGCACTGAGTGCTCACATAAGAAAAACAGGGAATCTTCAAATAAATAACCTAATGACAAACCTCAAAGCCCTTGCAAAGTAGGAACAATTAAACCCCAAAGCCAGCAGAAGACGGGAAATTAGTAAAATTAGAGCAGAAATTAATGAAATAGAGAATAAAAAAATACAGAAAATCAACAAAATCAAAAGCTGATTTCTTGAAAAAATTAACAAGATAGATAAACCACTAGCCAACCTAACTAAAAAAAAGAGAGAATTAACCCAAATTATGAAGATAAGGGATGAAAAAGGATAAATTACTACTGACAGTGTAGAAATCCAGAGGATTATCAGGAACTACTTTGAAAAACTATACTCCACCAAAATGGAAAATCTGGAGGAAATCGACAACTTCCTAGATAAATACAACCTTCCTAAACTGAGTCAAGAAGATATAGAACACTTAAAACAACCAATAACAATCCAAGAGATTGAAACAGCAATAAAGAGCTTACCATCAAAGAAAAGCCCAGGACCAGATGGTTTCCCAAGTGAATTTTATAAAACCTTTATAGAAGAGCTAACCCCAATACTCCTCAAACTATTTGGTGAAATAGAAAAAACTGGGACTCTCCCAAATACATTCTATGAAGCCAACATCACACTAATACCCAAACTGAATAAAGACAGTTCAAGGAAGGAAAACTACAGGCCTATATCTCTGATGAAATTGGATGCAAAACTATTAAACAAAATACTAGCAACACGCATTTAAAACCATATCAAGGAAATCATACACCATGACCAGGTAGGGTTCATCCCAGGGATGCAAGGCTGGTTCATTATAAGAAAATCAATTCTTGTAATTCATCATATAAACAGAATCAAAGACAAAAATCACATGATCATTTCAATAGACACTGAAAAACCATTTGATAAAATTCAACATTCATTTATGATAAAAATACTGTAGAGAATTGGAATAGAAGGAACATATCTCAACATTATTAAGGCAATCTACAATAAGCCCACCACCAATATCATATTAAATGGGGAAAAACTTCAAGAATTCTCCCTAAAACCCGGAATGAGACAAGGATGTCCATTATCACCACTTCTCTTCAAAATAGTACTAGAGACTCTAATCAGAGCAATAAGGCAAGAAAAGGAAATCAAAGGAGTACAAATAGGAAAAGAAGAACTCAAACTTTCACTATTTGCAGATGTCACGATACTATATTTAGAAAACCCAACACACTCAACCAAAAGGCTTATAGAAATGATCAACAAATTCAGCAAAGTATCTGCATACAAAATCAATCTTAAAAAATCAGAAGCTTTCCTGTACACCAACCATGAATCCACTGAAAAAGAAATTCAGAAAATGCTTCCACTCAGAATCTCCCACAAAAAAAAAATACTTAGGAATAAATTTGACCAAGGAGGTAAAAGATCTCTACAAAGAAAATTATAAAACACTGCAAAAAGAAATCGAAGAAGATCTTAGAAGATGGAAGGATCTTCCATGTTTATGGATTGGCAGAATAAATATCATTAAAATGGCCATCCTTCCAAAAGTGATCTACAGATTTAATGCAATGCCCATTAAACTACCAACATCATTTCTCACAGACATAGAAAAATCAGTTCTTAAATTTATCTGGAATAACAAAAAGCCTAGAATAGCCAAGGTAGTTCTTAGTAACAAAAACCATGCTGGAGGAATCACAATACCTGACTTTAAACTATACTACAAAGCCATTGTAATAAAAACAGCATGGTACTGGCAAAAAAACAGATACATAGACCAATGGAGTAGAATAGAAGACCCAGAAACAAGTCCACACACTTTCAGCCAATTGATTTTTGACAAAGGGGCTAAAAAACATACACTGGAAAAAAGATAGCCTCTTCAACAAATGGTGTTGGCAAAACTGGTTAACCATATGCAGAAAATTGGAAATTAATCCCACTTTCTCACCCTGCACAAAAGTCAACTCAAGATGGATCAAAGACTTGGAAATCAAACCAGAGACCTTGAAGCTCCTTGAAGAGGGTATAGGTCCAACATTGCAACACATAGGCACAGATAAACACTTTCTCAACAAGACCCCAAAGGCACAACAAATTAAAAGGCAAATCAATGCATGGGGTTTCATGAAACTGAAGAGCTTCTGTTCAGCAAAGGAAACTGTCAAGAACCTCAATTGAGAGCCAACAGAATGGGAGAAGATATTTGCCACCTACCCTTCTGATAGAGGACTAATATGTAGAATATACAGAGAACTCAGGAAACTCAACACTAAGAAAACAAAGCATCCAATAACAAAATGGGCAAGTGAACTAAATAGACACTTCACAAAAGAAGAAATTCAAATGGCCAATAAACGCATGAAAAAATGCTCAATATCACTGGCAATCAGAGAGATGCAAATCAAAACTACCCTGAGATTTCACCTAACTCCAACTAGAATGGCAATTATTCAAAACACAAACAACAATAGATGCTGGCAAGGATGTGGAGAAGTGGGAACTCTAAGACATTGTTGTTGGGATTGCAAATTAGTGTAACCACTTTGGAAAACAGTATGGAGAATTCTGAGAAGAATGGGAACAAATCTACCATTTGATCCAGCAATACCACTTCTGGGTATCTACCCAAAAGAAAAGAAACCAAACTACCAAACTAATGCATGTGTATCTATGTTCATAGCTGCACAATTCACCATAGCCAAACTATGGAAGCAGCCAAGATGTCCATCAACAGATGAATGGATTATAAAACTGTGGGATATGTACACAATGGAATTTTACTCAGCCATAAAAAAAAACTCAATTACATTATTTTCAGGGAAATGGATGGAACTGGAGGACATTATGCTAAGTGAGATTAGTCAGTCACAAAAAATAAGAAATCAGATGCTTTCCCTAATATGTGAGAGTTAGGGAGAAATGGGTCATAGGAGTTACTCTAGATGAAAAAGGAAATCTTATGGAGGAACAAACAAGACACCTAAAGGAGGGAGAAAGTGGAAAATCTCTAAAACACACAATGTACTTAAACATATCGAAGTCAGCTATTAAGCCGAGCAAGGGAGGGAATAGGGTAGGAATTGGGTAGGGGTTAAATCAGTGATGTGTACATGTCTGTACACACAAGGTTTTTACCCCAATATGATGTATGAATATAATGCACCAATAAAAATTTAAAGAATAAATAAAAAAACCAAACCAAATCAAAACAAACAAACAAACAAACAAAAAAAAAACCCCAAAAGACTGCTCCTTCCACAGATGCTTTGTGACAGGAAAAAGAAGCAGTTGTTTCTATTTACTTTTGGTGCTGGGGATTGAAATCAGGTACATTCTACTTCTGAGCTACATACCTATTCCTTTTTTACTGTTGAAATAGGGATCTCACTAAATTGCTTGGGCTGGTCTTGAAACTGTGATGCTCCTGTCTCAGTCTTCCAAGTACTAGGACTATTGCCATATGCCATTGCACCTCACTGCATCTTACTTTAAATCAAATACATCTGTCCCTCTTAATCTTTAAGGGATATATTCAAGAATTCCCCTGGGTACTGAAATTTACAATGCTCAAGTCTCCTATATAAATAGAGTAGCATTCGCTTATAACTAAATAGCCTCCTTTCATATACCCAAATCATCTTCAGATTACTTACAATACTAATATGATATAAATATATGCATGTAGATGTAATGCTGTGTTTTAGAGGGGATAACAATGAGAAAAGTGTCTACATCTCTTACTGATTCAATTATGTATTTTCTGAATATTTTCTACCTATAGTTGTTTGACTCTATGGATACAGAACCTATGATTACTGAGTGATGATTGTAATACATTTTTCCTTCTTGCAATCTGTTTTTTACATATTTTATTCATATTATATAAAAATACATCCTGGATTATGAATTTTTCCCCTTTATGGTAGATGGAGTTTAAGTTTATCAGCACTGGCTCTAAGCCCGTTTCTGACCTAGAGACTCTTCCTTCCCAGCCCACATTCCAAGGATATACCACCAAACAGACACCAGTGATCCACTAATGCTAAGTGCAGCCCAGCTCTTCAAAAATGTCTTGCTTCCTATACTTCCATTTGGCCTTTTAAAGTGCTGATTCCTTGGTATGAGCTCCTCTGACACTGAACTGTGACCTCTCTCTAAAACCTTCCCAAGCACTTAAGAACCAAATGCATCTGCCTCTGTGAACTCACAGCATCTTGTATGTCTTTATTATAGCACTTATAACCTTACTGTCATAGGATGGCTTGTCTGCTTCCTCTGCTGGAAGAGGAATAGAGAGCTTTCTATTTATCTCATTAGAAACATTGATCAACACACTTTAACCATGATTCTTGAGTGAATGAATGGGTATGTTTTTCATAGCCTGATTCTTTCATGCATAATTCACCCTATCCACAATTTCACCATCTGTGATTTTAGTTACCCATAGTCAACTATGATCTGAAAATATTAAATATAACATTCCACAAATTTTTTTAAAATTCATAACTTTTAAACTGCCTATTGTTGTGAGTAGTATGTTGAAATCTCACAGCATCTCATTGCATTCCACTTGGAAGGTGAATTTTTCTGTTTCTAACATGTTCACGCTGCTAAGCCACTGTCACTTAGTAGCCACCTTGATTATCTGAAATCTTGTCATGCTATTGAAGTATAAGTAAGCCTTATTTACTTAGTAAGGTTTCTAATAGGCAAGAATATTGTTGCTAGTAATTTGGATATGCCTAAGAGAAGCTGCAAGGTGCTCCCTTTAGGTAAAAAGGTGAAGGTTCCATCATAATTAGTAAAAAAAAATATGCTGAAGTTGCTAAAGTCTATAGTAAGAACAAATATACCCATGAAATTGTGATCCTGGGAAAAGAAATTCACACTAGTTTTGCTCAAGCTGCAAGAGTGATGGCACAGTGCATGATAAGTGCTTAGTTAAGGAGTTTTGTAGTTTCTGAAGTTTAAGATATCAGTGAAGGGCTTGAGAAATATCCTCTACAGACAATGGGGACTACCCTAATGACAAAACCAACACTGGATCTCATGAACATCTCACAGTCATGTAGTAAAAATGAAAACCAGAAGATGGTGATACAAATCAAAGCAAACATTTTTGTAATTACATTAGCAACCTCATCTACAGATATTTATGGAGTGTCTGCTATTTACTGGCTTAACCAGTTACCACTCTTTGCCACCACCTGTGCTTCATACGTCTACACCAATTGAGACAATATAGACCCAGACAATGGGAGTACTGAAAGTCTTCTGATTATAGAATCAGATGATGATGTTACTAAAATAGCCTCTGATTTCTGAAATGCAAGGTTTGAGAAAAAGTGATTTTCCTTCTTATTTATATGGTTCTGGTATGGAATCGTCTACCTGTACTTCTCACAATATTGCTCAATGATACTAATCTACTTAGCAGGATTAAATTTATTTGCACTAGCCTGAAACAAATTTCATTACCTCCTTAGACTTAGTATTTCAGTAATTTGGGGAATATCAGCAACAGAAACTGCTTGGTTTTGTCTTTGTCCCATGAAATGTCTTTCAGGGCAAAAACGTATGGGTAATTTGAAGGCTCAGATAATGATAGGGCTGAAAATATTTCATTATAGTCATCTTTTCTCATGTCTGTATTTATTTATTTATTTATTTATTTATTTATTTATTTATTTATTTATTGCGGGTCTGGGAATGGAACCCAGGGGCATTCGACCTGCTAGCTATACCCCCTTTCCTATTTTTTATTCTTTATTTTGAAATAGGGTCTCACTAAGTTGCAGAGGGTTTTACTAAGTAGCTGAGGCTGTGCACAAACCATGATCCTCCAGTATCAGCCTCCCAAATGCTGGGATTACAAGTGTGAGCCACCCCATCCAGTTTTTAATATCTTTTTTTTTAAAAAAAACGAAGTCTCTAAATTCAAGATGATTCCAGGGACTTGCTAAGGGTCACAAAGACAACTGGTAGCAGGTATTGTTTAGAGTTCTGGTTTCCTTGCTGTGAAGTCAGTATTTTATTCACCATTTGGAGTTGCTTCTAACAGATGAATTACAATGTTATATATTCAATCTAGGGTCGTGCAAATATATGCAGCCATGTGTATATTGAAGGCTTTCAAATTATATCTTCAGAATTGAAGTTAGTTTAAGCACAGGCTTTGAATTTATTCACCATTTAGGAAAATAGATGTATGTGATATTCTCAACCCACTGAACCATAATCTTTCTACAAAATACTAATGAAATACACAGTGTGATCCAGCTTCTCATTTCTATCTTCCCCCTGTGAACACTCCTTCCATCTGTAGCACTTCATTTGAAGGCAGTGGCATGCGTACTCCCCCTTACAAATAGCTTTCATTAGAGAACATGTAAGACAAAGACCCTTTACCATGGGGAGCATCAACAAAGGATTTAAAAATAAGAATCCATTTCATAGAAGAGCTGAAGCCAAATTGTAAAAATAAAACAATGCATGGCAGTTTTTTTTTAAATTTTTAAAAAGAGATCTGAAAGAAAGTACATCTAACAATATGTAAAATTTGAGTTGATAGATAAAATATAAAACCAACAATGTCATTTCAATACAAAAGAAAAGATTGTAGCTGGGTTTCTTAAGGATCCTTAAGGGCCCAAGCTCATTGGAATTTGGAACAATTTGAGCTTAATTAGGTGAGGAAGGAAAAACAATAGTGGATGGGGAGAGAAGGATGGTGAGTCCCAGGCTGGAATTCAGGGCTAATGTTGCTCCTGGTGTGCTGAACAGCCTAAGCCCATCAGGAAGGCTATGCCATTGGTAGCAGGGAGCACAGTTATCCAGTAGACAGGAGAGCTGTGGTCCTAGACAGACACTGACCTTTTCTTTGGCTGTGCTTACCTCATCTGAAAAATACTGGAGCAGAATCAAAGAACTTCATAGCTCTTCCATTCTGGGTCTGTAGAGATTTTTACTTTTCTGAGTTCATAATAACAACAAACCTGATGAAAGAAAATATGCTCGTACTGTTGCCTTTAATGCTGCCTATTCTTGGACTGTTCTTTGCTCTTTGACTAATGGATAGGAGATGCTTGGAAACTAAAGAGAAGAGTCTAGAGTACTTCTCTTTCCTCCTCCCAGGGATGATCTAGTGAAGCTTTTCTTTGACTACATTGTGGAGCTTATCAATATCTGCTCAAGTCTATTAAGTCAAACTACCTTGATTAAAATTTTGAGTGTACTACTTACAGCTACAGATCTCAGACCAAGTCTCTATGTATCTTCAGAAGCAACTAATTAATTATTCTAAAGACTTCTGTTTTCACAGATGACTAAAAGTCACCTATTAGTAAGCAACCTTACATATTACCCTGGTACCAACAGGTCATCTCAATTCAGAGCTACTTCATTGCTGGCATTTACTGAGGCCTGCAATTCAGGATGCCACTGAGATTCTTGGTGCAAGGATCACAGACATATTGAAGAAATTGGGATAGTCCCTGTGATATTGGTGGGGCAGCATCAGTCTTATCCTGCTGGGTATGATTTTCAATGGCTATTCTGGATTTGTAACAATGAATTGCCATTATGTAATCCCTATTTATTTTATGTTAATCCTTCCGTGTATACATTTATAAACTAATTTTAAGAAGTATTTGCACTACTGTTGATCCATATCCAACCTTTGCAAGTAAACATATTCATAAAGCTCCTGTAATTTGTTTCTATTAAAACAGTTCACAAGCAGTTAATGGTCTGACTGTGAGTTTATCTTGAAATATACTAATAAAGCAAGTCTTATAAAATTAATTGGCTAGTATTAAGTTCTAAGATTAAGAATTTGAAGTAAGTATGGTACATAACATTATACTTGTTTTAAATCAGGTTAGACATTTACTTTTGTTTTTCTGTAAAGGGATTGATAGCTTGCAAATCATGTGCTTTACCACTACTACTTAATTTTGATGCTGCAGTACAAAAGCCACAATAAATAATGTGCCAGTATTGGAAGATAAATTTGGTATTAATTTGTTGGAAAATGACTTTGGTATTAATGTATTGGAAAATGACTTTGGTATTAATGTATCAAAAATTAGTTTCAAAATGTAAAAAAGTAGTCAGGGCCTGGTTGCTGTCAGGCACTCAGGCAGTTGTTATAATGCAGAGTTCCCTTACTAAAAGTAATTAGCAAGTACACTAAAAAGTTGGGACCTAGGGCCTTCATATTTTAAAGACAGGTTTACATAATAAATAACTTCTAGTAGATAGGATAAAATTCCCCAAGAATGTGGGAGGAAGGAACAGGCCTTTATCAGGAGAGGGGAGATACCACATGACCCCTGACTTTGTTAATCATTCCAGTTATAACAAAGACCTAGGCCTAAGCCTGCATCAAGGCAGGAAGGCTTTTGGCCAAGAAAAAAATCCCCATAATTAAAATCCCCGCAATCATAAAAAAGGGCCTGCACAGAGTTAATGGGCAGGCTCACACATATGTCAGAAAATTATTGGTTGAACAAGATGAAGGATAATGTATCTTTATAAAAACTGTATCTATCCAAAAACTTCACTAACTTATTTTCAGGTTACTCCACTGCATTTATTCCTTTAATGCAGGGCTCTAATTTCTGTCCTATCTTTCTGCCTTTGTAATAATAAAATTGCTTATGCTTATAGCAGAAGACATTAGGCTATTCTTTCTTAAAATAGCTAAGAATAAGCACCCGCAGCTATATCTCACACCGGTACAATTTTGCTATGCCATTGTAACAGACAATATGTTAACAAGTGCACAGGGTTGTTTTCAAATACAAACTTTATTTAAAAATAGTTTGTGAGCCAATTTGGCCTATAGAGCATACTTTGAAAGGCTGAGGAAGGAATTTTGTGGGTTCAAAGCCAGGAAGTGATAACAAGACCCTGTTTTAAAACAAACAATAAAAAGGCTTTGTGTAGCTCAAGAGATAGAATACCTCTGTATTTAATCCCCAGTATCAAAAAAAGTCAATTATAAGTCAACTGTGCATGGTCCTTTCAATCTCATTTTCATGCTGTTTTTTTTTTCTACTTGAAACATGAAAATGGGGTTACTACTAGTATAGTTTATTTGTGTCCTAAGTCAGATGTCAGCTGTGTTAAAAAAAAAAAAAAAGCAAAACTGAAAACCACTAGTACACAAAAGGTATGTTAGAGTCATTAGTGTTCTACAAATAGCCAATTTCACACCATAACCTGAGTATTGGAGGCTGTGATTTGTAAAACTGAAGAACATATTTCTTTATGTGGAAGAAAGGTGGAAAGGCAGCAGACTGATCTAAATAATACTCAAAGCTTAAATATCTGTTTATCTGAATAGAGCGGAGTACTAAAAAATAATGATGAAATTTCTTAAGAAACTGCTTACTTAATAACATGAACTACATCAATTCTGTGAGCAAGAGACTAAAATAAAAACTAATGTGCATCTTTAAAGTAACAATAAGACAAAATGCATATCTTATTAATATGATATGATTTTCAAAAGAGAATTTGTATAGTTTGTAACCCTGTTAAACTGGAATTATAAAAACTGTAGATTTTATACTATAAACTATAAATGAAATTATAAATCATCTGATATTACTAGTCAGTGTTAGTTTAAATAGAAATAAATGCAGGCTGTTACAGTGTATACTTTCAAGTCTTATTTAAACAAAGCACAATGCCTGATTTTCATCAGCATAAATTGTTTTAAACTTCAGTAATATCTATTTATGATGAACATAATAAATTATAAAAGAATATTTAAAAGTTTCAGCAAAGGCTAAAATTAAAAGAATACCAAAAGACATGACTGGTTAAGACGTAAAGCATGAAGTTGAATAAATGCATTTAAAAGCATTTTATAGAAAAAATAGAATAAATGAATAAAAACTGCAAGATTCTGCAAGTACATTTCAAAAGTCATTACTATTTTCAGCAATCAGGTAAAAATCTAACTAAGGGTAAGGTGAAGCCCTCATGGTGATTTTTTTTTTTTTACATTTGGTATCTTTAAGGTAATATTACAGTTTTTCAAGGCAAGCAAATTAGCTTAATAAGCCTTACACATTATTCATATCTCACTAGGACTTCCAGATTACCCATCGATGAAGAGAATGCAAGTCTAGTATATCTGTAAATAATAGTTTGGCCTTATGCTTTATTTGAGAAAGGAGCTTTGCAGTTCTAGAAGTAAACAACTTGGCTCAGGAGAAGCCATGTCACAGTTATTCTTCTGCTAGGATGAGATGACATGAAAAACATCCACCAAATTCTTTCTGGTGATATGAATTGTTACAAAAGGCTGTTATCTGTGTCTCAAATACATACCAATTGCTTTATCTTATCTCATGCCAGGTATTGCAGAAGATTTTTGTTGTTTCAAAGTAAAAATCTGTGTCTTGCTTGTAATGCTAGAGAAACTTGATGCTTGCATAATCTGTACAATCTGTTTAAGGTTTTTATCCTTGGTTCTTTGTTTCTTTGAAGATCCATGTGTTCTATATTAATGTTTTGAAAGGTTTGAGTCTCTTGGTAGAAGTAGACTAAAAACAAAGAACACTTAGAAAGCTTATGTTTATGCATTCTCATAAATAATTATGAAAATGCTTCTCTGATATAAAGTCAGAATTTGATAATTTAACTTCTCTTCTTTTTTACTCTTTGCTGATCAAACCTTTGCAAGCAGAAAGTAGTGGATCCTTCACTTTCATATTATAACTTGAAGAATTTCCTCTGCTCTAACTTTCCATAGCACTGGGTTTAGAGGGGATACAGTTAGCACTGTTTTTGCCATTCCCCAGTTTTGTCCAGTTTTGCTTTGTGCATGCTGCTTTTATTTCTGAGATTCATTGATGAGTTACTTAAGGGTAGGAATCATGTAGAGGACATTTTTAGCATCTCTCATCACATTTAGCCTAGTGCCAGCCACATTGCAAGCATTAAGGACCTTATTTGTTAATTGGCAGCAATCTAAATATAGAGTTCCTAATCCATGACTGCTATGAGCTAGCAGACTAAATAGATCACTGAGTTAGCAAAGTATCAAATAGAAATTAAGTTAAGCAACACAACTGGGTTGAATATAAAATTTTGGATTTGATGAGTTTATATATCTCTATTCCTACGCATCATGATTCCTCAGGATACATTTAGATTGAGAGAAGCTCTTCCTTCTCCTTCCTCTCTTTCTCTGCTTCTGTCTCTCTCTCTTTCTCTCTCCTTCATTTGTTATTCAGATTTAAGTCCAAATCATTTTCATAATGCATAAGGAAATATCATCCTTTCTCAAACCTTCATTGACTAAAATTTTGTATTTCTTTTTCACTTGATAATAGTAGCTAAGAATTTTGACCTGTGGCATATCATAATCAATATGGTTATAAGAAAGAGGGCTTTATTTTTCAGTTTTGCTTATCATTTGATTATTTCCCCATAGTACTTATCTAATAATTTGGCATGTCATGTATCCCTTACTTGGCTAATAGCATTTCCCTTTTCAATTTGGAAATATTTTCTTCTATATTTTCAAGACAAAATTTTCTTTCCCTTTCTTCAGAGAAGGACTCCTGATCCAATTCTGGCTTGCCAGGGTCCCACTTGTTACGGTTTAAACTGTTATGGTTTTGGGAAATTGTCCCCCGGGACCTCTGTTAGGCTCCCAGAAACTGTTCCCACAAACTGTGGGTTCTTGTCCAGACTTAGGATAGATATACACTAGTCTGAACTCTTGCTGAAGATTTAAATGAGTTTAATTTTACAAAGATAGAAACATAGGTTGTAACTGTTATGGCACCATTAGAAAGAGGGAAAGCTAGCGCTTAAAGTAAAGCATTATGCCATAGAGTTACATCGTGGGATGACCCAAAACAGTCACTGGAGTTCAAAATATAAAACAGTCTTTTAGAGATACAAAGTCCCCCATCTTTCTCTACCACATAATCCTATGACTTAGGTGTAAATCTACCCCTTAACTCTGTGCAGACCTCTTTTGTTATACTTATGGGGATTTCTGGCCTAGCAAAAAAACCTTCTTTTCTAACTGCAGGTTTAAGCCTAGATTTCTTTTGTTAAGACCAGAATGATTAAAAAAGGTCAAGGGCCACTTGGTATCTGGTATCTGCCCCCCTTTCACAAAGGTCAATGCCCTCCTCCCATACTTTCGGGGAGTTCTTAGCCTCTTGCTAGATATCATTTATTATGCAAACTGGTTTTTAGGATGTGAAAGTCCTGGGTCCCAACTCCTCTGTCCACTTGCTAATTAGTTTTAGTGAGGGTACTTTGTATTATAACAGCTACCTGAGTGCCTGGTAGTAACCAGGCCATAACTGCCTTTCTCTTTTACAGATCTGAACTCCATTTTCTATAAACTGATTTTTCATAAATATATTAATAACCAAAACTTATTTTTTGAATCTTTTTAGGCCATTTCCTAATACGGGTACACTGCTGATTGCTGGGGTCAAAGACATGGCCCCTTGCTGTTGTAGATTCTTTGTCTAATACCCTGCAAATTAGACTGATTGAAGAGATTAACAAGAGTAAAATAAAGGGTTTGTTAATGTATATACTAGGAACACACAGTACTCAGTGATGAGCAAGTCAAATGGGGTGGCTAGAACTTGAACTCTTGAACTCTTGCATATGCATAGAATTTTAGCAAAGGATGATCATTTTGGAAGAAAGTAACAAGTGGAAGGATTTTGAACTTTTATAGGAGGCAAGTTGTAGGCAGGCAAACGTATGGGAAAATAATGGTAGACCAGGGCTATTTTTGTAGATTCTTTGGATGCCATCTAGTCTCTAGTGATAGGTTGTCCTTGTTCTGAGAGAGAGAGAGAGAGAAAAGGAAACATTCACAAAGAGAATTGACGATGTTCAAGTTGACAGTGGAGGGCAGCAAGATTGTCTTAATAAGTGCTGTTTTGCAATTGTCTTGAGCTCAAAATAATCTTTAATCCAGAGCAGCATATTTTGGAGTGAAATACTCTGAATCTTTTAATGGGCAATATTAGAAGCTAGGAAAAGGTAAAGAAGGATTTTTCTCCTGCAGGTTTCAGAGGGAGCATGGGCCTGTTGACACCTAGTATTAGACTTCTAGTGTATGACATTTACAAATTTTTAGTGGCTATACTAAAAAACAGTGGAAAAACCAGCTGGGTGTGGTGGTGAATATTTGTAATTCCAGTACTTGGGAGACAGAGATAGGAAGATCACAGGATCAAGGTCAGTACCATCAATTTAGCAAGACCCTGTTTAAAATAAAAATGGGGGGGTAGCTTGAAAGTAGAATCCCCCTGGTTTCAAACACAAGTATCAAAAGCAAAACAAAACAAAACCAAAAATGGTAAAAAAAAAACAAGTGCATTTAATTTTAATAATATTTTAATATATATCAAATATACTTTCAACATGAAATGAACATAAAAATATTTTTATTCTTACTTTTCATATTTGGTTTCTAATATCTCTTGTATTTGTAATTAGTAGCAAATCTCTACTTATATA
This sequence comes from Muscardinus avellanarius, assembly GCF_963383645.1. NCBI lineage: Eukaryota > Metazoa > Chordata > Mammalia > Rodentia > Gliridae > Muscardinus > Muscardinus avellanarius. The sequence continues at coordinate 96,243,995 of NC_137787.1, read as the reverse complement.
AGTGCTCAATAGTCATATGTGGTTAGTAGCTGGTAGGTTTGGATTTAGAATATCCTCCTAGCCCTCATGAAAAAAAAGTAGCAATGTGGGAAGCAGAACTTGGTTTCTAAGGAGGGGTCCCTGGAAATGTCACCTTGGGGATTATACATTGGCTCCTTCTGTTCCCTGAGCTCTCTCTGATCCCAGCTTTCATAATGTGAGAGCAGAGTCTCCTCCTCTTCCTCCTCCTCCTCCTTCCTCCTCCTCCTCCTCCTCCTCCTCCTCCTCCTCCTCCTCCTCCTCCTCCTCCTCCTCCTCCTCCTCCTCCTTCTTCTTCTTCTTCTTCTTCTTCTTCTTCTTCTTCTTCTTCTTCTTCTTCTTCTTCTCCTTCTTCTCTCTCTCTCTCTCTCTCTCTCTCTCTCTCTCTCTCTCTCTCTCTCTCTCTCCCTCTCTCTCTCTCCCTCCCACCATGCCCTGAGCTTCAGATCCCAGCTTCACCCAGCCTGAACCCAGAATCTCCAAGCAACTATGACCAAATAAAAACAAATTTTTCTTCCTCACAATTTTGTGGTTAGTCATTTTGGATTAGAGCAGCGAGAATGTTGACTGAGCCAGAAATTGATATTGGGAGTGGGGGTGTATCAGAAAATGGGAAATGACAAAATTCATGTCTGAGTTTGTGTCTGAACTTTAAGTTTCTAGTTCAGAAAACAGAGCCAGAGGTAATATCCTTATATTTACTCTCTTATCAGTGCTATCCTTATAGTCTATGCATTTTGGTGAATTATTATACATCAATAAAAGTGATACGGGGGGCAGATGATATTCAAATTGAAAAAAAATTGATGTGAATTAAATATAAGTATTACTTAAAGAACTGTTGGTAAGGTGTACAGAAACTAGAGGGGAGAGTATGGTATACCAAAATTTTAAAATTAGTCTTTACCTTCTAAAGTTTGAAGAGTCAAAGGGAAAGAGTAGTGTTTAGAATATAAAAAAGGAGGGTCTCACAAAGAGGGTCCCATGGTCTTTGGTCAGAGGACATTTTCCATTCATGGTCATTCTGCAGAGGGAGCAAAAAAACTAAACTTCAGGCTTCACTATCTTCTCTGTATCTCTGACTTTTGGATGGTTGTTCCCATTAACCAAACCCAAGTAAATGATTGAGACTAAGGCAGCCTGTTGATGCAACCCATACAGTAAGTTACTAGGTGGAAAGGGTTGTTGTGGAGTCATGAATTGAATATTCCAGAACAGTGCCAACTTGATGAAACAGAAAAATAGAAGATAACTACAAAATTAATGAAACTTTGAGAAGAGTAGAAAAGCATAAAATGTGTTTTCATAATCTTTTTCATCTGGCAATTTTTGAAGAAGAGGGGACTGGAGATTCAATCCAGGGGCTTTCTACCTATGAACTATACCCTAGCCATTTTTATTTTTTATTTTGAAACAGAGTCTCACAAAGTTGCCGAGGGTATAAGTTGCTGAGGCTGGCAGTAAACTTATGAGCCTTTCATCTTAGCCTCCCAAGTACTGGGATTATAAAGTGTGTACCACTAGCCTGACTTTTTCTAGTTTTTCTGCCTCTAATACTTTTTTTCCATGTCTTAAATTCTGTGTCGAGGTCAATGGCTTTGAAACTGAGGTCTACAGGTGAGTTTTTAAGGGGCTCAGGAACTCTTTTGAAATGATGTAGAACATTCCATAATATATATTATATTATCCCCCTAGGGCAAAATTCAAAGTTTCCATACATTCTTGGTTATGGGAGCTTTAGAAAACCCTGTGATAAAGGGCAGAACATAAAGCTGTCAATATTGTTGAACATTACCCAGAGGTAGGATGGCTGGCAATTTTCTGAGGTTGAGTTCCCCGAAAAATATCTTGATTTATTAAGGAAGTGAGCCCAGAAGAAACACATAGGAATATAGAGAAGGCAGAACAGGGAAGGCAAAGAAGCAAGCAAAGGTGCAGCTGTAGGCACAGACCTGAGGAGGGTGGGCTCAGCCTGTATTTGTGGAGTGACTTGGCAGTGAAAACAACAGTAGTCATTTATCATTGTCTAAAGGATGTCCTAGAATAAGTGAGTCCTCGGATAGCTTTGGCTTTTTGTACAAGAGACTACAGCAACTTTGGTATCCTGAGAGCAATCAATACTCTGAGGAGCTACAAGTTCTGGCAGTATGAAGAATATGCTCACCTAAGCTGGTAAGGGTCATGTAGACTAGGTAAAGGGTATCCAACAATGACCACTACACCAATGACTTTAGGACTTATGATAGAAGAGTGTCAGATAATTATTTTTCTCTCTCTCTCTGTGTGTGTGTGTGTGTGTGTGTGTGTGTGTGTGTGTGTGTTGTGTATGTTACTTGGAATTGAACCAAGAGGCATTCTACTTCCATGATATATTTCCAGCCTTAATTTTTTTTTATTTTGAAATAGGATCTTGCTAGGTTGATACTTGTCTCACTAATTTCTAAGGCTGCTCACGAACCTGTGATCCTCCTATCTCAGCCTCCCAAATACTGGGATTAGGAGTGTGTGCCATCATACCTGACTTAATCATTTTTTAAGACATGCAGAACTCAGCTTCTCATTCATTACAGATCCAAAAGTGCACATTTGGGCCAGTGTACAACCTTATACTGGCCTTAAGCTATAGTTCTCTGCCATTTTGGCATCATGCCGTATGTGTGTGTGTGTGTGTGTGTGTGTGTGTGTGTGTGTGTGTGTGTTACTAGGGATTGAACTCAAGGGCATTATATTTCTAAACTATACTCCAAGATCTCCCCATTTTATTCTTTTGAAACATGATCTGCTAGGTTGCTGAGAGTTTTGCTAATTGCTATGACTAATCTTGAATTTATAATCTTCCTGTTTCAGCCTTCCAAGTACTAGGATTACAGGCATTTGCCACCATGGTCATGGCTCTTCATGGCCTTTTTTTGATGTATATCTTTGAACTGAGACATCTCAGTTCTTTGTTATCAAAATGCAGGCCATCAGTAAGTCATATGCTATATCCTAATGCAATATATGGTTCCTTCTCTGATCCATTAATTAAAATATTAATCACAATCAATACAAAATGTGAAGCCTATCCTAAACTGTAGTTTTTTCAGATTATTTTTCTTCTTTCTTTAGTCTCTACCTTTCCTATATAATATTTATGATGGCTAGACATATTTATTGAGCACTTCTTATGTATAGCTATGAAATAAGTATTTTATGTGGATTGTCTCACTTAAGTGTTAAACCACCCTATAATTTTGATAAGATCATCGTTTTCATTTTATAGCAGAGGACCCTGAGGTTCAAACAATTTTATGAAAATTGCACCACTGGTACTGTGAAATTAGCCTTGCTGATTCTGGGATTCACATAATCTAGCTTCTCCTCATAATGTTATATTTATATATTTCATAACTCTTATTTTATGCAGTTCTGTATGTTACAATCTTTTTCCTTTATCTGAGGTGTTGTCTAGTTCTTCTTCTTAAAGTGGAATAACTCCTCTCCTTTAGGGTCTCCTCCCCACTCTTAGACAATATGATCCAAGAGTCTCCTTCCTTATGGAGAGTGTTCAGCACTTGTGATCAAACTAATTAATAATAACCCACCCCTGAGATATTTGTTGAAATAATTTGCAAAGAAGTATTTTTCCTTTAAAGATGGATGTACTAAAACTTATGCAAACCTGGAGTTATGGAGGGGCTATTCATAACCTTGGTAAGACATCAAGTCTAAGAATAAAGGTTAGACGAAAATGGAGCCAGAATTTTGCTGAAGTTCTGATGACATTGCTTGAACACCTGTGTTCAATTATCTGTGGCATCTAGCTTTGTTGTCAATTATCTGTTGGCATCTAGATTAAATGACTATGTGGCATAGTTTGTATTAAAATGCAAAGGTACTGTGCATCATGGATCATAAGATCTTCAATTCTACAGAATTTTTTTCAATAAATTATGTCCCACATCCTAATCCACAGAATTATTTTTGTATATTTTTGTCTTTTGCTTTGACTTAGCTTTTAAACTTGAAATTGAAATAATATCATCATATTTAAATTTTGTTTCCTTATCTTATCTCTGTCCCTAGATTTGGATTTCTTGAGGATAGGGATGGTATCTTATTTATTTTTATACTTTAAATTATTAATATAGGCTCCAGTATACAAAGCTTGTTAATGTTGCTTTGTTGAATTGAATACTTTGGGACCTATACAAGTAAGAAATTATTCTGGTGCAAGATGGACAAAATTACTAGGGAAATTAATGACAACTTCTCTTATGTGTTAGATTCTCAAGAGGCAGATTTCCTTGAAAGACTTACTCAAATATTTTCTGAGCATCTAGGGACATGCTAAATATATGGCACACTAGCACATGTGTTCATGGTTTTTTTTCCTGATATTCACAGATTTCTTTGGTGTCTCTTATAAGCAATGTCAAGACCACTATGTGCTCAGGGGGCCACAGGTGAACTGTGATGAATGTGGATTGCTATTCTCTCTGGTGACTTGAATCTATAGATTAGATGGGCTTTTATGGAAGGATATAGATCAATAACAGCCACCTGTTAGAGAATATTACCCACTTTACCTACTCAGTGGACCTAAAGATTGATAGGTTCAACGCTTTTGGTTTTTATATGGGCAACTATTGTTAGCATTTCTATTCAGTGAAACCAGCCTTCCAGCAACTGCAGCTGAGCTTCATGTGTGTGCCTCTTCCAAGTGTATCTGGGGACCCTTTTCCTCCAAATCTTCATGCAATTGTTTATGTCAAAGGCATTTAGTTCCTCTTGAGCACCATTCTCATGACAAATAGAAACAAGCATACTGCTCAAATTTCATGCAGCATATGGCAAAATGAGGTTCTGGTCCAGGCTTTGGGAAGGGAGAACTAAGCCAGAGTGGGAGGTGATATGGTTATCTGATTGTGAGTATTTTTCTGGCCTTGTTATGTATGTAATTTTAATTATAAACTATGGAATTATATTCCCAGTAATATAACTGTGATGTAGCTATAGAGTCTCATTTGTGCATGTCTGCGTGTTTGCATCTGGCTCTGCATATAGGAAGATTTAAATGATTATGTGGTATAGTTTATGTTAAAATGCAAAGGTACAGTGTATCGTGGCTCATAAGATCTTCAATTCTACAGAAATTCTTGTGTATTAGCAATACTGTCTCTATAGGAACTAATTGTACATCACTATTCTAACTGACTAAGAAAAGTGACCATTTTAATAAATTCATTAGAACTGGTAAAACACCTAGAGCATGAAGTTCAATCCTTGGGTTCATGCAGTAAGAGGGTATTTACAAAGGGAGGTGAGTCAAGAACAGGATTACTTCAGACTACTTCAGATGAAACTTAGTGGTACAAATAAAACAGCAAAACTAACAAGGATACTATAGGGAAGTTTGGGGAAAACATCATATGTGTTTTCAGCAATCTGAAGGGCAAATGAAGAAGAAAGAGAAACTCATCTTCCTTACTTGTTTCATCAATTTCATAACAGGAAAGAGTTAGTCTACTATTGAATTGATTTGCTTCTTTCTTTTATTTATTTTCTTTTTTAAATTTTGAAACAGGACCTTGTCAAGTTGCTGAGGCTGGCTTTGAACCTTCCATCATTCTGTCTCTGCCCTTGAAGTACTGGGATTACAGGTGTGTGCCACTGTGCCTGACTGAACTGGTTTGCATTTGCTTGTGGTAGATTTCCCTGTCACTAAAGACGATCAGCCAGAGCTGAATGAACGATCATTTCTCATACCACAGAGATGGCATCTGTGTGATATGAGAGCTATATCATGTGAGATATGAGAGCTTATAGTTCAGGGCCTAATCAGTATCCATTCTTCTCATTTTTCTTACCAACAGGATCTAGATACCTTTTCTCAGATGAAAAGTATATTTTCCAGAATCTCTTGTGGTGAAGTGTGATCAATGGTTCATCAAGATCAATCATTGGATAGATCATCTGGCAAAGGACTTTTGCCCTTTCCCTCGCTCTGGCCCCCTGCCTGGAATGCAGATGTGTTGGCTATAGCTTCAATTGCATTTTGGATGATGGCACGATCTTTTGGATGAAAGAGACACATTTGGTGTGGTGGATCTAAAAGATAGAGCAGCCTCAGTCCCTGACATCCAAACCAGCCTGGACTGCTACCTTCTCTTGTTTGTAATCTGTAAGGAAAAAATAAAATGCTATCTTTTTATACCCTTTTAAATTTCTAATTTCTCTAGAAGCCAAATTCAATTTTTATCAGATACATGTGTGTTAAACCACCCGGTCTATGGTTTCTTTTAATTCTAAGCAAATATTTACTTAAGAATTCATAATTTCACTTCCATATATTAATTTTAGAACATGCTTTGTATCACAATTAAAATTCTAGAAAGCATAACGCAAGAGTAATGATGAAATAATATACTAATGTATTTTCATTCTAAATTTTTCTAGGATTTAACTCTCCTATGACATTTTATCTGGGTATGTTATTTATTTATTTATTTATTTATTTGCTTCAAGAAAGCCCACAACAAAGAGTCATTGTTTATTCTAGTTTCAAATTGACATTTTTATGTATTTCAGTGAGACAGTCTCTTGAAAATAATGCTTTGTTGAGAGAGGAGAGATTTTTCTAAATTCTAAAAGTACCCTTCTAACAAGAATCAGGCCTGGCTGACTCAGATAATAGAGTTTTTATATAAGTCATAGAACACAGGAGGAGAAAGAATGAGTATAAAGAAAGAATGTGCCCTTTTCCTCAATAATAAATGTGCCCTTTTCCTCAATAATAAAAGGAAAGTCATAGGCTTCCTATGCAGAGAGAAAGATCTGTAGAGAAGGGAGCAAAAGGAATGAATGTACACTTGAGGTCTTCAGCTCCATCATTGTGCTAACTACCCTGAAGCAGAAAAAGGAAACCTCCATGGGATTTAGAGTCAGTCCAAGAACTTTAGGGCTGTTGACCTCAGAGAAGATCTTTTTTGGCAAGCTACTGAGATCAACAGAGCACAATTGTTGAGAGCAAGGCTGGCATAAGGAATAGTCTAGAGAGTCTTGGACCATGTGTCCAGTGTCTTATGAGTTCTGTGTGCTTATCCAAATGTCTCATGGGCTCCAGGATAGGAAGATGATCAGAGGTCCATGATTTGGATCAGCAAGATGCCAATGTGAGAACATTACTTGTTCCTTACAGTCAAATTTCACTTTGAGGGTAAAGAAACATTTTGAAAGTAAAGAAATGACCTTGAACTTTTGATTGTGTATTCTCCCACAGTCTACTTTTAAGCTGGAAGGAACCAGGATACCGTTTATTATCAAATCTAAGAGTGTCTGGGTCTGGGTTAGATAAGGAAATTGTGGGAATGGCCTATACAAGGCTGTTTCCTTTATGACAGTTACTAGGTTTGAAGTGGCAGTGAGTCAACTGAGCTGGAAATGAAGAGAAAAATCAGATTATCTAGTTGTGAAGAGCAGAATTTTCAAGGACCCTCTGGAGCCCAAAAAGACCAAGTGGAACCTGAGGTGCTTTCCATATCCTGAGTAGCACCTGGAGAAATAAGAGGGAACTATCTGGCAGGAAACAGAAGAGTTGAGACCTCATTGATGGTTCTGCCACCAAGTTAAGATACAGATCTCCTCAGCTCGTGCAAACTACCACTGTAGGAACAAACTCTCCTTAGCTGTGTCATGTAAAAATGACTGTATTTCATTTCTGTATACTGGCTCTCATGAACATTTCTTTTGAACAACCATAATGTATAAGCACATGGGCAAGAGTCAATTAAGAAGTAATTCCCATTTAACTAATAATATGACATAGATCAGAGCTACAAAAATTAGTATGTTAATTTCAGAATAAAATAATTTTAGAATGTCTACCTATATTTATAGGTAGACATTCGAAAATTTGAGTTGAAATGCATAAATTTTGATTTAACTCTATAAAATTGGTCAGACTATTTATATGATTGAGCCCCAGGTCAGAAAAATTTGGATAACTTAAAGAAAACTTAGGATTGTTATGTGGACATGGACAAGGGACAAGAAAGATTTCACATAAATTCCACAGGGGAGGTAGTAATAAGAAACAAATAAGCATAAAGAAAATGGTGATGAAAACAAGTGTTTCCAGTACTCACTAGGATTGGCAAAATGTTTGCATATGAAACCTTGATTCAACTCCACTCACTGTCCCATTGGAGGAAAAGAAAGGAAGATAATAATCGCAACTGCTTTTAAATACTCTATTCCAAAGCTAGAGATCTCCCCAAATTCTTTACCCTGCTCCTGGCAGGAGGGGTAAGAACCTCCTTCATAATGAAGGTTCTCACCTGTACAGCTAGAACTATAAGGCACCACTTTGATCATGGAGTGGCCCTTATTTTAAGTAATTATCATATTAATTCTGCATACTGATAAACTAACTGGGTTTACTATTATACCCTTCTATTGTTTCTGTGTTTCTCAGTTTTTGTTGTTGTGATAAAAATACCTGACAAGAATAACTTAGAGAAGGAAAGATTTAGTTTGGTTTATGTTTTAGAGAGTTAAATCATAGCTGACTGGCTTTAAGGCATAAACATCATGGTAGAAAGGAGGAAAGATGCTCAGTTCATGGAAGCCTGGAAGCAGAGAAAGAGGAAGATAGAAAGGGGACAGGGACAGATGTAGTCACCAAAGCCGTACTCCCACACCCTTCCAGTCATGTCCCACCTACCTTTAGTTTTCACCCTCCTAGTAAATCCATTCAAATTATTAACCCATCAAAGGAATTAGTCTACCTATAAGGCCAAAGTACTCAAGATCCAAACATTTCACTTGTGAACATTGCTGTATTGTCTAACACCTGGCCTTTGGGGGGGACACTTTTTATAAAAACCACAATGGCTCCCTTCAATAGAGTTAGATAAGCTTTGGAATTGTACATCCTTTTAAGAATAGGAAAAGTTTAATAATCAGCAGGAAGACTTTCAAGGTTTCTTATAGCATGTTTTGCTTAAAATAGCATACTCTGATTTTGTTGATCATTGGTATGTGTCTTTTTATCTATTCCTTGTGTCTTCTCATGCCAGATACCCATAGGTCACTGGGACCTAATTGGTTATTCCACTGTCCACATGATGTGTTGTGATATTCAGCTTTGGCTAAAAGTGAAACTTTTAAAATACTTGTGTAAGCTGGAAAGTTGTGAGAAGAATTGCAGAGGTTTATGTATGTGTATTTGGGGGCATTCATGATAAATACATGTGAGCATTGGGCAAAGGTGGGATAAAATAGGTACAGGTTGGTCTTTCAAGAGAGATCTATCTTAGCTGTGTCATTTCCTTTCATGTGTAGGTATTCATGCCAAGGATGAGTGGTGGCTTTGATAGTAGACTGGGCACCCAGCCCTCTCTAAACATGGCAAGCATGCTGACCTGGCCTCCTGATTATTTTCCCTCCTTTCCGTCTGTCAGGATGGCCCTGGTTCACTACCAAGACACTTGGCCCTTTCTCTTTTGACATAGGTGCTAGCCAGCAGTGAATTAACAGGAAGCAGCCCACAGAACCTACCAGTCGCGTCCTTTTTAAAAAATTGCAGCAAGGTCTTCACCCTTTTCATTTTCCTTTGCTGTCATAGGCTCAGACTTTGGTTCATTAACTCAGACAACTTTCTCTGGGTTTCCTCCTTTCTCTTGCTCATTTTTTTTTGTCTGCTTGGCAAATTGCTACTTATTCACTGAGAATTATTTCTGAGTTGTACCTCTCCAACTCTTGTCTCCAAGCTTCTGAAAAGGCTAATGAGCACCGGTGCTTGGATTTTAACACTATAGACATTTGCCATGGAGCTAATGCAAAATGCATGACATGTGTCCATTATCAGATAGCAAGAGGTTGCAGCATGAAGAAGAAAAAGGGAAATGCTTTCTTATTCTGCATGACATGATTACCTGGAGATATGCTTTTAAAGACACAGTTAAACCTTGAGAAAAACCAGCTGTTATCAGAATGAACTTGGTAGAGAATTGACTCCTGAGTATGTGGTAGGTATATTGGAAATCAAGTGATAATGCATCTATGATCAAGGAGAACTTTTGATACATATATGATACAGAGCTTAATTGCTTGGCAAAGAGAGAATTTGTACTGGTAGCCTAATTTATACATTCTAAATTATTCTTTTCTGAGAGTAAAATATTTGAGACCACAGGGAAGAAGATTATGTTGGGCATATGAGCTACCCTGTGCTTTTTACTTTGTGATATTTCAAAGCAGACCTGACAGATATTTTCTGCACACTCAGATACTCTCATCCTCATCTACCCTGACTTCTGATTCTGCCAAGCTGATTTGAATGAAACATATCAATGGGTGCCTATTTCTTGTCTGACTTTCAGTTGAGTTTGGCCAGTGCAGAACTCCCAAGGGAATATTGGAGAGGAGAAAGAGAGGTCATGGTATATTTTTATACTTTTCATCTCAAGGTCACCTTAAGGTGGCCTTGCCTTCTGACCCTCATCACAGTTCATTCCACACTTCTCTCTCCCTCCTAATTCTGAAACTGGCTTCCCTGGTCCTTCCAGATGCAAAGGTGATAGCAAACAAACAGCCACTAAACCACCAGTTATAGTACTTTTATTTGTAGTTTTACTACCTTAAATTTCATAAACATTCTCTGTAAATATATCTTCTGCAATTATTCTATTTTGAGTGTGCCATCTGTATCCTGTTGGGGACATAACTAACACGTGCATTATTCAAAAACTTGAATCTTACAAATAGAAGATTCATTCAAGATTCATTCACTGGAAATTTTGGCTAGTATAATTTTAGAGGGTATAAAATCTATCTATCTAAAATAAACCATGACATTGAAAGGCAGAATAACATGTGGTTAAGAACTCAGGAGTGTGAGCCAGCCTGTATGGTTGTGACTCCTCTAAAGTTATGGCAAAGATTTAATTAATCTATGTCTGGCATTTAGTTTAGCACCATATAAGTACAAGTTGTTATTTATTACTACTATTGTTATCACCAATATGTTTTAGAATATGGAGATTATAGAGGGCTAGAAGGACTTTTTCAGGGGTTAAAATATATAAATATAAGTATATAAAAATAATTATATAGTTAAAATTAAGAAGTATTGGTTCAGTTTGTCATTTACTAAGCACTGTACAATGAGGTCATCAGAAACAGTACATGTATCATTCTGATATCAAGAAGCTTAGTTGAATTGGTAAATTCAACTAAGATAATAAATACAAAATAAGACATTTGAGAAGTTTGGATTTGACAAGAAAAGATGATTCATAAGATCTATCATCTAATCTACCATCATCTGTCATCTATCTCTACCTAATTATCTGCTATGGTCTAAATATTATGTAACTCCAAACTTCATATTTTGAAACTAATTTCCAATGCAATAATATTAAGAGATAGTGACTTTGGAAATTGATAGATCGTAAGAGCACCACTATAATGAAAGAGATTTTTACCCTTGAAAAGAGGATTGATCCAGGTATGATGACATACATCCCTAATCCTAGTTTTGGGGAGGCTGAGGAAAGAGGATTTCAGGTTTCAGGATAGTCAGGGCAACTCAGCGAGACATTCCCAAAATAAGAATTAAAAAAAGATCTGGGGCCAGGCGTGATGGCACACACTTGTAATCCCAGCATCCAAGAGGCTGAGACCGGAGAATTGTGGTTCACAGAGAGCCTCAGCTGCTTAGTGAGGGCCTCCGCAACTTAGTTTCAAAATAAAGAATGAAAAAATAGGGCAGGAAGTGTAGCTTGAAGGTTGAATGCCCCTGGGTTCCATTCCCAGACTTGCAAAAAAAAAGAAAAGGTCTGGGGATGTAGCCCAGTGTTAGAGTACCCCTGGAGTTAATCCCCAGTATCATAAATTCACACACACATACACACACACACACACAAAAAAAAAAAACTTCAAAAACTGATGGAGCTGTTTCTCACACTTTGCCAGGTAAGAAGGTGTCCACTGAATCTCCTAGTGGCTTGATCTTGAACTCCCTGGATTCTTGGACTGTGAGAAATGGATATCTGTTGTTTTTAAATTACCAGTCTAGAGTATTTTGTTATAGCAGTCTGAATGTTTTACAACACTGTCTGAAAGTGATGTTAGCCTTTACTTTAATTAGTTGTGAATTAACATTCTATATATAGACTCATAGGACTCTAGCATTATAGAACTGTAGAAATTGGCTAAAAGGTCATTGGGAGGTTGTCTCTCTTTGTGTTGGGATTCTGAAGTCCGAAGGAAGGGAGGCTTTCAGGAAAGATGGTTGTAAAGTAAGAGAAACTAGGACAAATTGCAAACTGTGAGAGTGAGTGTGCGTCAGTACTACCAAGTGGAATATACACTGGTCTCTTACTTCATTCAGGCTCCATCTTTTACAATGGGGTGAAAAATGTTCTGAAAGAAATGGCAATTGTGATAAGCTCAGATGTACCTCATATCTACAAAGCAAGCCAGCAAATAACTGTGCCTGAGCTGAGAAAGTGTTTCATGGCTGCTTTCCCCACTATAAAAAGTGTGTCACTATATCACTTGAAGAAGACTTCTTGGGGCCTGAGCTCATGAGAAGCTGTGCCATGAAGGGTATTCTAAAAAATGCAGTGTCAGCTCAGTTAGCTAAATTGACACAAGATGAATCAAGAAGAGTTAGATTTATAGAAGTCTGGAGATGTAGGAAACCCAGCTATCTACAGCTAGAAGTGAGGAGCCTGATGCCGAAAAACATAAAACAAAAATTATACTCAGGTACCTATATCTCTAGTGTACTTAAAATCATAATGGGATGAGGAGTTCTAGTGACAGAAATCACTATAAGTTTAAATGAATATATTGAAGAGTATATAAGTATATGTGGCTATAAAAGCATGATAAAAGTATTATGGGGATAATATATAAAAATAAAAGGTTATTACATAATGGCATATAAAATAAGGAAATTTATTGATAATTTAAAAAATTGGATACACCAAAACTGTAAAAAGGGGTGTGTTCAGATATGTGTGAATGTTGTAGAGTCTTCTGCCACTGCTCCCAGTTTGAGGATGATTAAACACATCATTCCTCTGTGACCAGATGGGATGACCTGAAGTCATGGCCTTACTGTTTCTTTCCTCTCACAGGCCCTGTGAGGCTGACTATCTGCCAAGCAAGGGTATGTGAATCTCCATAGACTTGATAAATGCATGCTCTGCCTCCAGAAGGGAGGTCTGAATTCTACTTTGGTTTAATCACTGACATGCTGTGCAAATATAAGCAATTCATTTAATCTCTGAATGTGCAATCCATATATAACCTGCTTTATTGAATTATTTTCCAGAAACCTTGCCCAGGCCTTTCTACCCATAAATACAGAGATACTCTTCAGGCTCAAAACTGTGCCCTGATTTAATTTTCATTACAGCTGATTTATTATTTAGCCTGTTGCTTCACCATCCATCCTGTTCTTGAGGGTGCTTCTTATGTCAAGTGTTACTAGACATCTTATACTCAGATCTCTTTTTTATTTCTTTCCCAAACGATTAGCAGGTAAATCCTCATCACTTGAAAGTTTTACTACCCATCATTTATGACTTCAGTTAACATTCCCTGAACTATTTCCACCTGTCTAGCTTATCTAACACTTTTATTCATCATAAAAATCCAGGTTGAGAAATCCTAATGTGAAAGTGTGAAATCTGAAATGCTTCAAAATTCAAATACTTCAAACACAAACAGAAAATTCCATAGTGTGAAACATTGTTTCATGCATGAAATTACTAAAAATATTGTATAGAGTTCCCTCTAAGCATGTATATCATGTATATATGAAAATATAAAGGAGTTTTGTGTTTGGACTTGGGTTTCATCCTCCAGATATCTGGTCATGGATATGCCAATCTTTCCAAATCGAAAAAGCCTGAAATCCTAAATACTTCTGGTCACATGCATTTTGGATAAGGGATACTCAGTCTGTATTATTACTCTTTCCACTTTACTGATGAAGAAACTGAAGCTGATGGTGATGTTGCAAAGCTTATCACTCTTGTCCTTTGTCTTTATTTCCTAATTTCCTTGTTCAGAAGCTAAAATGGAATCATCACTATGATTCTATCTTCAATTTTTGTTGCCAAGTATGGACATTATTGGCATTGAGCATATTCATTTTATCTCTGTGTCGATAAAGATGAAAAACATGTCTTTTTCCTTTGATGACATCTTCTTAGATTCTGAAGAATAACACTCTGAGCTTCTTTTTCAAAAATGAGAAACTTGTATCTCTAAGGACCTTCAATGTCTGGCTGAGGTTTGACAAGAACCCTGCTTAGATATATGTAATACCAAACATGGTGCTTCTGGCCACATATAATTTCAAAATGTCTGAATCCAAACTATCCCTATCATAAGCTTTGGTATAGTACCTACTACAAATATGGGTAGTAATATTTCATGACTATCATGCACGTGGAAGATGTATAGGTTATAAAATTGTAGCCGGGCGTGGTGGCGCACGCTTGTAATCCCCGCGCTTGGGAGGCAGAGACAGGAGGATCGCACAGGTTTGAAGCCAGCCGCGCGCGCTGGCTTATGAGACCCTGTTTCCAAATAAAAATGTAAAAATAGGTCTGGGAGTGTAGCCCGGAGGTAGAAGGGCTTCCAGGAACCCCAGTACCACCAAAATAAATAAATAAATAAATAAATAAATAAATAAATAAATAAATAAAATAAAATTTTATTTTATTTTAATAAAAAAAAAGAAAACTTGTTTACCTTAAAATGTATGTCTACAAAGCCTATACATAACAAATTTGAGAAAAATAGTAAGTAGGTTGAGAGAAACTGGATAATGTCATTCAGTCGGAGCCTGGCTACAAGTTGTCTCATCAATGACATTTTGACAAGAGCATGAGATCATTGGATATTTTATGTATAGAAATATCAGCTAAAGAGGCTAGGATAAGTGTCAACAGAACAAATTTATAAAAAGAGGAGAAATTTGTAATGAAAATATAAAGAAAAAGAGATGATACATCAATAGTTATTGGTAGTCAGTTTGGAAGAGAAAAATAAAGGTATGTAAAAAAATTGTAGAGTGGAAAAAAGTATATAGGTCATAAGGATATATCTCCATAGAAATACACTAGTAAATACTAACAATATATGTCATTAAGTGGCAAATGCTGGTTTGATAACCATCAGCACACACACACACACACATACACACACACGCACACGCATGCACATACACCCTAAAGCAAAGTGTATATTATGCATTTTTTTCTAAGAGACAGCTTACAATGGGTTAGCATGTTTAATATTTACATTTTATTAATGGATGTGATTATAATAATAATAATATCATTATTATTATTATTATTATTATTATTATTATTATTTGTGGTACTGGGGTTCCTGGAAACCCTTCTATCTCCGGGCTACACTCCCAGACCTATTTTTATACTTTTTATTTGGAAACAGGGTCTCTTAAGCCAGTGCGGCTGACTTCGAACCTGCGCGATCCTCCTGTCTCCGCCTCCCAAGCGCGGGGATTACAAGCGTGCGCCACCACGCCCGGCTACATTATTATTATTACTGAGATGCTTTTTCAGCCAGGAAATTTTTAAAACACAGGCTTTTAATGCTGTTGGCTTCACTTTTGAGAAAATTTACTTAAAGTTACACAGACTATTTCTGAAGCTTATTGTAGAAAAAAAAATAAGAGAATACCCTGTAAATAGGAAAGGACTGAGGACTACGATGCTAAGGCAGGAGGGACACTTAATTTTTCCATATAGTCTCGTATATTATGGATTTATTATTTTTATCATGTGCATATACTTTTTGAGTAACTGTAAAAAATTTAAGTAAAAGAATAAAAAAAGAAAAAAGCTAAGAAGAAAACCATCTTTTCCCCATACCTTCTCTTTTGAAGAAAGTTTGTGTTTTTTTCCTTTCCTCAGGCCTCTTCAGGATTGTATGTTTATTATTTATTGTTCAATGGCCTCTCCCCGATGCCTCAGTCTCTGTCCTGACCTCTTCTGTTTTGATGTTCCAGTGCATCGTCATGTCACATTTGAATTCTTCTTTAGTGTACGGCCCTTTCTGCCTCATCAATTCCTTGCCTTTATTCATCTTGGGCTTAGGTGCCTGCCTCTGTATCTTTCCCTGAGTGGCATGATATATTTACATTGAACATACCAAATGCATGTTAAATATCTGGAAGTATAAATCAAGTAAAGCTGATCCTCAGCTTCTTGGAGGTACTTTCTCAAGCAATAATCTCATCTGGCTCTCAATCATCTGTGCATGTGGTCCCTTTGAATTCACATACATGAACAAGAACTGGGCCAGGTTTCAAAAAGAAATTTGCCAGTTTATGAAACACTAGGACAAAATTATCAACAGATTACCCCAAATGGCTCTCTAGAGGAATTAAGCTTAATATGACTAGTGAGGATTTTCTTCATAAGTACTTTTTAGGGTTTCAATTATCAGAGAAGATATAGAATTTCCTTTATATCTTGTATTTTTTCTTGAAATTATCCTAGTTTTTCAGTAAACTGTTTGCATAAACACTAAATTTAAAATAAGGTAAGGTGATGAATAGAATCCAAAAGAGAAAATCAGAGAAATATTATGCAAGAGTTTTTCTCGAAGGTCTCTATTCATAGAATAGGTTTAGGGATTTAATTTTTTTTCTTTTTTTGCAGGTCTGGGGATGAAACCCAGGGGCATTCTACCTCTGAGCTACACTCCCTACCCTATTATTTATTCTTTATTTTGAAACAGGGTCTCACTAATTTGTAGAGGGCCTCACTAAGTAGCTGAGGCTATACATGGACTGCAATCCTCTGGTCTCAGTCTCCTGAATGCTGGGATTACAAGCATGCTCCATGGGGGATTTAAATATTTTTAATTAGCTACAAGAAATAGAATCGAGCCAAACATGGACACCATGAGCATTTATATATAGATTTATATATGTATCTATTTATTGATAGACATAGATATTTTCTAGAGTGGGAAAATTCATACTTGTTTAATTAAGAGATGTGATAAGTAGCCCACACATGTAATTCCAGTGCTGGGGGAGGGGCGCTGAGACTGGAGGATTAAAGGTTCGAGACCAGCATGTAGTAAATTATCAAGACCTTATTTCTCCCTTCCTTCTTTCCTTCCTTCCTTCCTTCCTTCCTTCCTTCCTTCCTTCCCTCCCTCCCTCTCTCCCTTCCTTCCTTCCTTCCAGTTGAATTCAGGAGCATTCTACCTTTGAGCTACACTTCAAGTCCCTCCTCCTCCTCCTCCTCCTCCTCCTCCTCTTCCTCCTCCTCCTTCTTCATATTTTTGGTAGTACTGGAGTTCCTGGAAACCCTTCTACCTCCGGGCTACACTCCCAGACACCTATTTTTTATATTTTAAAATTTGGAAACAGGGTCTCTTAAGCCAATGAGGCTGGCTTCGAACCTACGCAGTCCTCCTGTCTCTGCCTCACATGCGCGGGGATTACAAGTGTGTGCCACCACGCCTGGCTACTTTTTGTTTTGTTTTGTTTTGTTTTGGTGGTATTGGTGGTGGAATCCAGGGGCTTTTCTACCTCCAGGCTATACTCCCAGACCTATTATTTTTACATTTTATTTGGAAACAGGGTCTCACTAAGTTGCTGAGAGCCTCACTAAGTAGCTGCAGCTGGCTTCGAACCTGTGCCATCCTCCTGTCTCAGGCTTCCAAGCGCTGGAATTACAAGGCTGCGCCACCATACCCAGCTATGTCCTTTCTTATTTTGAAACAAGGTCTCACTAGGTTTCTGAGAATCTTGCTGTTGCTGAGGCTGGTTTCAAACCTGCAATCCTCCTGCCTTGGCCTCCCAAGTACTGGGATTATAGGTGTGCACCACCATGGCCAGCTGCAAAACCCTATTTCAAAATTAAAAAAAAAAAAAAAAAAACAAAACAGGGCTGGGGATATAGCTCAGAGTTAGAATGCCTTCTGGTAACACACACACACACACACACACACACACACACACACACACACACACACACTAAATAGTGTTATCCAAGATTTGAGAAATAGTGTAATTGAGAAAGCCACCATTATGAAGAAAAGAAGAAACTACAGAGAGAAATAAACATCTAAAATAGAATAACTAAAGTAACAAGTCATATAAATGAATAAATAGAATATATATATATATATATATATATATATATATATATTTTTTGGTGGTACTGGGGATGGAAACCAGGGGCCTTCTACCTCTGGGCTGCACTCCCAGACCTATTGTATATTTTTTATTTGGAAACAAGGTCTCTTAAGTCAGTTGAGGCTGGCTTTGAACCTGCGTGATCCTCCTGTCTCAGCCTCCCAAGCGTGGGGATTACAAGCATGCGCCACCATGCCCAGCTGTGAAAAGATATTTAAATGAATAAAGTAATGAAGAACCACAGTTGAAATAGATTACATATGTATTTGCTGCCTGAAAATGAAAAGAATATAAATAGAGCTATCATGTAAGTGTATCTTCAGAAAAAATGATAAGGGTCAGATGTTATACTGCAGGTAAAGTGCTTTGAAACATTAAAAACTATGAAACTATAAAGTTTTATTATTAAAATGACAGCATTTAAAACAAGTGTCATCAAAACTGCCTTGACTTAGAAAACATGGTAGCAATCTAAAGATGTCATCTTAGTTTGAAAACCTTTCAAACTGTCCTCTGTAGAATTTGGGCATTGGTTTATTTGCTTCTTTTTGTCAAAACATGGAAAGATCTCCAAATTTCAGAGGAAATAAAAAGGCTTATTTATTCAGGATTTTTTTCTTTGTTGATATATACAGTGCTTTTTTCCCCCTCCTACAAAAATGCACTATACTGCTAAAATTACAAAAGATTGACACTCAAGAGAAGTGGAGAAAAAAAAGAAAAATAAAAACAAAACCTGAACAGGATGAATGTGGTATCCAACAGGTCAGGTTTTTCTAGGTGTGTGCTACAGGAATAGGACTGGTCCATTTTCTATTTTTTTATATCTAAAGGTAGAATGATAGGATAACTCTTAATGTTTATTTCTAACTCTAGCTTTTGAAAACCCATATAATAAACATACAACCTATGCCAACCAGTTTTTTAAAAAAGAAAGCAAGAACTATTAGTTCAGGGAAGTGTGTGCACATGGACCTGAGTTGAATCATTTCTCCTCCTCCTTCCCCCCTTCCCTCCTCCTCCGCCTCCCCCTCCTCCTCCCCCTCCTCCTCCTTCCTCTGTTCTTTTCTGTGATACTGGGATTGAAATCAGAGGCATTGTACCTCTGAGCTACACCCCTCCCTCCCCAGCCCATTTTGTTTTGTTTTGTTTGGAAACAGGGTCTTGCTATGTTGCTGGGAGTCCAGCTAAGTTGTGGAAGCTGCCCTCAAACATACAATCTTCCTGTCTCAGCCTCCCAAGTACTGGCATACAGATGTGCACCATCAAACCTGGCTCTCTGTACCCTTCTTGCCTTATAAAGTTTCTTGTTCTACAGTCAGCATGAAGTGCCAAGAAAATAGCTTCAACCAAGTCCTGGTCAACAGCTTGGTCATAAGACCCCTTCGGAGCCCAATGACTCCTGCCAGGGCACTTCCAGTGACAAATCTCCCTTAATCTGACTTATATAATATCGAGGACCTGAATGTTAAAAGAAAACAAAAAAGCCTAACTAAAATAGCTCTTTTATGCTTTGGGCAGATGGCCAGGTGAAGAAGATTAATAACTAAGTGCTACTTTATAAAATGGTAAGGAAGCTATTGACTTCAAATGTCAATTTTCTTTTGTTAAGAATTCATTTTTTATACTAGATATTTGTTGCTTATTCAGTGGTTCTCCAGGTTGCCTGCACATTTATTCAACTGAGAAAAATTTAAACCACCCCTAAGTCCCAGGGCCCCACTTACAGAGCCACAGATTCATTTGGTCAAGTTGGGGCCTTTGGCAAACCCAGGGAGGATTAATGTTTAGTCACCTTAGAGAACCACTGTATTATAGAAATGTTCATGTTTTCAGGTTATCTTGGTGGAAATATCCACTCCACACACAATTATGGAGTGCCTTGCTGAGCTTGCCTCAACTTCAGGTGCTAAGGGAAAAGCAAAAAGCAGAACAAGCATTTCTGCACTCACAGAATCTACGTTTCAATGGTGCCAGATGGCAGTGGGGACAATAAAAAACCAAGCAAGGAAAGAGCTGGAGGGGGTGCTGATAGGCTGTGCGGTTTGTAAGCGGTAGTTGAGGGGTCCACCTCAGCAAAATGACACTTGAGCAAAGAACAACAGAAGTGATGGAGCAAATGCCGTGATGCTCTGGAGAGAGTCAGCATTCCAGTTGGCAAGAAGACAATCATACTTGGAAAGTCTGAGAAATACAAAGGGGCCAGAATGGCAGCAGGGAGTAAAACACGATACAGATGGGATCCAAAGACCAGAGTCTCTAAATGGAGAATACAAGGTTCTGATTCTGGAACATCTTCTACATTTTAGGATATCAACTCCACATTGATCTTTATGACACGAGACATGTTAAATAATGGGAGGAGAGCTACTCTGACAAGGACTTTGTAGGTGGCAGGAGATGTTTTCCTTATTTCCACCCAGGATGCCAGTCTGCACCATGAAATCAATTCATACCTGTTGGCTGCCACTGTATTCCCAGCATGAACCCAGGGTCTCTTCACCTATAGGCAGAAGGATGAAAAATGATTTCAGCTTCTTGAAAAATCACAGTTGATATTTTTATTGGGAGTCTTCCCAATTATTTTTGTAGCCCTATTATAATTCATCAGATAGCTTATAAAGTTCAGATGTTGTTTTCATTTTTGATGCTGTACTTTACTTTTTACTCCAGAAATAAAGGATAAAGAGAACAACATTGTTAAATGTTTTAAGTTCTTCTTTGATTTCTCAGTATTCTCCCCATATTCACAGTTTTCAAATAGGAAATGTATTATTTCGTGTATTGGTAAGGTTTTTCTTTATTCTGTCTTTTTAGAATCCTCCATGTGTTGAGCCATGTCAACATTATTCCTGTGAGATTACAAATCCCTTCTGATCAGAGAAACTATGCTTGTCTAAATCTCTCTGTAGCAGCATTAGTTAGTGATCATAGTTATCAAAAACTTATCTCTGTGTATACAGAGAACCATGTTATTTCATCAGCCCAGTAGACCATGGCACCTTCCACAAATAGCTATGAGCCCCAAGGCCAGTATGACTATTGGTTAATGCAAATAAGCATGGCAAATGTTTCTGCTCTGCCTCAGTAACCGCAATCCCATCTGAAACAGTTACGTGTTATGGCGTTACTAGGCAGAACCCTTCAAGCGAGGCAGGATCTGCATGCAGTTATAAAATGTTCAAATTGGTTTCTCTTTAAATAGAGGCGGGTTTGGGTTTGCTGACCAATTCAATTAGAGTATTTTTACCCCAGTTCATTCTCAGACTGGGAAATTGCCTTTGCAAAGCATTGGAGAATAACTCAGACCCTAGATGAAAGGCCCAAAGCGTTTAAACATGTACATCTGGGAAACAAACCTGAGGTCTATTTATGTAAAGAATGTAATAAATATTTACTTACAGCTTGATTGTTTTATCTCTCTATTTTAATCACTCTTTGAGGCATAATTTATACACAATAAAATGTACAAGTGATAACAGTGCAGTGGGATGACTTTGGACAAATATATATATATATATATATATACATACTTATGTTATCAGCACCCTATTCAATGTATATATTACCTATCATATCAAAATGTCCTTTATACCCTTGTTTGCAGGAAATTCCCATATCCACAATCATTGCTTTCAGATGATCTAGTACTATCACCATAGCTCAGTTTTGTATGTTATTGATCTTTATAACAATTAAGTTATATGGTATGTACCTTGTGTCAAACTTTATTTACTGTACACGATGGTTTGAGATATATCCAAGATATTGTATGCATTGATAGATTATTCTCTCTCTTTATTGGTGAATTATAACTATGAATCATGAGGTTCAGAGTGATAGAAATGTATTTGATGTGTTTTTTTTCAGATCCCTTCCCTTCCCTGTACTGTACATACTGTTTTAATTTTCTTTAACAAATATATGGCTACTCTCATTTTTCCTTCTTGTGTCAATTTTGAAAAAAAAACAATTGCAATAAATTTAATACACATATGTCAGCATAAGTTTTCTTCATGAAATTGTTTTTTTAATGTTTGTAGGATATGTGATGATATATTATCCTTAGATTGGAAATTTGTGTTTCTTCCCTATATATATCTTAATCAGCCTAGATACATGTGAATTTTGAAATTCTTCCAAAATCGAATTTTTGCCAATTCTTTATTGGTTATTAATTAATTAATTGCCAATTGTTTATTGGTTATTTTCTGCTATATTAATCTCTGCTTTTGTATTTGTTATTTTTCTGTTTAAGTTTACTTTATCTCTGCTTCTGAAATTTCAGTCTTTTTTAGATTTCACATAGGAGTGATCTGATCCAGTATTTGTCTTTCTGTGCCTGGCTTATTTCATTTAACCCAATGCGACCCATGCTCATTCATGTCATTGCAAATTATGGAATTCTAGCCTTTCAAAATCCCAAGTAGTATTCCATTGTGTATATATACATCACATGTTTTCTATCATTCATTGATGGACACTAAGGTTATTTCTGTAACTTATATACTGTGAAAAGTGTTGCAATGGTAACAGGAATATAGATTACTTTCTGTGAGATTCTGCTTACCCTTGGACCACAGAATGCACTCACTTTATTTTCTAGGGATATGTGGCAAAAACTTCTCAGCCCTGCATCTTAGAGTTAAGGCATTTTCTTTGCTGTTGAGCAATTGAGACAAAGCTGGATAGGATATTAGGAATTTAATTTCATTTCATGACTCATTAAATATTTCATTGTTTTCCTGAGGTGAATACAAACATATTACAAATAAATTTAAGCATATTTTTGCTTCTCTAGTGATACTTTTAAATTGCCTAGAGGCAGAAGCAATGCAAAGCCATGTGTGATGAGCATTTTTGTGGCAATCTCCTTGCACTGAATAGGAGAACACTGCATTGCTCAGACCTGTAGGCTATCTCTGATGGTCACTACACAGATTTAGGAATGGGCCTCTTCTACTCCACTTCTTTCTTCTTTGTATCAATCTTCTTTCTCTACTCCACAATTTCCAGACCACAGGTTATATAACTAAGCCTTTTATTAACTTGACATCAAATAGCACTGCAATCAGTATTTCCTTCTCAATGCCTAGATTTCTTCCCTTGATAAGAGGAATGAGTCTGGAAAGAAGACTTAATTCTCCAAATATGCCAATATATCCTTAAGTTCTACGTCTCCTTGAGCACTGCCTTATCTGTTTTGTTTTTCAGTACTGAGGATTGAATCTAGGAGCATTCTACCTTGGATCTACACCTTATTTTTTATTCTTCATTTTGAAACAGGGTCTCATTAAGTTGTGGAGGTCCTCACTAAGTAACTGAGGCAGCCAGAAACCTGTGATCCTCCTGTCTCAGACTTCCAAGTACTGGGATGACAAGTGTGTGCCATCATACCCGGCTGTGCCTTATCTTTTAATCTGTCTCCTCTTGGGTCCTTTGCTCTAACAGATTCTGCTGATTGTGTTGTATTTGATTGTTTATTTAGGTCCCTCTTAGTATAGCTGTGTGCACTTATATTATTTAGGTATTTCAACATGACCTCAAGCAAAAGATATGCTCTTAAGAGTTTTTCCTATTACCAGTGAAAATAAACTTGAACTTATGCTTCCATTTCTTCAAGCCAAGTGACCAAGGCCTATATTAAAAAAAATGCACCAAATTTTGAGAAATAACTTTCGGTTTTGATATAATATAAAATAGATTTTTGGCACTGTGCAAAATGAATTAATAACTACCGTTAATGGGAATTTACTCTGCCCATGAATCTAATATATCTTGTGCTGCCCTCAGATCTCTCTGACTGACCTGCCCAGGATTACTTTTATAGAGGCATACAGTAGCCTAATTGAGAATAATATTGGATATTTGAAAACCTTGTTCTAGGTACCTGAGCAAGTGAAAACTTAATCTCTTGTGAACTAGAAAATGCAAAATTTATACAGATATCTTGCCTGTATTGTGCAGAGAATGAAGAGAGGGTAACAAGAAGGGTTCAAGTTTATGAATGAAGTTAAGTACATTTGAGATGAAAGTCACCCACCTAGCAAGGGTTGAGACTGGAAATAAAATTAGTGTTTAAGTGAGAGGCAGAGCTGGAAAAAACTGCAACTTTTGCAGTTACTTGTCACAATATAATGGAAAGGATGCAAAGAAATAACTATTATAATAACCTGCTGGAAAAAATGGGCTATATTTTAATTATCCCAGAAAGAGAATGCCATATTCTTTAAACTTTTTATATCAGAAAAATTACCATCTCAGCCAGAAATTTCCCTGTTAAAAGGTCACATCCTGATGAGTCTAGGAGGATGGCTTCTACTTTTACCTTCCTTTGGTAGCAATTCTGTTAAATGGAAAAAATGCTGCCTCTTTGACAGACAAGAGCTGATACCCTCCTTCAGAACACAACTAAAAGTTTTATGTTAACAAACATGAGCTCTTGAATCCAATAAAATGGAAACAAAGAAATTTTTGATAATTTGAAAATAAAAAAGAAAATTGGCTTTTTATACTTACCATATATAAGTATATAGTATATACATGCACATATGTATATGTATATACATGCATGTATATGTATATATGAATGTATATATGTATATTATATGCATATTAACATACACATATGCGTATATATAGGTATGTATATACATGTGTATGTATAACCTATATATGTGTATATATAGACATAACCTATATATGTATAGATGTATATATAACCTATATATCTATGTATGTGTATATATATAACCTATATATAGTATTTGTATATACATATATGTGTATATATGCTAACATACACACACACACACACACACACACACACACACATATATATATATATATATATATATATATATATATATATTAATAGTTTCTGACATTTTTCCCCTGGAGAATGGTTTCCTAGTATATATGAATGAATGTCTATCATGGCCTGATTTTTTTTTTCTGGTCTGGGGATAGAACCCAGGGGCATTCGACATCTGAGCTACACCCCATTCCCTATTTTTTATTCTTTATTTTGAAACAGGGTCTCACTAGGTTGCAGAGGGCCTCGCTAAGTGGCTGAGGCTGTCCACGAACTGCGATCCTCCAGTCTCAGCCTCCCGAATGCTGGGATTACAAGCGTGCGCCACCACGCCCAGCTGTATGGCCTGATTTTGTAGAGAATGTTCATATACAGGATAAAATTCTCCTTTGACATATGTTTTATTTGTCTAAAGCCTTATTTTTTGAGATAAAAATACAGGATATTAATGTGGGTTTCCTATGTTACAAATCCATCCTGATCAGTGGGTCATAATTTTCTCTGTTCCATTTTTTCAGTGATTCCCTTGTGCCAAGGGAAGTTAATGTTTCAGATGCATCACCTTGATGGTACATTCCATCACCCTGCAGCAAAACTTTTCACCCACAAGATAGACATTTTATTCCTGTGTTCTTTCCAATCAGTTTTAAACTTTCAAAAAAAATCAAGTATTGTTTTGCATAACACAGGTGATACTCATGAACTTATTACCTCTCTCAAAGGCCATGTCTCTTGGCAACTGCTTCACACTGAATAATGATGAGGCTTCTTCACTCCATCAGTGGAAACTAACACCAGTGCAGCTGTTTCCTATTGAGGGTGAAAGACATAAAAATGAGATTTAATTTTTCAGAGAGTTAGATTCATCTATAGAGAGCATAGGAACAATTCAAGCCTGACAACATCTAGATTATTTTAAAAAATGGCTTAAATCCATAACTTTGTGACTTAACTAAGAGGTTTAGACTCTTTAAAAAATAGAATCAGTAGTCTATGTTATTTAAGCAGAGATCTCAGTTGATTTTTACTTAGTGCCAATTACATTTGATGTAAGGCCATACCGCATATCCTGGCTATACATAAGAATCACTTCGGAAACAGGAAAGGTACAAGCAAACTCAGGCACATGGTTAATATGTTTGTTCTCTCATCTTCATGCATTTTGTTGAGTACAGACTCAGACTTACAAAGACCAGGGAAATTTCTTGAGTTTAAGAAGCTTGCAGTTGATTGGTAGGGGCAGTAATGAGGAGGTAATTTTAAAACATGGTTCTCCTAAAATTATGTGAGAAAGAGACTATCCCATTCTGGTGGTGCAAGACATGGATTTGGGAAGGAAGTAGGGAGGTCTATTGGAGGAGATGACTGTTGAATAGAGTACTGTGGATGAAAAGAGCTTAGCAGGATCAAGTAGAATACTATGTAAAAAAAATCAACCAAGTAGAATACTATGTAAAAAAAAATTCATGAAAAAATGCCATAAGCTGGGGCCTTAGTAAAAGAGGCTATCTGTTATATTTCAGACACAAATGAAGTTTGATTTTTCGGTAGAATTAAGTAGGAGGAGATGACTAAGAAGAGGGGAGGTGTAGGAAAGGCAGGCAGGATCCAGGTCCTGAATTTAGCACCTTCTATTCCAGGCTAAGGAGAAAGGATATACCCTATGTGATAGAAAGATACTGAGTAATTTTAGTTTTTCACTTTAGGTAGCATCTTCCTGCTTTTTATAACACTGTGGAGAACTCAATAAGTGCCCTAATTTTGTAAGGAAATTAGATGATACAAATTAATACATATTAGGCACTGTAAATCTTGTTGGGGAAGAAAAATACACTTGCCATGAATTAATCATGTACATTGAGTATTGAGCCACAAGATAGTGTCTTAAGACTAAGCTTTAGAAGTAGACAAGGTGGTCATTCCATTTGGGTTGAGATAAAAGAGAGGTTACTTCTGACTAAAGTGTAGAGATGGCTGATGGCTAATAGAGTGGCCCAAATTTGGTCCTGACGAAGGGGTGAAGTATTTATAGGGAGAATTATAAAATGACTTGAGCAAACAACTGAAAATGTGAAGCCCTTGTATAACTAAAATACGGCGAGAACAGGGGCATCCTAATGGGAATAGAACAGAGAACACCACACAGTGATGCAGGAGTCTCATCATAGCAGGTTTTCTTCTTCCTCTTTTTTATTTTTTATTTTTGAATGTCAAAAAAAGACTTGGAGATTTATAGAAAATGATATCCAGAGAAGGTCTCAAAGCAGGGAAGAAACATTTTCAATACAGCATACTCTGAAAGTTGACCTGGTAACAGAATTCCTGAAGAATGAAAAGAAAAAAAATGAAAATCAGTACAAATAATAGAATTCAAACCCGTATGGTAGCAAGTAGAAATAGAACAAATCTATAGAAGTAGTGAGGTTATATGCCCACCTCTGCTCCATTGATCAAAAGCATTTTTATCAAGGCCTTTGTGTGATTCTGAACTATGTCTAGAATTGGAAGCAAAGGTTTTGGTGCTACCCTCAATACCATTAGTCATGTGGACTAGATTTTTTTTTTAATTAGCAGGTAGAGCTAACTACCACAATGTGGGCAACAAAGAAATTCAGTTATTAAATAAACTGCTAAATTTTAAAATTTTTGCCAATTTACTTATTGATAAAATTTCCTAAAGAACTTGTTAAACAACCCACCAAGATTATTGAACTAGACATTGCAGGGAAGACCACACAATGTATTTAAATTCCTAGTGATTCTTACCATCAGAGAGTGTTGGGAAACATACAGTGGGGTAAATGTTACTTCAAACCAGGAAAGTAGCTGATGGATTCTAGAGACCTGTGTTGATGTCATTTGTATAGCACTTTCTGAAGGGCAATGATTGCCAGCTTTTCTAGGTCCTGAGAAGCTGAAATTTAAAATCCAAATCTGGCCACATCTCACCACCTCCTACACCTTCACTATCAGGATCCAATACCATTTCCCAAGGACTACTGTTATAGCATGCTAATTGGTTCTCTGCTTCCATTCTTTCTAGGATATAGTCTATAGCCCTTATGAAATTTGAAATAATCTTTTAAAAGCAAATATCAGATCATGCTTCTCCCCACTGCCTTTCTCCACATTCTCCAAAGGTTAGTTTAAAAAGTCCAAACCAGTCTCGATGGCCTCCAAAGCCCCCACTTGTGTTATCTCCTGTGCCTCTGTCTTGTTTCTACTCCCACTGTCCTTGATTTATGCCCTCTGACTCGCTCATTTAGATGCTCATTCCTGAGCATCTAAAGCTTGTCAGTTTCTCTGAGTTTGTTCCTTATTATTTTTGCTCTTCAGAACCAACTTTCTCCAGATTTCCCCTGACCTCCCTCCATTGTGTTATGCAGAAAGGCCCTCCTGAATCCCTCTTTTGTGCAAAGGAGCTATTACTTAGTGCAGCTACCTCTTCATGCTCTAGAGTAGCCTTGATACTCATTCATTTTGCTTCGGAAGACCTGCTCTAATATCATATGATCATATTTGTTTTCCTCTGACCCCTCTACTGAAAGGCATGTCCTAAGACTGTAGATTCTGTCTGCTCATTACATTTTCCAGGGTTCAGAATAGTGGTTAGCATTTGGTTGGCAGTAACATTTATTAGATAGATAGGTGAATAAAGGATACACTCAGAATGTGATAGGTATTACTTAGTGGTTATGCCTTTGAATTGGTTCCTTTTTTTTCTCTGATTTTGTCTCTATCATAGAATTTTCAGTTCTCTAGATAATTTCTCTTTGGAATGTTTTCAAACATTTTCATAGCTACATACCAAATGATCTGGTTTCCTTACGCGATATCATTACTTGGACATAAAATATCTAATTAAACATTGGGAAAATTTTCGATGAAGCATTGTTAGGGCCATCTGTGTTGTTTTTTTCATTTCTTTTTTTCATACTTGATTTTCTTCTGTCCATACCTACTCAGCTGCCTGAGGCCTTTGCTTGCTCTGTCCAGGTCTTTTATTTCAGATCACATAGTCTTTGGAATGCTTGACCTTCCTGTCCACATTCTTTATTTGAAGCAGTTACCTCCTGGACTGATAGTCTTAGAAAAGGTTGTTTCTTCCACTAGAGGTAGACATAAGTCTAGATTTGAAACACTGCTAGCATTTAGAAAGTTTGAATTTTATTAGCCTTAGGAAAGTCTAGGTAGCCAAAATCTCCTATCAAACACTGTTTTGTTTGACCAAATCTATATGCTTCAATTTATTTTAAAGACATAAGATTTAGAGAACCAGGACACAAATCCATTGATTTAGGCTTCATTGTGTCTTTCTCATTGGGCATTAAGTCAGTCACAATTACCTTGTTAGCCCTCTTGTGATCTATTTATTTGAGACTTCCCGATTTCTAAATTCACTTCACAGAAAAAGCTAACCAATGGACAATTTCAAGTGGGATTTACATGACAGACTCAAGATCCTGGAAATCGCTGTTATTTCTGAGACATTTCACATGTGAAATTTCAGAAATAAAAAGTTTCCTTCTTGTGACTATTTTACATACCCTGCCAGCTATATACTTCTCTCATATGTAATTGCTGTGTCTTTTCCAAGAAGAAACTCTCCTGTGATCTTAATTTGTACCCTCAGGATAGGACAATAAGAATCATTAACTGGGTTACTCTGTGTGCAGACAGAACCCTCATGAATACAAAAACAGAGAGATATCAACCGCAATTATACTCTATCCACACCACAAGATCCTTTTTATCTTGTCATTGCAAGATAGCTCAGCATTGTTTAGAGTCTAAGTCAGAACTTTAGAAGAAGGAAATTATTTTTCTTCTAGGAACATCATTACATTGATGGACAGAATGTTGAAAGGTGCCTAAGGGTGGGCTCCTGCAGTGTGGTTTTGTGTCCAGTAGTCCTGCCTGCCTCATGCTGACCTGACTTCCCGGACATGCTAAGAGACTTACTTTTCTGACTCTGAGCTTCGGTCCCTATGGCCTCTATGGCTTGAGCCATATTTTCCAGACAGGCAGGAACTGTTGCCTGTCTGGCAAGCTTTCTCCTGTGGAGGACCTGCCTTGAGGCAGATCTGTCTAGTTATCTCCCTGCCTTTTGAAGCTACATTGCACACAGCTGTTTTTGCCTCATCTCCACTCCTACCTGCCTGGAAGGGGCTTTGCTTGAGAAGTCCTGACCAGGAGGCTTGAAGAGTTGTTTATCTGGGATGCGAATGTCTCCACAGGCACCCAGAGAGTCCATTTGCACATGGTGCTTTTCATCATTTGTGATTTTTTTTTCTGGTTCGGATGTCTCTAGCTATAACAGAGAAAAATATTTTTCTAGTGGAAGAAAATTCCCTTTTAAATTTTGACTAGAGAAGGCTCTTATAATAGGCAATTGGTCCAAGAACTTGTACCATATAGTATTAAGTAGCATGAAAAAAGAGGAGACCGACACCTACAATTTTAGGTGGCTATAAAAATCAGGCAATGAAGGAATAGTTGGGGAGAAATGGTGGAGAAAATATGTGAAACAAGTTACTTGAATTCTCTGAGTCATAGTTTTCTTATCAGAAATGAGAATACTGAAAGCTACTTTGTAGGATTCTTGTGTGGATTAAATAAGATAACACTTGTTAAATGCTTAAAACAGAACATGTCATAAAGAAAATGCTCAATGAATGGTGGCTTTTTGAGATAGTTTATACATGTTTTAAAATATAAGCATTTGTTGCTTTATTTGGTCTTTGAATTTGTATGTGGGGAGGAAGGGAGTACTTGGGATTGAACCAAAGCTGTTCAACCACTGAGCTATAACCCCAGCCCTTTTTTTGTATTTTCTTCTCAGACAGTCTCACTAATTTTCTCTCAATGGCTTCAAACTTGTAATCCTTTTGTCTCAGCCTACCATGTACTAGAGTTACAGGTATGAGCCAACATGCCCGCTGGCCTATGGGTGACTTCTACCTCAGCATTATCCACATTCAATGACTGAAAGGTGAAATATCCACTCTCCCTGGCTCACTGGCTGTTAAATGAAAATCTCAGCCTCCTTTCTCAGTATTCAACATACTTGTTCTGATGGCCAGTTGCACAGTGCTCTAAAGTAACCAAAAGAAACTAAGGAAAATAAAACACAATTATACTTTTGAATCAATATTATTTGCTGTAGACCAGATAATATAAAGATTTATTTTTCTATTCGGAGCCAGGTAATAAATATTTTAGGCTTTGTGGGTCATAAGGTCTCTTGCAACTACTCAACTCTTCTGGTAAGTGAAAGCAGCTATAGAGTAACCAACTGTGTTCCAAAGCATCTCAATTTACAAAGGCAGGTGGTGGGAAGGACTTGTCCCAAGGGCTGTGATTTGCCAAAAATTTTTTTAGAAGATGGTGGCTGGGATCAGTCTAAGGACTTTTTATTTTGCCTCTTGCTTGTTTGTTTCAACAGGGAAAAGAGGCAGAAAGGGCTAGCATAGAAAAAGAAGCCCGGAACATTTGGAGCACAGAACTGTTGTCTTGGTGCTGATGCAAGCAGGCTCTGTCACTTGAGAATGACATGTGACTTCTCTGGGACTCAGAGTTTATTTTTAAAATCATTGGTTGGGGCGAGGACTTTCAAAATCTAATTCCACAGTTTTGTGATCTATACAGAGCCATTGATGTCATATCTGGCTGTTTAATCATGCCTACCACATGTTAAGACAAGATTAACAGCAACTAATTACGAGACACTGATAATTCAGGTGTTGTTCAGATAATCTAATATGTGCAGGCAAATACGTACAGTGAATGTATAACAGCAGGTTGCCCAAGTAATGTTTAGAGGTTGCATTAAGTGTGATGGAAGTAAGTAGGTCGGACAGAAGGAATGCCTTAAAATCACTGAAATGCCATCCTAAATGTGTCGCCCAGCTGTGGACTGCTTAGAAACAGCAGGATCAGCAGACGAGACTGGCTCTCAACCTGCAGGTCAAGGAATAATGTGCCCAATGCCATGTGTGCCCATGAATAAACATTGTTGGCTGTATCACTAGCTCATCCACAGACCCAGAGTTTGTTTCATTGGGACCAGCCTTCCTCCCAATCAACATGGCTCACATTTAGATTTTCAGCATTATCTCCAAATGAGTTATCCCTACTGCAAAGACACACAACAGAGACTAGGAATCAGTGCTAAATGCATCTGCGCAAAAGAAAAAACCTATTAAAGTAATCCCTCTCTTTCTTTCTTCTTTTCTTCCTTCCTTTCTTTCTCTCTCCCTCCATCCCTCCCTTTCTTCCTTTTTTCCTTCCCTTCCCTTTTCTTATTCTGGTATTGGAAATTGAACCCAGGGTACACTATGTCTGAGTCACATTGATAGTACTTTATAAATTTTTTTTTTAATTTTTTAAGGCAAAGTTTTGCTAAGCTGCAGAAGCCGCCCTCAATCTTTCAATGCCTCAGTCTCCCAATACATTTCTTGGTCACTTTCAAACAATTTCTTTAAATCCTGTTTTTCTTTCACTTTTTTTTTCAAATTAATCATTTATTTGTTGAAAAAAATATATAAACTGTCTTCTCTGAGTAGCACTGGCATAGGCCATATAAAATCACTTCTTTGAGTCTTAATTCTCTTGTGAGGACTCTCACATACATGCAAAAGTCTAGTGCAAAGTGCATGCTTTTTTCCCATTAGTCTATCTTTCATCAGTTTAATTTTTAGTTCCAGCTGGAGGTGCTAAGAGGGTAGAGAAATCATGTTCATCGCCTACATCATGCACTTAGTGGTTATCTTTAAATACAAAGGGAACTGTGTTTTTTGTACATGTGGGCATGTAAAAGTTGGCCAAGAATATGGTGAATGAGGAATTTGTATCTGTGGAGGCTTGCCCATTCTTAGCCTGATGCTGTGAATACTTAACAATCCTAAAAGGTGACTGTGGTACATCAAAAGGGTATTTATACCTCAATGAAATATGTCATCCTGCCTTGAAGATCAAAGCTTGTGAAGGAGAATGTTTTTCATTCAATATATTACAGCTTTTGGACATGTTAAAAGATTTGGTTGAGAGCACCATTTAAGCCAGAGGCCACTGACCTCAAGACCAAAAATGACCAGCCATTAGTGTGAATGAATAGTCTAGAGAGGACTAGGGAAACAGGTGTCCAGACAGAGGAAATTGTTTCTTTGTTGAATATGAGCTCAGATTTGACAGATTCTGATTTTTCAAAACAGAAAACTCACAGGCTTAAAGTGAAATATTTTAAAAAATTCTGGCCTAGATTATTTCACAATTTTAAAATACTTTGCTTCTTAGACAACAAATTTCTGCTGGGCTACCAGTTTTCAAGCTATGAATTTAAAACTTAATTGTTGACTCAATATCAGAATTACTGAGATAATCAATCAATTTGCTGATGCATGAATAATTGATGAATGAATATTTAGCCAAGCGAACAATGCATGCATAAATATGAAATCAAAGCATTTTAGAATGAGAACGGAAATTGGGATCAGCTTAGGAATATGTGCTTCCACGTTACAGATGAGATAACTCGGGTACACAAAAATGAAATCACCAAGCCTTGAACTCAGATACACAAAAGTAAATAATGTTGACTTGAATCCAAGTGTTTTGATGATTGGCTTTTCCCATAATCTCTAGTCACTCTGTGTGTGTGTGTGTGTGTGTGTGTGTGTGTGTGTGTGTACATTCATATTCTGCTAATAAAAGTATAAGTGAAATGAAATATGGTGGCCTATGCCAGTGCTACTCAGATATTGCTGTGTATGTGAATCAACTGGGAATCTCAGAGAAATACAAGTTCTGATTCAATACGTCTGGGAATGGGTTTCAAGTTGTTGAAGTTTTGTACGCTTCCAGGTAATTCTGAGCCCAGAACCAAATTGTGTTAGTAAAGACCTACTCTTCAATGACTGCTCTAGAAGCATGGACCATCTAAATGTTCTAGAATACTGTATGCTTTTTATTCTTTTCTTCACCAGTTAACATTCAGCTAATATCACCCCACTTCCTTTTGAAATCCTTGACAAGTAAAACACGTTAATCAACTGATAAATACTTAAAAAAATTATTGGTACTTTGTAATTATACATCATAGTGAGGTGCAGAGTGGTAGAAACATACTTGCACACAGATCTTGTTATATGTTTCCCTCTGGGTCCCTTTATCAAGGAATGTAGGTAAGTAAATGACAGGAAAGAAGGGGTGCTTAAGAAAACATGTAGCCTTTAAAATCATGATGCAAAACACACAAGTCTTCTCATGTCTTTATTGGCAGGCATTGGTTCTGGTTAGTTGCTAAGGCACTTTTGAGTCATTTTGTAACTAATTTTAAGAGAAAATGGCATCCCAGAAAATCCAGGAGAAAAGGCATTTTAGAATATAACACATATTCCACAAGATGGCAGTAAATTCCTACACTTTACATTTTTCTTAACTTGCAGTTTTAGTGATAACACATTTCATCAGTGGACATTTTTTTGGACTTTGAATTATACATTTTTTGTAACGATAGAAAAGTATTTTTCTCAGTCCAAAAGCTAGTGACTTATTTATTTATTTACTTATTTATTTATTTTGCGGTACAGAGGATGGAGCTCAGGGGCATTGTAGCTCCAAGCTACACCCCTATCACTATTTTTAGTCTTTTTATTTTTGTTTATTTATTTATGTTCTTATGGTACTGGGGATGGATCTGAGGGGCTTTTCTACCTCCGGGCTACACCCACAGACCTATTTTATATTTTATTTGGAAACAGGGTATCACTAAGTTGCTGAGAGCCTCACTAAGTAGCTGAGGCTGGCTTCGAACCTGTGAGATCCTCCTGCCTTAGCCTCCCAAGCAGTGGAATTACAAGTTTGTGCCAGCACGCCTAGCTTCGTCTTTTTATTTTTGAAACAGAGTCTCACTGAGTTGTGAAAGGCTTTGCTAAGTAGCTAAGACTATCCACAAACCATGACCCTTAGGTCTCAACCTCCCAAATACGGATATCATAATCATGTGCCACCACGCCTGGCTATAGTGACTTTTTAAAAATTCTTACCTTCTTTATTGTATGAATATGACATATTAATGCCATTCTTTTTGTTTCTTTGTGTGTGTGTGTGTGTGTGTGTGTGTGTGTGTGTGTGTGTTCTGAGAAACTAAACCTAAGGGTACACTCTACATTTGAGCCACACCCTCGGCCTTATTTATTTATTTATTTTTATTTTGAAACATGCTTCTCACTAAGTTGCTGAGGCTGACTTGAACCTGTGATCCTTCTGTTTCAGTTTCTCAAGTACTGGGATTACAGGGGTGTGCAACTGAGTCTGCTACTAACGCCACTTTTTAAACTCATATTCAGTCTCCTAGGTTCCCATTTAAGACTAAGCAGAATATACTTTCAGTGAAGTACTGTGAAATTTGTGGAATAATAAATAGAGGATCTTATTCAAGATATCAAATACATTTCAACTCAATTTTTATCATTTATCTTTTAAGAAATCTCTTAAAATTTAACCTATTGATTAGGACAAAGAGTAAAAATGAATTCTTTGTATTACATTATCAACTTAAGATTAATGGTAATTACATTAATACACATTATGAGGCTAAATATTAAAGAAATCACATCTCTAAAATTTGTTTATAAGCTCTTTATTCCATGTAAGCCAGTTTTAGATGGAATAAAAAGCCATGAATTAAGAAAGAAAAAACATGTTAGCAGAGTTTTTAATAGACTTTTATTTTATTTTATTTATTTATTTATTTTATTTAATTTTACTTTTTGGTGGTACTGGGGTTCCTGGAAGCCCTTCTACCTCTGGGCTACACTCCCAGACCTATTTTTTATATATATTTATTTGTAAACAGGGTCTCTTAAGCCAGCACGGCTGGCTTCGAACCTGCGTGATCCTCCTGTCTCCACCTCCCAAGCGTGGGGATTACAAGCATGTGCCATCACACCTGGCTTTTAATAGACTTTTATATGTGATTAAAAATATGGATAGCTTCAGACTCACAAATATTTATATAACTGTGGATAGACCCCAGTGATAGTGGTAAATTTGACATTATCTTTTTTTTAATCACCAGATTTGTTCATGATCTTGGGACACTTGTGATGGCTTTGGGATTCATTTCTCTTGGTATAAATAGGTGTGTAGATTAGTAGATTTCATTTCCAATTCCTTCAGATTCCATGCTTCTTAGGGGAAAATATAACCAAGAGAAACATAAACTTTGAGGACAGCCTATAGTGATCAGAGGTGTTTTGAATCTGTAAGTATATTCTCACCTTTCTCTTTCATGTAGTCTCATACCTGTAATCCTTGTCTCTGCCTCCAAATTACTAGGGTCATAGGCATGTACCAATCCACAGTGCTTTTATTTGTTTTAAAATGACTTAAAAGTAGGCCAAGGTAGAGGATGGCATCTCTGTGTGGCTCTTGTTTCTATACTTGAAATAACTTTATGATGATTCTCTTTTCTTTACTCTCAAATTTTCACTTCATTAGGTCTTTTTTTTTTTCAGTACTGGGATTCGAACCTCTGAGCTATGTCCCAGGCTCATCTTTTATTATTTATTTTGAAACAGGGCCTCACTGAGTTGTAAAGGGCCTCACTAAGTAGCTGAGGCTGTCCGTAAACCCAGATTCTCCTGTCACAGCCTCCCAAGTACTGGTGGGAGTGCAAACTAGTGCAGCTGCTATGGAGATCAGTGTGGAGATTCCTTAGAAAACTGGGAGTGGATCCACTATATAATCTGGCTACACCACTCCTGGGTATCTTTTCAAAGGGGTTGAAATCAGAGAACTACAGTAACATATGCATACCTATGTTCATAGCAGCACAATTTGTAATAGCTAAGTACTGGAATATAAGCATGCACTACCGTTCCCAGCTTTGTTAGGTCTTTAAAATAATAAAGGGAAGAGTTGGCCAGTGGAGAAACAACAGTGCCTAGTAGATAATGCCATCATCTCAGAGAAAACTTGTAACATAAAATAATTGAGATGCCTGTACCAGGGTGATGCTCTCTGCTAACTTGTTCTTTCCTAGACAGAATCCACTCCTTTGACCTCCCTCACTTCCTACTGTTTCCCTCTGAACTTGTCTCTCTTTCTGTTCTCCTTTCTCCTGTATCTTTTTGTCTCTGTGCCTGTGCTTCTCAGGCCAGGTCCAATTCACACACAACCCTTCAGACCCTTCCACCCAGATCTGGACACACAAAGTGCCTGGTTCCACACTACTCCTCGCTGGTATGCGGTGGGTCAGAGTGGTCCTTACTTTACGGGTGTCATTCCATTTTCTAGCTTGCTGAGGATGGGGATATCTTATTGTTTTATTCTTCTTCTACATTCAAATGAGTTTTTGTTAGAGACTGGCTAAAAGCATCATTGTTTTAAATGAAGCCACTCGAAATCACTATGTGTATAAGTATTTGTCACTTGCTAAGTAGCATAAATGCTGAATGGTTTAGCTTCAATTCATTGCCTGCTGACTGAGCTCCAGTGCTATGACTTCTTTTTCACATCTTTCATACACACACTCACATTTGTGACTCAAGATCATACAAACATATTGAGGATATTTTATGGAAGAAACAACCTCAGATTTTTCTCAGGATCTGGATTTTTACTTTATCAAGCACTTCAAAATGTGTACCTGATCCCAGTGATCCATGGTGTGTTCCTAACCTGGAACTCAGAACTGGCTTATAGTTTATATCTCAAAAAGGCACCAAAGCCAAATGAAGGTGGATAATAAGTAATTTGGCCTTTTGCCCCAATTTAAGCCTCAATCAGTTATATGTGGACTCTCTCTTCCCTGTCATGTTATCTCAGAACTCTACCTAACAGTGAAAAAAAGTCATCTTTGATTAGAAGTGTCGAAGTAGTCCTTTAAAAATATAAAATGGAGAAAGATGGTTTTCATCATTCTTCTGTCTGCTCCTCATAGTTCTCATATCTAGTTTTGGTGGCCAGTTTTTTGGATTCGCAGCAGTGATGCTATCTCACTTACCCTAGGATCCTAACAATGATTCAAACAGGATGATAGATTCTAAATTACTTTTACTAGTTGAGTTTGATAGTGATCTTTCTCATCACAGAACTCTTGTTAAGTTTCAGCAATAGGGCCCAAGAGATGCTCTAGAACGTGAGACAAGGCTGGAACATGCTGACCATGAACAAGTGGACCATTCTGCTGTCACCACACATCTGGGTGACTTGTCAGTTCAAATACTTTCAGGATCATTTCACAGCAATGGATTGAAACCATTTTTTGGCAATATGACCCAGTGACCAAAGTAAAGGAAATATGTGAACATTCAATATTAGGCCTTGTTAGGCTGGTAGTTTTAGAGGTAGAATCAATGACCACTCTGACAATCATACTTAATACCTACTTCTTAAATAAGCTTTTTATGGCTTACTATTTAAGGGATATCTACAAAAGATGCATTTTCTGCCTTACAGGCTAGAAATATCCAGGAGACACTGACCTTCACCCGTGGAACAAACAAACAGGTTGTAATCCCAGAACACAATGGGGTTCTCAGTGGATGGCAAGAAGAGAAGCAGCATTGAATGAATTTTGCAAAAAAAAAGAGGCTATCTTTTTATTACATTTAGACAGATTTGTAAGATGTGTTCATAAAAATAGTGCTGAGCAGAAATAGTTAATTGGATTTCTGTTGGTTTCATTATAAATTACAAAATGATATCCTAATGGTATAAAGTCTTTCATATATTCATTGACCAAGTGCTTATTGAGAGCTTAATACTGTTAGGCCACAATATGTCCCCTGAACTAAGGTTGATTCAAAATATCACATGTATTTAGCAAATAGAAAAAAATGGAGGCAAGTTAAAGTCATGTTTTGTTTTAGTTTTTATTTTTATTTTTAAGACAACCATAAATATTATGTAATATATGGTGATTTCAGTCCAACATCTTTCTTTTATAGGTTCAGGATCTAGGGGTTAAATTATTTGTCAAAAAACATCTTATCATTCAGTCTTAATTTTGCAACTGAAACCTGCATATATCTAAGCCTTTTCTAGTGCACTTTTTATTATCTTTCTCCAGCATTAAATTTGTTGATCCTGAACATTACTCTTCAGTTGGGGTTTTAAACCTCAGACATTAGGCTCTGCCCAGGATTTCTTTGTAAGGTCACTGTGAGCTCCCTACCTTGCTCTCAGCTCTTTGTCTAAGAAGTTGTCTGGTATATACATCCCTCAGCTTGCAATTATGGCAGATAAACACACACACACACACACACACACACACACACAGAAAACTACAAGAAAAAACAAATATTCACCCACCATTTTCTTTGTTGGGAAAATCAGGAGAAACATGAGGTGCAGATTCTATTTGGAATTAGGAGATTAGGCTCCATTGGCAGCTCTGCCCCAGGTGACACTGGCTAAGTCATGCCAACTTTCCCTGAGGCCAGCAACTTACTTGATTAACTTTGCATTGATTTAATCTATAATGTTTGTGTTAGGAAGCCACAGCTTCATAGATGCTCAGGAAATGGACATTAAACATTTTTTATAGCTCAAAAAATTTCTGAGGGCATTTGAAGAGGGAACCCATTTTCTGCCAATTATTCTGTTTTAATAAGCTTCATCATCACTTTGGGATTCATACACAACTCAAATAAGTAGTTTTATGACTTGACTGATCCCAAATTAATGGCTACTTGTGAATCTTACATAAATCCAGAGAACTTCTTATGAGACAGCACCTATACCTTCATGAGTATGCTCATTGTTAATCATAGTAGAAGGTATTTAACTCTCTGTAGTAGACTTAGTATTGAGCATTTGGTGTTTTTCTACAAATATGTCTTTTGATATAAAATATCATTGTCAACATTCAAAGCTATAATAAGATTCTGCATAAAGCACTCTAAATTATGTTCCTGAGAGTAACTGGAGAAAGTATTACTAAGTAGCAATGCAGAACATTAATTGCAATATTTCAAAGAAAAGCTTTCTCTCTTTTTTAAAACCTGTAAGTCTATTAATCCTAGAATTATGATTCATTCCAAGGATATTTTAGCATGAGCTCAAAATATAATATAATGTCTGTAATATAATTAGTAATCCAATAAAATATTTTGCTCTAAATTACTTAATAAATGTACTATGTGAGTAATAATATTCTTAAAATGACTTCCAGGACAATTTTTCAGGTTCTTCCTTCAAAATAATTGCATATAATTCTAAAAATATATTAAAAATAAAAAGACTGCAGCCTTTATTTTCTTAACTTAGCACACAGGATAACAATAGGCTATAATGAAAGTGCTGGGTGTGGATGCAGAAAATAATAAAGAACTAAACTTATGGCTTCCAGAAATTCAGCTGAGTGAAAGTCTAGATTGTGCCTTTTAGCTTCTGTTTTACCACAATTAATAGAGAAGCTGCAAAATCTATTTTCTTTTGGTCTCCCATCATGATCAAGCTGCCAATCTGATTTCTCATTAAATAGATAAACATGTCTCTCAGCTTAAATGGCTAAGTCTCATCAACATACAATACTCTCAACTCAATACCAGTAATCCATTAATGTTTCTAAGGGTCAGTTATTTTTATAGTGATTTATTTGATCTATTCATGCTCTGAGCTCGATATGGGAAAGATATAAGCTTTCTTATCTGAAAACCCTAAAAAAGAGGGAGAGGAAAACCCATGTCATTCTGATGAGAGATGGTGGTTGTCTTTCTACGTTTTTTACATAATACAGAATGTAGGCACATTCATTTTCTTTCACTTCATAGTTCTAGAGAATTATCTATCTTGTTTCATGAGGCATCACTACTTATGTAAAAAAAAAAAGGATGTAATTTGAGGATTTTAGCATAAATAGCAGTCAGCCTTTTTCTAGTGACATTTTAGTGCCCATCTTTTAGACATTCCTTTTAATGCTGTCAATATTTACAATGGAACATCACAAGCATAATTTCACCACTGGAAATCAATTTCATGTAAATGCCAGTCTCTTGTAATGCTGGTGATGAAGGACCCCTCTGCAGAGTCTCCCTCCTTGCCTATTAGGCTGTTTTGCTCTATGGTTTATTATCTATACCTTCAGCCACACAGACACTTGGGGCAGTGGGAAGAATGGTCCAGCCTGCCAATTAGTGTCAGAAAACCTCTTCAAGACTGCTTCTAAAATGTTAGGAATGGCCATGCTGAAGAGATTCTTAACATAGACCTTGTATGGCTGTACAAAATTCAAGCCTGTTGAAGCTCATGCGAACTTACCTATGCTAGTCAAATCACTTCATTTTATTCTACATCATACATCTCCCATTGCCACCAAGCCCCCCTCCTAACTCTGGGACTTGTAGTATTGTAGCCAATTTTGCTTCTTTTCTTTGCTCTTCCTGTTCTTCTCAGGTAAAGTATCCTTCATTGACAACCAGATTTTCTGTATATTGTCTGCCCTTTAATAATCACCAGCTCTCTGCTTTATTCTCCCTGGTGCACACGCTCTTAGATTATTTTTAAATGGCAAGTTATAGTTGGGCATGGTAGAAAATGCCTGTAATCCCAGTACTTGGGAGACTGAAAAAAGGAGATAACAGGTTCCAGGCCAGCCTCAGCAACTTAGTGAGAACCTAAGCAACAGAGCAGTACCCTGTTTCAAAAAACAAAACAAAAATGAAAAAGGTAGAATATCTATGGGTTAAAGCCCCAGTAACGATAACAAACAACAACAAAAGGAAGGATTTATATTCATCTTTACCATGATGTTGGTAGAGATGTCCTTTAGTAAATGTAAACTCCCAGAGCTCTTAATACCTGTAAGGTAGGCTCTGATTATGTGCTAATATGTCTATGGGAGATGGCTGGCAATGAGTGTAAACCAACAATTTCGGGTGTGGCAAAAGTACAACTTTCTTTGTATCTTGTAGTCAATGAATTTTCCTTTTGGTATCTCATTTTAGCTAGTCGACATGCAAACCCACTGAGGGTTTGTGTCATCATTCTCAGTGCAGTATTTTCCAAATTCCAAGAGAGTTGATGATAAAGCCAGGGAAGAAACTTCAGTGGAGGTTGGGCCATCAGATACTCAATGTTTGTATCAAAACTCCAGCCCAGCCTGGCTTGGCAGTGCACCTCTGTGATCCCAGTACTGGGAAGGTTGAAGCATGGGGATCGCAAGTTTGAAGGCAGCCTCAGTGGCTAAAATAAAATGGGGCTGGGGGTATACCTCAGAGGTTGATTGTACCTGGGTTCAATTCCCAGTAACTAATACACACACACACACACACACACACACACACACACACACACACACACGAACAGCTAGCCAACAAATACCCTCCAGTCCACTGGGACCCTCACTGCTTCATTATATCTTTGATCATTCATCTACTTAGGGTATTTGCAGATGCAGATGTGAACTAACCAGCCTTCACCTCTTCATCGCTCTCCTTGGTGCTTCTATGTAATCCTTGGGCATATCACCACCGTTCTGTGCTCCTGCACCATGTAAGGGAGAAAATCCCAGTGAGGCTTCTTTTTATTATTATATATACTTTTATTGATGCAGTGTAGTCTCACATCATAATGTAGTTCAGAGCAATAGTAACATATTCCTCCTCTCTCTCTATTTATCAAGGAAGACAAAAGTTTCTTGCTCTCTAATTCCACAAGCTTCCTTAGTATTTCGCAATTATTGATGCAAGCTATAAGATTCCTTTCTCTGAGATGCATCAGTTTTTGTGCCCATGTTAGATGCCTTCAATCTTTTCCTTCCTCTCCTAGTCCTGGGTTTCTAGTCCAGTATGGATGGGTGAAGGTTGCGGTTAGTAGCGGCTTTCTCTTATTTATAGTGTTTCCTTGGCTTCTACTTTTCTGTCCATTGATCTTTTGCATTCCCCCATGTACTGATCTTTGGAAAATGAAAAGATAAAGAAGATACATGATTTTCTTTTACTTATGTTGTTATATTTTATAAATAAGATGAAAAATCAGAAGTATTTAAAACTAGCTACATATTTAAATATGGAACGGCAGTTTGGAAGAAGGGAGAAATGAAAGAAAATATGCATGAACATTCTCATATACACTTTAAAATCCCTAAAATTAATTTGTATGTTGAAATGTTCTTTTTATACTTTTATTGGTGTACTTTAGTCTAACATCATATTGTGGTTAACAACGATGGTGACACACATGCTGAAATATACATGACTTTCCAGTTCTCATATGTCCAGTAAGTTTCTTAAAGAAAAGGGGAAGGTTTAGTTTGTTAGACTTTCTATAATGCCCTACATAATGATGAACATATGATAAGGATTTGTTAAATTCTTACTGAATAGTTGACTGATGGCGAGCATTTCTGTTCAATGAATGTTTAATAATAAGTACCTGAAGGATGTACAGTTTCTTATATAAGTTTTTTTTTTTTTGCAGTTCTGGGGTGAAACACAGGAACATTCTACCTCTAAGATACACCCCAGCCATATTTTTTTATTCTTTTTTAATTTTGAAACTGAGTTTCACTGAGTTGCAAAGGGCTTCATTAAGTAGCTGAGGCTGTCTGTGAACCCTGATTCTCCTGTCTCAGCCTCCCAAATGCTAGGATTTCAAGGGTGCGCAACCATGGCAGGCAGAACTTAACTTGAATGATGTTTCTTTTTTCTTTCTTCCTTTCCTTTTTTCTTTCTCCCTTCCTTCATTCCTTTTTTCCTTTCACTCTTCTCCTTTCTTTCCTCTTTCTTTCTTTCTTTCTTTCTTTCTTTCTTTCTTTCTTTCTTTCTTTCTTTCTTTCTTTCTTTCTTTCTTTCTTTCTTTCTTCTCTCCCTCCTTTCTTTCTATACTAAGGAT
Organism: Muscardinus avellanarius; assembly: GCF_963383645.1. Lineage (NCBI taxonomy): Eukaryota > Metazoa > Chordata > Mammalia > Rodentia > Gliridae > Muscardinus > Muscardinus avellanarius. The sequence goes on along the minus strand of NC_137787.1, from coordinate 96,200,130 downwards.
TGAACCAGTGTGTTCTACCTCTGAGCTACAGCCCCAATCCTTTCTGTTTTTCTTTTGAGACCAGGGTCTCACTAAGTTTCCCAGGCTGTCCTAGTACTTGGATTACAGGCATGTGCTACCACATCCAGATTGTATGATATTTCTTAACATAACAAAATATTAAGCAGAGCTAAAAAGCAAACCAAATGTGCTGAACTTTTTTGCTGTTTAAGGTGATTTATATACTTTTGAAATGTGTATTCTTTTTGCTATATAGAGTGAAAATGAGTTTAAGAAACTTTATATGCAGTAACTCTTTAGCCAATAAAACTTACAGATCTTAAAAGGAAAATGAAAGATAAAAATTCCAGTAATCTCTGGGTGTGATAAAGAAACAAAATGTGCTTAGGACTTAGGTGTGAACTTTGCATAAATGAATTTTCAACACTTTGAATACAGACATTAACAAATACTTCTTCCCACATTCAGAAAACTTTTCCTTTACTTTTCTGTCTGTTATAAAAAGAGAATTGCTGCATCTAGTCATTGTGGAAATATTGCTCCCCAGATTGTAAAATCTGATATATTCACACCTCAGATAATTAGGCAAGGTGGAAATAGATTTTTTGTCCCATCAACAAGTATAAATTTTCCTTTTTTAAGCAATCATGTTACGGTGATTAGATAGACTTTAATGAGAGTGATGACTCTGACATTATCTAAACTCACCCTTAATGTTGGTCCTTATTTAATTAGTTGACAATGAGTAGCAAGGTGGCCTTTGTAAGTAGGCATTTAATAAAGATGTTAGATTTTAATATACGAACCTACTTTTCATAAGGTTCTTTAATTATGTTCCTGCTCATTTCAGCTATGTCATCCTAACTACTAAGCAAGAACACATTTGTAAGTCTGATCCCTGCATTGACCATTTAGGTAAACTTTGTTCCATAGCCAGTGGGGCCACACCATTCAGTACTAGCAACCAGCTCCCAAAATTTTGCTATCAGCAATCAGTAGCATGCAGAAGGAGAACACAGATACCCACCCAGGCCAATCTACTACAAACAGCTCAAAGGGCTTAATACAGGACACTCTGTTATCCAAACCATTTACATCAAACCCTGAGTTTTCAATGCTAAGAGGCTTAATGCTGCAGAGATGATCATTCATAAGAGATATTCATATCTGTCTGTTCCCATGAGACCTATCTTGTTTTGCTTTGAATTTTGTATATTGTACTGTTTGACTGTGGCTTCTGCAAATTCAAGGCTTAATACACATATTTTTAATGATGGATCACAAATTTTAAGTGTAATAATGCTAACACATGGGAAAAATATCAAGACATTTTCATGAGCAGTTATAAATTAAAAAATAAATGAGTAAATATGTGAGTACTTTATAGACATTATTCTAGTTAATTTCCAGCCCTAAGCTAGGATTTCAGAGTTTAGATAATAGAGCATCCTCTTATGTCCTCAGGAATTCTGGGAAAAGTTTGCAAATAATGTTTAATTACTGAATTTGCAATAACAATACCCACCCCCTTTGCACTGTCCTTTTATTTATTTATTTTTATTGGTGCAGTATAGTCTCACATCATAGTGTAAATCATGTTGACAGTGGCATACATGCACACAGTACTTGGTTTATCCCCAACTTCCCATTTCCCTCACTTTCAATACCAAGTATCTAGGTTACCAATGTTATATTTACATGTATACACATAGTCGCATGTAGCATTCCTATTAATGAACCTCAGCCTTTTTTTCTTCCCTTTGTTTCCTTCCTGGCTCCACTGAGGATTTCCTCTGTTATCTCGAGTACCTCTGATATCCCAAATACTCCCTAGCTTGAAAACATTTTAGAAAAAACATATGTCCCTTTTCTTTCTGTGCTTGGGTGATCTCACTTAACATAATTTTCTCAAGGTCTTTCCATCTTCTTGCGAATGCCATGATTTTGTTCTTCCTTATTGCTTAGTAGAATTCCATTGTGTGTATTTTCCATAATTTTGCAACCCATTCATTTGTTGATGGAGACCTAGGTCAGTTCCATATTTTGGCTACTGAGAAATGTGCTGCTATGAACATGGCTTTGCACATGTTACTGTAGTTCATTGATTTCAACCCCTTTGGAAAGATACTCAGGAGTGGTATAGCCGGATCATATGGTAGCTCCATTCCCAGTTTTCTAAGAAATCTTCACACTGATCTCCATAGTGGCTGAACTAGTCTGCACTCCCCAAAACAGTGTAGAGGAGTTCCTATTTCCCCACATTCTCACCAACATTTGTTATTTGACTTCTTTAAGCTTGCCACTCTGATCGGGATTAGATGGAACCTCAGTGTAGTCTTGATTTGCATCTTCCTGACGGCTAGTGATATTGAACATTTTTTCATGTATCTTTTGGCCATTTGTATCTCTTCTTTTGTGAAGTGTCTACTCAATTCAGTTGCCCATTTCTTGATTGTCTTATTTGTTTTGCTAGTATACAGTCTTTTTAGCTCTTTGTATATTCTGGATATTAGCCCTCTATCAGAGAGATAGCTGGTAAAAATTTCCTTTCATTCTGTAGGCTCTTTATTTAGATTCTTGATGATCTTTAGTTTGATGCCATTCCACTTGCTATTTCTTATTTATTTATTTATTTATTTATTTATTTATTTATTTATTTATTTATGGTGCTGGGGATGGAACCCAGGTATATTTTACCTCTAGCCTATTTTTTATTCTTATTTTGAAACCTCACTAAGTAACCCAGTCTGTCTGCGAAAGGCGATCCTCCTGTTTAAGCCTCACAAATGGTGGGATTACAAGCATCCACCACCACACTTGTCTCAATTCTTATTTTAATTTTCTGAGCTTTGGAGGTCTTGTTGAGGAAGTTACTACCTGTGCCTATATGTTGGAGTGTTGAACCTATGCCCTCCTCTAATAGCTTCAAGTATTCCTATGCAGGGTGAGAGGTAAGAATTTAGTTTCATTTTTCTACAAATGGATAGCCAGTTTTCCCAGCACCATTTGATGGAAAGGCTATCTTTTTTTCTAGTGTATGAATTTGGCCCCTCTGTCAAAGATCAATTTACTATTTTAAAGAATAAATGAGATGGCACATGTGAAAGGTAGAGTTTTGAGTCTACAACTAACAGGTAACCTCACAATGTGCCTTTTCTTTATTATTCCACTCTCCGGGATGCCCCTCCCTTCTCACTAGTTTTGGGGAGTGTTTCCTGCCTATGTATTCGAGCTCTGAGGACCTTTCTACCTATTGCCCCAGAAATCATTGTCCTATTCTTCATTTCCTATTGACGGTGATGGACTTTATAGTCTGGAGGTAGGAGTTCTGCTAGGAATAAGTTAATATCCAAGTGTTTATATATATTGGACTGCTTACAGATGCTCTGCCTGTTTCACCTATAACTCCTTAGAGAACTTAAACCAAGAGTGGTTTTCATACTCTCCACACTGTCTTATTTTGTGTTGTTATCTCTCTTCTATTCCTCTCTCTGATTCTCTTGGAATGTAGAATAGGCCCACTGATTTTTCCTTGCTTTAGGGTAATGGTTATTAAACTGATGGTTCTGCACTCTTAAAAATTATTGATGGATTACATAGAGCTAGTTTCTTTCCTACTTTCATTTTTCTCTTTTTTTTCTGTTTTGGTTTGGATCTTGAGTGTCTCAAAAACCCTGTTTTGAAGGCTTGGTCCCTGGCTATTGACAGGTGTTGGACCCTTTACAAGGTGGGGACTAATGTGAGAAACTTAGGTGCCTGGATGTATGTCCTTGAATGGGGATTCCAGGACTCTGAATCCTTACTCTCTTTTTCTTGGTGGCTTCCCAGCCACCAAGAGGTTAGCAGACCTCCACTTCATGTACTCCCACCATGATGTACTGTGCCACCACAGGCTCAAAACAACATCAAGTGACCATGGACAGAACATTGAAACAGTGAGCAAAATAAACTTTCGCTATTTTAAGCTTATTATTTCAGGTACTTGATAAATTGACAGAAATCTGACTAACACACTTTTAATGTGGTTATAGTTATTGATGGTTACCCTACTAGAAGTTTAAACAAAAATTGAGTGTAATGGCAGGTGTCTGTAATCCAACTACTTAGAAGGCTGAAACTGGAGGATTGTAAGTTTGAGGCTCATGTAATTTGGTGAGAACCCCCTTTTTGTGGTGCTATAGATAGAACCCAGGTGCATCCAACCTCCTAGCTACACCCCCAGCCCTTTTTTCCTTTTTTTAATTTTGAGCCAGGGTCTCACTGAAGCCAGGGTCTTACTGAGCCAGAGGCTCAGTAAGTTTCTGAGCCTGGCTGTGAACCTGTGATTCTCCTATGTCAGCCCCTCAAGTAGTAAGATATGAGCATGTTGCCACCATACCCAGCTTAGTGAGATATTTTCTAAAATTAAAAATAACATTAAAGGGGTTTTTAGGTGGGGCTCAAAGGTAGAATACCTCGGGGTTCAACCTTCAGTATAAACGCAAGTGCATGTACATGCACATGCACATGTGCACACACACACACACACACACACATACACACACACCAAAAGATTATAAATATTTATTTCATTAAAATTATCATATTAAGACCAGCCTTCCTCCTCTCCTATCTTTCCATTCAAACTTTGCTGATATTTCCTCTCCATTATCTGGAGTCCCACTGGTATCTTCTGTGTTTCCTAGTTTGGTTATATTAGAGGAAGTGTATGTACCTTCTCCTTCTGTGCTTGGCTGATCTCACTTAACATAATGTTCTCCAGGGCTTTCCATCTTCTTGCAAATGATATAATTTTGTTCTTCTTTATGGCTGAATAGAATTCCATTGTGTGTATTTCCCACAGTTTTGCTATCCATTCATCTGTTGATGGAGATCTGGGTTGGTTCCATATTTTAGCTATTACGAATTGTGCTGCTATGAACATAGGTATGCATATGTTGCTGTAGTTCTCTGAATTCAACCCCTTTGGAAAGATACCCAGGAGTGGTATAGCTGGATCATATGGTGGATCTATTCCCACCTTTCTTAGGAATCTCCACACAGATCTCCATAAAGGCTGATCTTGATTAAGTCTACATCTGAATGTGTGTAAAATTATGAATATGACATGGTTAACCTGGACAACCATTGGTGGGAGGGGGGAAGGGAAAACGGGGGTGGGGGGAGAGGGCACCAAATATAGTTTAAATGTATACCATTTATGTTCAATAAAAATTTTGTTTAAAAAATAAAAAATAAAATATTACTAGAAATAAAAAATTATCATATTAATATAAGCACACATTTTCACAAAAATTGACTGTATTTTCTAAAACAGTAGTGAAAAGAATGACTTTTCTTATATTTTTCAAATCTCTTCAGAGACTGACTTAAAGGAGTCAACTGGATTTTTATATATGCTTCTGCTTTCAATGTGTTGCAATCTGTTATTTGGATGAAATATAAGAAGAAAATTTGGTCTCGCACAGATGTATATTAGGGAAAAGCAAAACTATTTTAATGCCTTTTCAGATAATTGTGTATATTCTTCCCTGATATGACACCAAAATTTGGAAAGTGCTAGTTTCTTACAGGTTGGTTGAAATGTGAAATCTAAAATGTTAAAAAAAATAGACTTCCGGGAAGATGGCGACCGAGAAAAGCGGGGCTTAAGAGTCCCGCTAACAACCAATCTCCATTACCACAAAAAGAGCGCCTTTCATAGCCAGAAAACACCATCACCAGAAAAACAAAAAAAACCCACCAGGCTCCAGAGAGAAAGCGGACTGAGAACAGAGCTCAGGGCCACAGAGGAGACACACGCGCCCGAGGACGCGGCAGCAGCGCCATACTGCCGGCGGCAGCGGCGAATTCACCGGACGGCTACAGCAAGCCAGGTGAGCCGCTGCGGAACAGCCAGGCGGGATCTTTCGGCGCAGACAGCATTTAAAGCTCCCAGTGGCTGAGCTCAGCACACGCTGCAGGGATTCAGAGTGGAAATCAAAACCAGAGAAGAAAAAATACGCCAGCCTCATGGCCGAGGGCGTGGCAGAGGCGCCATATTGCCACCAGCCGCGGCAGCAGCAGTGAATTCACCGAGTCCAATACAGCTACATCTGCGTACTCAAGAACAGTGAGTCAAATTGCGGGCCACAGAGGAGAAATCGCAGTATTGGGCCTCCTGGGACTTGACCCAGTGAGGGAGTGGTGGTGGCAGAGATATCACACCATAGGAGAACGTGCAACCTGGCACACCCCATAGTCTAAAGCAGCCTCTATCGACTCCCTGGGTCGGAGACTCTGTGATACAACCCAGTAAAGGAGTAGTGGGGTCTGAGATACTACTGACTCGAGATCCAGAGCACCTTAAGTGAAGCCATAGTGACCCAAGGGAAGAACCCAGAGAAGGCACAAACCTCCGAAATCATGGGAAAGAGGAATAACACTGGAGTAATGAATGTGCACAACCCCACAACATCAGAACCTGATAAAACAGAAAATCAGAGATTTCTAGAAGATCAAATCAGGAAAATAACTGTAGAAATAATAGAGGTGCTTCGAAAAGAACTCAGAGAGAGCCAAAAAGAGATAAAGGATGCAATTAATGAAGTAAAGGCCTCAATTCAAAGCACAAACAACCGATTAGACCACATGGAGAACAGAATCTCACTCTTAGAAGATGAGCAATCCAAAAATGAATGCATAGTTTCTAATCTAGAAAAAAATATCCAACAGCAGGAATCTGACATTGAAGAAATATGGGCCCATCTTAAGAGAGCTAACCTAAGAATAATTGGAATAGAGGAAGGAAAAGAAAGTGATACCAAAGGGATCAACAATCTCTTCAAGGAAGTAATAGCAGAAAATTTTCCAAATATAGAGCAAGAGGTTGATACACAGATCCAGGAAACTTATAGAACTCCCTTTAGACAGGATCAGAGAAGAGGATCCCCACGCCATATAATTGTCAAAATGACCAATGTGGAAGCCAACCAGAGAATCTTAAAGGCAACAAAAACAAAGGGCCAAGTGACATTCAGAGGCAAACCAATTAGAATCACTCCAGACTTCCCAAACCAAGTCATGAGAGCCAGAAGGGCTTGGAGTAACATATTCCAAACTCTGAAAGAAAACAACTTCCAGCCAAAAATTTCCTATCCAGCAAAACTTTCTATCAAATTAGATGGAGAAATAAGAAGCTTCCATGACAAACAGAAACTGAAGGAATTTATGTCTTCAAAACCAGCGCTAGAGAAAATACTCAAAGAGATTAACTACAAAGAAGAAATAGGTAACACTCACCAGAACCACAGAAACAAGAGTTTCCATCCAACAGACAACTAAGATTGGTTATCTGTGGAGATTCATTATTTATGTTAGTCTTTTACCTATCTCTAAGTTGTATTGTTTACCTTTATTGTTGTTAATTTTTAGGATTTCTAGTTGGAATATTAATATACCTTCAGATATAGCATTTGGAAATATTTTATCCAATTCTATTAGTAACTTTTAACTCTGTTTACATTGTCTTTGGATATACAATATTTTCTTTTATTTTTTAGGGAGTTTGTATATTCTTCTGTTGCCTGTGCCATTGAAATCATATCCAAGAAATCACTGCCAATTTCAATGTTGTGAGGTTTTATGACCCAGATTTTCTCCTAAAAGTTTATAGTCTTAAGATTTATATTTAGGTCTTTTATCTATTTTGAGTTAATACTTGTATATGGGATTAGGTAAAGGTCCAATTTTATTCTTTTCCATGTAATTATTATTTTTCAACAATATTTAGTTAAAAGATTATTATTTCCACCACCAAATGTTCGTGGAAACCTTGTCAAAAATAACTTGACAATATAGGGAAGAATTAGCTCTAGGCTTGTATTTAACTCCAATGGTCTATATATCTGCCTTTAGAACAGTACTACACTGTTTCAATTATTGTAGCTCTATATGGTTTGAAATCAGAAAATATATATCTGCTAGCTTTGTTCTTTTTCAAGATCGTTTTGGGTATCTAGAATTCATATTCCATATTAGGATAGATTTTTTTCTGAAAAATAAATATATAAATATATGATAGTTTCACCTAAAAAAACAGAAAAAAATATGCTCTAGTAAGAAAGAAAGCAAAAAGAAATATTGAAATGCTATCTTTAAATCATCAAACGCTTGGTATCAGACAAATGAAACTGTTATGTGAGATTATCATTTTTAATTTTGAATAAATTGCTATAATACTAGATGTCAACCACTAAGCCAAGCATGGGAAGGAGGGATGGGGAGAGAATGGGGTGGGGATCGGGTGGGGGCTGACTGGGCGATGTGTGCATGTATGTCTACAAAAGTTTGTATCCCACTATGATGTATGAATACAGTGCACCAATAAAATAAAATTAAAAAAAAAATAAATAAACTTTTAATCTTTGATTATATAATGATTTGCTATTTTACCTTGTATTTTGAGTGGTTCATGAATCTATGCAAGATTTTGTAGAATCATACATTGGCCGTTTCTTTATTATCATTTTATCATACAAAATATATTACTATTATCACTGCTGTCCTTAAAAAAGCTTTTAATCATTAGGAAACCATCAAGCTCAGTGTGCATACAAATTTTCAAAAATCTTAATTTCCACTTGAAAATTTTCTTATTGGAAGCATATGCCGTCAGTTGTGTTTCTTGATATGAAAGCTTCCTTCATTTTGTTGCCAACTGCCCAAATCTGAATAAGTATAGTTGTCTGTCAGTTGTTCTTCCAAGTAGAAATAATTTTACATGAAATAATCAACTAGAACAGCTCACAAATCAATCACACCCATGTTTTTACTTGAGACAGCCGTCGTACTTTGTTAGGCAGCAGAAACACTTTCTGTGTACTTTTCATTTCATCACACAAAACATCAAAGATGTGTGCTCAAGGGTCAGTCTTTAATGAAATTAGTTGTTACTGCTCGATCAAGGAAATTCTTAAGGGAAGCTAGCATATTATCCTTATTTATGTCTGAAACTGTCTGTCAGGGAAGACTGCTGCTTAAATGCGTGCTTGGACTACAGCTGTTTTACCCATTATAATTTTTGTACTGTCAGTGCATAGTCAGCACAATAAAACACAAATTACTAATATTATTTGGAAAATCATTTTGCTCTTAGAGCTCTCCTAATTGAGTCTCTGGAATCCCACGAGGAGTCCATGGATCAGACTTGGACCCCATGCTTGGACTTTATTATTTTCCTCGATTCTTTTGTTAAAAGTGATAGCACTCTTTAGCTAGATATTTCTGTTCTAATGCAAATTCTGTATGAGAAATGATAACTCGACACTACGTGAAGCTTGGAGAAATGAAAGACTTCTTCAATAGCTAAGAAAAGTGACTGCATTGAGCCTTCAAATAGTTTAAAAGTTTGGATTGTGGAAATCTGTTCTTATTAGTTTAAGTCTTCCTATACTATGATGTTTTATGCTTATTATTTAAGCTAACTGGAAAATGCGGTACCAGTGATAGCTTCTGGTAGCATCCTTCTCCTTCTGTGTAGGTAGGATTTATAAAGCTGGATGCAGTCAGTAGTTGTCATGAAAGCCACTATTCAAAGGTGAGAGGAGGAGTTCGAGCCCTCCTGTCTAATCCTGCAGTGTGGATTCCCCAGCAGGGTCCAGGCCTTTTTCATTCTATTTTTCTCTAAGGATCTATCCCAGAATCAGTCTCATTATTCACTTTTGCTTATGCTTGAGATCTATTGATTTGGAAAATATTTGCCTTTATATTTTACATATTTTTGCAGACATAGTTCAAAATGTTTCCCCCTAACAGAACTGGTGCCTCAGCTCCTACAGAAAATGTCACATGTCGACAGGAGCTTGGCTCAGTAAGCAATTGCTCCAACAGGGACAGAGAGAATTCATCTCAGCAAGCTGTGCTGCCCCAGCCCCTTTCCAGCTCTCTGGGATCCCAGCTTAGGATTTCACTTTCTGATCTATAGATGTCAAAGCCAGGCAGGGAATACAGACTTGCATTAACTACTGTGATGCTTACAAAAAGCTAAATCAGATATATACCTAAGGATGTACTCATGATGGCTTTAAAGAATCCATGAATCAAGAATTACCCACATACACTTTTCATCACACATACAGAGAAATTTCTGTGTTCATTCTCTCTACCCTCAATAATCATTGTTTTGGGATGATACTAGCTTTGAGTATTGTTTTATTATTGATGGATGTGAAGGCAGGCATTCTGTACCATTCCCAGAGTCCAAATGGACTTTGCATTTTCTGTTCCCATAATACATCCAACAATGAAACAAAACATCCAACTTTCTGGAGCAGTTGAAATGTATAAGATAATGAGCTGAGATGAGCTAAACTTTGATTTGGAATCTATATTTGAAGCTATGCATAATTCCCTTTATTTCTTTTCTGCTCTGGGAAAATATAATTTCATGAATCAGTCATAATTTAAAGACTGAGGCTTTTTTTTTGGTACTGGAGATGGAGCCCAGGGGTATTCTACTTCTGAGCTACATCCAAAGCCCTATTTCTTAATTCTTTATTTTGAAACAGGGTCTCATTAAGTTGCGGAGGGCCTCACTAAGTAACTGAGGTTGGCTGCAAACAGGATCCTCCTATCTCGGCCTCCCAAAAGCTCGGATTACAAGTGTGCACCACCACACCCAGTTTAAGACTGAGACTTTTAAGTCTGAGAAGATATGCTCTGGGAGATGATGTCTATTTAGTTTATTAACATAGAACAGCACATGGTGTATAGACTGCAAAGAGATAACAGGACCCATTTTGATGGATTTGCTTGATGTAAACTCTACTCAACTCAGAGCAAAATAGACCTCAAAGCTGCAGGTGAGACTTTACTCCATGTATTTGAGATGTGGGGCAGCCTTTCAGAGAGTGCATGGTGTCTGGCTCCTATGCCTCTCACATAGCCCCATCTCTTTATGTCAAAGCTTTAACATCTTAAAGAGCTTCATTCTCACACCTTCTTTTTGGATATGCAAAAAGTGATTTTCTGAGAATTTCCACTTTTACAGATCTTTATTGTTTTTGGAGGCCAGAGTCTCAGTTTTTTAACCCCACTGTAAAGGGATTCTAAATTATTCCAAGCAGGAACAATTTTAGCAAGGGCATGCAATTCAGTTATCCTATGACTGCCATTTTTTTTTAATAAGGATCAAGGCTTTGTACTTATCCTTTGAAAGCTAAGCCATCTTGTTGCTTTATAGATATCCATGACCATATTAGGGTACAATAAACTTACTTGGGGAATTGTTCTTTTCTTATAATTCCCCAATGTCTCCTTGGAAATGATTATGTATATAATGAATATGAGTAGATTTGATGTTCCAGGGTCACAAAGTCTATTTCAAGTACATACCTTCCTTTAGTGAATAGATTTTTAAAATATTCAGATTTCTAGGACTTACTACACAAATATTCTGATTAAGAATGTTAGGGGTGGGATCCAAAAATATATTTCTAATCATCATATGTGGTTCAGGTTTTATGTTTCTCCTACACTGGCAGCTGATGTTTCTTTTGCCTTACAGAAATTGAGTTTGTTAACAAAACTGAAATTATTTTATTTCTTAGAATCCTGGTGGTCTTTCTCATAAAAGCATTTGATAAATGAGTAAAGAAAGAAACAAACAACAAAAATAATAACAAAACCAAAGAGAGAGTGACAGTGATTTCAATTTAGTGAATTATTCCTTTCATCAAAAACTCTGGCAAGTGTCTGGCAGTGTCAAAAACACGTGATGTGCCAGGCAGTTACAAAGGGAAAGATTTGGAATTGCCATTATTTAATTGGAATTTGAGGTGAAACTCAGAAGTGGCACCAATGAAAACTCTTTCAATAGAACTCCATCCAGATGTATTAAAAGACATCAAAGAGAAAGTGTTTTCTCTTGTGATTTTCCTTTCACTGTTAACAGAATACTTATAAAATTGACGGTGATGTATTTTACCAGTCACCTAGAATGCTCTGTACCACTGGAGAAAACAAAATTATCTTAATATTTCTGAAGGTCTTTTTTACTTTGTAAGCTGTGTCTGGGGAGCTTATTAAATTCATTAGAATACTGGAAGAAATTTAAGAATACTTCTAAGGGCTCTTTTCTTCCTTTCTCAAACTACTTTGCATTTAGGAGCATAAATAGATAAGAAGAGAACTTAGATAAAACAAATAAAAGTTGATTTGTATTTTTGAGGAACATATGGAAAGGAAATAAGACTATTTATTAATTTTCCATTCTTTCTTAGTTTTCATAATCAATCTTGACTTGTAGCAGAGGGTTCTTAAGCCAAAAAAAAAAAAAAACCAGTCATCTATACTGAAACATAACTTCTTTCCCTGTATTTTTGGAATACCCAATATTATCAATATGATATTAATTATAGTGATATTATATATGTTAGCAGTTGATACATTTTATTGTTTATATTCTAGGCAAGGCTCACAGATGTTTGCTTATCAGATTATCATAATACCTTAGGACATTAGCACTAACAATATCCCACATTATCATAATTAAGAATATTGAGAAAGAAATCTCCCCCAGACACTGCACTAGTAAGTATTGGTACATCTTAAACATTAGAAATCTCTGTCCTGCATCTGGGCTGGGAAATTTTGGTGGAAGTAGGGTTGAAATTCCAGGAATGAGTTCTAGAAAATTTTCGCTATTAAGATGGAGGAGATGAAGATGACTTGTGGGGAAAAAAACACAAAGGTAGCCTTCTGTTTTCATTGTTTTACTGTTACACAGGGTTATATTTTTATTCTAAAACAAAGACACATTGTGCAAAAGCACTCCTCTTCCACAACCACTGGGGCTGTGTCTGTTTGCTGAGCACCTCATCTGCCTGGTTTAGCAGAATAGTTTCCACTTTTGACCTTTCCCGATTGGTAATACTAAACAATGAGGCATGTCTTGGATGAACATTAAAATAATCTTTGGGGATAAAGTTAAGACTCAGTTTTGGCAATGCAACTGGATCTCTGGGATTACATTCTTGTCTGAGGTTTTTGGCAGAGGCTCAGGTTGGGTTCTAATTCTAGAACTTGCGTACTGAGGGAAAAAGTAAGAGGGTGTATGTTCAGCTGGTGAGGTCCTGAGATTGTTCTTGGCAGCAGAGGAGGATACAGATATCCACAGGGAGATGAGATAAGTATCACTTACCCTTCAGATTCACCTTATACTTGACCTGAAGGAAACATTTGTCCCAGCTGAAGCTTAAATGAATACATAGTCATTGTGAAGGGCTTTCTTCCTAGAGGCTGCTTCCGGAGAATCAAAATCTTGTTAGAATTATTCTGGGCACTGATTCAAAGTGTGAAAGGCTAAAATATTGCCAACATGGTAATTTACACAATATAATAGCAGGGGAAAATAAATTATCCACAACTTACTGCAATGCCCTCTGAGCAGAAAGCCACTCGGAGCACACAAAAATTATATCTACAATATATCAGCAACATAAAGCCTGGGATTGTAAGAATCAGATACAGGTTCTTGAAAAATTAGTGCAAATTCCATTTTGCCATCACTTTAGAAATTGAAAAGTTATAATGAATGGGCATAGCCAGCGCCGAGTCATGATTGAGTGAATTACATATTTCATCTTATTGGTTATTCAGGTACCTCATGTCCTCAAAGGGCTTTGCCCTCCTGCTTCTAGTCAAGTGTGGAGATTTGGTATCATTCCCAGTCCAGAAGAAAACAGAAGCACTGGAAAGTGAGTTTCCTTCAAGGTCATGTCCATGATCTAAGACAAAACTGTAATAAAATTGGGAGCTGTCAAATCCCTGTGTCCTGGGCTTCTCAAGGACTCTAACTTAGACCAAATGGTAAGAGCCAGAGAAAATTAAAGAATAAAGGCAATTGTAGGTACTGGGGATTCAGACCTCCAGTGAGCTTTTCAGAAATAACTGCTCTTCTTAGCTACCTTTTATTTTCTGAATCTACATAAAATTTTCCTGTGTTGTGTAGCTTCTTGGTCATCACAGTAGTTGGGGATCAGGAGATTACCTTGCTGTGGTATGTATTATGTGACTATCTATTCCCAAGGTTTTACTTGAGAATATAGTTTGGAATGATTAAGCAATATGGTTCCCAAGTGGATAATATTGGTAAAAAAGGAAATCTCATGAAAGTCTTTTTTTTTTTTTTTTGGTAACAGAGAGTTAGAAGGGAAGTTAGCAGGGGAAAAAAAGCAAAGAAGGAAGCACAAATTGTCTAACTTTAAGGACAGAGACAGTGGATAAAGGAAAGTAGTTTGGTGCAAGGAGGATTTTCACTCCCAGTAAGATATAGGACTCTTGGATTCTTTCCCTCACTGTTGCCCTTGCAAAGTCACCAAATCCAATATTTATACTTATTCCTACACTTTCTATAACTTCTGCCTCTTGCTAAATGAAAAATAACATTAATTACATCTGAATCAGGTAACAGAGGGGACTGGGCCAGAGAATCAAATGGGTCTGTCTTTTCTTTCTACTGAACCTGCTATAGCAATTTCCTGAGTGCCCCCCCCCCTTATTGGTGGCCTCTCCATATTCCAGTTATCCCTATTTATTTCCAGTTCTAGATCAGTCATTTAAACCATAGTTCTGATTATGTTGTTTTCTGGCTGAAATTTTTGGTAGACATCTTTTTTCCCAATGCCGTAAAGTCAACTTATTAAAACTCAAATGTCCATATTCCTCCACTGTCTGGGGTCCACTTTTCTTTCTTTCCTTTTTCTTTGCCCTTTACTCTTACTTCTTTCTTTCTTTCATCATCTTTTTCTTCTTTGTACTGAGGATTAAATCCAGGATGCTCTACCACTGAGCTGCATCTATAGATTATTCTATTTTTTTTATTATTTTGAAACAGGGTCTAAGTTGCTGAGGTTGGCTTTGAACTTGTGATCCTCCTGTCTCATCCTTTCAAGTACTGAGACCCAATTTATCTATCTGTGTTAAACATCTCCTGAAGTTCATTTCACAGCTTTTACTTGTGATTTCCACTATATAAAAAGAGAAAAAAGTTGCTTTCTGAGAATATTTCTAAGTTTTCTGTACCAGCCTTGTTATTCATTTTATTCTTTCTGTAGAGAGCACCATACATTTTTTCCTATTTATTTATCTCTGTACCTGTTGACTTTCTACTTGTCCTTCAAGGCTCATCTTTAATATCTTTTGATTATCTTTCTATTTCTGGTCTTATTAAAGATTACCTTGCATTGTGGCTATTTATTACCTTTGCTACTGGATTACAAAGTTGTTAAGGCCAGAAACTCTATGGACTATTTTTCTGTTTTCCTTTCTGTCTCCTCTTCCTAATACCTGGTACAAAGCTGTAAGCATAAAAAACAATTAGATAAGTAAATAATAAATTAATTAATGAGTGCTAGAGAAATAAATAAATGTGGAATAAAATTTCTGTATGAGAAAACGATGATTACTTTAATTTTATGTATTGCTTTCTGTGATTAATTATGCATGTGCTAATTTATGCAAACTGGTAAATAATCTTGTTTTTTATAGTTTTACTTGATAAATTCATCTCTAGTAGTAACTATTATCTGTCTGGCATAAAGTATATTCAATAAAAGTTTGATAAATGGTAATGTTGAACATTCTAGGCAAAATTATAAAAAAAATGAAATTCACATGGGATGTATAGAAATAGGAGACTCTTCCAAAATACTTCACAAGAAGTACAATCTGATAAAATTTGAAGAAAACATACTAAATGCTAAAAGTCATTCACTGCTTCACTAAAACAGAGTTGGTTTTAATGGTAACCA
Source organism: Muscardinus avellanarius (assembly GCF_963383645.1). Taxonomy (NCBI): domain Eukaryota; kingdom Metazoa; phylum Chordata; class Mammalia; order Rodentia; family Gliridae; genus Muscardinus; species Muscardinus avellanarius. Next base: position 96,184,339 of record NC_137787.1, on the reverse strand, counting down.
TACATGGGCTTTGAAATGAAAAGTGACTTAGCATGTACACATTTGAGGAATATTTCCTCTAAATGCTATGTATGTGACAGTTTTGACTGTGACATATACCTGTTTGACTACCCCAACTTTTGTTTGGGAATAGTTCAGAGATTGTTTGCTATCAGGAGGACGGGATAAGTCCCAGGTTTAGGAGTAAGGATATAACTTATATGCATCAAGAAAGTGTTAACTGAAACTGGGCGTGGTTTTGCAATCTTGTAATCCCAGCATTCCTGAGGCTGAGACAGGAGGATCATGGTTTGTGGACAACTTTAGCTACTTAGTGAGGGCATTCACAACTCAGTGAGACCCTGTTACAAAAAATGAAAAGACTAAAGAATAAGGCTGGGGATGTAGCTTGTAACTCAGAGGTACAATGCCCTTGGGTTCCATTCTCAGTACTGAAAAAAAAAAAAAGTGTTAACTGAACAATTGTCAGTGGATTTCTGAGAAAGTGCTTTCACTACCCCTACTCACTGCTTCATCTGTCTTGGTATTGTGACTGTATGACCAAGGTCATTGTAAAGATGCTGACTCAGACCCTTAATAAATGTTCCTAAGCCACTGAATGACACCAACAATAGTCTGTTAGAAATAAAAAAGTATTTTTATGTGTTGCTGGTTCAACTTGTTGCTCTTTGTTACAAAAACTTGTTTTTTTTTTGTGTGTGTGTGAGTCTGGGGATGAAACCCAGGGGCATTCGACCTCCGAGCTACATCCCCTGCCCTATTTTTTAAATTCTTTATTATGAAACCGGGTCTCACTGAGTTGCAGAGGGCCCCACTAAGTAGCTGAGGCTGTCCGTGAAACGCGATCCTCTAGTCTCAGCCTCCCAAATGCTGGGATTACAAGTGTGCGCCACCATGCCCGGCATTACAAAAGCTTAATATATCTGTGTCTCTCTCTGTCATTCTCTGTCTCTCTCTCTCTGTCTCTCTCTGTCTCTCTCTCTGTTTCTCTCTGTCTCTCTCTCTGTCTGTCTCTGTCTCTGTCTCTGTCTCTCTCTCTCTCTCTGTCTCTCTCTCTCTCTCTCTCTAACACACACAAATTTATTAGTTGCAAAGAGTAGTATACACACACTGATACACTGAAGAGGGCATAAACATCACTGCCTTAGAGATAATGTAGTTTAATAACAACGTCACAGATAAGGATGTTGAAGCCTAGCAAGGGAGTTGACTTGCTCATAGCAACCACAGCAACATGTTACGATTAGAACACATTTCTTTGTTGTTAGACTATGCTGTTCTCAACTTCTTTTTCAGTAACTCTGTCTTAGGGTCCCATGAATCTATTTTTAAAAATGACCCCGAAAATGTCACCACTGTTGCTTGCTTTTGAGAATTTTAGCTTTTGAGTCAGCACAGAATTCAAATCTTCTATTGAGTTTAAAGGGTCTCTGACTTGTACAAGTCACTTGTTTTCTCTGTATATTGATTTTCTGATCTGTAAAATGTAATTTATTAAATAGAATTTAGATTGCATAGGATTCTTTTTAAGTAAAAAAAGATAAGTAAGTAGACATTGTGGCACATGTTTGTTATCCTCATAGTTGGGAGACTGAGAGGAGAATATCAGGTTTGAGGCTAGCCTCTGCAAGTTACCAAGACCCTGTATAAATAAATAAATAAATAAATAAATAAATAAATAAATAATATAGGCTGGTGGTGTGGCTCAGAGGTAGAATACCCTTAGGTTAAATCCCCAGTATAAAAAAAAAAGTTAAGCCAATGTATGTGAAATGCTGAGCAGAGTGTTTGACACAAACTAAATATTTAATAAATGCTATCACTAACATTCTTTCTGGGACCTCAAACATTGGTCTCAGGAACTACAGGAAGAATTTCCTCAACCCTATTACAGTTGTCAGAGAAATTATAGATAATATATGTGAGTAATTGAAAGGAAAATATAGTATCACTGTTCAAACATATGATATATTGACTTTGTTATTGGAAATGCTATGGGAGGTAGAGTTTGCAAAACCCAGATGATGGCTATAAAGCAATAAAAATAAATAAAGAGACATTTAAATATTTTCAAGATGAGTGAGATTAGAATCATAATGTTTGATGCAAGGAGATGAGGGCTTGATAAACTTTGCTAGTAGATGAGATGGAAAGAGATTTGCATTTATTGGCCATTTGAATTTCTTCTTTCAAAAAGTATATATTTAATTTACTTGCCCATTTTTTGATTGGGTTATTTTTTTTCTTAGTGCTGAGTTTCTTGAGTTCTCTGTATATTCTAGATATTAGTCCTCTATCAGAGGAGTAGATGGCAAAAATCTTCCTCCATTCTGTTGGCTCTTGATTGAGGTTCTTGACAGTTTTCTTTGCTGTAGAGAAGCTCTTCAGTTTCATGCAATCTCATGTATTAATTTATCTTTTAGTTTGTTGTGCCTTTGTGTTCTTCTTGAGAACGTTTTTATTTGTGCCTGTGTGTTGCAGTGTTGGACCTATGCCCTCTTCAAGGAGCCTCAAGGTCTCTGGTCTGATTTCTAAGTCTTTGATCCATCTTGAATGGACTCTTGTGCAGGGTGAGAAAGTGGTATTTATTTCCATTTTTCTGCATATAGTTAACCAGTTTTGCCAACAACATTTTTTGAACAGGCTATCTTTTTTCCAGTGAATGTTTTTGGCCCCTTTGTCAAATAACAGTTGGCTGTAAGTGTGTGGATTTGTTTCTGAGTCTTCTATTCTGCTCCATTGGTCTATGTATCTGTTTTTGTGCCAGTACCATGTTGTTTTTATTAAAATGGCTTTGTAGTATAGTTTAAAGTCAGATATTGTGGTGCCTCCTGCATGATTTTTGTTGCTGACAACTACTTTAGCTATTCTGGACTTTTTGTTGTTCCAAATGAAAGTAAGGACAGATTTTTTGATGTCTGTGAGGAATGATCTTGATAAAATGCTCAATATCATTAGCAATCAGAGAGATGAAAATCAAAACTACCCTGAGATTTCACCTAACTCAAACTAGACTGGCAATCATTCAAAATACAAACAACAATAAATGCTGGCAAGGATGTGGAGAAGTAGGAACTCTAATACATTGTTGGTGGGATTACAAATTAGTGCAACCACTTTGGAAAGCGCTATGGAGATCTTCAGAAGAATGGGAATAAACCTACCTTATGATGCCGCAGTAACACTTCTGTGTATCTACTCAAAAGAAAGGAAACCAAACTATTAAACTAATATATGCATATCTATGTTCATAGCTTTACAATTCACCATTGCCAAACTATAGAACCAGCCAAGATTTCTATCAAAAGATGAATAGACTACAAAACTGTGGAATATATACACAATGGAATTTTACTCAGCCATAAAGAAAAGCACAATTATGTCATTTGCAGTGTTATGGATGGAACAGGAGGACATTATGCTAAGTGATATTAGTCAGTCACAAAAAAGAAGAAATCGGATGATTTCCCTAATATTCAAAAGCTCAGGAGAAATGGGTAACAGGAGGAAATCTAAATGAAGAAGGAAATCCTATAGAGGAGCAAATAAGGCAACCTGAGGGGATGGAAGAGAGGAAGAGGGAAACTCTCTAAAGCACATGATATACTTAAATAAACATAAAAGTCAATCACTAAACCAAGCATGTGTAGGAGGGATGGGGAAGGAATGAAGTGGGGATCGGTTGGGTATGGGCTAATTGGATCATATATGCATGTATGTCTCCACAAGTCTTTTATTCCATTAAGATGTATGACTACAATGCACCAATAAAAAAGTTAAAAAAAGAAAGAGCAGATTTGAGGGGTATGTGATGAAGAAAAGAGTAACTGCAGCTGACAGCATACTTTTTATACTGCAAAGAGCAGTGGGAGGGAGAGAACAAAGAAAATGTTGATTTACAAGTAATCCTTAACTCTTCCTGCATCTGTCAGCGACCATGCATGAACCTGTCATGCTGTGGTGAGAGATCCTATGTATCCTGCATGTTGTCTTAGCATCTTCACTGCTGTTTCCCAGTAAACCTGACCATACAACTTAGAGGATGGAAGGAGTATTTGCTCAGCTTTTTGGGAAGATTTTAGAGTCCAATTCATGTGAGACTAGGGTGTGGAGCTGGAGTTCAGATCATGATGGCAGGAAGCAGTGATAGGATCGCTGCTCCTCATGTCAGCAAAGCTGGAAGCAGGAGAGAACAAGCAACATCATCAGGGCCTATATAATATAATGGCCAAGGCCATACCCTAAGAACACCCTTCTCCTGCCACAGACCACTTGCTCAGGTTACCACCCGAATAAATGAGATTACAACCCTCATGACTCAATTACACAAATTTATGAGCTCCTCGGGGGTGTTCTATATCTAACACTAGCACAAGTACTCAGAGGATAATGTTCAAAGTACAGCTGAACTTACACTGTGTGGCTGTCCTGTTACACTGAGAAAAGAGAATGGACTTTTCACAGCATTTAAACCCCAAGTGAATTAGAAGACAAATTCAGTGGACCATTTCTGGAAAACTCTATGACTTGTTTAGTTTTTCCAATAATGTTCATGATAGAGATTCTGCAACTTGAGTGAAGTGTTCACATTCCTATCAAGATCTTAAGTGAATATCCTGCAAAATAATTTCTTCTGAAGGGCCTAGAGAAGATGCTTATGTCTGTGCTCTATCTGTGTCAGTTGCTCTTGATAGTCCTCTGTTATTAGCCATTTATAATGTTATGGTTTTCAAACTTGGAGGGGTTTGAATGCAGCAAACCCACTGAGCTAAATGTGTGATTCCTTTCCAGGCCACTTCTGAGAGTTAATATTGCAGCAATGGTGTGTGTGTGTCTGTATGTCTGTGCGTGTGTGTGTGTGTGTGTGTGTGTGTGTGTGTGTGTGTGTGTATGTGAAATACAAAATGATTCACTCAGAACCAAGGGAAGATTATACACACAGATTCCTTCTCTGAATCGTCATGCCTTTTCTTGGGATATTAATGATACCCTAGAAGGTCTTAGTGAGTGTGATAAAGTAGATCATAAAATCTGATTCCCAGGCTAGATTTGAATCATGGTATTAGTTTGCTCTGGTGGCCATAAAATATCCCACAGACTAGGCAGCATACACAATAGGTATTCATGTTCTCACAGTTCTGGAGGTTAGAAGTCCAAATTAAGGTGTTGACAGAGGGAGTTTCTTCTGAGTCCTAGCTTGTGGATAAATACCCATACCTCGTTTTTTTTCCCCCCTCTCTGTATGTGTCCGAATGATATCTATTTTTGTGTCCTAATCTCATCTTCTTATAAAACATCAGCTATATAATGTTGACATTTTAACTTAATTACCTGTTTATCTCTTTTATTAAACTGGTGCATTGTAGTCATTCAACTTAATGGATTACAAAATGGTAGATGCATACATGCACCCATCCCTCATTTAGCCCTTCCTCACTTCCCACCTCATTCCCTCCTCCCTCCTCCTGCTTTTGTTTGTCTTTGTGATTCACTCTGATATATTTGTGAATGTACATCATGTACAAAAGGAAATTTTTCTCTCCCTCCCACCATCACTTTCAGTAAGGTCGCCTTTGTTGCTCATGTATGGTTTCTCCTTCTTCGTGTAGAGTTTATCCTATAATCCATTTCCTACTTAGATTCTGCATATTTGGAAAAGCATTCAACTTTTGATTTTTTTTTTTTTACTTTTTGTGATTGTCTAATCTCACTTAACATAATGTTTTCCTTTTCAAAGCTTCCTCCTTATTTCTGGTGGTAATCCTTGGTGTTTCCTGGATGGTAGCTACATCATCTTAAACTCTGTGTCTGTCATTCAGTGGCATTCTCCCTGAGTTTCTCTGTATCCCTGTGTCTTCATGCAATCTTCTTATAAAGCCAATAGCTCTTGAGTTTAGGGCACACTCTAATCAAATATTTCTCTATCCTAACATTTTTATATCTTCAAAATTCTACTTCCAAGGAAAGTCACAAACATAGTGTTAGAATCTCATTGTGCACATTTTGTTGGAGGATGTAGCAACACCAAAACCAATCCTATGTCTCTTCTGTCCCTTTTTCTTCATGGTTGCTATAACTAGAGATGGTTGTTGGATTAAAAACTTCACTATCCTACTGAGGTTTTTCAATCTTTGTTCAAGAGTTGATATCATGACAGGATTATAGGACATGGTGACATTTGGCTACCTTTTGGTCTTTTTTCTGGCCTTGGCTCACATGTCACCTTTTGTAAAAGGCTTTGGTTATGTGTCGGATCTCAGTTACATTATAACTCTGAGCTCTTTCCAGACAATTAGCCTTTGCTGGCATTGGAGCTCCTTCAGTCAATCTTTGAGGATGTCTCATTCATTTACTAGCTTACTTCAGTCTTGTGCATATGGAAAAGCAAAATTAAATAGAGAGTGGACCTGAAAAATTTCTATGCAATCAAAACCAACAAGGCCTTAAAAATAGTCTTAATCTTCCTTGAATAGCAAACATAAGCAAAATTGAACTTGAGTCATTTCTGGTAAGTGCTTATGTTAGGAACAAAATGTTGGCCAATTATAAACAGCGAACTAATGTGTGATTATGCAACAAAAGGCATTTTAACAAAGTACCCTAAAGAGGACTACTTTGTATTATCAATCAAAGAATTTTCTTATTTTGCTTAATCATTTCCCCTGTATACTTGGACCAGAAAGTTTGTCATTGCAATGTTACACTTCTCTGGGGGTGATGTTTCCCAATTCATGAATTGCTTCTTGCTCAAATAAACTTTACAATTTTATTGTGCTTCAGATTTTTCTTTAACACATGAAATATATTCTCTGTTACTTATATGTCTTTGCATTATGTATCCCTAAGGTCTAAAATAAAGTGTGACACTGAACACTCAAATATGTGTGGAATAAATTAGTGAAACATTTTCCTAGATCTTTCCTCACCTGTAAAATTTTATAAGATTTTTTTAGCTTTTCCTTCTGTCATTGTTTCTTCCATTTCTGTGACCCATGGCTACCTAGGAGATTATGTAATAAAACTGGAGGTTTTGTCTTACATTCTTCCTTCCTGAGCCCTCTTTTTGTGAGCCAATGATTCACAAAATTATTTTTACCATCTAACAGAAACAATACATAATTTATCCTAATACATAACACATTGATTCAACCAGATGGTCCAGCTTTAGAGTAGAATAAGTTACATATATTTTTAAATAACAATTTTTTATATTTCATTAAAAATATTTGAAATTGTGCATCAGTATCCAGGTCTTGAATGTATGTTCAGTTTGGCTTCCAATTAGAAAACAGGGAACTTGTATCAATTAGTGAAACTAAGTTGATTATGATTGTGATCAGCAAGATGACGTACTAAAAGCATGCTCCTTTTTATTATTTCAACATTTTATTCTAACTTAAAACATAAATGTGGATCCATTTGTTAATTTTACAAATTAGGCCTTTTTTTTTACTTTTATTGGTGCTATTCAGTTACACATTGCAGTGAGAATCAAAGTGATACATTCATATACATACACAATTCCTTCTGGTGTGTTTTTCTCTGTACCTCATCTTACTAACCCCATCTCCCTCCCCAGATAGGAAAGCTTGCTCTTTAGAAAAAACCTGAGTTCAGCTACCCATTTTGCTGCTTTAACTGATTCTGTGGCCTTTGGACAAGTGCCTGGACACCCCTGAGCCTCTTTCCCTGTTCTTCAGATGGACAGGATGGAAATTCCCAAAGAGCTATTATTAGAATTAAAAGAGATTATTTATGAAATACTTCATGTGAACCAAATAATTGTTAATCCTTTTTCTTCTTTTTATAGAAAAGTGATTTATAAATACAGATATAAAAAGATGTTTTAACCTTTTTATTGGTAAATATAAAACACAGAAAAATGTACAAAACATAATGATATAGCTAGTAGATTAAATATTCTTTTTTTTTTTTTTTTTGCTGAACCCAGGGGCATTCTACCTCTGTGCTACACTCCCAGCCCTATTTTTTATTCTTTATTTTGAAACAGGGTCTCACTGAGTTGCAAAGGGCCTAAGTATCTGAGGCTGGCGTGAACTGTGATCCTCCTATTTCAGCCTCCCAAATGCTGGGATTATAAGTGTGCCATCATGCCCAGCTTAAATTATTATTATTATTATTTTTGCAGTACTGAGGGCATAACCCAGGGGCTTTTCTACTTCTGGGCTATACTCCCAGACCTATTTTATACTTTATTTGGAAATAGAGTCTCACTAAATTGCTGAGAGCCTCACTAAGTAGCTGAGGCTGGCTTAGAACCTCTGTGATCCTTCTATCTTAGCCTCCCAAGTGCTGGGATTACAAGTGTGCACCACCATGCCCGGCTCTTGGATTAAATACTGATCAAAAGGTTAATGTATTGAACATCCTATCATGAGGTTAAATGTCATCTGTCCCAAATCCTGTCTACTGAAAATCTCTCCCCAATACTCTTTCCTCAAAGGGTAGTCATTATTTTAACCTCTATAGTAATCTGACCTTTAATTTTCTTTTCTTTTCTTTTTTTTTTTTAGATTCAACCTCAATGAGTAGAGGAAGTGCATATTTTATTATCATAAAAGTTAGTTATTGCCGGGCGTGGTGGCGCACGCTTGTAATCCCCACACTTGGGAGGCAGAGACAGGAGGATCGCGCAGGTTCAAAGCCAGCCGTGCTGACTTAAGAGAGCCTGTATCCAAAAAAAAAAAAAAAAAAGTATGAAATAGGTCTGGGAGTGTAGCCTGGAGGTAGGACTTCCAAGAACCCCAGTACCACCAAAAAAAAAAGTTCTTGCATAAATTATATAAATTATATCTACATAGTGGAGTACACAATCATAAAACATTTGTGGATCCTTTCCATGACCAAGTGAATTTCCAGTTTGCATCATAACTGACAATATACAATGTGTGAAATTTTCCACATTCATCCCAGTCTCTTGATTATCATTAAAATGTGAGGAGTTGGAGCTGGGGGGTGTAGCTCAGGGGCAGAGTCCTTGTCTAGCATGTATGAGGCCCTGGATTAAATCTGCAACACTGAAAAAAATTTTTTAATTTGAGAAGCTATTTTAATAGGTGTACAACGATACCATTTTTTAATGTATTATAAGTTTTACTTTGATCTTTTGTGAGAGCAGTCTAGATGTTGGTAAGCCCCCTGTGTGCACCTGCATTAGTAGCGTAAGCAGTTGGATGGAAAGCTCAACACAGAGGCCTGCCAGCATTAGCCGAAGCACGGAGGCCTGAAAGGCTAAGGAGAGTAGACTCCTGATAGAGACATAGAGCACTGTGGCCACAGTTCTGCCCTGACCCCTTTGCTAGTTGCAATTTTCAAGTAATGAAAATAATTATACATATGAACTATTTTTTTTTACTTATTGACCAGATTTGACTGGAAGGCCATATATTGCCTTATTTTGAGATATTAACCATTTTCTCTGGACTTTTTTAGAAGCCAAAGGAAATTTTCATGGTAATTGGATACAAAGGAGAAATAGCGCCTTGCATATCACATGAGCACCAGTTAGTCTGCTTTAGACTCAGAGTTCTAAGTAGTTTTTTTCAAATGTAATGGTTACTTTTCTTCATTTTCACTTTTAATGTTCAAGTTTTGCTAACAACATATTTTAGATCTTTGTCTGATATATATGATTGGTGCTTTAAATTTTCCTCTAAGAACTACTTTTGTTTCATTTCACATATTTTGATATCTTATATTTTCATTTTCATTGAACTTAAAATATTTTTAAATTTCTCTTGAGATTTTCTTTGACACATGTGTTATTTAGAATTGTGTTGTTCATTCTCTTAAGAGTTTGAGGATTTTCCAGCTATCTTTTTGTTGTTTTCTAATTTAACTTCTTTGTGGTCGAAAGAGCAGAATCCTTTGACTTATTTATTCTTATTCTTATTCTTATTCTTCTTATTATTAATGCTTTTCTTTTAACAATTTTTATTGAACATAAATAGTATACATTTAAACTATATTTGGTGCCCTCTCCTCCCGCCCCCGTTTTCCCTTCCCCCCTCCCACCAATGGTTGTCTAGGTTAAACATGTCATATTCATAATTTTACACAGGTTCAGATGTAGACCCTCATTAATCAAGATCAGCCTTCCTCCTCTCCTATCTTTCCATTCAAACTTTGCTGATATTTCCCCTCCATTATCTGGAGTCCCACTGGTATCCTCTGTGTTTCCTAGTTTGGGCATGTTAGAGGAAACATATATACCTTCTCTTTCTGTGCTTGGCTGATCTCACTTAACATAATGTTCTCCAGGGCTTTCCATCTTCGTGCAAATGATATAATTTTGTTCTTCTTTATGGCTGAATAGAATTCCATTGTGTGTATTTCCCACAGTTTTGCTATCCATTCATCTGTGGATGGTGATCTGGGTTGGTTCCATATTTTGGCTATTACAAATTGTGCTGCTATGAACATAGGTATGCATATGTTGCTGTAGTTCTCTGAATTCAACCCCTTTGGAAAGATACCCAGGAGTGGTATAGCTGGATCATATGGTGGATCTATTCCCACCTTTCTTAGGAATCTCCACACAGATCTCCATAGTGGTTGAACTAGTTTGCATTCCCACCAACAGTGTGAAAGAGTTCCTCTTTCCCCACATCCTCGCCAGCATTTGTTGTTGTTTGATTTCTTTATGCTTGCCACTCTGACTGGGGTTAGATGGAATCTCAGTGTAGTTTTGATTTGCATCTCCCTGATGGCCATTGATAAAGAACATCTTTTCATGTATCTATTGGCCCTTTGTTTCTCTTCTTTTGTGAAGTGTCTATTTAGTTCATTTGCCCATTTCTTGATTGGGTTGTTTGTTTTGCTAGTGTAGAGTCTTTTGAGCTCTTTGTATATTCTGGATATTAGCCCCCTATCAGAATGGTGGCGGGTAAAGATCCTTTCCCATTCTGTAGGCTTCCTCTTTAGGTTATTGATAGTATCCTTTGATGAGAAGAAACTTTTTAGTTTGATGCTATCCCACTTGTTTATTCTTGCTTTAATTTCCTGAGATTTGGAGGTTTTGTTGAGAAAGTTACTGCCTGTGCCAATATGTTGTAGTGTTGAACCTATGCTCTCCTCTACTAACTTCACAGTCTCAGGTCTAATTTCTAAGTCTTTGATCTATCTTGAGTTGATTCCTGTGTTTGGTGAGATATAGGGGTTTAGATTCATCTTTTTACAAATGGTTAGCCAGTTCTCCCAGCACCACTTGTTGAAAAGGCTGTCTTTTCTCCAGCGTATGTGTTTGGCCCCTTTGTCAAAGATTAATTGACTATAAAGATGTGTGGGTTTGTTTCTGTATCTTCTATTCTAATCCACTGGTCAGTATATCTGTTAATGTGCCAGTACCATGCTGTTTTTACTACTATTGCTCTATAGTATAGTTTGAAGTCTGGGATTGTAATGCCTCCTGCATGTTTCTTATTGTTGAGAATTGATTTGGCTATTCTAGGTCTTTTCTTTCTCCATATAAAGTTCATGATTGATTTTTGTAGGTCTCTGAAGAATGTCACTGGTATTTTAATGGGAATAGCATTGAACCTATAGATCAGTTTTGGCAGAATGGCCATTTTGATGATATTTATTCTGCCTATCCATGAGCATGGGAGATCTTTCCATCTTCCAAGGCCTTCTTCAATTTCTTTCTTTAATGTTTTATAGTTTTTGTTGTAGAGGTCTTTTACATCTTGGGTTAGGTTTATTCCTAGTTATTTTATCGGTTTTGAAGTTATAGTGAATGGAATTGTTTTCTTTGTTTCTTTCATTGTGGATTCGTTGTTGGCATAAAGAAAAGCCACTGATTTCTTTAGGTTGATTTTGTAAACTGCAACTTTGCTGAATTTGTCAATCAGCTCCAGAAGTCTTTTAGTTGAGTTCTTTGGGTCTTCCAGATAAAGGATCATGTCATCTGCGAATAAGGATAATTTTAATTCCTCTCTTCCTATGTGAATTCCTTTTATTTCCTTCGATTGTCTTATTGCTGCAGCAAGAGTCTCGAGGACTATATTGAAAGGAGTGGTGATAGTGGGCATCCTTGTCTTGTTCCTGACTTTAGAGGAAATTCTTGCAGTTTTTCTCCCATTCAATATAATGTTGGCTTTGGGTTTACAGTATATTGCCTTAGTGATGTTGAAGTACTTTCCTTCTATCCCAATTTTTTTTGCAGTGTTTTTAACATAAATGGGTGTTGGATTTTGTCCAATGCTTTTTCAGCATCTATTGCTATGATGATGTGGTTTTTGTTCTTGGTTCTATTTATGTGGTGAATAACATGTATTGATTTGTTTATGTTTAACCAGCCTTGTTTTATTGGGATGAAACCGACTTGGTCATGGTATATTATTCTCTTGATATAGTTTTGAATGAGTAAAGCTAATATTTTGTTTAGATTTTTTGCATCTATGTTCATTAAGGATATTGGTCTGTAGTTTTTCTTTCTTGAGGTTTCTTTATTTGGTTTGGGGATTAATGTGATACTGGCCTCATAGAAGGAATTTGGGAGAGTTCCATCTCTTTCAATTTCCCAGAACAAGTTATGAAGTATTGGTATTAGTTGTTCACTGAAGGATTTGTAGAATTCAGCTGGGAACCCATCTGTGCCTGGAATTTTCTTTGGTGGAAGGATTTTTATTGCCATTTCTATTTCTTTGGTTGTTATTGGTTGGTTTAGGCTTGCTATATCCTCTTGGCTGAGTGTAGGAAGATTAACTTTGCTTATAAATCTATCAATTTCTTCCAGGTTTCCAAGTCTATTGGAGTATAAATTTTTAAAGTAGTTTCTGATAATCTTTTGAATTTCTTCACTATCTGTGGTGATATCTCCGTTTTCATTTCTAAGTTTGATCATTTGAGTTGATTCTCTTTTTCTTTTGGTTAGGTTGGCCAGGGGTTTATCAATTCTGTTAATCTTTTCAAAAACCAACTTTTTGTTTTATTGATTTTTTGAATTGTTTTTTTGTTCTCTATTTCATTTATTTCTGCTCTAATTTTAATGATTTCTTGCCTTCTGCTGGCTTTGGGAATAGACTGTTGCAGAATTTCTAGGTCCTTGAGTTGTGTCATTAGGTTCTTTACTTGGTGGTTCTCTGTCCTTCTTATGTGGGCACTCAATGCAATAAACTTTCCTCTGAATACTGCCTTCATGGTGTCCCATAGATTTTGGTAGGTTGTATCTCTGTTTTCATTTGTTTTCATACATTTCTTTATTTCTTCCCTAATTTCTGCTCTTACCCATTCATCATTCAATAGTGTATCACTCATTCTCCATGAATTTGAATACTTTCTTTCAAGTTTCCTGTTGTTGATTTCTACTTTTATTCCATTGTGGTCTGAAAAGATGCAAGCAATTATATTACATTTTTTGAATTTGCTTGTATTTTCTTTGTGTCCCAGGATGTGGTCTATTTTGGAGAAGGTTCCATGAACTGCTGAGAAGAATGTGTATTCTGTTGTTCCTGGTTGAAATAATCTGAAAATGTCTATTAGGTCCATTTGGTTTATGGTTTCCTTTAGTTCTAAAGCATCTTTACTCATCTTTTGCCTTGAAGATCGATCCAGTGGTGTGAGAGGCGTATTAAAGTCTCCCAGAATTATTGTATTTGGGTCTACTTGGGATCTTATGTCCAGAAGGGTTTGTTTTACAAATGTGGTTGCACCCACATTTGGGGCATAAATATTTACTATCATTATATCTTCTTGGTGCATTGTTCCTTTTAATAAAAGGAAATGCCCTGATTTGTCTCTTTTGATGTGTTTTAGTTTAAAGTCTGTTTTGTTGGATATCAGGGTTGCTACCCCTGCTCTTTTTTGGTCACTGGTGGCATGGTATATCTTTTTCCATCCTTTCACCTTCAGCCTGTGAATGTCTTTGGCTGTAAGGTGAGTTTCTTGCAGACAGCATATATTTGGATTATGTTTCCTAATCCACATTGCCAGTCTATGTCTTTTGATTGGTGAGTTAAGTCCTTTCACATTAAGAGATATTATTGAAATATGATTATTGTTTTCTGCCATTTTGTGTTCTGTCCACTCTTGGGTGGTGTGATCTTTCTTCTTTACTTAAATGGCCCACTTATTAACTTCCTCTCTTCTCTGATTCTGAAGTCTGCTTCTTTTTTCTTCCTTATGGTTTATTTCTTTAAGAATTTTCTCTAGTGTTGGCTTTGAATTCATGAATTTTTTGAGATTCTGTTTATCCTGAAAGACTTTGGTTTTACCATTGATCTTGAATAGTAGTTTTGCTGGATAAATGAGTTTTGGTTGGAAGTTATTTTCTTCCAGGGTCTGAATCACGTCATACCAGTCTCTCCTAGCGTTCATGACTTGGGTTGTATAGTCTGGGGTGATTCTTATTGTTTTGCCTCTATATGTCACCCATCCTTTTGTTCTCACTGCTTTTAAGATTCCTTCCTTGGTCTCTATGTTGGTCATTTTGATTATTATGTGGCGTGGAGTGATCTTTCTTTGGTCCTGTCTCGGTGTAGTTCTGTATGCCTCCTGGACATACAGGTCCAAGTCCCTTTCCATATTTGGCTAATTCTCTGAGATTATTTCCTTGAAGAGATTACAGATGCCCTTGGTCTGTACCTCTATCCCTTCTTCAATGCCTATTATACGTAAGTTAAGACACTTCATATTATCCCATATTTGCTGGATGTTTATGTTTTGTTGCTGTAAAGATTTCTGTATATTGCTGTGTTTTCGGTTTGTGATGTACTGTATTCTAATATTGATATTCTGTTTTCCATTTCATCTAATCTTCCAGAATTTCTTTCTATTGCTGTCTTCATTTCACTTATTTCCTCTTTCATTTCATTCCAGACCTCTTTCTGATTCTTTTCTAGTGTTTCTAACTCACCTTTCACCTCCTATAGACTTGTTTTAAATCCTTTCATCATATTGTACATCAAGATTCTGAACTTCCCTTCTTGCATTTCTAGTAGGTCAGTATTCGTGATTTCTGCTGTCTCTTTATAATTCCTGGTTCTCATATTTATAGTGTTCTCTGTCCTGTTTTTCTGATTTCTACCCATCGTTTGTGAGTATTATGCTTAGTCCAATCTTAATATTAGGAGTTTAGGGGTATGGGCAAGTCAGCAGAGCTTTTCCACTGTTGAGGGCGGGTGATGTGGGAGGAGCTGGGGTGATGGGTAAAGGAGTCGGATTAGGTAGAGGATATGTTTAGGTTGAGAAAGACTTTAAGTATGATAAGGTAATATCTTGCTGAGAATGAGAGAGAGTTAACTAGTAGGACTCTTGTTGTTAGTAGAGTAAGTATGGAGATATAAAATACTTTGAGTATTAAACAAGGAGGTATATTATGGGGAAAAGTTTTGGGGGAGAAGAGTATATAGGTTAGTGTGGGAAGTTTGTAAGAGGGGTGATGGAAGGAGCAGACAAACATAAAAAAAAAAATCCACACAAGGTACCAAGACTATTATATAATCCAAGAAAAAGAAAGAAAAAACCAATCAAAGGAGGAGAATGGAAAAAGGAAGGAAAGAGAAAGAAAAAGGAAAAAAGCACAAGAATAAATAAAAGGAACTAGCAGCTGTGTGAAATCAGAAAATAAGGCAAACTATCAAATATATATATGTAAAAAAACAACAAGTTAAAGTAAAAGAAGGATGGGGAAAGAAAAAAAAAACAGCAATAACCATACCAAAACAAAAGCACTGTAAAAGAAAAACAAAACAAAACATCCACAATAAAAGTAAAAAAAAAAAAAAAACATCTAACTTATTTACAAATATGGGGTCAGGTCCATATAATATTTGCGTATCTGATTGCTTTGGTAGCTTTCAGAATATAATCCAATGTCTCTTAGTTTTCTTTGTACTCTATTTTTATCTTCTTAGGTCACTTTGGGTGTTTGGACACCTTTCTTTTCTTTAACTGCTTTGGGTTTATTTCTTAGGATGTCTGGTGTCACTGTTATTAGATTCTGTACCCAGGTTCTGCGTAATTCCAACCTGTTGTCAGCACCTCTGCACTCACCGCCCTAGACTCCGGCCTGTGCTTCCCTACAGCAGGAGTGGAGGATGTCCAAAATAGACTTGGAACCTCCCCCTGAGGTCTTGTGCAGATATTGTGTCTCGATGGATTTTCCGGTGTCTCTGGAAATTCTAACTGGGCTAGCCGGTGTGGTCCCAAGATGTACCCTGGGCAAAGGGATGCTTGTTCCTGGATGCCCACACTTACTGCCAGAGCTCTGCCTATTCCGATAGTGCAGGCTGGGTGAGCTGCTATTACTGGACCCAGGTGTGAGTGGGTGCAGCTTCCTAGTGCCTGCTGCTATGCTCCTCCAAGGTACATTGAGCTCTGTTCTAGACTAGAACTGAGTATCAGGCTACTGGCTGGGCTGGAACTCCCAGCGGTGGGCCAGGGGCGTGGGATAGGTGCACAAGGGTCCGGGGGCACAGGCTCTGAGCAGTGTCCAGCAATGATCTCTGCCCCCCGCAGGGCGTAGAAGCTGGGGGCCCGAGGAGCACAGAGCTTTCACTGCCTGGAAAGCAGGCCTCCGGCAAGGTGGGTATCTGGACTCCAGTGGGGGACAGGAGCTAGGCACACAAGGTAGGCTCTGATTTTAGGGGTGGCACTGACTACTAGCAGGGGTCCGGTGTGCGATGACAGTGCTGGGTTCTGAGGCGTGGGACAGATGCCCCGGGCCAGTGCTGGGCCTGGGGCGCATTCTAGGACCCGCACTTTTCCTGGACGCACTCAGGTACCTGGCTTCCTTAGTCCAGGCATCCGTGGGAGTCCCTGTGCTGTTGTGGTCCAGTCGCTGGTGAGCACACAGAATTCTGACGTGGGTGCTGCTGGCTGCTTAAGATGAGGCCCTATGTCAGTTTTCAGTCTCCAATTATCTTGCCACAGTGATTTCTGTCAAGGCTCGGGAGTGCAGTTTGGGCAAGTAGGCAGTCCGTGCAGGCAGCCCATCAGCGGGCATCCTGATTGTATCTGCAGCAGGTCTGGTGCCCGATCTTTGTTCTTCTTCTTCTTCGAGTTCAGGGTTCCCACCGAGGTAACTGGATCTGTTTTGGTTCCTGGGATGTATTTATTTTGTTGATTAAGACACTGCTTTCTAAGTAGTTGAACTTTATTTATTTCAGCTACTGAGAAGTGCTGTGTCCCTCAGTCACCATTTTGAATCCACCCCTGACCTATAATTTTCTAAAAGTTTAAAACCTAAGGCCGGCATGGTGGCGCATGCTTATTATAATCCCCGTGTTTGGGAGGCGGAAACAGGAGGCTCATGCATGTTCGAAGCCAGTCTCACTGGCCTAAGGGACCCTTTTTCCAAATAAAAAGTATAAAATAGGTCTAGGAGTGTAGCCCGGAGGTAGAAGGGCTTCCAGGAACCCCAGTACCACCAAAAACAAAAACAAAAACAAAAACAAAACCCAAGAAAGCAAGTCTTAACACTCTACAATAATTTACATTTGCATATTTTTGAACATTATATAAAGAAAATCAGTAGTATGTATTTTCTGTGTGTGTCTGATTTCTTTTTCTCAAAATTATAAAATTAGAGGCTTATCCAAGTTTGGTAAATATCTGCAGTTACTCCTTTTCATATCCCATATTATTAATATAATCACCATTTATGTAGTCTATTTTTAATGGGCATTTCTCCCCCAATGTAGGTTATTATAAATTATGTTAATTTTATAAGATAATCCTAAATTGTTTCCAAAATGGTTTTAACAATCTGTGTTCTCACCATTGACTTAGGACATTTCCACTTTTTCATGTCCTCACCATGATTTCTTTTTTTTACAATAAAGTTTGTGAGCAGTAAATTGGCTTTCTTCATATTGAAAACAAAACCAAAAAAAAAAAAAAAGGAGAGGCTAGGGAAATAATAGTCACGTAAGGAAAACAAAACAGTGTCATTTCATTGAAATGAGTTTAAGAAATAAGACATAATGGCTGTTAGTATTATGGAAAGATAATCACCCTTGCCCCCTTTTTTCCCTGAGCATGAGGAGACCCAGCATATCTGATTACCTTCAATACCCCAGGGCTGTAATTATTTCATGTAATGGCACAGAGACACCCAGAATGTTGTTACTGAATTCCTTTTAGCATGATAGCTAAACACATTAAGTGAGAACTTTGTCAACTATGAGGTCTTTGGGGATTAATCTGCCCTTCTCAGTACATAACTGACAGTTGGAATGTTTTTAGAATCTGTTTTACATTTTTTTTCTCAAGGGTCCCGAAAGAATTTCTTATTACAGGAAAACCAAAAATACATAATAGCAGATTTCCACTAACAAATGAAACTGAAATCCATAAATGTGTCTCCAAAAGATGATTGAAGAAGGTTACAAAAAGTGGTAAGAATTCCTATTATATTTACATTCCTAGAGTTTACTTCCTTCCCCAAACAAGCACAAAGACCTCTATCAGTATTTTTCTCTCAATACTGCTGGTTGGGGTATGACCTGAGGGCAGAATATTTAGCATGCATTTGAATATTTCAATTTTTGTCCCTCTTGCCATTACAGTATGTAATTTTATTTTTACTTTGTGCTTCCCAATTAACAGGCCCTTTTTTTCCTACCTTCTTCTAATTTTCTCTTCTCTGAGAAAATTTGCATGCAAAAAGATTGTTTCCTCCTCAGGTGATTTGGTGTAACTTCACAATTATGAGAATATTAATAATAGCTGCCATTTACCGAGCCTTAAGTAGCTACTGACTCTTTTCTCCCCGATGTGCAGTAATGTCAAAGGAAGGTTCTCCCTAATGCCAACAAGAAGCAATGCTCCGGCTCGGGCTGCGCTTTGGTTCAGGGAATACACTGTCCTCAGGGCAAGAGCTCATGCCAGCTGCTAGCAGAGCCCAACATGCACAGGCTCTGCGTTTCTCCACTGTGCAGTCGGCTCAGGTCTTATCTTCTCATTGCTGGGCCCACCAACTACATTCTCCCTCACTCCTGTCCCATCCAGCTGTGCCTCTTATCTAAAGCTATAGGGTAGTTAGTTAGTTAGACACTGGCAGATAAAGTAGAATGGGAATGAGACCTAAAACACCTGAGGGAAGAAATTAAACCATCTTTAAAATGAAAATAGCTGTGGTTGGAAAACTACAGAGATATTAGTAGGCTAAACCTCCTGCAGAGCCTCACTTAGACCCCTTCCACACAGGGAATGGGGCAGCAACAAATCAGAGTCACTAGTGTGCAACATGCAGAGACAGTGACCTCCCCAAATGCATAGAGACCAGTGGGAGAGGCTGAGTAAAACTCTTCAGGTTGAAGAGCCCACTGTTGGAGGTGGAGTCTGTTTGACTTCCTGGGGACCGCTCCAGGCCCTCTCAGAAGAGCGTAATTCCTTTGTCCCGCCATTTTGGGCCCTGGGAAGTGGCCCAGTCCAGATTCATTCTTATGAAGTGTACCCTGTCTCTTGCCATACCTCCCTCAGGTGATGCCCTCACTTTTCTGAATAAGCCTCTTAGAGTCCCCTGAGGGTGCTTTTGTTTGAATGTTTTCCATGCAAAACGGCAAGGAATGAGGTTCTGTGGGATAATATTCATATTGAGGAGGAGACGAAATCTTCCACCTGCTAATAAAATGTATGAGGAAACTCTTCTATTTTTCGAACTCATAGGTACCCTTTCTGATACTTCACCTTATTCTCTTGCTTGTCTTCTACAATATTTTCCATTTATTTGACTTATTTTTTTCCTTCATCATTGCCCTTATCTCTTCCCTAATGCAAGGAAAGTCAGAGCTACTTGGTGGAAAAAGTGGCATAGGGATAGAGAAAATAACCTGGAAACAAACACTGATTAACAATAGAGCAATAATATTCCACCTTTGCCAGAGTGCTGGAATAAAGAGAACCATGGATGGTGGCCATTTGAGACTTAGTAGGCTTCAAATAGGAGCACTCCTGGTTAGAGTTGCTGGATTTACCAAAGGAAAATGCAAGGGGCCCATTTAAATTTTATTTTCAGATGAACAAAAATTTTTTTAGTTTAAGTATATCCCATGCAATTTATGAGACATACTTATGTTGCTTGCTTGATATTAGTAATCTAAAAGTCAAATTAGATTTGGCATCTTGTATTTTATCTGTCAACCCTATCCAGTATTCATCAAGTTAAAAAATAAATGCATTTTCTCCACCTTATTATAGGTGTAACCAGTTATTACCAACAGAAGCTCACACCAGTTGTAGGTATTAAATATTAACATTCTAAGTTAGGCAAAGCCTAGAAGAAAGACCCTATAAGACCCTTCTGAAAATTACCCTGCTCACCATTGAGAGGGCCAGGTACTGCCACAAATAGAATTTTCCAGTTCCACTGTCTCCCAAAGTTTAGTCCTTTCCTAATCCAACTTAAGCCTGACCAGTTGCAACCACCGATACTTGTCCTGGGAGGAGGTGGGTAGTTTCTCCCTGTTTTATTACCATGCTTATTTGATTAGGGTTTCTCATTATTTGTTTGACATTAAATGGCCATATTCCCAGCTTGTCCTGGGTCTTGAATCTTCTTGCCTTCTGATCTAATCTAATTATTAATTAGAAACCATTTCTGAACTAATTACATCTACCATCTGAGTCCCATATTTATTCACAAGCTGAGCAAATGTTCACCTGGCCTTCTTTGCTACACCTGTCTCTCACAAGCTTCAGACCTATCTGAATGCTTTTCTGTCAGCAGGATTCAACTAAATGTTTGGAAACTATAAAGTGAGTGCATCAGTTATCCACTGACAATAATGCTGAGTAACAAACAGCCACAACGTAGCAGTGATGTATAACAATAAAAAAAAACATTTAACTCACAGACCTCTGGGGTCGAGGTAAATCTATTTGTTGGATTTTGGGCTGTATTTGCTAATGCATTTGTGTTTTCCTGTGTTTCTGGAAGGGAGAGCTGTTAAGGTTGGCTAGCTTGTTCACATGTCAGCTAGTTATGTGCTAAACTAGAATATTTTTGCCTGGGAACACAGCCCTGTCTTGTAACTTTTATTTTCCAGCAGGCTGGAGTGGGCATGTTCTCATGACATCAACAGGGGGTGAGAGTAAGCAGAAATGTGTAAGCACTTTTTTTTCAAGCTTTTCTGAGTCACATATAATGAGGTTCTATTGGCAGAAGGAAGGCACAGTGTCATTTTGAGTCCAAGGAGGAATAGATTGTCATTTTAATAAGAAGTTATTGGAGGATTATCAGGGCAGTAAGAGTTGAGATTGGGTTTGGAAAGTAAGAAGTTGGAAGGAGATGTGGCTGGAGATTTTAGAAAGAACCAGACACTTCAAGACATCTAAGCCTTTAAAAAAAGAAATCACCCATTGAATCTCTCTCATTTGTGGCCATTTATATTCGTACTGTTTTTATTGTTTCTCATATTTGAATATTACATTCTCTACCTGTATAAGGAGAAGATTGCATTAAATCAAGACCTACTAACTTTGAGACTAATCTAGGTAGCAAATATAGATTTTCTTTGGCTAAAGTAAATTAAGTTTTAAAAACTTAATAGCTGGGTGTGGTAGTGCACACTTGTATTCCCAGCATTTGGAAGGCTGAGATAGGAGGTTCGCAATTCGTGGACAGCCTCAGCTACTTAGTGAGGCCCTTTGCAACTCAGTGAGATCCTGTTTTAAAATAAATAATAAAAACATAGGGCTGGGGATGTAGCTCACAGATAGAAAGCCCCTGGATTCCATCCCCAGTACTGCAAACAACAACAAAAAACTTAATAAGTTTAATAAGGGTATATGTTCTTAAAACTGCACAGGCCTAATAAACTTGCTGCTTCACACATTTACGTGTTCTACTTAAACTCTCAACCTGGAAAAATTTACAAGTCCACCATTGGATAATTTTTAAATTCCCTTTCAGTTCTGTTTCTCACTATCACAGAACCATGATTATAAATTTGGGATGACACTAATTAGAGAGATAAAACAGCATGCTTGGAAAAAATTTTTAATAATCCCCAGGAAGTTATCAATGGGTTAAGAACAATCTCAGGCTGAAAACAGAGAAACTGAGATCGTTGCTTAATTAAGGGAGGCAACACTATTAGGTCTAAGACAATGGATTCTTGCCTGTTTACTCGCCCCAGGAGAAGCAAAATACTGAGTGAAAGTGTAAGTAGATGAATTAGGAAGAAATTACAACCGACTGAGAGCACTGTAGGTTCGATATCATGGAATGTTATTTACCTGAATATATTTCCTTTTCTTCAAGTTTAACTCTTTGAAATAAATGTTATTGCAACCACGTTGAAATAAATATCACCATGCCTTTGAAAGGGGGAACTAACTGCACAGAGATGAAATAAAGGATCCTTGCCATTTCAAACTCTACTCTCCACATGTAAGAAAGTATGTTTTAGACAGAGACAAGTACACAGAATTTTCTTAGGCATATACATTAGAGACATGTGGATGAAAATTTATAAAAGATGCACACTTCCATGCCTGTGTGCTGTCTGCTAGACAAGGAAATCCCCTGCCAACCTTTTGCTTCACAAAGAGCCATAACGGAGCACCCACATCTGTTGTGTGAAACAAATGAAAAGGAAAATAAGACTATTTCAACCCAGGGGAATTCAGTTTATTGCTCAGTCAGAATTGTATCTTTTAATGTGTAGGTTAGAGCACATGCTTACTTTGCTGTTCTGGAAGATTATAGGTCTACTGACTTTCTGTCGGGAAAATGGGGAGTGGCTGAGGCAGATGTGGGTCAAGGGAGAGTACTGAGGGTTCTAAAGGCTTGGTCATTTCTTCGCATAGAAAAGGTAATTTCAGAGCTGGGCATAGTGACACACACCTTTAATCCAAGGATTTGGGAGGCTGAGACAGGAGAATTGCAGGTTCAAGGACAGCCCCAGCAAGTAGTGAGACTCTCATTAACTCAGTTAGACCCTGTTTCCAAATAAGAAATAAAATCTGACAGGGAATGTAGCTCGAATGTTTACAGCCTCTAGGTTCAATATCCACTACCACAAAAATAAAATAAAATGTAATTTTGGTCATTCAGAAATAAATTAAAAATACCAAATTAAGAACTAGAACAAATAAGTGGGTTCTGTCAAGGTTGGACCATGATATCAGACAGCTTGCTAATCTCTAGTTTTATTCCTTATGGATGATATGTCCCAATTCAGCAGAATAATACCTTATTAATTTTTAGTTCATTTTATTCCTTCATTTAAATACTCTCAAAGTGACTATTAGCTTAGTATCTGTGTGATTGGCACATAATAAATTCATGATAAATTATTTTAAATCAGAGAGTAAAATTATTAATTGTAGAAAACAGAGAAGTTAAAAGAAAAAAAAGTAAAAATTTATCCATCACTGTTAATATGTTGGTTTTAAAATGAGTCATACTTTAATAATGTTTACTATTATTTTTTTCTAAAATCAACTTCTGTGTTATTAAATGTGCTTGAAAGAACTAATTTTAATTCACTGAAGAGTAATTTTATATTTTTCTAGAAAGCTATATATAGATTACGTATAAAAATATTTAGAATACCAATAGTGATTGTCACTATATCTTAATATATTTACACATATTCAGAGTTTAGTTTATACTAATTATTTAAAGAATTTAAATAAAACATTTCAGGTGTACATAATACAAATGTATTTTTCAATTATTTGGTAATATCAATTGAAAGTACATCAATACTTAGCATTTCCTAGAGGATGTTTTTTATCACCAGTGCTCATCAGTTGTTGGGCAGAGTGTGATTTAATGGGGAGTGTCAAAGTACTTCATTATTGGGCTAAGCATAGTGGGCATGTGTGGAAGGCAGTGAAGCTGTCATATTATGGCACTCATATAAGGGAGATGTGGTACTGTTATTAATATTCATACTTCACAGGTAAAAGAAACTTGTTCTTAGACATATTAAATGACTGTTTAAACAAACCCAGAGTAATCTAAAGTGAGAGACTGTGTTATTATTATTATTTTTGGTGGTACTGGGGTTCCTGGAAGCCCTTCTACCTTCAGGCTACACTCCCAGACATCCATTTTATACTTTTTATTTGGAAACAGGGTCTCTTAAGCCAGTGTGGCTGGCTTCGAACCTGTGCAATCCTCCTGTCTCCACCTCTCAAGCGTGGGGATTACAAGCATGCACCACCACACCCGGCGAGAGAATGTATTTTTAAAAATTACAGTTATAAATATATATAACCTATTTTTATATGTGTAATAAATAATTATACATTACATATAAATTATAGAATATACAACATACTATTATGCCAAAAGATATATAATGATATTAAAATATACAACACATATGGATAAAAGTAATGTGCATTATATATTATATGTAATGCATATATTATATGAAATATATGGCAAATATATAATTAAATAAAATGTAGAAATACATGCAATGCAATAAATAAAAACACTTTAACATAGATACATGTAAATTTTTTTACTTCAACCAACAATTTTATTTATTTTTTGTGATACTGTGGGTAGAACCCAGGGCCTTTTCTACCTCCGGGCTATACTCCCAGTATTTTATACTTTATTTAGAAACGGTCTCACTAAGTTGCTGAGAGCCTCACTAAGTAGATGAGGCTGGCTTTGAACCTGTGCAATCCTCCTGTCTCAGCCTCCCAAGCACTGGGATTGCAAGTGTGTGCCACCATGCCTGGCTACTTTAAACATTTTCACTGGTGTTAGTTAATTTCACAATATTGTACAAGCATGATACTTCTTTTTTGTTTCTCTTTTTTTTATTTTTTATTTTTTATTTTTTTTATTTTTTTTGCCTTTATTAATGCATTATAGTCATACATAGTAATGTAAAACATGTTGAAAATGGCAAATATGCACACTCAACATGTTTTCCCTCCTCCTGACTCCCCATTTCACTCCCTCCCAATACCAAGTGCCCAGATTGAAAATGGTATATTCATATGTGTACACATATTCCATGGTAGCATTTCCATTAAAGTACCTCAGTCTTCCTCCTCCCCTACTATTCCTCCCTGGATCCACTGATCTCCTCCATTATCTGGAGTCCCTCTGTTAAAACAAATACTTTCTAGTTGAAGCATATTAGAGAAAACATATGTACCTTCTCTTCCTGTGCTTTGTTAATCTCACTGAACATGATGTTCTCCAGGTCTTTCTATCTTCTTACAAATGACATAATCTTGTTCTTTTTTATTGCTGAGTAAAATTGCATTGTGTGGTTTTTCCATCATATTGTAATCCATTCATCTGTTGATGAACACTTAGGTTGTTTCAATAGTTTTGCAACTGTGAACTGTGCTGCTATGAACATGGGTATGCCTGTACTACTGTAGTTCTCTAGTTTCAACCCCTTTGCAAAGATACCCATATGAAAAATGAAAAGAAGGAAAATGAAAAGAAGAAAAATGGAACTAAATTCTTATCTCTCATCTCGCACTAGAATCAACTCAAAATGGATCAAAGACCTGGAAGACCAAATACTCTGAAGCTATTAGAGGAGGCATAGGTTCAACACTCCAACATGTAGACACAGGTAGTAACTTTATCCACAAGTCTTCCAAAGCTCAGGAAATTAAAACAAGAATTAACAAGTTGGGATGGTATCAAACTAAAACATTTCTGTTCATCAAAGGAAATTATCACGAGTTTAAAAAGAAAGCCTACGGAATGGGAGAAGATATTTACTAGCTATCTCTTTGATAGTAGGCTAATATCCAGAATATATAAAGAACTTAAGAGACTTTATACTAGAAAAACAAATAACCCAATTAAGAAATGGGCAACTGAATTGAATCATCACTTCACAAAAGAAGAGATACAAATAGCTAATAGATACATGAAAAAATGTTCAACATCTTTAGCCATCAGGGAGATACAAATCAAAACTACACTGAAACTCCATCTAACCCCAGTCAAAATGGCAAGCATAAAGAAGTCAAATAACAATTGATGTTGGCGAGGATTTGGGAAAATAGGAACACTTTTACACTATTGCTAGGGGTTCAAACTAGTTTAGCTGCTATAGAAATTAGTGTGGAGATTTCTTAGAAAGTTGGAAATGGATCCACTATATAATTACCATATTATCATTCTATTTTTTGAAACTACTGAAACTATTGTATACATTAAGCAGTAACTTCTCCTCTCCACTGACTCTTGGTAACTACTAATCTACTTTCTGTCTCTGTAAAATTGCCTATTTAAATATTCCATGTATGTGGAATTATTTAATATTTGTTCTTTCTGTCTGTCTGGTTTATTTCACTTAGCATATAACACATTTTGTTTTTCAACTGATCTGTTTTTGACAGACACTTGTATTGTTTCTATGTTTTGTCTATTGTGAATAATTATAAGTATATATAATTTATATGTGTATACATATGTATGTGCTTTGTATGTATGTGTATAGATCATGTTGGGTAATTGCTTTTAATTCATCTGTGTGAATATGTTATAGTTAGACATAGAAATTTCCTTGAAGTGCTCATAAATTGGTGTTTGAAGTTGATGTGATGGAGTCATGAGAGTTGTAATCCCAGCATTGAATACATCCGTTGTAATGGATTTATCCTAGTGGTGGCCTAGGCTGGAAGGGGTCCCTGGGGGTGTGGCCTTGAGGATTATATACGGTTCCTCCTCTTGCTCTTGCCCTTGCTTCTGGCCTCCATGATGTGAGGAGCATAGCCCATGTGCTTTCCTTCTCTCTACTTCCTGCTGCCCTGCCCTGGAATGGAGGTGCCGGACACTCATGGACTGAAAGCTTAACTGTGAGAAATAAACCTTCTTTTCTCTAAATTATGTCGTCAAGTCTTCGGATTATAGCAGTGAAAGTGCTGACTGATGCAGTATATTTAGAGGTGCAATATATAGATCATATGTTAATCGCATGTTTATGGTTTAAGGAACCACCAACATGTTTTCCTCAGTAATTGAATCATTTTTATTTCCACCAGCCATATAGAGTTATTTCTGTACTCTTTCATCAACACTTGTTTTCTGATTTTTCGATTGTAGACAACCTTGTAGGTGTGAAGTGGTATCTCTCAATTGTTTTGATTTGCATCATTCTAATGACTAAAGATGTTGAACATCTTTTCTTATATTTACTTATAATTAGTATATCTTCCTTTGGTGAATACCTGTTCAATTCCTTTGCCCATATTTATCAAGTCATTTGTAGTCTTGTTGTTGAATTCTATCTAGTTCTTCATACATTTTGGAGAGTCAGCTCTTATCAGATATATAATTTGCAGATATTTTCTCCCATTCAATAGGTTTTTAATATTAATTTGATAATATCCTCTGATATACAAAAGTTTTACTACTGATATTCAATTTGTCCAATTTTTATTTTGTTTTCTGTGTTTGCATGGCATAGTAAAGAATCCATTGCCAAATTCGAGGTCATAAAGAGTGATTTCATTTTTTCCTAAAACTTATATCATTTTACCACTTATATTTAGGATAATTTATCCATTTATAGTAATGTCTGTACTAATTTATATATGGTATGAGATAGAAGTCCAGCTTCATTTATTTATTTATTTTTTTGTATATAGAAGTCCAGGTGACACAACAACATTTGTTGAAGAAACTATTCCTTTCTCTAAATGAACTTGGCACCCTTGTCAAATAAATCAGTTTGTCATACATAAAAGGGTATTTTCCTAAATTTTATTCTATTTGTCTAAATATTCATTCATGTGTCAGCACCTTACTGTTTTGATTACTATAGTTCAAGAAGACTTTAAAATCAGAAGTGTGAGTCTTCCAAATATGTTCTTGTTCAAAATCTTTTCTTTTGGTATTGCAATTACATATAAATTTGATGTATGGATTTTGCATTTCTGCAAAAAGGCTGCTGAAACATTATTCCTGATTGGGTTGATTTGTAAGTCACTGTGGATAGATTTGATATCTTAACAATATCAGATCACTTGATCTATGAATATAGGATGTCCTTCTATGTTTTTAGATCTTCTTTAGTTTCCTTTAGCAATGTTTTATTGTCTTCACTGGACAAATCTTTCACTTCTTAGGCAAAATTTCCTAGGATTTTATTATTGTCAAAGTTACTGTTAATGGAATTGATATGCTAATTTTCCTTACAGATATTTCAATGCTGGCATTCAGAAGCTGATTTTTTTTTTTTTTCTGTGTTGATTTCATACTCTGGCAACTTGGCTGAATTTATTTAGAGCTCTAGCAACTTTAATTTATTCTTTGGAATTTTCAAAGAAGAATGTTAATATCATATGTAAATAAAGGTTTTGTATACTTCTGTGTTTTACATGAATGTATCACTATCTCTAATAAAGAAAATAAAAGTTAATATCAACTTTAATATTCAAAGGAGAAAATTATTGACAGATTGGCAGTTAACATTCTAGATACTGTTTCTGTTCATTCATACATCATTAATTCCCCCACACATTAAAAAAATACATAAATCCAAGCTAAAAGCAGTGGTATCCACCTATAATCCAAGTGAGTGTTTGAGACTGAGACAGGAAGACAACAGATATAAGGCAGGCACATGCTACCTTAGAAAGATGCTGTTTAAAAACAAAAACAAAAAGTCTAGGTATGTACCTCAGCGCTAGAATCCCCATTAGAATCCTCATGGACTCAATTCGCCTGCTAACACACACACACACACACACACACACAATATGTATGCACATATGTGTGTGTGTGTATATATATATTATATATATATATATAATATATATATATATATATATACACACACAAACATACGGACATATGAAGTGATCCAAAATGTTTCTAGTATCAATTAAAATTTTTTATTTCCTTAAAAACACTTATATTGACATTTTATAGATATATGCAATTATCAATGGCAATCTCAATATCATTTATGGGGAAGGGGTGAGAGTGGGAAGTTGGCAGGAAAGCTTACCAAATGTTGTGTGCATGCATCTCCATCATTCTGAACTAAATTATGTGACACTACAATGTACCAATAAAAGTATAAATAAAAACTCTATTGCATTTAAATTGCAATTGTTTAGATGATAGAATTTTTGAATATATATCTTCAGTAAACTGACTCTTTAAGTTACTTTTTATTGTATTAGCATTTTACTATATTAACAAAATATTTCAATGCATATTTAAGAATATTTTATACATATTAATAATATATTTAATAGTATTTTATTATTTTTCCTGTTGACTGCTTTTGTAGAATTATGTTTAACATATATAATTTATTTTAAAATAATATAAGGCTTTACTTTCTTTGATTTCATTTTAATAAATTTTCACATGTAGTTTTCTCATTGTTCTCACTGTTTCTTGTATTTGCAGTTTTACATCTCTTTGACTCATGAACAGTTCAGCGTGTTTAGTTACTCTTGATGAACCTTGTATTTGTAAGTGGAGATAGAGCAACTGGGGTATTGTTTGTGGTAATCAGTAGATTTGTCTATACTCTCTCTCACTGTGATTTAATTAAATGCCATGTCAGCCAATCAAAGATTTCCTAGTGTCCCTCTAATCTTCTGAGGTGATATTTCCATTTCCATTTTAATTTATGCTTGAAATTTATGCTTTTCATTCTACTCTGTTTTTTGGATGTCTACTTCTACCTAAAATACAAGCCTTTATTATTTTCCCCAGTCTACTCTGTTACCACAAATCAGTTCCCCTTTCCTGCATGGTAACTATTATGAGACTTGAAGCCTTGACAAGAATAAAGTTAACGCAACTGCTAGGGATGGAAGGGAGGGCAGGAGGCTGTTGAGTCTCACATTGCATTACTCAAGAGTTGTAGAGATTATTGCAGTTCTTGTCAGCATAATCACAGGGCTGAGAATTAGGGAATATATGGTGGTGGAAAAAAAACCTAATATTCTTATCTTTCTGGGTATTCCTCAGTTTGTGAAAAGAAACCGAGGTATGCAACAGCCTGAATCATGTTAGTATATTACACTCCTGTCGTGTATGTATTATTGTTAAACTTCTTTTTCTGAAATTCTTTTGTGCAGCCATCTAACAGCATTATATATAGAGTGAATTTCACTCATCTTGAATATTGTCGAAGGTATTTAGTAAGCATTTTCAAGACACTATAAAAAGTACTATTGGCCAGATGATATTTCTAAACATAAAAATATACCAGAGAGCTTCTTAAATGAGCATCTCAGACTCTGACAATAAATACAGGTCCATATGGTAGATTCACTTAGAAAAACCCAAGTGGCACAAAATAATGGAAGCAGGTTTAGCAATGCTTTTGATACTCAGTGGCTATGACAAGTCTAATCAAAATAATTTATATTACTCAAGGAAAATAGCTAGATAGAAGAATATAACTAATGTACGACTAAAATTAGAATGTTAAATAACAGCTTTTTCAGGATAAGATACATAGGTATAAGATTTAATTCAAGATAAAAAATTTTATTTCTGCCGGGCGTGGTGGCGCACGCTTGTAATCCCAGCATTCGGGAGGCTGAGACCTGAGAATCGCGGTATGCGGATAGCATCAGCTACTTATTGATGCCCTTTGCAACTCAGTGAGACCCGGTTTCAAAATAAAAAATAAAAAATAGGGCAGGGGGTGTAGCTTGGAAGTCGAGTGCCCCTGGGTTCCATTCCCAGACCCACACAAAAAAATAGAAATTTATTTGTTCTAGAAAAATAATTTGAGCATTAACTGAAGATTTTTATCTGTTCTGAAATGTTAACACTATTATTCAATTACAAATATGGGTATTTTCAAGGAGTCCTATCTGCAGATTTTCTTGAAAATATGGCAGATTGCATTTTTCCAAAATAGTCACAACATTATTTCCTATTCCTCAAATACCTCTGAGAATATGAGTTTTACATTCTTCCCATAGATGGGTGGACCACCATAATTTTTTCTCTTTAGGGTAGGCCAGGCTTGTGATGATGGCTATGTTAAGGCTATGTAACAGGTAAGACAAGATTACAGGAGAAAATGCCATTGCCATCTGGCTCTCTTGAGTCACTTGCTCTGGAAACTCAAACACCAATTGTAAAGATATATTAAGATACATGGAGAGGACATGTGGATGTAGTCTAGTGAACAACCTCAGCGGTACAGCTCACATCAGCCTCCAGAGATGGTGGGAAAGGGCCTCACAGTCCTCAAGCTGCCCTGAAGCAGGGGAAACTTAGTTCCGTGACTTCTTCCCATAATCACTGTAGATTATAAAGTAAATGATTTACTTTGGACTAGGTTGCTAAGTCATGGGGAGAGCACACTTTACATGTGAGAACATCTCACTTATCACTTATTTAGTAAATGTTTATATATTTTCCATTGGTTAAATTTCATGTTTTTGCTTTTATTATATCGCATATCTTAATCAGCATATTATTGCTATTTTTGTTTCTCAAACTGATAACCATCTTCTCACAACCGAGGCATTTAGTACATTTGCAATTTTTTCTTCCTTTCTATGAGTAATTTTTATTCACTTTTTCCTTTGTAAATGTGTTTTCTAGGCTTGTCACATAAATTGGATATATCCATAAGGATAAATCACAGTTTAGGCTAAATCAACAGGATTGGAAGGATATTTAATTGGAGAGTAGCCTGGAATTAATGATCCTCTAGTGCCTTCAGATGGAGTATGGCCCTCTCCATACCTTGATCTCATACTTGTGGCATTAAAATTGAGAAGCAATAAATTTTTGTTGTCCAAGCAACTTAATTTGTTACACTGGGTTATGTCAGCCCTTGTGAACTAACACAGTAGACTTACAGAATTTACTTTATCAGTATTACATTCACATTTGAAACATGACCTACATATATTATTTCTGTGAGAGAATGGTACTTCTGAGTGCTCATCAATAGGGCATGTACCTTGATATGTCTTCTGGGAAATAAGAATGCATATGCATAAATTATTTGTATACATTTTCATTCATAAACTGTTTTGTGCATGCTTACCAAATACAAGTTCATAAGCAACAAGAATAATCTACACAAGCATGACACCTGCCTTCAAGAAGCTTTCTGTCTAATGATGCAGACATTAAAGACATTGTACAAACACATGTATACATATATGCATGAAAATTTATTGTTATTTTTATTATTATGAACATAAATTTTATGAAATGAGAGCAGAGAGTACTCTGATATTTGAACTGGAAATATCTCAAATGACATAGGATCTCAAATACCAGTAGATGGTATTTTACCTTCAGTCTGGGTGATATGAATCAGTTTGTTATGAAATTGGAAATCATTTTAGGTAGGCAAAAGAATCAGAATTTGTTCAGGTCCTAAGAAATCAAAGACTAAATATAAGCATAAGGGAGAATTGAAGGTGAGTGCAGACACAGTTTATTCAGGGCATTATAAGCTATGTTAATCAGACATCAACTTTAGTATATCAAGGAGCCACTAAAGTTTTTAAAGCTGAGCAAAGTTTCTATTAGATTTGTGGTTTAATTGTAGAGCTTAATATTTTAAATTTCTGTGTATT
This sequence comes from Muscardinus avellanarius, assembly GCF_963383645.1. Classification (NCBI taxonomy): domain Eukaryota; kingdom Metazoa; phylum Chordata; class Mammalia; order Rodentia; family Gliridae; genus Muscardinus; species Muscardinus avellanarius. Next base: position 96,151,846 of record NC_137787.1, on the reverse strand, counting down.
TGTGTGTATAAATATTTTTTAAATTATTTGCAAATTACTTCACCTTTTAATCTTCAAATGAGAAGAATACATGGGGAAAATCCATTATATTTATCACATAAATTCTTCTACACTTTGTTTAGGACTTGGTATCATTTGCAGTTTACTCTGAAAAAGTGCAGTTCTAACTTTCTTATCCAGGCTAATTTCCTCTCCTCTTTCTTGCTTGGACCACCAAGTGGATGAAATAGAAAAATCACATGTAGAGTGTTCTAAGAGTATTTCTGAGTGTTATATACAAAGTAAAAATAAAAATTATTTTAAGAAACTTAATTTAGCTTCTTATTGTATCTACAATCATCTTCTCTGTAAAGTTATATAACCCATGATCTTTTTTGATTAAGGGATGATCTGTGAAATTTTTTTATTGCATTAAGCTGTTAATATTCTACATGGAAAAGAGCATACATTATTATAGATCAAGTTATTTGATTCTTTGCAAAACAAGATACAGGATAGATAACCTTTCATGGGTACCAATTCGTTTATTGTAAAGGATATTTGATCCAGGTCAGTAGAAATTTTAATATATACCATACTTTATCACAATTCTCCAAGAATGGGAAATAGAAGAAGACGGGCTGGAAGAAGAAATGAATGGCACTCATATTTGGTAAACATTAAATTGGGGCAAAAATTTGGGGTCATAAAATGTTTACTTTGATAGTTGGTTAAGATTCACTGGCTTTAGTGTCAATTAGATTCCCCTAAACTTTTGAGAGACTTGGAGATGCCTAGCACTAAAGATTACCTTACAGAATCTGGACATTCAACTTCATGGACTGCAGCACACAGAATCGGAAAGGTGGGGAAGTAACTCTGAGCTCTTTCCCTTACTAAATTCTAATCACTGTCCTGCTTCAATGCCTTAGTTAGCAGTCAGCCAGCTTGTTCCTTGGTAAGATGAATTGCATGGTTAAACTTAAGTAAAAATAATTGGAAGAGAATATTGCTAAAAACAAACAAGCAATTGTCCAACAAAAATCCAGCATGATAATGGATGCAGGAGCCAAGAAGAAATGCGTAGGGGATTATCCCCCACAGAGCTGTTTCTCTCCAATAAAGCAGGTAATTTGGAGCTAACCATATTGGTTTTGGATTCAGCTCTAGTCAGTCACACTAATTAATGTGCTTGATTTAATATTTCATACTTGGACTTAAGGGCTTATCAACACATTATGCAGATTTATGGGAAATTGGACACAAATGAATACTTGGAACAAATAGCCCTGATGATTTTTTAAACAAAGTCATTTTACCATAACTTCGGATAGATGATCTTTTCCCCCTCGCATGTCAGATTTTTCCTAGGTATTCTCTGGCTTCTCCATTTCTGTTATTTGAAGAGACTTCCTTCATTTCCTTCCATTTGCATGAATTGGATGAATTGTGTCATATTTATGCCAGAGTTTTCTCTAACATTAAACTCAACTCATTAGCCTAATTTTCTTTTATTTCCTAACTTGGAATTGTTTGACATTTTGAGAACTGAAGGTATCCATTTGCAGAAAAAGTAACTTTTGATAACAGTCAGGGAAAACAAAATGTGGGTAAAATTATTCCTTTCACTAGGGTACTCAAGTGTGAATTTGATATTGGATTTTAAAAATATAACAAGTGACATGTGAGTGTGTATTAGTATCACTTTGAATCTCATGATGTACAATTATATTCACCAATAAAAGTATAAAAAAGTAATATTGAGTACTAGTTAAACAAAGTCTTTGTGGTAATTTCAAATAATAGTAAGTTTATAAATATCTATGAAATAATAAAAGTTGGAAGTGGTGAGGATATAAGGGAGGAGGTAAATTGAACTCCATTCGGTTTGTAGGTCAAGCATGCATTTTTGCTTAGAGAGACGACAGTAATTGTCAAGCCCTTTGAGGGTAAAGAAGGTTTGAGACACTGGCTGGCTTTGACATAAAATTTTACAGCTTCTCTTTAACCTGTCTGTTACTTAGATCTGTCTTTCTTTTTTCTTCTCCTCCTGGGCATCCTGAGCTTCCATTGGCCTGATAATTCTCCTGCCCCTTCTCAGCCTGATAACCCCAATTTCAAGATGAATGGCAGGTCTCCTGTTAGAGATAAATGGGCATTCAGGTTGCCGTTCAGTGGGGACACCTTGCTCAGGTTTTTGGAATTTACCCTTGCCTCGGTTATTTCTTTTATTAAGCCAAGAGATCAGGATGAGAAGAGTCAACAGCCTGGGAGATTTTTCTTTTTCTGTTTTTTGCCTTATCTATCAGCCAGTGCACGGCACTTTGACTTTTAGTTCTGCCTTCATTTATTTTCATTATCCATCTTTTCTATGTCACTTTTTCTTCCTCTGATTATGCCCTTGCCTTTTTTTTTCACTTGATCTAGATCTAGTTTTATACAAAGATATAAAACTTAGAGAGAACTGCCAAAAAGGGAAGGGGGAAGATGGAATTACCAGAAGGCCATAGGTTTTTCTTGGTGGGTTTTGTTGCTCCACTGGAACCCAGTGCATGTCATACTTGCAGAGGTGGGTTGGCTGCAGTAATTGTGCCCTGGATAGAGGAATCCAGTCACTCCCCAAACCACAGGCTTCATGGGAGAAAGCAGAGTTTAATGCCTTTGACCTTTCTTATCACGCCTTTCAGTCTCTTTCATGGTCTTCCATTAGTTGAATTCTACTGGAAGCCAGAAAGCCAGAGGGCCAGGTTGATATTATCCATGGAGTTTAGCCATGAACAGAAAATAAATACTAAGGAGAAAATAGAGATATGCAACACAGGGAGTGAAAGAGGAAAAGACTAATATGAAAATTTAGTATTTTACTTTTAAAAATTTAAATTTAACTTTATTTTCTTAACTGATGAATAAAAATGCAACAATAACCACAAAACACAAAATAACTCAATTTAATAATTGGCATTGTATGTATATCCCATAATATTGTAATCCATTCATCTTCTGATGAACACTTAGATTTGTTTCATAATTTGTCTATTGTGAATTGTGGTGTTAAAAACACAGATATGCATGCATTGCTATAATAGTATGGTTTCGATCCCTTTGGGAAGATACCCAAGAGTGCTAGAGCTGGTATATATGGAAGTTCCATTCCCAATCTTCTGAGGAACCTCCACACTGATCTCCAAAGTGGATGAAATAATTTGCAATTTCACCAACAATATATCAGACTACATTAAAAATAGTCAAGCCAAGCTGGACGTGGTGGCTCACTCTTTTAATTCCAGGATTTAGGAGGCTGAGACAGGAAATATCACAGATTCCTGGCCAGCCTGAGGTATTTAGTAAGGCCCTTTACAACTTAGTGAGACCCTGTTTCAAAATAAAGAATAAAAAATAGAGCTGTAGGTATAGCTTGGAGAATGCCCCTGAGTTCAATTCCCAGTACTGTAAAAAAAAAAAAAAAAGCAAACCAGGCCTAATGGTTATCCTAATATTTGGGAGGCTGGGAGGGGAGGATCACATTTTTTTAGGCCAGCATGTGGTCTAAAGGTTTAATACAAGGATACCTTGTTTTAAAATTAAAACAAAATAAAATAGCATTGAGAGCATGGACCAGAGGTAGAGCAGCCTTAGATTTAATACCTAGCACCACCCCCCTCACACATACAAATAAAGAAACATAAATGGGCAATAGGCCTAAACAGAATTTTTTCAAAAGAAGGCATACAAATGGCTAATATGAATTGCTTAACATCATTAATAATTAGGAAAATGTAAATCAAAACCATCATCCTTATTCCAATGAGAATGGTTATTACATAAAAGACAAAAGAAAGCAAGTACGGTGAGGTTATAAAGAAAGGGGGATTTTTGCACACCATTGGTGGGAATGTGCAATAGTACAGTCATCATGAACAACTGTCAGGAATTCTGCATTTTTTCTGGGACCCCAATAGCCTCATGAGAGCTGATGTATCATCAGTTCCCTGAACTTTCTCTAATATGATGGTTTATTATTTTATGGTTATTAATAAATTTTTCAACTAAATAAGAATTTGTGCCAAAATAGAATCCTTCTCTTTCCCCTTAATGTTTGGACATTCTGTTCTTCTCCATTTGTCTTTTTTACACAATCTTCAGGCTCAGTGCTTACCCAGTCTCTTCCACTGCTTAGTTGATTGTGTTCTTTGTTTTGGTAGGTACTTAATATTCTTTACTATTCACTTGATGTATTACTATATATTGTTGACACATAAATATTAATTATATATTCTTTTTACCCAGTATATATACTTTTAAAACAATAAAACTTTTCTGGGGGTGGTGGCACAAGCCTGGGGAAATGAGATAGAAGAATCACAGTTTTGAGGCCAGTGCATGGAAATTTAGCAAGACCTTCTTTCAAAATAATATATATATATATATATATATATATATATACACACACACACACATATATATGTATATATATGTATATGTATGTGTGTGTGTGTATATATATATATATATATATTTTGCTGGGCATGGTGGCGCACGCTTGTAATCCCCGCTTGGGAGGTGGAGACAGGAGGATCGTGCAGGTTCGAAGCCAGCCGCGTGCGCTGGCTTAGGAGACTCTGTTTCTAAATAAAAATATAAAATAGGTCTGGAAGTGTAGCCCAGAGGTTGAAGGGCTTCCAGGAACCCCATAACCACCAAAAAAAAATTATATATATATGTATAATATATATTATAATATATATATAATATATATATAAAATTTTGAGTAATATATATATATGCATATAGTTCTAGGATGTATGTCAGTGGTAGAAAACCCCTGTTTTCAATCCCTAATATCACAGTTGCACACAAGTGTACAAACACACTCACTACCCTCAACACACACACAAAGTACAACTTTTAACAAAGGTAGATGAGATGGTACGTTTATGATATTAGGTTAATATGGGAAATATGAACCAGGAAAATCTAACTGCAGTCACATAGTCGAAACTAGAACTAAGGAAATATTTCAGAAATTAAAACAATCTTGTTGGTTTTATATATCCTTGTTATCTGATTCTTTAACACCGTCACTTTTCTTTCATTTGTTATATTTACTTTTTATTGGTGCATTTTAGTCATACATCTTAATGGAGTACAAGATGGTGGAGGCATACATGCACACATCACTCATTTAGCCCTCAGTGAAGTAGGGGAGAGTTATTGAATATGCATCTGTGTGGATGGAATACATGGATGATTGATTGGGTAGCAAATGACAAAAGACATGTATAGCATATACACTGGTGTGGGTGAGGAGATAGGCTGATAGCTAGACTGAAGGGGCTTCATCATCTTGAATAGAGAGAATTCATAAACACTCAGAACTCTGACTTCTTATATGTTTTACTGTAGACGTTGGGGCCACTTTTGTTCCTGAACTTAGACTTTATGTTTAGAATAAAAACAAAGTCACAATGAGGTAAGCAAGTAAATGAGCAACTCTTCTTCATATAATGTCAACATTAATTCTATATCATCCCTTTTACTTGTAAATCATGTCGTGGAACCAGATGATGGCTATAAAATTTGATATAGAAATAAAGAAATTGGGCTGGATATATATGGTGCTCAGTGGTAAAATACTTGTCTAGCATATGTGAGGTCCTGGGTTCAATCCCCAGTAACACACACACACACACACACACACACACACACACACACACACACACACCCAGTTGGAAGCACAGCTTTTTATTATTTATTTATTTTTGGTGATACTGGGGAGTGTAACCCAGGGGCTTTCTATCTCTGGGCTACATCCAAAGCCCTATTTTATAATTTATTTGGAAACAGGGTCTCACTAAGTTGCTGAGAGACTCACTAAGTAGCTGGGGCTGGCTTTGATCCTGTGCAATCCTCCTGTCTCAGCCTCTCAAATACTGGGATTACAAGTGTGTGCCACCAACACTGGCTTGAGATATCATATTTATGGTGATATCATACATGCAATACCAGGAAGGTAATACGTAATAACTGACATGTGTGAGGACTTTGCCATGAGTCAGACACTGTATTGAGACCAAATGTTAATTATCTCACTTAAATCTCAACACAACTATATTAGGTAGCTACTATTACTTTCTTCGTTTTATAGGTGGAGTAACTGATTATCTTCCTGGCATTTTTATATATGCTATTACCATAAATCAGACCCTCTTGGCTCTTTTTTATAGTGTTCTTTGATTAGTATATAATTTTTAAATTCTGTATACATTTTGACTTCTTGTCCTTCAAAAATAACAAAGAAAGTGAGCCAAGGTAGAGGAAAGTCTGAGAACTTAGTCTAGAAATTTTTACAGATGTCTTCTCTTTAAAAGATATGCTTCAGTCAGATGTGGTGACACACGCTTGTAATCCCAGCACTTGGGAGGCTGAGACAGAAGGATTGCACAGGTTCGAAGCCAGCCTCAGCTACTCTGAAGCCAGCCTTCAGCCCTCTGAAATTTAGTGAGACTTTGTTTCAAAATAAAGAATTAAAAAATAGACCTGGGGGTGTAGCTTGGAGGTAGAATCCCGTGTGTGTGTGTGTGTGTGTGTGTGTGTGTGTGTGTATGTGTGTGTGCATAAATATGCATCTCCAATAAATTTTAGTATGTTAATGCTCACCTCCAATAAACAATAAGCCTATAGATCCTGAAATAAGCAAAGATGACAGAAAAAATTATGAATGTTTCCAAAATTTTTACCAGCATGAGTTTGGAGAAATACTAACAATGTAAAATTAAAAATTCTTTTTCATATCTTCTAAAAGTTTAGTATATTGCACAAAGATATGAATGTCAAAGAATGTGAATAAAACATTTTATATTAACTATATGGAAATAAACTCACAGGTTAGTGCCTATAAAATGTTAAGCTTGGCTTATTAACTCAAATAGGCTGTTACTAAAATAAGGGGCAAAACTGGATTTCTTCATAATTATTTTACCAGTTCTTGTTTAAATATGCTTTAAAATTCAGACCATCACCACCTTCATGTTTTACATAATACATTTAGTTGACTTTTATCTATAGCACTAATGATGGCTGAAAATGACACTACCATTATACAACAAATTGTATGTTCTTGTGATATGCCTTTAAGCAGTATGTCTGCTAAGTAGAACAGAAAATTACTGGACTTAGATAATCTTCTTTTACCAGCTTGGTATTTGTATGTTTTTAATTGTCAAAGCAATTATAGAGCCTTCTGTTCAAGCAGCCTCTGTTATGTGTTGGGGTAATATAAAAGATTGTCATTATTTCTCTTGAAGTCTTGGGATGCATTTGTTTTGTTTGGAGACATGATTTCCCTGTGTATTTGAAATATAAATTTAGAGCCAAAACATCTTCAAAAATTATTTTGGCAGGCTCTTTCCTTGTAATGAAAGGTTTATTTTTTTCTTTCAGAATGTTGAAGTTGATATTATTTTGCTGACTTCATAAATGAGATGAAGTTGTAAAGGAAGGAAATAATTATGGAGGGAGTGGAAAAGACAAAATTAACTTAACCTGCCTGACGAAATACAGAGGTCAGTGTGAGTTTCTTTGTGCATTGGTATAATTGTAGTTTTCAAGCTTTCACATATACACTAACTCACCTCTGTCCATTTTTTAACTAATTTTGAAGGTCACAAGAACAAGAACTTATTATATTGTAGCATTTTGGTGCCTACTATTCTAAATAGGCATTTTTTCTATTTATAATTTCTCTGCCATTTTTCTATCAAATTTTCATTACCCTTTAAGCACATAGGGCTCTGCACTTCTCAGGTCTGCAATGAGTAATGCTTCTTTGCCCTCATCTCTGCAGGTGGGTTATTAGGACTCAGTCTCCAACCACATTCTTAAAAAGACTTTAAATATGGAACAGTCTCAGAAATAAGCAGAGTCTTGCATAATGGTGGTTAAAGCTCTAATTGATAGGAGTCTTGATAGGATGTTCAATATTCCTTGAAAAAAAAAGTAGCCAGCTTTCTGAGTGAATGATACTCAAAGGAAATAGAGATACAAGTATTGAATGGACCAGCATTTAAGCATGTGTCTCAGTGGCATAATATCTAGAATATTCAGAGTAACGTGCATGAGAACAAGTCATCAATATTGCAGTTTCCATTACACTCAGGTCATAGGGGACATGGTATTTCTCTTTGGTGGTGGGGGGTTTCTTTCTGTCTCCATAACTTAATATCTAAGTTTGGTAAAAGGGTGGACTTTTAGAATAAATCCCAGTATCAACTTGCTTGCATATGTCTTTTATTTAATCTGAGTTTTGATTTATCCATTTGTGTATAGAATATGTACATATTTTATAGTATACCTATACTTATGAAGTGTTCTAGGAAAGGGGTCAGGTTGAGTGGCGTGTGCCGCAAACCCTGTGAGTACTTATCATTTACGGTCATAGTAAAGCCCAAGACATACATGAGAGATCTATTCTGTACATTCTGGCATCCTCTGCATGCTTGAATGACCCATCTACTTATTCATAATTTTTGTCAAATAGTTCTATTTCCTTTCCTACTATAAATTCCAGGAAAGTAATTTTACTTTATTTTCTCTGAACAAAACTTTTATTTTCTTTGTCTTTGGTAGCATATACTCTTTATTAAGAATGCTTCTTAATCTTTTCTAAATAATATCCAACCTACTTTTAGCTTTAGTTCCATTTAAAATAGATCCATGAAATTTTTTAATAATTGATTATTCTGAAACATAGACTTCTTCCATCTTCAATAAATACGTGTTAGGTGAATAAATGAGTGACTAGTCAAAGAAAGTATCCTCAATCCTTCCAAACCTTGGGACAATATAAAAACACTACTTATCTTTCTTAAAGGAGTTTAGAGGAGTCTTATAAGTGTAAAATATGTCATCATAATCTTTAATTTATGTGGAAAAAATAAATTAGTTATTTGGATGGAATGGCCAGATTACTCAAAGCAATCATGGATTCATTAGCATGAACATGGGCATAATTTTTCTTTTAATTGATATATTTTGAATGACCTTGAAAAAACTAATTAACATATTGGCACTCTGTTTCTTCATATAGCAAAGAGAGTTAACTGAATAAGGTAAATTCTTAGAAAACATTTAGCCTTAGAAATATGAACCTATAAACAAAATAAAAACATGCATCCAAGTACCATATAAGAAAGGCCATGTGTCCATAATATCAGCATAATACAATGAGTTTTTAATTAGACTCTTATTCATATGAGTCAAATACAGGCCATTGAAAAACTTAATGAGAAAAGTGGGGTTTAGAATTTAGTGACTTGCCGGGTGTGGTGGCGCACGCTTGTCATCCCCACGCTTCGGAGGCGGAGACAGGAGAGTGGAGCAGGTTTGAAGCCAGCCGCGCTGACTTAAGAGACCCTGTTTCCAAATAAAAAAGTATAAAATAAGTCTGGGAGTGTAGCCCGGAGGTAGAAGGGCTTCCAGGAACCCCAGTACCACCAAAACAAACAAAACAAAACAAACAACAACAACAACAAAACAAATAAATAAATAAAATAAAATAAAAATACTCATGAGAAAATACTCATTAAAAAAAAGAATTTAGTGACTTAATGGAACTTGAAACATTTGCTACAGAAAATTTTCTGCCAGAAAATACAGTGAGTTAAGTGAGTGAGATAAGTTATATAAGTTAAGGTTCCATGTCTCAAATAAGAAAAAAAATCAAATGTCTTATAAATTTTAGAAGAAAACCGTCAGCTAAGTAACTAAACATACTTAAGTTGGTCTGGTTTTTAAGGCATGCTTAATCTTATAAAATTAAAGATCTCAAGCCGGGTGGCTCAAGCTTGTAATCCCAGGGATTGGGAGGCAAAGACAGGAGAATCACGCAGGTCGAAGCCAGTTTATGCTGGCTTAAGAGACCCTGTTTCCAAATAAAAAGTATAAAATAGGTCCGAGAGTGTAGCCTGGAGGCAGAAGGGCTTCCTGGGACCCCAGTACCACCAAATAAATAAATAAATAAATAAATTAATTAATTAATTAATTAAACAAAAATTAAAGATCTCAAAATTGATCTGGTTTTTTTTTAATCTATTTCCTTGGCCCTGAGTGCCTCTTAACAGTTCCAGATTTGATACCAAAGAAATAAATCTTAAATTCTAAATTTCACATTTCATATCAATGACCACGGATAATGGCTAGCATCATGGAAGTAGATGATCTATTATTTTGTAATAATTGCCTTTGATTAGTTTTATTTTAGCTATTTTCATGTTGTTCTATGACTCAATCAGCAGAGGTTCCAGGGAAGAAGGCAGGCAATGAAACCCATAATGAGATGCAATGTGATAACTACTCTAAGTGATCTGCCAGGAGAAGGTCAGGATCTCAACTCTGGTCACTGCCTGTGGTCAAAGAGCTGGGCTAATTATCTCACACTTAAACTTCGAAGAGGTTGAGTAGCCACTGCAGATTACATTAATAACTTTAATGCAATCTTGAACACATGCTACACAGATTTTGCTACTCACCTTTCTTACACAAAAATAAATTTATTGTAAAGAGACCAAGTAGCTCATGCATTCAAAGAAAGAGGTGGATAACTTGGCCGCAGCAAGGATAGCCACTAGAATAACTTGGAGAATCTCAGTGGAAGGGACTCATGAAAGTACATTTTGTTGATTTATGATTTTGTTGATGTGCAGCTTTAACACTAAAATAGTTAAAGACAAGAGAGGAATGAGGAGGGCAAGGGGGGTTGAGCAATACTTCCATGAGAAGAGAAGACTTGAATTGATTCTTGAAGGAGATAGACAGTATGCAAGATCATTTAAGCCTGGAGACATGGAGAATCAAGCTATGGTTAAGAGCCTTTCAATAGTCTTGCTTGCTTAAATCTTATGGCACAAGTAGGAAAACTGACAGGTGTTAACTTTCAAAGTAAGAAGGTATCTGATTGTGAAAGACATTATATATAACTGCAAGGAACTTGAACTTTATTCTGTAAATAAAGTAATTCATTGAAAGATACGAGGCTAATATTTCAATATATATGGAAAAGTGGAGAAAGAATAGATAAAAGTACCAATGAATAAAAAAGTAAGTGTGAGAAAATCTAGAATAGATGACCATAATGTGGTCTTAACCAGGTGTGTGTGTGTGTTGTTATATTCAATACCCTGATTGATCAAAAAAAAAAAAGAAAAAAAAAAAGAAAAGAACTATGAGCAGAAAAGGAAGATTGGGTTTGAGTGAGAAAGAAAGTTTGGAAACATGTTTCAGATTCCTGAAACTGGAGCTATCTAGTTAGAAGTTAAGATGGGTACTAGGGTTAAGTTTAGGACATCAATAACCTATAAAATGATAGGTGTGCCCCAGGAAATAGATAAAGGGTTGGTCTGAGGAAGGGACTATAGCGGGGCAAATAGGAGGAACATCCGAACAGAAAACGGAATCTCGCTACCTCAAGATTATCAAGAAACACAGTGTCAAGTACCACCCAGAGTTTAAAAAATGCAGAAAACCAGCTGCTGAATTTGTCAAATTCAGTAGTATTTGTATTTGAATTTGTCAAATACAGTTCAGTAGTGATATTTGGAAAGCTGTTTTATGGCTTGATTGAAGGCCAAGGAGAATTATGTAGGCAGAGGTCAGGGAGTAAAAAAGCATCAAGGACTGACTAGTAATTGTATGTGTGTGTGTGTGTGTGTGTGTGTGTGTGTGTGTGTGTGTGTGTGTGATATTGAGGATTGAACTCAGGGAAATTTTACCTCTAGCTATACTACCAGCCTGATGAGACTCTCACTACTTGCTGAGACTGTCTCCAAACCAGTGATCCTCCTGTCTAGGTTTCCCAAGTACTGGAGTTACAAATATGCACCACTATGCCTGCCTGACTTGTATTTTTAAAGCTTCTAGGAAAAAAAAGAGAGAGTGATAGGACAAAGCAAGGAGGTTGAAGTGTGTGTGTGTGTGTGTGTGTGTGTGTGTGTGTGTGTGTGGTGGTACTGGGGTTCCTGGAAACCCTACTACCTTCGGGCTACACTCCCAGACACTTCTTTTTTACATTTTTATTTGGAAACAGGGTCTCTTAAGCTAGCGTGGCTGGCTTTGAACCTGCGCCATCCTACTGTCTCCGCCTCCCAAGCGCGGGGATCACAAGGGTATGCAACCACTCCCGGTTTGTGTGTGTGTTTTGTGTGTGTATTGGAGATTAATCCCAGGGGCACACTAACACTTAGCTATACCCCCATACTTTCTATTTTTTATGTTGAGAAAGGGTCTCACTAAGTTACCCAGGCTAGCCGCAAACCTGTGATACTCCTGCTTTGGCCTCACAAGTACTGAGATTCCAGGAGTGTACCAGCATACCAAGATGAATCTTTTTCAAATGACAAATATTTGACAATAATTATATCCTTTTTTTTAATGAGATAGTGACTTTGATATTTGAATAGAAGGAAGATGATTGGTGAGAAGAACTTTGAGAGATGCAGAGAAGAGTTGGCAGGATTAAACTTGAACAGAGGAAGGGACCTACTTATTTCAATCCACAAGTCGCTAACACTTGGCACCATAGTAATTCCAGACTTTGAATTCTAAGGAAAACATTTTTGAGCAGAAATATGAAAACTGATATTATGCTAATTAGTCAGTCACAAAAAATAAGAAATTGGATGCTTTTCCTAATATGCGAAAGCTAGGGGGAAATGGGTAACAGGAGGAACTCTAGATGAAGGAGATTCTATAGTTGAGCAAATAAGTCAACCTAACTGAGAGCATGGGAAGGGGGAAGAGGAAAACTCTCTAAAGCACATAATGTACTTAAACAAACATATCAATCACTAAGCCAAGCATGGGAGGGAGGGAGCTGAAGGGAACGGGGTAGGAATTGGGTAAGTGCTAATTGGATGATGTGTGCATGTATGTCTCCACCATCTTTTATCCCATTAAGATGTATGACTACAATACACCAATAAAAAATTTATAAAAAGAAATGCGAAAATGTCTAAAAGAGGCATTGTAAGTTGGAGCACTCATTGGAAGATCTTCATGTCATTATTAGTCAGAGTGGAAGATTATATAAATTTATTGAGACAGTTTGGTTTGTGAAGTGCGATGTTGGCATAAAGAGAGTTTTCACTTTTAGTGTTTATAATCTGCTACAGAGCAGGCTGGTCTGATCCTCTCCAGATGCTGTTTTCTTGCTACTCTAATTAAATCCAGATGTGTGTCCCAGCTTGAAAAAAAAAATAGGTATGCTAATTATTTAGGTGTAAATTGTGAGGAAAATTATTTACTTTTATGTTTGAGTTTCATCTAACCCCCACAAAAGTAGTGGCTATTTTTTTCTTGGATTGCATTTATGTTTTAGAGAGTATGTAGCTACATAAAAAATAAAATAAAAATACACAGGAGGAAAGAAAAAAAACCTGTAATTTAATAGAATTTGAAATGTGTATTTTGAGAAAATACTTTATTTGGTGCATGGTCTGTCTTCCCAGGGCTGGTGGCCCTGTTCCTGTCTTGCTTTCTCTCCTGCAGTTGAAACTGAGCAGTCAGTCTGAATGTCTTGCTTTGTTTTTGTTACAGAAAGAGGAGTAACAGAGAATTAATCGAAACTAAGAGAGTTTATTCCCACGTTTCAGTCTATATAATCTCATACCTGTGTAGCTGCCTTCTAATTGCAATGATTTGTAATTAGTCTGTTTCTTACTAAAATATCCTTTGCTTATTTTTACCTTAAACGTTGTATGCTTTCTTTTTCTGATTGTTGTCATTGTTTATATTTCCTAAGTCTTACAAAGTAGTTCCTTAAGGTGACAGTTCTTGGCTACCTTAGCATCCAATTTTGCAGCTTTCACTGGGGACATTTTCTCTTGAAACTTTGGCTTAAACTTTTCTATCCCAGCTACCAAGCCACATTCTCCCAGGTTTTCATGAAATTTCAGTAAGTTATAGTCATTTGACAGTTTATTAAGTAACTGTGGATACATATTGTCTTTTTTTTTTCTTGGTATTGGAGATTGAATGCAGAAGCATTCTAACTCAGAGGTATACATTTAGCCCTATCTTTATTTCCTTATTTGTTTTGAAAAGGTCAAGCTAAGTTTCTGAGGGTCTCACTAAATTGTTGAGGCTGGCCTGGATCCTGGGATTTTCCTGTATCAGGGAGGATTTGGGATTACAGGTATGGATCACTATGCCAGGCTCATACTGTCTAACTTTATCTCTCTTAATTTTGTTATTAGCATATCAGAAATGGTCTCAATTTTGTGAGATTTATTTAAAATGTATAGAAAGAAAGCACAAGTTTGAGATTATATTCTAGGTGTCACACTAAGTCTTTTGTTTTATCAGTAAATTTTAGTATTTTGTTGAAATCATTCATTAATTTTTTTTTCAGGGAATGGAGATTGAAACCTCAGAAATTCTACCTTCAAGCTACGGAGCTGCACCTTCAGACCTTTTCATTTTTTATTTTGAAACAGCTTGATAGGTTTTTGAAAGTCTCAGTAAATTGCTGAGGATGGTCTTGAACCTGTGATCCTTCTGTCTCAGCCTCCCAAGTACTGGGATTATAGGTGTGTGCCTATAATATACTTGGTTTTTACTTTAAACATTTTTTTTTTTTTTTTTGCGGGTCTGGTCTGGGGATGGAACTCAGGAACATTTGAACTCCGAGCCACATTGCCTGTCCTATTTTTATTCTTTATTTTGAAACAGGGTCTCACTAAGTTGCAGAGGGCCTCACTAAGTAGCTGAGGCTGTCCATGAACCACAATCCTCCGGTTTCAGCCTCCTAAATGCTGGGATTACAAGCATGCACCACCACGCCCGGCTTTACTTAAAACTTTTAAAGTAGTGTAACCACTATTTAAAATAAATATTATGCCGGGCGTGGTGGCGCACGCTTGTAATCCCCGCACTTGGGAGGCAGAGACAGGAGGATCACACAGGTTCGAAGCCAGCCTCGTTGGCTTAAGAGACCCTGTTCCCAAATAAAAATATAAAATAGGTCTGGGAGTGTAGCCCAGAGGTAGAAGGGTTTCCAGGAACCCCAGTAACACAAAAATAAATAAATAAATAAATAAATAAATAAATAAATAAATATTATTTATATCTACTGGACATAAGTAGTTGGGGTTTCCTGGGACCCCTTGGAGAAGGAGGTGGGTAAAAAGTGCATCTTTCCGGCTTCTACATCACTGTCCCTGAGTGAGAGGCCTCACAGTTCAAGTTTCCATCAGGTCTGTTTCTCCTCCTATTCTCTTTAATCAAAGTTAACAAAACAAAGCTTTCGAAGCAGCAATAACAAAGATATAACTTATGAGCCAAATCCGGCCTACTTATATGAATGTTTTAACATTCAGATGATTTTTTAAAGTGTTAAATTAGATGCTAAAGTTAAAAAATTAGAGGATTTCCTATAAAAGCTGGAATTTTTTTCTGAATTAGAAATATCAGAAAATTTGGTGGCCTGGACCATGGCAGTGATCAGCTAGAGCAGTGTAGCAACTGTTCCCTTCAGATACAGCTTGAGTCTCCAGATGGCCTTGATTTTGGTGTATTTATGTGCTTGTTGGGAAATTTTACTTAAGAGAAAACACAAATCTCTTCCATCAGTAGAATCTAGGACTTTTGTTTTCCAGGTTTTATCTTACACGTTCCTCAGAAATGTCCATAACTTGACATTAGTAGCCATGCTCCATCTGATCCTGTCCCATGATCCATTGAAAAGACTGTTCATGGCCATCTTCATGATGTATGATAGGAAGTTGCCCAATGATATAGTGTGTGTGTGTGTGTGTGTGTGTGTGTGTGTGTGTGTGTTTATGTGTGTGATAGTTTGTGTGTATAATTCCACACACTTTATACTGGAAATGAACAGATATCATCTACATCTAGAGAGATATGTTGAAGAGAAAGGAAATAATGTGTTTTGGGATTTTCACCATTATTTTCATTTTAAAAGCCTTTGTTAAATGCCTATTCACGAGTCTACTGTACCATGTGTACTGAAAATAAAATCTAAACTTTTTACATGTTTATTATTTATGTTCTTGATATAAGAGATACAATTGGTGGAAACATTTAAAAGCTTATTATAAAATATAATGATACAGTTTTTAATAACTCAATATCTTCATTAAATTATGTTGAGTGTGACATTTGCAGCAGGCACTGTGCTATGCGCTAAAATCTCAATATTGTAGAACAGACTTGCTATTCATTATGAAATTCTCTGGGTTTTTATTTGACAATTTGAAAATACAATTTGTTTAAGACAAAGCGCTTAGATAAAAACAAAACAAAACAGAACTTGATTTCCTAGAATTTCTTGCAACCAAGATTGGCTTTGTGATATAGCTTTGGCCAATAGAATATAAGTAAATGTCTGCAGAATAAATTTTCCTAGGAAAGATAATCACTTCCTCCCAACCAAGTACTAACTTGCTGAGTCCTGTTTTGTTCCCAAGATGAGATGAGATTCTGAACACATTCAGAGTGATATGGCCATAAATAAAAATTGACAAATTTCTGTTTAAGACACTCATATTTGGCTGGCATCTATCATTGCCTTTCCACCTTTCCTCTTCTTCCTGTCCAGAAGTGGTATTCACTGTCTGAGGCTGTAACCGCCATTATGTAATCATAAGGAAAAAAAGATAACTATAGTTAAGCACATAAATGGAAGCATACTGAGTCCTTAATTACTTCCTGAGGTACTTAGGCTATGTTTGATACTGCCTGAGAACTGTGTGCTGTCCTTTGAAAATACATGAAAATCATCAAATTTCTTTTGTAGATTTTTCATATAGGCTGTCAAAGCATACTCCATGCTGATAAAAGGAACAAGTTACATGTGGTATTTTCTTCCAACCAGGCTACAGTTTTGCACACATTAAATTTTTTTTTCCTCTTAGGTCAAACTCAGTTCATTGCTAGTGCCTGCTTATAACATATTAGCTGTGTGGAAAATGATTCTGAGGCTGCCTCTCAGTTGACTGGCAAAGAATGTGGTGACTGACCAGCCACAGGCAGAGTGACTTCCTTTGCTAGCCTTGGTGGAGGTGGCAAATATCTATTTAAGTGATTCCTGATTATAGCTGTGCAACAGAATAATACATGAAAATCATAGCTATGTGAAGAATTTAAAGGCACATAAAATTAGAAATTTGGTATTGTCTCAGTGGTTTATGTCTATAAATTATATTTTGTTAATTCTATACTTTTATGTGTGTGTGCATTTGTGTGTATGATGTATCAGCTTTCATTCTTGTTAAAAGAAAGAAAAATTGGCATGGTAAAACAAATAGGAGCTTGGAGGAAAATGAAGCAACATCGTTTTGCTCTGGAAAAATAATCTAATTGCAACTAAATAAGGGTGCAAACAAATAAAAATATTCAATATACTTTATAGCATATAAAACTTGAAAACAAGAGTTAAGACACTTTGTTAGGGAAGAAAATAAAGATTTATTTAGACAAAGTAAAATAAGGAAAGTTTCCTGAACAATTCAGATCTTGGGCAGATGAATGAGATGAACGGCTAGAAAAGAAGGAAGAATATTGTTTGATGTTGAGAATGAATCATACAACATCCGTAAGTCCAGAAACACATCACTTATATGCTATAATAGGTAAACTACATCAACTCTACTGAAGAAGAAATCCCAGAAATTAAGTTGGATGAGACTCAGAGAACAAGATAAGAGAAAAAGTGGTTGTGTGGGACCACAGACCTGTACCTGGAGATTTTTGAGAAACATGTGAGTGAGTTTAACTTCTACAAATAGAAAATTAAAAGATATTTTTTCTTTTCATTTCATTTCAAAAGAAAATAGTTTCTTTGAAATTTGACTGCTTATGTCTTGATTTGGACAATGCAAGGCACAGAATTAAAGAAGAATGAAATAATGCATATATAAAGTTAGCAATTTCTTGAAAGTTGGAACATTTTAAGTGCAAATACTGCATTCATATTTAGGTCCACTCTCTCTCCTATACAAAAACAGACCTGAGAAAACAATTTTTTTTGTTCCTCTGTCCTCTTATTTCGATTTCACTCTTCCAGGTTCTTTTTTTATTTTTAAGCAAAAGGTTTCTTATACATCAAATGGCTCTTTGAAAACAACATGCACTGAAGTGAAAGCAGGTCAGCCCTAAAGGAAAAGGCACACTTATTAGAGAACACACAACTGTGAATAAAGAGAGGGAAGCCTTTCCTTCTATGAAGAAAAAGTTTCCTAAAAGGGCAAACGATGCTTTTGAACCCAGTGACAAGACTGTCTTTTGAATCCCAAAAAGGTCATGTAATAATTGAAATTTGGTGTTTTTTTTTTCTAACAGCAACTTCTGCTAAGTGAATCACTTCAAGTTAAGCACTTAAATTAACTGAGCTGAACATAGACCTAAACATCCCTAAGGCAGAAAATGACTTTTTCTTTGACTCTCCAAACTTTCATATCCCTAGTGACTATGAACACATGCCCCAAAGTCCTTGTGGCTTAAATATAAAACGTAGGAGATGTTAGAAGCATTTTCCAACTTGGTTTCCATATTTCCAGAGCTGTTTTCTTGTAGCAACTTGGGGTTTCTCTTGATCAAATTGCTCAAGTTCTCAAAATCCTAGCCCTGTGCTTCACTGGTGACTTAATTCTTTGCTCCTCCTGGAACCATTTCCTGCAACTGGAAGGTACTTTCCTGCCCTGAGCTCCTTAATTTACATTCTCTATTATCTGGATGGAGATATTTACCTGGTAGAATACTCACTTCTTTCAGTGCCTATTAGGTGCTAAGTTTCCATGGTGACCCTAATCTGAATTGGCCTTGATGATCCTAGCAACTCACTCTCTCTCTCTCTCTCTCTCTCTCTCTCTCTCTCTCTCTCTCTCTCTCTCTCTCTCTTTTGGTGGTATTGGGGTTCCTGGAAACCCATCTACCTCTGGGCTACACTCCCAGACACCTATTTTTTATATTTTTATGGAAACAGGGTCTTTTAAGACAGTGAGGCAGGCTTTGAACTTGCACTATCTTCCTGTCTCAGCCTCCCAAGCCTGGGGATTACAAGCCTGCGCCACCATGCCTGGTGACATTTTTTCTCTTGCTGCTCCCATAAAGTCTACTGAAAATACTTCCATTGACATTATATACATATGCCAATCTCAGGATCATGTATAGGAAAGGAGAAAGAGTGGGTAGGGAGCTGGGAGAAAGCTCACCAAAGGCTGTGTGCATGTAGGTCACTATCATTATGAGCTCATTATGATGCAAAAATACAATGCACCAATACGTATATAAAATAAATAAGTAAACAGGAAAGAATATAAAATAAAGTCGACCTCATGTGTATTTAAGCAGGTATAATGTTTGCATCTTACATTTAATGCATCAATTTTATGCTCTTTGAGAGAAATAATATATTTCATATTTATTTTCATGTTCTTTAGAGCTTGGGTCACAAGGTTTGGAACATAGCAGTTTTTTAAGTATAATCCATAGAATTAGACTCTACCATAATTGATCAAACTCACCCATCTTTGACAAATGTATTAAGTGAGCACCTATTATTTGATAAGAAAGATAAATGTGTTGATAAACATGCAAAAGATAGTATATATGCACACATGAGATAATGCAAACTCATTTTCTATATAAATGAATATGTCTATTTACATATATAATAAGTTTGTGTATAGATATAATAACCTCCTTCAAACTCTGAGACATATAAGGAAGAAACTATTTTCAACTAATATCCAATTCATCAGGAAAAAACAAAATTTACATCTTTCATGTCAAATATGATGAAATCATTTAAAAAACTAGAAATTTAGATGTTTCCTGAAAAATACTGTAAAACCCTTTATTAAATGTCTCACTGGAAAATAAACTTTGCCAGAATAGTTTCCCAAGTTTTGTTTACATCATATTTAGCATTGAAGCCATAGGAGGTCAAGTTAAATTCATCTATCACTTTCTTGAGGCAAATAGTTATTGCCTGTAAAGTATCAATTGGTTTCACATATTGATACTCTGAGAATTCCCAAACATCTTCTTTTCTTCTTTCTTTGGCTGTGTTTTTCTATTTTATTTCTAAAATCTTAGAATGCAAATGAGATATTCAACCCATGAAGAGGATGGATGGAATTATAGCTCAAAAGTTAGGCATGTTTTTTGTTTGTTTGTTTGTTTTGTTTTTTGAGAGGTTTAGCTTTCAAAAGGGGTAGAAGAGTTACCACAGTTATTTGGAGAAATTTCTTCTTATACCACAGAGTTTTTCTCTCCTCTATTTTCTTATCCTCAGTGGATAAGAAACTTCACATCTGTGGGAAACTCCCTAACTTCTGTGGGAAACTCATTGACTCAATTTACTTTAATGATCTTCTGAGCACTAGGTTTTTCTTATTTGCAAGTAACAGAAGTATAGCTAAAATAAACATAAGCCAAAAAAGGAAAGAGAGTTCAGCTGGATTCATTATCTCAATCAATTTCTCCTTGCAGTTTTTGGCTTTTTCTTTCTCTGGGATAACCCACCCACCTTTCCTTCCTTCCTCCCTCCCTCCCTCCCTCCCTCCCTCCCTCCCTCCCTCCCTCCCTCCCTCCCTCCCTCCCTCCCTCTCTCTCTCTCTCTCTCTCTCTCTCTCTCTCTCTCTCTCTTTCTTTTTGTGGTCTGGGGATGGAAACCAGGGGCATTCTATCTCTGAGCTACATCCCCAGTCCTCCTAGTTTTTATTCTTTAGTTTGAAACAGGTTCTCACTGAGTTGCAAAGGGCAGCTCAGCATTTGGGAGGCTGAGACCCAAGAATTGCAGTTTGCAGACAGCCTCAGCTACTAACTGAGGCCCTTTGCAACTCATGAGACTCTGTTTCAAAAATACAAAAAATAGGGCTGGGGGGTAGCTCGGAGGTACAAAGCCCCTGGGTTCCATCTCCAGTACCACACACACAAAAAAAAAATCAAATGATAAAATGTAATAGATGCTATTGTCCTTTTTATTATAAGATTTATAGAACATAAAATTCATCATTTTACCTGTTTTAAAGGATACCATTCAGTGGACATTTGTGTTGTTTTTCTCTTTTGGTTTTGTACATACGCCTAATAGCATTCATGTACAAGTTTTTGTTTAAATACCCATTTTCAGTTCTGCGGAATATGTACCAAAAAAGGAGAATTGACGGACGATATGATAACATAGGCCTAATATATTCAGAGATGGCTAAAAGTTTTACTCAAGTTGTAAAGTTAGCTTATTGATTTGAGATTTTTCATCTTAATTATAAGCATTATCAGCTCTAAATTTCTGCCAAAGGACTACCTTGGTGGTATCCTAAAAACTTCAGTATATTTTGTTTTTAGTTATAGTAATCTCTAAGAATTTAATTTCCCTTTGTGATATTTTTCTTTTACCCATTTTCAAGTATGTGATTTATTTTCCACATTTATTTCCTTTTCCAGTCTTCCTCTGGTATTTACTACTACCTTCATTATATTGTTGTCAGAGACTACAATATTTATAATTTCTTGTCATAAAGTAAACTTTAAAATAAAAATAACAATTATTAATAACAACAAAATAATTATTATTTTTTAAAGTTTACTGAGACATGTTTTCTAGACAAAAATATGGTCTTTTAAGAAAAAAATTATTGCACTTGAGGAGAATGTGTGTTCTTTTGTTTCTAGGTAGTGTTGTATACATAGTGTTGTATATATAGTCTGTTAGTTCTCTTGGACTAATAATTTTCTCCAAGACCTAAATTGTTTTATAAATCTGCCTTTTTAGTTTCTGCATTACAGAAAATGGTTTATTGATTCCAACAATTATTTAAGAACTTCTATTTCTCACTTCCACTGTCATTTTTTCTCATATGTTCTGGGATTCTGTTGTTAGGTATATGTGTGTGTGTTTGTGTGTGTGCAAAATTGCTATGTTCTTCATATCATATGGATTGATCAATTTATTAATATTCACATCTTTGACAATTATCAGATTTTTTTTTTACTTAAGATCTATTTTTTTCTAATATCAGTACATTTACCAAGTCTCTTGGTTACTATTTTATGGACTTTCACTTTCAACCTTGTTTTGCCTTTTTACTTAAAGTGAGTTTTTTTAGGCAACAAAAGGCTGGGTCATTATTTATTCCATTTTGCAAATATAGGTCATTTGAATGGAGAATTTAATCCATTTGAATTTAAAGTAATTACCATTAAAGAAGAACTTGCGTTATTTTCCTATTTATTTTATCTCTGTAGTAGGCAACTTTCCATCACTATACCTGAGATACTTAACTTATAATGAGAAAATTTATTCTGGCTCATAGTTTTGGAGTTTGTAATTGAAGATCAGGTGGACTTGTAGCTTTGGGCCTCAGGTATGGGTGCCATATAGCAGTGGTGAGAAGTGTATGGCAGAGTAAATCATCACCCTTTGAGCCAAAAGGCCAGAAAAAACCTGGGGTCTTAAAATTCCTTTTAAGGATATATATATATATATATATATATATATATATATGTATATGTATATGTATATATCCTTATATATGTATATAAATCATATGTATAAATCATATATATGGAATTTTATATATATATATAATCATATATATGGACTTTGATATACATACCCAACTTCCCATAAGGTTGTATCTGTGAAAAGTCCATACCATCTCTCAGTAGTGTCACCCTGGGACCAACCCTTTAACACATGGACTTTTGGGATGCATTCAAGATGCAAACTAAAGCTTTCTCTCACTGCTTATTTTGGTTGCTCACTTTCTTCTTTATTGTCTTCATTTTTTAGCTGGTTTTTATATGTCGTCTGTTCTGATTCCTTTTTCGTCATATTGTGTGAATATCTTACAGATATTTTCAATAGATAATTATTTTGATTACTGTATAGATTTATTCAATATCTTTAAATGCTTGCAACCCAAACCTCTACCATCCCCACCTGTCCTGGTCTCTGAAGACTTACTGTGTTGAATAATTCCTTAAA
Source organism: Muscardinus avellanarius (assembly GCF_963383645.1). Classification (NCBI taxonomy): domain Eukaryota; kingdom Metazoa; phylum Chordata; class Mammalia; order Rodentia; family Gliridae; genus Muscardinus; species Muscardinus avellanarius. The sequence continues at coordinate 96,128,865 of NC_137787.1, read as the reverse complement.
TGCTTATTTAGGCTATTTATCTGTTCTATCTTAGCCTTTACTTTCTACTTACTTGAGACATAAATGTTAACAAGAAGTGAATTTTTAGATTTTTTAGGTCTTTTCTGACATGTATCTGATACTGAGCATATATATGATCTCCCAAGCTTTCTAATATATGCAGGATCTTTAGGAAGTTATTATTCCCTTCTCCTGCCTTTTCCTTCTCAAGCATTTTGGTCTGTCTACTGCTCTCTTGATGTGTGGCTTCTTTTCCTATGCATTTGTGGCTAGTATGTTGGCTTTTCAATGCTTTTAACAAATGTTTCTCAGGATTATTCTTTAGCTCTGAGCAAGCTCTGATGTGGGTGAAAAAAATGCAAGCTACTGAACAGATCCTTTGAAGATCCAGTGAATATTAAAATGTAGAATCACAGGTCAAAATGTATAATGTCAATTTAGGACAATAATATCTACCGTTCTTTCTGGCATCATCAAGCTGATGCAGAAGTTCAGGCTGCCACTCCATTGCCACCACAAAGCTTAGAAGTGGGTTCTGGTAGATAACTTTATGTATCCCAATAGTTTTCTTACATAATACCAGCAGCTTCTTTCTTCAACAAGAATAACCTTGGTTGCCTAATATTTTTATTAGGCTTTAGGGTTCCTGAAATTTTATTGTGACTTTTTTTTTCTACATCAATCTTTGCTTTAATAGAGAAAAACATTGGAATTTATTATTTCATCATTCCCAGTGACATCACAATCACATTTGGAAAGATGCCATTTATTTATTTATTTATTTATTTATTTATTTATTGGTGGTACTGGGGTTCCTGGAAGCCCTTCTACCTCCGGGCTACACTCCCAGACCTATTTTATTTTTTAAAATTTGGAAACAGGGTCTCTTAAGCCAGCGAGGCTGCCTCTGAACCAGCGCGATCCTCCTGTCTCCGCCTCCCAAGCGCGGGGATTACAATCATGCGCCACCACGTCCGGCTTGAAAGATGCCTTTTATATGACCAATAAGAAAAAAGTGAAGAAGAAAGTTATCAGGAAAAAAAAAATGGGAGGAGGATGAAGGACTTTTATTTATTTATTTATTTATTTTGGTGGTACTGGGGTTCCTGGAAGCCCTTCTACCTCCGGGCTACACTCCCAGACCTATTTTTATATTTATTTGGAAACAGGGTCTTCTAAACCAGAGAAGTTGGCTTCAAACCTGCGCGATCCTCCTGTTCTTGCCTCTCAAGTGCGGGGATTATAAGCATAAGCCACCAAGCCCAGCAGGACATTTTGATAGATGTACTCACTAGGCTGATCTTTGAAGCTGTCAATCTCTTGGGGTTAGGAGATACCCCAATGCAGACAGGAAGTCTATGTGGCTGATGTTGAGAACTAGGGCCATCAATGCTAAAAATTTCTCTTTGGTGTTCAGAAATAGGTTGGGGCATTGTATAGACCAATGAATCTATAAAGGTATGCATTTGTACACTCAGTATTTAAACTCCTAGTTATAAAGGTGACTTGTTCTTTTCATTTTTCATTGTCTTGACAAAATCAAATTGTCAAGATAAATCTAATTCTACCAAAATACTTTATTATCCTAAAGATATTCTTATAAACAAAATGCATGTGAATCTTAAGCTTTCAGCTCTCTCTTAGATGTCAGAATCTCTTTAAGCTTTCTACTTGTAAATTGGATTAGAGCCCGTGGAAGTAAACAAATTGACATGCTACTTGCTACTTGACCTTTGATTACATTCATTTCTTCATGTGAAATCTTCTAACCTTATTATTTTTCTAGCTAGTGATTGCTTTAGACTTAGCATACTTGCAACACTCAACAAACAATGTTAGGAAGGATATTGTTTATAAAAATGAATTTGAAAGCAAAACTTTTATATTAAATGATGTTTTATGATTAAACACCAAATACTAACCATAAAGAGTGACAGGGTTTAAATTTTAAATTCTACTTGGTTTTCTTGTTATTGAGCTCTGTCTTTCCGATTCTATCCTGAGTTGTATAGATGCTATTGAGTAAAGAGATATCACTAGATGGCTTTTGTTTTCTTAAATACCACAGGAACAGATGAAATGAAGATACCTCTCTTGGTTCCAACATTTTCCTTTCCCTGAGGTGTTTCCCAGTGTCAGTTTGACAGCTGAGCCTCTTGTTACATTCCCTTGTTATTAATGAATCACTGCTTCAGTGACCCAGATAGAGTTATAATCACTTTCTTCCTGTTTTTCTTTCATGAAGGGTGAGAAATGGATATATCTGTCCTCAAACTGGAAACAATTTCTCACCTTTATCTTTTGCTCCAGTTCCTCTTTGTTGTTTGGAATTGTTTTTGTCTTAATTTAGAAAGAAAAGGAAGGAAACTATTATTTTCATGGATTATGTTAGTGCAGAGTGAGGCCAATCTCTCTGTTTTCTTAACTAGGAGAAGAAAGCAATATATACATATTCATGAAGTAGAGGAGAGCATCTTCACCTGTACAGAAAATAGCATTATCTTGGTAGATTAAAAAAAAATAGAGTTGTTTCACTCTGTTAAAGTACAAATGTACTTAGAAAGTTGGCTCTGGGAATTTAAATGTTAAAACTGGTAACCGAGCTAGTTACTAATATTAGGTTTTTTTTTAATCTCCAAACCCATGTTTGTTACCTACTCTGATGCTGGAGGTGAGCCCTGTAAGTAGTTTTCTATTGCCAGCTACCAAGAAAGGGCATGCACATTAGTAGAGGTCACCGGAGCCATAAAGAGGTTTCTGATGTGTTTCTCTTGGGGATCTCCTGAAGTATACACCACTTCTCCATCACCAGGCTCTTAAATTCTGGTGGATTCAGTGGCACCTGACTCCTCTTGTGCAGGTACCTTCTCCAGAACCTGAGAGTTGCTGCACATGGTGAGTATCAGAGTGATTTAGTAGGCAGCTTCCTCAAAGCACTTTTGCACATCTTTCAGGAGACTCTCTAACCTTTCCCCTTGATAATGCTGAAGATGAATTTGAACAGCGTGGCAATTTAGTAAGTGTGTGTGTGTGTGTGTGTGTGTGTGTGTGTTATTGTGAATTGAACCCAGGGACATTCTGCCTCTAAGCTACACCTTTATCTCTATTTTATTTTTTATTTTGAAACAGGGGCTTCCTAAGTTGCAGACTGTGTCTACAAGATGCTTAGGCTGGCTGTGAACCTGCTATCCTCTCTCAGCCTTCCAAGTACTGGAATTACAAGTGAGGGCCTGGCTTTTAGTGAACTTTAGCATCTGTATCTAACCCCTGTGGTGCTAGATTTGGGTAGTCAGAGGTAGGCAGTCCCTTCAATGGATGTTATCTTTTATCTAGTATTACTATATTAATAAGAGACATTTTATTAACCTTCCTACCAGAAAAATAATTTGATATCATCCCCCTTTTGAAATTAGTATTTTTTGTATTCAATGTACATAAATTAAATCAGTGTGATTTCTGTGCTCTGATTTGATACATTTGACTGATAACCTCCTCCTTGGTTTAAATGCACCTTACTAGAAAGATCCCTGTGCTTGAACTTTCCCCCCATTACCTGCTATCAATATCTGACATTAAATATCTGTAGATAATTTCATAGAATTTTATGAATGTGATGTTGCAATTTCTGTATTATTTTATTTTATTTTTGTGTGCTTCTAAGTATTGAACTTAGGGGAATTCTACCTCTGAACTATAATTTCAGCCCTTTTTTTATTTTTATTTGGAAACAGGATCTTCTAAGTTGCTGAGTTTAGCTTTGAACCTCTTATCCTCCGGTCTCAGCCTAACAAGTACTAGAATTACAGGCTTGCACAACCATGCCAGAATCTGTATTACTTTAATATTAAAAATATTAAGTAACAGGTTGGGTGTGGTGGTGCATGCTTGTAATCCCAGCATCCAGGAGACAGAAACTGGAGGATAGTGGTTCGTGGACAGCTTCAACAACTTAGCGAAGCTCTTCGCAACTCAGTGAGATCCTATTTCAAAAAAAATAAAAAGTCTAGAAAATAGGGCTCAGAGGTAAAAAGTTCCTGGTTTTCATCCCCATTAACACACACACACACACACACACACACACACACACACACACTATATATATATATATATATAATATAAAATATAAAATATATATTTAATATATTATTAAATTGTTATTATATATTATATGTATTTAATATATAAGTGACATTTATTAAAATATAAGTATAAAAACAAATTTTGGGGAAGTGGATTATATGCTCTATCTTTTGTCCAACGCTTTAAAGATTTCCTTATGTTACATAATAGATAGATAGGACCATTGGAAATTAAGGAGTTAAATCTGTGTAGCATCAGTGTTGAAAAATTTGGGAATCTGACATTTGTGAATTTTGTTATGGTATTGGAATAAACAGGTTTCCAGTTTTTTACAGTCAAATTTTTCTATTTTGTTAGTTATCCAATGTAAATGCAGATTAGAAAATTTTATACATTTGGAGTTCATAATAATGCTTGTATTTTTATCTGTTTCTGCTATTTGAATATTTACATTTAACCTTTTTTTTCTGTGAAATGTATTTTATGGTATAACTTGAGGTAAGCATCTAAGTCTTAAGTCTTCTCTTTCCCCTTAAAAAGCAAGTTTATGAACAAATATAGAATTTTATAGTGATGGCATAGATGGCCGGGTTAATTCTAGATGAGAAAAAACTTGGAAATCTTGGATAAACCTTGGAAAAAACACTTGTGCAAAAAACGTTCAGGCAATTAATTCAGTAATTACACTGAATTAATTACTTCTAAGTATGCACATGAATGAAAACATCACATTGCATCTCACAAAAATTTACCAAAAAAGGGCATTATAGGTTTATAGGATTGCATTAGAAATTAGGAGATTAACAACTTTTACTGACTGTTTACAGTGCTTTGAGGAGTTAGCTAATCATTGATCATATGTTGCTTGTTTTCACAAAAAATCCATCAGTTATATTTTATTTATTTTAAAGTGGTTTGCATTTACCAGAATTGTTAGTAGGTTAGTAAACTAGAAATTCTCAGGACTAGCACATATGAAGCATATACTTTTAATTTAAATTTTTTATTTTACTTTAACTACTACTGATTGAATAGTTTGCTTCAATAATTTTCACAAAAACAACTGTATACACGAAATATTTAAAGGTACCTCTGATTCTCTATTTTAACACAAATATAACTTTAATATTCATTCACAAATATTTTTGTTTCTATACACCTTATTCTATTTTATAACTCCATAATTTTTATATGATATATATGATGTACATTTAGATTATCTTCAGGGTATAACTTTTTGAAACATTTATCAACTACCTATTATATATTGCAGTGTTGGACCTATGCCCTCTTCAAGGAGCCTCAAGATATCGGGTCTAATTTCAAAGTCTTTGATTCATCTTGAATTGACTCTTGTGCAAGGTGAGAAAGTGGGATTTATTTCCATTTTTCTGCATATGGTTAGCCAGTTTTACCAACATCATTTGTTGAACAGACAGTCTTTTCAGGGTATAACTTTTAAACATCTCTGTAGAATCAGGAATAGGGGCACGTATCTGTAATCCCAGTACTTGGAAGACTGAGACAGGAGACTCCCTCGTTCAAATCCAGTTCCAACAATTTATCCAGTTTCTCACAAACAATGAGATATTGTTTCAAAATAAAATAGGGTTGGCTGTGTAGTTCAGAGGTAGAATACCTCTGGATTCAATTTCCAGTAGAAATTCAAAGAGAAAGAGGAAGAGAGGGAGAGAGGGAGAGAGGGGGAGAGAGAGAGAGAGAGAGAGAGAGAGAGAGAGAGAGAGAGAGAGAGAGAGAGAGGGAGGGAGGGAGGGAGGGAGGGAGGGAGGGAGGGAGAAGAGAGAAGAGAGAGGAGAGAGAGAGAAGAAAAAGTCTTGTGTAACCACCTTTTTGACATGTGAGAATTTTTTTGTAGACAAATTTCTAGAGCTGAAAATATGGAATCAAGTGGTTTGCATTTACCATACATTAAAAGTGACAGATTGTCTCCCCCAAATGTCAGCAGTTGACATTGTCATCAACACACTGGGAGAGTTCTAATTTTCTTTCATCTTTCTAAAAATGGATCTTACCAATTTTTTTTTTTTAGGTTTTGTAAATCTGAAGCATGAAAAAAAATGATGTCAATCCATTCTTTTCCATCTCCTGATTTTCTATAGGAACCTCATCTTACCACACATAAAAAGTATTGAATAAACTGCAGTTAAGATGATGCAGTGCAGGAATCAATTATAATCTTTTATTTTCCTTTTGCTAACCCTCCAAAGTTGCCCCTGGTTTCACTGTTTTCTGTCTCTGGATACAGTTGATTTTTTTTCTGGGTCATTTTAGCTTTCAGGACATTTTCATCTCAGTAGTTTCAGAAACTCTATGAAATGCCAGATCAACACTAATGCTTCTTGTTCAAACCCATCCCATTTCCCAGCTAGAAATCTTCTGTTTTGAAGGGGGCAGTTTGTGTGTGTTCACTTTTTCATGCTGCTGTCTATCCTAGTCTCAGCCTACTTTTCTAACGCTATAAGGGTCTGGCTTAGCAAGAAAAGGATTCCAAAAAAAGAATGTAGTCCTATGGTGCTTGCAGAGTTTTAATATCTGGCTAGAGCTCTCTTGGCAAATAGAATAAAATAATTGTGTTTTTTAAGCCTTTTCTCTGTGGGAGGTTTTATTCATATCCCTGATGCTTCTTTGTGAGGAAACTCCTCTTCAGCTCTTTGAACTGAGGGATGCCCTTTCTGGGGGCCCTGCCCTGCCTGATGTCTAGGTCTCTGCTGGAGTCTTTTTTGCATTTTCAGGTGGTTTTTTGAGAAGTAGGAGTCCCGTTCTAAGTAAGATTTTTATCAAAGGCTATACTTAACACATTTCATTAAAGTATTAAACACATGTACTAAGAAGTACAAACATAAGTGTACAATGTCAAGATTTTCTTCTAAAAATTCACACAATTCAGGGGAAGAAATAGTGCTTCTCCCACTGAGTGAAAAGCCAGACAACTGCTGTGCCCTTTCCCAGTGACTACCAGTTCCCAGTGTTTACCAGCAGCATTTACACTGTTGACCAGCAGCCTTGCTTATCTCTAATAATGCTTCTGACTTCATTGCTACTTTCCTTCACTCACCATGGGACAACTTTTCTTGTTTAGATAGTGTTTCCCCCATCTTTTAACTTTTAACCTTCAGTGTTCTATATTATATATACACATACATACATATATATCATATATATGTATACACACACACACTATATATATATTTTTTTTTTTTTTTTTTTGTGTGTGTGTGTGTGGTACTGAGGTTCCTGGAAGCCCTTCTACCTCCGGGATACACTCCCAGACCTATTTTTTAACTTTTTTATGTGGAAACAAGGTCTCTTAAGCCAGCAAGGCTGGCTCTGAACCAGCACGATCCTCCTGTCTCCACCTCCCAAGCATGGGGATTACAAGTGTGCGCCACCACGCCCAGCTATACAATATATATTTATTTGAAGTAGTCATATCTTAATAGAGTCCTACCATTTTTGTCTTTTAAAATGTATTTAGGGTATCATAATTTAATGTAATTGCCCATTTACTGAGTTTGAGCCTATTATATTTGTTTGCTTAAATTTGAAAATAATTTTATTGGTGCATTATAGTTATATATAGTTGTGAGGTTCAAAGTAATACAAAAGTATGTGCACAGGTCACTTGGTATATTTCCCTAATTAACTTAGCTTCTTTTTATGTTTCTCTTTTTCTTTCCACTTTTTCCTTTCCATCTTTTTGGTTATTCAAGTGTATTTTTATTTTATATCTCCTTTTATTCTTTATATTTGATTACCTTTTTTTTTACTGGCTACCTTTGAGGTTAAAACAGGAATAAACTTGGTGTCTTTAAATCTTTCTTAAATAAATGTTTATCCCACTTTTTTTTTTCTATACTGGGGATGGAACCCAGGGCATTCTACCTCTGAGCTATACTCCCAGCCCTATTTTTTATTCTTTATTTTGAAACAGGGTCTCACTGGGTTGCAAAAGGCCTCACTAAGTAGCTGAGGCTGGTCACAACCTGAACCCTTCTGTCTCAGCCTCCGGAATGCTGGGATTCCAAGCATGCACCACCAGCTCCCACCTTCTTAGTAAGGCAAACATTTTAAACGCTTCATTCAAGTCCTACTGGTTTTGTGCATTTTGTCTCATTTATTTTAATTACCTCAGTGTATTACTAATTTATAAAATCTATATTAACATGCAGTTGCCCACATATTGGCCATCCTTGTGCAACTCTATCTTTATTTCCATTAACAATTCATCAATCGTCATATTCTTTCTTGAAGGAACCTTTTATGTATTTCTTCCTCCCACCCCCATTCCGTCTCTTCCTAACTCCTATGTCCTTCATTTCTTCCTCCTCCTCCTCCTCCTCCTCCTCCTCCTCCTCCTCCTCCTCCTCCTCCTTGTTCTCCTTTGCGTGTGTGTGTGTGTGTGTGTGTGTGTGTGTGTGTTACTAAAGATGGATACCAGTGGTAATCTCCACTAATCTACATTTTTCAGCACTTTAAAAAAATTTACTTTGAAACAGGGCCTCACTGAGTTACTGGATGCTGGCTTTGAACCTGCCATTTTCTGTCTGAACCTCCCAAGTCCTGGGATTACAGGCGTGCACCACCCTGCTGAGCCTAATTCAGCTTTTAATCAGATTTTGTTGTATTATGGACACCAGCATTTGTTTTAAAAAGCCGATGTATAATTGGAAAGTTGCTCATTTATAGAAGTTTTTATTCTATACTTAACTGGATTGTGTAATTCTACTATGTGGTGTTTAGTACAATTTTCTTTGTGGTGCATCTTTAATCTGTGGTTTCATATCTTTCAACAATTCTGAAAGTTCTTTCTCTTTTGTGGTACTGCAGATGGAACCCAGGGCCATTCTACCTTTGAGCTATACCCCCAGCCCTATTTTATTTTTTATTTTGAAACAGGGTCTCACTAAGTTGCAGAGGGCCTCACTAAATTGCTGAAGCTGGCTGTTAACCTGAAATTCTCCTGTCTCAGCCTCCCAAGTACTGGGAATACAAGCATGTACCATCATACCTGGACATTTTGAAAATTCTGAGTTTTTTTTCATTATTACATCGGAACCAGTCTTATTCTTTCCTATCCTTATGATACTCAAATTACATATATTCGATCATTTCATTTTGTCATAAGTGACTTTAAGATATTTAACTTCTTTATTTCCATATTTTTTCCTCTTTGTACCTCAGTTTGGATATTTTCCATTCGTCTATCTTCTGGAGTATTTATATCTTGTTATAGATATAAATCAATACCTTTAATTATATTCTTAATTACAATCAATTGTTTTTCATCTTCAACATAACTAATTCTCTTTCATAGTTCTTATTTTCTTTAGAGAAATTTATATATTGCCATATATTTTTTAATACATTAATCCTTCTGAAACACATTTTATGAGAACTGACACATTTGAATCATCTGAAGATCTTTTCTTAATCTAGTTTTGTCTCATGGTGTCTATGTATATGCTTATTCTTTTGTAATTGACTGTCAGACATAATAAATTAATAAGTGTAAAAGATCTAAATTAAGTCATGCTTCATTAAAGATTTTCCTTATTTTATTTCAGGTAATTAGAGAAGAATTAGATCTCAGTAACACAAACAGTGACAATATCTATAGTGAGTTAGTTTTCCAGCTATGTAAACTTTTCTATTTGGGGATTGCTTTTACTTTTAGATAATCACTTGAATTTATCCCAACCGAAGCCTGAAATTCACAAGGATCACTCCACCTTGTGGATCCTTATTCAATTTTAGCTTCTCTCCTTACTATGTAAGATTGCTGATATATTTACTAAATGTGTAGCCACTTCTTTTTGCTCAGACTCATTTTCTCAGCCTGAGTTGCTTGAGTATCAGTGATTCCTGGAGTAGAAAAGAGGATCAAACTGTTGGGCTTCTCCACTGAACTCTCCTTTACTTCTGAGTCATGGACACACAAGCCCTAATTTGTGGATATCCCTGGACTAAGTCTGTTATCCTCTTGCTTGGCAATTCCTAGATGTTCTGTAAAATTTTCCTAGTATCTGGCATCCTGATGTCTTTAATCAGGTGATTTCTGCGTTATTTTTGGGGGGGGGGGATACCAGGGATGAAACCCAGGGGCATTGTACCTCCGATCTACACCCCAGCCCTAATTTTAGTCTTTTTATTCTTGAAACAGGGTCTCACTGAATTGTGAAGGGCCTCACTAAGTAGCTGCCCTGCCCATCAATTGCGATCCTCTGGTATCAGCCTCCTGAATGCTAGGATTACAAATGTGCACCACCACGCCCAGTTATTCTTGAAGAGAGCAAAGATCAGCTACAGGATCATCCCTCCTAATCAAACGCACCTAAATTTCCTTATACAATAATCCCATTTTTATTCTCTTCTTCAGGGACCGTAGGCACCCAACTCTAGAAATCCCCCAACCTAGATGAGGTAAAGTTGAGGCCTCCCTGATCTACCTCAGGGATGATTCCCAGGAGCACTTCCTCCTGAAAACGACCCTCAAGATTCTTCACACTCAGTTTCTCATTCAGCCTTGAGACTGGTGAAGAACACATTTTTGCTTGGCACCTTTGCAAGTATCTTCATACCAATTTTGTGCAGAATGAACAGGCAGTAGTTAATGTGTTTTTTCCTCTCCTTAGTTTGATGAGTTTTTTGGAAATCTTGAAATAAAAAATTCTATATTACCATTATGTTATATATTTTTGGCTGTTATAAATTCTTCTCTGTGAATTATCTAGTAATATTCTCCAACCATTTTCTTCTGCTTCCTTTTGTCTAATTTTAAATTGGTTTTAGTTACATTTCATATTTAATGTTAAATATTTTGTAAATTTTGCTTTGTGGTGCTGGGGATAGAACCCAGAGACATTCTACCTTTAAGCTATGCCCCCAGCCATATGTTATTTATTTTTTTTTTGTTTTTTTTAGAAACAAGGTATTGTTAAGTTGCAGAGGGCCTTATGAGGTTGCTCAGACCGGCTGTTTGCTGAGACTGGCTGTAAACGTGTGATCCTCCTGTCTCAGCTTCTGAGGACTGGGATTGTATGTGCATGACACAACTTTCAGCGACAAATATGTGTTGTCACTTTAATGTTGATGAGAGAGGTATGAAATAAGGATCTGCTTGGTTTTTGTTAGTTTATAAAATGTGCAACCCTGGCACAAGAGTATATTCTAAAGTGGCTTATTTTCTCAGGGTCATAGAAAATATTTTCTTTATCTCAAAATATACTCACTTCATTTCTTGGACTTTTTAAGACTGAAAGGAATATCATCTGAAACAGTGATATCCTTATATTTCCCCAATATTATATTTTCTGTTCTTTTTCACTATTTACTGTACTCAATGTAAAGAATAAATATTAAATAGTAAAAGTATTATAAATATAGTGGGTATACTGTATGAGTATGTATACATATAGTAAAAATGAAGTATACTATCCATATATATTACATTTTTACTCTTAAACATACTATTGTATTTTTCATTTTAAATTGTAATATTTATAATATTAATTTTTGTTATTTATTTGTGAGATTTTTATTTACTTAATTTATTTTTATATTGTAATGTTGATAAGCCAACATTTTTTGAATTTATCAAGCTCATTGTGTGTTTTCTCTTTTAATACAAGTTATTTTCTTCTGTGTTAGCCAGCTTCCTATTTTTGTAACAAAATATGCAAGATAACCAACATAAGAGGAGTAAACACAGCCTGGCATGGTGGCACACACTTGTAATTCCAGCATTTGGGAGGCTGAGACAGGAAGATCGTGGTTCACAGCCAGCCTCAGCTACTGAGTGAGGCACTTTGCAACGCAGTGAGACCCTGTTTCAAAATAAAGAATAAAAAAAAAATGGGATTGTAGGTGTAGATCAGAGGTAAAATTCCCCTGGGTTCTATTTCCAGTACCGAAAAAAAAAAAAAAAGGAAATGCAGTACGTGCTCATGGTTTCAATTTTAAGTCCGTGGTTCTTGGCCCTATTTCTCTGGGCCTGTGTTGGCACAGTCCATCATGGCAGGAACATGTGGTACAAGTGAACTGTTCACCTCACAGCTGCCAAAAAACAGAGGCAGAGGAGAGTCTGGGTCCTAATATCCCCTTCAAGGGCCACTCCAAATGAGTAAGCTTATTTCCATTCATTCCTATTTCCTAAAGGTCCCACAACCTCCCAGGAGTGTCATGGATTGGAAACTATGTCTTCAATACGTGAGTCTCTGGGGAACATTCAAGAGCCAAAGTATAGAAGTTTTAATTATTTATTTTTATAAGTATTTCTACTGATGTATTGTAGCCAAACATCTTAATGGGGTACAAGATGGTAGACACACACATCACTTAGCCCTTCCCCAATTTAAATTGTTTTTTATTGTTCATAATTTTAATACGTTTATATATTTAGTGAACACTAACAGCAGCCCATATAACTGCTTGCATGTGTCCATGATATGTAAGTATGCACATGTGTACAGACATATATATGTATGCGAGTACTATTCAATCTGCTTTAGGAACCGTGATAAAGTAACCCAAAAGTTTGTGCTGAAAAGCTTCCCATTTTTTTATTCTTATTCTCTGAAAATAGTTTATATAACAAAGGAATGTGTTTGTTAGACATAACTAATAAACCAGTTTGAGCCTGATGCTTATTTTTTTTTTTGTACTGGTTCTTTTAAAATGTTTTATTGGTGCATTGTATTCATACATCTTAATGGGATGCAAGATGGTGGAGACATACATGCACACATCACCCAATTAGCCCTTACCCAGTTCCCACTCCATTCCCTCCCCCTCCCTCCTTCTCATGTTTGGCTTAGTGATTGACATTGATATTTTTGTTAAAATACACCATGTGCATTAGAGAATTTTCCTCTTCCCCCTTCCATTCCCTCAGTTAGGTTGCCTTATTTGCTCATCTATAGAATCTCCTTTTTACCTAGAGTTCCTCCTATGACCCATTGTCTCCCTAGCTCTGGCATATTAGAGACAGCATCCGGTTTCTTATTTTTTGTGACTGACTAATCTCACTTAGCAAAATGTCCTCCAGATCCATCCATTTCCCTGTACATGATGTAATTGTGTTTTTTTTATGACTGAGTAAAATTATATTGTGTACATATAAAATTTTAGTCTATAGCTTTGTAATCCATTTATGTGTTGATGGACATCTTGGCTGGTTCCACAGTTTGGCAATGGTGAATTGTGAGGCTATGAACATAGATATCAATGCATTAGTTTGGTAGTTTGGTTTCCTTCCTTTTGGGTAGATACCCAGAAGTGGTATTGTGGGATCATATGATAGATTCATTTCCATTCGTCTGAGGATTCTCCATATTGTTTTTCAAAGTGGTTGCACTAATTTGCAATCCCAACAATGTTTAAAAGTTCCCACTTCTCCACATCCTCGCCAGTATTTGTTGTTGTTTGTGTTTTGAATGATTGCCATTCTAGTTGGAGTGAGGTGAAATCTCAGAGTAGTATTGATTTGCATTTCTGATTGCTAATGATGTTGAGCATTTTTTCATGCATTTATTGGCCATTTGAAATTCTTCTTTCATGAAGTATCTATTTTGTTCACTTGCTCATTTTTTGATTGGGTTGTTTTCTTAGTGCTGAGTTTCTTGAGTTCTCGGTATATTGTAGCTATTAGTCCTCTATCGGAGGAGTAGTTGGCAAAAATCTCCCATTCTGTTGGCTCTCAGTTGAGGTTCTTGACAGTTTCCTTTGCTGTACAGAAGCTCTTCAGTTTCATGCAATCCCATGTATTGATCCACCTTTCAGTTTCTTGTGCCTTTAGGGTCTTATTGAGAAAGTTTTTGTCTGTGCTTAAGTGTTGCAGTGTTGGACCCATAGTATCAAGCCACTGCAAAGATTAATGAGACTCCACAGGGTATATTAATACAAGGTTTTAATAAAGACAAAGGACAGGGCAAGTTTTTGTATATATTTGCTTTTCTTCCACTTCTATTTATTCTGATCATGTTTCCCCTCCCCTTCGTTATTCTTTTTTAATTAATTAATTAATTTATTTATACTAAGAATCAAACCCAAGGGCATTCTTCCTCCAAGATACAACCTCAGCCCTTTTTCATTTTTTATTTTTGTTTTATTTAATATCAAACCCAGTGGAATTCTACTTCTGAGCTATACCTATAGCCCTATTTTATTTTTTGTCTTGAAACAGGGTTTTACTAATTTGTTGAGGTTTCCACTAAGTTGTGGAGTCTGGCCTCCAGCCTGTATTCCCACAGGTTTAGTCTCCAGAGAATTGAAATTACAGGTGTTTTCCCCAGTTCCCAGCTTCCTTTTCACATTATCTATCATAAATATTTAAACATAAACATAGTTGAAGATTTTTTATTTTATGCTTTCATTTACTTTGAATTCAAAAGTCTCCAGTGATATTTTTTAAACAGGGTCTGAGTGTGTTAAATTTCCAAAATCTTTTCATATTATAGTGTTTTTTCAATTTCTATTTGCACGTTAACTTCTATAAATGATTACTATTTGAGGATTATGTATTTTGTTGAGCATCTACTGTTAATAGTAGAAGAATTTGATATTAACTTGATTTTACTTACACATTGTCTAAAATATTTTTCATTTTGTTTTTATCTCTCATGACTTAGAATTTCTCCATAGTATTACTTTGTCTGTCAGGATTACAAATTGTGTTTTTGGGTTTGCCCCTTCTACTTTATATCAATAGTTGTGGGATACTTGTGGCACATCTATTTTCGGTAGTTTGAATTCCAGGTCCTAGTAGATCCAGCTGTGTACTATATTTAGCAATGCATTTCTGCCAGTTGCCAAGGTCAGACCTCCAGCTTATGAAAGTGTGTGTGAGTGTTTCCCATTCTTCCTTGGGTCAATAGTTATCACACACATGACCCCAACTCTTCATCCTCACTGTCAGTGTTGTAGACTATGTGCACAGGCTGCTGCTGCCTGCTGCCAGCACAAGTAGAAAGGGACAACTGCCACCTGGTTTAGTGACTTCAAATATAGTTCCTAAATTAATCATCATGATAGATTCCTCAGGAACTCTTCTTCTTGTATCTGTTTATTTATATACTCTGAGATTAGAAGTTCCCAAGGCTCTTCAATTTCTGTAAAAGACATCTAGGCACTTAAATGATGATTTTCTGAAATGTTTGTTTCTCCATGGGTTATATCTTTCAACAATTCTTCAAAAGACTTCTGTTCTGTTGATGACTGTGTTTGTCATTTTTCCCTCCTCTTACTGATTTTTTTCTTTTTTTCTCTGATAACCCAGTGTATTATTTTATGCTATTTACAGGACTGGCTTTAAAATAAGCATTTAAAAAGTAAAGGTTATGTTAAGTACCTGAACATGGCAGACTGAAGCCACAAAAAAGTACATAAAATAATAAAAATGTATTTTCTTCTATGTCAGGATTTTCATAAAGAGTAAGCCTATACTTTTAATTATGTTTTTCTATTATTTTACCTTATTTTAACTGTTTTAGCAAAGATTCTAATTTTATCTTATCTACATTGCAACATTTAATATCAGAGTCTATGGAGACATAACATCTTGTTTATAAAATTACTATAAAAATAATTTTCAAGGTGCTCTTCTGTACTCTAAGGCATCAATATGATTATATTTTATTTAAAAAATTACCAAATTCACAGGATTTTAGATATACTAAGGCACTGTATGTATCAATAGACTGTAAACAGTTTAAAATACATTGATACAGGAGTGTTGTTTTCCCAAAGAACTAGATATTTCTTTTGTATTTAAAGCTCAATGAGCTTTTCCTCATGTCTGGCTTAAGAAAATCAGTAACCTCCTGGGCTTTTATTTTTGTTTTCTTGCTTCTCAATTAACATGTTGTGAAAGCCAAATATTGCCTCTATTACAATTTTAGTCTCTTTCCATTTTGCTTAAGAAAATAAAGCTTATGATATGCAGCATTTAGACAAGAATTAGGCTAGAGGCAAGAAAGAATTTTTTATGGTGTTTCTTATCTATGGAAATGATAAACCTTATCTGAATATATTTAACTACTGGAAAATTATTGTCTGATTTTTTAAAGAAGGGTCAATATTTCAGTTATTATGTTTGGTTTAAGTAATAAGGAAACCTGACTTAAACTATCTGAAAATACAGAAGTAATGAGCTCTGAATTATATCGGATATCGGATATACCTTAATTCACACTATGACTTTACCCTAAGTCTCACTGTAGATTTCTGCAACAGTTCTAGATATCGTATCCAAATATCCTATTGTCCTGAAGAAGAGGCTATCTCTTCCTGTAATACTTTCCTAAATGTCTTACAAAAGCCCAGCCCTAATGCCATAGTAGATGACATTGGGTCACATGTTCATTTCTAAACCCATCAGTAGCAAGGGGAATGCAATCATTGTAGCTAGTTTAGACAACATAGAATCACAGAGATCAGATCTACTTCCTGAGATATCTATCTATCATCTATTTATCTATCTATCATCTATCAATTATCATGTATCTATATCATCTATCTATATCATCTATTTATCTATCATGGAGGCTTTGTGAATTTAACTAGGTAAGAGGAAAGATATGGCTTAAATATTAAATCAGCAACCTAATGTTGCTTACCATATCTTAATAAAGGGAAACAAACTGGATTTGACAGTTTTACTTCTCTCTCTCTCTCTCTCTCTCTTTTTTTTTTTTGTGGGTCTGGGCATTGAACACAGGGGCATTTGACCTCCAACTATACTCCTTGCCCTATTTTTTATTCTTTATTTTGAAACAGGGTCTCACTAAGTTGCAGAGGGCCTCGCTAAATAGCTGAGGCTGTTTGCGAACCATGATCCTCTGGTCTCAGCCTCCCCCGAGTGCTGGGATTACAAGCATGTGCCACCATGCCCGACTGACACTTTTTATTCTTAAAATGTTTTTAATTTTAAAAATATAAGTAGTTATATTAAGACGTTAGTAAAATCTAATTTTATCTAAAAGGTAATTCATTAAAAAGAGTATTAGACACTTCATAAAAGGACAATGACACATTTTAAGTACCATGGCTTATATATTAAATAATGTTTCTAAAATGTTAGTAATGGTGAAGAATGAGTGAAATGGCTATTATATAACTAATTTTTAAATTTTCTTTTGTCTTCTAGATATGTTGTGGTAAAGCTAATGTAATATGATTTATTACCTTAGGTTTAAACACTTACACTGTTTTCTTCCTATTATCATTTACTTTCTGAAGTTGCTAAACTTACTTGAAGAACTTGATGGTATTTGAGAAAAATGTGGCAGTTTAGAAGAAACTGTTTATAAAATATATTAATATTTGAATATGTTTTAGTGCAAATCATAAGACTTAACTAGAGAGAAACATTTCTTCTTCTAATTTTCAGAAAACAACAATTTCATAAGACACAAAATACACTGATGTTTTATCAAATTTTACAGAATAAGAAATTCAGAAAAAAAGATTGCAAAAATTTTGAATAATGTCAAGATGTCTATAATACATCTATAGTTCTCCCTTCTTCCTAAACAAAAGATTCTAGATATCTTTGAAAAGCATATTGCTTAGAAATAAAAAATTAACTCTAAATTTAATAGTAATCTCTCTAGTCCAAATATGCAAAATGAACCTACTATGATCTAGAATCAAATGTGTCACAAATACTACCAGGTGCTCAAACTTACCTCTCTGATATTTAGGAAGTGGTCTTCTTGGTGCTTCTCTGGGAATATTCTAGTTTAAAACTTAGGAGGGGGGCCACCAAGTACTATGTGTATGTATGTCACTGTCAACATGACTTATTATATTATGTGAAACTATAATGCATCAATAAAAGCATATATATATATATATATATATGTCTTTTAAAATTTGTTTTGATTAATATCAATTTAATAGAATCTAGTGAAGCATGGAGAAATCCTGTGATTACAATCACAGGAGAGAGAGAGAGAGAGAGAGAGAGAGAGAGAGAGAGAGAGAGAGGCAGCTATCAGTGATGCCAATAAAGTCTAGAGCCAGACTTTGCAAAAATGTCAAAATAATAATGTGTTGTTTGTGATGACAAACACACAAACTGGTTTGTAGTCTCCATGTCAAATAATCCTGAAAAACATGCTGGCATTTTCACCAGTGTGGCTTGAAGATACCTGGCATGTGCATGGAGTGATGGTTCTATTGTTGCTAATGTGCAGAACTGAGAGAGGGTTATATTGAAGATTTGTTTCAAAATACAGGAGTTGGGTGACCGAGAAAAGCGGGGCTTAAGAGCCCCGCTAACAACTAATCTCCATTACCACAAAATCAGCGCCTTTCATAGCCAGAAAACACCATCACCAGAGAAACAAAAAAATCACCAGGCTCCAGAAAGGAAGGGGACTCAGAACAAAGCTCAGAGCCACAGAGGAGATACACCGGCCTCACGCCTGAGGACGCGGCAGCAGCGCCTTACTGCCAGTGGCAGCAGCGAGTTCACTGGACGGCTACAGCAAGCCGAGGTGAGCCACTGAGGAACAGCCGGGCGGAATTTTTCGGCGCAGAGAGCATCTAAAGCTTCCAGTGGCTGAGCTCAGCACACGCTGCAGGGACTCAGAGCGGAACTCAAAAACAGAGAACAAATACGCCAGCCTCATGGCCAAGGGTGTGGCAGCGGCGCCATATTGCCACCGGTGGCAGCAGCAGCAAATACAGCTCGATCTGCGTATTAAACAACAATGAGTCAAATTGCGGGCCCCAGAGGAAAATCCCAGTACTGCACTCCCAGGGACTTGACCTAGTGAGGGAGTGGTAGTGGCAGAGATATCACACCATAGGAGAACACCCAACCTGGCACCCCCCCATAGTCTAAAGCAGCCTCTATCGACTCCCTGTGTCTGAAACTCTGTGATACAACCCAGTAAAGGAGTAGTGGGGTCTGAGATACCACAGACTCGAGATCCAGAGCACCTTAAGTGAAGTCATAGTGACCCAGACTTCCCAAACCAAGTCATGAGAGCCAGAAGGGCTTGGAGTAACATATTCCAAACTCTGAAAGAAAACAACTTCCAGCCAAAAATTTCCTACCCAGCAAAACTTTCTATCAAATTAGATGGAGAAATAAGAAGCTTCCATGACAAACAGAAACTGAAGGAATTTATGTCTTCAATACCAGCACTAGAGAAAATACCCAAAGAGATTAACTACAAAGAAGAAATAGTTAACACACACCAGAACCAGAGAAACAAGATTTTTCATCCAACAGACAACTAAGATTAGTTATCTGTGGAGATTCATTACTTATGTTAATCTTTTACCTATCTCTAAATTGTATTGTTTGCTTTTATTGTTGTTAATTTTTAGGAATTATAGTTGGAATATTAATATACCTTCAGATATAGCATTTAGAAATATTTTATCCCATTCAATCAGTAACTTTTAACTCTGTTTACATTGTCTTTGGATATACAATATATATATATATATATATATATATATATATATATATATATATATATATATATTTTTTTTTTTTTTTAGGGAGTTTGTATACTCTTCTGTTGCCTGTGCCATTGAAATCATATCCAAGAAATCACTGCCAATTTCAATGTTGTGAGGTTTTATGACCCAGATTTTCTTCTAAAAGTTTATAGTCTTAAGATTTATATTTAGGTCTTTTATCTATTTTGAGTTAATATTTGTATATGGTGTTAGGTAAGGGTCCAATTTTATTCTTTTTCATGTAAGTATTATTTTTCAACAATATTTAGTTAAAAGATTATTATTTCCCCCACCAAATGTTCGTGGAAACCTTGTCAAAAATAACTTGACAATATAGGGAAGAATTTAGCTCTAGGCTTTTATTTAACTCCAATGGTTTATATATCTGCCTTTAGAACAGTACTACACTGTTTCAAGTATTGTAGCTTTATATGTTTTGAAATCAGAAAATATATATCTTCTTGTCGGGCGCCCTGTAATGCACGACACTCGAGACGATCTTCTTCAAGCTCTTTATTGCCCCAAGCTGTTACATCTTCTTCCCCCCCAAGCCCTTCGCGCCCCGCTTATAAGCACCCATCAGCCAATCATGACGGCGATCACGCGGACATCGCCTGATTCTCTAACCACCCATTGGCCGGATGCCGATGGCATGACCTGTTCCCGTGCACACCATGCTCTAGTCGTTGGACTGCGCATGACTTGTTTACAACTTTGGTGCCTCTCCGTACTTCCGTTCAGCGCCATCTTAGAAAAGTCCGCCAGCAAACAAGGGTGGGGCTCGCCACAGCTCCCCCTTTTTGTTTTAAAAGCGCAACAGGCAAGAGTAGAGGTCTGATCTCTGATGCTGGAAGCTAGGACATTGTACTGTCTCCCATCCAGGTGTGTTTCCCTTGATGAGAGCCAGACCCGTCCGATACCCTTTTTCTCAGAGGCGGGATTTGGGGTATCTACCCGCGTGCAATCAGACATGCTCTTCTTGAGATCGCTATCTGCAGGCCGCGTATCTCAAGTGCAATGCTTTGCTTGTCATCCTGAGCGCATTATGCCTTTTCCATTACTGCCAGCCAGACGGTGGGCGACTGACCCGCCTCAACGGCCACAAAGGCCTGGGCTAGAAGTATCTGATCTTTGGCTCTTTGTGTAAATAGCCGTCGCAGACAACAGAGACATAGAATGCACAGGAAGACTAAACAAAATCCCAGAGCCCCCAACCCAGTCCATTCCTTAAGATGGAATGCCGCTCTTTGTATCCAGGAGGCCAACGTCTGGGCGACTTCAGGATCGATTCGGGTGGTGTTGACCTTGACGATCTCCGCATGTAGCTGTTCAGTAAGCATATCAAACTCCTTACTCCAATTTCCTGTAAGATGAGAAGACAACTCTCGAGATAGATTAGCAGTAGTAGCATTCCAGCACAAAGAATAAGCGCAAGTAGCATTAGCACACCTAAGTCTACCTTCTTGAATAGAGCCATTGCTTACCAAAAAAAAATAAATAAATAAATAAATAAATAAATAAATGGAGGAATAACACAAACGGGAGTGGCAGCAAAAGACATATTAGCTTTTGAAGAATTTATAAAAACAGATGTTTCAAAGGCCTTGGAGGTATTCCAAACCAAATATCCCCTTCCTACCTTACCTCCCCCTAACATAGACATGGGTGTCAAATCCATACAGCCACCATTAACTCCGCATAGTAGCCATATATCAAAGGGATTACTAAAGATAGATTGAGTTGGATTTTGATAAGTGAAATTATAACCTCTAAAGGTGGAATTAACAAAGGTACCAATGCGGGGAGAAAAGGTAAAATGGGGGGAGGCCCATTGCAAAAGGCGGGCCTGGCAGCCTGTCCAAGGGGGCGCTAAAGACTGCCTCGACAACGTGGAGCCCATCGTGGCTGAGCCCTTGGGGTATCAGAAGAATTTAAGAACTGTACAGGCCACAAACCCTGTATCCAATATGCAGAAGCATTAGCAATACCATCGCTAGAAACATTAGGTGTCATAAACCATCCTGCAGCCTGAGGGGACAAAAATATACACGGCCTGGAATCATCAGGGGATTGAAGCGTAAAACATAAAGCTCCAGGAAGCTGTATATTATAAGATTACTCCATGCTGGTTGTAGGCCGATTGTCATAATGAGGAGGTATATCCATGTCCCTGATGCCATCTTGTGGAATCCGACGTGTCAGCCTTTCCGGTACCCAGAGTGGATCTGTTCCGTCCTGTGGAAACACACAGACAGAGCCTCGGGCCCATGTGAGCACTGGATCAGGGCCCTTCCACTGACCTGTGAGTACATCCTTCCATTTTGCCATCTCCTGAGGAATCGCAGTGGATCCAAAGTGCCGGTCTGCAGCCGATTTACCATTGACATCCAGATTTAAAAAATTTAGAGTAAAAAGTGCCAATGATAATCGCTGTTTTGGTTTGAGATCCGCCCCTATTCCCCCTTTTTGTTTTATTAAACATTCTTTCAATGTGCGATGTGCACGTTCAACAACGCCTTGGCCCTGAGGATTATAAGGGAGACCATGTTTAAGCAGTATTTCCATCTGCTTGCAGAAAGATGTAAATTTTTGTGAGGTGTAAGCCGGGCCGTTATCGGTTTTAATCTCTTTAGGCGCATTCCATGCTGCCCAAGCCTCAAGGCAATGTGCAATAACATCATAGGCCCTTTCTCCTGCATGAGCGGAAGCATATATAATCCCAGAGGCCGTATCAATGGACACATGCACATACTTAACAGTGCCAAACTCAGGTATGTGAGTCACATCCATCTGCCATAAATGTAATGGAAGTAGGCCTCGCGGGCAAACACCAACAACCGGGGAAGGTATAAACGGTGCACAAGCACCGCAAGTCTTAACAATTTCACGGGCTTGGCTACGAGGGATAGCAAATTTAAGCTGCAAAGTTTTAGCATTTACATGGAATTGGTGATGAAACTCCTTTGCCCGTTGTAGCGGTGTAAGAAAGAAGATCATAGGCAACTTAGTGAGTTTGTCCACAATATCATTACCATGGGTAACCGGTCCAGGCAGACCCGTATGTGCCCTAACATGTTGTATATAAAAGGGATTATTTCTTTTCCAAATTAAGTGTTGAATGTCCGAGGCCAGACAATGGATTGGGGTCTGCGTAGATATTTGTCCCGCGCATTCCAAACTTTTAACTAATTCTACAGCATACGAGGAATCTGACAGCAAATTAAAAGAAAATGTATATGTTTTAAATACCTCTAAAATAATATGTAATTCAACTAGCTGAGGTGATCTATGCTCATATTGTATGACTATGGGGTCTTGGCCTTCAATTACAAAGGCTCCTAACCCTGTTTTGGATCCGTCTGTAAATATATTAGGAGCATGGGGTATCGGCTTATCTTTGGTTACGATGGGGAAGATTATAGGATGCTTTTCCACAAAATGCAATATAGGGTCTGAAGGCAAATGATTATCTATCTCCCCTACAAATGTGTAGCGTAATATGGCCCACTCATCTATGGTCGTCTGTAATGTTAATATTTGATGTTTACTATAAGGAATGATAAGCTTATCGGGGTTTTGGCCAAAGTGTTGAATGCATTGCTGGATAGCCATAGTAGCAACCTTAGCTACCATAGAGGGGTAATGTTCTATAATCCTTTGAGGGGAAATTTTAGGATGAATCCACAACAGAGGTCCTTGCTGCCACAAAACTCCAGTAGGTTGTAACTTAGTAGCTAATATACATGCCCAAATGGGATCCTCTGGTGATACACGTTTAAGGGAGGCCTCAGTCAAAGCCTGTTCAATTAATGTTAAGGCACTCCGAGCTTCAGGTGTCAGTGTTCGCGGGGAAGTCAATGAAGAATCCCCCATCAGGATCGTGTATAAGGGCTTCAACATATGATTGGGAATTCTTAAAGCAGGTCGAACCCAATTGATATCCCCTAGTAATTTTTGAAAATCATTCAATGTATGCAATTGGTATGTGCGTATAATAACCTTTTGGGGCCTAATAAAACGGGGATAAAGAACATTTCCTAAAAATTGAATGACAGTGCCCTTTTGTATCTTTTCAGATGCTATTATCAGATTCCTACTCTCTAGAGTCTTGACAAGCATGCAAAATGCCTCTTCTAGTTGTTTTTCCTCTCCACAGGCTATCAAAATATCATCCATATAATGGCAGCACCGTACGCATGGAAATTCCTCTCTAACAGGTTGCAAAGCAGCATCCACATACAATTGACATAGAGTAGGGCTGTTGGCCATACCCTGAGGAAGCACTTTCCACTCATATCTCTGATCAATTTGTTCGTGATTCACAGAGGGCACTGTAAAGGCAAAGCGTGGGGTATCCTGAACATGAAGAGGTATAGAGAAGAAGCAATCTTTTATATCTACTACTATAACAGGCCAAAATTGTGGGATAGCCGAAAGAAGAGGAAGACCATGTTGAACAGGTCCCATACTTTGCATATGATCATTAATAGCTCGAAGATCATGCAATAATCTCCATTTTCCTGATTTCTTTTTTATTACAAATATGGGCGTGTTCCAGGGGGACGTGGAGGGCTGGATATGGCCTAATGCTAACTGTTCTTTGACTAACTCCTGAGCCGCCTCTACTTTTTGCCGGGGGAGGGGCCACTGGGAAACCCATATTGGATCCCCCGTTTTCCAAGTAATGGGAATTGTCTTCCCAGTGGCTACTTCCCAAAACCCAGGCCCCGGGCATCATTTTGTCCTTCATTAGGAACGGGGCTCTTGCGCCCTTGAAGATGTTTGCCCAGCCCGTATGACGGGTGAAAGCCCTGTTTTATAAGCATTTGTTGTGCTTGGGGGGAGTAGTCATTTTGTAAATGAAAACCCATATCCGAAAGTAAATCTCGTCCCCACAAGGAGACCGGAATTTCCAACTTATATGGTGTAAAAGTGCCAGAGTGCCTTTCCTGATCCTCCCAGTGGAGAGGCCTTGCACTGACATCAGGAGTTTGGACGTATCCCAGCCCTCTAAGCTGTGTGTCAGCCTTTTTTATAGGCCAAGCAGGCGGCCAATCTTTGGAAGCTATCACACTTGTATCTGCTCCTGTATCAAGTAACCCTAGAATAGATTTTCCTTCCACTTTTAAGGTAATTAAGGGTCGCTTCCCCATATCAAACGCAAGTGATATAATGTTAGTACCAGAGGAACCAAACCCCTTTTCCCCCCGTTGATTTTGCTTAGAGGGGAACAGAGAATGTAAACTGGGTAACACTAGTAACTGGGCTATTCTATCACCGGGAGAGATGGCCACAATTCCCCGGGGGGCAGAAATCATAACTTTTATAATCCCCTCATAATCTTGATCAATAACCCCGGGATGGGTGACGAGGCCTTTTAAGGTGGATGATGATCGTCCCAAAACCAGGCCCACGGTTTCTGGGGGTAATGGACCAGACATATCGGTTGGCATGACTTGAATTCCCATTCGAGGGGTTAATACCAACCGGGTGGTGGCACAGAGGTCCAATCCCGCTGAACCGGGAGTGGCTCTCCTGATTCCTTGGGTTGGTGCAGATTGGGCCATGGGGGTGTCTGGTCCGTCTCCATAGCACTGTACATTTGTTGGCCCCCATACTTGTAAGGACCCTGAGGGGAAGGGCCCCGTTTCCCGTTTTTTGGCGGTTGACGGCCCTGTTCTGGCAAAGCATGAGAAGATAAAACATTGCCATCGATATCCTTCACAGATCGACACTCTGCGGTGGGATGCCTGCCTTTCCTGCAGCGTTTACATAAATCTGGCGGAGCTTGCTGTGGCGGGGCAGCACGTTTAGGGCAATCCCTCTTTAGGTGTCCCGCCGCCCCGCAGGAAAAACAATTGCCCAACCGGGTATTATTGTTGTTCTTTTGCCGACCAGAGGCCTGCAAGATCGCAGCGGCTAACCCTGAATTTGATAAAGGCCCACCAAGTTCTCTGCACAGTTTCATCCACACCTCTAAGCCTCTATTTTTATAGGGGTTTATGGCCTGTCTGCATTCTGAATTGCATTGTTCAAAAATAAGTTGTTTAACAAGAGGCATGGCTGCATCGACATCTCCAAATATTCGTCCAGCAGCCTCTATTATTCTGGCCACAAAATCAGCAAAAGGCTCGTTAGGCCCCTGAATTATTTTGGTAAGATTGCCCGATACCTCCCCTTTATTAGGAAGCCCTTTCCAGGCTCTAATGGCTAAATTATTTATTTGTTCGTATATCTGTTGAGGAAAACATGTTTGGTTATTTGCGAACTGTCCCTGCCCCAAGAGCATGTCTACATTCCAGGCAGGCTGCCCAGCGGCTTGATTGGCTGCCGCCTGTTCAGTTGCAAACTCGATCAAGAAAGCCTTCCAATCCAAGTACTGTCCTGGAGTCAGGGCCGCTCGGGCCAAATTTTGCCAATCTCCAGGAGTCATGGCATATCTGTGAATACTTTCCAGGGTAGCCACAGTATACGCAGCATTTGTGCCGTATGTTCGCACTGACTCAGCAATATGTTTTACTAGTTTGTAATCTAAAGGCTCATGGTAACGAGGCCCTCCGCCCTGCGGCTGAAATACGGGAAAAGCTTGTCTAGCCATCAACACCTCCGGCTCCCTCCATACCTTTTCATGAAAGGAACGACCCCCGGTCGGTCTTAAACGCTCGGGGGCCGAAGGATTATAGGGAGGAGGAAGGGACCCCTGGGAGGAATATGTATCCACGGTCATTTTGCTGACTTCCTTTTCTATGGCAACAAGTTCCTCATCCGATTCTCCCTCCCCATCCGAGCCCTGTTCGCTAGTGGGGTGAGAGGAAATAGATCGTTCCTCTTTTAGCTGATCTAGGGCAGCTTGCCCCTCCTGTACTAATGGTTTATAGCATTTTTGTTCTAGGCACGCTCGTATGAGGCGCCACAAAGGGTAGGTTCCTCCTGATACCAGATTGTCCTTCTCTGCCCGTTCTATGTCCTTACCTAGTTTATCCCAGCTCGACAGGGTTAAATTTCCCGAAACTGCAAACCAGGGAGCTGCCTCATCTACTTGGCTTAGAAAGTTTTGAATGGTCTTGTCTCTTAGTTTTAATCCCTTTCCATTTAATAGGGCTTTTAAAGCCTTCTGTATCGGGTGTGAAGGGTTATTCCCCATAGCGACACTCAGGACCAGCCTGAGAATCTAGTACAACCTCCTTTTGGAGCTCCCCTTTGTCCGTACGGAGTTGGGGAAATAATATTTTTACCTTTATAATCCTCTGTTCTCCAGAGCCTCCCAAATCCCGGGAGTACTTACCAGCCGGCTGCCTTGGGAGAGCGGAAGTTCTGATCGTCTGCAAAACGAAAGCTGCTTCGATTCCCCGTACGGGCCACCAAATGTCGGGCGCCCTGTAATGCACGACACTCGAGACGATCTTCTTCAAGCTCTTTATTGCCCCAAGCTGTTACATCTTCTTCCCCCCCAAGCCCTTCGCGCCCCGCTTATAAGCACCCATCAGCCAATCATGACGGCGATCACGCGGACATCGCCTGATTCTCTAACCACCCATTGGCCGGATGCCGATGGCATGACCTGTTCCCGTGCACACCATGCTCTAGTCGTTGGACTGCGCATGACTTGTTTACAACTTTGGTGCCTCTCCGTACTTCCGTTCAGCGCCATCTTAGAAAAGTCCGCCAGCAAACAAGGGTGGGGCTCGCCACATCTTCTAGCTTTGTTATTTTTTGAGATCTTTTTGGGTATCTAGAGTCCATATTCTATATTAGGATAGTTTTTTTTCCTGAAAAATAAATATATAAATATATGATAGTTTCACCTAAAAAAAAGAAAAGAAAAAAAATATTCTCTGGTAAGAAAGAAAGCAAAAAGAAATATTGAAATGTTATCTTTAAGTTATCAAAAGCTTGGTATCAGACAAATGAAACTGTTATGTGAGATTATCATTTTTAATTTTGGATAAATTGCTATAATACTAGATGTCAACCACTAAGCCAAGCATGGGAAAGAGGGATGGGGAGGGAATGGGGTGGGGATCGGGTGGGGGCTGACTGGGCGATGTGTGCATGTATGTCTACAAAAGTTTGTATCCCACTATGATGTATGAATACAGTGCACCAATAAAAAATTAAAAAAAATAAAAAATAAAATAAAATAAAATTTAAATTTCAAAAAACAAGAAAATTTCAGAATAAGCAAATCTTTATAAATAAAAAGACTTGCGATTCCCTAAGAGTGATAAAAAAAAATACAGGAGTTTTAACACCCAAAATATTGTACCTCAATAGAACTCCTCCTGGAACATAGAATTATATAATTTACCAAAGTACCCACACAATAGAGTTTATAAAAATCCATGGAGAACAATGTCTCAAAGTGATATTTATTATATTGGGAAGACTTTAGTCATTTTACCTCTATGAAAATGTGCATAATAAACATTTTTAGATTTGTTTTCAAGATTTTTCTGTAATAACAAAAACCGGTAACTAGCATAGTTCCTTGTAAGTATTCATTACACACTTTTAAAAACTATTTTATGCCAGGCATGGTGGTGGGTAAACCCTGTACTTTGGGAGGGGCAGATGGGAGGATTGCAGGTTCAAGGACAGCCTCAGTAAGTAGCAAGACTCTCATCAACCTATAGAAACCCTGTTATAAAATAAAAGTAAAATACGACTGGGGTGTAGCTCCATAGAATGCCCCTGGGCTCAATACTCAATACCACACACACAAAGAGAAAAGAAAGAAAAATATTTTATTGCTGCACTGCAATTATACTTCAGAGTAAGGTTCAATGCTATAAAAACATACATGCACACAGCTCTTAGAAGAGTATTTTCCTCTACATTCTACCCAATTACCCCCTCTTCTTTTCCTGAAAGTGCTAGTGAAATTGATAGTAATACATCAACATATTGCCATTGCATTATTGGAACTTCTTAAAGCGTGAGAACTTCTTAAAGTGTGAGAAAGATCTCTATTTAAACAATTAATAATGAACTATGAGAAGAGGTCACCAATAATCAAAGGAAGATGAGATACATCATAAGGATGCCAGCATTAAGAATGAAATGTTTTAAGTGTGAGAAGAATTTAAAATGAATAAAAATTTTAAGTATGTATTCTTGAATAATTTTCTAAAATCTTTTTGGTTGCATTTATTTCTAAATTCTGAATTGTACTTTATAAAATTTAGTGGAGAATGACTTAGCTGGGGAATTTGGTGAAAATACTTGCTTCTCTGCATCATTTTTATTATTTTTATGCTTTTATTGGTGTATTAGAGTCTCAGATCGTAATGTAGTGAATACTAATAGTGACATATATGCACACAGGACTAGGTGGGCTTACCCCCAGCTCCCTCTCCAGTCCCCTCTTCCCAATATAAGTTATTGAGATTGGCACTGGTCTTCTCAAATATACATAAAGTCAATGGAAGTGTTTCCTTCATGAATTCCTCCTCTCCCCTACTTCCCTCCCAAGACCTACTTTCCATGCTCCACTGGAGTTTCATCTCCTTTATCTAAAGTCCCTCTTCTGTTCCAATTACTCCCTAGCTTCTACATATGAGAGAAAATGACCCTTCACTCTTTGTGACTGACTAATTTCACTTAACATAAAGATCTCCAGTTCCTTTCATTTTTCTGCACATGACATAATAGTGTTCTTTGTTGCTGAGTAGAATTCCATTGTGCAAATATTCCATAATTTTGTGATCCATTCATCTGTTGATGGATACCTAGTTGGTTCCATGATTTGACTATTGTGAATTGTGCTGATATAAATGTGGATATGCCTAAATTACCATAATATTCTGATATATTTTCCTATGGAAGGGTAGCTAGGAGTGGTATAGCTGTATCATATTGTGGATCCATTCCCAGTTTTTTTTGAGGAATTTCCACAGTGGTTATACTAATTTGTAGTTCCACCAATATATAGAAGAGTCCCTATTTTCCCACTTCCTCACCAGCATTTATTGTTTGACTTTTTGATGATTGCCATTTCAATTAGATAGAATCTCAGGGTTGTTTTAATTTGCATCTCCTTAAATGCTAATGATGTTGAACTTTTTTTATATATGTATTGGCCATTTTTATCTCTTCTTTTGTGAAGTATCTATTTAGTTCAATTGCCTATTTCTTGATTTGGTTATTAATTTTTAGTGTTAAGTTTTTAAGTAATTTGTATTTTCTAGATATTAGTCCTCTGTCACAGGAATAGCTGATCTTCTCCCATTCTCTATGCTCTCTCTCTTTAGACTCTTGGTAGTTTTCTTTGATGAGCAAAAACTTTTTTAGTTTAATGCTATTTCATTTATTATTGTGTTAATCATGACATATTCTTATCTATTCTAATCCAACAACAGAGAATCTATATTTTTTGTGGTACTAGGGATGGGACACAGGGGCTTTCTACCTCTGAGCTACACCCCTAACCTTATTTTTTATTCTTTATTTTGAAACAGGGTCTCACTGAGTTGCAAAGGCTGTCTCACTAAGTAGCTGAGGCTGTCTGCGAATTGAGATTCTCCTGTCTCAGTCTCCAAATTCTGAAGAAAAAATCTACATTTTAACTTGGATTTATTGTGGCCTGAAACAAGTTGTATGCTTCAGATAAAAATGAGTGAAAATGCAATAAGGATGCCAGACTTCTTAAATATCCTGAAGAACTGGAGAATAGAACTCTTTGGCTATGAATGTGTACTATTCTTTAAGAAAGGGGTCAAGCAAAAAAAAAAAAAAAAAAAAAAAAAAGAAGGTGTTGGGATCTGCACAACCGCGGCCTGAAACCACGAGAACTTCCGCAATGAAAATGCAACATGTGGCCCAAAATAGCACCGAGCAGATATGGGGAGGGCCACAAAGAATTCCAGAAGTGACCTGGGCTTTCCTCTTGGTATAAAAAAGTGGGCCTATTAACTTGGCTTTAACAGGTCAGATACCTTGTAACCAACTGAAAACTTGGGGATGATTTTACCACAAAGAACCTTAGAGACAAAACTTCCCAGAGCCTTTTACACAGCAGAGCCATGGGCTGCCAAAAGGTGAGATTGTGTCCAGAAGGTGAGATTCCCTCTCCAGTGAATCTGAAAGGCAGTACTTCAAACTGGAGAATAGTATTTTTGCTTCTGTTGCCCTTCTCTGAACTGACCGGGATGGACCACATAACTAATGTATGATAACTCTAAGAATGTCTCAGGAGTGCTATTTTGTGACTTCTGACACTAGATTATATAAGAAGATATACCTTTTGGATCTTCTTTAGGATGCTAATTTTTTAAAAAAAACCTATTTTTTAAAAGAATGACCTATTAATAATCCTCATAATGACAAGTATCAACAGGAGTATTTGGACTAAAGAAACATCTAGCAAAAACACGGATGAAAGAAATTTATCAGTTTTACTTATTTTTTGTTGTTTTTTGCTTTTTTGTGGTACTAGGGATTGAACCCAGCAACATTCTACCTCCAATCCAAACCCCCAACCCTATTTTATTTTTTGATTGGAAATAGGATCTCACTAAATTGCTGAGAACATTGCTAAGATGCTGAGGCTAGTTTTGAACCTGTGATCCTCTTGTCTCAGCCTCCCACATATTGGGGTTACAGGTATTAGCCATCACGTTCAGTAGTTTTACTTGTCTGAAAGATGAAAAAGACCAATGGTTACGCCAGAATTTGTAGCAATGACTTCAATGACATCCAAAATGAGACAGGGGAAGAGGCAGCTACCTTATGCTGGGGCCTCCATGGATACTTGGACACAGATGAAAGATGACTCATGGATGGCTAAGACTCATATTGGGGTATTAGAAAAATAGCAAGGACACTGGTCAAGTCAAACACTTTGGCACATAGAATTTAGGGGTAAGTGACAAGGGTCACATCTAGGCCAGGGCCATTTCCTCCATCTCAGTTACAAAATTACTCAATATGATTATTAAATTACATCACACTATAATCAGATATGAGCAAAGTTTTCATTATCTTCAACTATTCTAGAACAAAAATTAAGTTCCCAATGGGCATACTGACCTGAGCATTGTGAAACTAAAATTAGGGTCAGATTTTCAGGTTTTTCTGATAATCAGGCTAATGAGACTTTACATCATTTTTGGAGCTTACCCTGTATACTAAGGATAACAAACTTGGGGTGAAAAGGTGCTAATTATTTTACCTTTTGTGAAATTATGTTACTTATGTGAAAACAAAATGATACATTTTGTCTTTGCCTTCAATTTAATTTTAAAAACATTCATTAAGTATTATGAACAAAGAACTATTTCCATCCCTAAGATATACATAGATAAAATTTTATACTATCTTTTGGACCATCTAGATTCAAACACCATGAATGATGATCTGAATCATGCTGGGCTATATATTTTAATAAGAGAATAAAAACAGCAAATGAAGAGATCAGAAGAGAGTTCTTTAATGGAAGTTACTCTCCTGTATGTGAAGGTGATTAATAATTTTGGAGAAGGTATTCTGTTGAATTCTTGAATTCTCTATACTCAGCACATTATTTTACATTTCAATATTGTTAGAGAACAAGGTTCTGTGTGTATGTGCATTTCTCAGATAATTTATGTTTGCCTCCTCATGGACCAATTGCATTTTTCAAGTGTGACTTAAAAAAAGATATTTAAAGAGTGAGAGAAAGCATACAAATAAAAACAAAATTATGGAAAGCTTGCTTCTGGGACTTCCAGCTTTAGCTCTGCCATAAAAAGAGCTTGGAAGTTGTCACTCTTGATCTTACAACAAGAAAGAGGAAGATAAACTGAAAATCAAGGACTGTTCTGAGACCCATCAGAGAACTGAGGTCACATGGAAGTCAGCCTCACTGGGATCTGGAGAGAGAGATGCATATAATGAGAGGAGCATGTGCATGCACACCCAGGATCTGCTTACCCAGATTAAAACCTGAAGAAGCCATAAACTGGTTGGAGAATTAAAGTGATCATTTTAGTGAACTCCTAGAGGTACAGTGTTTAGCAGTACAGGAGCAGGAGACTGAGGTAACCTTGGGAGCTGAAGTCTCAGGAGGGTCTGCAAACTTCCATGGGTTTTCAATAGAGGGGATTGACCAAGTTCTTTCTCCAAGGATCTGATAAAGAGCCCCTCCAGACTCTAGCAGCAGAAAAGAAAGTGTGACTAATATATCTTTTGTTACTAGAGCCTACTCTATAGATTAAAAGACTTTGACAAAACTCAGTTTTGACCCTGGGTCACAGCTGGGGAAAGATCTATTCCTATTTCAACTCTAGTTTTCATGTCTGCCCTAAGGTGGGTGGAGAAATGCTCAACAAGGTACAAAGCTGCATGAAAATAGATTAATAATTCTGTATCCAAAGAAGGGAGCAAGGGATTGGAGCATAATGCTATATTGATAGAAAAATATCTGTGATAGTCCCATTCTGAGACATAGGCCTAGAAAAGGCAAGAATTTAAGCCAGAAGTGGTGTTTCATGCCTGGAATCTCAGTTCTTGGGAGGCTGAGACAGGAGAATTGCAGGTTTGTGGCCAATCTCAGCAAATTAATAAGTACCTCCACAACTCAGCAAGACTCTTTACAATTAAAAGTAAAATAGGGCTGAGGTTGTAGCTTAGGTAGAATGCCCCTGAATTCAATCCCCTATTACCACCATAAAAAAGGACTTTAATGTAATTAGAAGGTAATAGAAAACTCCGTGCCACAATGCCAACAGAACTTCAGTCTATCTGGAGGGATTACTGTTTGAAGGACTGCGAGTGTAGAATTTTTGCAAAGAGTTCTCCCAAAGACAATATGAGAGACAAACATAAAGAAAATAGAGGAATTGGAAGCTTATTGTACATATAGCTGAGAAAATAAATACATAAATAAATACCAGCTCCTTGTCGGGATACATAAATCCTCACACTAAAAGCCTATTTATTTCAGTTCCTATTCCTTGATTTCCTAATTTAACCTTGTCAGGCTTTCAACAAAAAATTACAAAATATAGCTGAGCTTGACAGAACACCCCTGTAGTCTCAGTATGTGGGAAGTTGAGACAGGAGGATTCCAGGTTCAAAGCTAGTTTGTGGTAACTTAGTGAGATCCTGTTTCAAAATAAAAATTAAAAAGGGCCGAGGGTAGCTTAGAGATACAGTGCCCTGGGATTCAATCCCTAGTACAAGAAAAAAAAAATACAAAACATTATCAAAGGCAAGAAACGGTTTACTCTAAAGAAAGAGATGAAGAAAAAACTTCAGAGAACTTTGATTTATATATTTCACAGATAGAATAATCAGTGAATTTAAAGCAACTACAAATACTATGTTAAGGAAAGGCATAAGATAATATTCAAGAACAAACAGGTAATGTAAGTATGGAGGTGAAAGTTTACAAAAGGTTAGAAATAAAAACACTGTAAAAGATGTGTAAAATGGCTTTGATCAATTCCTCAAGAGGTTCAACATGGTAAGAAAGCAAATTAGTGACTTGAGAATAGATCAATAGAAACTTCTGAACTGAAATTCAAAGGTAAAAGTGAACCAGAAAGAAATAAAACCATAAAACAACATTCAAGAAGTTTGGGACAATGTCCACAGTTGAAATGTATGATACAAACTGGAGTATCAGAAGGAGAAGAAAAGAATCAGGGTGAAGAAACATTTAAAGTGAGAAAGTTAAGAACTTCCTATAAGATTGGGATGGAGGCTCTGTGTTTGATTCCCAGATTGCATTAAAAAGATAAGAAGATAAAGAAAAGGAGAAAACAAAGAAGAAAATGGAAAGTTCTTAACATGAATAACAATGACTAAGCCAGAGATCCAGGAATCTCAAACTCCAAGCAGAAAAACACTAAAAGAAAACAGTTTCAAAACCTATTATTTCAAACTATAAAAAAAGACAAAAATATTAAAATAATGCACAGAAGAAAAAGATATCTTGATTATGTTAGGTTGGAGCAGGGATGCTGGCAGCTCCCCACCCCTGAAAGTTGCAGTTGGCTAATGCATGTTAAACAACAATGGCCTAACTGCCCTGGCTGATGCCTACAACCACAACACATATGTTACCCAATTCCTGACACAGGTGTTGCCTAGTATCAAGAACTTTGATACCGACCACTGCTTAATAAATAAAAACCAACCTGCCTGGAAAGTCTCCAAGTCCTCACTCTCCTCCTCCCTCAAGAAACAGCCCCATAAAGATGAGGCTGCCTTAGTGCCTGCAGACACACGGCAAGCACATTTCTTTTCTGCTCTCTGTTTTTCTGGCCTTTTTTCCTCTGCCGTTTTTGTTCTTTTTAAAGTTGTGTTTTCTGGCTTTTGTCAGAATGCTGTTTTTAAGGCAATGGAAATTTGGCGTCAGCAGGACTGCTATGTGGTTCTCCCCTCTGTTGCCATCTTTCTGGAGGTCTCTTGAGTGATTCTTTAGAAAGGAAAATCATTCTGAGCCATAAGTAAAATCCCTTTGAGGTAGTTTTCACCTCTCTTTTGTAAGAAAGCAATCTCATCTTCAATTAAAAATTTAAAAAAGCCGAGCATGGTGGCGCACACTTGTAATCCCTGCGCTTGGGAGGCTGAGACAGGAGGATCGCACGGGTTCGAAGCCAGCCTCAGCTACTTAGTGAGGCTTTCAGCAACTTAGTGAGACCCTGTTTCCATAAAAAATTATTTTAAAAAGGTCTGGGAGTATATCCCGGAGTTAGAAAACCTCTGGGTTCCACCCCCAGTACCACACACACACAAAAAAAAAAAAATTAAAAAGTAAATCTGTACTAAAATCATCAGGAGTGAGTAATAGAAAATGTAAAAGATATTCCATAAGGGTTTTAGCCATGGAACCAAATGAAAGAAGAAATGTTTCTGTAGTGCCAGATGAATATGTTAGAAGATAGAAATGACAATGGATGATAAGACAAAGAAAAATGCATTTTCAGTTACTCTTGAACCTCTTGGTTTCACTGGGATTCTGTTTTAGAACTGAAAATCCAGCATCTAGGGAACCCCCTCAGTCTCAGTACACTTGAGTTGTGGGTTACTCTACACCAAACATCAAGGATGAATTTGTGAGAACTGAAGTAGAGAGGTGGGAAAACTTAGGTCGTTATGTGTATGGACATTAAGGTCAATGCTAAAAGTGCTGTTTGCAATCAGAAAATGAAAGTTTGTAAATGCTAGTTTCTTACTTTAATATTTAATTTACAGATTAAAATACTAGCATACTAAATATTAACAATTGATATTATATAACTGTGACGTATGGTCACACTTTCTTTAATAATACCAACAAAACGTAATATCATGAGGTTGCTAATGATATAAATTGATCTTTGGTCTATTTTCAAGAATAAAAGTAGAATTTGTGAGCCATGGTTGTGATTGTATGCTGGGCTGATAATACAGGGAAAAGAAGGCTTTAATTAATTTGATGTAAAAATGTACCTAACTGGAAAGTTAATTGTTGTTAAATGCATGTGGATCATCAAATTACTCAACTCTTGAAGCTAAATCCCATAAAAGACTAATCCCCATTGTTCTTAGGTAGTAGGTCATTTCAGTCAACCAGTTAGAAAGCTATTTGGTTAATACATATTTTAATAAAAAATACATTTGGACCTGATCAGTTCATTTTTTCTATAACTTAGATGTTACTTTTCTTTTTTTGTAAACTCAAAATCTTCTTCAGGACACCAAACAATTCATAGCATCCATTTATTAAACTGTGTTGACCCTCCCCCCTGATTTCCATATTTCTTTCACACCATGACAACTGCATGACACTTCTACAATATTCAATAATTCAGCATTCAATAACAGCCCATCTAGTGTTTGCCTCTGAGAACACATATTGGTTGTCAATTTCATGCTTAGCATATGGATTTCTTCCACATTCTCTGAAGTTATTCTTGTAACATTGATTGTTGTATCTTTATCTTTTTGTTTACTATGGCCATTTTACTTTTAAGGCAATTCTCCAAAAATATTATAAATACTATACTTTAAAGTACAAGCCAAATTTCAAAAGACATGATAATCATCCAAGTGAAAAGACTTAATCTATTGGAGCTATTTCTTGAGCTGAAACAACACATTATCTGCCAAAATTAAACTATGATACGACTGAGTTGATACCCAAAATGCTTCCTCCAGATTTTGGGGTAAAAGGCAAACATGAGAAAATTATTATTATCTTGAATCTTCAAATGTCTTTACTATTTTTATTTTCTGTAACAAATTCATGATGTATGAATTTTAGATTTTTTACTAAAGCTTCTAGTTATAATATATGGCACTCTGCTTTTGTTGATTTTAGCTGAACTGAAGTAAAAGGTATAGTGGGGGGAACAAATCAGTTATATTTTAATCTTAGACTATCTTTTACTATGAATTGACATGGGATAGGCTATGAGAAAAATTTTTTTTAATAAAATTTAAAGGTAAAAAATTGAACATAGCTAGATTTAACTACTTATGTATAAGGATAATAAATTCCAAATAGAATTTAATGCATGCATATCTATGCTCATAGCTGCACAATTCACCATCGCCAAACTATGGAACCAGCCACGATGTCCACCAACAGAAGAGTGGATTACAAAACTATGGGATATATACACAATGGAATTTTATTCAGTCAATAAAAAGAACACAGTTACATTGTTTACAGGGAAATAAATGGAATTGGAGAACATTATGCTAAGTGAGATTAGTCAGTCACAAAAAATAAAAAATCGGATATTCTCCCTAATATGCAGAAGCTAGGGAGAAAATGGGTTATTGGAGGAACTCTAGATGAAGAAGAAAATACTACAGATCAGCAAATAAGGTGAACTGAGGGGATGAGAGGGGGGAAGAGGGAAATTCTCTAATGCACATGATGTACATTAACAAACATATCAATGTCAATCACTAAGCCAAACTTGAGAAGCTGGGAGGGGGAGGGAATGGGGATGGGGATTGAGAAAGGGCTAATTGGGTGATGTGTGCATGTATGTCTCCACCATCTTGCACCCCATTAAGATATATAAATATAATGCACCAATAAAAAATTAAAAAGCAAAAACAAAAAAACAAAAATAAATTTTAACTTGGGTAGCTCACATATTTTTGCAGTATGTAAATAGGAATATAGATTCTTATTTCTTTAATATTGTTTTTATTTCTAAATACACAGCATATACTCTTTTCTGAAAATAACTTTGTTTTTATTTTGGACAAGGCTGGCAGATTAATCTAGATCTAAGTTTGAATTTTTGCTCACTCTTTGCAGACTAAAGTGATCTGAAACTCGATTTTTTTACATTGGACATTATGTCTACATCTGAAGACTGAAATGATCATTTCCTATGCTAAATTTGTCAAGAATTTTATAGATTAAGAATATAAACAAACATTTCTAGGAAAAAGAGACATATAGTCATAAAAATAAGAATAATGTCAATCTGTTGTCAAAATTGTAAAAATCTAATATAACAAAAGAGGTATTAAGCTTAAAGAAGAAATAAAGTAAGTTGTTAAAACATGAAAAAATCTACATATGTAATTGAGAACTTATGAAGAGAGAACAAAATAAACAGAAGAGGCGATATAATTGAAAAGATCCGGTTATTTTTAGCCACATGATTGAAAGGGAAAGACTGTACTTGGGTTCTATTTATAGGGAGAAGGGGATTCAACTGAGATGGAAATGAGCTCATCAGATCAGATTGTATTGTCAATGTTCCTACATGCTACAATGTGTGTTCCTATCACTCCATACCCTAGTATGATATATAATTATAATGTGCCCAATCAAACTATATGATAATAAATACTATATAAGAAAAATATGGGAATGGATAAGCAGGTACTAGGTAGAGTTCCTCTGGGAGGAGGATGGAGCAGGAGTTTCAAAGAGGTTTGTAGAATAAAGAACTACTGAAACTGAAGAGAAGTACTTACCAAATATAAAAGGTTAATTTGGTCTTATATGTTAGAGCTTTTCTAAGGATAGGAATTTCCACAATCCTTCATGCTGATCTGGATTCAAACAGTGCTAATTAATCAGGTCATTATATGTTCTTTTGTCTCAGTTCTTTTATGTCTTAAGTTCCAGAGGCATGAAAGATTCTTTGATCTAAACCACAATGAGCTCATTTTCTTGGTGGTCGCTCCACATTGGGATAAGAGCAGCCTGGTTTCTATGATGAGCAGTAGAAATATAATTGATCAGAAGCATTTTCTTGGAAATAATACCAGTGATTAGTTAGGATAAGGTGAGTGAAGGACAAGTAAGGCTAACCTATGCCAAGAGTAGGAGTAGGGTCAGGGTTCCAGTGAAAGAAACCTAAAGTGAGGTGCATGACATCCTGATTTGGAATGATTGGTGTTTTGTGCATGGGGAGTACAGTTACTTTGAGTTATGAGGGTAACATAAGAAGAGAATCCTGTATTTTAAGCCAAACTAGTAACATATTCAAAGTTTAGCCCAAATTCAAAGATTGAGTATAAAGAAAATCAAAATATATAGATTAGATCTTTGTTCATTGAAGCATTAATTATTGAGAATATGCTTCCTATTCAGGGTGTGGTGGTTTTGGATATACAATTTTTTTTTAATTTCTGGGTAACTAATTTTTTTTTCTGATAGTCTCATTAACCATGGCACTTATTTATCTCCTCAAATCCTTTACCACTTTAGTTTTGTTTGATGGCCATCCTCCTATACCCAATTTCTTTAGATATAGCCTTTTTCATGAAGCTCTGTCTTTTTCTTTTTTCCCCGGATTTATCCTTTGTATCTAGCACACTAGCTCTCATGTTTTAATAGTTAGCCTTCATCAACCTCACATTCACATTCTAGCTTCTATGATCAACATCTAGATTAGAGTTTCTAAATTCATGCAGTATCACACAATTGTGATTTTTCAACAATGGAGAATTTTGAGTTATTCACTTCCATCCAGAACTTACAATGCTCTGGCTTTATCTTTTGTTTTATTTCATGGAACTTCTCACTTGCAAAATGGTGTTAATGTTATCCCTTAAATAATTGTTTTGGTAAGAAATAGAATACAAGTAAATAATTACTGATTTTTAAATATACAGCTATTTCTATGTACCACATGAAGATAACTCCCCAAATTTCCTTAATCAAGTTTATTAGAGATAAACCCATATTCTTCTGAATTTTCACTAAATTTTCTTAAGTATTTTATTGTTTGTTTATTTATTTATGCATTTATGTATTTAATTGTTTATTTTTATTTTGGTGGTACTGGGGTTCCTGGAAACCCTTCTACCTCCGGGCTACACTCCCAGACCTATTACTCTTTTACACTGTTGGTGTAAAAGAACTCTTTTACACTGTTGGTGGGAATGCAAACTAGTTCAACCACTATGGAGATCTGTGTGGAGATTCCTAAGAAAGGTGGGAATAGATCCACCATATGATCCAGCTATACCACTCCTGGGTATCTTTCCAAAGGGGCTGAATTCAGAGAAATACAGCAATATATGCATACCTATGTTCATAGCAGCACAATTTGTAATAGCCAAAATATGGAACCAACCCAGATCACCATCAACAGATGAATGGATAGCAAAACTGTGGGATATACACACAATGGAATTCTATTCAGCCATAAAGAAGAACAAAATTATATCATTTGCAAGAAGATGGAAAGCCCTGGAGAACATTATGTTAAGTGAGATCAGCCAAGCACAGAAGGAGAAGATACATATGTTTCCTCTAATATGCCCAAACTAGGAAACACAAAGGATACCAGTGGGACTCCAGATATTGGAGGGGAAATACTAGCTAAGTTTGAATGGTAAGATAGGAGAGGAGAAAGGCCGATCTTGATTAATGAGGGTCTACACCTGAACATGTGTAAAATTATGAATAAGACATGTTTAACCTGGACAACCATTGGTGGGAGGGGGGAAGGGAAAACGGGGGTGGGGGGAAGAGGGCACCAAATATAGTTTAAATGTATACTATTTATGTTCAATAAAAAAATTGTTAAAAAAATTTTGCAAACTGGGTCTCTTAAGCCAGTGAGGCTGGCTTCTAACCAGCGTGATCCTCCTGTCTCTGCCTCCCAAGGGTGGGGATTACAAGCATGCGCCACCCCCTCCCATATTTCATTGATTTTTAAGCTTATTTTCTCTCCATCCCAACTATAAGAGGAAGGAAAGGGCTCATGATCGTACCCTTTTAGTTCTTGAAACAATGTCTATCAAGTCAGAGGCACATATAAGTAAATAAATTGACTTTCACAATCAAGATAATACAAAAACTCCATATTCTCCTGCCATAGTTTGGATCTGGAATGTCCCCCCAAAGCCCATGTATTGGAGACTTGGTTGGCAAAGCATCAATGTCTAAAGGTGGGGCTTTTGGAAAGTGTTTTGATCATGATAACTGTAACCTCCTCAGAAGATGAATTAATCTGATGAATTAATGAATTAATAATATGAATGGACTACTGAGAGATGGTAGAAATTGTAGGCAGATGGGGCATGGTTGGAGGAAGTAAGTAACTGGAGTATTAGAAGGATCTCTCTCTCTCTCTCTCTCTCTCTCTCTCTCTCTCTCTCTCTCTCTCTCTCTCTCTCTCTCTCTCCTTACACATTCATGTGAGATGAGCAGCTTTCCTCCATCACACATGTCTCCCAGAATGTGCCTCTCAAGACCCAAGTAATGAAAGGGGCTGACCATGAACACAGACCTCTGAAACTGCGAGCCAAGGTAAATCTTTCCTTCTTTAATTTGTTCATGTCAGGCATTTTGGCTACAGTGACAAAAAGGAACTAATTAACCTACTTGCCAAACCCTTCATGGGTTAACAAAGTCAGATTCAATAAAGGCTTTCAGTAAAATCTGTTTATGATTTTGTATATGAGCTACTCGTGTGTGTGTGTGTGTGTGTGTGTGTGTGTGTGTGTGTGTGTTACTAGAGATTGAATCTGGGGCATTCTATCTCTGAGCTACACCCCAGTCCTATTTTATGTTTACTTGGAAACCGGGGTCTCACTATGTTATCGCGTGCTGGCCTTGAACCTGCAATCCTGCTGTCACAGTTTTCCCAACACTGGGATTACAGGTTTGCACCAGTGCACCTGGCTCTGATGCTGTATAGGCATTAGGTTTTTTCTGGGCTTGCAGGTCTGCAGGCATGATGTACCTGCCATAGCTGTCAGTGTTCTAATTTATAAGAGGAGTCACTGTTGCTCCTCATTGTCAAGCTTTAGAGTGAGCAAACTTACATTTTCTATCAATCACACATGGCATGCACTGTGTGTGACGCTGCCTCTTGAAGCTCTATTAGAAGAATATAACAGTGAACAGAAACTGTCAGAGATGTAATCTATGTGCATTCTCCAGTTTCTGCATCCTTATTGAATCATTCTCTTGAGAGACAGTGGCACAGTGCCAACCCATAAGAGGGGGGAAACTTGTACATATCTTTTATGACTTGTATTTTATTTCTGTTTTGAAAGATTTAGGTTGCCATTTTTATTTTTTACATGTGAGTAGATACCACTTATGCATATTTATACTAGAAAAAGAAGTATAAAGCTATATAAAGCTATATTAATATTTAGGATGCTATTAATGAGATATTATTTAAAATAAAAATGGTTACATTATTTAATGACGCTTTTTTTTGTGTGTGTGTGTGTGGCTGAGGATGGAACCCAGGGTCATTCAACCTCCGATGTACACCCCCAGCCCTGTTTTTTATTCTTTAATTTGAACCCAGGTCTCACTAAGTTGCAGAGGGCCTCACTAAGTAGCTGAGGCTGTCCGTGAATCTCCATCCTCTGGTCTCAGCCTCTCAAATGCTGGGATTACAAGCATGCGCAACCACGCCCAGCTTGTGTTTCTTTTTAAGTGATAAAATGATGGGCTGGGATGTAGCTCAGTGCTTACCTTGTAAGGGCAACACCATGGGTTCCATCTCTAGCACCAATAAATAAAATAAAATAAAATAAAATAAAATAAAGACAAATTAAAAATGATAACAAAGGTCTTCATACAGGATCTTCACCAACTCTTGAATAGAAAGGCCAGTAGATTTTCTTCTTATTTAATATGTAAGAAATATTTAGTATGATAATTTAAAAATGAAAACAGAAATGTTAAGATATAATTAATATTTACTATACCTAAATTGGTATACTCATACCTAAGTTTGTGATCTTCCTGTGATGTTACTCTAGTCCCTTCGTGTGAATTTTTTTTTTTTTTTGCAGTATTGGGAATGGAACACAAGGGCATTCTACCTCTGAGCTACACTCCCAGCCTTATATTTTAGTCTGTTTATTTATTTTTATATTTAATGGAAACAGATATGTTGAATATATTTTATTCCAATTTATTTTTTGTTTTTAATTTTTTATTGGGGCATTGTATTCATACATCTTAATGGATGCAAGATGGTGGAGACATAAATGCACACATCACCCAATTAGTCTTTACCCAGTTCCCACCCCATTTTCTTCCTCTCCCTCCTTCTCATTTTGGCTTAGCAATTGACATTGATATGTTTGTTAATTAAAAACATGTATCATATATTCTGCTCATAGATTTGGAATGGAAAAAATTCTAATTTTATACAAATGCAAGTTTCAATGCTTTACCTATCTAACTCTGCTAAAATGATCCTAATTAGTTTTCAATAAATTTCATAATTGTTAGCAATTTATTAGTCATTTTTATTTAAGACCTTGTAAAAATTAAGTTTTTGTCATCTCTTTCCTTCTCCCTGGGTGGCAATGGAAAGTATTTTTGATTCCTGGTATTCTATCATGGTTATTCTGGGATATAGTGTAGAATGCTTTTAGTGGTGAGTAATAATAAGAACAAAATTAACATGGAGTATTATATTGAATTTGCTCAAAAAATTCTAACATTTGCCTGAGACTTTTCAAGGATCTGGCTCAAGATGAAAAATAATCTATCACTATCTTCCTGTGTCAATTTTATCATAAAGCCAATTTTCTCATTGTGACAACATGGATGAAAATCTATATTTAAGGGTGGAGAAGAAGGAAAGGTTCCCACAACTATCAATCAGAACTACCATCTGATTGGAAATCTTAATTAGTAGTCCCAATCTTGAGCCAAATACTATGGCAAAGAATGCCATTAGATTAATCAGAATTCCTTTCTCAGATATGTGATCAATTTGTTCAAACTGCATAGCTTTCAACATAATGAAGGAAGGCATAATTGGGATAATACACAGGAAACCACACTGCCCCCCTCGGCACCCTCTAATGTATTAATATCTAGTCCTTTTGTATTTGCTGAAGAGCCATGCTTGGCAACATTAGTGTCTCTGGAGGTGGTTTTAGTTGTGCAGGAACCTCAGATGTCATGGTCAAGAACATCATCCTTGGTTGTGTTTCCTCCATCATTAAATAGGTACTTTTTGGGGGTCACTAGTTCTCACTCCAGAATAATCTATGTTCTTATTCCTGTCTTAGTTAGTTCTTAAAAATTATTAGCTTTTGCCCCATTCATTCCATTCTTTCTTTCAAGAAATTCTAATAGACATATATTGAGCCTCCTCCTTCTATCACCATTTTTTCAAAAATTTCTTTCATATTTTTAAATATCTCCTCCCTCTTTCTCTCTTTCTCTCTTCTTTCTTCTTGCCCTCCCACCTTCTTCTTTTGTATACTAATAATTTCCTCAAAATATTTTTAATTGCACAAATTTTGTTCTTAATTACAATTAGCTAATACACTAAGCCAGTGTGTGTGTGTGTATGTGTGTGTGTGTGTGTGTGTGTGTGTGTGTGTGTGTGTGTGGTGTGTGTGTAGTACTGAGGACCCAGGGACAGGGATATTCTACCTCTGAGCAACGCCCCCCCCCCCCAATTTTTATGTTTTGTTTTGAAATAGGGTCTTCCTAGGTTTCTTAGAATCTCACTACATTGCTGAGGCTGTCCTTAAACCTGTGAGTCTCGGGATTACAGGCATGTGTCACCACAGCCAGATTCATTGCTTTTGCTATCATAATTTTTCTTTTATTAATTACCATTGGATTAGTTTTAAGCCCTCCTATACTTTATCTAGTGCTCTGCATTTTCATGTGGTTTCTATTCTGGCTTTAGTATAAACATACAATTCTTTTGTTTCTGTAGCATACTTTTTGTATTCTTTGATTGGTGCATTGTATTCTCACAGCACTTGATGAACTTCCCTCCAGCTACTCCTCACTCCCTCCTTTTCTGCACATGTGATATTAGGTTGATGTTAGTATTCTTGCA
Organism: Muscardinus avellanarius; assembly: GCF_963383645.1. Lineage (NCBI taxonomy): Eukaryota > Metazoa > Chordata > Mammalia > Rodentia > Gliridae > Muscardinus > Muscardinus avellanarius. The sequence continues at coordinate 96,084,052 of NC_137787.1, read as the reverse complement.
TACAGTTCTTCTTTATAGTCTCTTCTGAAGTCAGTAAACCAGCCGTCTGGTATGTTATGCCTGCTGTCTTTCTTTCAGCTGAGATAATTTCTCAATTGCTTTATAGATTTAGGTTGGGAGAGCACATTCAGCAGAAGCTGCTATGTGTGGAAATATTACCATATTGTACAACTCCCCTCGCCAAGTTTAGGTCTTTCTTGCTTCTGCTCTGGACCCCAGGGGTTTAGTAGTTTGTGACAAAATTTACCTTCATTTTAAATCCTAGTATTTGTCCTCTTTGTTAGGGATATTTGAATCCATAAGTATCAATTGCATTGATTTTACTTCTTTGCCACTTTTCTGAGCAAGAGGGTCAAGGTCTTGAAGTCTACAATAGCTCCTGACTCTTAGGAGACCTTCACTTCTGGCATGAGATAATTTTTTTTCTTTTCCTTTTCCCCGTATAGAATAAATATTAATATTTTATACTTGTATTTGTGTATTGTAATTATACGTCATAGTGAAATTCAAAGTAATACAATCATCCATGCATATATCACTCAGTGCATATACCTCTGCTTAATGTTTTTGTATTAACTTTTTCTCTTTTTTTGGTACTGGGGATGGAACCTAAGGGCATTCTACCTCCAAGCTACACCCCCCGGGCACTATTTTTTAGTCTCTTTATTTTTCGAAGCAGGGTCTCACTGAGTTGTGAAGGGCCTCCCTAAGAAGCTGAGATGGCCTGCAAACCACTATCCTCCAGTCTAGTCTGCAAACCACTAGCCTCCTGAATGCTGGGATTAAAAGCCTGTGTCATCACACCCCACTTGTATTAACTTTTGCATTAAATATTTTAACTTTTTTATAGGATTAATTCTGTTTTAGAAAGAGGAAGAAGAGACTTTATTATTTTGTAGCTGGAAGCATAAAAGTAGATTTCAAGTATATAAGAATGTAAACCCTATTTTGGGAGGGGCAGTGCTGGGAACTGACCCCAGGGCTTCACAACATGCTAAGTAAGCATTCTATCACAGAGCTATACACTGGATCTATATCATGCTTTAAATGAAAGCATTATAAACATTTCTTCCAGTAGTAATCAATAATTCTTCATCTATTTTTAAATTATAAAAATAGAAAAATGTGCAGAGTTAATTTTATTCATGTAGCTTACCTCTATAATTATGCAAAAGTTTGAAAATTAAGCATTATTATCTAGATCTCACAGATGAGAAAATTGCATTTTGAAAAACTGAGTAATTTGTGCATGGTCACTCAGCTAGTGCCTGACAGTAAACTTTTAAATCAGTTTGTCTGAGTTCAAACACTCCGAGATTTCCACTAAGTCTTGCTGCTTCTAATAAATTCAGTGTAATCCTGGAACTCTCTGTGAAAAGGCTACTACTCATAAAGTATCTTTTCAAAATCAATTACAAGGCAAGGGACTTAAATAACAGGATTAACTATAATATTGTAACTTTCAGAATAAATTATAGATATTCACCTATGTTCAGTGAAGTGGTAAGATAAGTAGCTTTGGAAAATATGTCTGGGGTTCAAAACTTAGGTCTGTGTGACTATGAACACTATTCTTATTCTCCCTGAGTCTCGGCTTTATCTATAAGATGAAGGCCAAGTAGTATATCTTTCAGTTATTTTGCTGATATAAATTAATAAACCCATATTATACACTTAGAATACTACTTGATTCTTAGTAAGGAGCTTAATACATGCCAGCTATTATTATTCCAATGATCCATATGGAAATACCTTGCATCAATTGGTCTGTGATTGACATGATACTTAATATGCATCAAATACAGTCACACAATCCTCAAATTTGTGAAATTCAATGTATTTACCTTTTTCTAAGTGGATCTGTTAATTAAAGTCCTTTCTCATTAGCAGCTGTGCTTTTTTACAGCAAGTCATTTTTATAACTTCAATTTGTGAAAAGTTCAGAAGCACATGACAGTTTTAATGAGGCTCCTGTCTGCTTAAATGAAATAAAAATGCTTCCACTAGTTTACTAAAATTAAAATGCCTATTGACATTCTAGCCTGCATTTTCTTCTTTTCCAACACATTCCTGACATTGGCACTAAATCCCTCACTGTGAGTTTAATTTTCCTGTCGGAATACCATGAACACTTGAATGTACTCACTACCAACAAGATCTAGACAATGTAATTCAAAATGCTGTATCATAGGAGTTATTAATGATGTATTCATTTCTGTGAGCAACATTTAAACTCTCACTTATGGTTAAATTCTTGGTGAGTAATTATTGATAATATGTCAGTGACCCATGTCTCTTAACATGTTTTTTAAGACTCCTCCTCAGAAGCATGGTAGTAATTAATCCCAATAACAGAAAATTGTGTTTGTTTTTTATAGCCAATGCTATCATAAATTTTTCATATTGAAGCCATTTCTATCAATCAGACATTGACTCAATAATTTCAACTTCACTCTTGGATCTTTCTGTATTCAAAGTGCTGCTGTAGCTCTTACAATGTGAGGGGAAGAACCAGTATCTGAGAGTGGGAGGTCATTGGAGGATGTTGGGGTTCTAAATATTTTGAAAAAGATTCAGAATAGTACTAAGGAAGTTTAAATACAGGGTCAGCAAAATTTGAATAAAAGGATACATTAAACTTTGAGACAGATTTTCATTTAAAAAAGAATAAAAAACATCTCCATAATGTTCTGAGCAAGGAGAAAATTAATTAAAAGGGAAACAAATAGCTAGGGACATAGGAAAGTTTTCCAGCCTGTAGGTTTTTAGGAGGCAAGGGGAAAGCACATTTATCAGACTGAGAATTGGAGAAAGTGAAAAATAAGCTGAAGATAAATGCAATGTCTTTTTAAACCACAAACATTACAAAATAATGTTCATAGTGTTCATAGTGTTGCCACTGTAACTTGTGTGTGTGTGTGTGTGTGTGTGTGTGTGTGTGTGTGTGTGTGTGTGGTACTGGGGATTGAACCCAGGGGCATCTACCTCCAAGCTACATCACCAGCCATATTTTTTTATTCTTTATTTTTATTATTTTACTTTATTATTTTTTTTGTGGTAATAGGGTTCCTGGAAACCCTTCTACCTTTGGGCTGCACTCTCAGACCTATTTTTTATATTTTTATTTGGAAACAAGGTCTCTTAAACCAGCAAGGTTGCTCAATCCTCCTGTGTCCGCCTCCCAAGCACGGGGATTACAAGTGTGCGCCGCCATGCCTGGCTGCCACTTTAATTTATGTACTAGTGCTATTGAAAAAATAATAACCTAGATAGAATATTATGTTTAAAGAAATATATACCCCTTGTATTTTATTAATATAATAATGGTAATACTGATGATAGTAGAATAATATTTTCCATTTATAAAACACTTCTCTTTAGTAAGTGGGCTAACAATAGCCCTGATTTCATTGCTTATTAAACAGTTAAAATAATAGGTTTCTGATTTGCATAAGCTGGAGATTAATGGTGTTTACTGAGCAGGGGAAATTGTACTTATATTCATAATGCCAATGGCAGAAGGCATATGAAAGTCGGAGGCATCCTATCCTCCTGTAAACCAGTTACATGTTTATTTTTGGCAAAATGATAAAAGCACATTAGCATAGCAACTCAGTCAAGCTTAATGCAGAAATAACTAATTGAAAATCTGGGAGGTTCATGTAAGAATAAAGTGACTACTTCGTTTATTTAATTAAAGCAAAAGCAAGTTTTTAATGACCCATTTAAAGCCAAAGTCACTTGAAAATCAGAGCAGAAATGGTTTATAACCTTACTGAAAATAATAAGGCTGCTTTGAATATGTAAATAAAAGCTACAAAAATGATGATGCATTTATAAACTTCCACAAGGTAGATAAGAACTCTAAACTGTGCTAGATATTCACCTCAGTAATTTCTCCTTCCTTCCTTCCTTCCTTCCTTCCTTCCTTCCTTCCTTCCTTCCTTCCTTCCTTCCTTCCTTCTTTCCTTATTATATCATCTATCATCTATCTATCTATTATCTATCTGTGTATCTATCTCTGTATCTCTGTATCTCTCTATCTATCTATCATCTATCTATATCTTATCTTTCCATTCCCCATAAACGGCAGTATTCATCTGTTAATGTCAACACTCTAGAGAAGGAGCCCCACAATGTCACTGGATACACACGGGGAAGATGAATTTAGTGTATTCCAGCCATAGCAGCCTGCATCTATTTTCAAGGCTGCTTTTTCCCCCTAGACTAATCCAGTGGTCCTTCAGACATAATGAATGAGCTTAGGGAACTTGCAAGAAATTCAGTATCATTTGTATTTTATTGTCAAAGAAGGACTGAACCCTTTGACAGAGATCAGTATGCACAGAAATAAATGCTCCCTGTAATGAAGTGTTGAAGGTGACTTATGTCAGTAATTGATACAAACATGGTTTTTAAGGCTGGAAAGATTGCTCCCTAGGTATTTATTTGTTCTTGGACTTTGTGGTGGTGTGTCAGGCCCTATAGTTTTTGAAAGAAGAATTTAAATGTAAAGCTTCTTGAAAGATTTCATCAGTTTAATGTTTTATTCAGGATAGTTTTTTAGCCTCATGAAGAAAAATAAATAATAAAAATATGTAGGTAATAATTATATGTGAAGTTGGATTTCATGGTATTCAAAGTCTACATATATCTATAATGGGCTTGCATTTATACATTTAAGTAAACACTCATGCAAAACATGTCATTAGTTTTAAAGATTTAGAACAATTTTTTAAAATCTTAGCAGAATTTAGAGAAAAAAGGCTCACAGAATGTGGTCTTTGTATTTTCTCCTTCACATAATTCTGTCTTGCTGTGAGTAGTCCACCTTCTGCACTTGGCAAATGTAATTTATTCCTATAACTATTCACATCTACTCTTAGGAAGTTCAATAAGTTAACTTCTGTTTGGGTTTTCTCTAATGGTCCAGACTAGACTGCCTCATTTTCTGCCACAGCACTTATAAAATATTTTATACATTTTTAACATAATCAAGGAGGGCTACCTGTCCTTAGGCAATGATCATTTTCAATATATTATGTTATTTTTATTCATTGCAC